>NC_137841.1:20335280-21792780 GCF_948465745.1 Chenopodium album | reverse complement strand
GTCCTTGCAATACCCTTTGCTGCTTCCTGATGAGAAAGAATGTGTCTACGAAAGTTGCTCAAATTGGCAGCGTACACCTAGTTCCATTTAAGGTTCTTTTACATTTGTTCCTGGCAGGTATTAAAATCTTCAATCAAGTTCGAACTTCTGTTACATGTATTGGATTCTTTGGTTTTATTCTCATACTGTCACAGTTGTAAATTCTTAAATATCGAACTTGTTATAATTTTTTATGCCACCATGTTTTATTTTCTCATTTCTATCATATGGTTAATGGATGCTGAATTTATTCTCATTTCCTTGCTATATTGGCACAACCATAAGGTGATCCATTTCAGGTTGAAGTGGCTCGTTTTCCGCTTGTTATGCCAGAGTACATTGTCTGATGGACACTTATTAAGAATAAGCTACATTTTCTGATGGACACTTCTTAAAAATAAGCTCCATCTCATCCATCAATGTACGATTAGCATCATCATTGTCATTTGTATCATAGTTCCTCACGCTTTGTTTCCTCATTGTCTGAACTTTAACTTAGTTTTGGGTGCTCTGTATACTACAAATTTGGATTGTTTGCTTTTGAGGGTGGCTTGTGAAGTAATAACATGCTTTTCTGTTTGCCTACTTAAGCCTCTAGCTATTCGAGTAAAGTTCCTCCAATTCACTTTATTACTGTAATTTTTTTTTTTAACAAAGAGCAGAAATTGCTGCAAAATACTTAGCTGGGAAGGATGTTCACAGGAGTTTGTATGAGTGAGATCTAGATTAATAGATATGCAATTTAGACAAATTATGCATGAAAAAAAAAAAATTGAATGTAATTTAGTACAACTTATAATATCTCGTCAAAAAAAAAAAAAAAAAAAAAAAAAATCTGTTTATATTGTACAGATAAGTTGGCAACCATACAACTGTGGCTACCTTCCACCTCCCAAAGACGGAACCATGCGTGAATCATATGTACTTGAGTCGTAACCAATGCTGCATTCCCCGTAATCTAATCTTGAAAGTTCTTCGAGCAAAAACTTACAATCGCCTTCTTGAAACAATGCATTGTTACTCCATGGATGCGATCCTTTTCTTTTTATTGTTTCGAGTTCCATTGCAACCTCCTTCATCGTAGGCCTTTACTCTCCTTTTAACATTAAACACCATTTAGCTAAAATGGCTACTTTTTGTATTTCTTCAACTGTTTCCTCGCTCACTATGTATTTGTCAAGTATGTCTAACAATCGGCCTTCTTTCATCTTCAATATGAAGTGCATAGCAAGGCCTCTTTCAGTTTCAGGTCTATCAAACTATCATATCATTCAAATATATATATTATATCAATCAATAACTTAATACTAAAAGCAAAACCAATGATGACACGTGTCATTCACGGGTTAAAAATTTTCCCACCATTCTTTATCTTTCCTTATGAAAAATATTTATAGCCTATAATATTTACTTTCCATTTTAGTGATTATATTTTTGTCATACGCACTCAAACGAAATATTTTTGAAAGTATATTTTTACAGTAATTCTTTTTTTTTTTTAGCATATAATTGTTAAATTAATGTAGTAATTTACTATATAAGTTATTAAAATCCGTGCATTGCACGGGACTTTAACTAGTATATATATATATAGAAATGGGATCATATGAGACCACATCCCTTATGTGAGAACCCTATTATATGTGAGGACTAATTATAACCGTTGGATCAATTACATCCAACGGCCACAATTAAATCCCGGTCAAACAAAACTACTGTGTTTTTTCTCTCTTCTCCTTCCTCTTTCACGCACTATTTCCTCTCTCCTCACAATTTCACTATTTTCTACTCTCTTTCTCTCTGCTTTTCTCTCTGATTTCTCATCACTACTCCTCCAATCTTCATCAATTGTTTTTCAAGGTGAGTTTATTGTTTATATTTTCGTGTTCATCAATTAATTTTAGGTCACATTCAGTTACATTTGTTGATTTTCATTTTGATTTTCGTTTGATTTTCACTGATTTCAGCTCACATTGTTTATCAATTTCTGTCGATAATGTTTTACTTTGTTTTTTTCATTGATTTCAGTTTTATTTTCGTTTTTTTGAGTAGTTATCAAGTTGATTTTGCTTATTTTCGTTATTGTCCAGTTTTTTCGTTTTTTTGGAAACCTACAATTCACTGATAATTTGTGCTATTATGTTCATTTTAGCTTGATTTTAGGTATTTTAATTATTTTGTGTATTTTAATTTGATTTTCGGTTTACTTTAGTTCTCAATTATGTTTTATTTTCTGGTTTTATCTTATTTTTTGTTTGATTATAGCTTTATTTGAGTAATTATTAGTTGATTTTAGTTTTCATTTTGCTTCATATGAGTAATTATCTTACATTTTCTTTGTTTTTTTTGGAAACCTAGAAGTAATTGCTATGGATTCTGCAAATGTTCCTCAAGAAAATACAATGTATGTGTTTCTGCTCATTTTATTTTTATTATTTGAGTTATTATTATTTTTGTTGTTGTTGTAGATTAGTTGATTAGTTGTATTACTTGTATGGGAGTTCTTGTAGATTAGTTGATAACTTGTTCATTTTATGTTTTGTTGTTCATTTATGAAATATTAGATTTTTAATTGACAGTTACAAGCAATAAAAAGTTGTAGATTATGTTGGGAAGTAATTTTCAATACATCTAAAACTGCCACAGGTTAATACTTGTATGTGAAAGCAAATAGGAAAAAAAAAACAGTTTAAGATGGGAAGTAATTTTCAATACATCTCTTTTGTTTGTCTTAGAAATTATCACAATCAAAATTCCCTGTGCAATGTTATTACTATCGTCACCACAAAGCTACCAACTTCGTTGTGTACTTAGTTCGGATTTTCACATTAGAAGCCAAGAAACTGATAGTTAGAAGGCGTTTTACTGTTCGGCTTTTCACATCAGAAGCCTAGAAGTTAGTTCATTATGTTGCACATCAGGTCTTAAAGTAGATATCAGTGAGAAAGAATTTGAGTTTAAAAACAAGTTCTCTAACTTCTTCACAGCTTTGAAAGTAGTTGATAACTTGTTCATTTTATGTTTTGTTTTTCATTTTAGCACTAAGTATTTGCTCATTTGAGAAATGAGCATTTAACTATTTGCTCATTTGAGAAATGAGCATTTAAGTTTTGTTCATTTTGTTAAATTAGTAGCTAAGTATTTGCTCATTTGACATCAAGGATACCTATTTTGTTGAGCAGGACATCTGTTGAGACAAATTCTGCTGTTAATGTTGGTGAGCAAGATGCAGCAGGGGCGGGACAGTTAAGAGTTATTGGTGGTGACCAAGATGCAGCAGGGGCAGCACAATTAAGAGTTGGTGGTGACCAAGATGCAGCAGGGGCATCACAGTTAGGAGTTGTTGGTGGTGACGAAGATGCGGCAGGGCCAGCACAATTAGGAGTTGTTGGTCGTTCTACACAGCCACAATATAAAGGAATGAGTTTCAAGACAGGATCTTCTAATGACAAAGGAAAAATGGTTTTAAAGGACACATTAAAGAAAGAAAAACAGATGATTAAGGTAGTGGAGATGAAATCCAGCAATGAATTGCAAGTTTTGAAGTCAGGTAATGAAGTGGAAGGTTTGAAGTCTCACATTCATGGGACATTGCATAGTCGGATGTCACCCTCATCCATTGTTCAAGTTATGGAATCAGTTTTACTTTCACAAAATCAGTTGAAAGCAGTTAGGGATATAGGATTTGGGTCGATGGAGTTTTTGAAGGTGACCCAACTGCCTTTGCGGTTGGGTTTATGGTTGGTGCAGCACTTTGATGCTAAGACGTGCTCATTAAATATTCCTGATTCTGATCCTTTCCGTATTACTGAAGACCATGTGCATGAAGTTCTTTGGTTGCCAATAGGGGGCATAGAGATTGATAAAAATAATTTTTCCAGAAATAAAAAAGTCATTCAACAATGGAAAAAGCAATTCCAAAGCAACTCACTCTCTATCAAAATAGGGGAGCTTAAAGAGTTTTTGAAGGAGCATAAGTCAGCTGGTGCTATGTTCAAACGGAACTTTGTAGTTCTTTGTGTGTCTACACTGATGGATGGTAGTCTTCTTATTTTTATTATGCTCATTTTACTTTCAATTTGCTCATTTTCAATTTAGTTTGCTCATTTCTATTTTATTTTGCTCAGTTAAATTTCTATTTGCTCATTTCTCTTTTGTTTTGCTCATTTTTTTGTCAGGGAAACAAAACATGAATATTAATTCTGATATTCTTACATTTCTTTCTGATGTTGATAAAATCAAGGACTTGAATTAGTCAAAGTATATCCTTGATTCTCTCGTGAAGGGCAAGCTTTTATGGGAAGAACGTCCAACTCGTTCTTTTCCTGGGTCTTTATTGTTTCTTATGGTATTACTATAATTTTTGTATATTTTTAATGTAGTATTTCTTACTTATTTGTTGATTTTTAATTTACTAATTTTTCTTTTCTTACTTGTTTGTAGTTATTATATGTTGATCAATTTGTACTTGAGGAAGTTCGAGCTGCACGTGAAATTCCAATCTTGAAAGGGTGGACAACAGTTATGCTGTCAACACGTGAGAAATTGGAACTCTTTAAAGGGAGGCTTGGAAATATTCGTGCTAAAAAGCTTGATGCTGGTTCTTCTAGCATGACACAGCCTAAAATGGTGTTTAACTATAATTTTCTGTTTTATTTTTTTCCTTTTTATCCTACTTTTGTAACTTTTTTGTTTTTTATTTAGGAAAAATTCATTCCTTCTGAAGTGGAAACTCAAGTAGTTGCCAATAAGGTAACCATATATACTGTAATATTCTTTGTTCTTTTTGGAAATGACCAACTAATTTTTGCTCATTTGTCTAATGAGTAAACAATTACTTGCTCATATTTGAAATGAGCAAATAATTTTTTACTCATTTGACAGATGAGCAAATTATGCAATTGGTTATGTGTTATAAGTAAGCTTGGTTTATATTTGTTAGGATATTTGGTTTCAACTTGTTCTAACTTTCTTTTTCTTTTTTTTTTGTTTTGTTTATGTTTGTCTTTAGGAACAATCTGATCCAATTCGTACAAAAAATGAAGAAAGTGAACAAGATCCAAAGAAGGTATTTATATGAGTTTTCTGGAAGCCAATATTAATTTTTTGTTTATTTTTAGAGTTCTTCTCAGTATGATGCATAGAGGCAAGTGGCCATATGTGTGCTTTTGCATTACTCATATGCATGTCATGAATATAGAAAAAGTATTTTATGTAAATGTTGGTCTTTGGTTACTGCAATCTTGTGAAACTTATATATGATAAATATGTGGATATTTCTTGTGAGCAGGAGCATTATAGTTCTTAATTTTTTGCTCATTTGTCAAATGAGCAATTAATTTTTTGCTCATTTGTCAAATGAGCAAAAACTTCAATGCTCATATAAAGTTCAATTTGCTCATTTTTATATGACTTTGCTCATTCCATATCCACTTTGCTTATTCCATATTTACTCTTCTCATTTATATTTATCTTATTTATGTATTTTTTTATTTATTTATTTATTTTTACAGAAATGCCTTATGAAGCTTGCAACAGCATCTACAAACCTGGTCTTGGCATACATGTATTTCAGTCAAAAACATGAAACTGCCATCAAGTATTTTCCAAACAACGAGAAGATACAAAAGTTGAAGGAAGATGCCATGGGCATTTGTGATGAGCATAAGATGAGCTCCAAAACTTTGACTGAAGATAATACTCTTTCATTTAGCCAAGATGAAGAGTATTGGCAAGATCCAGCAGTAATTGAAGCTTGGGATAGGTTTTCTCAGATTTCAAGCAACAAAAAGCATGTTGAATCTTCATTCAATGCAATGGTTGTTCATCCAAATGAATCGGAACCCATTGATGTTACTAAGATTGCTTCTGAAAGTGTTCTGATAGTAAGTTGTATCCCTGATGTTGGATGTTCAGATAGGGCTGCTAAAAATGTGTTCAAAAAAATTGGAGATTCAAGTTTCAAATCTGCTTCAGGACATTCACTTGCCAAAGGATCTGGAACTCCTACATTCAGTTTAGGAGTCTTTTCTCAAGAAACTAATTCTCCCCCTAGCAATGCGCCTACTGAACCTGTAGTTGCTTCTGTCAGTGCACAAGTTGGTGCTTCTGTTGCTCATGCTTCTCAAGCTGTTGGTGATGCTCTGATTGCTAATCCTCAAGATCTCATTTCTGATGCTCAAGAAGCTTTAATTGTGCATAAGAGAAAAGGTGATACTGAAAAGAAGAGTTATATTCCAAAGAAACGCAAACCCCAGCCATCAGTGCTTCTTAGATCACCTTTTAAGTCCCGCATTATGATAATTTACAATCCATTATCACCAGTTCAGATGAGCGTCTTGAAGGCAATGTTTGCTGATGATAAAAATCGTTTGTAAGTATTTTTTTTATCTATAGAATTTATTATCTTGTACATTAACTTCCATTTGTTTTAGACATACTAACTTTCTTTATTCTTTTTATGCAGTGAACTAGTATTTAATGGAGAGAATGGTCTTGAAATTTTGAGAGTACATCTTGAGAATCTTTATAATAAATATAAAGTTGATACAGAGATCATTAATGCTTGGTGTAGCATTCTGAATTATAATGAGCAGTTTAGAGATCCAAATTCTCCTGCTCGTTTCTTTTTTGACCTTAGTGCTACCGTAAGTTCAAATTCTTTCATTTATTTTGTTTTATTGAATTATTTTGTTTTTTTGTTGTAATTAATTTTTTTTTCTTTAACATGTAGGACTGTCTTATTCACTATGAGATAGATTCTGTTGCCCATCGGAATAAGATGTTTTTTGAGGTTGCTGAGAATTTGTACATGAAATCAGTTGTACCACACAAGGATATTCAGCTTTTTTTCTTCCCAGTTTATGAAGAAGATCATTACTATTTGGTATGTTTTAACACTACCACACTGAATGGTAATATCGAGCTTTTTGATTATAACAAAGATGCTGGAGATCATAAACAGCTTTTAAAACATTTGGTATGGCTTAAAAGTTAATCTCTATTCACATTATGTTTGTTTCTTTTACTTGAATGATTAGATTTTATTATGTTTGCTTATTTGATGTTTTTGTTTTCAGAGAACTGCTTTTTCAAACTTTATTCAATGTGAAGGAAATGTACAGAGTTCTATTTTGGCAAATGATATCAAGCGGATGGAAATTTCTGTGATTAATGGTTCATGGAAGTCTTCGGATAAAAATCATTTGCATTGTGGAGTTGCAGTGATGAGACTCATGGAAACATACATGGGTTGTGCAAAGTGGGATCCTGGTTTGAAGAAAAATAATGTAAATTCTTTGCTCATTTGAGAAATGAGCAATTAACTTTTTGATTATTTGCTAAATGAGCAAGAAATTACTTGCTCATTTATCAAATGAGCAAAGAAATGTTTGCTCATTTGACAAATGAGCAACTAATTCTTTGCTCATTTAAGAAATGAGCAATTAACTTTTTGATTATTTGCTAAATGAGCAAGAAATTACTTGCTCATTTATCAAATGAGCAAAGAAATGTTTGCTCATTTGACAAATGAGCAAGGATTCCTATCAAATGTTTACTTTAATTTTGAGGTCTATGGTCCATTAATCTAGCAATACCGTAGGCCATTGCCTTACAAGTTACTTTTACATGTTTGCTCATGTTATTGAAATCTCCTTAATTGTATAGGGTTTGATTATGTTATTTGTTTTGCAGCTGATAATCTTGACTAAACTTCGTGAAAAGTACACCCTGGGAATAATTACAAGTGAAGTGAACACTATTCAATCTGTTAAAGAAATTGCTCAGAAGAAGAAAAAGCAAAGTAAAGTTTCTGTTGCTGACAAAGAAGAAAATGCTGAAAAAGAAAAGCCTGAAGAAGAAAAAGTTCAAGGAAGAAAGAGCAAAAGACTGAAGAAAGCTGAATGTTAGGGAATTAAATAGTTAGTAGTGATGATTTGTCTTTTTTGGTTTAGGGAATTGGGTAAATTAAGATTTTATCTACTTTTAAGTAGTCTTTGAATGATGTAAAACTGATTTATAAACAGATTTTACCAATAGAAGCCTACCCTTTTTTACTATAGTGATGATTATATTTTAATTAAAATTCAATCTTTTTTTTTGTTTTTACTTCACATACCTTGTTATATACAGCCGTTTTCATTTGAAATATTCGTTCATTTGTTAAATGAGCAAACAGATGTTTGCTCATTAAATGATAGATCAATGAATTCTTGCTCATTTGATAAATGTTCAAAGAATTTCTTGCTCATTTGATAAATGAATAAAGAAATGTTTGCTCATTTCACAAATGAGCAACTATTTTTGCTCATTTAAGAAATGAGCTTTTACCTTTTTTGATTATTTGCTAAGTGAGCAAGGAATTACTTGCTCATTTGATGATTGAGAAAAGATATGTTTGCTCATTTGACCCAAGGAGAGCTGATTTTGGATTGGGAGATGAAACAAGAGTGCAATTGTTCCAAGTTCATATAATAGCTAATTTGCTCACTTACCAAATGAGCAAATAATTATTTGCTCATTTGACAAAATGAGTAGTTAACTATTTGCTCATTTGATTAATGAGCAAGGAATTATTGCTCATTCGAGAAATGAACAAATATTTAGTCACTAATTTGAATATGTTCTATTTTCAATTCAACAATATTGCAAAGCATTAAACTATGATTAGTTCAAAATTAATAGTATATTATTAAATATAAAAATTCAACAAAATCTTATATGTATATAAAAGTACCATTACACTTTTTTTGGACAATTTCTAATATCATGATGACTCAATTCACCACAACCTCTACATAATCTCTTCTTTTTTTGGTTTTCCTCTACAGCCTTTTCTTTTTCTCCCTTAAGCCTTTTTGCACTTCTACCTCTTGTTTCAACATTTGACACATCAATCTCAGTCGCTTTCTTTTTTGAAGTCTCTTCATTTGATACATGAACTCCAGTCCCTTTATTCTTTGAAACTTTTGGAGGTTTGACAATTATTTCAGTTGGCACACTAGCTCCAATCAATAGCTCAATGTCTTGCTCTTTGTTTTTTGCACTTCCAGCTGTTGTTTCATTATTTCTTGCAATCCTCTTTGCTTCCAAATCCTTTCTTATTCCTTGAAGATTTATCACAAGGTCTTGAATATCTTCATCTTTGCCTTCTGCCAAACTTACACAAGTGTGTATCTCTGACCATAAATCATTTAACAATTTTTTCTTGTCTATTATATTAGCACATTGCTCCAACAGGTTTCCTCCCAAGTCAAAAATTGGTTTCTTTAATGCCATAGTAGTCCACCTGTGTAGCATATACTGCTCGAGAATGGTTTCAAACCTTTTTGCTTTCCAAACCCAAATCATATGTCTACATGGAATTCCTTGCCTATAAAATAGCTTGCAAGAACATGTGGTGTCATAGTTAGTTGGATTAAACACAACATCAAATGTTCTAGTCCGATTTCCTTCACTTACTGTTGCAACTTCCAATTCATTTTCTTTCTTCAATTCATCAACACCACAAGAAAAACAAGCAATTTCAACCTCGTATTGAAAATCATAAAAGACAGAGTTAGTATATAAATGTGAGGCATGCTTTTCTATCCCTAGTGGTGTTTTGCACTCAGGATATTTGTGCTTTGAATCATTATCATTCTGACCTTGAGTGTGTCTCTGGGCATCAATTGCAGCTTCATATCTCAAGTAAAACTCAACAAGTGACACATGAGGATTGATAAAGGAGCAGAAAAAGTTGTTTTCACTTTCGGATCTTGATGTTGTACGCATTATTCCTCCAAGGAACACATCTCTGAAATAGGCCGGAATCCACTTGTCTCTTATCTTGTACATATAACCTAACCATTCATGTTGTTCCAAGTGGTATTCAATCATCACCTTGTTCCACCTTTCTTCAAACTCAGCAGGTTCAATTTCAAGGTGCCAAACGCAAGCACATAATTTTTTTAGGAAACCAGTTTCTTCTTGCATGATTGATTTCTCCACCTTATCTGGTAACTTTTTCATTATGTGCCACATACAGAACCGATGTTCAGTCTTCTTAAACACACTTCTAATAGCAATTTTCATTGCTGGATCCTGATCTGTGATCATACAATTAGGTTCATTCCCACCCATTGCCTTGAGGAATGATCTGAACAGCCATTCAAATGACACGATATCTTCCTTTGCTATGAAACCAGCAGCAAAATTAATGCAATTCTTATGATGGTCAACGCCTGTAAATGGAGTAAACACCATGTTGTACCTGGTTACACATACAAAATAAAGTTTAAATGAGCAAATAATTTAATACTCATTTGAAAAATTATCAAATAATCGATTGCTCATTTGTCAAATGAGCAAATAACTCAATGCTTATTTATGAAATAAGCAAACAATTCTTTGCTCTTTTGTCAAATGTGCAAATAATTGAATGCTCATTTCTCATATGAGCAAATAACTCAATGCTCATTTGTGAAATGAGCAAACAATTCAATGCTCATTTGTCAAATGAGCAAATAATTCAATGCTCATTTGTCAAATGAACATGCAATTCAATGCCCATATACATACTCTTATCAAAGAATATTAGACTTATGGGGATATTCAATTTCCACATAGAAGTAATGAGCAATTAAACTAATTTTATTTAAAACAAAGTCATTAATTTCAGCCATAGCTAGTAATAACACATAAATGAATTACCTATTGGTTTGGTATGTGGTATCAAAGGATACCATATCACCAAATAGAGCATAACTCTTTTTACAAAGGGGGTCTGCCCACAATGCTCTACAAAGGCAATAATCTTCATCCATCTCAAAATCAAAGAAAAAAGCGCTCCACATCAGCTTTTTGTTGGTAAAGTTATCCACGAACATTTGAGCATCGCTTCCTTGAATGTATGCTTTTAAATCTCTATGAAAATTTTTGAAATCTTCCTTAGATGCACCAATGTTTTCATATCCTCCAACAATTTCCTTCATCATTCGAAAAGTTGTAACGGGACCAATATTCACCTATTTAAAGAACAAAACAGTTTGTCACATGAGCAAATAATTCAATGCTCATTTTTAAAATGAGCAAACAATCCAATGCTCATTTGTCAAATGAGAAAAAAATTATTTGCACATTTGTCAAATGAGCAAACAGCTTTTATTAGAACATACAGAGAATTCATGAAACATAAGAGAATTTGAAACATAAGAGAATTCATGAAACAATTCAATGCTCATTTGGCAAATGAGCAAAAAATTATTTGCTCATTTGTCAAATGAGCAAACAACTTTTATTAGAACATACATAGAATTCATGAAACATAAGAGAATTTGAAAGTGTTACCTTAGAATTATTCACAATTATTTTTTTGTGTAAAATGTTCATTTTCCTTCCTTCTTTTTGGAATAGATTGCAGCTAGGTGTATAAAGTGCATGAGTATGTCCCTCATGAAATTTTGTCACTATGAATGTGTTATCATCACAATGCTTTAGGACAATATGTGCCTTGCACCCAACACGAGTAACGAGTCTCTTCCTTTTGATTGAAGATTTTTCTTCATTGTTTTCCCCTTCCTTGTTATTTAAATCTTTTTCTACAATAGTCTTTCTTTTTTCTTTGTATCCTTCCTTATTGCACAAGATATACTGATATTTTAATTCTTTGCTTCTTCTTTGTCTTTTAGTTGTAGACTTCCTTGTATTGAAACCAGAAGCAAATGCATAGCCTTTATAAAATTCAAGGCCCTCTTCAAGATTATTAAACTTCATCCCTATAGCTGGTTTCAACTCATTGGGGCATATTGGATGCCATTCTTTTGTTCCTCCAGGAGTGATCAAAGGTGCTACTTTAGGAGAAACTACTATTGTAGGAGTAGTTGGCACATTTGTGATGGTACTTGATTGACTCTCAACTTGTTCGTTGTTGCTCATCATTTGTGGATATGCACCTCCTTAAACACACTTAAACACACACATACACTCTTAATAAGTAGAACTGAAATCAGATTCTTAAACAAACTTACACACACAGAGACATAGATACACACTTACACACACACACACACACACATACACACACACACACACTCAATAATTTCATAATCTATAATTATAACTGAAATCAGTTTCTGAAATCAGAATTGCAAGCAGAAAGAGGAGGGGGCAGGGGGGGATAGGTTTGCTCATTTGTCAAATGAACATGCAATTCAATGCCCACATATATAAACTCTTACACTCAATCACACTTACACTCACACTCACACACAGACACACTGTTACACTCACTCACACACACACACACACACTCTCACACACACACACACACATACATACACAATTCTGTATACTTAGTGTTTTTACAAGCAATTATTTGCAAAACTTATAGATCCTTGAATTACTTATGAATGTCATTAATATTTGCTCATTTTAATTGTAGTTACCTCATTTTAAATGTTCTATTATACATATTTAGGTTTGCTCATTTTAATTTATTTGCTCATTTTGAATTTGATTGAAAATAAGAACATAATAACAGCAAAGTTCAATTTGCTCATTTTTATATGACTTTGCTCATTCCATATCCACTTTGCTTATTTCATATCCCCTTTGTTCTATTATACATATTTAGGTTTGCTCATTTTAATTTATTTGCTCATTTTGAATTTGATTGAAAATAAGAACATAAATAATTGATTCAATCACTATAAAGTTTAATCTGATATTATTAAAATCTCTATCAAATTAATCAAACCTAAATAATTGATTCAATTCAATCAAATAATTGATGCAATTAAACATTCAATTCGATTAATGTAATTCGAAAATTAACATGTAATTCAATTCGAAAATTAACATGCAATTCCAAATTTTTCAGAGATGTAAAATCAAAATATATTGAATATTCAGATTAACATGCAATTCAAAATTAAAATTACGAACAAACCTCAATGGTGGATGAAATTGCGACCGTTGAAATTTGCAAAAAGAAACCGTTGAAAATTGCAGAAAGAAACCGCTGAAATTTGCCGAAAGAAGAGCATACTCAGTGAATCGCCATTGATAAGTAAATCGCCATTGATGAGCTTTAAATTGCAGACAGAATAGAGGGGAGAGATAAATTAGATGCTGAAAGTTAGCTTGTAGGCATGCTTATAATCTCAGCAGTTGGATTTCATCTAATCTAGCGGCTGAGATTTGTTCTCACATAAGGTGTGGGTTCTCACATAAAGGGTGGTTCTCACCGGATCACCATATACAACACAATTGCACACATTATTAATTCCCGTGGCCAAAAAAAAAAAAAAAAAGCTAAAACCTTCAACCAATGAGTCAACTATATTTTAGGAAATCAATTATCAACACAACAAACCACAGCTCCAACTGACGAACAAGATCAATACTAAACGGCTTCAAACAAAATTAAAAGTGTCACATTATGCAACATTTTTCAATTACCAAGCAACAATCATTATCACAAGGCCACAAGATAATAATAAATTTACAATCATGTAAAAAGAATCAAAGGTGCAACATCAAATATTCATCCATTATTAGGATGCACTCAATTACCAACTTTGTATGCATTCAAATGACAAACCCTTTCTAATATTAATTACCATCAAATTTATTCATGAAAGCTTTCAATCAAAGCTAATATAAATCAAAAAAATTGAATCAAAAGGTTGCATATCAATCGAAAGCGGCAACATCAATTCAAATTTCAAGCTCACAACAGTTCTCATACATTTTGTGGTATATGTTATAAATTTTCTGGAATACATGACACTGTAAGTCCATATACATTTTGTGGTATACAACAAACAATGATTGCTAATATGGGATCCAAGATATTGGTGAGGATATTGATACATAGATGATTAATTAGGATAGTTTAGGTGAGAGATGAAGATGAGAAATGATAGAAATGAAGCATGTCAATTATAGACAAAGGACCTCATGCCAAAGGAGGAAAGATATGGAGATTGATTAAGCATATATGCAGATATGCTGAATTCCAGTGATTCAGTTTAAAAATAAATGAATAAATAAGTAAATAATACATTACTTCAATTGATGCAACAATCAAGCATAGAGGAAAGTCAGGACATTCGTACTATAGGGAAAAAAGTATGTGTAACACCCCCGATTTACTAATTAATAATAAACAAGAATTAAAGGAAAAATAAACAACCTTTAAATAAAATTGCGGAAACATACACCTAAACGGAGATATCACCGCCACACTCAACAACCTGTCAAGTGTTAAGGCTTACAAAATCCCAACTGTACAACTCAATAAATTTAGGTGAGCTATTTATACAACTTTACAAACTTGTTATAACAAACTAATTGAAACACTTGAGCTCCTTTAGTTACGACCACTTGATTAACCTGTTTAGACAAACTTGGCTGCTCACCATTAAGGACAAATTCCAAAATAGATCGTCGCAGGGCCACCATAAGAGAAAGACATGGCCGCAAACACAAGTAGCACAACAAAACAATACACACACGTTAGCAAGAAGTTGAGTAATCATCACATATCAGAATACAGATTATAATAGGATAATCAACATTAATAGCTCACTTAAACAATGTAGTTCAAACTATATTACACATTGTACTGTGAAAATAACCTTTATCAACTCAACCTCGAATAATAATTCGATCCTTCACTCAATTAACTCATAACCAATAAGTGTGACATGCTCTTTGTTCTATACCAAGCCTTGGACATGAGTAATTCGAATAACAAACCAACAAGTATAAAAACTTGAATACTCTCAATAACCAGAAAACACCTTGAACCATACCACATACGGACCAATTCCCACTATAGGGGACCATAGAAGAATAAATAATAATGATTGTACCTCATTCTTAACTCATGATTATCATCCTCTTACCAACATGCCAAGGACTAAGGTATATAACGCCAAGCCATGAACCAAGAACAAAATAATAATTCTCAACCTTTTGATCTCATACATCGATCAAATAATCATTAACTTGATAATAAATAGTATCTCAATAATGGCACGAGTTCCCAAATAACATGACAATTTGATTCATAATATCTCAACTCTTAAAAAAGATACTAATAACCCAAATATAATCCAATCTCCACCCAAAAATAATAATCTGCATTAACAACCCTAAAACCTCGATAAAACAATACTCCATATAACAATAACATTAAAAACCCTAGAAAACACAATCAATGCGACAATTAAATCATATAATACCACACACTAATCATATACATATAAATCATGATCATATATAATTCACAAATTATAAAATTTACACATAACAATACGGAGTACAATTAATACTAACAATTTATAATCAAACAAATCAAAAAAATTAATTAAGATAGTGTGATTACCTTTGGACGAAATACTATCAAACTACTATATTGAAAGCAAGAAATAGATTGACTGACGTCGCAATTCCTCGCCTACATTATACAAACATCTCGTGGGCTTTATTTACAATTCAAGAAATAAGCTAGTGGAGATATTGGTGAATAAACAAAACTCAAGAAACAATTTTGGGTTTGGTTGAAGAATCCCACGCACACAAGAACAAGAAAACTCGGCTGCTTTACTTTTTTTTTTAATAAAAAATTAATATAGGGTTAAAGGATATAAATACTATCAAATAAGATAAGAAAATAAAATTTAAGGTATACAACTCTAATTTTATAATTTGTAAAATTATAAAATATACGTGTTGACTCGAATGAACAATACAAGAGGGGGGGTGAATTGTATTGTAGAGGAACTAGGGTAATTTTTACGGAATTTATAAAGGAACTCGAATAAAAACTAAAAGTACAAAGAGAGATTTTACATGGGAAACTTCTTGGCCCTAATCAAGAAGAAAAACCACGACCACAAGGGATTTTAAACTCAATTCTTAATAATAATAGGGAAAACAACCTATTACAAATTAAGACTCTAAACTCAAGTTCCTCTATGAACTTAAGCTCCCTTCAACTGATCCCTCAATCAGTCGAACTCTCAAACACTCTCTCTTTCTCCTTGTTTCACTCAAAGCAAAAACACTCTTAGAGTTTCCCCAAACTCTAACCCAATACAACTCAAAGATTAAACTCTAAATTGCTAAGTACAAAGACACTCAAGGACTTAAGTGGATTTTTGACTCTTTTCAAAAAGCTAAGGATTGTAATACTCAAGTGTGTCTTTCAAAACAGAAAACCAATCTTATTTATACTAGAGGCAGGAATTTTGAAATATTTCCGTTTGCCTTAACTCCCACTCAGCCACTACTTCCATGAAATTAGGAAGTGTAGTTCGTGGATGCTTGGGCAGCAAGCTGAAGCACTCTTCAAGGAAGAAGTGGTTCACTGCTTCCTGAATTCTCTCAACTTCCTTGACCAGGTAAAAGAACCGTTTTCAAAAGAATATTTTCCAAGTCAGTTTTTCCAAAATAATGGGATAAAAATCAAAAACAGAAAATCTTTTAATCATCAAGATATTTTAACTAAAAAAATATTTTCCGAAATAAGATTAAAACAAGTTAAAATATGGAAAATAAAATCTTTATCAAATTAAATTAAATCCACTTAAACCCTATCAATTAACAATGTACTTAACATAGATACAAGAAGCCTAAAATAAAGATAAAGATACATTAGACTCCTTGACACAATGTGAAGCTTCGACTCTGAGGCTTCAGTTCCTCACTCATGGAACTTGGCTTCTGATTGTCTTCTATACTCATCCATAGCTCATCCTTTACCTTGTTTCATGCTCCATTCTGACTCTAGAACTTCTTTGCATAAAACCTGTCAACAAATCAAAGCTAATAGACAAAGGTTAAAACACCTATGATGGATTTGCTTAGGTTTCTTGAGTCATCATCAAAACTTAAGGTCAACAATACGGGTATTACAATCTATCCTCCTTAAAACAAGTTTCGTCCCGAAACTTAAAATAGAAAAATTTTAGAGTATTACAGTATGGGAAGCTTACATCACAAACATAGAATCATGGATTTGGGGAAAAGACTCAACAAATGCATCAACGTGATCAGATGAATAAATCAAACTCAACCAAAGAATGAACCAACCCATGTAATTTTGTTCTCTTTCCCACACTGACAGAGCATCATTTCGGATAATTTATGCGCGCTCCTAAATGTCTAATAACAAAACTAATAGAAACGATACACTTTGTTTTTTTCTTTAAAAGCAGCCTTAAGTAGAAGTAGCTACATAATAATTAAGCTAAACTTCTTGCATTTCAGCCAATTGACAAACGGAAGCAAGCCAGAAAGCACACTGATTATTTATTCAACTAAAATAATTTTTTTCATCTTTAAAAACAACCTTTTTAACTAATTCCTTCATCAATAACCATATAATTGACCACAACATCATACTAAAACATACTCTAGTAAAACAGAAAACCAATCCCTTGTTTTAGATTATGTTAGCTAAATAAAAAAAATTGAAAGAAAAGGAAGATAGTGTAGACATCTACTTTTGGCCTCCTGTCCCGACAGGAAGTGCAATGACGATAAATAAAACTATCTTCGTGTTGGATCAAAGTGAAGAATACTTATGGATGACTGGCTAAACCGCAAAGATACAAAAAGACTAGCCTAACCCAAATACAAATACGAACAAGGTCCAATTAACTAAACCCAATCATAATTAGGCTTAAGCCCGTGATTAAGACCTAATAATGATGGATTAGAGGCGCCTAGGTTAAATTTAATGCTTCCGCAGAAAAAGCCGCGCACATCTCAATGAGTCGCGCTGGTCTGATGCGCACAACTAATTCACACCTAGCGCAACTTCTAGAGATGCGCTCGCGGAAGATTCAGAATTTCATAAAAATATAAAATTGAATCTTACCATAATGTCGCGTGCAAGATATCCAGTTGCACTGCCCATAGCAGCGCAACTAAATTACTTGCGCTAGGATGCCGCGCGCAACTCATCTAGATGCGCACGACACCTGTTGCGACAGAATGTTTAAAACCCTAATTACACCCATTCTCGATAAATAGAGGCTTAATACGAGGCTTAAACACACATAAATTAACCTAAAACTCTGGCAGAAAATCTTATGAACTTGTGCTACCAAACCCTCCTGTCCTAAACACTCACCCCTTTTGATATTTTGTTACTACGGTGGAGGTTCCCGAACAAGAAGGAGTCCATAAGTGTTCTAAACGGAGATCTAGCAAAGAGAAGTAGTAAATTCCCGAGCACTTAGATAAATCACATTTACTTTTCTTGTTTAGAAGAACCTTAATGAATTAAATAGTGTTGATTGACCACTTTAAAAGGATATTTCACTAATCAATTCTACATAGTATCTTGTGTTAAATAAGATTAGAATTGGATAATTAATTGAATGATTGATCACTTAAGCCAAGGCGAATCTTGTTTATTGTTTGTTCCTTTCACAAATTTGAATTAAATAAAGAATAACGACTTTGCAATGTAATTCCTACGTGATTGATGCGGGTAAACAAAATCAACTAACTTAGTTTTAGGTATCGCGTTGCATATATTGTTTGATGATGAAATTGTGAAAAAGGAATAGCTAGTAGAGGCCGCACTAGGGCTATAATAGCGATTCTCCTCTAAAGGGAACGTTATATTAGTACCCTCGCTCCCTAACTCATTTTTGGTTTATGTAGACCAACTTGGGCATGGGTAAACTTACGATTTGTGATAATTATCCCATGAACTCCACATGGAAGAAAGGCATGAATGAGGTTTATGAGTTTTCCTAAAACTCATTGGCAACTCCTAATTGTTTCTTACAAAAAAGCGTAATGATAGAATCAATTCAAATTCAAGGTCCCCTAAATAGTCAGGAATTCAAATCCTAATACACCCTAACAAGTGTAAAGTCCTAGGCTTTTAAAGGGTCATGGACATCTAAGGAGAAGGATCCCCTACGATGGGAACACCCTCCGTACAGTGGCGACTCCACTGGGGACTTAGAGGTTACAAGATTAGTTCTTAGTTATGGTCCAAGGTTTCCAACACTAGGTTTCCTATGGGTTGTAACGAGGATTAACTTGGATAATCTCTAGTTAGAGAGCGAGACTTGAACGCATAATATCTTCCTTTTGCACAAAAGTAAAAACCAATCAAGCAACATTGCATCATGCATAATCATAGCACACTTTAACCTTTGGGGATTGGCTCATTGACTAGGGGTTGCCAACGCTAGGCTTCTATCCCGAAATCAATAACAATCATCCCACCCATATCGCCAAAAAAATGTTGGGAGAGCGATGCCATGAGTCAACAGGTTGAGTGATTGATTTGTGCATCGTTTCTTAAGATATGGTACCTTTTGACACCCAAGCCTTTGACCTAATAATGGCATTATGTGTATCTTGGCTTATGGTATGCTTATGTGATTACGTGATTATATGTGACGTGTTAGGATAGCTTTTTATTTTATTTATTTTTTGGTTTAGGTTCCCAATTACGAAGTTGTCTCTTCGTAATTGAGTCATATTCAAAGGGTAACATAAAAAAACCAAAAAAAATGATGGCAAATAAAAAAAAACACTTGAAATAAAAAAAAATTATTACGAGTAGGTGGCGCGCGCAACTCATTAGCGCAAGTGATTTGGATGTGCGCGCCAACCGCGCGCAGCCTAGTTACTTGCGCGCGCCAACCGCACGCAGCCTAGTTACTTGCGCGCGCCTACTGACCCTACTGTTACGAGCCATTTTGATTTTTTCGAAAAACAAATTGGCTCGTTCAAACAATATCTTCATTGAAGAATTGTTTAAAGGTGATGTTATCCGTTCGAATATATCTTGCGTTATTTCTTCTTCTTTTTGTCTTCTAAACAAGCGTATCGATTTACTTATCCTTTCGTACTTCTTTTAGGGCCGGTTTTCAAGATTGGGAATGAAGACTCCCGGGCACTCGCATTCTACATTTACCATCAAACAATCCACCCCTTTCAAACCACCTTCCCTCGACAACTAGTTCTAGTCCGACAACAATGTCGACCATTGAAGAACTCCAAGAAGAGATTCTTTGTTTAAGAGAAGAAAAGGTTCAAGAAGCCAAGGAGAAAAGAATTAAGAAACTCGAGAAGGATGAAAAGAAAAATGCTGAAACTTTAGCCTTGCAACAAAAGATGGAACAATTTTCCATCAAAGAAAAGTCGTTGGAGAAGCTAGTTCTTCGTTCTACAATGGGGAACAAGTACTTCGATGCAGAAAAGTTTGCTCCTCCCGCAAGACTTGCTTTACCGGAAAAGTTCGTAGCTACGGACTTGCCAATATTTAAGGTGACCAATAATCCACATGACCATTTAATGTGTTTTACTGGCAGCATGGCATTAAAGGGAGTTGATCCTAAGCTTTATGCTTTGACTTTCTCTTTATATCTAGACCCAACCACTAGAGAGTGGTACTATGGGCTAGATCCAAAAATTCAAAACAACATGAATAAATGTAGTTTCGGCTTTCATTACCCAATATGAGAGTAATGTAGAGTTCAAATCGACTCTACGTGAACTTGAAATGCTTAAGCAAGGCGGCGATGAAGGTTTCCTTGATTTCTATGGTAGATGGGAGAAAAGGCGGCTCAACTTTCCCAAAGGCCACCTGAACTCGAGTTAGTACAAAAATTCATTGACAATTGTCATGAAAAGTACAACAAGCATCTATGTTACCTTGATTTAGACACTTTTCAAAAAGTCTATTATGTGGCTACTAGGATTGAAGATGATCTTGCTAAAGAAAAAGCAAACAAACCTTATCATCATCAACCTAGGAATAACTACAAAAAGGGGAATGATAATACCTCATCCTCTATTGATGTATTTGCGACTTCCACGCAATATAATAATACGAATCAATATAACAGTAATGATCCTCGAAGGAGATGGACAAAAGAAAGAAAATTTACTCCATTTCTTATGAGCTACAAAGAATTATTAGAAAAATTGAGCAAAAAAGGTCTACTTGCACCAATAGGGCCAACACCACCCACTCCACCAGAAAGAAGATACGCTCAATGGGATGGTAGTTCTTATTGTGCTTATCATAGAGGCGTTGGGCATGATACTGAACGTTGCTACATCCTAAAGCACAAAGTACAAGATCTAGTAGACGATGGGAGAATTCCCACGCCTAAACCTAACAACAATGTATCCCCACTAGGGGCATTTCACATTGATGAGGACCATACGAGAAGTGATACGTTCAATCCTTTGGACTATATCACACCTATTGGGAAACCTCCACCATAACACTCATAGGGGAAACTAATGAAGTGTGCGGTTATGGGACGATGACTTTCAAGACTTATATGTCTCTAAGTATGTCGTCGTCCTACCTCCATCTTGTTTACAAAATGAGACAAATGGAGCGCTTGATTGGGATCATTTCTTGGGGAAGTCACAAGACTTATCAAATATCTCCTTGGATGAACAATGGCATCAAGCACAACTCATGGAAAATCTTGAAAGGGAGGCATGTTCAAAGTCTCTAGAAGAAAGTTGGTTCACGAGTCCTACAACTAACCCAAATGAGATAGATCATCTAACTCGTTCTGGGCGAGTTTATCAAACACCACCAAATGGATCTTGAAACACACAAAACCAAACTCAAAGGTCAAGTACAAAACCCAATACCACCTCCACTTGAGGTGGAAGATCCATTGGTCAAACAACTTCGCCAATCCAAGGCGAATTCTCTTATGAATGCTCTAACGGCTTTGTCTGTAAGTACAGACACAACTGCTCAGGATCTCATTAGCTTGCTTACTAGCGAGAAATCCGAAAAATCAATCATTTTCACTAATGATGATTTGCCTTTAAAAGACACTACCCACAACAATGCATTATTATACTTAACTGTGGGGTGCAAAGGATACAATATCCCTCTTCCTTTAGTAGACAATGGGTTAGCTGTAAATGTGTGCCCATTGCGAACAACAAAATATCTAGGCCTTAATCCAAAAAAAAAATTCAATCAACAACACAAAGCATTAGGGCTTATGACAACTCAAGGAGATAATTGTATGGAACTGTTAAGCTACCAATTACCACAGGCCCAATTCAAAAGATGGTTGAATTCCATGTCATGTACATTAAACCAACATTCAACCTTTTACTTGGACGTCCTTGGATACATGAGATTTGTGCAATACCATCCTCACTTCATCAAATGATTAGGTTGAACTATCAATGGCTTCCTATGACTATACATGCTTCTCCTCTCAAAATAGCTATAAATGATCAATAATTTAAAGAAATAAACCATGAAAATGATGAAGAGGACATGTGGGGATTTTTCGTAGAGCCAACCTACACAATCGAAATGGAAGAAAGCCTTGAAGAACCATTCAAGCTAAGCTTGATCCATATTCCACCCGGATAGTAAACAACATATTGTTTAAGAGTAGTGTAGACACCCAAATGTGTCTCCCCAAAACCAAACCCAATGATGAATACTTTCGCATCATTTGATTATCGAAAGAAGTGAAAGTGTGAAAATTCTAGTGATGAGGATTTTTTATTAAAATATTTCTCTTTCTGTTTTCAAAAATATTTCTTTTCTTACCCTGTTTATGAAAAATAGCAAGTCCAATTTGGTTTGGTCCATAATAAGGGTCCAATAATATTGTAGTTGGATTGGGCTCGAAAAGAGCTTTCCAATGATATGTTATAAGCCCAATTCCGATGAATTATGAGGAAGTTATATGGATTAAATTAAATCAGACCCAATGATTTTTAATGTGGCCCAATGATCTAGATGAGGGCCTATTAATTATTATTCCTAAAATTATTAGGATAGATTTTAATCTTCTAGAAAAATCTAGAAGGTTGTTTTAATTCTAGTAAGATTAGGATTGATAATTATATTTTTAAAGATGTTTTATTTTGAATAAAATATATTAAATCTGATTTTAAAGTTGCTTGGACGCATAATTACCTCAACCGGTTTGAAAGGTAATTACACGTGTAAAAGCGCGTTGACTTTTAAACCAGCGCGAGACAATAGAGTCGTCGCCAGGCGTTGACCTTCGTCGCCTTTCGTCATCTGGCGCTGACTCATGTCGTTTGAGACATGAGGTATTTTATTCCGAATATGATTTTCTTCGATCTCGTGCTATTTTTCCTATAAATAGGGGTCGTATCTCCCTATTTTCAAAGATCTATCATCTACAATTAACAACAATCATCATCATCTCTCTCTCTCTAAAAGCTAGAAGCTTTCTCTCTCTCTCTCTTCTTTTTCTAAACCTTCCCTCTCTCAAAATTCCTCACTCATAGCTTTAGAAACACTTAGCAAAGTTCGCAGTTGCCTTCGCCCTAGACGTGAAAGGTTTGATATTTCTGAGGGTTTGGTCCCAAATACCTATTTCAATTATTTAATTTAATTATTTTGATTTTTTTATTTTCCTTGAAGTTACTAACGTGTGTATTTTGTTATTAGAAAGAGGTACGAGGCATCGAAGTAAGTAATTAATTGCTTTATTGATCTTTTGATATAGAAATCATGTTTTGATTATTTTATCGATTTCTAGTATCATGTTAGGATGTTTTATTGCTTCTTGATATCATGTGTAGGGTAATAACTAAAATTTCTAATATCATATATTATTATGATGCTTCATATTTCTTTCCTAATATCATGTTAGTGTCATGTGTAGGGCTGATTGATCTTTAATGTTTAGTGACATGCTAGGGTTTGTTATTAATCTTGCTAGTATCATGCCTAAGATCTTGCTATTATTATTATGCTCTGTTCTTAACATGATTATGATTATTTATGATGATGATTATTATGTTGCTTGATGTTTATTATTGTTATTTCTTGATCACACCTTTTATGCATGTTTAAAGGGAATTTGTACTTGTAATCATGCTTAATGAGATAATAAATAATCTTGTTTAGGTTAATTTTAATTCAACTGATAGCCAATAATAGTTTTATTTGTGCATTAATATTCAACCAACATAGATTAAACAGGTTTAGGGTAAACCTATTGATTGTATGTTAGTCAGAAAGCGCACATGAATACGAGAAGAATAAAGTAGAGGCCTATTTTTAGGGCAGATTCAATCTCTTTTAGGTTGGATTTGTACCTTCATCCCCCGAACTTCCAGTCATGGTTCCAGAACTATTGGAGTTAACGATCACCTGGATCGTTAAGGGGTGTAACCTTCACCCTGTGAACGATTTACAAGTTCCTAAAACTTTTTGACGACTCTTTTATTCTAGCTTCCTTCCCTTTGGACACCCCCATGCTTAAGTGTATGATCACAGTGGGGCTCAAGTGTGGGATGCTTGAAATATTCCCTACAAGTAGTTACTTTTCTGGGATGCCTTTGGGAATAGGAATGAAGAAATCTCTTTTACTTCCTATCCCAAAGAAAAGTTTCTCTTTTGGATTGGGATACAAACCAACCAAGGAAGAACTAGAGTCTCACGATGCTTAAAAATAAAGCACGTAGAGACAACAATAATCACTTTGCTCCCATCCTATCAACAAACCCTTAAAGGACAATTCATTAGGGAGGGAGAAGATAACACATTGTAAGGAGGGTTATCCCATCGTAAGGGGGTCCTTCCTTAAATGCTCATGGCCGCTTAAAAGCCTAGGACTTTACACTTGTTAGGGTGTATTAGGATTTGAATTCCTGACTGTTTGGGAGACCTTGAATTAGAAATGATACTCTCATCACGCTTTTTTGTAAGAAACAAGTAGGAGTCGCCAATGAGTTTTAGGAAAACTCATAAACCTCGTTCATGCCTTTCTCCCAAGTAGAGTTCAAGGGATAATTAGCACGAATCATAAGTTTACCCATGCCCAAATTGGTCTACATAAACCAGAAATGAGTTCGGGAGCGAGGGTACTAAGATAATGTTCCCTTTAGAGGGGAATCGCTATCTTAGCCTTAGTACGACCTCTACTAGCTCTTCCTTTTTCACAATTTCATTGCCAAACAATATATGCAACGTGATACCTAAAGACTAAGTTAGTTGATTTTATTTACAAGCATTAATCACGTAGGAATTACATTGCAAAACTCGTTATTAATATTCGTGGAAGAACAATAAATAAACAAGATTCGCCTTGTCTTAAGTGATAAAACAACAATTAATTATTCAAATTCTAGTCTTGATTAACGAAAGATTACTATGTAAATTAATTAATTAAAAGTTTGTTTAAAGTGATCAAACAACACTAATTAATCAATTAAAGTTATTTAAACAATAAAAGAAAAGTGATTTATCTAAGTGCTCAAGAAACTAACCGTTCTTCTTTTATGTTAAATCTTCGTTTAATGTGTTTATGGACTTTCTTTCTTCTTTGCACCTTCAATAGCTTCAATGGATGGATTAGGGTTGAAGAGTATTTGGGAAGAAAGAGGGAAAATTAGTATGATAGTAAGAGAAGTAGAGAGATTAGGGTTTTGAGAATAATAGGGTTTTTAATTCTGATTTTTC
This sequence comes from Chenopodium album, assembly GCF_948465745.1. NCBI lineage: Eukaryota > Viridiplantae > Streptophyta > Magnoliopsida > Caryophyllales > Amaranthaceae > Chenopodium > Chenopodium album. Next base: position 21,767,273 of record NC_137841.1, on the reverse strand, counting down.
GGTCCCCATAATGCTGAACGAAGTTCCCTATTTATAGGCATAGGGATCTAGGTTAGGTTTTAGAGCTGCACCGTCAGGTGGCGCGCACAACTCTCTGAGTCGCGCTGGGTGCCGCGCGCATCTCAATGAGTCGCGCGCGCAAGGCGCGCGCAACTGATTGAGTTGCGCTGGTTTGCGGTTTGCCTTATACGAAAACGCGTTTTTAAAACTTCCATAACTTTTGATTGCAAAGTTGGATTAAGGCGTGTGAGATATCATTGGAAAGCTCTAAATTTCTACTTTCCAATGAAGTTAAATTTAGGTTAAAATATGTTATGTATCAAAAGTTATGGCCGTTGGAGTGCAAGGGTGTCGGTTTTAGGGCCTGGTTTAGTGTTTTGATCATAACTTCTTCGCTTTGGCTCGGAATTGGGATTATAATATACTGTTGGAAATCTCTTTGAAATAGCTATCCATATGTATAGGCTTTACATGGGAATTTGATTGTTGGTTCATCTGTTTGTCTCGGTTTTTCAACAATGTAGGTTCCATTGGATCCAATTATTGCATTTGACGCATTTGGGTCCGTTATTAATCAAGTTTATACATGTATGAACACGTTTTAGGCCTAATTAGTAATCGGACAAGGCTATAAGATAACTTGGTCTCAAATATGGGTTTCAACTTACTTTATAATTCTTTTCATAGTCCATAAACACTTCAACTTTGATCTAGCATGAAGAACGGATTTTTGTAACATCATCGCACTTCTTTTCGGGACAAGAGGCCAAAAGTAGATTTCTACAGTTATCCCCCACTTTGATTGAGTCTAGAATAGACGATGATCAAAGTAGTCAAGGAAATAAATCCGAGACTCATTCTATGAAGTTCTCTAAGAATAGAGAATCTTTCAGTAATGTTTAAGGATGTCGAAACAATCCTTGGTTCGCTAAGTGTTTGAAACAAGTAGCTATTAAGGCTAGAAAAAGTTCTTCCTAGTCTTAATGCGCTAAAGAATTTAGATTGATCCTTTGAAATTGTAGCGCTTTTACAAGTAAAGGTGTTATGAGTGATGTCAAGTCATGAGAAGAGATCGGTTTTAAACGGATAAAAGGGGAAGATTTCCTCTCAATGGTGTCATCGTTGGTCTAAAGTCCCTCGATATGTCATTGAAACTTTAGCCTAACTTTAAAAAAGTAAAAGATGAAAAAGGGTTTTCGGTATTAGAGCCGAAATGGTCCGGTATTCGAGCCGGGTCCGGTACTCGAGCCGGAAGTCCACAAGATAGAAATACATGTCTCAGGACTGGAGGCATATATCCAATTTTAGTGAGAGGGAAGAAAGTCAACAACTCTTTCAGCAGTTTTGTCCACAAGATGAGTACACGTGTCTCAAGACTGGGGGCACGTGACTACATAGGCGTGACATCGTCTCGTCGCTTCGTTATACAGGGGATGATTTCGACACCCTAATTGTCCGATAAGTTAGTAAACGCACTAACTACCGTATTTAATCCCATTCAAGAAGTGCCTGTTCCTAAAGGTTCGGCGCGCAGGTCGACTCGTGAGCTAACACCTACAGTAATTCTCTACCTTTTAGTCCCGAGAGGTAGATCTCGCAAAGCTTGGGCTGAGTGAAATTTTACGCAACACCTACGCCGTACAATTTTGCGCCGTACGATACGCCATTTGCATTTTTACGCTGCATGAAAACGCCTTCCTTTTTGCTTCGAACGTGAAAAAAGAAGAAAACCTGGACATTTGTAACGTCAGTACAAAAAAATGACAAACCTGTCTGTGGGTGCTTTTACGTAAAGCACCACCATGGAACGTCTTAAGGCACTCTTACGAAAAACGTTCAAAACATATGCTTGGGGAAGGCACAAAGCACGGTGTGCATGCAAGAATGATGCAAAAAACTAACAAAGAAGAAAACAAACTACAATATGCAAAGCAGTTTAAAAAATTTTTGATAATTTGTGCGCCATTACGTCTAATAACAAGCAAAAACCGTTGAAAAATGATCAAACGGATCAAAATCAAGATTCCGCTCATTTTAGTGATCAGTATCCGCGCGCAACTCAGAAGGTCGCGCTGGCCAGGCGCGCGCATCGTTCTGAGTTGCACTGGTATGTCACGCGCAACAGATTCAGTTGCGTGCGACATTTATGTCAGTAAAGTGAAAATCGCAAACGCGATTTTTCACTTCACTCTTTCTTTCTCCTTCCTTCACCATTTTCGACCCTTTCTCTCTCTAAAGAGCTTGGATTTTCTCGTTTTTCGAAGCTAAAGGAAGTAGATCTCGTCCCTTTTTCATATTTGCCATAATTTGTTCATTCTTGGCTGAATTTGGGCGATTTTCGAACCGTTAAACCCCAAATTTTGAATTTGGGGGTTTTTTATTCGAATTGTTTTCATGAATTTGTTTGTTTGTCATTGTGAAATGTTTAAGAAATATATTGCAATAATTTTCATGTAAAGTGACAAAGTATTGATCCTGTATGAGCATGCCAAGCATATATATATATTTTTGTTCTAATTTTGACTTTGTGCTTGAACTTTATTGCTCGCATAGACTATACTTGTTAATTTTAATGTAAATTGAAGTGTTTAGAACAACAATTATGCATTTATCAATGAAATTTTGAACTTTTATAATAGCATGAATTTGTTCTTGCGACTCATGTTTATTATTTATTTTTTTCATGCGTAAGATGCAAAATTGGTTTTATCAATGATAAAAATAACCTATGGTTATTATTACTCACTTATAAAATTGTGATTTCAAGATTTGCACAAAACTAGTTAGTTTAGGAAATTCTTGAAGAGATCATCGAACTGGTGTAGCTTGGTTATATTTCGGGTTCATAAGCCCCCATTTTACATTTTCGAATGTTGTAGCTCCCAGTGTTGGGTGACTTCGATGATTTGCTTGTTGTCAATAATTAGACCCTTTCATGTTGCTTGAAATGGGTCTACAAATCCCGTGTTTCGTCTTATTATGATAACAACTAGGATCTTGGAAACGATTAAACTAGTGTGTTTAAACCGTTTTTTGACCATTGATAGTTTTAACAAAGAAATTTGCTAATTCTAGTAATATTGGTCATTCATTAGAACAAGTAAGGGAAAGATGAAATGTTGTTCAAATTTTTCGTCTATTCTTGCTACATTTGAATTCTTTCTTGTAAGTTCAAATTTTTTCACTGTTTTGAATCTCGAGAAAGTAGATGTTATCCTCCTTGCGAAATTCCAATGTGTGAAACAATGGAGAATAATTTTAAATGGAGACTCCTTAATTTAGAATTTAGGAATCTTTTGTTTACATTCTAACTCATGAAATTGTTTGTTTTATGTTAATAAAGTGTCTTGATACAATTTTCATGATGAATGATTGAGTACTAAACTTTCATATGAGCAAGTATGTATCATGATTTTGTTTCTTTTGCTCTATACTAGTCATACTATCTAATCTCTAGAGTAAATTGAAGTATTAAAACAAATGCACTAAGATTAGTTTTTTGAAGTTGAACTTGAAAATGGCTCGAGTATGTAACCTGTTTAATGGCCAAGTTCAGTTGCATACTTCGTTTTCAAAGGAACAACATGATTATTATATCATTTTGATTCATTTGAAAATTGTAAGGCTCGAGATCTACGTAAACCATTTGTAGTTTAGGCGATTCTCGAAAGTAGCTCGAATGGCATGAATATCTCATTTTGTTTTTTTTTTGTTGATATTGGAGCCCCCATGTGTCGGGTTATGCGCATTCTTGCTATTTTGCAAGTCTTGGAGCCCCCAATTGGGGGTAAATTCTAATGACTTGCTATTGTTTAGGCCATTCATATGGTATTGAGATGGACCTGTGTATATATCCTATTTTTGTTTTTGAAATATTTAGGACAGTAATATGGCTTTCACATTTTAGTTAAAAGTTATTTTCAAGAAAGCAAGTTAGTTTTTTGCTTGTTTATAGACCAAAAACAATTGCGTTTAAGGTTTAGTAATCTTACCTAATCTCTAAATGTTTGTAAAGATCATTGCGGTGATTTTATTCTTCAAAGTTGATTTAGAACATCAAATATTTTCTTTGTTCTTGTCAGTCTTTGATTTTGGTCTTGTAGGTGGTTCGTTTACCATCCCTTAGTCAATAAGCGAGAACAAGTTCGAGTCAAGAAGTCAAATCTTAATTCATTCCTTATGGAAATATTTATGTATATACATGTATTATCCAAACGGTTATTGAGAATCTGAAATTTTATTTATTTTGAGAAAACAAAAATTCAGAAAGGAAATTTTGAATACTATTTTTATTAGAAACATGTTGTTTCGAATAAGAATTCAAATTTTGAAAAGGGTCTAATAGTTTGTTTTGAAAAGCAACTTTTTCTAGTAGGCAAAAATCATAATCATATTACTTTCAAAACTAGACCCAAAATGGAAAGAAAAGTCTAGCTCGTAATTGAGTGTGACTTTTTTGTCCAAGATTGATGAAGGTAAGTTGTAATTCGCAACTTATTTCAACGAAGATATGAAAATGTGAGCAAACTTTTATATATCTAATTTTGTTTATGTTCTACTTTTTAGTGTTTGTCATCATTGTCATATTTTGCTAATTGAAAGTGAAGTTCTTTCAATCAAATAAGCACCATAGTCTGAAAATGAATCTTTATCAAACTTAGGTTTGGTGGAGTGTTAGAATAATTTATAAAATTGTTCTAATCACTTTTCCAAATTATAGTCTCATTTTAAAATGAAATTTAAGGTGAGACTTATATTTTTAATTTGAAGCCCCCAAGTGTAGACTTAGGTGACTTTTGGAATTCATGTATACATATGCTAGGGGATGTTTCTCATGTTTATTTAAGGCCCCAATATTTGTATTTTCAATTTGCGGAATATTGCATATGTTTATCATAAATTGATTGATCAAGTAACATAGTTAATTATCTTGGTCAAATAATAAGAAGTGGTATTCTTCCCTTTGTCATTTAAAGATTTAAGATGGTTCGTAATAAGCTTTGCATGACATTGATTTCGCAGCATAAATAGCGTATTCAAATCTGTAAATAGAGAGAAGTAAGGATGTCCTGGATTTTTTAAGCCCCCAATTTGAGGCAAAGAGCGGAAAAATTATACTATTTTCGAGTATTTTAGTTGCCAAATGGGAGGGATCATCCCGACTTACCCCCTAGTCGTCACCGCCCTTCAAGAGGTCGCTTCAGGAAAAGAAGCGTATAGGAGATTCAAATTCATCTCCGACAAATCTCGCTAGGCACCATGACGATACTTCTTTCTGCTTATTTTCGTTTTCTACGAAACCCTAATTTCAAAATCCCATAATTTCATCAATAATAAGTGACCCTATTTTCTGCTAATCAATTCAGAGGTAATACTATTAGCAAATCATCTACAATTGAATTTTGCTACTTTTATCTCATGTTCATGGTGTCGATTTTATCTCATGTTCATAGTGTCAGATTTTATCTCATGTTCATCATGTTCATGGTGTCGATTTTTGCATCATAATCATATTCCGATTTTATGATTATTATCACTTTTTTTTTTAATATAATAGTTTAATAAAGGATTTGTCTATGGTTTATAGTATATTGGATTTTAAAAAAATTATTGAATTGTTACCACTTTCAATTTGGGTAGGAGACAGATATTGTTTGCCAATACAGATTATTCATTTTTCCCCCTATTTCAGTGGTTGTTGACTATTGTATGACTTGTATCTAGGAATCCATCCCATGAATTTGCAGGTGTATGTTTCACTTTGAAATATGGTAGTGTTGCAGAGGTACTCTTTGCGATTTTCTTATAGGAAAAATTGATGGGAATAATCCCACCTTTTGAGCATCGAAGATTAATAATCCCACCTTTGGGATATTTTTAAATAATCCCACCTTTGTACCTAATTCACTCCTAATAGTCCCAACCGGTCATGGAACTTGTTATAACAAGTTACCAGACACGTGTTGGCTAATGATTGGTCAAAAAAAAAATAAGTTTAATTTTTTTTTAAAAGAAAAAATAAAAAAGGAAATTAATTGATTAATTAAAAACATCACCCACCAGCCCCAACCACCTTCCCCGCCGCTTGTTCCGGCCGACCTCGCTGCCGGACTCCCCTGCCCTATAGCGCTGACCGCCTAGACCGCCTCCCAGCGCTGACGCCACCCTCCCCCTCCCCTAAACCAACAATCTCCCTCCACCATCACATAAACCCTCGAAACTAACCATCCCGCAACCCTCAAAGACCCTTTATCCGCCTCGTTCCCCCGTTCCGATTCCGGCAGCTCTTCCCTTCCCCCGTCCTGATTCCGCCTCCTTGCCCCCTTTAATTTCTCGATCTGATGGTTGATGGGATCTATGTTGCGGCCTCCCTCTCCTTTCCTCGATCTGATGGTTGCAGCCCCAGCCAGCCACGGTTGATCGCCGAATTGCAGCAACCAGATTAGAGCTCGCGTCGTCGTCGTCTGGACTGGGTAGGAGGAGTAGCGGCGACTGGCTGGTGTTCTAGGCTCGACATCCCGGCGATGCGTCTCGGCTGATGGTCTGGGCTCGGCGACGTGTCTAGTTTGGTTTGATGGTGGCGGTGGGGAGGTGGCTGGGGATGGTGGTGGTTGTTTTAACATATTTAATTAAATTAATTAAAATTAAAATTAAAACTTATTTTTTGACCAATCACGTGGTGACACGTGTAAATTAAACTTAATTTTAAAAAAAATTACCCACCCAACCGGTTCCAGGTCACTTGGGATCATTAGGAGTGAATTAGGTACAAAGGTGGGATTATTTAAAAATATCCCAAAGGTGGGATTATTAATCTCCGATGCTCAAAAGGTGGGATTATTCCCATCAATTTTTCCTTTCTTATATGAGTTGATTAAATTTCTTCAGAGACTTGGTTATTTTTTTGTTGCAATCAGAGACTTGGTCATTGGCTTTTAATTGACTAACTTATTTGTATAAATTATATTATTGGACAGGTTTTTGACGTCTACAAGTTATACTATTGAGAAGTAGAGTATGCTTGTAAATTTTTTTAAAGATGTAGATTATTTCAACAATCCCTTTGCTATTGTCAAAAAAAAAAAAAAAAAAAAAAAAAAAAAGATTATTTCAACAAGTTTCAATACTTGTAAATGTTAATGTAATAATTTAATACTTGTATATTTCAATAATAAGTTTATGTAAGTTTCTTTAATGGATTCCTTTTGTAATTTACAATTTTTTTGTTTCCAATTAGTAGAGTAATAATACCCGTGATTATCACAGGAATTTTAATTTTTTTAAAAAAAGCAATACATTGAAGAGACTCGTTATATAACATAACAGGTCTCTTTGATACCCACCAAAGAGACCCATTATGTTACATAACAGGTCTGTTTCTCTTCTTAAATAACTAATTTAATTACTCTCAAAGAGACCTGTTGTCTCACTTATTAGGTCTCTTATCAAATACAAAGAGACTTGTGAGCTAGAGACCTCCTCTGACCAGGTCTCTTAGGCCTATTTTAACAGGTCTCTTAGACCTTTTTTGTAGTAGCGTGAGCAAATTTTAGTTAGTCAAGTCGGGAAAGTTGGCTTATTTCAACAATTTATTAGACAATTATTTCATGAATTGTTGGGAGAATTATGGAGGGTTTTACTATTTACATTTATCTAAGTTGATGATTTGTGGGTTTGACATTTAATCGAAATTTTGGTGACCAAACCAACAAAGCAGCGATGATGAAGTCGGGGTCTCAGTCATTGAGCTATTGAGGTTTTTGTGTTTATTATGAGCTATTTAAAGTACTTATTATTATTGTGAATAGTGCTCGCTTTTTAGTTTGAATTATATTTTCTTAGTTTTATTACTAATAATTTTTGGGATTTTAATTTGTTCATTTGCTCTCTTTGTCTCCCCCCAACCTGGTTCAGTCAGTGGCATCAGTTTGTGAAGCTGCAGTTTGTGCTAGAATTGTTCTTTATTCATTTCATGAAAGTGTTAATGTAGACATGTAACAATGGTTGATTTGATTTAGGTATGGGATGAAGCTCAATGCAAAAAGGTAAGAACTTTGAGTGGTCATCAAATAAGAGCTGGTGTTTTGGCTTGGAGTTCCTGTATACTTACCTCCGAAAGTAGAGACATGAACATACTTCAACACGATCTTCGGGTCTTGAATGACTATGTTAGCAAGCTTGTTGGACATAAATCTGAGGTAAAGGCAATGTTTTGTCTTTCTTAATGGAATGTAGAGTACTAATCTATTATTGTTGCTGCTTTTGATCAATTTTTTGGTTTGTGATCATTAAGAATATTATTATATGTCATTCTTTAGGTGTGTGGGTTTATATGGTCTCATGATGATAGGGAGCTTGCATCAGGAGGCAATGACAATCAGGTAATTAGATAGTATTCAATTTTCAAATAGTAAGTGGTTTGACAATCAAAGATATCCTGAAAGGTGATTAATTTGCAAATTTCATGAAAAAAAAATAGCTATTGGTATGGAACCAGCATTCTCAGCAGCCAGTTTTGAAACTGACTGAGCATACATTTGTCGTGAAGGCCGTAGCTTGCATATTGTAGATGTTGCTATGTTTTTTTTATGGAAAATCATAGTTGTTTCACACATCCACGAATATCAGGTATATCGCTTTGTTCGTCGATCTTTTGTAATTTTTATTTGGATTTGTAACGATTTTAAGGAAATTTTGTCAACAACTACCAATTAAAGCACGTGTTTTGAAAACAACTACCTATTAAAAAGTTTTTTTTAAAAGAACTACCACAAAGTTGTAAAAAATTTAAGTAGCACTACCACTCTAACACTTTTGGATAGAATTTTTGGCATTTGGGTATCACTTTATATCACTTTTTACCTTTATGGAGGGTAATTTAGTCAATTTAAATGGTGATCTTATGTGGAAAAAGTAAAAAGTGGAACCTACATGCCGAATGTTTTAGTTGGAATTATTAGAGTGGTAGTGCTACTTCAACTTTTTACAATTTTGTGGTAGTTCTTTTAAAAGAAATTTTTAATAGGTAGTTGTTTACAACACACGCGCTATAATTGGTAGTTATTAACAAAATTTCCTGATTTTAATCAGTGTTATTTTGTGTTTGTTGATGATTTGTTGATATTAATTTTTGTTTTTGTGCATTAGTATTGTTAATAGTAATCAATTTATTTTTCTACTTTTTTATTTAAAATATTTTTCTAATTGGTTGGACATAAAATTGAAATTGACAGATACTCGAAGCAAATGTATCTAAGGAAACAAAACAATTCACATACGAAGATGGAACTATGTGTGTCTTCATGGATAATGTATGTTTCTTCACCCCCTGTAATTTATGAAACTTGCAGTGTATTTTACATGGGTGTAGGTCACCATACTTCTTGATTAGCTACCTTAGTAGATAAAATGCTTGATTTCTATGCATGCTTCAGTGTTGGATCATCATTATTTAGATGCTTTACCTATCTCATTAAATTCTTATGCCTGTGCATGCTTTAGGGCCTGTTCTGTTCCGTTGAAATTCAGTTCAGTTCAGTTCAGTTCAGTTCAGTTCAGCTCAGTTCAGCTCAGTTCAGCTCAGCTCCTAATTTCCTTCTCTTATAAAATATTCATTTCAGTTCAGTTCAGTTCAGTTCAGTTCAGTTCAGCTGAGTTCAGTTCAGTTCAGTTCAGTTCAGTTCAGTTCAGTTCAGTTCAGTTCAGTTCAGTCAATCGGAACAGGCCCTTACTCAATCATAAAAAAAAGACCGACTTTTTGTCATATTTTCTGTATTTTGATTAAGTGTTTTCGGCTTTTCAATCTCATTTTCATGTTATTGTGAGCAAAGATGTTAACGTGTTACAATATCGATGAGTAGTGATAGACCACTACCAGGTATGGGCTCGTTGGGTCCATACCGGGGGTAAAAATGTAATTTTGCGTTATAATTCCTATGCTGTAAAAAACTAGTCTCTCTCCTCTTAATAACAATATTCAACTCCATAATAACTGTATAGAAATCAACCATAACAGTACACAAATCAATAATAACAGTATACAAGTCAATAATAACAGTATACAGGTTGATAATAGCTGAGCACGGACAACCAGTTATCGTCGTCAACTTCGACCGAACTCTGAACTTTCATAAGTGATGCGGCCAATTGCTGCTTTGGCGAAGAAGCGAGTAGCAGAAACACGGTCGCTAGAAACACTAGAAGCTGATGAAGTATTGAAAGTTGTAAAAGCCATAGAAAAATTGAAAAGGAAATTGGGGAAAATTGAAAATCAAATTTGAAAAATTGAAAGTGAAATTGAGGAAAAGGACAAAAGGGGAAGAGAGAGAAAGAGGAGGGTCTACACTCAGCAACATAGAAGAGAAGAGGGGAAGAGAGGGAAAGAGGAGCTGCAACCCATAAGAAAAGAGGGGAAGAGAGAGAAAGTGAATTTTTCTTTTTTTATAAATATTATTTTTTTTATTATGGTATGGGCTTCCCACTATTCATACCTGGTAGTGGTCTATAGTTACTCCAATATTGATAGTTTTAGAGGTTAGGTGGGTTTTATTATTATTAAATTATTTATTTATTTTCAAACCAACCAAACCCTGTTTATATATATGTAAAAGGATGCCCTGTTTTCTTTATTTTCCAGAATTTTCTTTCATAAAATCCCATCTCATTTCATCATCATCATCACCCTTTTTCACAAAGTTACCCCTTTTATTAGAAAGTTTGTATTTGTATTTGTATGTGTTGTTAATTCATTTCCCAGAAAAAAGTTCTGAATCAAAAGGTAATTTCTTCTTATTCTTTTTCAAGTTATAAGTTCTTGATTAAATTGTTCGTATTTGAAGGAAACAATGTTTGATTATATTGACGGGAATTTGTAATTCAATATTTAGAATTCATGGGTTTGATGAATTTGGGATTTTTTAGTGTGATGTAAAATGTGCCTTTTCTGGGAATATGGGTCATTTGCATATATGTTCATCTTTAAAGGGTTTTGTATTTTTGTGGAAAATTTGTTATAGTATGTATTTTTGATTGATAATTGAAGAACATTAAGTTATCTTGATTTTATTTTTCTACATTTTTTCTAATTTATACTTAATTTTTGGATTTTTTTTTTCTAGGTTAAAGTTTGAGCCTTTTATTTTTACCTTAGCTAGAATTAAAATTGGGGTAAACTTATGAACATTTATCTTGTTTCATGGATTATTTGAAGTGTAGCTATTTACGAGCAGTTACTTTGTGAATTTTGTAATGGGGGGTTGTTGGGCATATTTCCCGATTGCTCAGATAGTTCTGTATGCTTAGCTTTTATGTTTATATGTTTGTTCTTTCTCAAAGTCTGAAGATTTTTAGGCTAATGAAAAAATGTGGCTTGCATCGTCATTTACTGTATTACTGAATTATTTTGTTATCTGTCAGTTTGATCCGGAAGACAAATGAGTGATCAATATGTTGTGTGTGTGGACCGTCTGATTACTTTGGACACTTTGCAACCGGGGTAAAGGGATTGAAGTTTCGGAATCATCTGTTGATAGTCATAATCATGTTGCTGAATTGTCTACTTCTTATGAACCCGGGGAGATGAGAGATGATATCCCTGTTGAAGAACATCCTCTCATTCAGGGAATTGAGTGCAGGATTTGTCAGGAGGAGGATAGTGTAAAGAATTTGGAGGTCCCTTGCTCTTGCAATGGCAGTTTGAAGGTAACTTCTTTACATTTGTTTTAGACTTTTAGCTTGTCTTGTTCTTTTGTTCCAGGTCATATAATGAGGGAATAATGATAAGCTTATTTGTGATTTTCTATGGAACTTGTTTGTGAAAAGCTGTAGTAATATATTTGTACTTCCAAAACGGGTTGTTCTTTTTTTATATTCATTATTGTGTTGTTATAACCTAAACATGTGGGTTTAAATGGTAATAAAAAAAAATAGTTATTTTTATTTATTATATAACTTTTCTAATCTAATAATTTTATTTAGAGTTCGTAAAGTTTTAAAACTCTATCTTGTTTAAATAGCACTGTACAATTCTAAACGTATATAAACTATTTTAAACCCTTAAAATATTCTTAACTCTCAAAAGATATTTTATTAGAAAAAAAAAAATTGTCGTACGAATATCTTTTGTGCGTGACTTCCAATCTTCCATGATCCAACCCCAAAACTTGATTATTCATAAAAATTTTCCTTTGATTATTCTCCAAACTCCATTGGTATAGTCAAAGCTACGCAAATTGCAACTGACACCTGATATAATTTGCCTCAAATATTGTCATTCCGTTGTACTTTGTCGAAGGTAATCACACTTTATAAATTTGGAGATGTTTGATTGTATTATTTATTATGTGTAATCACACTTTATCAATTTGGAGATGTTTGATTGTATTATTTATTATGTGTAATCACACTATATTTTTGAGATGTTTGTATATTCGTAATGTTATGTGTGATATGATTAATTATTTGTACTCTTTGTATGTATGATTAATTATTATGGTATTATATGATTTGATTAGATTTGAGTATCGTATTATTTATTTTTGTTGTATATATTGATTGTACAATTATTGCTAGGGTTTTAATGTTGTTGTTATAGGGAGTATTGTTTTATCAAGGTTTTAGGGTTGTTAATGCAGAATATTGTTTTTGGGTTGAGATTTGATTATATTTGGGTTATTAGTATTTTTTTAAGAGTTGAGATATTGTGATCGAATTGTTATATTATTTGGGAACTTGTGCCATTGTGGAGTTATTATTATTAAATTGTGAATTATTATTTGATCGATGTATGAGATCAAAAGGTTGAGAATTATTATTTTGTTCTTGGTTTGAGGCTCGACGTTATAGACCTTAGTCCTTGGCATGTTGGTAATGAGATAATGATCATGAGTTAAGAATGAGGTACAATCTTTATTATTTGTTTTCTATGGTCCCCTACAGTGAGAATTGACCCGTATGTGGTCTGGTTCAAGGTGTTTTCTGGTTATTGGGAGTATTGAAGTTTTTATACTTGTTGGTTTTATGAATTACTCATGTCCAAGGCTAGGTATAGAACAAGAGCATGGCACACTATTGGTTATGAGTTGAGTAAAGGATTATTATTATTCGAGGTTGAGTTGATAAATGTTATTTTTTAGAGTACAATGTGTTATGTAGTTTTGAACTACATTATTTAATTGAGCTAGTAATGTTGATTATCCTATTATACTCTATATTCTGATATGTGGTGATTACTCGGCTTTTTGCTGACGTGTGTGTTGTTTTATTGTGCTATTTGTATTTGCGGCCATGTCTTTTTCTTATGGTGGCCCTGCGACGATCTATTTTGGAATTTGTCCTTAATGGTGAGCAGTCAAGATTGTAACAGGTTGACCAAGTGGTCGTAGCTAAAGGAGCTCAAGTGTTGCAATTAGTTTGTTATAAAAAGTTTAATTTATAAAGTTGTATAAATAGCTCACTTAGATTATTGAGTTGTACAGTTGGGATTTTGTAAGTCTTAACACTTGACAGGTTGTTGAGTGTGGCAGTGATACCTCCGATTTAGGTGTATGCTTCCGCAATTTTATTTAAAGGTTGTTTATTTTTCCTTTAATTCTTATTTATTTTCAGTTAGTAAATCGAGGGTGTTACAGTTGATATGCGGGATGTACTATGTAAGACTGCAAACAAACTCATTAATTATTTTAGGTTGTGGCATTGTATCAAACATACTTGGTTATATAGGAAGTTCCACAAGTCTTCCAATTGTACTATTTTAGGCCTATAGTCAACAATGAAACCATTTGGAATTGATGTCAAGTCTTACACACTTATAAATTCTGTGGTCAGTCAATCACTCTGACAAGGACTGTGCTTGATGTGCTCTCTTTGCCCCATATGTGCAGTAGGATTAGGTGATTCCGTGATTGAGTTAATCTGATTTAATGGTTCTCTTTTTTGGAGTTTAGAGTAGGTAGATTGGTAGTTAGTGATTGAGTTAACTTGATTTTGGTACTCTTTCTCTTTCCTCCATTTTCAATTTTACTGTTAATTTTAATACTGATCACACCTTTTTTTTTTTTTTTTTTTTTTGCAGGTTATACTGGAACTGTTCATGAACTAAACGGAAAATTAGCTGACATAATTGGCGAGATTCAGGTATTTTGATTTTATTTTATTTTTTTGGAATTTTGGTAATTTTTTGTCTGAATTCTAGATCTTTAGTTACTCAACGCAAGGTTTAGGATGAATTAATGGTGATTCTAGACTTTCAGCTTTTCAAGGTATACTCTTTTTCTGATCTTTGACGATTGCCCATTCATGACCAGTTCATTGCTTTCAAACTGTTGATGAGCTGACCTAAGATGATATCAAGGTATACTCTGCATTATTGAAGAAGTCAGGTGATTATTTCCCAAACACATGCAAGTGGTACGAGAGAGTTTCCCAACATCTCGTTGTGAGGTTTATAACCGATTTTCACTATTTTCCTACCTTCCTAATTTGCTGTTAGCTTTAGGAATTGTGAGTAGCATAAACTATGGAATAACAATGATTAATTAAGTGGACTGATAATACGTATTGGAGGATGTAATTGGTAGTCTAATTTGCCCCCTAACTAGGCAAAATATGTGACTTTGATTTTGGAAGGAGTTTGAATTGTTGAAAACCTTCTACAACTTATCATCAGTTTGATTAACATTATGCCCTCATGTTGAATACTTAGCCTTTGATTCTAAAAGTCTTTGCTTATGGATCATCATATGTTGATGTGTGTGTGTGTGTGTGTGTGTGTGTGTGTGTGTGTGTGTGTGTGTGTGTTTTTAAAATTAATCTCTTCAATTCATGGGTAATCCACAATGAATGGCTCCAGAAGTTGTTTAGGGAAGTCGATTTGCTGGAAAGGTACGTAAGATGTCTTCAGATTTAGTTATTTTACCTTTATACTGCTACTTCTATGTATATGTCATTGTTATATTGAACTCAAAATCAAATTTAGACTAGGTTAAATTCCTTTCTCAAATTATGTTTTTTTGCTTTGGTTAAAGCCAAATGATGTATTTACTATGTGTTGCAGTGTTGAGCACTCATCATTAATATCAAGTTCATACCTCATCCTATATCTACGCTAATATCCTATCATAATCCATTCCATGTTCTGATTATTCATTTCCCTAGGCTGTTTTTTGTTTAGTTTTCATTTTGTTTTAGTTTTTGCTTATATGTAATTCATGTTGACATTGAGATAAAGCAGATGACTTCTTTTCTTTTCTTTTTTTTCCATTGAGAATTGTCTTCTCACTTTCATATTACTTGAGTTTGTTATCCTTACTAATAAGTTGTATACTTGTATTGCATCAACTTAGTACAGTTATGCTAGGATTGGACTTGCTACACAAAAGGAAGCATGTTCATGTAAAACCAAACAAAGGTATAAGCTGCTCTATACATGATTGTGGCTGTGTGAAACAAGAGCTGATCATTATCATTGTTTTTCGTAGAGGCTTTGTGAACTCCAAATGTTATCCTTTTAATCTATGTGCTTGCTTCCCAATCTAATATTTTATTGTGTTTTCGGCGCTTAAGGAGATAAGAGAGATGCTCGGATGAAGTGATCCTGCATGGTGGAAGCCAAGGAAGATTCTATGAAGACATACCCTGTCATTTAAGGGATTGGACTGATTGTATTTTATTTTATTTATATATCATAATATGTAATCTTTTGCAAAATCTGAATTGTTTTTAGGGAATAAGTGTCGACAACTTATCCATTGCTTATGTAGCAGGTTAATATTAATGGTTTAAAGTTTGAAACTATTATGATTGAGCTATTTGGATTAGAGTTGTGTTTTGTTGTAGCTAGCAGTAGAACTGAAGTTTGTTCGCGGATTGCTAAACTTTGAGAATTATTTCAGCACGTATACCAACTTCTTTTTTTTTTTGTCAACTTCTCCTTTGTTTTGATGGCTCTCAAAATTATGTCAAAAGAACTTTTACATGGGTAATAACTTTGTAATTAAATTACTTAGGAACTAATGGGATATAATAATTTTTGTTATTATTGCAATGTTGTTAGGTTTATTGTGTTTTGGATACGATTTTTTTCTAAGGTTGTGACTCTCTTACTATAATTCACTTGACCAAGGTTTACTTGAGAAGTTACTCTGTCATGGGTTACTTGAGTTACTCAGTCAAGGGTTACTCGGTCAGTGGTTACTCGAGCTACTCGGTTGGTTGCTCGGTCAGGGGTTATTTGAGGGTTCACTTGAGGGGTTACTCAATCAGGGGTTACTTGAGGGGAGGGATTACTGGAGGGGTTCAATCATGGATTACTCGAGGGGTTACTCATTCAAGGGTTAGCAATATCAATAGCAATAGCAATAGCAAATAGCATTAGCACTAGCAATAGCAATAGCAATAGCAAATAGCAATAGCTATAGCAATAGCAATAAGCCAATAGCGAATAGCGAATAGCAAATAGCAAATAACAATAGCAATAGCAATACAAATAGCAAATAACAAATAGCAAATGGCAATGGCAATGGCAATGGCAATGGCAAATAGCAAATAGCAAATAGCAATAGCCAATATCCAATAGCAATAGAAATAGCAATAAATAGATAGCAATAGCAATAGTAGTAGCAGTAGCAGCAGCAGTAGCAATAGCAATACCAAATAGCAATAGCAATAATAAAAAATAAAAAAAAAAAAAAAAAGTGTAAATGGGGTTGTTCAAAGAGAAATAATAAAATTGTTATGTACTTGTAGGGAATATTTCAAGCATTATCCCTAGCTTGAACCCCACTGTGATCATACACTTAAGTACGGTGGCGTCCAAAAGGAAAGAAGATAGAGCAAAAAAGTCTCCAACAAGTTTTAGGAACTTGTAAACCGTTCACGAGGTGAAGGTTACACCCCTTAACGATCTAAGAGATCGACAACTCCAATAGGTCTGGAACCATGACTGGTAGTTCGGGGATGAAGGTACAAATCCAACCTAAAAGAGATTGAACCTGCCCTAATAATAGGCCTCTACTTTATTCTGATCGTATTCATGTGCGCTTTCTGACTAACATACAATCATTAGGTTTACCCTAAACCTGTTTATCTATGTTGGTTGAATATTAATGCACAAATAAAACTATTATTGGCGATCACTTGAATTATAATCAAATTAACCCTAAACAAGATTATTAATTATCTTTTTAAGCGTGATTACAAGTACAAATTCCCTTTAAACATGCATAAAAGGTGTGATCAAGCAATGACAATAAATAAGCATCAAGCAACATAATAATAATCGTAACAATAATCATCATCATAATAATAATTAAAATAATCATGTTAAAGCATAATAATAGCAAGATCCCAGACATGATACTAATAAGATTAATAACAAACCCTAGCATGTCACTAAACAATAAAGATCAAAGCTTTAACCCTAACATGATACTATCATGAATATTAGGAAAGAAAATAGAAGGTATCGCAGAAATCACAATTGTCATATTTGATATTAGAAATTATAATTATTACACTAAACATGATACTAGGAAGATCAAAACACCCTAACATGACACTAGGATTCATAACAACCTAGACATGATTTCGAAATCATAATATCAATAAATCAATTAATGCACTTACTTGGATGCCTCGTATCTCTTTCTAATAACAAAATACACAAGTTAGTAACTTTAAGGAAAATAATAATCAAAACAATTAAATTAAATAATTGAAAGAGAGATTTGGGACCAAACCCTCAGAAATTAAAACCTTTCACGTCTAGGGCGAAGGCAACTTCGAACAACGCCAGGTGTTTCTAGATCTTGTGAATGCGGAATTTTGTATGTAAAAGGTAGAGAGAGAGAATTGAAATCTTGAAAGCTAGAGAGAATAAGAAAAATAATTGTTTTGTTGATGGAAATTGATGAGAATTGATGATTTTTGATGATGGAAAACGGAGGTTTTAGGAGGCTATTTATAGAGAAAATCAACCGGATGGATAGAAAAACAAATTAGACTTTCGACGAGAATAAAACAGGTTAGCGCCAGACGCTGGACATTAGCGTCGGGCGCTAAGGCGCTAAGGCTAGCGCCAGGCGCTAATCCCTGTCGTCAGGCGCTAATCATTAATTTCACGCGTTTTCTTAGTTTTGATAAAATTTAGCCGTACAGAAGGGCAAAATCGTATTTTGCCTTAAAACACTCTTTTATTCTGATAAAAACTCCAAAAAGTCAACTAAAGTCAATTTATCAATGCTAATTGAATTGGGAATGATAAATCCAAATTAAGCCCTCCTCTAGATCATTGGGCCGCACATAAACATCAAACCGGGCCCAGTTTAGTAATTTGGCCATAACTTCCTCATTATTCATCGGAATTGGGCTTATAATATATCGTTGGAAAGATCTTTTCAAACCCCATCCAACTACACCATTAATGGACCCTTGCTATGGACCAAACAAAACTGAATTGGATGTTTTCTTAAAATAGGTTTTCAAAAACAGAGAGAAAGAAAAGAAATATTTTCAAAAACAGAAAGAAGAGATATTTTAATAAAAAAATTCTCATCACTAGACTTTCCACACTTTCACTTCATTCGATTATGATTCGACGCGAAAGATACTCATCACTGGGTTTGGTTTTGGGGAGACACAAATGGGTGTCTACAGTACTCTTACCAAAGAAAGTAGTGTTGCAATTATTATGAAACAAACTGTGGCAGCGTGACAGGGGTTACCTGAGTTATTTTGTTAAGTTATTTAGTTAGGGGTTACTCAAGTTACTTGGTCAGGGGTTATTTGAGGGGTTGGGACAAAGGTTACTTGAGGGGTTAACTCGGTCAAGGATTACTTAAGGGGTTACTCGATTAGGGGTTACTTGAGGGGTTCGGACAGGGGTTACTCAAGGGGTTCTCTTGGTCAAAGGTTACTTGAGGGGTTAATCGGTAAGGGTTAATCGAGTTACTCATTTAAGGGTTACTCGAAGGGTTACTCGAGCTACTCGGTCAGGGGTTACTTAAGGGTTCAGTCAGGGGTTACTTGAGGGATTATTCAATAAGGGGTTACTTGAGGGGGATGAGTTACTCGGTTAGGGGTTACTCGAGGGGTTCGATCATGGATTATTCGAGGGGTTACTCGGTTAGGGGTTACATGAGGAGTTACTCGATAAGGATTAACTCAAGTAGCCCCTAACCAAGTAACTTGAGTAACTCCAGCAACTCGAGTAACTCATGACCGAGAAATAATTAATACAAAACAAGACAAAGCTCAAACATGTAATCCAATCCGAGCAATGATATTAACTTTTCTAATTTTCTATATTCCATATCTATATAAGTGCCAATACTTATCAATTGTTTGTGATATAATTAATTGCTAACATAAATATATTTTGATATGAAATAATTATATCTTACATATTCATTCCAATAATTTATATTTCATACAACTACGAATTCATGCACAAAATTACAAAAACTAAACCAAATTGATTATTTTGATGATTCATTAATGGTTTCCTAAATTATATTAACAAAACGGTGTGCTAATAAAATGTGAGTCATTTGATATATTATCATAATCAATGACATTTGGTTAATTACTCAGTTAGAGGTTACTCGAGGGGTTCAGTCATGAATTACTCGAGCGGTCACTCGGTCAGGGGTTACTTGAGTAACCCCAACAACTCGAGTAACCCCTAACCGAGAAACTCGAGTAACCCCGACAACTCGAGTAATCATATACCGAGAAACTCAAGTAAACTCTGTTGCACGATACAACAAGTTGCATACAAAAATTTGTGATTTAATAATGTAAATTATAGTTAGTTGGATATATTTATTTGTTTGTAGGAGAGAGAAATAATAATAAAAAAGTGTAAATTGGGTTGGTCATAGAGAAATAATAAAATAGTCGTGGAATCTTACCAAAGAAAGTAGTGTTTATGAAACGGATTGTGGCAGGGTAGCTATTTTGTTAGGGTTATTCGAATTCTTCAGTCATGTGTTACTCGAGTTACTCGGTCAGAGATTACTTGAGGGGTTGAGAAAAGAGATTATGCAGTAAATTGATGATACCTCTTTTATCACAAATGTCCTACATTAAATATGATAAAATCTCTTTTTTAAGACATATCATTTATGTATGATATCAATAAGTATTAATACTTTACACAATAATGAAATAATTTATAATGTATACAGGCATACATCATGTACAAGTTTACAAAAACTAAGCTAATTAACTTACTTATATGTCTTGCTACTAATTTTCTTAATAAGGTTTACAAATCGGTGCGCGCGCAACGCGCGCGACGCACTCGAACTAGTCAATTAACATATACTTAAAGCGAATCTAAAATGACACTTGTCACAATCTCATTAACAATTTTCCCGCCCATTTTACTTTCCGTTTTTACGCAGATTCTTTAAGGAAATCATTTTATAATAATTTAAAATATCTTTCTTCCAATTAAAATTCTTAACAATAATAATTCTCCATATAAACCCAACTAATATATTTTTTATATATAATTAGTCTTTTATTTGGTATTATTTTTATAAAAAAAATGAGGTAATTATTATTAAACAATTAGGTTAGATCCCGTGTCATGCACATTAATTTTTACTAACTATATTTAAAATTATGTTGAATTTTTTGACTTTCTTGTACGCTGTATTTATATTAATTGAATGCTAAAGAACAACAAAAATGGTTTGAAAAAATCTCACTAAGAATAATCAACATGAGTCATTCTTGGCAAGTATTATTAATGTATCCATAAATTATTAATTGATTGAAATTCTAAGCATAAATTATTTTTTTGCTTAAGTTTATACTTTATAGTGTCAATATTATTTTTTGAAAAATACATCGAATCTTCTATTATACTTTGTATTATTATATGTAATTACTACTTTATATATGTAAAAACATTTGTTTCTAAAATAATTTTCTTTTTTTTTTAAAAAAAAAAACCTAAAAGATACACCAAGAGATGACACGTGTCATTGATGGTGCGTCTTTTAGTATATAGTTATTGATGATTGATACTGCTTTATATTATTTTAGTCTTCGATAATACTATTAACTTTTTTTTCCCTTCCAATTTTGTTACTTTTGCAATAATGTTTAATTCAATTAAAAATAAAATGATTTTGTTAAGAAATATATATATATACACTTTATTTTCTACTCTTAAAAGTCGTATCAATACTAATGCAGCATGTGCGGGTACTATCCTAGAATTTTTTTACAACAAATAAAAACTTTAAAGTCCTTTTTTTTTTTTAAATCAAGTTTAAGTGTCACTAATTGATATGTCCATTTTATATAGTGTTTTACCCCCGTCCCTTGGTCGTTATTAGTAGTGTTTTTGGCTCTTTCGGGCCACTTTTATTACTAATTTGTGTGTTCTAGTGTTTTCGTAGTTTTAGTTGTATTTTACAGGAAATTGCACTCTTGGAGCATTTTCCTGGGCTTTATTGGATCGACTACGGAAGCTAGAAGGACACGACCACTTTTGGAGCCCAGGATCGGTGAGAGCCGGTGATTAAGGGCTCGGTAATTGGGATCACGAGGCATTTGGACCAAGTATTCGAGACCCGAGAGGAAATCCGGATTGGGCCGAGAAATCTAGCCCAATCGAAGTCCAAGCCTCGAAGAAGAAGACCGGGCCCGATCGGGTGAGCGTAGGCTCGATCGGGCGCGGCACATCAGTAGCTGGCAAGACAAAAAGGCGGGCCCGATCGGGCGCGTGTTTTCTTAGGACCTGATTAAGTTTAGTTTTAATTCTTGTTTTAGAAAAGATTTAAATACGATTATGTACGGAATTTTTAGGGGACCTTCTTTCTTAGACTTTCTCTCTCTACTTAGTATTTTTCTCTCTCCTAAATTCTCTCTAAACTTTTGTTCTTAATTCTTCCTTTAATTCCAGATTTATTTTGGTAACGATTCCTCTTCTCTTAATCTTAGTTATTTATTCTATTCCTTTAATCATGTCTTATTTTATTGCTTTGATTTGTTTAATTTTTAATATGTGTGAGTAGTTTAATTTCTAGGGTTTATGGGGATCTAATAAATAATATGACGGGGTAAATTATTGTTGTTGATTATCAATGATAGATTAATTTCCTATTGATTGATTTAATGCTCTGTGACTAGATTAGGCCTATCTTTTATGCATGAGTTTGACAATATTGATTCAAGAATCGAGAGATGAGGATTAATGTTTAGGTCTAGTTTCAATAGGCAAGTTAATTTATAAATGGTTAAGTCAAGATTCGAGAGATGAGATTTAATACCGCTAAATTAATTGTGTGATTGTAATACGTAGCGAGAGCCCTTTACAATCTGGTTAATTGATTCATTGATGATTAACTATTATTGATTATTGGTATTGCATGATAATTTCTTATTGGATTGTTTTAATGTTTTACAATTGCGGCTTGTAAAAGTATAGCAATATTAAATTGATGAATCGAGCAGATGTTAATTTGATATTAAAGGCTAATTTCAATAAGAACTTAGATCTAGTAAATTGCGAGAGCCTGTTAGATCTATGTTGATTAATAAATTGCGAGAGCCTGTTAATCATGTTATTTATGCAATGTCAATGATTGGTTACTATGTTTTACCCTGGAGTATTATTTATTGGTGAACCTATGCCCTAGATCCTTTCATATATTGTTTTCTTCCTATTCTCAACCTCAGTAGTTTAGTTTCTTACTTAATTATAAATATTGGTTACTTAAATAATTTAGATTATAATAATTAATTAGAATTAAAAAGACATGTTTCCCTGTGGAGATCGACCCTACTTCCCTATCTACTGTAGTTAGTGATTTAGGTAATTATTTTTAATTAGGGGATACGACTTTACCCTGTCACTAATCTTGACATTGATAGAGTTACATATAAAATTAAAGTTATATTTATTTTTGAATTAGTATTATGAGGTTTTTTTTTTTTTTTTTTATAATTTTTTTTTTAATAAAATTCAATACAATAACTCTTTATAAAATTTAATAATAACCGTGCATTGCACGGGACTTAAATTAGTTTTAGGAAAATTTGCGAGAAAGGTCCTTTTAAGTGGTCGACCTTGTGAGAAAGACCCTTTTATAAAAACGGTGGCACAAAAGGTCCTTTTATCCATTTTGGGTTGTGTAGAGGGTCCATTGACCGAACTCCGGCGTTGACTTTTTTTTTTTTTTCCGGCCAAAAAATTGCACGTGACTACTTAATCCTCCTTTTTTTTTTTTTTCCCTTTTCCCCTCTTCTTCCCTCTAATTCCCTCGATTTTTCCCTCTTACCCAATTGAAACCTTATTTTAGCCCAGGTCAGAAAACTTGAATTGTTGTCCTTCAAATCACAATTGAAAGACAATCAAAGCTTATAAACAATAGGCGAATCAGGTATGGTGAGAATCCTTTGTCAATTTCAGGTTTTGTTTCGCAATTTTGTAATTTTTCATTGAATTTTCCCTTTTTCGCCTTCTGCTTGTTCTTCACCATTTTTACAGACCAAGTGAGCAATTTTGGGAAAAAATTGAGAGCTTTTACTACTTTGAAAGAGACAAAACAGGGGCAGAGTTAAACACTTACCAATTAAATAGCTTGTGGGGTTAATCTCTTACCATAAAACAATTAGCCATTAATTCCATCAACAATGCATCACCATTAATGGTGGGTTAGCTTCTTGTCACATCACATGGGTTAAAGGGAAATAAGGGAGGGAAATATTTTAAGGGGAAAGGGGAAAATAGAGGGTATTAGAGGGAAGAACATGGGAAAAGGGGAAAAAAAAAAAAAGAAGAAAAAAATGGAATTATGTAGTCACGCACAATGCACGTGACTTTTTTTGGCCGGAAAAAAAAGTCAACGCCGGAGTTTGGTCAACGGACCCTCTACACAACCTAAAATGGATAAAATGACCTTTTATGCCATCTTTTTCATAAAAGGGCCTTTCTCACAAGATCGACTACTTAAAAGAACCCTCGCCAATTTTCCAATAGTTTTATAAAAAGGTAAACTGTCCATTCAACAAGAGGAGCGTTATCAAGGAGAGCATCGTTTAGTACAACGGTACAACCTTTCAAAAATCTCAGCTACACAATTTATCCCGCTCAAATTCAAAAACCATTTCATTTCTTCACTGTTTTTTGAAGAGAGAAACAAAGAGGGAAGACAAAAAGGGCACCTCAAAGAAGCTCAACAATGGCGGAAATTGAGCAAGATCAACAATTACCTCGAAAAATTGCAGGAATTCTTGACGAAAGCAAAGCTTCATATGCAACTCACAATCGAAAACTCAAGGAACTCTCGAATCTCAGATCTTCATCACCTACAGATCTCTTCTTCGCTTCTTACCGTAAAGCTCTATTACCTGTTTTCAATTTCCAGCGACGAACTGCCTCTGCTGAGCGCATCATCCGCTTCATTTCCACCTTCGCCTGTTTCACTGACTCCAAAAATTCCGCCATTGATGATCAATTCTTCGAAGCTTTTATGCGGTTTCTTCTCTCTGCTGTCACTTCCGCTAATAAAACTGCTAGGTTTCGTTCATGTCAGATTATTTCTGAGGTACAATTATTTTTCATTTTATTTAATTTAGTTTAATTTAATTTTTCATGAAAAAAAATTAAAAATTAAAATCATCCAATTTATGACCTGTTTGTAAAAATATTCAATTTGGTTCATTTGCTATAATTCAGCAATTATTGTACTCCGTATTTTTTATTTTATTTGAATCATCATGTAGTTAGGGTTCCTTCCTGTGATTCTTACCTTGTCATTAGGGTTTTTTCCAGTTGGATTTGTTTGATAATTAGGGTTTTTCCAGTAGGATTTGTTTAATGATTAGTGTAATTTTTTTTTTCTTCCTATTTTGTCTTTTGATGTATTCATGCCCATAATATGAAATGTTGAAAGCAGTTGTCATGATGAACCTGATTTTAATGCATAAAAGCAGTTGTCAAGAATTTCAAATATGCTTGAATTTAATTTTTTTAAAAAGAATATCAATATTGAGTTTCCTTAGCAAGTAGAGTATATTGAAAAAATTATATACTTAAATGCTATTGCCACAAAACATCCATCGTTGTCAATTTCTAGTTTAATGATGGTATTTTGATTTTTACAACATTAGAATACTTAATTATAATGCTTATTTCATATATGTTCCTAATATATGATGATGGTAATTGGACCAGTGAAGTAATAAACTTTTTAGGTTGATATGTACTAGAGTTTTTAAGGCAAAGAATGCCAAATTCTTCGTTAAAAAAAAATGCTTACTTCATGTTTCTAGAAATGATATCTACAGCAATGACTACAGGTCTACGGGCTATAATATACAAAAAAATTTATTCTCATTGTGATCTCAATGCTTCTGAAGTTGGAGCATGGAGCCAGTGAATGTCCTACTTATATGGCAGCTTGGTTTTAAAAAGCATGCCTCGGGAGCGCCCTGCTCCCAAATGGGCTTTAGCTAGGCGAGGCTTAGTCACCTATGGAAGGCTCGCGCCTCGTGCGCCTCAATGCGTCATTGGTAAGGCGTGCCTTTGTGCCTCAAGGAAAATAACTAAAATTTAAGTTATAAATTGAAGAATGATAGACATTTTTTCAAATTCTGACTACCTTAGCTTTACATATATTATTTTTTAATATTATGCATCTTTTTAATTGCTATTAAGTACAATCAAAGTAAAAATAATTTGAAATAAATATATAAATACGTGCGCCTAGCATACAAAAGGCATGCGCCTTCGCCTTGCGCCTAGGCTGCAAGGACCATTTGTGCCTTGGTGCGCCTTGCGCCTTTTAAAACTAAGTATGGCAGATACTGAAAATGTAGTTTAGACGCATTCATGTGCAGATGCTTTCTTTCTTTCTTAGCTTATTATTTAGAGAAATCCTAAAGAAGCCTTGTTTACATTACTGTAGAAACTTTTATTATGCAAACTATGTCTTAACATCTGAATAATGCTCTGTATAGATGGTATGTCTCTAGTTCACTTTTCCTTTTTCTTATTTTTTGTGGCATTTTCTGCTTTTTAGATCATAATGCGGTTGCCAGATGACGCAGAAGTGAGCAATGAGCTTTGGGATGAGGTGGTAGACAGCATGACTATACGGATGGGGGATAAAATTCCTGTAATTCGTACATTTGCAGTTAGAGCTCTATCACGTTTTGTGAATGATTCTGAGAACAGCGAAATACTTAATTTATTCATTAAAACCCTGGATTCAGAACAAAACGCGGTATGTATTAATGTTTTCTTGCAGTAGTAAGCTGTTCACTGACATAGAATCTTGTTTTAGAATCATGTTCAGGGATATTTCCCTCAGTATAAAAAACCTTGTAATTTAGAATCGTGAATTCGTGATGCAACCATGCAGGATGTAAGAAAGACCATTCTGCTAGCACTCCCCCCCACTAATGCAACATCGTCAGTAATAATTGGTTGTACTCTTGATGTCAGCGAGTCAGTTCGCAAAGCAGCATATTTTGTCTTGGCCAATAAATTTCCCCTCCAGAGTCTCAGGTAAACTTCACTTAGCTGCTCAACGTAATTGCCTATTTTGCTTTTCTTGAGTACCTTGGGTTAGGTTATAAATTCTTTTGAAGGTTCTAATTTGCCACTTGGCTGAGTAGATCATGAATATACGTTATGGTTTGATGTCCAAGACAATACAGAACCCTTATTTTTTTTTTTTGTACAATGCTATTTTCTGTTGCAGAGTATTATACACTTGTTGAGTATAAAATAATCATTATCATGATGCATCGAACATCCAACCATGTATCTCTTTCCTTTGGTATTTTTAACTACTTGAAATAATGAAAATGAAGGAATGGCTTCTATCCCAAATCCCAATGAGCAACGTGCATTAGCCTTGAAATTTTACGAGTTAATAAAAGCATCATACATAAACTGTAGATGGCTTGATTTGAATTCTTTCCAATTTTGAATGGGATTCAACATTAAAATATATCCAGTATATTTTCGTATCCTTTATTTATTCTGTCCACCTCCCCCCCCCCCCCCCCCCCCCCAAGTTCCCTTTATCTTTATATATAGTGTGAAGGTTAGTATTTGATCCTGATAATGTTTATTTTCTATCTTTATTTAGTCCTAGCTTGATGTACATGGTGTGACAATTAGTAAGAATATGCTAATGCTACTGAATACATGGTCTTTTGTGGTAAAACCATTTATTTATTTATCCATTTGTAAATTTCCAGCATCAAGCTCCGGGCTTTAATCCTTCAGAGAGGACTATCTGATCGTGCACCAGCAGTTGTGAAAGAATGTCTTAAGTTAATGAAAGATGAATGGTTAAGCAAAAACTGCAACAATAATCCTATTGAACTTCTTAAGTACCTTGATGTAGAAACATACGAGAGCATTGGTGTTTCTGTTATGAGGGCTCTCTTAGATGCTGGGATGGGTAAGCCTGATGGAAATCAGAAGATACAGCAGTTCAAGGAATCATCCTGTGATGGAGCTAGAGGTTTGAGCATTAAAATCCACTATTTTCACGTTCATGCTTCATATACACATAATGTATTAATTTGAACTTAAAACTTGTTTTAAGTAGAACTTTCACTGAATGTGTAGTGGTCCCTGTTCAATTCCTGAGATGTTGTGACACAAACTTTGATAGCTCCTGAGGAAGCTTGAATTTTTTTAATAAATCTTTAAATGTGCTATTTGTAAGTTTTGCATTTGTGTTTTAGATCAACTTAATGCTTGCAGATTCAGATAATGACAGCCTAGGCCATGAACTACTGGAACCAGAGGTTGCCCTCTATTGGAGGGTTGTGTGTCAGCACCTACAAAAAGAGGCACAGGTTGATGTTTTCTCATTTCTTTTTTATATGGACAGCGTTCTTGCCATTCTATTTTAATTCTCTTTTTTGCTTTTGCTTGAAAATATAACTTTTCCTTACAAATCTGAACATGCACTGAGTATAGTTTTCTCATGTGTGCTGGAAATATAATTAAATTTTGTTAAATGTTTTGAGATGGGTGGAATTTGGAATATACATACGCCGTCTATGTCAGTGTTAGAGCTTTTGATGTTGTAAGGATAATTTTTCAATTTTTCCGTACAAACACTCATTAACTCACTCTTGCTTCATCTACTGAGAATAATAAATGCATAGAACAATAGAGGTTTAGGTCTCACCCAACATATGAGACTATTTGTACACATTCAATTCGTAATATCCATTTATTTTTTTTTTTATTTATTTTTTTTTCTATTGATGCCACAAGTGTAAGAACACTGGAATAGTGATCCCAACAATATATGAATCTTATGAAATGGAGAATACTACAGTAGTCTGATTCAGCGGGAATTTTTTTTTCTTTAGACAGTTCCTTATGACGATTCATGCTAGTCGACCCTAAATCATTTTGGGACTAAGGTTTTGTTGTTGTATAGAGGGTTGATGTTCTACTTTCTTTGGATTATTCTTAGTATATTGTTGCTTCACTGCTGGCAGTTACTATGTTCCCCCTTGGTCTCTCTCAAATTCCCGGGGTTTGTGAACTAGAGAAATTTTTTAAAAGAAATCCATTCAGTTTCTACTTATTTTGATGCATCATTATTTTATTTGATTCTTTGGATCCCAAAGAAAATCTACAAACTTGTTTTTTCAATACAACCAGTGTTTGATTAAATTTGCTGATTTTCATTATGAGTAGGTACAACTGTTCAACTGGATTTTTATGCTTCCCTAGTACACTCATTTGCCTTTTCACAATGACTACATACTTCAACATGTATATTAAGTATGTGAATGGATGTTTATTCTACATGTATATTATGTTTGTGAATGGCTGTTTATTCTACATGTATATAAACTATGTGATTGGCTGTTTAAACTACATGTATATTAAGTATGGTAATGGCTGTTTATACTACACAAAATGACATAGTTTGCTCCAAATGTTCTAATTTGGAGGGAGAATGTTTCATATTTGTTTATTCCCCTAATATTTTAGTTTAGAATATGTCACATTAGTAAGTAAGGTGAATATTTTATAGATTAACTTGATTGTTGGGAGTCTTGATCCTAGAGAAAAGACATATCATTATGTCAGTCTTGTGTTGCATATTCTAGAACCTACCAACAGCCAATGTCAAAATGGATGGTAACAGCAATAGTAGATTAGTAGTAGTAGTTGCAGTAGCTGTAGTATAAAAATAGTGCCTAAGTGGCTGAAGCCCAAGGCAATTGGGGACAACCGGACAGGCAGACAAGTGCTTTCATTAGTCTGGCAGAGCACTTTGAAAAAGTCAAAAAGCCATACTAAATTCACCTGTGGCTATATTTCATTTGCAACCTATTTTTACACTTAAAATTTTCAGAATTGTATCTTGCTTTGATAAGGCACACCTGCGTTTAGCGCGTTGGCTTTTGGACCTTAATCACCTTAGT
This sequence comes from Chenopodium album, assembly GCF_948465745.1. Taxonomy (NCBI): domain Eukaryota; kingdom Viridiplantae; phylum Streptophyta; class Magnoliopsida; order Caryophyllales; family Amaranthaceae; genus Chenopodium; species Chenopodium album. The sequence goes on along the minus strand of NC_137841.1, from coordinate 21,737,840 downwards.
GTGCCTTGAGCCTTTTCAAATGCGTATAGGTACGATAGTTCTGTCTTACAGACTTTAAACATGTTCTTTTTTTGAACTTTAATGGCATAAATACTTGGGAGAGAGTACCTTGTACCCTATAATTAAGTCAATAATCATAAATTAGTAATCAGTAATATCAATGTATTTCTGTCTTCAATGAGCTTTGTTGTTGAGTGACCTCGTGAGACATGTGAAATTCACAAATATCTGTGTTGACAGGTGAAAGGTTCTGATGCTGCTGCAACTATGGGCACTGAAGCTGCAGTCTATGCAGCAGAAGCTTCTGACAGCAGTGAGCTCCTGGAGAAAGTACTCCCCGCAACAGTTTCTGATTATGTGGAATTTGTCCAAGCACATATTAAAGCGGGTAGGTGAAGCTCATTTCTTTGACCTGATTTTGTGTGTGCTCCTTCTGAAAAATGGAATCTTTTCAGGAGCAAATTATCGGTTTGCATCACGGCAACTGCTGTTGCTTGGTTCTTTGCTTGACTTCTCTGATGCTACAATCAGGAGGATTGCCAGCACATTTGTACAGGACTTGCTGCATAAGCCACTTGAATATGAAATAGATTGCAGTGAAAACAAGATTTTGATAGGAGATGGCATCAATATTGGTGGCGAAAGGGACTGGGCCAATGCTGTAGCAGGGTTGGCAAAGAAAGTTCATTCTGCTGATGGAGAGTTTGAAGAAGTTGTTCTTCACGTTGTGGAAGAACTTGCTAGGCCATGCAGAGAAAGAAGTGCCGACTTCATGGAGTGGTTGCATTGCCTTGCTGTTATTGGTCTTCTCTTGGAAAATACAAAATCGTTACCCTTGCTACAAAGGAAGGCTATTGAACCTATTGAATTACTAAACGCCTTGCTGCTTCCAGGGGTATGAAAGTAAAAATTTTCTGAATCACTCTGACATTACACCTTTTTCATTCTACCCCATCCCCATTTTATTTCTGGAGATTGCTACTGAAATGAAATATGTATGCAGGCCAAGCATCTTAATTTGGATGTGCAAAGGGTTTCTGTCAGATGTCTTGGTCTTTATGGATTGTTGGAAAAAAGGCCAAGTGAAGAAGTGGTGAAACAACTAGGATTTTCGTTTGCCAAGGGCCCCTCTCCAATCAGTCTTCTAGCTGGCAAGGGATTATTAGATCTTGTAATGTGGCATGGACCTCAAGATGTTGATAGAGCTATAGGTGAAGATATACTCTCACAAATCCCTGATAACAGGCTGTATCCTGCCCCTGAAATAGGTGATAAAGTTGATTGCAACAGTGATGGAGTACTCTATCTTTTATACATTGGATTAGAAAGTAATTTTGATGACCAAGTATTGGATGTGGGGGACAACGAATCAGTCCAAGCTACTCTAGGGGAAGGTTTTGCAAAGATTCTTCTTCTGAGTGAGAATTATCCTAGCATTCCTGGTTCCCTGCATTCCTTAATATTGGCCAAGTTAATTGCTTCCTATTTCAGTGAGGAAAACAGTGAAGTACAGAGGTAACTCCATAAGCTTCCCAGTGCTTTTTGTGGTTCTGCTTTTAGGAGCAGTTGTTTAGCTTTTGTTTCCCCCTTTTTTTTCTTTAAATTTTCTTTTTTTCAACAGGTTAAAACAATGTCTGTCGGTGTTTTTTGAGCATTACCCTTCACTGTCAGTTAATCATAAGGTAAGTAAATTTTTTACAATTATATAACATATTTTGAGCTTATTTACATCTTCACATTCTGACGGCATGACATTATGTGTTCTGTCTTGATTTTCAGAAGCATCTATCCAAGGCCTTTGTTCCAGCAATGCGTGCAATGTGGCCTGGAATTAACAGGAATCATGGGGGATCAGTGGTCATGATATCTAACTTGCGGAAACGTGCAGTTCAAGCATCACGTTTTATGCTACAGATGATGCAGTCAATATTGTACAAAAAGGAGACCGATAATCATGTAGATAACCCTGAGGATAATCCAGGTTCTGTAGATGACACTGATGGATTTGTGGCTGGAGAGGAGGGTCTTGCTATACGCATTGCCGTTGAGGTATTACTTATGACTTTCTCATTGATTTAAGTAACATTCTGTTTTTAAAAAAGTGAACAACCTTTGATTCATCAACAATAGCCATTCGAGAAACATGCTTTTATGGGACTGTTATGTGCAGCCAGAGCCCAAATTAAGCTGAGCATATAAACTTCTCTTAGTTACTGGAATAATGTTAAGAATCTTAAGCTATATCGTATCAGAGTGTGGAAATCCTATTCTTAACATGTAAAATTTGGAGATGGACTTGTAATATTTTTATATGCCTTAATGGGTGAGAAGCATGAGTTTATTTTGAGATATATGCTTTAGCAGTAGAGAGGTTATATATGTTGATTTAACTCTTTATTATTAATGTAAATGGCATGAGGTGACATATTGGAATTTACATACGACTCCATAATAAGTAATTATCACTCTTTTGTATTCTTAAGGTGACTGGCTTTCAGACAAAGAAAACAGCAGCAGAAAAAGCTTACGTTGCAGCACTATGCAAGATCATAATATTACTCCATTTCCGAGTGTCAGAACAAGGAGCAATCAAGTTGATGCGACTCCTGCTAAATTGTGTTGTTGGATCTGTCTCATATGATAAGGAGCTCGTTAAAGAGCTGACTAGCATGGCTACACAATTGAAGGCATTGGATGGTAGTCCAGATGAAGACCTGTCAAGAGATAAAGCTGATGTCATTCTAGGTAAACCCTTGAACTTGCTCTAGATTCTGTGATTCTCTCTATTATAAAAACTTGTAATATTGCCAGCTACAACAATTAAAGATTGTTGATTGCCAGAAAATTAAATGATACCAACTATTTTTGTTTGTTGATATACCATTTCAAGTTTGCAGAACTTCTCACCCTTGGATAAATGATAGACAAACTGGGATTTAGGAAAATAGCGTCCAAGAATTTTTGGGATTTTAATTATGTGAGATTTGGGACAGGTGGCTGAGTTTGAATTTTGTATAGTAAATTGACATACAGGAATGTTGTCTGTATTTCAAGGCCATTGAAGAAAAATAGTTAGCAAAAATCAAGAGTAACATGTTGGTAAACTAAAAAAAAATTGAAAAAATTTGAGGTATCAGGTTTAATATTTGTTGATTCCATGTGTGATTCCATATATGGTGGACCACATGTTCCTTTAAAGGTTTTACGTAGAGGCTAGGCAATGAAAATCCTTCTAATCTTCCTTTGCGTGATATTTTGTGCTTGTGCAACAATTTATAGCATTTTCAATGTACTTAAATGATCACCAGATGAAATATCAACTAGCAACTGCCTTAGAGATTTTCACTTCAACTAGCAATAGGGGACAATTATTTATGTATAACCTCCAAAATTGAACATTAGAATATGAAACACTATAAACTTTGAAGGATTTTCTTGCTTAAGCTTACCTGTACCAGTGTAAAGAATTCCCATGATCTTCCTCTATGTTCATGACTTAGTGGTGTTGCAATGTTTGTCCATTTTCTCTCATTTACTGATGTTTCTATCCTTTAGTCCTTTACTGACATTTTCAGACCAAGGGTTCGATTATTTGAGGGTGATTACAGATTCTGCTTAATAGTAGAAACAGTGACTGGTTAATAATGTCTTGTTGAATGATTTTTAACAGTACCTTGACTTATAACTGATAAGTTGATTTTTTTCAAGCTATAATTTTACCTATCAATATCATATACTTCGTATGTTTTAGGGAGTACAAATATGAAATAATGGGTATAACCATATCTTTGGCATTACCTCAGTAGCATCATACATCACCATTTCAGTTTGTTGGAAATATGATGGGAACTTTACAAACTACTTGGTTATGGCCACACAAGATTTTAGGTGACTAGTTAGGGCGTGTCTTACTGTGTTAAGCTCCTTCCAAATCCCTTAAATTCTTGTGGCAATCTATTGTTTTCATCAGATTGTTTTATTGTTGATGTTCGGTGTTCTTAGGATCATTGGAGCTAGAGTATAATCTTGACGAGGATCATACAAGTGAAATGCCAGCAACTCCAGCTCAGCGCTCCACACGACCAACCCGTTCAAGAAGGCGTGTACAGCGTGAAGAAAGCAGCTCTTCTGACGAGGAAGTTTCACCGATGTCTATTGTTAACTCAACTGTTCGGTCAGGTGCACGTTCCCAAAGGGCCTGCAAAACAGCAGCATTGACAAAGATGACTACTAGTAGGGCTTATGATGGTATCGACGAGGAAGAAGAGTCAGATTTAACTTCTGATGAGGAGGCCAACAGTTCAGACTCATCACCTCAGTGAGTTGATGCTTCCAGAGACCTCTACATTTGTAATATAATTTAACTTCTTTTTTTTTTTTTGGATAAGTGTAATTTGTCAGAGAAAATGTGCAGATAAAACTCTCTCTCTCTCTCTCTCTCTCTTTTTTTTTTTTTTTTTTTTTTTTTTTTTTTTTTTTTTTTTTTTTACGAAAACCGAGCTCAAACTTTATAAATCAAGCGAAGGCATTAAATCAGCCAAAACAACTTCAGGGATACAATGAGGAACTTCACGGTTACCGATTGCCTCAAGCTGCACAACCATCTTTCCAAGCGTCTAACTCTGATGACATTAAATGGAGATGTTTTATTGTAGTTGGGTCTTGTTAGCTTACAGCTAACTAATTAACTGTACTGCCCATTAGAGCTGTAAAAAATTGAACCGACCTGAGAATCCGACATAAACCGATAATGATCTGAACCTGACCTATCCGAACAATGGGTGAAACTAGTGACCCATAACCCGACCTGAACCAACTTGATGTTAACCGACAACTGATTTGATTCAATATTTTATGATCTGAATTCGAACCCGCACCGAAACTGATAGTAACTGTCAACCAATTTAATCCGACCCTATTAGAACCTGAAAACGTTTATAACCCAACACAACCTGTTATTGAAGCTAGTCATGGACAATTTAATAAATTTTAGGGGTTTTTTAGGCTATGCCCTCCAAGTTATTTGGTTTCTAAGATATACCCATGCTTTTTCAAATTTATAAGCTGTGCCCTCCACCTCACAATATTTTATTAATAATAGCCTTTAACATGCATATTCGTTAATGAAAGTTAAGTTATTTTATCAACAAATGGTTTGAGGCGTTATTAATTTGACAAGTGTCCCGTTCTAATTGGTTTAACACTTTAAAAAAATAATTAAAAATTTATAAAATAAAATAATAAAAAAGGTTATTGTTAATAAAAATTAGTGAGGTTGAGAGCTCCGCTTAGACGTTTGAAAAAGCATGGGCACAGCTTAGAAACCAAAGAAGTTTGGGGCATAACCTAGAGAAACCCTAAATTTTATATACCTTTTATTCTTTATTACTTTGTATATAAGTGTAATAAAATCTTGATAATGCTTGAACAAATTATGCAGAGCGTAATTAAATAAATTAACTTGATCACATCGAATTTATTCGAATTGAGCTTGAACCAAAACCAAGAATGATCCAACTTTAAGATTATTCGACCAAATAATTATCTGACCCAACCTTAACCTGAACCCGAATGTACCATCTATTAACCCGACCAAACCCGACTCAATACAACCCGAACCTGAAATTGAACCCATTATGAATTTGACTCGAATCAGACCCGATCTATACCCGAAAGGATGAACGACCTGGAATAACTTGAACCAAAATTGACCCGACCGGAACCTGAACCTGATCTGAGGCTAGATTGGCCTGACACAAACTGATCCTGATTTAACCCGACCCAAACCCGACTTGAATACCTGAATTGACAGCTCTACTGCCCATGTCTCTTAGAGCCTGTAGTTGCTTGTTACAACACTTTCTTTGTGGGAGATAATTTTTGCATTAGCCAGACATAAGCCCCATTGATGCAACTTGTGGTACAGGCAGCTGCAGCTACAGCAGCTAGTGATGACTCACGAGCAACAAGCGACAACTATGAGTACAACACGCAAGCAGATACTATGCATAATACGCTTAAATAATCATACACTTCACTGTAGACTACTAATTAATTTTTCAACTAGGGTTAACTTATGATTGTGTCTCCTTTCTAAATCTAAACTAGTTTGTGACTTGAGCAATGCCCCAATTTATTTTATTTTATTTTATTGGAAAAAAATCATTCATAATAAAATTATGTTGGTACAATACTTCTTAATTACATGTAAAATTTGAATTCGGAAAAATTTCAATGCACAATAGTCAATTATTTGAAGATTGGATAAATGGGATTGTTCAGTGTAATACATTCCCACATTTATCAAACAGTATAAAACTGTTATATCTATATATGCCTTGGTTAATACAAAAGAGATTAAGAAAAGAAAAGTCACCAGTTACAATTAGTTAAAGGAAAAATTACCGGCAATAATCAAACCTTTGCCTCATCTGCCTAAAATAATCCTACTTTTCAAAAATGGCTTCAAGTGACTTGTAACCGGTTATGTAGGTAATTTTTTTTTTTTTTTAAGTTTTTACACATGTCACCACGTGATTGATCAAAAAAATAATAATAAAAAAATTAAACAATTTTTTTTTTTTAAAAAGAAAATTCTAATTTAAATAAAAACAACCACCACCATTATTTCAAAAAAAAAAAAACCCACCACCACCATACCCCCTTCAGCCACCAGACCACTACCATCCCCACCTGACCGGCTGACCGTACCCCACCGGAAAAAAACGCCACTCCCAGCCCGAAATCGACCGCACCGACCGGAGCCCCATCCCAACCAACCCCAAAACTCCTTCGAAACCCCACCAACCCTAAGCCCATTCGAAACCCCACCAAACCAGATCCCAAGAAACGGGATGGTTAAAGAGAAGAGGGGTCGGAATCGGGACGGGTAAGGATGTCGGGATCGCACGGAGGCGGGTGGGAATGGAAGGATTTATGGAATGTTTGCATCTTTGCGATAATACGAGAGGTTGCCGAGGTGTTTAGATATTGCCAAGAAAGTTGGTTTTCGTGGCGGTGGAAGGGTGGTTGGTGGTGGAGGGGGTATGAGCGGTCGGCGCTGCGGGGCTGGGGAGTCCGGCAGTTGAGCCGACGGGAATGGGTGGCGGGGAGGGTGGCTTGGGCTTCCCCTTTTTAAATAATTAATTTTTTATTCTTAGAAAATAATTTTAAACTTTTTAATTATTTTAATTTTTTGACCAATCGTAGGCCGACACGTGTCAAGTAACTTGTTATATCAAGTTAGTGGACCAGTCGAGACTATTAGGAGCGGATTGAGTATAAAGATCGGATTATGAAGAAATAATCGAAATATGAGATTATTTTGGGCAGATGAGGCAAAGGTCAGAGTATTCCCGATAATTTTTCCTTAATTAAATATGAAAGGTATAGAAATAATGGTTTCAATTAGTTCAAGGGAAGGACAAAAGTCACCAATTATAAAATCTAAACACAAATGAGAACAATATTTACAGTACACTTGACTGGATATAGTTATTAATGGATACCATGAATGATCATGTGATAGCATATACTTAATGGATATCATGGCTTTCTCCTTAATAAAGTATGGAAAATAATTAATGGATGTTTTTAAGGCATTTTAAATTGAGGTTTTTCTTCTTCATTGCAATCCATGATAGATTAAAGACCAAGAGTCATTTAGAAAATAACTACACGATAAAAGTTATTATTATTAATTTTTTTTTTTTTGGGGGGGGGGGGATAACAATAAAAGTTATTAATGGTACTATAAGGTATTCAAGCATCCCACACTTGAGCCTCATTGTGATCATATACTTAAGCATGGTGGCATCCAAAGGGGAGGAAGCTAGAGTAAAAGAGTCGCCAACAAGTTTTAGGAACTTGTAAACCGTTCACATGGTGAAGGTTACACCCCTTCACAATCCATGAGATTGCTAACTCCATAGTGGTCTGGAACCATGACTGGATATTCGGCGATGAACGTACGAATCCAACCTAAAAGAGATTGAACCTGCCCTAATAATAAGCCTCTACTTTATTCTTCTCATATTCATGTGCGCTTTCTGACTAACATACAATTAATAGATTAATCCTAAACCTGTTTAGTCTATGTTGGTTGAATATTAGTGCACAAACAAATATATTATTGACGATCCCTTGAATTATAATCATATTAGCCTAAACAAGATTATTAATTATTTTATCAAGTGTAATTACAAGTATCAATTCCCTTTAAACATGCATAAAAGACGTGATCAAGCAATAACAATAATATCAAGCAACAATAACAATCATCATCATCATAATAATTTTCTCATTAAAGCATAATAATAATAGCAAGATCCTAAGCATGATATTAACAAGATTAATAACAAATCCTAGCATGTCACTAAACAATAAGATCAAAGCTTTAACCATAACATGATACTAACATGATATTAGAAAGAATAGGAAGCAACCTAAACATGATACTAGAAAGCAATAAAGGCATTCTAACATGATACTAGGAATTAATATAATATAAACATGCTCTATATCAAAAGAATAATTAAATTACTTACTTGGATGCCTCGTATCTCTTTTGAACAACAAAATACATGCGTTAGTAACTTCAAGGAAAATATTAAATAAAACAATTAAACTAAAAAATTGAAAGAGAGATTTGGGACCAAACCCTCATAAATTATCAACCTTTCACGTCTAGGGTGAAGACAACTTCGAACTTGGCTAGGTATGTCTAGAACTTGTGTATGCGGAATTTTGTATTAGGGAAAGGTTTAGAAAAAGAATAGAGAGGGAATAAGCTTCTCGCTTTTAGAGAGAGAAAGAATAGATGATTGTTGATGAATAAAAACAGGGAAATACGACCCCTATTTATAAGAAAATAGTTCGAAATCGATAGAAACAAATCAGAATTTGAATTGGAATAAAACCAATCCCTGTCGCAAGCGACAACGCCCAGCGCAAAACGACAGGAATCACGCATGGCGACAGGCTCTGTCGTTTAGCGCTGATTAAAAGATAAAACGCGCTTTTGTACGGAATCCTCTTCTTAATATAATGAATCGATTTAAACTCCTTTTTAATCAATTTTAAATCAGAATTTATCAAAATAAAACACTTGTTTTATTTCAAACCAAATTCATTATTTTTCTAACAGATTAATTATCAATCCTATTGCTATTAAAACTCAAAATAACCTTCTAGACTATTCTAGAAGACTATAATCAATCCTAATAATTTTAGGAATAATAATTAGTGGGCCCTCCACTAGATCTTTGGGCCTTAAAACCATCTCAGACTCAAATTAGTATTTGGACCATAATTTTCTCATTATTCATCGGAATTGGGCTTATAATATATCATTAGAAAGCTCTTTACGAGCCCGAACCAACTACACTATTAATGGATCCTTATCATGGACCAAGCTAAATTGGACTGTCTATTTTCATAAATAGAGAAGACTTTCAAAAACAAAATGAAAGATTTTTATAAAACTAACACATTACAAGACTTTTCACACTTTCTCCTCATTCGATAAACAAGCAACGTGAAAAGTATTCATCACTGGGTTTGGTTTTTGGGGAGACACATTTGGGTGTCTACAGGTACACATGTCACTATGTTGAACCATTTACAATGAGCAAATGACGTGACACATAGGATGCCATATCATACTCATATGTCGCCTAGTCATGTTGAGAGAAGGGTGACACATGACGGTACCATGTTGTCCCCCTTGAGTTTTAATAATATTATAGATGAGATTGGTGTTAAAATAGATTAATCTAGAAAAATCTAGGTAAATATCTACAATATAATTAGCTAGAAAACTCTAGAATAAACTATTTTAAATGCCTAGAAAAATTTAGTCTAGTATTGATAATTCAGAAAGTCAAAATATCTAGAGTTAGCCAGAATATGGTAGTATGTCAGTGGAGGTGATATACCTGACATATCACTACTGAAAATACAAGGTCTGCCATGCATTTGTGTATGTATCAACCCATGCAATAAAATTACATTACAGAGTTACAGTACCAACCCACTTGTAGGGAATATTTCAAGCATTATCCCTAGCTTGAACCCCACTGTGATCATAAACTTAAGTACGGTGGCGTCCAAAAGGAAAGAAGATAGAGCAAAAGAGTCGCCAACAAGTTTTAGGAACTTGTAAACCGTTCACGAGGTGAAGGTTACACCCCTTAATGATCCAAGAGATCGTCAACTCCAATAGGTCTGGAACCATGACTGGTAGTTTGGGGATGAAGGTACAAATCCAACCTAAAAGAGATTGAACCTGTCCTAATAATAGGCCTCTACTTTATTCTGATCGTATTCATGTGCGCTTTCTTACTAACATACAATCAATAGATTTACCCTAAACCTGTTTAATCTATGTTGGTTGAATTTTAATGCACAAACAAAACTATTATTGGCGATCACTTGAATTATAATCATATTAACCCTAAACAAGATTATTAATTATCTTATTAAGCGTGATTACAAGTACAAATTCCCTTTAAACATGCATAAAAGGTGTGATCAAGCAATAACAATAAATATAATCAAGCAACATAATAATAATCATAACAATTATTATAACAATTATAATCATAAAATAATAATGTTAATAATAAAGCATAATAATAATAGCAAGATCCTAGGCATGATACTAACAAGATTAATAACAAACCCTAGCATATCACTAAACATCAAAGATTAAATATTTAGCCCTAACATGATACTAACAAAAATATTAGGAAGAGAATAGGAAGCATCATAATAATCATGATTGTCATATTTGATATTAGAACTTTTACCCTAAACATGATACTAGGAAGATCAAAACACTCTAACATGACATTAGGAATCATAATAACAACCTAGACATGATTTCTATATCATAATAACAATGCAAACAATTAAAGCACTTACTTGGATGCATCGTATCTCTTTCTAATAACAAAATACACACGTTAGTAACTTCGAGGAAAATAATAGGAAAAATTGCTCCCATTAATCTGAACTTTGCCTCGTCCGTCGAAAATAATCTCAACTTTCGTTTATTATCTATTGCACCGAACTTTGGGGGGTATTAATTTCCGTTGCACCCAACTTACCTGCAACCGGTTAATCCGGTCAACATTTGTGTGTTACATTTTTTTGGACACGGGTCACTACATGAATGGTCAAATAAATTTTTTTTTTTAAAAACAAAATTTAAAAAAAACAAACTTAAAAAAAAAAAAAACAAAAAAAAAAAAAAAACAAAATTAAAAAAAAAACAAAATTTTTTTTATAAAAAAAAAACCCAGCCACCCCTTAACGGCAGCCACCCCTTAACTACAGCCACCGTTAATGGCAGTGTGGGAGGATATAGGAAGGGAGGCCGGATTTGGGTCGGAAACGAAGGGGAAGGGGGCGGAAACGACGGGGAGGGTGAAACGGCGAAAACAAAGGGGAAGGGGAAGGGGATTCGGGTCGGAAAACGGCGGGGGAGAGGGGAGTGACGGAGGAAATAGGGGTGGGGGAGGGGTTTTCGGGGGTGGGGAAAGGGAAAGGGGGAGTTTTCAGGGAAGGGGGAGGGTTGTGCGGCGGTTTCCGGGAGTGAGGGAGGGGTTTTCGGGGGTGGAGGAATGGTTTTCGGGGGTGGGGGAAGGGAAAGGGTTGGTTTTGAGGTAGGGGGAAGGCTGGGCGGCGATTTCCGGCAGCAGGGGAGGGGTTTTTCGAGGGTGGGGGTGATTTTCTGGCGTGGTGGGGGTGGGGGTGTGGTGGCAGCCGCTGGGCGTGGGTGGTTTGTAGTTTTTTATTTTTTTATTTTTTGGTTTATTTTTTAAAAAATTAAGCCAATCGTACGCTGACACGTATCTAGGTAACTTCCTACATCAGGTTAGATGACCTGTTGGGTGCAACGAAAATTAATACCCCCCAAAGTTCGGTGCAATAGATAATAAACGAAAGTTGGGATTATTTTCGGCGGACGAGATAAAATTCAGATTAATGGGAGCAATTTTTCCAAAATAATAACCAAACAATTAAATTAAATAATTGAAATAAAGATTAGGGACCAAACCCTCAGAAATTAAAACCTTTCACGTCTAGGGGGAAGGCAACTTCGAACTATGCTAGGTGTTTCTAGTGCTAACGCAGAATTTTGTATAAAAGGGTGGTTTTGAATAGAGAGAGAGAATAAGCTTTAGCTTAAAGAAGAGAATTGGAGAATTCTTGAGAGTTGATGACGGTAGATTGTAGATGATAGAAAATTGAGTTTTTAGAAGGCTATTTATAGAGAAAATCAGCCAAAAAGATAGAAAAATACCAGAATTCTGACGTGAAAAAACGAAGTTAGCGCCAGGCGCTAATCAAAATTTTAACGCTTTTTCTAAATTCAGATAAAATTTAACCGTACAGGAGGATAAAATCTTAATTTCCTCAAAAACACTCTTTATTCTGATTAAAATTCCCAAAAGTCAACAAAAAGCCAATTTATCAATACTAATTGAATTAGGAATGAAAAGAACCTTCTAGAAGAATCTAGAAGACTAAAACCATTCCTAATTGCATTAGGAATGATAAATCTATATTAGGCCCTCCTCTAGATCAGTGGGCCGCACATAAGGCTCAAACTGGGCCCAGTTTAGTAATTTGGCCATAAATTCCTCATTATTCATCGGAATTGGGCTTATAATATATCATTGGAAATCTCTTTTCAAGACCCATCCAACTACACTATTATTGGACCTTTACTATGATCCAACCAAACTGGATTGGCTATTTTCTTAAAATAGGTTTTAAAAAACAGAGAGAAAACAAAAGAAATTAAAACTATCCGCAACACTAGACTTTCCACACTTTCACTTCATTCGATTATGATTCGACGTGAAAGGTACTCATCACCGGGTTTGGTTTTGGGGAGACACAAATGGGTGTCTGCAGAAGCCCCCACTTTGACTGAGTTTGGAAAAACGCATTTTGAAAACAAAAGTCAAAGTATCAATAGGGACGGAGAATGATCCAGAACGTTCTGCGATCCTAAACCACTCTTGCAACGCCAATACCTGCAAACTAGCATTAGTTAAAACAGATAAAAGAGTTAAGAAACGCGTATCTTGCACCGTCGAGCACACGTCTCTAGAGGTAAATGATTTGTTGCTGCCTTTGCTGTTGTGACAACTTTCCACAATCTATGGAACGCCATCTTTCTGTTTTAATGTTCACTCGTCTCTGAACAATGGAGCTTTTTTGATATGTCCACGCGCCTCTAAACAAAGAGCTTCTTTTTAATATGTCCACGTGTCTCTGAACAAAGAGCTTTGATGATATGTCCACGCGTCTCTGAACAATAGAGCTTTTGAATAATATACCCATGCGTCTCTGAGCAAAAGAACTTTGATGATATGTCCACACGTCTCTGAGCAAAAGAGCTTTGATGATATTTCCACGCGTCTCTGAACAAAAGAGCTTGAAAGAAATGTCCACGCGTCTCTGAACAAAAGAGCTTGAAATAAATGTCCACGCGTCTCTGAACAAAAGAGCTTGAAAGATACTTGAATGTTTGTTGCGATAATATTCCGAAGAAAACTTCTGAAGACCAACGCTTGTCGATCTTTAAAGCTCGCTTGAACTTTGCTTCCGCTATGCCAGTATGTCGGCGCTTTTGCTGCTTGTGAACCATTATGTCGGTGCCTCTGCTGTTTATGAACCAGTATGTCGGTGTCTCTGCTGTTTATGAACCAGTACGTCGGTGTCTTGCGATGAGCCAATGTTTAGGCGCTTTAAGCTAAGTGAGAAAATCTTTCGTCAGGTCGATTACTTATTGCGATTGTAATCAAAACGACTACTTAATCATGTCAAATTGCTTATAGGGGATAACTGGCGTACCAAGGGACCCGAAATTGCTGAAAGAGGTTGAAATAACCTCTCTGAGTGGTTGAGCGTTCTGTCGCCGCGATTTGGCTCTGTCGCTAGACGCTGAAATCTGTTGCCATACGCTAGATGTTGTCGTCTGGCGCTGGAGTATGGTCTTCCCTATTATGCTCTTGCTGCCGCTGGGATGCACCTGTATTTATCTTTGACTATAGGACTTTGCCAATTTCTGTAATTATTTTAGAGTTGACCTAAGGTTTAATGTCGCTTGACTCATTGACTTGATACGACTCAAGGTATAAACTTAATTCGCTGTGATTGACTCGAGGTTGACTCAACTCGAAGTGAAATGACACGTGTGACTAATGACCCGTGTGTGCATTGTATTGTGATTGTGCGACTTGAAAATGCAAAAAAAAGCAAAAATTTTCCGTCAAAATTGTGGAGGGTACCGACTTTCTCCCGAAAAAGAAAGACGCAAAAAAGAATCGAAGTGAAGTTTTTGAAGGTGCATGTTGAATGAGCTAAGTCAAATGTCATTTGATACTATCTCTCAAGGTGCAAGGATTAACCCATCCTAGGCTATCTCAATTGTTGACTTAATGATGAAAGCATTTGGGTAACTTAGGCACGGAGGCTAAGCACTTCATACTTTGTGGTGCAATGATGAGTGATGTTGATATGACAAGGCATGCTTCAGCGTTGTGTTAATATTCCATGACAAAGGGTTCCTAAGGGAAGTATATTCGGTTATGTATCTGTGCGGTGTGTGAAAGTGATTCTAAAGTTAGGCCGCAAGGGCGAAGTGTGTGGAAAATATATTGAAAAGATTCAAATGATGGTGACTCTTAGGCTGGGTAAGCTAATGATGTAAGGATCAAGCCCCCAAGTCTAGCTCTAAATAGATAGGGATGAGCATAGGAGATCGATCCCTTGATATGATCATGGTGTATGAATGTGAATATGAACGCATGTTTATTACGGCCGCACCTCGATGTGAGGTAGCCTACGTATCTGTTAGGAATCAGGCCGAACGTAGCTCTAGCCGAACCTCGCACAAGTGTGTGTATACCTCAAAAAGTTCTTTTTAAGGGTTGTAACGTGGCTAGGCTAAAGGTTGAAGAAGAAGGGGATAAAGGCTCAAGACCCTCGATAAGACCCCAAGGTGTGCAACCTTGCTTTTGAATCTTTGTATTATTGTGCTTGAGGTTTCTCACATTTGAGGTCTTTCTTTTTTATTTTTGCTCTTTTTTTTTTGGCTTTTGCAATTTTTTTTTTACTTTTATAAGTGTGGAAATCCCGATCATGCGGTCTATCACTCACTTGGTATTCATGTTTCTCAGGCACGGTACCGAGCACTCGATAAGAAACACAATCTGAGACGTGTTCTTATCAAAGACATTTTCATGTCAATGACATTGGAACACTTGCCCTTTGTACACTTTTATTTATTTTTTTTGCTTATTTTTTGCTATTTTAATCTTTTGAAGTCACTCAATCTTTTTTTGAAAATTGCATAAGTTGCACACCATCCCATTCCATCCCAAGGTTAGGTAAATGTGGGTTGAAAAATGAAAGGTCTATCGTTAGACAAGGCTCAAAGTGGTTTATCAAAAAAGGATTGCATATTCGAAGGGTGAAAGGTGATATGATGTGGCTACAAGGGGTGCCTCAAATCATTGGTATACCTTGTGCTTAGTTTGACATGATTTTTTTTTATTTTTTATTTTTTTTAATGCAATGTAATAAAATGATCATATGCAAGGAAATAAATACTCATTTTATTAAAAGGGAAAAAGAAAGATTCTACAAAATTAATCTAAGGGAAAAGAAAGGTTCCTGTGCTAGACTTATTGGGGAAAGGGTTTGAAAAAAAGAAGAGGAAAGCATGAAATCTTGGTGAGAAGCTTGCCTTGTGCATTTGTTTCATCATTACCCTCATTTTTTTTGTTTGTCAATTGCATGACTCAAACTCGATTCAACATGCATGGATGGAAGAAGGTAGGAAGAATGAAGGTTGTGATATGGAGAAAGCATGTATAGAATGGAAAGATGATGTAGATGGAGAGATATGAAGAAAATTAGGAATAGAATGTACCCCCAACTCAAATGACGGAAAACGACTCATGCATGAACCTAAGACATGGTCATGGTGACATATACAAAGTGTGTGCTACGACTAGTGAGTGTATGTGACATGCTGAGACTCGTGTCATGACCATGTGGCTAGACTATGTGACTAGACTCAAGAAAAAACTAAGTTAAGACCTCACGTATATGCATTAAACTGGACAGGCTGTGGTATTTTAGTCATAACTTTTGATCTGTGACTCTGATTGGGATGTAACCAACGCCAAATTAAAGATAAAACTCGGGGCTACAGATCCATAGGCTGTAAGTAGGGGTGTTCAAATCCGGGTACCCGGGTTTTCGGGTACCCGAAAATCCGGGTACCCGGATCTTCGGGTAGTTTGATACTCGGCCCATGTCCCGACCCGAGAAGACCGGGTACTCGGGTTTTGGGTACCCGCTTTTCTTGGGTCGGGTCATGGGGTACCCGGATGTCCGAATTAGATATGACAGTTTTGCAGATTAAAATGTGAAAAATTATAAACAAAGTAACAATCTATTGCCCAAACTTCACACAATTAGAAGAAGTTAAGAACAACAAAAATTTCATACAATTGGAAGAATTCAAGTACAACTAAATTAGATCTTTTAGATGCATTGAACATTAAATAAAAATAAAAAATAAAAAATAAAAAATAAAAAAAAGAAACCCAAATTTTCGTTAATACTCCGTAGCTTACATCATTCACCAACACCAACCATCATCATCAACACCAACTATTATACACCATCTTCCTCCCTTAATTCACAACCAGAAATTGAAGACCCACTATCAAGGAGTATCAACCACCATGGCCAAGCCACCTTTAATTCTTTGATTATAACCCAGAAAACGAAGACCCCTTCACAAAATCGAACTACCTACCTCCACCATTACGAGATCTATTGAAGAATATAGTGCAAGTTAGAGATAAAGACATAGAAGAATTACAAATGAATATATGGAGATTAGAGATTAAGAGGATAACTAGAGAAAGAGAGAGGTATAGATGGAAATTAGAGGAAAACCAAAGAAAGAAAGAGAGGAGAGGAAAACGGCTGTGTAGAGGGTAAAGTTTGAAAAGGCAATAAACTATAAAACCCTAACAAGTAAAAACTGAAGATTCCAGAAGGAAAAAAAAAAGGGACTTAACGGGTATTTTGGGTACCCGCGAGCTACATAGATCGGCCCATGACCCGACCCGACAACAACATAGATTTCCCAGGTCGGTTACCCAACCCGAAAACTGACAATTTTTTTAAAAAATACCTGGCTATTTTACACGGGTCATCGGGACAGCGGGTCGGGTCATTCGGGTCGGGTATTTTTGAACACCCCTAGTTGTAAGACTCGTAGTTATTCCTAGAACTCCGGCTATGACCAAAACAAGTTGACGTTTGTGCAGTATACGGGAATAAAAATATGGGTTGACTTAAAGAGACTATGACTCGATTTTAGACATATTTATTAGCTCAAATTAATTAATTAAACAAAGTCCTTTAGTCATTAATTAGTTTATTTAGGCTTATTTACAAACACAAGTCAAATCAAACTGTTAGCTTAGTCACATAATAAGTATGCACAAGTAACAGATGCACAAGTAGTCACAACATGATGCAATGAGTTTGCAACCTAACCATGGCTATAGTTCTCTAAAGTTAGGGATATGGGTTAGTCAAAGAGGGTCCATAGTTAATTGTCCGGATGCACCGCGCGGAAGCCTAACCGTGAAAGGTTGGCGCGAGTGGATGGGATACTGCGAGTTAAGAAAAACTCGCTTCCATGGTTTGGTGAATTCAACATTCTCGGATGTACCCTTTGTTGCACAGAGCGTTCAATCAGGTAGATGGAGCATGAATTCCCAAAGGGTTATGTCCATATGTAGAGCACATATGGGTTTTAGAAAAGTGAGAAAAACTCAATCAGGAAGTAGGATCGAGCAAACAGTGCTAAAAACTAGTCAAAATTAGAACGCATATTTCTGGCTCGGTATTGGAAGAACTTGGCGCCAGCAAACAGAGGCCAACGCCACAATTTGGCTTTAGCGCCTGGCGACCGAAGTTGTCGCCTGGCGCTAACATCAAATTATTGGCGCTAGACTTTGTTTCCTGACGCTAGTTCCTACATGCCTCAGCAGCTTTCTGTGCTCGATAAAATTTTCCAGTTTCGCGCAGCATTATTTCGATTCTAGTTGTGAAAGATATTCCTCAAATTTCCTACGTGTAAAAATCCTATGTTTTAACTCATTACCGATGGTCTTTCCAATGAGATCTTTTTTATGCATATGACAATAATGTTAATCAAAATTACGTACATGAAATACTTAGAACTTTTCGAGTCTCATCCACTCATTCTAAATCATTGCCGAAATCAATTTCAGGAATTAAAATAGAAATCCTCCCCAGTGGAGTCGCCAAAAACTATAGGAAATATTTCAAGCATTATCCCTAGCTTGAACCCCACTGTGATCATACACTTAAGTACGGTGGCGTCCAAAAGGAAAGAAGATAGAGCAAAAAAGTCTCCAACAAGTTTTAGGAACTTGTAAACCGTTCACGAGATGAAGGTTACACCTCTTAACGATCTAAGAGATCGACAACTCCAATAGGTCTGGAACCATGACTGGTAGTTCGGGGATGAAGGTACAAATCCAACCTAAAAGAGATTGAACCTGTCCTAATCATAGGCCTCTACTTTATTCTAATCGTATTCATGTGCGCTTTCTTACTAACATACAATCAATAGATTTACCCTAAACCTGTTTAATCTATGTTGGTTGAATTTTAATGCACAAACAAAACTATTATTGACGATCACTTGAATTATAATCATATTAACCCTAAACAAGATTATTAATTATCTTATTAAGCGTGATTACAAGTACAAATTCCCTTTAAACATGCATAAAAGGTGTGATCAAGCAATAACAATAAATATAATCAAGCAACATAATAATAATCATAACAATTATTATAACAATTATAATCATAAAAATAATAATGTTAATAATAAAGCATAATAATAATAGCAAGATCCTAGGCGTGATACAAAACAAGATTAATAACAAACCCTAGCATATCACTAAACATCAAAGATTAAATATTTAGCTCTAACATGATACTAACAAAAATATTAGGAAGAGAATAGGAAGCATCATAATAATCATGATTGTCATATTTGATATTAGAACTTTTACCCTAAACATGATACTAGGAAGATCAAAAAACCCTAACATGACATTAGGAATCATAATAACAACCTAGACATGATTTCTATATCATAATAACAATGCAAACAATTAAAGCACTTACTTGGATGCATCGTATCTCTTTCTAATAACAAAATACACATGTTAGTAACTTCGAGGAAAATAATAACCAAACAATTAAATTAAATAATTGAAATAAAGATTAGGGACCAAACCCTCAGAAATTAAAACCTTTCACGTCTAGGGCGAAGGCAACTTCAAACTATGCTAAGTGTTTCTAGTGCTAATGCAAAATTTTGTATAAAAGGGTGGTTTAGAAAAGCGAGAGAGAATAAGCTTTAGCTTAAAGAAGAGAATTGGAGAATTCTTGAGAGTTGATGATTGTATATTGTAGATGATAGAAAACGGAGTTTTTAGAAGGCTATTTATAGAGAAAATCAGCCAAAAACATAGAAAAATAAATCAGAATTCTGACGTGAAAAAACGAAGTTAGCGCTAGACGCTGACATTAGCGCCAGACGCTAACGCTAGCGCCAGGCGCTAATCAAAATTTTAACGCGTTTTCTAAATTCAGATAAAATTTAACCGTACAGGAGGATAAAATCGTATTTTCCTCAAAAACACTCTTTTATTCTGATTAAACTTCCCAAAAGTCAACAAAAAGTCAATTTATCAATGCTAATTGAATTAGGAATGAAAAGAATCTTGTAGAAGAATCTAGAAGACTAAAACCATTCCTAATCGCATTAGGAATGATAAATCTATATTAGGCCCTCCTCTAGATCATTGGGCCGCGCATAAGGCTCAAACCGGGCCCAGTTTAGTAATTTGGCCATAAATTCCTCATTATTCATCGGAATTGGGCTTATAATATATCGTTGGAAAGCTCTTTTCAAGCCCCATCCAACTATACTATTATTGGACCCTTGCTATGATCCAACCAAACTGGATTGACTGTTTTCTTAAAATAGGTTTTAAAAAACAGAGAGAAAAGAAAAGAAATTAAAACTTTCCGCAACACTAGACTGTCCACACTTTCACTTCATTCGATTATGATTCGACGTGAAAGGTACTCATCACCGGGTTTGGTTTTGGGGAGACACAAATGGGTTTCTACACCACTACTATTTTCTTGCATCAAATTCCAATCTTTGGTATCAGAGCCAATTCAACCTAAAGCCTCCAAATCTTCATTCTTCTTCTAAATTTCATATTAACACCAATTCCATCTGAATTCAAATAACACAAACATTTTTAATCTTCAAGTTAACTGGGTATCTACTTTTAAAGTTTTAAAGGGGAGAATATGTCAATGGAGTATGCAAATGAAATCAATCTTTATCATCCAAGATATCTGAAAAATTATTCAAGAGGTTATGCAAAACCCAAAGGTCAATGAAGAGACTTCTTAAGATAACATTTTGTAAAGGAAGTAATCATGAAATTCACCGAAAAGGAACAATTGTTGTTAAAATAAAAAAAAATGGTCCTCTAACTTCATCCCCAACATCTTTTATGTCCCTAGGCTAACACAAAATTTATTAAGTATGGGTCAATTAGTCCAAAAAGGCTACTTGGTGAAATTTGACAATAATCAATGCCACAATATAATAAGAAAGTGGGACAATTAATCACATATTTCATTGTCTGCTTCTGCGCTCATGTTATATTGATTTAGATTTTTTTGCTTATAAAATTTTTTTCAGTTTTTTTTTTTTTTTAACTTTAAAGGCAATTTTATTTACTTGAAGACTGATTTCATTTACTTTTACTAAATTTTATTTACTTTTGAGAAATGAAGCTGGAAACTACTTTATGAAGTTAAAATATTACAAAAATGTCATTAATGACACGGGAAGCATGTGAGTCGTCCTAGTTATATATATATGATCTAAGGGACTAGATTAGTTCCTAAGCTAGTTCTTATTTTAGCCTTGGTTCTCATTATATGTACAATACAAAAAATAAAATAAAAAATAAATAAATAAAAAATTACAACATCAAAATCAGTATTCCAAAATCAACGTCTTGAATCCTTCTTCTATGTGGAGTTATAAACTACTACCTGCATCAATTAAAAACACCAAATTAATAAAACTAACAATAAACTGCGAAAAAAATAAAAAATAAAACCCAGAAAACTCATGAACCTAGAAAACTTATGAACTAAAAAAAACCTAGAAAACTTATGAACTCATAAAAAAAAAAAAAAACAAAAAACTCAATCTATGTGGAGTCATAAATTAATAAAACACCAAGATTCATGAACTCAAAATAATAATAAAAAACCCAGAAATCACCAAAAACAACCTAGAAAATCGGCGAAACAAACCCAAAAAATTCATGAAAATTTTCAAATCAAAAAATTGCAATGATTTGAATCATATCTAGTAGAAAATGTAGTAATAATATAGAACATAGAAAAAAATTATAAACCCAAAAACAAAATTAATCCACAAAACCCAAAAACCCTAACTTTTAATTTTTCAATTTATAATTAGTGGCTGATGCTTGCATGGTTCGAATAACCGGCGGCGGTGGCGATGATGGTAGATGATGCTTGAAAGATGGCGGCATGGTTGTTGAGAAGATCGAGGAAGAAGAACAAGAGATGAGAGAATGAGAGATGAGAGAACGGAAGAGAAAGAGAAAGGGATGAGAGATTGAAAGGATTGAATGGAAGAGAAAGGGATGAGAAAGAGAAAGGATTATTGAACAAAAGAGAAAGAGAAAGATATCAAAATAAGGGAGGCGGATGAGAGAGAGAAAGAGGCTAGGGTAAGAGTTTATATATATAAGGCTGGTTTTTTTTAGAATTTCCACCAGTTCAAACCGGTGGCATTTCACTAATCTGGCACCGGTTTGGTTTAAACCGGTGCCATTTCTATTATACTAAATCCCGCCTAATTTTTTTTCCAACGGTTTTAAGAACCGGTGCCAATAACTCGATGCCAAAATGTGTTTTTCTACTAGTAATTAGACAATAAAGGGAGTAAACTAAAAAATATGTTGTGGGAATATTTGATGCCCATCTACATACAGAATTTCATTAGTAAATAGAAGTTGAAATTAAAAATTAATTTAGGTTTGCTTATTAGTTGAATAATAAAAAAATAAAACAATAATATATTGAGTAGTTAATACAAAGTTGTAAATAAGGGGCATTATAGTCAAATTAGAAATTTATTGATTTAATTAATTTATTATAGAATTTATTGTACACATATAACATGTACATACATGTAATAGGTTATTTGTTAATTTGATGTCATGGCTCAATAAAAAAAAAAAGTGATACGTGACGATATGACACTCCTCACCTTTGAGTTTTAATAATAATATTGATTGATGACTTAAACCTGAATGGACTTGAACCTAATATTGACTCGAATATGGGTAAAGTTGAATTGACCTAATGCGAACCTTATCTAAACAACCTAATTATTATATTACCTCTTATTGTAGACAAGTCATGACAAAAACAAGCCTACAATAAGATACACATTCTTTTAAACTTGATTAGTAAAAAAAGGTGATTAAAAAAAAAAAAACTTTTCGCTCTAATTTTCAATCAAGCTTCTTTGCATACTATTTTGGAAAAATTGGCCACAATGACATCAACTATTGATTAGCTTCAAAGAACAACACAAGTCAAGTCGTCAGATTACATAGTACTACAAGTACACCTATGTCCTTGGGTGCATACAAATACATAAATAAGGTTGGAGGTTGGAGATTCTACCAGAATAGTTGAATCTTACTTATCTTATTTTCTTTGTTTCTCCTTATTTTTTTAATTCATGTTAAATCTTACATGACTTCGTAATTTCTATCTTACTCCTAGAGTACCATGCACAGGTAATAAAATTTCATTTTTTTGATGTGAATTTCTTATTATTTTAGTATATATATATATATAAGAAGTTTACATTAAAATTATAGGAAAATTTGTCAAAAATAACACCACCTTTGGCCGGTCTTCCAGTAATAGCACCACCTTTTATTTATTCCAGAATAACATCACCTTTCACATGTATTTGCCAAAAATGAAACAAAACCGGTTGGTAACCTGTTTTACAGGTTACCTGTGACACGTGTCACAATGTCATTGGTCAATTTTTTTATATAATTTTTTTTTAAAAAAACCTAATTAATTAAATAACAAAGTTAAAATAATAATAAAAAAAACAAAACCACCACCTAGCCCCTGCTGCCCAGCCCCCACCCCCTACCCACCCTCGCCGCCTGACAGGGTAAAGTCGTATCCCCTAATAAAAAAAAATTACCTAAATCACTAACTAAGGTAGATAGGGAAGTAGGGTCGATCTCCACAGGGAAACAAGTCTTTTTACTCCTAATTAATTATTATAATCTAAATTATTTAAGTAACCAATATTTATGATTAAGCAGGAAACTAACTACTAAGGTTGAGAATAGGAAGAAAACAATATATGAAAGGATCTAGGGCATAGGTTCACCAATAAATAATACTTCAGGGTAAAACATAGTAATCAATCATGGACATTGCATAAATAACGTGATTAACAGGCTCTCGCAATTTATTAATCAACATAGATCTAACAGGCTCTCGCAATTTACTAGATCTAAGTTCTTATTGAAAATAGCCTTTAATATCAAATTAACATCTGTTCGATTCATCAATTTAATATTGCTATACTTTTACAAGCCGCAATTGTAAAACATTAAAACAATCCAATAAGAAATCATCATGCAATACCAATAATCAATAATAGTCAATCATCAATGCATCAATTAACCAGATTGTAAAGGGTTCTCGCTACGTATTACAATCACACAATTAATATACCGGTATTAAATCTCATCTCTCGAATCTTGACTTAACCATTTATAAATTAACTTGCCTATTGAAACTAGACCTAAACATTAATTCTCATCTCTCGATTCTTGAATCAATATTGTCAAACTCATGCATAAAAGATAGGCCTAATCTAGTCACAGAGCATTAAATCAATCAATAGGAAATTAATCTAGCATTAATAATCAACAACAATAATTTACCCCTTCATATTATTTATTAGATCCCCATAAACCCTAGAAATTAAACTACTCACACATATTAAAAACTAAACTAATAAAAGTAATAAAATAAATCATGGTGAAAGAAATAAAATAAATAACTAAGATTAAGGGAAGAGAAATCGTTACCAAAATGTAATCTGGAATTAAGAGTAGATTAAGAACAAAGGTTTAGAGAGAGAATTCTAAGAGAATAATTAAGAGAGTAAAGAAAGAGTAAAGAGGAGAAGAAGAAGAGAAGATAGAGAGAGAGAAAGAAGAGAGAGAGAGAGAGAGAGAGAGAGAGATACTAAATAGATAGAGAAAGTCTAAGAAAGAAGGTGATAATAATAATCGTCCTAAAAACGTACTTAAAAACAAAACTAAAACAAACTCCTAATTAGAAACTAATTTCTCGACAAAAGAGCCCTTCCAGAAACACGCGCCCGATCGGGCTAGAGGCCGCCCGATCGGGCCCGCCTTTTTTTTACTATGCTCCTTCTGATATGCCGCGCCCGATCGAGCCTACGCTCACCCGATCGGGCGCGCCTTTCCTTGATGGCACTAACACACGCAGCCGCCCGATCGGGCGTATGCTTGCCCGATCGGGCCCGGTCTTCATCTTCGAGGCTTGGACTTCGATTGGGCTAGATTTCTCGGCTCAATCCATATTTCCTCTCGGGTCTCGAATACATGGTCCAAATGCCTCGTGATCCAAATAACCGAGCCCTTAGTCACCGGCTCTCACCGATCTTGGGCTCCAAAAGTGGTCGTGTCCTTCTAGCTTCCGTAGTCGATCCAATAAGGCCCGAGAAAATGCTCCAAGAGTGCAATTTCCTGTAAAATACAACTAAAACTACGAAAACACTAGAACACACAAATTAGTAATAAAAGTGGCCCGAAAGAGCCAAAAACACTACTAATAATGACCACGGGACGGGGGTAAAATACCATATAAAATGGACACATCAAACTCCCCCAAGCCAAACCTTTGCTTGTTCCTAAGCAAAGATCTCATCAATGAATCAATAAAGATCTCATCAATTTTTATGCTCGTGTTTAGTCTTTTATGTCGTGGTTTTAGGGAATAATGCTTGATTTGCATGTTTGCGTGTAAGTTTAGAGAAATGCGTGCTTTTAATGGTATTCTTATATTTTATTCATTTCTCGGCTTTTTCTCTCGCGTCTCCATTTATTTGACTTGTGTTGTAGGTATGTCGAGTTTCCCGGGATTTAATAATCAAGGAGGGAGCTCAAGTGCATTCAAGGAATTTAACGGAGCTAAGTTCGGGAAGCCAAGCATGCAAGTTAAGCCAACCAAGAAGTTAGCTTCACAAGAATGAGTGCCTTGAAGCCGCCCCGAGCAAGCGCACCAAAGTAGCAGCCACCAAGCAGCAACCGCACCAAAGCAGCAGCCACCAAGCAGCCAGCTTTTTTTTGCTAGCATAACTTTGGTGCTTCGATTTGGATCAAGAATCAAGGAAGTTTGACTCCTATTTTTGCTAGCATATGGAAGGCAAGGTTCAATTCTTGAGGAAATTAGCTTTGAAAGGTTTAATTGGGTCATTTGCGGGTATTTACACCCACCTCAAATCCGGTAATATATTTCCTTGCTCTTTCTCCATTGGTTGATCACTTGTTGGACATATGTTGGTTTATTGGATTGATATCCTTGTTTTCCCCTCCCATGGATTATTTGATTTATGCTTGAGTGTAATGTCTCATTCAAGCTTGGAGAGGGTATTCTATCATTTTTGGTGGGATGTTGATTCATATATGCCATGTACCTTTGTATATGCATTTCCATGTTCTTTATTTTGAAAAATCCCAAAAAGATTTTTGTTTCTATCAAGGCAAATTTGCAATGTGTTTTTGTTTTGTTCTTGCTTTGGACGTAATACTTTTGGACTTGTATAATTGAATGCTTTTCTTCTTAAATGGTAACGGTGTGCACAGTTTGAGAGTATGCTTGGTTGATTCTAGGATAAAGCATGCTAAGGTAGTTGGTTAGAACTAGTGGGACCATGAAACCGGATTCTACTTGTTTGTGGTATGTTGGTAGTTGCTTCCTATATTCGAATTGACACCAATAGTGAGTTTTTGCTACATCCATGTGAGGCTCATTATTTTTCAAGCCTTCAACCTATATTTGCATAAGCATCATGGATCCTTGACTATTACGGACCTAATCTAGAATCTTGACTCATAATTCTCAAACTCGAGACCAAACTATCTAGGGAGGACAAAGGCATCTTTTCGGGTTGGTAATTTTTCTTTTCTAGGATAGTTTTCTTAATTTTGGTTTTTGGGTTTACATTTGCCTACTTGCTAACCATTTGAGTCTTTTCCCTTCTTTTCAAGCCACATCTTTAGATCTTGAGCATTTTGTTTCATTTTCGTTTCCATTCTTGGTTTTTGTGAAGCAATTGATCATTATTGTTGGAGTTTGTGGTGGAGGAGTTTGGATATTTGGTTCTCTTGAAAGCAAGTTTGTGTTGTGATTTTTGTGTAAATAATGGCAAATGAATAAATGAAAAAAATCCGTCCAAAGTTAAAAAAGGTAAGGACAAAGCAAGTGCAAAGTTGAAAAAAAAAGTCGTCCAAAGTTAAAAAAGGCAAGGACAAGGACAAAGCGCTAATAAAGAAAAAAAAAGTGAAAAATGAAAAAATGCAAAAATATTTTGATGTGAGTATCCTTCTCCCTATTAAGAGCATTGAGGACAATGCTCCATTTAAGCTTGGGGGGAAGCGTTCTCACGCTTTTTGTGTATACGTTTGTGAGTATAGCTTTGAATAAGCTTGGGGGTGTGTCTCTTTTGTTTAGTGCTTACTTGATTATGGTGTTGAGGATTGATCACCCTTTTCTTCAACAAGTAGGAAAAACACTAAATTTTAATCTACCCTTTACCCTTTTTGCCTTACGTTACAACCTTTGAAATTCCTTTTGACCTAGAGGTTAAGTCACCTATGGGGGGAGGGAATTATGAGTCATAGACTAAGGAGAAGGGATGCAAAGCCAAGACGTCAAGTAGCCCAAAATTATCTCTTTTTCCGGTTCCTTCGTGGAACTTTTGAGATGCTCACTAGGGGAAGATATGAGACTAGTAGGGAGAATGCGGTAAGACCGTTTGGGATGAAAGTGGATTGCAAAAACTAGTTCCTATGCTTAGCGTATTTATGTGTCAATCTACCTCGGGTATCTTGGAACGTGCACTCCCTTACTTGTTTAGAAAGATTTGCATTCATTTGTGCTTGTACATTTGGAAAAGTCCTTTCATGAACATGTGTTTGCTCTTCTTTTCTTTTGATTTCCTTCTCATGCTTTGTCTTGTTTGTATTATCATGAGAGTTATAGGTTAATCTCTTAGGAAACCTTTACGAGAGCATCACTCGTCCTCTAGGGCGATCTAGGGGTTTAAATGGCTTGTCTTTAGTTTCTAAAATTGACCGTGATTCCTACGAAAGTGAGTTAGTGTATATTCCCATCCTCTCTAGTTTTCTTGTTTGTTTCTTTGCTTAAATAATGTCATAATTTTTCCCTTGGGTTGGATTTTTTTTTGCTCGAGGACGAGCAAAAGTTTAGCTTGGGGGAATTTGATGCGTGACATTTATGGCACTCTTAGGCTAGGTTTTCTTCATATTTTTATGCTCGTGTTTAGTCTTTTATGTCGTGTTTTTAGGGAATAATGCTTGATTTACGTTTTTGCGTGTAAGTTGATAAATGCGTGCTTTTAATGGTTTTCTTATTATTTTATTTATTTCTCGGCTTTTTCTCTCGCTTCTTCATTTATTTGACTTGTTTTGTAGGTATGTCGAGTTTCCTGGGATTTAATAATCAAGGAGGGTGCTCAAGTGCACTCAAAGAATTTAACGGAGCCAAGTTCGGGAAGCCAAGCATGCAAGTCAAGCCAACCAAGGAAGCTTCGCAAGCATGAGTGCCTTGAAGCTGCCCCGAGCAAGTGACAGGGTAAAGTCGTATCTCCTAATCAAAAATAATTCCTAAGTCCTCTAACTAAAGCAGATAGGGCAGTAGGGTCGATCTCCACAGGGAAACAAGCCTTTCTATTCCTAATTAACTAAAATAATCTAGATTATGAAGTAACCAATATTTATATTTGAATAAGAAACTAAACTACTAAGATTGAGAATAGGGAGAAAACAATATATAAAAGGATCTAGGGCATAGATTCACCAATAAATAATATTCCAGGGTAAAACATAATAATCAATCATTGACATTGCATAAATAACATGATTAACAGGCTCTCGCAATTTATTAATCAACATAGATCTAACAGGCTCTCGCAATTTACTAGATCTAAGTTCTTATTGAAAATAGCCTTTAATATCAAATTAACATCTGTTCGATTCATCAATTCAATATTGCTATACTTTTACAAGCCGTAATTGTAAAGCGTTAAAACAATTCAATAAGAAATTATCATGCAATATCAATAATCAATAATAGTCAATCATCAATGCATCAATTAACCAGATTGTAAAGGGCTTTCGCTACGTATTACAATCACATAATTAATCTACCGGTATTAAATCTCATCTCTCGAATCTCGACTTAACCATTTATAAATTAACCTGCCTATTGAAACTAGACCTAAACATCAATTCTCATCTCTCGAATCTCGAATCAATGTTGTCAAACTCATGCATAAAAAATAGGTCTAATCTAGTCACAGAGCATTAAATCAATCAATAGGAAATTAATCTAGCATTGATAATTAACAACAATAAATTACCCCTTCATATTATTCATGGATCCCCATAAACCCTAGAAATAGAACTACTCACACATATTAAAAATTAAACTAATCAAAGCAATAAAACAAGTCATGATGAAAGGAATAAAATAAACAACTAAGATTAAGAGAAGAAAAATCGTTACCAAAATAAATCTGGAATTAAGAGTAGAATTAAGAACAAAGGTTGAGAGAAAGAAAATCTAAGAGAATAATTAAGAGAGTAAAGGAAGAGTAAAAGGGAAGAGAGAGAGAGAGAGCTAAAATCGTATTACTGAGGAGTATTTATACTCCGTACAAATCCTAAATTAAAACAAACTAAAACGACGCTAATCGTCAACTAATAAATACATGCGCCCGATCAGTCGAGGCACCGCCTGATCGGGCGCGCCTTTTTGCTTCCTAATACTAATCTCGCGCCCGGCCGGGCGCGTCACCGGGCGCCAACCTTAGCTTCTCTCGCCCAGCCGAGCGCGCCTTCAGGCGCCAGCCTCTTTGCCCGGGCGGTTCACTTGGGCCACTATTTGGACTACGATTGGGCCCTAATTCTTCGGGCCAATCTGGGTTTCCTCTTCCGCTCTTGAATACTCGGTCCAAATGCCCCGGTATCACCTATACCGAGAACTTAATCACCGGTTCGATGGCTCTAACCGGCCCTGGGCTATAAAATCTGGTCGTGTTTCTCCAATGCTCGTGATTGCTCCAAAATAATTCGGGAAAATACTCCAAAAGCATAAATCCCTGCAAAAGTCAACCAAATCTACAAAAACACTAGAAAACACCAATTAGTAATAAAAGTGGCTCTAAAGAGCCAAAAACACTACTAATTATGACCAAGGGACGGGGGTAACATACTATATAAAATAGAAACATCAAACTCCCCCAAGCCAAACCTTTGCTTGTCCCTAAGCAAAGATCTCATCAATGAATCAATAAATATGCTTCATCCCAAAAGTAAAAATCAAGCACAAACGATCCAGGGTAAATCAAATAAACATGCTTAAAAATTAACCAATTAAATCCATCTAATTACCAATATTCCCTAACAATTGTCAAACAGAGCAAACCACAAGAGCATATAGAATTCAAGACTAGTGCTCACGCACTCAACTCTCATTTTTGTGGCGAGTAAAAGATGTACTTGATCGCTCTCCACCCAACCTTTTATGTGAACAATACCCTCCCAACTCACACTCTCGTGTGTATAAAACAATGAACGCTCAATCCTACTAGTCGACTCGAAATATGCCAAATCATAACTCGCATTGATAAACAACACTTTCACATTCATACAATTCTATGCACAAAGGTCGGAAGGTCTTTAAAGCTTGTAATGTAAGGCTAGGGTAAAGGGTAGGAATCATTTGGGAACAAGTGAGAGAAAAGCTATGCTTAAGGGAGCAAATCCTATCAAAACCCATGATCAAAATAAATAATGATCAACATCTCCTACATAACCAACTCTAACATCAACCAAATATACTCCAATCATAATAAATAATCCCAACTCTTACAAAATCCACTCATAAAATATAGTAATGAAGAAGTGGAGTGAATAAACAAACTTTATTTCCAAACTTGAAATTTTCATTGAAGCTCTATTTTTTTCTTTTGATCAACCTCCAACTAGAACATTTGAACATTGAACAATTTTTTTTCTTTTGAAGTTCACTTATTTTTCCACATTTTTTTTTTCTTAAACTTCTTTTTTTTTTTTTCATAACATCATGCTTTATTTTTTTTTAAGAAAATATAACTCTCAAACTCATAAAAAATAAACATGATCAATAACAAACAACTTCTCAAAAGCCCACCCAAACTGTGCAAATAATAAGCACGCTACAAACTCCCTCACCTCACTCACTAATAGCTCCCCCAAGCCAAGCTTGGGACTAGTAACCAATGGGGCAAAATAAGCTTGTAATATGGCTAATAAAACAACAAAAAGTCAAGGCAACAACATGGGTAGCAAGACGGGAACAAATGTATCTACAATGTCTGGAGGCTACCTAAAAGATCAAATGCCTTCGTCCTCCACAATGTGCATAACAATGAATCATATAAATATTACTAATAGTTGCAAACCAATACTCAAATTCATTGACATACCAGGAACTATGGAACTATCACACATTCCTTACCAAATCCACTAGTCAAGCACTATATTCACAAGTAGTTGGACAAAATTGACGCATGTTAAGGTTTCAAGGCAATCAAACATCAAATCATGATTAAATAATCCACAATGCCTATCATCAAATACCAAGAATCAAAACAATTTTCTCAAGTAAGGGGCACAGGGAAGCATAGTTTACAATTCATTGGAACGTATTTTTGGATTTTTTTATTTTTCAATTTTTTTTGTATTTTTTTTGCATATATAAGAAAACAATAAACTAACCTAGAAAGCAATAAATCTAACCTAAGAAAACACACCAAAAATAAAAGAAAAGAGGAAAAGAAAAATACCAAAACCAAAATCTCCCCCAAGCCAGAATCAGACAATGTTCTCATTGGCTCGGGAACTAGCCCAGCATAGCAAGTCCTGATCATCCTCATCCATCGAGCCGAAACCCGCACCTCCACTGCCACCTGCACCACCTGCACCAGAAGAGCTACCACCAAAATAATCAGCATGAAAACTCCCCCCCGCCAGTCCCCCGAAAGGAATGTCCTGGCCGTACCCGTAGAAAGAAGAATAGTCAGTGTAAATACCACGGGCAGTGGGATCCCTATCGTATCCCTAGGGTGGAGGCTGAAACCAGTCAGGGTGAATAGCGTCGTCGGGAATGTTGCCCCGATGAGCATAATCATCGTACATAGGGTAGAAAGATCTACCCTAGTTCCTCTCTAGGTACCCTAACCTCTGGTCTATGGAACCTACCATCCTCCTAAGGTCAGTATGGGAATGCTCTATAAGTCCTAAGGCCTGACCTATACTCTAAAGATCCCAAACTGGGTCAGAGTTAACATGAGGGACGGAGTGAGACATACGAGGTAGAGAGAATGCCACATCGGGCTGAGGCTGGGGTGGTGGAACTGGTGGTGGTGGTGCCTGCCCCCTAGTGTTGGCAACTAAAACATCATAAGTGTAAGAAGGTTGCCCTGGGGGAAAGGCGGTCAAGTCAGGACTAGGTAGGGGAAAGATGGGCAAAGGTTGCTCACTCCCAGTCCTAATACACCAAAAGGGTGTCTGCTCGCTATCCGGTCGAACCCACCCCAACTCCTCAAAATACCTAGCAGTCATATAGGTATCTGATCCACAGTTGGTCAGCTGGTGGGGTCCGTCCACTACAAAACCGACCTTTTTCACTGCTATTCGAGTGATAAGGCCTCCTAAACGGATGGGGATCTTTGATGTGGTGCTGGCCGTGGCATGCCTACTCA
This sequence comes from Chenopodium album, assembly GCF_948465745.1. Lineage (NCBI taxonomy): Eukaryota > Viridiplantae > Streptophyta > Magnoliopsida > Caryophyllales > Amaranthaceae > Chenopodium > Chenopodium album. The sequence continues at coordinate 21,705,490 of NC_137841.1, read as the reverse complement.
AATGGTGAACTAAAACCTGCCTATGTTCAATTTCCCGAACCTATACACATAGTGTCCTATGACAGCTAGTTCATTAGATTGGGCATTATGGGGCTCGACCCTACCTAAAAAACACAAACCTGCAAATCTTTGCCAGATTTTTGGGACAGGGTGGTGAATAGGTTTGGTACTAGCATGTTGGGGGTCGGGAGTAGGCAAACCAGTCAAAGTATTATATATGTCACCCATTTTATAGTCCGCATGCCATTGGTGAGATAGTTCAGAATTTAATTCAAATAATTTACAAAATTCTACAAAAGTTAAACTAATATTTCTATTGTTCAACCTGAAAAATAAATTTGGCCCATTTCTACTACTAACAACATGTAAAGAAGACAGGAATTCACAAGTAAGTTCTCGGAATGTAGGATAGTGCATATAAACAAATTTTCTCATGCCAATGTCATTCAAAAATCATTTTACAAAATCAAACAAACCAAATGATTCTAGAGTAGGGCGGTGTAACCACCGAGAAGGAATTACCTCACGACCGATTAAATGTTCTAGCCGCTCCTTTTGCTCTCGGCTAGAAATGCGGATCGTCGGCCAGTATGGAAGCAGCAAATCTGGGTCATATTCCTCCCTCGAACTGGAGCTCCTACCGAAAATGGACCTAGCCCTCTTTGAAGCCATGGTAGAAAATGGGTTTGAAAATTTATTGAATTAAATCTGAAAAATTTTTATATGGAAATGTAGAGGATGAAGAGAGGATCACAAATATGTAAAGAGTTTTGAATTTGGGTGAGAAATGGAGGAGAAATCTTAGAGAGAAGGTAGAGAGAATTTGAGTTTTTGAGAGAGAAAGTTATGAAGGTAAGAAGAAATGAAGGAAGAAAGAAGGAAAGAAAGAAGAAGAAAGGGGCGGACGGACGCGCGCCCGGTCGGGCGATCTGGAGTATTTTTGCTTGAAGGCTCTCGCGCCCGGTCGGGCGATCTGATGCCCCGATTTCACTACGTGAAAAAATGACTTTGGCACCGGTTCAAACCCGGCCTAAGGCATCGGTTTGAACCGGTGCCAAAGTGGGGGGTGCCAAAAAGGGGTTTAAAAAGGCACCGGTTCAAACCGATGCCAAAACTTGAAATTGGCACCGGTTAAGTACCCAAAAAAATTAATTCACCACTTTTGGCACCGGTTAACCGGTGCCAAAAGTGCAAAAAAATTAATTTTTTTTTTAACTTAAAAATTAAATAAACTATAATTAAATGAGAATACAAAATATAAATAGAACATCACAATCAATATAATCAAATCTGTTCAATAAATATATAATCAAAAAAAAAATTCCAATATAGATTAATAAAAAAAATTACAACATATAAATCAAAATAAAAAAATTACAACATAAATAAAAAAAATTACAATATAAATCAAAATAAAAATTTTACACTTCACAATAAAAAAAAATACACATCTAAATCAATATACTTGCTTCTTGATTCTTCAATTTAAGATCTAAATTCATGTACCTGCACCAATTAAAACAACCAAAATAAATCGATTAAAATGGTTTAATTAAGCTGCGAAAAAAATTCCAAAACAAAATTCCAGGAAATAGAAAAATAAAAAAGAAAATGAGTTGAAAAGAAAAAAAAACCCAGAACAGTTAAAAAGAATTAAACCCACAAAATAAATAAAATTAAATTCGATTTTAAAAAACCCAGAAAATAAATAAAATTAAATTCGATTAAAAAAACCCCAAAAAATAAATATAACAACATTCGAATAAACCCAAAAAAAAATTAGAAATCGAAAAAAAATTAAAATCGAACAAAAACCCAGAAAACAAAAAAAAATTGTAATCGAAAAAAAAAATCAAAATCTGAAAAAAAAAATTCAAAATCGAAATTGATTAAAAATTTGATTAAAACAAACTTGAAAACAAAAATAAAATAAACCCAGAGATTGAAAAAAAAATGAAAATCGAAAAAACCTAAAAATCACGAAAATAAAACCCCAAAACCGCATGCAACTTGAAAAACAAAATCAAAATCAAAATTGAAATTGAAATTGAAAAACAAAATCAAAATCGAAAACAACACAATCAAAATTGAAATTGAAAAACAAAACCATGAAATAGAAAAAAAAAATCGAAAAACGAAAATAAAACATCGAAATTACTTGAAAATCGAAAAAAAACCTGAAAATCACGAAAATAAAACCCCAAACCGCATGCAACTTGAAAAACAAAATCAAAATCGGAATTGAAATTGAAATCGAAAAACATCAAAGTCGAAAACAACATCAAAATCGAAAAACGAAAATAAAACCCCAAAACCGCGGTTTTTGGTCTTCGATTTGTTGTTGTCTTCCATTTCTTTTTCGTCTTCGAGTGATAGAAAGGAGGAGGAGTTTCAGAAATACATAGAAATGAAGAAGATCGGTGGTGAATTGGCCTGAGCAAGAAGGAAAGAAGAGGAGAGGAGAGGAGAGAGAGAATAGGCTCATTATTTAGGGTTTGGGGGTATATAAATGGGCGGGTTTTTTTTTTTTTTTAATAATTAAAAACCGGTTCGGTTAGGCACCGGTTCAAACCGGTGCCCTTTTTATTTTTGGCACCGGTTTGAGCTGAACCGGTGCCATTTCTCTTTGTTCAAAAACTTGCTCATTTTTAGGCCGGTTTTTGGCACCGGTTTGGCCTGAACCGGTGCCATTAGGGGGTTTCCTATTTGTATTTTTCTACTAGTGTTTTCTCCAATTCTCGCGCCCGGTCGAGCGATCTAACGATCGAATTTTTAGCTCTTCTCGCGCCCAGTCGGGCAACATTCGCCTGATCGGGCAGACAATTAAGTCCGTATACGACGAATTTCGCTCCCGGTCGGGGTAAAATACTTTACTTTGAAGCCTTGCTCTCGCGCCCGGTCGGGCGAGCTTCGCCCGATTGGGCCCGAGGCTAAATCGTTTAATTATTATTTTCTTCTTTTCTCCAAAATTTGGCTAACTCTTTTCCTTCAAACCTGTACAAACACTCATAAAATTCATTAAATTCCCTCATCTCTCCTCTTTTAAGAAAAAGGAAAGAAAAACTAGTCTAAAAACATCAAAAATACGGGTTACCTCCTGCAAAGCACTGGTTTATCTAGGTCCCGCACGACCTTCTTACCAAGTACAATAACTAGGACATTTGGCCTAACGCTTGATCGGGTGGTTTCTCACCCGGTCTAGCGGTGTTTAGGTTACGATGCGGCTTCCTGACATATCCTGTGGGACGCCAAATCGCCTTATCTGGTTGATCCTCCTTGACTTGGATTGGGGGATCTTCAATGCAACGCACTAAAGATCCTTCTTTGATCGAGGGTTGCTTCAAATTGTCATTGCATTCAACACTTGCAACTCGATCTGGCGGAATACTTACCGTAGGCTCAATTTGCACAACTTGCTTGATCGGTTCCACCTTTTCATCCTCAAAACCAAGACCAACAGTGTAAAGTGCTCTTTCTATTGCATCGATTTCCTTCTTCCATTTGTCTATCTCATCTGAAAGGGATGCAACACAAGATACCGCCTCCAAGGGATCTTTTTCAAGAGCTTGGGGCTTGTTAGAACAATTCTCAACCACATTAACACTAAAACATTTTTCCTCAGTCATTGAGCTTTTAGGGGTATTATTAAGATTGAAAATAACTTTATCATCCCCTACTGATAGTGTTAACTTACCACTTCTTACATCTATGACTGCTCCTGCAGTGTGAAGGAATGGTCTACCCAAAATAATCGGGGTTTGCACATCTTCAGCCATATCAAGAACAACAAAATCAACAGGTATATAAAATTTACCTACTCTAACGGGGACATCCTCTAAAACACCTAAGGGGTATTTAAAAGAACGGTCGGCCATTTGTAGAGTTATATTGGTAGCTTTTAATTTACCCATATTTAATTTGGAACACACAGATAATGGCATAACACTAACGCTAGCGCCCAAATCACACAATGCATTATCAATCAAGAGATTGCCTATATGACAAGGGATAGAAAAACTACCCGGATCTTTTAATTTAGGTGGAGACTTATTTTGAAGTACGACACTACACTCTGCAGTGAAAGCTACTGTCTCTACCTCACTAATAGACCTTTTCCTCGTCAATATTTCTTTCATAAATTTTGCATACAAGGGGATTTGTGTGATTAATTCAGTGAAGGGAACTGTTACCTTCAAATCTTTTACCACATCCAGGAACTTACCAAACTGCTTATCCAAGTTTGTTTTCAATTGACGATTGGGGAATGGAAGTTTGATAATTGGCTTTGGAGCGTTATTGCTCTTATCTGGAGTAGCCACCTTCTCTGGAGTCGTACCCTGCAATGTAGAATTGATATGTTAGTATTATCCTTTAGCCCTGCAGGGCTATCAACTACATTGTTTGGTTTAACGGAATCAAGATTAGCATTATTTAATAAAACAGGTTCATCAACTTTGGGCATAGGGGGCCCTTCATAGTTTGAACCACTCCTTAGAGTAATTGCAAATGCTTGATCCATAGGTCTGGTCGGTTTTGCCAGCAGAGCTCCCTGTTGGCGGGCTTGTAGGGTAGCAGAGAGTTGCGCAATTTGATTATCTACAATTTTATTATGTGCTAGAATTTGATCAATTGTCACATCTCTACTTTCCATGTGCTTTTGCATACTAACCAACATTGCTCTAATTTCCACCAGAGAAGGGTTAGAAGATGAGGAGGGTTGTTGTGGTTGGTTCTTCTGGCCAGCATTAGGATGATAATATTTCTGTTGCTGTTGCTGTGGCGCCTATGGTTCTTGAGGTGGTGGATTTTGAACATTAGTACTCCGGTAGGAAAGGTACGGATGATTCCGATACCCAGGATTGTAGGTGTTGGAGTATGGGTTATTCTGCCTATAAGCTTGAAAGGCATTAACTTGCTCCACGGAACTCCTGCAATCTTGTTCCCAATGACCTATAATACCACAATTTTCACAAAAAGTCTTATTAGAATTATTATTAATCGCAGAAACATTAGCTACATTAGCAGTGCTCAGATTATCTAATTTTTGGCAAATAGAGGTCAGTTGAGCTTGCAAAAAGGATACAGAGTCAACGCTATGCTTCCCCTTGTTAGCAAATCCTCTAGGATTCCCATATTGGGAATTGTGTATCGCCAAGTCTTCAATAACCTGACCTGCATCTTCAACATCAAGATTCATAAATCTCCCACTAGCTGCAGAATCTAAAATTATTCGAGAAGAATTTCCAAGGCCATTATAAAAGGCTTGGATTAACTGCCATTGTGCTAAATTATGGTGGGGGCAGTCTCTTTGTAAATCCTTAAACCTCTCCCAAGCCTTATATAAAGATTCATCGGCTTCTTGGGCAAAGTTCTGAATCGCACTCCGTAGTACGGCTGTTCTCTCTGCAGGATAATACTTGTTATAAAAATTCAAAACAAGAGTTTCCCAGTCAGTTATACCAAGTGCAGTTCTATTTAAGCCATTAAACCACAATTTAGCTTTTCCAGTTAAAGAGAAAGGAAAGAGAATCTCCCTGATTTGGTCTTGAGTGACCCCGGCTTGCCTGATGGTGTTACAATATTGACAATAGTCGGCAATGTGAAGATTTGGGTCTTCACCCTTGGCTCCACTAAATTGCTTCCTCTCTATCATCGTTATAAATTGAGGCTTAATTTCGAATTGAACCCCATCAAGAGCCGGAGTTGGGGTGAGATGTGGAAAATCTGTAAGCTTGGGTTGTGAGTAATCACTAAGCTTCTTTGGAGTCGTCATCTCTGATTCTGGATTTGATGATACCTCTGAATCACTAGAACCAGTTAGAGGGTCTCGGTGATTATTATTATTATCACCAGAATCCGCCAGAATTTGCTTGTAGAAATTTTTCTGTCTATGGAAGGAACGTTCGATCTCAGGATCGAAAGGGATGTACCCTGATCTGGAACACCTGGGCATAAACAAAAACTAGAAGCAAATGTGAGATTTGCCTCAAAGAACTAACGCTCTCTGAGACAAAAAGAAAATAATCTAGACTACAAAAACAATCAGAAATAAAAATAAAACCGTTTCCCCGGCAACGGCGCCAAATTTTGACAGGGTAAAGTCGTATTCCCTAATCAAAAATAATTCCTAAGTCCTCTAACTAAAGCAGATAGGGAAGTAGGGTTGTAGACACCCATTTGTGTCTCCCCAAAACCAAACCCAGTGATGAGTACCTTTCACGTCGAATCATAATCGAATGAAACGAAAGTGTGGAAAGGTCTAGTGTTGCGGAAAGTTTTATTTCTTTTCTTTTCTCTTCTCTCTGTTTTTGAAAACTTTATTTTTAAGAAAACAGCCAATCCAGTTTGGTTGGTCCATAATATGGGTCCAATAGTGGTGTAGTTGGATGGGGCTTGCAAAGACCTTTCCAACGATATATTATAAGCCCAATTCCGATGAATATTGAGGAATTTATGGCCAATTTACTAAACTGGGCCCGGTTTGAGTTTTAAGTACGGCCCAATGATCTAGGGGAGGGCCTAATATGATTTATCATTCCTAATGTAATTAGGAATGGTTTTGGTCTTCTAGAACATTCTAGAAGGTTTTATCATTTTTAATTCAGTTAGGATTCTTCAGAGTTTTAATTAGATCAAATAGCATTTTCGACCGAAATTATATTATTTTATCTTCCAGTACGGTAAAATTATCAGATTTTCGAAAACGCGTTAAAATCCGGTTTGGCGTCCAACCCCAGGCCTTGGCGCCTGGAATCAATATTAGCGCCAGACGCCAGAATTGGCGCCTGGCGCTAGCCACAGTTCCTGGCGCCAATGAGCCAGGGCTGTCGCCAAGTTAGTTTTGTGGTCTTCATACTCTGTTTTGATAAATTATCTTTTTTGGATGATTTTCTCTATAAATATCGTATCAAAAACTTCGTTTTCATTCACGAATTCTCCTTATTCTTAAGTCTTCATCAACTCTCAATCATTCATCAAATTCTTTGAATTCATTCATCTCTTCATTCATTCTTTCTTTTCTAAACTTTGGTTTTCATACAAAATTCTGCATTCACAAGATCTAGAAACACCTAGCCATATTCGAAGTTGCCTTCGCCCTAGACGTGAAAGGTTTTAATTTCTGAGGGTTTGGTCCCAAATCTCTCTTTCAATTATTTAATTTAATTGCTTTGATTATTATTTTCCTTGAAGTTACTAATGTGTGTATTTTGTTATTAGAAAGAGGTACGAGGCATCCAAGTAAGTACTTTAATGGTTTAATTGATATTATGATATAGAAATCATGCTTAGATTGTTATTTTGATTCCTAGTATCATGTCTAGGGTAACTTTAATATTAAGTATGATTAAAAGTATGATGCCTTTTATTCTCTTCCTAATATTTATGATTGTTATTATTATTCATGATATTGATTATTTATTATGTTGCTTGATGATTTATTTATTTATTGCTTGATCACACCTTTTTATGCATGTTTAAAGGGAACTTGGTACTTGTAATCACGCTTAATAAGATATTAATAATCTTGTTTAGGGTTTATTGTGATTATAATTTCAAGTGATCGCCAATAATAGATTTGTTTGTGCATTAATGTTCAACCAACATAGATTAAACAGGTTTAGGGTTAATCCTATTGATTGTATGTTAATCAGAAAGCGCACATGAATACGAGCAGAATAAAGTAGAGGCCTATTATTAGGGCAGGTTCAATCTCTTTTAGGTTGGATTTGTACCATCATCCCCGAACCCTTATTTGGTTCATGACCTTATGGAGTTGACGATCTCTTGGATCGTTAAGGGGTGTAACCTTCACCTCGTGAACGGTTTACAAGTTCCTTAAAAACTTGTTGGCGACTCTTTTGCTCTATCTTCTTCCCTTTTGGACGCCACCGTACTTTAGTGTATGATCACAGTGGGGTTCAAGCTAGTGGGATTTTAAAGGCTTGAAATTATTCCCTACAGTTTTTGGCGACTCCACTGGGGAGGATTTCTATTTTAATTCCTGAATTTGTTTCGGCAATGATTTAGAATGAGTGGATGAGACTCGAAAAGTTCTAAGTATTTCATGTGCGTAATTTTGATTAACATTATTGTCATATGCATAAAAATTTTCTCATTGGAAAGACCATCCGTAATGAGTCAAAAACATAGGATTTTACACGTAGGAAATTTGAGAAATGTCTTTCACAACTAGGACTGAAATAACACCACGCGAAACTGGATGATTTTATTGAGCACAGAAACCTGCTGAGGCATGTGGGAAGTAGCGTCAGGGGCCAGAGCTTGGCGCCACACTTTTAGCCGTAGCGCCAGGCGCTATAGTTAAAAGTTGGCGCCAGTCTCTGTTTGCTGGCGCCAATTTCCCCCAATACCGAGCCAGAAATATGCGTTCTAATTTCGACCGGTTTTTCGTATTGTTTGCTCGATCCTGCTTCCTGATTGAATTTTTTCTCACTTTTCTGAAACCCATATGTGTTCTACATATGGACATAACCTTCTGGGAATTCATGCTCTATCTACCCGATTGAACGCTCCTGGCAACAAAGGGTACATCTGAGAGGTTAAATTCACCAAACCATGGAAGTGAGTTTTTTCTAAAAACTTGCGGTGTCCTATCCACACGCGTTAACCCTTCACGGTTAGGCTTCTACGCGATGCATCTGGACAATTAACCATGGACCCTATTTGACTAAGCCATATTCCGAACTTTAGAGAGCTAGAGCCATGGTTAGGTTGCGAACTCATTGCATCATATTGTGCCTACTTGCCTAATTGTGCATTATTTGTTGTGCATATATATCCTATGCTCCTCCTAACCGTTTGTGGATTTGTGTTGAGATTAAAATTAATGACTTAAAGAACTTTGCCTAATTAATTATTAATTAATTAATTTGAATCAACAAATTTTTTTTTCTTTTAATCGGAATTGACCTAGTACAACTTTAGGCATACCCCAGTTGACTAATAATACCGAAAACAGTCCCAGACCGAGGCTCCAAAATTGGTGCCAAAATCTGAGCTGTAGCGCCACTGTATGGTGCGTAGCGCCAGACATTTACTAAAAAGTCTGGCGCCAACCACCATATTGTGACGCCAGTCCTGTCGCTTGGCCGACAGTTCGGATTATTTGTCGAGTCATCACCTAGGGTCTAATTAACCAGTTTTCTAATTAATTCGGTTAATTTTCGCTGTCAATAATACCTTGTCGAGTCATTAATCGAGTCTTGGTCACATAGTCTAGCCACATGGTCATGACACGAGTCTTAACGCACCATCTACACTCACTAATCTTAGCACACACTTTGAGTACACGTCACCATGACCATGTCGTAGGTCCATGCATGAGTCGATCTTTCCGTCATTTGAGTTGGGGGGTACATTCTATTCCTAATTCTCCATATCCCTCCATCTAAATCTTCTTTCACATTTTATTCCAATTTTCCTTCATTCCTCCATCCATTGCATGTTGAATAAAGTTTGAGTTAAATAATTAATGATAAGTATCCCCAAATTCCTTTCCCACAGTACTTGGTCGAGGAGAGAAGGGTGATTAATCAAGGACAACCTCTTTATTCAAGTCTCGTTTTTTGATAAACCGATTCGTTTGAAGAGGAAGGCTAAGAAGGTAATGGCAACTCAAGAAGAAGTCAATGAGCTTAGGAACCAATTGGTTACCATGACTGAAACACTGAAGCTACTCACCCTCAAGGTTGATGATCCCGTGAAGCAACAACAGATGGATCTCATGCAAGAGAGTCTAAGCAAGCTATCTAGTGACTATAAATTTCAGGGCATGAGTTCGCAAGGGGTCTCGCTGGACAAGGAACTTCTTCCGCATAAGTTCAACGCCACTGACATCCCTAAATTCAAGGCAACAGATAACCCTTACTTCCATCTAAGAGCTTTTGAAACTATAATGAGCATTAAGGGTATCGATAAGAAGGTTTTCCCCTCTCTGTTCCCACTATCTCTTGAAACCGTTTGCCAACAATGGTTCTTCTCCCTTGACAAGGAGAAAACCTCTACCTGGGAATTGATAGTGAACGCTTTCGTCGGTAGGTACAAGTGCAATACCCAAGTTGAAACCGACCATAGACAACTTGAGATGCTAAGACAAAAAGAGAATGAAGGCTTCACTTCTTTCTTTAATAAGTGGAGGGAAACTTCCGCTAAGATGATTGAAGTCCCCACCGAAAAGGAATCTGTGAGGATGTTTATCAAGAATCTCCAAGAAAAGTATTCGAAGCACCTAAAATATCAACACAATTTGAATACTTTCAAGGCCGTTTATGACATCGGAATTGAAATCGAAGATGACCTTGCAAAGCAAAAAGCTACTAACAATAGTAACCACGGTGGCTGGAAAGGAAAGAAGAACGACAATCCTTCTTCTTCCGAAAACGCCCACTCTAGTAACAATGTTAGTACCTTTGATCTCAGTGAAGTTTTAGCCATAGATAACCAAGGATCTAAGAAGCAACTAAGGAAAGACTTCACCCCCATTGGGATAAGCTACGATACTGCCTTCGATCGACTCCATGCCAAAGGACTCATTACTCCCATTGGACCTATTCAAGATCCCACACCTGAAAAGAGATTGCCTAGTTGGAATCCAGACGAACACTGCAAGTACCATCAAGGTAGGGGTCATACTACTGAGAGCTGTTGGAAGCTAAAGGAGGCTATCCAACATTTGATTGATAATAACAAGCTTCCCATGCCTCCAGTTAACAAGAAGAGCGAGTGATGATAAAGGAAACAACACAAGACAAGAGGCGAGCTTCAACGACAAGATTTTATGACCTCTTTTTCTATTTCTTTTTTCATTTACCTCTTCCCCAATAAGTCTAGCATAGGCACCTTTTCCTTTTCCTTTCCTTTCCTCAGATTATTTTTGTAGTCTTTTTTCCTTTCCTTTTAATAAAAATGAGCATTTAATTCCTTGCATATGATCATTTCATTACATTCCAAAAAAAAAAAAAAAAAAAAAAAAATCCATGTCGAATTAAGCACAAGGTATACTAATGATTTGAGGCACCCCTTGTAGCCACATCATATCTCCTTTCACCTTTCAAATTTACAATCCTTTCTTCATAAACCACTTTGAGCCTCGCCTAACGATAGACCCTTCTTTTTTCAACCTACATCTACTTAACCTTGGGATGGGATGGCGTGCAACTTATGCAATTCTAAAGAAATCTTGAGCAAATTCAAAAGATAGCAAAAGCAAAAAATAAATAAATAAAAGTGTACAAAAGGGCAAGTGTTCCAATGTCTTTGATATGAAAATATTTTCGATAAAAACACGTCTCAGATTGCGTCTCTTATCGAGTGCTCGGTACCGTGCCTGAGAAACATGAATTCCAAGTGAGTGATAGACCGCATGATCGGGATTGCCCACACTTATAAAAATAAAATAAATGCTAAAGAAAAGAGAGCTAAAAAAAAGAGTAGAAACTCAAGTATGAAAATACAAATATTCAAAAGCGAGGTTGCACACCTTGGGGGCTTATCTAGGGTCTTGAGCCTTTATCCCCTTCTTCTTCAGCCTTTAGCCTAACCACGTTACAACCCGTAAAAAGACCTTTTTGAGGTATACACACACTTGTGCGAGGTTTGGCTAGAGCTACGTTTGGCCTGATTCCTTACGGATACGTAGGCAACCTCCCATCGAGGTGCGGCCGTAATAAACATGCATTCATATTCACATTCACACACTTACACCATGATCATATCAAGGGATTTCCTATGCTCATCCCTATTCATTTAGAGCTAGACTTGGGGGTTTGATCCCTATATTATTAGCTTACCTAGCCTAAGAGTCACCACCATTTGACTCTTTTCAATATATTTTTCCACACATTTAGCTCTTGCGGCCTAGCTTTAGTGTCACTTTCACACACTGCACACATACATGACCAAATATACTTCCCTTAGGAACCTTTTGTCATGAAATCTTAATACAACGCTGAAGCATGCCTTGTCATATCAAAATCACTTATCAATCACAATTGTCATTGTATCACGAAGTATGAAGTGCTTAGCCTCCATGCCTAAGTTACCCAAATACTTTCATCATGGAGTCAACAGTTGAAATAGCCTAGGATGGATTAATCCTTGAACCTTGAGAGATAGTATCAAATGACATTTGACTAAGCTCATTCAACATGCATCTTCAAACTTTCGATTTTATTTTTCACGTCTTTCTTTTTCGGGAGAAAGTCGGTACCCTCCACAAAATTGACGGAAAATTTTTGCTTTTTTTGCATTTTTTCGAGTCGCACGATCACATTACAATGCACACACGAGTCATGTACACATTGAGTCATGTCGTGCCATATCACTTTGATTTGAGTCTAACACATGTGTCATTACACTTCGAGTCGAGTCAACCTCGAGTCAGTCAATCATATCGAGTCAAGTTTATACCTTGAGTCGTGTCAAGTCGATGAGTCAAGCAACATTAAACCTTAGGTCAACCCTAAGATAATTCTAAACCTTAGGTCAACCCTAAGATAATTAAAGAAATTGCCAAAGTTCTATAGTCAAAAATAAATACAGGTGCAGCAGAACAGGGAAGACCCTATCACAGCGTTCGGCGACAGAATCAATTCTTGGCGCCAGAAATATCTCAACAACAACAAAGCTCGAAGCCTCTCAGAAAGGTGATTTCGACTTCATACAGCAATTTCGGGTTCCTTGGTGCGCCAATTAGCCCCTATAAGCAATTTGACATGATTAAGTAGTCAGTTTGATTACAATTGCAATAAGTGATCGACCTGATGAAAGATCGTCTCACTTAGCTTAAAGCGCCTAAGATATGGCTCATTACGGAAACACCGACATACTGGTTTTAGCGGAATAAATTTCAGGCGAGCTTCAGAGATCGACAAACGTTGGTCTTTGGAAATTTTTCTTCAGAACATTATCGCAACAAACATTCAAGCACCGAAGCTCTATTGTTCAGAGACGCGTGGACATTTCATTGAAGCTCTTTTGCTCAGAGACGCGTGGGCATATCACTCAAAAGCTCTATTGTTCAGAGACGCGTGAACATTTCCATCAAAAGCTCTTTTGCTCCAGAGACGCGTGGGCATATCATCAAAGCTCTTTTGTTCAGAGACGCGTGGACATTTCTTTCAAGCTCTTTTGTTCAGAGACGCGTGGACATTTCCTATTTTCAAGCTCTTTTGTTCAGAGACGCGTGGACATATCATCAAAGATTTCCTATTTTCAAGCTCTTTTGTTCAGAGACGCGTGGACATATCATCAAAGTTTTCCTATTATCAAGCTCTTCGTTCAGAGACGCGTGAACACATTATTCAGAAGATCATATCAAAAAGAAGCTCTTTGTTCAGAGACGAGTGAACATCGAAACAGCAAGGTGGCGTTCCCTGGATTATGGAGAGTGTCACAAACAACTGAGGATTGTTTCAACAGAAGCAATCTTCGATAATGTTCCCTAGGATGTGGAATATTATCAATGCGGAGGAGGATCGTTTCAGTCAAAGCAATCTTCTAATTTGGAAGCAGTTACAAGGCGTAGTGGTTTTCAAACGGGATGGCATTCTCTAGCTTGCAGGAGGTCATCAAAACAGTAAAGCAGCAACAATCGGTTACTTTCAGAGACGTGTGCTCGACGGTGCAAGATACGCGTTTCTTAACTCTTCTATCTGTTTAACTAATGCTAGTTTTGCAGGTATCGGCGTTATAAGATTGGTTTAGGATCGCAGAACGTTCTGAATCATTCTCCGTCCCTATCGATACTTTGACTTTTGTTTTCGAAACTTGCGTTTCTCCAAACTCAGTCAAAGTGGGGGCTTCTGTAGACACCCATTTGTGTCTCCCCAAAACCAAACCCAGTGATGAGTACCTTTCACGTCGAATCATAATCGAATGAAACGAAAGTGTGGAAAGGTCTAGTGTTGCGGAAAGTTTTATTTCTTTTCTTTTCTCTTCTCTCTGTTTTTGAAAACTTTATTTTTAAGAAAACAGCCAATACAGTTTGGTTGGTCCATAATATGGATCCAATAGTGGTGTAGTTGGATGGGGCTTGCAAAGACCTTTCCAACGATATATTATAAGCCCAATTCCGATGAATATTGAGGAATTTATGGCCAATTTACTAAACTGGGCCCGGTTTGAGTTTTAAGTACGGCCCAATGATCTAGGGGAGGGCCTAATATGATTTATCATTCCAAATGTAATTAGGAATGGTTTTGGTCTTCTAGAACATTCTAGAAGGTTTTATCATTTTTAATTCAGTTAGGATTCTTCAGAGTTTTAATTAGATCAAATAGCATTTTCGACCGAAATTATATTATTTTATCTTCCAGTACGGTAAAATTATCAGATTTTCGAAAACGCGTTAAAATCCGGTTTGGTATCCAACCCCAGGCCTTGGCGCCTGGAATCAATATTAGCGCCAGACGCCAGAATTGGCGCCTGGCGCTAGCCACAGTTCCTGGCGCCAATGAGCCAGGGCTGTCGCCAAGTTAGTTTTGTGGTCTTCATACTCTGTTTTGATAAATTATCTTTTTTGGATGATTTTCTCTATAAATATCGTATCAAAAACTTCGTTTTCATTCACGAATTCTCCTTATTCTTAAGTCTTCATCAACTCTCAATCATTCATCAAATTCTTTGAATTCATTCATCTCTTCATTCATTCTTTCTTTTCTAAACTTTGGTTTTCATACAAAATTCTGCATTCACAAGATCTAGAAACACCTAGCCATATTCGAAGTTGCCTTCGCCCTAGACGTGAAAGGTTTTAATTTCTGAGGGTTTGGTCCCAAATCTCTCTTTCAATTATTTAATTTAATTGCTTTGATTATTATTTTCCTTGAAGTTACTAATGTGTGTATTTTGTTATTAGAAAGAGGTACGAGGCATCCAAGTAAGTACTTTAATGGTTTAATTGATATTATGATATAGAAATCATGCTTAGATTGTTATTTTGATTCCTAGTATCATGTCTAGGGTAACTTTAATATTAAGTATGATTAAAAGTATGATGCCTTTTATTCTCTTCCTAATATTTATGATTGTTATTATTATTCATGATATTGATTATTTATTATGTTGCTTGATGATTTATTTATTTATTGCTTGATCACACCTTTTTATGCATGTTTAAAGGGAACTTGGTACTTGTAATCACGCTTAATAAGATATTAATAATCTTGTTTAGGGTTTATTGTGATTATAATTTCAAGTGATCGCCAATAATAGATTTGTTTGTGCATTAATGTTCAACCAACATAGATTAAACAGGTTTAGGGTTAATCCTATTGATTGTATGTTAATCAGAAAGCGCACATGAATACGAGCAGAATAAAGTAGAGGCCTATTATTAGGGCAGGTTCAATCTCTTTTAGGTTGGATTTGTACCATCATCCCCGAACCCTTATTTGGTTCATGACCTTATGGAGTTGACGATCTCTTGGATCGTTAAGGGGTGTAACCTTCACCTCGTGAACGGTTTACAAGTTCCTTAAAAACTTGTTGGCGACTCTTTTGCTCTATCTTCTTCCCTTTTGGACGCCACCGTACTTTAGTGTATGATCACAGTGGGGTTCAAGCTAGTGGGATTTTAAAGGCTTGAAATTATTCCCTACAAGGGTCGATCTCCACAGGGAAACAAGTCTTTCTATTCCTAATTAACTAAAATAATCTAGATTATGAAGTAACCAATATTTATATTTGAATAAGAAACTAAACTACTAAGATTGAGAATAGGGAGAAAACAATATATAAAAGGATCTAGGGCATAGGTTCACCAATAAATAATATTCCAGGGTAAAACATAATAATCAATCATTGACATTGCATAAATAACATGATTAACAGGCTCTCGCAATTTATTAATCAACATAGATCTAACAGGCTCTCGCAATTTACTAGATCTAAGTTCTTATTGAAAATAGCCTTTAATATCAAATTAACATCTGCTCGATTCATCAATTCAATATTGCTATACTTTTACAAGCCGTAATTGTAAAGCGTTAAAACAATTCAATAAGAAATTATCATGCAATATCAATAATCAATAATAGTCAATCATCAATGCATCAATTAACCAGATTGTAAAGGGCTTTCGCTACGTATTACAATCACAGAATTAATCTACCGGTATTAAATCTCATCTCTCGAATCTTGACTTAACCATTTATAAATTAACCTGCCTATTGAAACAAGACCTAAACATCAATTCTCATCTCTCGAATCTTGAATCAATGTTGTCAAACTCATGCATAAAAGATAGGCCTAATCTAGTCACAGAGCATTAAATCAATCAATAGGAAATTAATCTAGCATTGATGATTAACAACAATAAATTACCCCTTCATATTATTCATGGATCCCCATAAACCCTAGAAATAGAACTACTCACACATATTAAAAATTAAACTAATCAAAGCAATAAAACAAGTCATGATGAAAGGAATAAAATAAACAACTAAGATTAAGAGAAGAAAAATCGTTACCAAAATAAATCTGGAATTAACAGTAGAATTAAGAACAAAGGTTGAGAGAAAGAAAATCTAAGAGAATAAATAAGAGAGTAAAGGAAGAGTAAAAAGGAAGAGAGAGAGAGAGAGCTAAAATCGTATTACCGAGGAGTATTTATACTCCGTACAAATCGTAAATTAAAACAAACTAAAACGACGCTAATCGTCAACTAATAAATACACGCGCCCGATCGGTCGAGGCACCGCCCGATCGGGCGCGCCTTTTTGCTTCCTAATACTAATCTCGCGCCCGGCCGGGCGCGTCACCGGGCGCTAACCTTAGCTTCTCCCGCCCGGCCGAGCGCGCTTCCGGGCGCCAGCCTCTTTGCCCGGGCGGTTCACTTGGGCCACTATTTGGACTACGATTGGGCCCCAATTCTTCGGGCTAATTTGGGTTTCCTCTTCCGGTCTTGAATACTCGGTCCAAATGCCCCGATATCACCTATACCGAGCCCTTAATCACCGGTTCGATGGCTCTAACCGGCCCTGGGCTATAAAATCTGGTCGTGTTTCTCCAATGCTCGTGATTGCTCCAAAATAACTCAGGAAAATACTCCAAAAGCATAAATCCCTGCAAAAGTCATTCAAATCTACGAAAACACTAGAAAACACCAATTAGTAATAAAAGTGGCTCTAAAGAGCCAGAAACACTACTAATTATGACCAAGGGACGGGGGTAACATACAATATAAAATAGACACATCAGCAAGCGCACCAAAGCAGCAGCCACCAAGCAGCAAGCGCACCGAAGCAGCAAGACCAAGCAGCAAGCGCACCAAAGCAGCAAGACCAAGCAACCAGCGCATAGCAGCCCATCTACCAGCCGCGGGGTGGCTGGTTGCGGGCGCGGGGTGGCTGGCCGCGGGCGCGAGGTTGCTGGTCGCGAGCGCGGGGGCTGCTGCAGCCCAAAACTGCCAAATTTAAGCAGTAACCTGCCGCGGTCTGGCCGCAGACATCCCGCGGGTGCGGCCTCGGGCTGCTCTATTCCAGCTTTTCTCCTCCGCGGGCGCGACCGATTTCTATGTGGGCGCGACTTTCTGGGTTTTATTTGCGATTTAACTTCTTTTCTTCGTTTGTATATATATTGTACGGCCTTCTTTATTATTCATACATGTAATTCTTTAGATTAGAATAGTTTCTCTCTCCTATAAGGAGGATTAGGTTAGTTTAGGAGTCTCTCTCTCTAGAATAGGAGTAGTTTTAGAGAGAGAAAGTGAGGGATTTTAATGGTGATTGAGAGATTGAAGATACAAGGGTGACAATTGTGTTGAAGATCTTCTCTATTATCAATGAGCATTCTTAACTCTATCTCACCTTATTGCTTTGTTTAATTTCATGTTTGTTTGGTTTAATTTTGATGTTTGATTGTTGATTAGTGTAATTGTTCTCCATATTTTGTTGATTCTTAATTCCTTTAGTTGATTGTTGATAGATGATGATATTCGAGTAGTTGTTTGGATAGGAATTGGGTGAAACTTGTATTATTAATTGATTGTGATTAATTTGAGAATTGTGTTGATTGATTGTTGAGATTAATAAACTGATTAGTGAAGGTTTGCATGTGTGTAATTTGATTAGGCCTTGAGAATTATGCTAGATTGCATTGTAATTGCTAATGAAACGACCAATTGATTTAAGAATTGCAATTATTGATTAGTTTGGATTGTGATTCTCTTAGTTTGTTATTCATAGTGAACCCTAGCTTAACAATTAGGAGATATCTCTTTGATTCCAATTGATTGCTCTTATCATTAGTCTTCACAACCTTTGATTGACATGATCTTCCCAAGTTGTTGCAATTGACATGATTACTTGTTGATCCCCGTTCCTAGTGTTTTATTTCCTTGGTTACTTGTTTTTTTAGTTGTTAGTATTCTCTCTTACCTTCGTCTTCGACCTAGCTTAGACACCCAAATCGAAAGCATTTGAACATTACCGTTCCTTTGGGTTTGACCCTTGACTTTCCTCTATACTCGTATTTAGGTTTTTTAAGTGTTTATAAATTTAGTTTGATCGGGGGAAGATTAGATAACGACCTAGTTTTCCCCTCGTTATACCTCTGTTTTTTTAAATTGACACGTTTTGACTTTAGCACTATTCACACACTCCTCTTTGACCATGTTTTGTGCTTTATACGTAATGCAAATTATAGTCATGTCGGATCTTGTTAGATTCTTCACGATATATATTTTCATAATATCAAAATTTCATAATTTTTGCTTATCGGCAATCAAAGATATGAATGGTTGAAGTTGTGCATCGACAAACGTGACTAAAGAAACGTGTCAATGACAGGCTACAGTCGTATCACCTAATCAAAAGTAATTCCTAAAACCACTAACTAATAATAGATAGGGAAGTAGGGTCGAATCCACAGGGAAACTGGTCTTTCTATTCCTAATTAATTCAAGCAATCTAAATTATAAAGTAACCAATATATTATAATCAAAGGATAACTAAACTATAGGAGTAAAAGTAGGGAAGAATAAGAATAGAGGAAATCAATGAATAAAAGACCTAGGGCATAGGTTCACCAATAAATAATAGGAAAATTTGTAATTATTAATCCCAACTTTGAGCTATTTGCTTTCATTAATCCTAACTATCGATTATTCCTGAATAGTCTCAACTTTAGGGGGTGTTTTCTTTTATTAGGTCCAAATTACAGGTAACCTGAAGAAAAGGTAAACTCTTTTTTTGTTTTTTCATATTGCCACATGTCAGCTTTTAAATGGTCAAAATAATAAAAAATCTTTTAACAAAAAAAAAATCTGAAAACTCCTCCCTCCCTCCTAGCCCGCAGACATTGCCACCAGCACCACCTCTCTTAGCCAGCGACCTACCTCATCCCGATGAAACCAAACCCTTGCCCAAGAACCTGAAACCCCTCCCAACTAGCAACCACCAAGTTAACCCCTCCCAACCACCAACCCGCATACTTTTGCAAGTTCGCAACCGCCATTGTTGAACCTTCTTCTTCTTCTTCAGCTTAATTTTTCAGCAATTCTGATTTTCTAGGGTTGGAAATGATTGAATTGAAATGGGGTTGAATTGAATTGAATTGGGTTGGTTTTAATTTTGGGGAGAATTGAAATGAGGCTGAACTGGTGGTTAGTGTTTGGTGATTGGTGCGGGTTGATGGTGATTGGAGGTGAAATGCGGGAACAGGGGAATTAATTGGTGGGCTGCAGTTTGTTGTGGATTGGAGCTGGTTGGTTTGAGTTGTTGGCAGCAGTGTTGCAGATGGTGTTATCGGTGGTGATGGCTGCGGGTTTTGTGGGGTGAAGATATGCGTGTTGTGAGGTGGAGTGGTGGCAGGGAGTAGGGGAGTTGTTGTTTTGGTGTGGGCTGCTCTGGGTGAGTTGGTGGTGGGAAATCGGTGAACGGGGGGAGGGGGGGAGGGAGGCAGCCTTCCGGCGTCAAAGCTTGGGTGGCACCGTGGCAGTCTGGCAGATCGGTGGTTGGGGGGTGTTTGGCTGGGTTTGTTTTGATTTTTTTTTTTTCTTAATTTTTTTTATTTTAATTTTTTTTTAACCTATAGAATGTTGATACGTGGCAAATGACTTGCTATTACAGGTTTGGTAACCTGTAAGGCCTGATAAAAGTCAATACCCCCTAAAGTTGGGATTATTCAGGAATAATCGATAGTTGGGATTAATGAAAGTAAATGGCGTAAAGTTGGGATTAATAATTACAATTTTTCCTAAATAATATTCCGGGGTAAAACATAATAATCAATCATCAATGCATAAATTAATCAGATCATAAAGGCTTTCGCTACGTATTACAATCACACAATTAATTTACCGGTATTAAATCTCATCTCTTGAATCTCGACTTAACCATTTATAAATTAACTTGCCTATTGAAACTAGACCTAAACATCAATTCTCATCTCTCGAATCAATATTGTCAAACTCATGCATAAAAGATCAGGCCTAATCTAGTCACAGAGCATTAAATCAATCAATAGGAAATTAATCTAGCATTGATAATCAACAACAATAAATTACCCCTTCATATTATTTACGGATCCCTATAAACCCTAGAAATAAAACTACTCACACATAATTAAATCTAAACTAATCAAAGTAATAGAATAAAACATGATGAAAGAATTAAAATAAATAACTGAGATTAAAGTAGAAGAAATCGTTACCAAAGTAATCTGGAATTAAGAGTACACTTAAGAACAAAGTATTAGAGAGAGAAACTAATCTAAAAGCTAAGTGGAGAGAGAAAATCTAAGAGAAAAATTAAGAAAGAGTAAAAGAAGATACTAAACTTGCTTAACGGATAAATATTTATATTAAGCAAGAATCCTCAACTAAAACAAACTTAAACGACGCTAATCGTCTCCTAAAGCTGACATGCGCCCGATCGGGCGCGCCTTTTTAATCTCAGGTATGTCTCTCGCGCCCGGTCGGGCGCGAGTTCAGGCGCCAGCTTTGCTTCCCCTGCTCGGTCGGGCGCGCCTTCGGGCGGGAGCTCCTTTGGCCAGGCGGCACTCTTGGGCCACTCTTTGGACTTCGATTGGGCTCCAATTCTATGGGCCAATCCGGATTTCCTCTTCGGGTCTTGAATACTCGGTCCAAATGCCCCGGTATCACATATACCGAGCCCTTAATCACCGGTTCGATGGCTCTAACCGGCCTTGGGCTATAGAAACTGGTCGTGCTTCTCCAATGCTCGTAGTTGCTCCATAATATCTCGGGAAAATGCTCCAAAAGCACAAATCCCTACAAAAGTCAACCGAATCTACGCAAACACTAGAAAACACCAATTAGTAATAAAAGTGGCTCTAAAGAGCCAAAGACACTACTAATTATGACCAAGGGACGAAGGTAAAATACTATATAAAATGGACATATCAGTCAACTAAAAAGAAACGGAGGAAGTATATGTATTTTTTTTAAATAAGTACATGTTATTTTATACATGCATCATGTTTTTTTTTATACATTTTGTTGAAGTATATAAGTAAATAACATACTGTTTTAGCAAAATTTAAGCAAAATAACATAAGGTTTAGGCAAAATAACATAAGGTTTAGGCAAAATAACTTAATTATATTGGGTATGGAGTACCATGATCATGAGTATATAATACCAACTCAGGTAGTCACATGGCTAGGGGTGTTCAAATCCGGGTACCCGGATCTTCGAGTAGTTTGATACTCAGCCCATCTCCCGACCCGAGAAGACCGGGTACCCGAGTTTCGGGTACCCGCTTTTCTCAGGTCGGGTCATAGGGTACCCGAATTTGAGAGAACAATAATTTGCTCAAAATGTGAAAAATGATAAATAATCCAAAATATACTACCCAAACTTCACAGAGCTCACACAATTAGAAGAAGTACAATTAAAAAAATACACTCAATTAGAAGAAGTTAAGTACAACTAACAATAGATCTTTATTAAAGATTTAATTAAAAAAAATAAAAAACAAAACAAAAATCCAGATTTCGTTAAGCTACTCCCTAACTCCCTTGATTTTACATCATGATATCATCATTCATCAATACCAACCATCAAATATATCGGGTCGGTAGGTCAGCGGATCGGGGCAATCGGGTCGGGTATTTTTGAACACCCCTACACATGGCTACTTCTTCTCTTCCCAGTCATTTCCCATAATATCTAGACCACTAAACTTGCAATAATCAACCTAAAAAGCAAACATAAACCGATTAATCCCCATTCATACACAATAACAAATCACAATATAATATTTAAACTTTTCATGTGGACAACCATAAATAAACATGTTCCCTTTAGCCTTTGTTTTTATTTAAGTGATTAAAGTTCTAACTTGTTTAAACTATTACATATGTATTGCTACAGTTAGGCTCCTCTCAAAATTAAGGATAAACTTACTCTTAAAATAGTAATTTTTACCCCCAAGTGATGTATTAACAAAATGGCAAAAATATATATAAATTGCCATTTTTTTTTGAGAAAAATATTTTTTTGCCTTTTATTTTAATTCTAAACTTGTATTTTCTTGTTAATGCATCATTACTTTTCCTCTTATGCCATAAAATTTCGTCATTTTATATATTTTTTTTGGAAATTTTGACGTTTGTTATCAAGAAAAACACCTTGATTCACATTTGCTACCGTTTTAATTTTTTTTTTTTTTACTTTGCTACCACCTAAATCAGAGTTTGTTAGAAATTACTATCCGATACCTTACACCGTAATTATTTCCGTCAGTGTGGCTCAACCACCGTCCAACCACCCCACTGCCACTCCTCCCCCTTGCCCCCTGCTGGTAGCCGATGCCGGCGACCCTACCCCCTCTCTTTCCCTCCACCGGAATCTACCCCTCCCCTTTTTGGTCACCCCTAACCCTAAACCACCACCACAAACCCACCATACGCGAAACCCAAAATCCTAAAACCTATTTAGGGTTGTTTCGGGCTGGTGGTTTAGGGTTAGGGGTGTCGGTTTTTGGGTGGGGGAAGGGGAGGGGGTTGCTTCTGGTGGGGAAATGAGGATGGGGTTGATTTCGGTGGGGTTGGCTTCGTGGGTGGGGGAAAGGGCAGGGGGGTTGGCTTTGTGGGTGGGGAAAAGGGAGGGGTCGCCGGCGCCGACTGAAGCTTTTGGCGTCGGTCACCGGCAGGGGTAGACCTGGCAATCTTGACCCAGACCCGATGACCCGACCCGAATGACCCAAAATTGACCCGAAACCAGTGACCCGAAATTGACCAAAAACCCGAATGAACCCGACCCGAACCATACCCGACCCGAAGTGGAACTGACCCGACCTTGACCCGAAACCCGAAATGACCCAACCCGAAACGACCCGACCTGAGATGATCCGACCCAAAGTTGACCCGAAACCCGAAACGATCCGACCCGAAGTTGACCCGAGACCCGAAGTTGACCCGACCTTTAACTTCTTTTAGTAAATAATTATATAAGTTATAAAAAGTTTATATTAGGAAATTATACATTAAAATAGACTCAACAACATCTTACATGACTACATTGACTTTCATATAATAGCTAAAAAAGATGGTCAAAGTGAGATGTGTGAATATTGCAAAATGTCAAATTGTTAAGAGTAATTTGGGACGGAGGGAGTATAAGAATAATTCAAAGAAATTATTACAACAATGACAATGATAATAAGAGTACGTATTAAAACTAAGATCAATAAGAGAGTGAGGTATAACTCAATTAGTTAGAGCATCCCTCTTAGTTTCAGGAGATCCTGAAAGTGATTCTCAGTCTAAAGTTCTAAACACAAAACAAAAAAAAAAAAAAGTTAATAAAAGTCAAACAATTACTATAATCTATGAAAAAATAGCCTTAATAAATATAGTGAGTTTTTCGTCAAAAAATAAATAAATATATATACAGAGTTGAATTTAACCCAATGAATCACCCGAATATGACTCGACTAGAAGTTGACCCGGAAATTGGACCCGAAAATTGACCTGACCCGAACTGACCCGACCCGAAAATTGACCCGACCCGAAGTGTTGACTCGATACTCGACCCGACATCAACCCGAACCCGAAATGATCCGACCCGACCCGAACTTGACCCGATAATCTTTTGATCCGAACTTGACCCGACCCGAAATGACCCAACCCATACCTGACCCGAATGACCCATTTGCCAGGTCTAGGCAGGGGTGGCTAGGTTTTTTTTTTTTTTTTTTTTTTTTTTTTTTTTTTTTGAAATTTTTTATTTTATTTTTAGCTTTTCACATTTTTTTTTCTTTATTTCGCTGCACGGCCTACCCCCCTCGCTCTCCTCCATTGAACCGCGTACTAAGAATCCTCCATTTCCAATTTTCCATTGAAGCAGCTTCCGAGCTTCTTCTCCACCATTGAAGCAGCTTCTGAGCTCCCCTATACAAAAATCGTCCAATATCAACTTCTCAATCTAGGGTTTGTCGTTAATTTAGTTGTCAGTGTATTCAATTTAGGGTTCTTCTAAGCTGGATTAGTGATGCAATCAAACAAGTACGGTTTGCGAATTAGGGTTCCAAAATCCCAGCAAAAACAGCAGCAAGCGAGACCATTACCCCCCAAACCCATCGCTTTTAACGACGACGATGATGATGATGTTGAAAAAGAAATTTCCCGTCAAGCTTTTAAGAACAAGTCCCTAAAAGATGTCAGATTTCTCTCTATTTCCCTCAATTTATTTATGGGTTTATCGATTTTTTTGAACTTGGAGGTGAAATTAATGGTGTAATTTGTTTGATTTCTGTAGGTTGAGGACCAGTATAAGAAAGCATTAGAGGAAGATCCTTCAGTGTTTGATTATGATGGTGTTTATGATGATATGAAAGCGAAAATTGTTAAGCCAAAAGCCGAGGATAGACAACAGCGTCAGGTATTTGGTCTAACTCGGTTAATTTTGATTTCATTTGCTTGATTTTGAACCTTAATTGATAGTTTCGAACCTTAATTGATAGTATAACAGGATGATGAAATAATTTGTGGGTAGTTAAGTAGCTGGTTATCAGAACTACTACAATCTCACAGTTTATTACTGTTTCTCTTTGGCATTTCTAGCTTGTATATAAATTAAGAAAAATAGAAGGATAAACATTCTTATATGCTTTATAGTACAAAACCAGGAAAGATAGTGGTGAAGAAGCTTTAACTTCGATTGCAAACATACAAAATGGTTTAGTTATGAATCAAAAGATATGAAATTAATCTGGTTTCCCCTTTCTGTGGGAGTTAAACAAAACCTTATCCATAACTACATCTTCCCATACTTTTATTAGCATTTGCGATTTGAACTTATTTCAATACTTAGCCATACACAAGTTTGATGTTGCCATGATGGTGAAGCAAATGGACTGAGACAGGCAAATGGGTATGGCAGCAACCAGCCCGAAATTGCGATGAAAAATTGAGTGAGAACTCAAAGGAGGTGAAAAAAATTGTAAGGGTTTTAGGATCTGTTTTGGGGATGAGATAATTCCCTGGAGTTATGCATTTCTCAGTGACAAAGGTGGTTGTATGGCCATCCATTGGTGGTAATCAATTAGTCGTGAACTCCTGGTAGACTGAAAATAATCAGCAAGAAAGTGGCAGAAGGTTGCAAATATCTCAAAACTTTTGAGATGGAGATGGGTGTTTGATCTTCAAATGAAAAATGCATGGAAATCGAGGAAGTAGTACTAAGTTGCTGGCTGCAGAATAATTATGTTTTGTGCTCTGTTGTTGGTACTTATGATGGTGTTTTTTAAAATGACAAAATCATTTATGATGGATTTCACTTTCTCATATATGTTTTGTGAATTAGGCAAGTGAGCTGCTTCAAAATCGTAAGAGAGTCAGTCCAGAATGACCCCTTAATTGTTGGCAGTGAAGTTATCTGTTTAACTTTTCATCACAACACTGCTGCAATTCCTTTTGATTTATTTGTGCTGTTTCTAGGCTTTTGGTCGAAATATGTTCTTTTAGCAGTAGCAATGTTTGACTTGAAAACGTGACCTTTGAGAATTTTGTTCTCAATGTTTGTTCACTTCCCAGTGTTCCCACAGCTTTTGTTGTTGTTCCCACAGCCTATACCTACACTTTGTAAGAAAACTCTCTTCCCTCTATTGGTTTCTCACCATTTAGTTGTCTCTCTTTTCCAACTAATGCTCGTCTTGTCTTTTTTAATTAACTTCTTGTATGGACATGTTACTTCTAGGTTCTTTGGCAACAGAAATTTCATCTTTGTTGATATTTCTTCTTATGCATTACATATGAATGTCTCAGCCAAAATACATTCAAGCGCTGATGGAAAAGGCCAAAAAAAGAGAAAAAGAACATGAGGTTGTTTATGAAAGGAAGCTTGCAAAAGAAAGAAGCAAAGATGACCACCTTTATGCTGATAAAGACAAGTTTGTTACTGGAGCTTACAAAAGGAAGCTTGCTGAGCAGGCAAAATGGATGGAGGAAGAACGCTTGCGTGAGCTGCGCGAAGAGAAAGATAATGTAAGTTTGTCTCTGCTTTTAGATCCTTTTAGTGTTTTTGTATGGCTTGTATAAACTCAGCTTGATTTATTACTCTCAAAAATGAATATGGTAGCAAGCAGAAGAAGAACCTTAATGGTATATAGTTAGTTCATATTTACTATCTGATCTACACATGTGACCAAAATGTTTAATGCTTCTTTTGTGCCAAAAAATTTATCACACTTCAAAGAAAAGGACTACATTTTTTTTTTTAAATACCTACTCCCTCTTTAGCTCCAGTATGTCATTTTACATCTACTTCCTCGTTGAAATAACATTACCAATGCCCTGCTACCTCTTATCACACCCGCAAGCTATATCTCTTTGATTTCTTTGCAAAGGCTAGTGTTGCAATAACTTTAATACATAGGGAGTAAGTTTCAGTGTACATAGTAACATAAGTCATTCGCTAAAAATAATACTCCCTCTGTCTCGTTTTGTTGTTCCTGTTTGGGTTATTTATTTATTTATTAATTACTGAGATTAAGAAAATTGTAATATTTTGCTTTGGAAGTTGAAAATTAAAAAATGTATTAATCGAGTATTAGTGAAAATTGATTAATGGAATAATAAAAAGAAAAAGGGAATGAGTATGGGTGGCAATTGCTGAATGGAAAGGGTAATTGAATATAAATGAATGGTGCCCAGGTTTTGTACAAAATGAGGGTAATATTGCGGGTTTTTAAAATTCTGCAGTCCTGAATGTAATCTAGGGACAAAAAGTAAGATGAGAAACATAGATTTAAATCAAAACAAAATTTTGGTACGCATAAAATAAAACAAGAACAAAAAGAAATGGGAGTATAACTTCATATAACTTTTATTTGTCGAAGTATAGAAGAAACTAACACAGAATATTAGCTGACTCGTAATAGCTTAGGTTAAAGTGCACTATTTATGGAATTACAATAAACAAGTAACTGCATATAACTTGCTATTGTAAACTATGTTATTATAATACTGAGTAAGGGTGCATTTAATTCACATTATTTTTGTTTAACTTATTTTTTCTGATCTAATCTTTGTGCACTTTTTTTTTTTTTTTCTAATCCAATTGCCTGGTTTTTCTAAATATTGATCTACTATGTACACTAATTCATAAGGAAAAAATGTATCATATTGGGTCTTATTAGATTTGTATTAATGTGTATCTACCAAATATCTAATTTTCATAATTTTTTATTACGAAATTAAAGATGTTCTAGTGGTAGAGTTTGTTTTCTCAAAACCATAAGGTTGTGGGATCAATCCCCACTAAATGCAACATGAGGATGGGAACGGCCTTACCCTTCCGTCCACTCTAAGAGGTCTAGCCTTTTGACTTTGTTATAGGATCTGGTATGGTAGGGCACCTTCTTCTTACCTACCAAAAAAAAAAAAAAAAATAAATAAATAAAGAAAGAAATAAAGAGGTATGTAGTTGGCAATAATTAGTGAAAGAAGGCGGGGTACACCTACTAAGTGTAAACTCAGTAGTGGAAGCAAATTGTTAGCATTAGTCCTCTCCTCAAACTTACATTCAGCCTTGGATGGTGGTCATGCATATGCCTGTGCTACTTGTTGGGATATAATATTAAAATAAAATACTGTGAAGTAGTCAAGGGTCTTTGCTTGTACAACTGTACAGAATGAAATTGACATGAGTAGTCTCAACTCAAATGTGACTGCTGTATCTTTCTTTGGATGAAATTGGCCTTAATTCTTTATTTATCTCATCATCAATGAAGAAAGATTATCAGTTAGCTGTTTTGAATATTAGGATAGTAGGATGTTCAATATTATAAGCATTATATATAGCTTGCCTTCTTGATGGTTTCATAGGCCTGTTGTTGATGTGCGGTGTAAGCTTGTTACTTCCTGTCCTTTTAATGGTGTATCAGATTAGTTGCCCTGGATTGAGGTTATCTGTGATTCTTTGCAATTCTTGTTTGCATGCTTCATTCACTTCTTGATTTGGGCTTTAACTAGCTCATGTAGCTTCTTCATTTAATCATCCTTGCCTTTCATCAAAGCAGACCTATTCATTTTAAATTTGTATGAGGGATTGACATCATACATGATGATAAATGAAGAATGTTTAGTTTTATGTTGGCATCCTGTTGTAGGTCAGTTCACATAGCTTGCTAAACAATGAAGCAAACTTTTCTTAGTGTGATTAGTGACATTGGTTGTGTATGATGAGAAGTTCTAAATAACAATTTAGTTCTAATTGTCTTTGTTGAAGCAAGAACACTCTCCATAAAAGTTATGATTTGATAACCCAACTCATACCCGACACTAGATGACCAAATTTAAATTGATCCCACTGCTACTGGATCTGAACCCGTAAATATAACCAAACTCAAACCAAAAGTCTTCTTGCTTGAATATGAGCCAACCTCAATTAAACAATTGATTGACATCGCTAGATGTAATTAGCCAAAATTGAACTTCAGCTTAAGAATAAGATTTCAAATATTGGTAAGCTCATATAATGGGTATAATGGAACATATTATGGCCACTGCTGGTTGAAGCTGTAAAGTTTTTTAAGTAGTTGGTTTGGAACCCTACTACTATTTTTTTTTTTTCTCACATTAGTTGCATTTTTTAAGTTAACTATTCTTTCATCAGCATAATACTATCAAACCTTTATAATAATGACGGGGTTGTGTTCGTATTTAGGGCGTTCTTGGATTGGGGGTAGTATATTAAGGGTGTGAAAAAAAGTCAAACCTAGAAAAATGAACACGAGGTATTAATAAATGAAAGATGTTAGTGGTGGTATGAGGAAAAGAGAGAGATGGGGGAGTTTAGTACCCTCATAACAGAGTTAATAGTTACCCACTGCCATACTAGGATAATATTACTCTCAAAACGCGGGTTATAAATTTTATAATATAAATTTCCTTGCAATAACACCATTGCTACCTCATTTTCTCACAGCTACCTAAATTCACCTTCATTTTCTTTAGTTTGACTTTTTTACCTTTTAATGCATTACCCTTATCCAAAGCATGCACTTACGGTGAATATAAATCAGCCTATCAACATTAGCCAGAAAATCCAATTTTATTAGAACAAATAAATTTGAAAGAGCATGATTTACCCCTTGTTAATATAAATCAACTATTAAACTTGAGGTAATATGGATTCCGCCATGAGATTCTTCTCTCTTCGGTTTGGATTATCTTAAAGTCTTTCCTCTTTTTGATCCTTCTCTACTCCCTTGATGTCGGAACTCAGAAGGTGAACATACAAAGAAAATATTTAATGACGGAAAATAAACGTTCTAATCTGTTGAGCCGTCATGACATAACAGATGAGGGGTATGGGGAGGATGTGTTGCTCTATAATGGGGTTTGTTTGAAGTGAGAAAGAAGTGATTGTTATCATGTTGTTCTGTATGTTTACATAATTATGCTAATATCAATTGTGCTAGGCTCTGTAATAGTATTAATATTGGCTGCGTTCTGAAATTTGCAGGTGACCAAGAAGAGTGACCTCACAGATTTTTACTTTAATTTAGCCAAAAATGTTGCATTTGGAGCGGAAGAAAAGTCCAAAAAGTCAGGGAGAGGGGACAAGGAGTCAGCAGCTGCCACGGAAGAGCTCAAAAGACCAGAGAAGGAAGTGGACATAAACAAAAGAGCTGTGGGAAATCCATCCACCAGCTCAGCAGTGGTCTCCCCGTCGAGATTGGATGATAGACTTCAAGGAGAAGCAGCTGTTGCTCCTGAGGTTAGACCAGAGCCAGCTGCAAACCTGGCACCTTCTCCTCCTACATCTACAGAAGTAATTCCACCACCTCCCACTGATAAGCCTAAGCAGGACCATCATAAGAAAAGTCAGGAAGCTCTCGCAGCTGCCAAAGAACGTTTCCTGGCAAGGAAAAAAGCAAAGATGGAGTTATAAATTACCCTCTACCCGAATTACCCTCTACCCTGTCCTCCCTAATTTCCCCAGATCAGTAAGCCAGAGTCATATGTGATGTTTCTGGCTTAACATTCAGAAAATCTAATCATATGAAGGGCTATGTATTGTTGATCAATTTGATTACTCTCTCTTTGTAAGAAAAATGAACATTAGGAAGCCCTCGTCACGAGAGGTATTTCTAATGTTTCAGCAGAAAGCAAGTGATCAAACTAGAGTTATTACAAGGATTGTTTTAATTTTTCTAAATGCATTCCGTATATAATTCCCTTTATAATCCCTACCCATTAATGAGTTTTGCACTTTAATTTCTATCTTCTCAATCTTTATTCACCATCCCTGAGTAGAAAAAAACCTAGAGAAGATGAAGCACAACCCAAAAGTAATAATTGACCAGCAATAAAGATGATGAATGTGAAAAAGCTTTTCATTAGCTCAATGCAGGCTATATTTTTAATTTATTGCACAACATTTTACGTTATCAATCTGCCATAGGAAGATTAAAATAGTACTACGTATTTAAAAATAATTTACAATAATTATTCCCATAAACAATAATTGTAACTCTTTTCAAATTCTGTGCATTCATTTCCTATTATCAATTCAATTCTAATTAAATTCTAATTAAAACCAAGCTCAAGAATGCTAGAGTTTGTAACTTTTTTTTTTTAGGAAACTGATAGTTCGTTTATAATTCCAACAATTTATATACTTGGCTTTCCTATTTCTCCTTCATCTTAATGTCTCCTTCACCTTTAAAAAAAAAAAAGGTTAGTATTGTTCAATGCATTATTTCACAGGGCGACTAACAAGAATTTGAAGTAATAACTACCACCTTGGCAACCAAGCTACTGTACGTTTAGATTGCATCAACAACATCCCTAACTAGACTTCGGGTTCTAAAGTGGGCTATCAAAGCCATTTCCTTTTCCTAGACTCTACCAGAACAACTTAGCAACAACATGAATAAGTACACAGTGTTTCTTCATACAAGAACACTACCACATACAACATATTATGCTCAATGTTTGGTTGTAATTGTTGCTTTTGAACCTTTTGTTTGTAACATTTTCAAGGTTATGGTTTAAGAATATTATGCGTTAGGTTAGATGCTTTAGTTGTTCAAGTAAATCTTAAAACTATGGCCTAAATTCGTAAGACTTTATTAAAAAAAAAAAAAAACATTTATTTTAAACACATAATGTAAAACAGTAATCGTCCACAACTAAAGTAATCGTTGTTCCACCCAAACACTGCCAAGTTTTAGCTACACTTGTCATAATTACGTACACATGTGATAAATGGATATTGCCATTCCTAAACACAAGCTGAAAAAAGCTAACTCGAAATGGCTAGCCATTCCGCGCGCAACGCGCGCGTTAGCTGCCCTAGTATAATTAAAAGTATTTTTCATGTATGTGAGAATCCCTTCCTCAACCAATTAACCCAAATGATCAACATCTTCTGTTTGGAACAAATGTATTTACTGTTATATCTTCTAGTGAAGGTATTTACCTTTTACAGTACCACTGATTTCTGGTTATCCTGACTTCCCGAGGCTTTAAATTTTTAACCAGCAACCAAAAGAAAAAAAAAGGCTATTTCACGATGGTCTAAAAACTGTTGCTGAAAATAGAATAACCATTGTTAAAAAAAAAAAAAAAAAACTGCCAACAATGACCTACGGTCGTAATTTGGCCACTTTGTAGTAGACTAGTACTCTAGTAGTATAGGTCCTCTAACATGAAGGGAAACTAGATGTTAAAATTTATAATTTAGGCTCCGTTTGTTTTAATGGATACACATTATCTCATAAAATCAATTATCTTATAGAGTATTTTCATGATTTGGTTGATAAAGTATTGAAAACCGTTTTCGTCCAAATTGGTATAAAAATTAGCACTCTTGTGATATACAAGTACGTAGTATTTTGTATACAAGCTATCATATGCAACATACTTTTTTTTTTTTTTTTGGACAAAGAGAGTACTAATAATGAAAAGCGTGATTACAACCTAAACTAAGGAAAGAAAGCAGAATTACACGATAGAACATTGGGGTTGGACCATATGACTTCTTACGTTTAAGAAACCAAGTGTACTCGGTGGGACATGATGCTATTCGTTTAGAGCCACTTAACCTGCAAAACAAAGAGTTAGTAAAACATGCTGGAGACCTATTTTGCAAAGTGGCATATTTCCTTCTAAACCTGGGATGGGAAGACGAGACAAAACCCAACAATATTTCAGAGGAGGAAGTGCTTGGGTGAACGGGAGTCTACAGAGGGGAAGAATCAAGGCGAAACTGGTAGGAGTATCGGCGCAGCTTCACATGATGACTCGTGACCTGCCATACCTGTGGACGGATCTTCTTGCATCAAATCTGGAGTTGTTTCACACCTATCATGCCCTTTCACAGGGGGTGACTAAACTCCATTGGTGGAGAAACTTTTTGAGTTCCACCACTATCCATCTTTTTTAAAGGATTGGCTACTCGGATGGTAATGAAATTCTTTTGGCGAGAACAAAAGTATTGTACTGTTCACCCCTTGGAAATCGCTCCATATATTGTTGGAGTGAGACACAAATAGGAATCATTTTGCTTTCGGCTTGAGAACCAAAAACTTGACCCTGTCAGATTCGGGTTTTTTGTTTTTAAAGTGCCCATCAAAACACAATTGTTTTAATAACGTTGGGCCTAAAATCTTGGTTGGTAGGGTTGACTTTACCCTCCAAATCCAAAGAATTGCCACTAACTTCCTTTTCCATTTTGGTGTCGTCTTTCACACCTGAACACCTACGAACATGACTATCTTCACGACCATCTCCTTCCTTCCTTTTCCCTTTTTTTTTTTCCTAACTTCCTAATATTATCTTCCTTCCCACAACAAACATAATCTCTAAACTTCTCATCTTTCCTTGTTACTGCTAGTGCCTCATCAACAACATTCGGAGACCAACCCAATAAGGATATCACCTCCTTTAATTTTTGCTGGGACTCACTTTTATTGGGATCTATTTTAAGGGCTTGTGCAGGGTCCATGAAAGCTAAGGTTGGTTTATTGAGCCCTAACACGGCAATCGCCCTTCTATAGTAAGCTTTCATATTAGTAGTATCAAAACACAAAACCGCTGAACATAATTGACCCACTCTATCACAATCTTTTACCTTGATGAAGCAAACACCCAAGTTCAAATTAAGGGACACATCAGTGCCCGAAAACATCAATTTATCCTCTTCACTACAGACTGAAGCAAAAGACAACAATTTAAGGGCAAGAGAGTATTTTGCAATAGCAGACCCCATTTGATTTTGCTTGTAGAACATGTTTCCCTCATCCTTTAACAAAATTGAGAATTCCAAAAGGATTTTCCAATTTCCCAACTAAAAATTATAACTCATGAGAAGAGACATCCTTCTCTTCAACATGGGAAATACACAACATACCCCTTAGTTCCTCAAAACTAGCCATAAAGACTGAAACAAAACTAAATCACTAGGCTTCCTTTAATTACACAAAACTAAAACCATACCAGACATACGAGAATCCGGCGACCAAAGGAAAGCAGAAAGCTAAATCACTAGGCTTCCTTTAATTACACAAAACAAAAACCATACCAGACAAACGAGATTCCGGCGACCAAAGGAACCCAAATATTATTGCCACCACCACCGAGGGGAACCCTGTAATCTTCACCAACAAACCCGAAAAAAAAAATTAAAGGGAGATAGATGGAAGGACTGAGCTTGCCGGCGACGGCTGGGCGAGCCGCGCCAGTCGCCGGCGAGCAGAGGCTGGGTAAAAAGGGGGACGGTGGAAGCGGTGAAGGGATAGGGACGAGGGCTAGAGAGAGAAAGAAGAGCAGATATATGAAACATACTTGTATTAGTATAAAAGTTAATAAACGGTGAAAATTTGGTATACAAGTTAGTAAGTGGCGACCTTTATCCCTTTTTCCTTGTCAAAGTGTGTATTGTATCCGTGATTAATTTTGTTTTTGTAACTTTTATCTATCATTTTTCTTATTTTTTCTATGCTTTAAATATTGATTAAATATTTCTAGAACTCCATTAAAAGCAAATAAAAGCCAAATTAAAAAAGTAATTAAGGAAAAAAAGAAGAAATGAAATAAAATAGAGGACGAAAATTTCATAACTATGCAAAAGAATTGTTCAAGAATTGCACGATTAAGGGTATGTTCTCATTGACTAAAATAAACTGAATTGAACTGCAGCTGAACTTATTAGAGCTGAACTAAACTAAACTGAATATTTTATGAGATAAGGAAATTAAGAATTGAAATGAACTGAACTGATTAGAGCTGAACTAAATTCAAGTGAACTGAACTGAAAATCAAATTATTTTCAGTTCAGTTCAATTTAATTCATTTCACCTCTAATAAGTTCAGTTCAGTTCAATTCAGTCCAGTTCTTAATTTTCTTTTCTCATAAAATATTTAGTTCAACTCTAATAAGTTCAGTTCAGTTCAATCAATGAGAACAGGCCCTAAGCTTTGATAACACATTTTCAGGATCACATTCAGCTTAAAGTTTTTGCAATATTAACTACTAGCCACTACAAAAAAATAAATTTTGTTCTCAATTTATTACTATTAGGCCCCGTTCTCTTCACCTTAATTTTACTGAACTGAAATTATTTTTACTGAACTGAAATTATTTTTGCTGAACTTAAAATATTTTTACCGAATTTAAATTAATTTTACTGAACTGAAATTATTTTTGCTGAACTGAAATTATTTTTACTGATTTTCTATTATAATTCTTCTTTAAGAAAACTGAATTTTACTGAACTGAACTTATTTTTACTAAACTGAAATTAATTTTACTGAATTGAAATTATTTTTACTTAATATTATTTTTTTAAGGTGAAGAGAACATGGCTTTACTGCATTCGTCCTTAAATGATATATCCTTTTCTAAATATTATTTTAAAAAAAAAGACAAAGTAGTAAAAGTATACGGAAAAGCTAAAAAGATAATTTCATGATACCTACAAATAGTAAAAAAAAAAAAGTGTACATTTATAATCACCTAAAATGAAATAAAGGCAAATTATTTAAGGATGAAGGGAGTATAATTTTATAACTTGTAAATTAAAAAATTAATTCCAACTAAGTTTAAGACATTAAAGCTTAGGCTTTTTCTTCATTAATTACAATTTTCACTTCTAAATAATTCAACATTACTAGAATTGCTAAAACGTGGTGTAAATATGCAAAAAGTCAAAATAGTATGAGTGATTTAAAACCGACGAATAATGCAAAACATGGCTAATACAAAAAAGGAAAATTTGTCTGGAAGGGACTTATATCTTCACTCTTTTGTCTGGAAGGACCTTATATGTTCAAAGTGGTATAAAAGGTCCTTATAAGTATGTTTTGTTGTCTAGAGGGACCTTGACGCCGGATTCCGGTGTTTGACTTTTTTACTCCGGCGTTGACCGGTCACGTGACTTAAAAAAATCACCCTCCCTCTTATTTTTTTCCCTTATCCCTCCAAATCACATTCTCTCTCTTCTGTTCCCCAAAATTTTTCCCCAAATTGTTTCTCTCTCCTAACGAAACAAGCTGACTAAATCAAATCCATTGGATTTCCTTAATTTCCGAAGAAATTCAAGCAAGGAGCGTTTGATTAAGTCCTTTTCGCATCAAGTGAGAACAATTCGTACAATATTTTTCCCCAATCCCATTGTTTTAAGCCTAAGTTTAGTTGTTTGAAAAATTAGGGTTTATAACTCAATTGGTTCTAAAATCATGTTTTTTTGGTTGTTTAAGGATGTTTTCGTCTAAAAGGAAGTTATCAAAGTGCAATTGTGGTGGCTTGTATGGAAAATGAGAAGATAAGGTTGATTGATGAACATGAGAACTTGAAGAACAAGATGATGAGGAGCAAGGAAGGTGTTCATAAAACTTTGATCAGGATTGAAAATTGGGGATTGATGTTGATTTGTGTGATTTTGTTTATTCTTTGTAGTTTGATTGTGGTGAAGTTATGTGTTTCGTGAGGAGAGAGACAATTTGGGGGAAAATTCTGAGCATATAATGTGAATTGGAGGGAAAAGGTGAAAAAAAAGAGGGAGGATGATTTTTTTAAGTCATATGACTGGTCAACGCCGGAGTAAAAAAGTCAAACATCGGAATATGACGTTAAGGTCCCTCTAGACAACAAAACACATTTATAAGGTCTTTTTAGACCACTTGGAACATATAAGGTCTTTCTAGACAAAAGAGTGAAGATATAAGTCCCTTCCAGACAAATTTTCCTACAAAAAAAGGTTGTCTACGGAAGAGTGTGGTAACATACGTAATTCTCTAGAAAGATTTGGAAGCAGCATATGGCCATGCAGAACCTTCTAGGCCATGGTTTATGTTACATCACCTACATAATTATATCATATTACTATATATTTATGTAAAATGGAAAAAAATTCCCATATTAAAGGCAGAGTAGGATAAAGAAGTTTATACAATAAATTTAAAAAAATAAAAAAAATTTAAAATTAAATGGGAAAGGGATTACTTGGCGAGCCATTTAGGAGCATAATATGGAGTCCTCCAATGTATCGTGAATGGTCTGCTTCCACTGCTCTTTTGGACTGGTTTGAATCTCCTAATGCTCATTTCTTCAAAATTAATGTTCCAGGTTTCATTTCTCTTTCTCTTTATTTTATTTTTTAAGCCTCCTTATTTAATTGTTATTTTAATTTCATGTATAAATAATTAACATTGCCCTTAATTTGTTTTTGTCTTATATTCTTAAAAATATTCATCTTTCGTTTTAATTTAAATTTATACGAAGTAAGCTTTATTCCCTGCTTGGTAAAATTTTACATTTAATTTTGATTAAGAAGAAATTTTCTAATTGATTACTAGTACTTTTTATCAATTGGGTATAATTCTTAGGAGTACTAATTAACTTTGCTAAGTTGCTATTAGTACTCTAGTTTTGCAATTCATTGCAATTGTTTTAGACACATTTAGCGTGTTTCGTGCTACTTTGAGTTGATTTGCTACAAATTTTTTCTACACCTACTAAACAGTTTTAATGTTTTATGGGTTGTTTATTGATAAAACATATTTTTTTTTGTATAAAACAAAAACAATCGAGTCTATAAAAGGAATTGTAACAGATAAAGAATGAAGTATTAGAGATTTAATAGTGACATCGCTCCTACTTTAATCTTTAATAATGGCATAATGAGGCTGGGCCGATACAAGATGGGAGATGGCTCAGGCCCCAAAATAAAGGGCTCTGAAAATTGGTGTGTTTATATATATCTACTTTATTTCTCTAGCTATAGCGAACCCGATCCTGCTGAAAATGTGAGCAGCTGCACGAGCACCAATATCCTGAGTCTTAGCGAGCGCCTGAACCCGCTTCAGCAACGCAATAACATCCTTCTCTAATTCCCCCAACGAAGAAAAGGAGAAAGGAAGAAAACCATAGCCAATAGCCCTGCAACGCGCCCCATACTTGTCCCGCTTCCGCTGAGCCGCCGCCGACACAACACGACCAGGAACGAAGTCAGACAACCCCGATTGTGTCAAAGGTGAAGACCCCGTCAAATCAACACATACTTCAAGGTCTCTATCCCAGGAATAAAGCAGCACATCTGCAGGTCGTAGAGCCCCATCGTTTCCTCCAATCAACCCAATGTTAACCTCCTTTCGAGCAGAGATTCCAGACCGAAAACAAATATCAACAAGGGTGTCACGAACAACATTGTGCCGATGTTTATTATTATTATTATTATTATTATTATTATTATTATGTTAGACTTAATTTGGGAATTTTTGTTTTATGACATCTACGAAAATGTCATGTTATATGCATTATTTAGTTATTAGAATTTCTTGTCCATATTCCTTAAAAAACTATCAAAATA
Organism: Chenopodium album; assembly: GCF_948465745.1. Lineage (NCBI taxonomy): Eukaryota > Viridiplantae > Streptophyta > Magnoliopsida > Caryophyllales > Amaranthaceae > Chenopodium > Chenopodium album. Next base: position 21,667,181 of record NC_137841.1, on the reverse strand, counting down.
CAAGTCTTATACATTGCAATATTGATGTAAGTCCATAATGAGCAGGATACAGTAAAGATAACGTAAAATTGGAGGTAGATGAAGATAATGTTCTCCACATAAAAGGGGAAGGAGGAAAAGAGGAGTCGCTGGGCAAAGATATCGTATGGCATGTAGCTGAAAGAGGTGGTAAGAGGAACTTCTACCGGCAAATCGAGCTGCCGGAAAATGCTAAAGTGGATCAGATTAAAGCTCAGGTGGAAAATGGTGTGTTAACTATCGTTGTTCCAAAGGATAATAATCCTAAGCCTTCTAAAGTTCGCACCATCAACATCTCTAGCAAGCTTTGAATGTTAATTGATGTTGTATATGTTTAGCCTTAGCTATAATATTAAGTATAAATTTGTATATCATGTATGATGTATTGTGTGTTGAACTACTAGTTCAAGTCTTCAAATAATAGTAGCAATATCCACATTTAACTATTAATAAACACTCCTCCTTTCTCTCTCCAAAACCTTAGCCTCCATTGTTGGATTTTAAAGGGGCTTCCATCGATTTTAATCGGTGGAAAGCCCCAATCCTTGTTTCTTTATTGTTTTATTTAGGTTTATAATAATGCTTCCTTCTTTTGGGAGGAACTTTTCTCCCTCGAAAGAAAGGATTTCCGATCTCCTTCGAAAGACAAGGGTTTTTCGACCTCCTTCGAAAGACAAGGTTTATCTCTTCTTTTCGAGGGAGAAATTTCTTAGTTTTGAATCCATGGTAGCAGATCTAATGGATTGTCGTGAAATTATTTCGCTGGTGAAAAAGTTATCAAGTTTTCGAATACGAACAGATGAATCAGAAGGAAAACATCCTCACGGCTACAAAGGATCGTTAGATTGTCTCTCCAACAAGGCTGTAATTTTCAGCGATATAAGCGGGAGATACTCCGCAGTGCAAGATCTACTTGACGATCGTAGTTTTTATGAAGGAAAATTCTATTTGATTCAATATCTTATGTATTTGTTAACGTCGAATCTTTATTGTACATGTCGTATGACTTTTAATTAATGAAATATTTTTGCTATTAAAAAAAATAATAATAATAATAGTTTCAATAAACTTTGGTGAAGTTGGCCCATCTATTAACTATTAATAAAACAAAACTTTGCTGATGTCATCACTGTCCATATGTCACTCTCATAATAAAAATTTTCCTGCCTAAATGCATTATGATGTCATCTTCTTCTTCTCCTTCTTCTTCGTCTTTTTTTTTAACTACTTTCTCCGTTTTTTTAATATTGCACCACTTACTTTTTAAGGAAGTTTCACATTTATTGCACCATATCCATTTTAGGAAAAGAAATTTATGTGTTCACACTATACATACCTAATATACACTTGTTTTTCAACCCTTACTTTTATTTTGTGCATACAATCACATGGGCGACTTGGTATTTCTATCTTTCTCTCTCATCTTTTTTTCCACTACCTAAAAATTTGTGCCAAACCCTTATGGTGCAATAATAAAAGAGCGGAGGAAGTATTATATTTAGTAGATTTTGAAATTTGAATAATAGAAGCTTCTATATTACAAATACAACCTATCAATTTATCCTTAAAAAAAAGAAATAATTTTAAGTTGTACACTAATAAATAGACTCCTACATTAAAATATGTATTAGGCAAAGTTGAATAGGTGCATAAATAGACTCCTATCATAATTTTGATTAAAAATCTAAAATTTTCAAAATACATATATTTTGTACAAGGTGCATATTCTTATTTATATTTATCCATTTTTTTAAAAAAAATTACAAATTATAAAAATAAATTTTATACAAACCGTGCATCGCACGGGTTCTAACCTAGTTAGATGAAATATAACGATGTTTTCATAGACTGTTTTATATATGTGGTGGTGGGCCGGGCATGGTGGTAAAGCTAAGGTATGTTGGCTTTAGAAAACTTAGGTGGATCTAGTGAGAAAATTGGTAGGTTCATGCTTACTCCCTACTAAACTACTAGTAGTTGACACTCATGACTGATGCACTTATAAAAAAACGACAGATTTAGAGAATGGATGTTCTTTAAAAAAAATGGAGGGATTATATAAATCTCTTGTTTGCTTAGTTTGTTACATTTGACTTTTGCATAATTATCACATTTCAATTTGATCATAACTTTATACTAAATTATGAAAACAAATGGTAGTTTTTTTTTTTTTTTTTTTTTTTTTTTTTTTTTTTTTTTTTTTTTTTTTAAGTTCTAAAGGACACTACATTTCATCAATTAAAGCCATACGACATCTACAATTGACAATTAAAGCCATACGGTATTTACAATCGACAATTACCGATGATGAAAATGAATTTAACAAAATCAAACAAGAATTAATCGGGGAAAATAAGAATCCAAATGCATAAATATAACAATTCGGCGCATTCTCGATTCGTTGTCTCATTCAACTTTTTGAGTGGATCCGTCATCGTTTCACAATTTTGTGAGGAAGTAAATTCTTGTGCTGATTTCGTAACTCGAATCTGAGCCATAATCAATCGTAGCCCCGCACAACCTGAGACCATATTAAACACAAATAAAACCTTGTCTTTCAAAGGAGTTCGAAACACCTTGTCTTTCGAAGGAGATCAAAAAATCCTTATTTTATGTATTTCAGTAGTTTTTAATAGTTTTTAGCTTATTTTCTTAATTTATTTAAATTCTCTTATTTTCTATATTTATATTTTAAGTTTTTAGTTCTTGTTATATAATAGTAAAACAAAATATGATGGGTGACATTTATGTCACTCTTAGGAAGTAGTTGATGAGTGACATTTATGTCACGCTTAGGGTAGTGTTTATGCTTTATTTTAGCTTGTCTTGAGGTGATTTGTAGTTGTTTTCTTCAAATAATGCGTTCATACATGTCTCGATGTGTTTTGGATGAAATCGCGTATATGCTTCCCTTTATTACGTGTTTTCACCGTTGCTTATACCTTATTGTTTCCCTTGATGCTTGTGCTTAGGTATTTGAAGTCTTGGATTGCAAAGAAGAGGACAAGTAAGCACGAGAGTAGAATCGAAGAAGTAAGGTGCGAGGGAGCGCAAAATGTGCACGAGAGCGCGACCATAGTGCGCGGTCGCGCAACCCTGTCAGAACCCGCGCAGAAGGATGTAAATTTCAGAATCGAGGCAGAGAGATTTGCGCGGGTTGTGCGCGGGCGCACACTCCCTTGCGCGGGCGCACACCTAAGGCGCGCGGGCGCACAACTCAGCCAGCAAGCCCCAACCCACGAAGGCGCGGGCGCGCAGCCTCCTCGCGCGGGAGCACACTCTCTTGCGCGAGCGCACAGATACCTACCTTGCGCAGGCGCACAGCTACCTTGCGCGGGCGCACAACGAGCCCTGTTCAGCGTTTTTGCGCGTATCTATTTATATTCGAGGCTTTTTTTTTGTATGGGACTTCTGGATATTATTAGATCTTTTTCTTAATTAGTTGAGGAGAGCTTCTCTCTCTTAGGGTTTTAGAGAGAGAAAGTAGATTATTGCTCAATTTTCTTCATTGTATTCAACTTTGCTCAAGTTTAATCTTTAATCAAGCAAGACTTCAAGTTTTCATCTTTCATTAGCTTATTTTCTTAATGTAACACCTTAGAAATTCCTTTCTTTTAAAATACCTGTTTTGCCCTGTTTAAAAATTTAAATAGAAATATCTAAGATATTACCGCCACCGTGAAAACGGCTAAGACAACCATCAAAGACACACAGCGGAAGACTAATTTCAAAACCGTACCATTCAAAACAAGTCAACTTGAAAAGCCAACCAACGAAAGTAAAGTCAAAACCAAAGTCAAACGAAGTAAAATAAAACCATCCTACAACTTGGAACCATTGTAGGCCCTTATTAAAACCAAACCAACTTTAAAACTTTTGCGTTAGTCATGCATGATAATAATATCATAAATAATTAAAGCATTAAACACATCATATACTTATAGAAACTAGCATGATTCGCTCTTCACTCATGCCCATTCATGAATATGCTTCATCACCTGAAAACCTCCTCTCTACTTGTCCCCACTACTCGCCATTAGAAAATGGGTCGTCGTAGGGCCAAAGTAAAGACATGGCCAAACACACAAACACACACAATCAACAAAGCTGAGTACATAAGCGTAATTAAACACACTAACATGCTTTCACCTATCAACACACACTTACCTCATTGCACCTGTTTACAAGCACACACAACAATCAACAAGACACATTAACTAGACACTAAATAATTCATTTAGCGTTGATTACGCATCGAACGGGTTTCCAACTATACATCCCCCAAATAAATTGAGGTTAACTGACACGGGAGCTAACCGTGCCAGCGACAAAACCACTCAAAGGTGGCGGAATTCCTGCGCAAAATAATAAATAAAAAGGAATGTACAGCGTCCTGTACTCCATTAGAAGTTATGGTTAAGTATAAAACCCCATAACTCCCCCCATTGTTCATACTCAAGGTATATACGTTCCAAGAGTTTTGGTGCGTAATCTCTTTCACTTTACGTTGTTTATATGTTATTGGACTTGGTGATGACTCTCAAAGCATAATAAATTAATCAACCATAATTATTCAATCAACCAAACATACCAATTTAATTCTTGAATAATTAGTGACCACATATTATTTAATGTTGAACCCTTTTTAATTCTACCTCAGTGTCAAAGACACCTTAAACGCATAAAGCGCCAAAATCCTATCCCTCGGTGTTAAAAACACCTTAAGTGCACAAAGACACCAACATACAATTTATCCCTTGTGTAAATAGACACTTATATAGCTCCTTCCTCATGCTTAAAGCATCAATAAAAATTATTTGAACTATAATAAAATTCCTTTTCAATATTCCAAACATAATTAAACATGTAGTTTAATTAATCATGCATTCTAACATGCCATAAATAAAAGTGTGGTTCAAACACAACATGCCCAAAATATAATTTTCTAATCCATAAACCATCACAAATAATTCATGCTTCACAATTCAATCACCAACACCATTAATTCACAATTCCATACATAAACCTTAGCATGATACTACTTGTAATTGATTGAAATCAAGCCTAGCATGATTCTACATCATCAAAATATGTTAAGTACGCGAATGTACCTCAAATAAGCTCTTAAAATAACCGAGTACTCTACAACAATTCTCGAACCAAGTCTCCTACATAAAGGAACAATAATACTATATTAATTACCCTTGTATACACAATTTTCAGCAACTTAAACTCACTTTAAATAACTTATAATAATCTGAAAATTATTTAAAAACCCCTAATTAAACTCCTTTTTAATGGATAATCACACCCTTTTATTAAAAATCACAATTATACTATTTTAAATAAAATTCCAACATTTTAAACTAATCAAAATCCTTTAAAACTTCATCAAAATACATCTTTATACTTAAATTATCCATAGAAACATTAAATTATCTCTTACCCTTTAAACTCAAGGATAAAATTTAAAGCATAAAAAAAAAACTTCGTTAAAAATCAAAAACTGCTCGAAAATCATATTTAAAGGCTGAATTTGGCCACAAGAGGGTGGTGCTCACTACCAAAGGTAGTGATGCTTTCTTAAAACGTTGTTTACACACGAAAAACACTACTATTTTTTTTTTTTATTTTTATTTTTATTTTTTTATATCAAAATCGGAGGAGTTCATAACCTGATCGAGATTAAAACGGGATTAATATTAACGAACGAAAATCTAATAATTAAAACATGAATTTACGTGTTCAAAATAATCTGGAATTAAGTTAAACTAATAAGTAGTTATAATAACCAAAATTTCAAAACATCATTACTATAAAAGCCCTAAATCAATTATTCATAAAAACCCTAAAATCATGATTTTCAATAATTAAAAACCCTAGGTTATAAAATTTACAAAATCTGAAAATTATAAATTTTAATCATCAAAATACAATTTGATACTAATTAAATTAATTTCAAACAATAAAATCAAAACCCATAAATCAATAATTATAATTACACAAATTAATAAAACAAAGGAGAGAGAAAATAAGACTAACCTTTTTGTGTGGGAAATTTTTTGGGGATTCATTGGGAATTTATAGAGTAGAGAGTGTAGGGTTAAATTTGGGCTTATAAAAATGTGGGCTTGAGTTATGGGATAGGGCTTAAGTTATGGGTTTTGGAATGAGTTATTCCAATAAGAGTACGTAGGAATAATTTACATTGCCCAATAATTAATAAACGTTTGGCCCAAAACATATTTTACTTTTATAAAACTTTATATTTAAAATACTTTAACCCTTTAAAATATTTAATTAAAATACTTGAGACCTTGACAATACATTTTATTAATACTTAAATACTTTATAAAAATACATAAAAATACGGGGTATTACACTTAATTTGTTTAAATTCTCTTATTTTCTATGTTTATATTTTAAGTTTTTAGTTCTTGTTATATAATAGTAAAACAAAATATGATGAGTGACAATTATGTCACTCTTAGGAAGTAGTTGATGAGTGACATTTAAGTCATGCTTAGGGTAGTGTTTATGCTTTATTTTAGCTTGTCTTGAGGTGTTTTGTAGTTGTTTTGTTCAAATCATGCGTTCATACATGTCTCGATGTGTTTTGGATGAAATCGCGTATATGCTTAAATGCTTCCCTTTATTGCGTGTTTTCACCGTTGCCTATACCTTATTTCTTCCCTTGGTGCTTGTGCTTAAGTATTTGAAGTCTTGGATTGCAGAGAAGAGGACAAGTAAGCACGAGAGTAGAATCGAAGAAGCAAGGTGCGAGGGAGCGCAAAATGTGCGCGAGAGCGCGACCATAGTGCACAGTCGCGCAACCCTGTCAGAACCCGCGCAGAAGGATGTAAATTTCAGAATCGAGGCAGAGAGATTTGCGCGGGTTGTGTGCGACCTGTGCGCGGGCGCACACCTAAGGCGTGCGGGCGCACAACTCAGCCAGCAAGCCCCAACCCACGAAGGTGCGGGCGCGCAGCCGCCTCACGCGGGCGCATTCTTTCTTGCGCGGGCGCACAAATACCTTGCGCAGGCGCACAGCTACCGTGCGCGGGCGCACAACGAGCCCTGTTCAGCGTTTTTGCGCGTATCTATTTATATTCGAGGCTTGTTTTTGTACGGGACTTCTGGATATTATTAGATCTTTTTCTTAATTAGTTGAGGAGAGCTTCTCTCTCTTAGGGTGAGATTAGATAATTTTAGAGAGAGAAAGTAGATTATTGCTCAATTTTCTTTATTGTATTCAACTTTGCTCAAGTTTAATCTTTTATCAAGCAAGACTTCAAGTTTTCATCTTTCATTAATCCTTTCTTGAGTATTCTCTAATCCTTTCTTTTACCTTTATTTATTTGTTTTATTGTTTCTTATTTTTGTTAATATTATTAGTTCATCTAGTTATTATTGATTTCATTGTTTTTAATCATGTTTTGTTTTGAGTTTCTTGAGTTTGTTTCTAGTTTTGATATTATGTTTAATCTCCCTTCTTTAGGCTAATCTTTTAGCTAGGGGAAGGGGGTGGAAAATATGAGTTGATATTGGATAAATGATGATGGTTGGATTGAACTCATGCCATAAATTGATGAAAGACATGATTTTTGATAGCTTGAGATTATTGTTGCACTCTATTTGATGTTTTCTAGTTTAAATGCATGAAAGCAATTTGAACTAGATTAAGATTATCTCTATTTTAATGATTGCATGAGAATGAGTTATTAAAGTGGAGTTTTTATGGATTGTGTTTCTTTATTCTCATGATTTGATTGTAACTAATAGGATGCATGAGAATCATCCTTATTAGTGTAGACCTCTTTCATTGATTTGCCTAGACTATTGCATGAGAATGAATTGTTTAGGTAGAATCTTGTGTTCTTTGGCATGTGTTTCATTATAATCATTATTATTCCCCTCTTTCTAATCATATTTGACACCCCCGTATCACTAGCGTCATTTTCCCTTCATTTTAATCATCATTTTCTTGCTTATTTGTAGTTTTCGTGTTCTTTACTTAACAAAACCAACAAAAACAATCCCCTTTTTACTCTTGCATTAATGAATATTGGTGTTGAATTAGTGTGCTTCCCTAGTGGTTCGACCCTTTACTTGCCACTAACTAGTTTGGTGTAAGTTTAGGTATTATAAATGATTAATTTGATTAGGGTAGCAGCTTAACGACCTATTTAACCCGTGATCAGAATGCATTGTAACAAAAGCCAAAAGTATATAATGAATTATGGGGCTGACCTTTTGTCGATACGAGATTATGCACCAGCTGTTCCCTCTTCCAAGATCCTTCAACATGTTCTTCAGATGCCACACAAAGAAGCACCAATTGTTTGTATCTTCTCCAGATACAATCGCCCATGCAAAAGGGTACAACTCATTGTTGGCATCTAAAGCTACTGCAGAAAACAACACACCCCCATAATTTCCCTTAAGGTGTGCACCATCTACCCCTATCAAGCTTCTACAGGCCTTTAAACCATCGAGAACTCCTTTAAAACTAATGAAAATGCTCTTGAAAACCAATGGTTTTTCAGGCTCTTGTAACTGAACCCAAGCACAAAATGCAAATGACCCAGGATTGGTTGACTTGATCATCTCACAATACTTGGGTAAAAAAGCATAAGACTCATCATGAGAGCCATGAATTTAATCCAATGCCTTATGCTTAACCCTGTATAGTGTGCTTATAGCCATCAAAACACCAAATCTTTGAAATAGAATGACATTTAAAGATTTGGCAGAAACATCATTATTAATCCAGATATCTTCAATCAAGACTCTTGATGCCCATGAAGCACTAACTGAAAGGAATGGTGTCCTTCGAACAAGTGTATTATTAATGTATAATTAATATTACAACTTAATCTAGACTGAACCCTTCGGGTCACACCCAAGCAATTAACAAATCGAATCGACGAATTAATTCGGAAGAAATTAATGAGTCACCCGAGTATTAAATATTTAGACGTCAGAAATTCGAGCTTAGAGCGTCAAAACTGAGCGTCGGAAGTCGAGTAAAAAATAATAAAAGACGAGACAACAAAATTAGTAATAAATGAACAATGACCAAAATACCCCTAGCATCAGGATGCTAGGGGATTAGGCAAGCTAGCAGCTCGCACCATGTGCGAGGCTTGCTAGCAAGCTACGGCCATCAAGAACCCGCACATAATGCGTGGCTTGTTGGCGAGCTGCAGCTAGCAGCCCGCACATGTGCGAGGCGTGCTAGCAGCAGCCTTCGGTAACAGCAGCCCGCACATGTGTGCGTGGGCGTGCTGGCCGAATTGGCTGGCAGCAAGCAGCCCGCATGTGCGGGGCTTGGCTGGGCCGGGTAGTTAGGGCCGTGGTCATTGGGGAAGCATGTGAGAAAGGCTTCAAGTGTGAGGGACAAGTGGCACAAGGAGAGGAAGGAGTGGGGAGCAAGTATGGTCCCCTCCTCTCCAAGTGGTCCTCACTTCCCTTTGCATGTATTAATGACACTTGTAGATTTATTACTAGTTTGCTTATTTATTTTATTTTAACTTTAAAATAAATTGTGGAATTTCATGCTCCCACATTGATGGGATAGAAATTTCTACTCTCACTCTTCCTTATAAATACAAACCTTGGGTTTTTGGGAAGAGTGCTTGATTAGGAGTTCAATAGAGCATTGCATTTGCAAAAACTCTTAAACTCATATAATACTCGGGTTTTGGTCGGACCTCGCTAACCTCGAGGTAACGGACCTAAAAGTCGGTAGTTGTTTCACGGGTGGATCTCCGTCGGAGGCTCTCGTGTTTTTGGGGGCTAAGCTTACAAGTAAGAGCCCAATTTGTGGGACGAAGCACGCGACAAAGGTATATTTCCTATTTTGCCCTTTTGTGTTTATTTTATGCATTAGTGATATTATTTATTGCTAGCGTGATCCTTGGCTTGGGTTTTTTCCGCGGTGAGTGGGACTCACCAAACCCTAACAGCGGTATCGGAGCCTCGCTCATTTATTTTTAATTATCATATTTTTCAAGGTATTTTTATGGCTTAATTTTTCTTGTTTTAAGTTGCTAATTAGATTAGTACGTAGCTCGTATTATCCATTTTAACCTCGTATTAGAGCTGACTACAGCTCCCGAACCCAGATTTCGACCCAAAATTAGTGAATTTTGGGTGGAAAAGGCGTTTTGGAAATGGTTTTACCCTTTTAGAGCTCGGTTTTTAGCCAAAAAGACCAGAAATGCATTTTTTGAGGGGTTTTTTTTGTTTTTACGAAAAATATTAAGTCTTTCTAACCTTGAAAATTAATTGCATATTTATGGTGGTTATGTAATTGGTTCAATACATATTTTATATGTAACTTTAAACCTCTTTAGGCATGATTACTTGGTGGTAATTTGTGTTTGAAAGCTTGGTTTTGATTTTTCACATAATTGCGAATTAATTGCATTAAGTGTAAAATTTTTGTTTTTGAGGCTTCTAAAGTGCTAAAGATTCAATCTTTTTTTTGGAAGGTAAGAAAGTATATTGATCAAAGAAGCTGTACAGAAAAATAGTGTACAATCCTGGCCAGTAGGAACCTAAAGCTACGTAAGCCTTGACAACAAAGGCAAACAAACATCAAGGTTTGAAGTTCAGCTTTACCACCTTCAAGGAAGGGTTTAAAGCAGAAACAAAAAAAAACCAAAAACAAGTCAAAGAGATCCCTGGTACCTTCTAGGAAGGGCTCAGGGAAAACTAGACCTGCAAAAACAAAAGAACTTACACCCAACTCCCCATACAACCAGACTAAACATCAAACAAGCAATAAAAAACAGCTAGATACAAGACTTGAGGTGCTGCAGCCACTTACAGTCTTCAATCTTCCAAGTATGATTGATCATTTGCTGGCATCTAATCATCACTTCTCTCTTAACACCTTTTGAGAGCAAATCTGGCCTTAGAACAACTTTATACCAAAAAGCATGGTTTCTAGCCATCCAGATATTATACACAATAGCAGACAAGCAAGCCATGATCATCTTTTGCTGGATACAGTTTTTACCTCTCATTTTCCAGTTCTTCCAGCTGTTAAGAGACTACAAAAGGGAACTAGGGAAGCCAAGCTGTAGGCGTCGTTCGAAGTGCGCCTACGTTAAAGCATGTGGTGAATATGCTTGGCAATCATAGGAAGTGGAAATTGACATTACGATTAGGGACAAAGCAAAGTAGGGAGCCGCCAACAAGTTTGTAAGGAACTTGTAAACCGTTCACGGATCATAAAAAGGCAACCACAATAAGGGACAACAATAGGCAACAACGATTGACCCGTGAAGGTTACACCCCATTCATAATCCATGAGATTACTAACTCCATATGGTTCGGAACCACGAAAGGAGGATCGGGGATGATGGTACAAAGTGAGTCATGGAGTCACATTCGCTTGTATTGGCCTCTACTCGATTCTTATAGTGAAAAGTGATTCCTGCGATCTCAAAGGCATACAAACAAAGATTCAATTTACTCCAAACTATTATTAAGCTAAATTGGTTGAATATTAATGCAACATATAATTCTAAAATATTAGTGATCACTTGATTAAACAACAAGATTAAAAAGGATCCTAAACCGGTTGTCCAAATTATCTTATTAGGCGTGATTTTCAATTACATATTCCCTTTAAACATGCAAAATGGTGATCAATAAATAATAATAGAATAAAAATTAATATTGGAAGCAATTCAACAATAATAGCGTTAGTCAAATTAAATAAAAAATAACCTAATCATGATACTAGCAATAAGAAAATAAAATAAGAGTAATTAAATTAATTACTCACATTCTGCGCGTTCCTTTAAATTGCTACATCATGAATAAACTGTTAGTAACTTCAATAAAAATATAAAGTAAATGGAAATTAAATTAAATTAAAAGTAGAGTTGATTTGGTCCAAACCCTCAGTTATTTGTACCTTTCACGCCTTGGTTTAAGGACGGAACCTCGGGTTAAGTATAGACTCCTTGGAGTGCTTAGGGGAATTGTTATGGAAGAATAAGGAGGATAGAAATTAGGTTAAAGAGGGAGAAGAGAATGATTTTTGGTGTAAGGTGAGAGAGAATGATTATTGGTGCCCCGTACATCAGAAATGAGGGGGTATTTAAAGAGAAAATGTGCTGAGGGAGCACACGGAACCCTAAAATGATAAAAACCCTAAAAAAGTATCCCGTGACACGGCAAACTGAACCGTGACACGGGAAGTCCAACCGTTAGACGACAAACTTTCCCGCGACACGGTACATTTTTAGTGTGACGCGGGAAATTTTCAAAAAACGGGAAAGAAAACGCGTTAAGGGTTTACGCGGAAAAGACACGGAATGTTCCGTGACACGGCAGTATCCACCGTGACACGGTAAAGTACACCGTGTCACGGTATGGGAGACGCGGAAATTACACGGAAACAGCTCCGTGTCACGGGGAATCCCACCGTCAGACGGTGTAAATTCCCGTGACACGGTGGAAAATGCCGTGGCGCGGGAGTTGTTTAGGTACGAAGAGCGCAAAAAGGACACCGTGTCACGAGGATTCCCACCGTCAGACGGGGAATAGCCCCGCGTCACAGCAAGGGCACCGTGTCACGAGGATTCCCACCGTCAGACGGTGCAATTTCCCGTGACACGGTGGAATTGCACTTTGCGCGGTGATTCCAGGTTTTTACCCGTTTTTAAAACCATCATAACTTTTGATCCGTAACTTGGAATAAGGCATATAATATATCATTGGAAAGCTTATCAAGTCTAATTTCCAAAACAATTGGAATCAAGTCAAAATAGCCGATAGGGACGGAGAATGATTTAAGATGTTCTGCGATCCTAAATCATTCTGTATACGCCGATACCTGCAGAAAAATGTTAGTTCTACAGATAAAAGAGTAAAGGGATAGAATGCTTATCTAACACCAGTGTATTGGTGGCAAATGAGCTTGGTAGGTTCCTATGCTTGAAGGAATCCACCGGATGACGTCTTTTGAAACGCTTTCCATGCCTGAGGAAAGCCGACTGAGGAGTTTGGTAGTTTTCTAAGCCTGAAGAAACCTACCGGATAATACTTTCCATGCTTGAGGAAAGTCGACGTATGAATTTGGTGTCATTCTATGCTTGAAGAAATCCACCGATGATGCTTTCCATGCTTGAGGAAAGCCGACTTGGCGGTTTTCTTTACTTGAAGAAAAATCCACCGATAACGCTTTCCAAGCTTGAGGAAAGCCGACTTGGCGGTTTTCTATACTTGAAGAAAAATCCACCGATAACGCTTTCCAAGCCTGAGGAAAGCCGACTGATGAATATGGTGTCATTCTATGCTTGAAGAATTCCACCGATAATGCCTTCCATGCTTGAGGAAAGCCGATTTGGCGGTTTTCTATACTTGAAGAAAAATCTACCGGATAATACTTTCCATGCTTGAGGAAAGTCGAAAGATGATGAGATTGCAAGTCTTTGTGTATCGAGAACCTTGCGTCATGAAATGACGGTGGTCCGCTTGTCCCCGGACGTGGGCTGTAGATGGCCCGCTTGTCCCCGGACGTAGGCTGTAGATGGTCAGCTTGTCCCCGGACGTGGGCTGTAGATGGTCCACTTGTCCCCGGACGTGGGCTGTAGATAAGACCTGCAAAAATAAATTTGCCAATGGACTCGTATATACTGTGATTGACTTGACCACTAACTTGACCAAGTTTGACTTGATGTGACATGACATGTGTATGACTTGTGAGTGTGTGTGTGTGTGTGTATATGTGTGTGTGCAGACACAAGCTAACGAAGATGCAAAAGCAAAAATTTTCCGTCAATTTTTGTCATGAGTGGAGGGTACCGACTTTCTCCCGAAAAAGAAAGATGTGAAAACTGAACTTTTATTTTCGAACTTCCCTCGATGAGAAAATTTGGAAAAAGTTTTTGAACTTCCCCAAAATAAAATAATGAAAAAGGAAAGAAGTTTTGAACTTCCTCCTTGAGCAAGACGAAATGAATCGTATGGATTGAATTGTTTGTCCTGAAAATAATGTATGCATGATGCATGTTCTTAGGCCAGGAGGCTAAGGACAATTACATCATGTGACACGATAGATGAATGAACTTAAGTCATGGAGCTAAGCATCATATATGGTGTAAAGAAGCGATTTTGAACGTCACTTAGGTCTGGAAGATAAGCACGTATAGTGATTATTGCATAATGAACGTTGCTTAGGTCAAGGAGCTAAGAACGATATGCTTTGTATGATTAAAAATCATTGATATATAAATGTTTCTTAGCACATTATGCGAAACAATGAACATTGCTCAGGTCAGGAAGCTAAGCAAGTATATAATGTTTCTTCTACTGAATGTTGTCTTTAAATATGATGAAACATGCACAGTGTTGAAACAAGATTTCATGATAAAGGGCTCTTAAAGGGAAGGATAATTGATATGGATATGGATGTGTGAGTGAAGTGTGTGAATGTGATACTAAGGCTGGCTGCAAGGGTTATGGCGATGGAAAGAGATGTGAGAAGAGTTAAAGATGATGACTCTTCAGGCTGGGTAAGCTAATGTGATTTGGGTTCAAGCCCCCAAGTCTAGCTCTAAATTGGTAGGGATAAGCATTGGATATTCTTTGACTCGATCATGCATGGATATGAATATGAATGTGGCCGCACCTCGATGTGAGGTTGCCTACGTATCCGTTAGGAATCAGGCCGAACGTAGCTCTAACCGAACTTTGCACAAGTGTATGTACACCTCAAAGAGGTCTTTCAAGGGTTGTAATGTGGTTAAGTTGATGGTTTAAGGAAGAAAGGGTTAAAAGGCTCAAGACCCGAGAGAATCCCCAAGATGTGTAATTTTGAATTTGAAAATTTTAAATTTTGCAAGTTTTTTTTTACCTTTTTTTTTTTTATTTTTTTATTTTTTTTTTTATTTTTTTATTTATTTTTTTATTTATTTTTTATTCTTTTGAATCAATGTAGACAATCTCAGATCATGCGGTCCATCACTCACTTAGCATTCATGTTTCTCAGGCACGGTACCAAGCACTCGATGAGAGACGCAATTTGAGACGTGTTCATATCAAAGACATTGGAATACTTGCCTTTAGCCATTGTTTTATTGTTTCTTTGCTGCTTTCTTTTTTTTTTACTTGCTTTTTGAATGTTATACAATTACACATCTTCCAATCCCAGGGTTAAGTGAATGTGGGTTGAAGAAATGAAGGCCAAACGTTAGACGAGGCTCAAAATGGTTGATGAAGAAATGGAATGTGATTGAACGGTTAACAGGGAATGACATGGTTGCAAAGGTGCCTCAAGTCATTGGTGTACCTTGGGTTTAGTTCGGTAATTGATTTTTTTTTAGAATGAATGAATGAATGAAAAATTCTATGATCGAGATGTAAAGGAAAATTGCTCATTTTATTAATGGAAAAGGTGAACGAAACATATAAAAAAAATTCAAAGTGGAAAACCTATGCTAGACATGAATGGGGGAGTGGAGAAGAATGATAAAGAAAGAAATTATGAAATCTTGCAGGAAAGATCTGTGTGCCTTGTATTCATTACTTCTTGTCGCCTGGAGGGACAGGAAGTTTGTTTGCATCCATTAAGTCTTGAATGACGTCCTTCAAATTCCAACATTGCTCCGTAGTGTGGCCCCTTCCTTGATGGTACTTGCAATAGGCA
Organism: Chenopodium album; assembly: GCF_948465745.1. Classification (NCBI taxonomy): domain Eukaryota; kingdom Viridiplantae; phylum Streptophyta; class Magnoliopsida; order Caryophyllales; family Amaranthaceae; genus Chenopodium; species Chenopodium album. The sequence continues at coordinate 21,651,493 of NC_137841.1, read as the reverse complement.
TTGGGATTCCATTTGGAGCTCCTTTCTTCAGGTTTTGGCTCTGGAAATGGCCCAATAGGTGTGATCAAGCCTTGACTGTAAAGGCGATCAAAGGCCGCATCATAAGTTATTCCTAAAGGAGTGTAAGTTCTTTTCTTCTTGGGCAATGGAGTATCAAGAGCTAACACTTCATTGAGATCAACTTGGCTTATATTATTGGTAGTATTTTCGTGCTTAGAAGACGAAGAAGAAGGATGGTCGTTCTTCTTATTTTTCCAAGTGTTATTATTGTTACTACCAGCAGTCTTTATTAGCTCATCCTCGATATTGATGCCGATGTCGTATACAGCTTCGAAAGTGTTCAGTGGAAGAAATTTGAGATGTTCCCTATATTTATGAGTCAGATTTTGAATAAAGAGGCGAACCATCTCTCTTTCTTTGGGAGGATCTACCAAGAGTGAAGTTGTTTCCCTCCACCTGTTCAGGTAAGCGGTGAAGCCATCATTCTCTTTCTGTTTGAGAATGGAGAGTTCATGTTCAGAAGTTTTGGTTTGAATGTTACACTTGTAACGATTCATGAAACTGTCGGTGACATCTTGCCAAGTCGCAGTATGCTTGGCATCTAAGGAATAAAACCATTGTTGGCAAGCATGTTCTAAGGAGAGAGGGAACACCGTAGAGAAGAGTGTTACGTCCAATCCCTTAAGAGCCATGGTTGCAGAGAACGCCTTCAAATGGAATATTGGATTGTAAGTAGGCTTGAACTTTGGAATATCAGCAGTGGAGAACTTTTCAGGGAGTCTGTCCTTCACATCCAAAGGAGTGGGAGGCCGTTCCACATAAGTGAAATCCTCCGAAATCTTACTCATTTGTTCCTTCAGTTTGTCAAGGGTGGAAACAGTGACCTTGTTTTGTTCCATGGTAGTGACCCTAGTGGTAAGGGTTTGCATCATGGAAGACAGTGCCTCGATGGATTTGTTGATGTTCTCAATATCTTCTTTAGTGGCCATTGTAAGGTGATTAGTAATGGAGATGGAAAAGTTTTCTTTGAACGCCTATTAGATCTGAGAGATTGTTGCGGTAATGACTCGAACCGTATTAATCTATCTCTGTTCCTTGACCAAGTACTGTGAAATAAAATAATTCACTTAATTGTTTGACTCATTGCTCAAGAAAGGAAAAGAAGGAAAAAATAGACATTTGAAAACAGGTGAGAAAACTCCACTCATTTTTTTATTATGACGAAAAAAGGGTACATGAACCTAATATACGATCATAAAGGACCTGGTGCACGACTCGAGTTGGAACATAAAGAAAGTGTGTGGACTATACTTGACTCGTGAGTGACTAAGTGATGTCATAAGACTCGTGGTATGATCGTATGGCTAGACATGTGAACAATAACCAAAACGACTGACGCGAGGACCAAATTAACACGGAAGACTAGACTGACGCGGTTTTGTTTTTTTTTTTTTGGAAATCCACCGTGTCACGGTGAAAATTTGCCGTGACACGGTAGAGTTTCCCGTGGCGCAGCAGACTTTTTTTTTTATTTTTTTAATTTTTTTTTTTTATTTTTGCTGCAGGTCCACCGCGCCACGGTGGACTGTGCCGTGGCACGGGACTGTTTACCGCGCCACAGGAAACTCCACCGTGCCACGGTGGATGCTGACGTGGCACGAGATTTTTTTTTTTTTTTTTTTTTTTTTTTTTTTTTTTTTTTTTGCTAATTACTAAGTGAGTACGGTCCATTGGCAATCGTTAGTCATAAAATAATCCACCATAGACAAAGAAAAATCGTTAAGGTTAGGATCAAAACGACCAAACATAAAACACGTAGGCAAAGAATAGTTCGCAACCTAAGGTCAAGTTATATGTTCGACTATGGTCAAGTTTATTTGGTGTCAATAGGGTCCCATGGTTAAGAGTTTAGACGCGTTAGCAAGGCAGCCTCCCTTGAGGGTGTATGCCAACGGGCGGCTCCGCGAGTTCGTGATGAAATCGAACTCGACTCCATGGTTTGGGTGGATTTAATAACTCAGATGAACCCTTATTTCCATGAGCGTTTTTGGGTTGATAGAGCTTAAATCCCCCGGGGCTAAGACGTATGTAGAACACACCCGTTTTTTCAGAAAAATCAAAAGAAGTTGATTGTGAGAAGAGAAAATAAACCACCGGACTGATTTTAGGACTGCCGTGACACGACAAAGTTTCCCGTGCCACGGTACGACACACTGTCAAATGGTGCACTGTACCGTGACACGACAGATATTGCCGTGGCACGGCAGTCAGAAAATCTGACTGGTGCCCTATTTTCCTTCGTACGCAATCAAGTTATTCAATTTTTCCTACGGGACAGACCTAAATGCGACGCTAAAACGTCTATGCAGATGCAAAAATGCCAAATTAATCACAGGAATATTTTTTCAAGAATCTTTCAAGTCTCATCCACTCATCTTAATTAAATATCGATCACTCAAATCGATAAATAATCAAGAATCCTCCCCAGCGGAGTCCCCAAATTGTAGGCGTCGTTCGAAGTGCGCCTACGTTAAAGCATGTGGTGAATATGCTTGGCAATCATAGGAAGTGGAAATTGACATTACGATTAGGGACAAAGCAAAGTAGGGAGCCGCCAACAAGTTTTTAAGGAACTTGTAAACCGTTCACGGATCATAAAAAGGTAACCACGATAAGGGACAACAATAGGCAACAACGATTGACCCGTGAAGGTTACACCCCATTCATAATCCATGAGATTACTAACTCCATATGGTTCGGAACCACGAAAGGAGGATCGGGGATGATGGTACGAAGTGAGTCATGGAGTCACATTCGCCCGTATTGGCCTCTACTCGATTCTTATAGTGAAAAGTGATTCCTGCGATCTCAAAGGCATACAAACAAAGATTCAATTTGCTCCAAACTATTATTAAGCTAAATTGGTTGAATATTAATGCAACATATAATTCTAAAATATTAGTGATCACTTGATTAAACAACAAGATTAAAAAGGATCCTAAACCGATTGTCCAAATTATCTTATTAGGCGTGATTTTCAATTACATATTCCCTTTAAACATGCAAAATGGTGATCAATAAATAATAATAGAATAAAAATTAATATTGGAAGCAATTCAACAATAATAGCGTTAGTCAAATTAAATAAAAAATAACCTAATCATGATACTAGCAATAAGAAAATAAAATAAGAGTAATTAAATTAATTACTCACATTCCGCGCGTTCCTTTAAATTGCTACATCATGAATAAACTGTTAGTAACTTCAATAAAAATATAAAGTAAATGGAAATTAAATTAAATTAAAAGTAGAGTTGATTTGGTCCAAACCCTCAGTTATTTGTACCTTTCACGCCTTGGTTTAAGGACGGAACCTCGGGTTAAGTATAGACTCCTTGGAGTGCTTAGGGGAATTGTTATGGAAGAATAAGGAGGATAGAAATTAGGTTAAAGAGGGAGAAGAGAATGATTTTTGGTGTAAGGTGAGAGAGAATGATTATTGGTGCCCCGTACATCAGAAATGAGGGGGTATTTAAAGAGAAAATGTGCTGAGGGAGCACACGGAACCCTAAAATGATAAAAACCCTAAAAAAGTATCCCGTGACACGGCAAACTGTACCGTGACACGGGAAGTCCAACCGTTAGACGACAAACTTTCCCGCGACACGGTACATTTTTAGTGTGACGCGGGAAATTTTCAAAAAACGGGAAAGAAAACGCGTTAAGGGTTTACGCGGAAAAGACACGGAATGTTCCGTGACACGGCAGTATCCACCATGACACGATAAAGTACACCGTTTCACGATATGGGAGACGCGGAAATTACACGGAAACAGCTCCGTGTCACGGGGAATCCCACCGTCAGACGGTGTAAATTCCCGTGACACGGTGGAAAATGCCGTGGCGCGGGAGTTGTTTAGGTACGAAGAACGCAAAAAGGACACCGTGTCACGAGGATTCCCACCGTCAGACGGGGAATAGCCCCGCGTCACAGCAAGGGCACCGTGTCACGAGGATTCCCACCGTCAGACGGTGCAATTTCCCGTGACACGGTGGAATTGCACTGTGCGCGGTGATTCCAGGTTTTTACCCGTTTTTAAAACCATCATAACTTTTGATTCGTAACTTGGAATAAGGCATATAATATATCATTGGAAAGCTTATCAAGTCTAATTTCCAAAACAATTAGAGTCAAGTCAAAATAAAATGTATATTTTAAGATATGGTCATTTTAGTGGAAGGGTGTCGGTTTTAGGCCAAGTTTAGTGTTTTGCTCATATCTTTTTCGTTATAGCTCGGAATTGGGCTTATGATATATGGTTGGAAAGCTTATTTAAAGGCCTATCCAACAAAATAATAATTGGATCAAAATTGTATAGCCATAAAATCAGTTTCTCTCAGTTTTGCGATGTGGACACGAAAAGTGGAAAATAGGTTATGGTTTAGGGAAATGAGCTAGAAATTGGATTGGTTCATGAAATATATTGGATAGAACATGGATTTAAGCACTCCAAAGATTAAATACTCAACTCAACCAATAATGGCGGTGAAAGGTGTTCATCAACGGGTTTGGTTTTGGGGAGACATTTTTAGGTGTCTACACAAGCCAGTGAGCATTATCATCAATGACCTTTGTACTATAACTACAACAAAAAAAAGATGATTGCTGGTTTCAGCATCCTCACCACACAAAAGACATTCAATAGAGTTACAGACCCCAAACTAAGCTAGCCTATCTCTAATTCTGAGCCTATCCAGAGCTGAAAGCTAGTTAATAAAAGTATGCTTAGGAATGTTGAAGGGATTCCAAACCCAATCATACCAGTTAAATTTGTCCATGTTACCCTGGAGCCATTTTTAGCCATCTTTGATTCTATACTTTTTATTTAACCAATCCTCAGTTTCAAACCCCTCTCTAAGTTCATCTTTGACCTTACATAACAGCTTCCAGGCCCAACCAGCATCTTTCTTTGGTTTATAATCCCACCAATCTTCCTCCTTGATATATAGAGAGTGAACCCATCTAACCCATAAAGAATCAGATTTTTTTGCAACTTTCAAACATAGCTTCCTAAAGCAGCTCTGTTCCAGTTTCTGCAATGCCTAATACCTAACCCACCACATCTTTTAGGTCTGCAAATCCAATCCCAGGCAACTGGGGGGGACTTAGACAACACACCATTTCCACTCCATAAGAAAGCCCTACATAACTGAGTGATTCTATCCACCACTTTCTTAGGTAGAAGAACACACTGAGCCCAATAAGTATGTAAGCTCATAAGAACAGAATTAACAAGGGTGACTCTAGCAGTATAGGACAGGTTTCTGCTACTCCAGCATTGTAGTCTCATCAGCATTTTATCAATCAGACTATCATAATCACTCACTTTCTAATATTTAGCATTAAGAGGGATACCAAGGTACCTGAAAGGCATATCACCCATGAAAAACCCAGAACTCATCAAAATGCTATCCTGCACATGCTGTTGAACATTCCCAAAGTAAATTGCTGTTTTCTCAAGGTTTGCTTGAAGCCCTGATCTTGCCTCAAAGGTTTTCAAAGCTCTAATGAGTAGTTTCACAGATTCAGTGTTCCCATAAGAGAATAACATCAGGTCATCAACAAAGATCAAATGATTAAGAGCTAAGGAAGTACACCTTTGATGAAACTTAAACTCTCTCTTTTTACCAACTTTCCTAAGAAGTCTGGTTAGATATTCCATCACAATAACAAACAAAAGAGGGGACATAGGATCACCCTGCCTCACACCCTTTTTCCCTTTGAAAAAACCATAAGACCCCCCATTGAGCAGCAGAGAAAAAGAAGGAGTGGTCACACATTGCATAATCCAGGAGATGAACTTGGTGGGGAACTTGAGAGCATTCAACATCTCATGAATAAATCTCCAATTAACAGAATCATAAGCCTTCCTCAAATCAACCTTAATAGTACATCTAGGAGGCTTCCTCTTATTATTGTAGGCTTTAAGCATATCCTGGCAAATCAAAATGTTATCCAAGATAGATCTCCCAGAAATAAAGGCACCTTGACACCCATCAATTAGATCAGGAAGCACTTCCTTTAATCTATCACAAATCATTTTGGAAATGATCTTGTAAACCACATTGCAGCAAGCAATTGGTCTAAATTGAGTGACCCTATTCGCATGCTCAACCTTAGGGATCAAGGTAAGGGTGGTAGCATTAATCTGCTTCGGGAGCTTGCCTGAACTAAAGAAATCCAGGACAGCTTTAGTGATATCAGGACCAACCAAACTCCATGTAGCCTTGAAAAATTTGCTGGAAAACCCATCAGGACCAGGAGCTTTGTTATCCTCAATGCTCCACAGAGCTCTCTTAACATCTTGCTCACAAAACTCCCTGCACAAACTAATGCCCTGATCTTCAGAAAGAACTTTACCTTTAGAAATAACTCCCTGATGGATATTACCATTCATATGAGTCTCAGTACCAAGTAAACCTTGATAATACTGAAGGAAAGTATCACATACTTGTCCAGGATCAGAGATAACCATCCCCTCATCATTCACAATAGAGTAAATGTTGTTCTGAAGTCTTCTCTTCCTAATCATAGCATGAAAGAAAGCAGTGTTCATATCACCATCCTTGAGCCAATGGACCTTTGCCTTTTGTTTTAAGAAGTTAAATCTATCAGCATGAGTTTTGGCAAACTGGATTCTAGCCAGTCTTTCTTGACTGATAAGATCTTCATTACCAGGATCACTTTGCAATTTAACCTGGATATCTTCAAGGTGCTTTTCAGCAACTGCATCATCAACCTCCACACAAGAAAATCTACCCATCTTAGACTCTTTTAACAACTGTTTTACCTCCTTCAGTTTCCTCACACATTGATACATAAGAGTACCAGAAACCTTCTTACACCATACTTCCTTAACCCCAGGTAGAAAATCTGGAGAGTCCACCCAAATATTCACAAACCTAAAAGGTTTTTTTAGTATGATTACCAGAATAAAAAAACTTAATCACACAAGGACAATGGTCCATTAACCCCTCTAGGAAGAAAGTAGCTTACATATCAGCAAATTTCAGCATCCACTCATTATTAACAATAACCCTATCAATCTTTGAGCAAACTCTATCCTTGCCCTCTTGCTTATTATTCCAAGTATAAAACATTCCACCTGTAGCCCAATCAGTGAGACCAGCACCCCTTAGACAAGATCTAAAAGGCTCAACCTCAGCTAAGGACACAGTGCTCCCTATTTTGTCATTCAGATTTAGAACACTATTAAAATCACCTTGTAAAATCCAAGGACCATTAACCTTATTACTGAGCTCAATAATTTGCTCCCACAGCTGCACCCTATCTCCAGCAGTATTCAAACCATAAACCATAGTACACTCAAAATTCACACCATTAGCTTTGTGAACTACACAAATGTGAATAAATTGAGCTTCACATCTTACCACAGTCACATCAAAAAACTGAGATAACCAAACCACCCAAATTCTACCCCCTTTATGGTAGGAATAGTTAGCACAAATAGACCATTCACTTCCAAACCTATTAAAAACATCACCAAACTTCATAGCCTTCACCTTTATTTCAAGAAGTCCAAATAAGCCCACTCCATGGTGTCTAATAAACCATAGGACATCACAGAGCTTGCTGGCTTTATTTAGACCTCTTATATTCCAGAATCCAAACTTATCCATGGTAAGAGTGAGAACATTCCCCCCTCTTCCAGGACACTGAATTTGTTACCACTGCTACTAATTAAAAACACACCTGACTGCACTAACTGAGGTCCTTGACAAATATCATCAGTCTGCATACCACCATTCAAGGTGTTTGTCCTGCTCCCATCATTCTGGTTCTGAACATCAGGCTTTTTAATTGGCTTCCATACTCTTTGTGGCTTCTTCTTTTGTTTATTGAGCTGTTGATTTTTCCCAGCCTGCATCCCCTCCATTTTCCTAGCTTGCACTTTATGTTTAGGACATTGAGCATCATCATGTCCAATCCCACCACACACCCTACACATCCTAGGCTTCCATTCATACTTCACCTCCTACTTGACTGTGTTACCAAGCTCATCCAGGAACTCAATGCATTTTGGTAATTCAGCATTGAATTTAACCTCCACCATAATCCGGGCATACTCCAGTCTTTACTTAGTAGCAGTAGCCTTATCAGTCTTAATAGGCTTCCCAATCAGTGAAGCCAGCTTCATAAGAGCCTTTTGTCCCCAGTATTTCAGGTTCAGGCCAGGCATCCTTACCCAAATAGAAACTAGGTCCACTGGTTCAGCAGACAAATCCATTCCCACCACCCATTTCCTCATTATTACAGGCTTATTATCAAACCATACAGGTCCTAAACCCAGAACTCGATCCCTTGCATCAACAGTCTTGAAACGAACAAGGAATATCCCATTTGCCATTAATGATACCTTGTCTACACCAAATTTACCCCAAAGTCTTCTTACAAACCCATTAATAACAGACAATGGTGGATTGATCCCAATCACATGGCAAACGATTGCTGAATTCCAGAAATCAATCTCTGGTTGCACATCCTCAAAACTGATTTGGATCTTATCACAACTATCTCCTACAGGCTCATTCCTCCCCTCAGAAAGATTTACACCCTCAGAGAGGTCTACCCCCTCATCCCTTGTCCTGGAACAACTTCTCCCTCCAATTCAATCGAGCAACAGAATTAGAGCTTGGGGATTGAAAAACAGGGGATTGCAAATCGGGGTTCTCAGAAATTGGGGAAAACACATTCAAATTACTCCTAGAGTTCTCAAGCATCAAAATAGGAGTTGGATTATCAAAATTTAAAACACTATCACAACAAGCAGCAGTACGAAGCTCATCATCAATGGCGGATGAAGAAGAACGAATTACCTGAAGCCAGTTATTAAAATCCTGCTTATGCTCACCATAGTCTTCTGGAGTTACCTCCTTCATAGGGCTAGAATTCTCCATTACTTCATCAAGCCAGCTCTTAACTGAAACGTCCCCAGAAGCAATGCTCTATTCTTTCCTCTTCGTATAGTTCCTTGTTTTGGGTCTAGAATTCTGCCTTGCTTTTTGCTTTTTCTTCGATTTAGATCCTGAGCTCTTGCTTCCCTTACCCTTCTTCCTCTTTGCAATTGAAATCGGGTTGAAAATCGAAGCTCAAATTTGTGGGTTTCAATCAATTTTTCAACTTTCTCTCTCTAGTTCTTGAGACTTTCTCTCTCTATTTGTACTTTACATTTGATTTTAAAAAAAAAGATTCAATCTTTAATTGTGTTAAGTGATTGAAACTTTAAAAGCTATTAAATTCCATGAATTTTATGTTGAACTTTGTTGTTTTAATAATTTTTCGTTGATTGGAAACATAAAGTTTCAATCTTTGTGATAGAAATTTGTTTATCTTCATATTTGAAGATATAATTTTTTCAAGATTCACAAGTGTTAGTAGTTGGATTTTTTCATTTGAACATTAAAGTTCATATTTTTCCAACTCCTACTTACTTTGTCAAAATCTCAAGATTAATTTAAATCTATTAAATTAGTAATGAGAAATTACCTTATTTATTTTGTTGCACCAAGTTAAACCAATTTAATTAAAGAATGGTTCTTGGGAATTATTTTGGTTAAATGCACCTTGATAAATTTTATTTAAGTTAGACTTGTTTAAATTTTCAATTTTTGCTCATTGAATTAGTTCTAAAATTAATTTAGAATTAATAATATGTCATGCGAAATTGGGATTGAAATCCCGAGGCTATGACACGTAAAACGAGGCAAGAACATCACTTGGCTAGCCGGGCTGCATAGTAGCCCGCATGTGGCTGCCAAGGATGCTGCCCGTATTTGCGTGCAAGCCATGTGCGTGGCTACTGCTTGCTGCCAGCAGCATGGCGCGCCAACAAGCACCAAGCAGCAGCACGGGGCAACAACAACATGATGCTGTGCGTGCTGCCTAGCTTGGCTGGCCGTGGCTGGTGCAAGCTCGAGCATCATGGTGCGTGGCTTGGGGCTTGGTGCGATGAGGCAAGCAGCCTTAGTGCGTGTGCCTCGCACCAGGAAACCTGTAGCAACACTACTAGGTGTAAGCATAGCTAGTGCTACGGAGGGTGGTCGAGGCACATGCACCAAGTCGCATTGTCCGAGTTACTAGATGAATTTGGTTTTCATATGGCATGCGCCACTTGAGTGCGATTGGATTTGTGCTTGCTTGTTTGCCGTTTTATTTATTTTAATTAATTTTGTTTATTTTAATTTAAATTTTTTGAGGCTAGGCCTCGGTTTTGAGCGGCATTGGCAAAAATTATTTTGACAAATTTTTGGTTCTACCGGCTTAATTAATTGGATTAATTAAGATGGATGCGGAATTTAGTGGGAGCTTCAATTATCAATTACATAATCGGTTAAACAACTTTAACTAGTTCTAATTAGGCGTGTTAATCGGATTAACCACCTAGATTAGTTACTAGTGCGCGCGCGTGTTTAATGCATTATTACTTGTTTATTGTTGTAAAATGCATGGGCCATTCACATATAGTGAATGGATGAATGGAATGTATATTCTCTCACAGGTTTTATAAAAATGACAACTAGTGGGGCCCGATTAGGATAGATAATACGGACTGCGTGCCGTGATGTATTTTTTGTAAATCTAAATACGGTATGCGTACCGTTGAGTATTTTTGTACCTTAATATTTAGATTAGTCCGAATACTAGTTACTAGTATTGCATAATTATGGTCAAGTCTTAAGATGGAGGTTCTTCGAAGACAAAGCCATGAAGTTGCAAAAGAAGACTTTTTGAAGACTTGAAGAATTCAAGGGGTCATGCTAGTTGCCAATATGCATCATAATGCTTTTGCTTTACATATTCATGATTACTTATATATGAATTATATTTTAGATGCATGTTTAAGGATTTCAAATGTTGTGATGATTAATTAAGTTCACTTAAATCAACCAACATAGAAACCCTAGGTCCCTAAATATTGAGTAAAATTGCCATTCCTAAACAACACTTATCGACCTATTGAGAGTAGTAATGGGCTACGCCAAAGCGAGGCATCACTACCACTCCCTAGACTCATAAGGCATACCGGGTATGCAAGTTGGTTTTGGTTGTACTCAACGATATGAGTAATGGAGTCCTAACATGTCGTGGAAAAGTGGATAAATTGTTGAGAGAGCACTAGATGAGACGATGTATTCAACCAAGAGTGGATTAGAGCCATTAGCAAAGCGTTGCTTACCTTGGGAGATTGAGTGCTAAGACAAGCCAAAGCATGCTTAGCCACTCATTGTTTCCTTGGATCTTGGAATTGCCTTATTTTCACAAAATGGGGACAATTTTATGTGTAAATAAGACGTTAAATAAGTATTGAAATATACATGAATTAAATTCAATCTTATTTAAGTAATTTTGAATGGTTTTTCATTTAAAATTCTTTCAATTGTAGAATCATGTCTTCAAAAAACTCAAACAACCAATTTTCATTACGCTCAATTCTCGATAAGGAGAAGTTGAGTGGGACCAATTTCCTTGATTGACAAAGGAATTTGCGCATCGTTCTTATGCAAGAACAGAAAGAGTATGTCCTTGATGAGGAAATGCCCGAGGCTCCCAATGAGGAGGTGACTCAGGCTGCCCTTAACCGATGACAAGTGGCCAATCAGGATGTCAAGTGCGTTATGCTAGCCACTATGTCTCCTGAACTTCAGAAAACCTTCTATGAGAAGGAATCGGCCTATGAGATCATTTTTGAATGACAGAATATGTTTCAAGAGTAGGCTCGAACTGAAAGGTTTGAAACCCACAGGCAGACCCTAGACTAAGCTCAAGAAAGGAGAGCCAGTCAACCCACATGTGCTAAAAATGATCGGATTATTTGAGAACATAGGAAGGCTTGATGCGGGGTACTCAACTGAGATGGCAATTGACATCATTCTCCACTCGCTGCACAAAGGCTATGATCAGTTCAAAATGAACTATAATATGCACAACATGGAGAAAACCCTTACTGAGCTTCATGGGATGTTGAAGCAAGCTGAGCAGACGGTCAAAGATGAGGGAATGCATGATATGCTTATGATCAAGAATGGCAAGCCGTTTAAACGGGCAGGCAAAAAGAAGAAAGGCTTCAAGGGGAAAGGCAAGATGTACTTTCCGCCTAAGACGAAAGCTACCAAAAACAACAAGGAGAAGAAGGTAGCATCTTCTAAGTCTGATTCCGAATGCTTCTATTGCAAGAAGAAGGGACATTGGAAGAGAGATTGCCTCAAATTCAAGGAAGATAAGAAGAACGGAACCGTTGCTTCTGAATCAGGTATATTTGATATAGACTTAAACTTCACTAGCTCAACATCTAGGTATTGGATACAGGATGTGGCTTACACCTTTTTTCCAATTCTCAGGGACTAAGGAACGTTAGGAAGCTAGAGAAGGGAGAGGTTGAACTCCGGGTCGGCAATGGAGCCAGAATTGCGGCCGTATCCATTGGAACTCTCAGTTTGTCTTTGCCCTCTAGGCTTGTTTTGGAACTTGATAGTTGTTACTATGTTCTCAACATTACCAAAAACATCATTTCAATTTCAGCGTTGGATGCCAAAGGTTTTGAATTTTGAGTAAAAGACAATGAATGTTCATTTTATCTCGATAATGTTTTATATGGTATTGCACATTCTGAAAATGGTCTTTATCTGCTTTCTTTAGACAAAAAAGTTTATAATGAAAATAATACTACCAAAAGAGCTAAGACCATGGAGTCAAATCAAACTTACTTGTGGCATTGTCGTCTTGGCCACATTAACATCTAACGCATCAAGAAGCTTCTTCAAGAAGGCGTTCTTAACTCTTTTGATTTAGAATATTTTGAGAATTGCAAAGGATGTGTATTAGGCAAGATGATAAATCAGCCATTCTCCAAGTTGGGAGAAAGAGCAGGTGACTTATTAGGTCTAATACATACCAATGTATGTGGACCAATGAGCTTTGCCACAAGAAACGGACATCGATATTTCATCCCCTTCACAGATGACTATAGTAGATATGGCTTTGTCTACCTAATGTCGCACAAATCTGAATCGTTTGACAAGTTTAAAGAATTTCATAGTGAGGTGGAAAATCAGCTTGGCAAGAAAATCAAAGCCCTTCGATCAGATTGAGGTGGTGAATATTTGAGCCAAGAATTCAATGACCATCTGAAAGAACATGGGATACTTTCAGAATTGACACCTCCGGGAACTCCACAATGGAACGGAGTATCCAAAAGGAGAAATCGAACCTTGTTAGACATGGTACGATCGACTATGGGTCTTAGTGTTCTTCCAAGCTATTTCCGGGGACACGCACTTTTAACTGCGGCACTAACGCTAAACCGCGCTCCATCGAAAGCTGTAGAAAAGACTCCATACGAATTATGGACGAACAAACCTCCTAGTTTGACTTTTCTAAAGATATGGGGATGCGAAGCATACATTAAGAAATTGATTTCTGACAAGCTTCATCCCAAATCTGATAAGGTTTACTTTGTGGGCTACCCAAAAGAAACCAAAGGGTATTACTTCTACAACAAATCGGAGAACAAAGTGTTTGTTGCTCGCGATGGTGTCTTTTTGGAGAAGGAGCACCTTTCCAAAATGACAAGTGGGAGGAAAATCAAACTCGACGAAGTTCGTGAGGATGAGCAACAAAATCAAAATGATAGTCAAAGTGCTCAAGTAGCATTTGTTGACGAAGGTCAAAATATGCAAAGTCGAATCGACAATGCAAATGCTCAGTCCATTACCCTACGTAGGTCTCAGAGGCCGAGATCTTAACCTGATAGATATCTCGGATTGTTTTTAACCGAGAATCAGGACATCCTAATCATGGATGGAGATGAACCGACAACCTACAAGCAAGCGATGGAAAGCACCGACTCTACTAAATGGCAAGTGGCCATGAGATCTGAAATAGATTCCATGTTTGAAAATCAAGTCTGGGACTTGGTTGCTTACCCGAAGGCTACATACCTATTGGATGTAAGTGGATTTCAAGATGAAAACTGACAAAGATGGAAATGTATTCATTTACAAAGCTAGATTGGTAGCAAAAGGTTACAGACAAGTTCATGGTATTGATTACGATGAAACCTTTTCTCCAGTCGCAATGCTTAAATCCGTTCGGATCCTTCTAGCGATTGCTGCATATTACAATTATGAAATATGGCAGATGGACGTTAAAACCGCCTTCCTAAATGGCATTTTGGAAGAAACTGTGTATATGACACAGCCTGAAGGTTTTGTCGACCAAAACAACGCTGGAAAGGTATGCAAGCTTAAGAAATCCATTTATGGATTAAAGCAAGCAAGCAGAAGTTGGAATCTGCAATTTGATGAAGCCATTAGTAAGTTTGGTTTTATCAAAAATCCAGATGAGTCTTGTGTTTACAAGAAGGTCAGTGGGAGTGACATCACCTTCCTAGTCTTATATGTCGATGACATTTTGCTGATTGGAAACAACATTCCATTGTTAGAGTCTGTAAAGGCTTGGCTCAAAAAAATGTTTTTCAATGAAAGACTTGGGAGAGGCTTAGTAAATATTAGGCATCAAGATCTATAGGGATAGATCAAAGAGGATGATAGGATTGAGTCAAAGTACTTATATTGATAAGGTACTAGCTCGATTCAACATGGAAGGAGCCAAGAGAGGCCACCTACCCATGTCACATGGCATAACCTTTAGCAAGAAGTAGTGTCCAAAGACACCTGATGAGCGGGAAAGAATGAATCAGATTCCATATGCTTCGCTTATTGGATCGATCATTTATGCCATGATATGTACTAAGCCAAATGTATCGTATGCCTTAAGCGCTACAAACAGATACCAATCAGACCCAGGAGAGGCGCATTGGACTGCGGCCAAGAATATCCTAAAGTACCTGAAAGGAACAAGGATAAATTCCTAGTATAAAGTGGCAGAGATGAATTCGTTGTTGAGGGATACACCGATGCAAGCTTCCAAACAGATAGAGATGACTTCAAGTCACAGTCTGAGTACTTATTCTGTCTCAATGGAGGATCATTTAGTTGGAACAGTGCTAAGCAAAGCACAACTGCTGATTCTACAACTGAAGCCGAATACTTGGCAATTTGGATTTTTAAGTTCATTGGGGAACTTAATGTTGTACCCTCCATCAAGGGTCTAATAGATCTCTATTGTGACAACAATGGGGCTATTGCTCCAGAGAGCCACGAGAACATCAGAAGGTCAAACATGTCAAGAGGCGATTTCACATGATTATAGAATGGAAATCAGAAGGTGAAATCAGAATTTGCAAGGTTAGAATGGATGATAATGTAGCCGATCCACTCACTAAACCTTTGTCTCAAGTGAAGCACAACAAACACGTTGAGGCAATGGGAATCAAGCACATTGGAAAATGGCTTTGATTTCCTTATTTTAGTGTTTTAATTAAATTTTGGACAGTGTTCATGTAAAACACTATGATGAACCATTCAGTTTTGGAGTAATTAAATTTTCATGCAACTTAAATCACTCCGTTTCTATTTAATTGTGGTTTAGAATTAAATAATGAGTCCGTTCGATTTAAAGAATATTCAAAATAGGGTATCAAGACCAGTCTTGATAAGGAAACACCTATTAAGTGAACGTTGAATATTATAATCGAAAATTATCCCTAATCGAGGTCATTTAAACAATGGACGATTAATGACCATTTGAGATTAGTGTGCATTTTATTTATAGCACCGTTTCATGTGCTACAAGGACATGATTGTCATGAATCATTTGCACAGGTATTGGTTTAGAACCATACTGGATCGACCTATGAGAATACTTTAAGAGATTCAAAATCGTCATAAGTATATTTCTCATTATTGCTATCGGAAATCTTTTCCTTGACCATGAGTATTGTGAGGTCTCTTGTTTGAGTACTAGTCCGTTTTTGAATTCGGTCAAACGTCTACCGTACTTGGGGATTATAAAGACGGCTATCAGGCCGCTAGGTCCTCTTAGTAAAAGAAGCTACATTACAAGACTGGGAATTTCCCCTACTAATAATAGGGAACATGTCTTATTGTTTACAAGGCCTCTCAAAGAGCGAGACTGTGAAAATGCATGGCCGTGCTCAGATGGATTTTGGAAATCATCTGCTTATTGACAATCAAACTCGGATTTTGAGAAACAATTCTGGACGTAACAGGAGTGACGAATAATCTTACCCTATAGTTCATGAAGAGACATAGGAAAGAGGCTATACACTGATTGCTCACTTGTCCGGAAGGACAAGTGGGAGATTGAAAGGAATGGTGTCCTTCGAACAAGTGTATTATTGTAATAGTGAGTTCAGAATTATTAGAAAGCTAATATTCAATAAGGTCAAGTGATCAGAATGCCTAGGTGGAGGCCGCTTCCGATCACTATTATTAATGTACAATCAATATTACAACTTAATCTTGACTGAACCCTTCGGGTCACACCGAAGCAATTAATAAACCGATTCGACGAATTAATTCGGAAGAAATTAATGAATCTCTCAAGTATTAAATATTTAGAAGTCAGAAATTCGAGCTTAGAGCGTCGAAATCGAGCGTCAGAAGTCGAGTAAAAAATAGTAAAAGACGAGATGACAAAATTAGTAATAAATCAACAATGACCAAAATACCCCTAGCGTCAGAACCCTGGGTGCTAGGGGATTAGGCAAGCTAGCAGCCCGCATCATGTGCGAGGCTTGCTAGCAAGCTACGGCCAGCAGCCCGCACATAATGCGTGGCTTGCTGGCACGCTACAGCTAGTAGCCCGCACATGTGCGAGGCGTGCTAGCAGCAGCCTTCGGCAACTGCAGCTCGCACATATGTGCGTGGGCGTGCTGGCCAAATTGGCTGGCAGCAAGCATCCCGCATGTGCGGGGCTTGGATGGGCCGGGTAGCTTGGGTCGTGGTCATTAGGGAAGCATGTGAGAAAGGCTTCAAGTGTGAGGGACAAGTGGCACAAGGAGAGGAAGGAGTGGGGAGCAAGTATGGTCCCCTCCTTTCCAAGTGGTCCTTACTTCCCTTTGCATGTATTAATGACACTTGTAGATTTATTACTAGTTTGCTTATTTATTTTATTTTAACTTTAAAATAAATTGTGGAATTTCATGCTCCCACATTGATGGGATAGAAATTCCCACTCTCACTCTTCCCTATAAATACTCACCTTAGGTTTTTGGGAAGAGTGCTTGAGTAGGAGTTCAATAGAGCATTGCATTTGCAAAAATTCTTAAACTCGTATAATACTCGGGTTTTGGTCGGACCTCGCTAACCTCGAGGTAACGGACCTAAAAGTCGGTAGTTGTTTCGCGGGTGGATCTCCGTCGGAGGCTCTAGTGTTTTCGGGGCTAAGCTTACAAGTAAGAGCCCAATTTGTGGGGGGAAGCACGCGACAAAGGTATATTTCCTATTTTGCCCTTTTGTGTTTATTTTATGCATTAGTGATATTATTTATTGCTAGCGTGATCCTTGGCTCGGGTTTTTTCCGCGGTGAGTGGGACTCACCAAACCCCAACACTAACCATAGGGTTATTTACATCCAACCCACTACAAGTACGCTCGGGATTTTTATGGACTTAATAGCCCATGTAATCCCATCAGGTAGCTTGGATGCATGCAACCTCCATTCACATCCTTCAGCAGAGCAAAGTATAGTGTACCTCAAGTTTGTTGCCTTATCAACTACCACAGAAAAACCACATTGGATGAAATAATCCCTCACCACATCCCTCAAATGCTGCTTATTAGTAAACAATTGCCAAGGCTTAATAATAATTTTCCATTCCTCATCTTTGTATAACTCACCATTTCTGTACAACCTCATGAAGTAATTATCATCATTATCGCCATCATCAAATACCTCAGCCTCAAATGGATCAAAATTATCATGAATAATAGCCCCACTAACTTCATCTTCTTGGTCTTCTTCATCAAGGCTCTCATTCTCACTTTCCTTATTTTCATCACCCCCAACAGGTTCATAAATGTCTTCCTCATCATCATCATCACTCACTAAATTCTGATCATCATTACCTAAATTAACAGTGAGTGCATCTGTCCTTCTACTCTTAGCCCCTTTACTCAAACTATTGTTTCCCTCACTAACAGAAACTTGCAGACCTTTCCTCCTAGAAGTTGTCAATGGCACCTTCCTTTTAATTGTAGAAAAAACCTTAGAAGACCTAGATAAACCAGATTGATCAGAAGTCTTTTCATGGTCAGAAATTTCTAGGGTTGGGTTGATAATTGGAGTTGGAATTTGTGGGGTTGGGTTGACTGGAATTTGAATGGTTTGAATTTATGGGATAGGTTGCTTTTGTGATTGTTTCCTAGGACTCCTCCTTAGGACCACTATTGGTTCAACAACATGCTGGGATTGGTCATTTTGGGGTGGTTCAGTTACAATGTCTAATCTAGGATTTGAACTACTCAACCATTGCTAAAAGGTGTAACCAGTTTGCTTACCTCTCCCTCTACCTCCTCTCATTCCCCTCCATTCTCCTGACCCTCCTCTCCCTCCCATAGCTTCTCCTAAACCTCCTCTCCCTCTGCCTCTCCCTTTCCCTCTTTCAGCTTGATTATGTTGCACATCATCTGCAACCTATCTACTTGGAGAGTTTACCATATGATGAATTTGATTACCTATCTCCATTATCTCATCTACCTCTTCAACCCTTCTCCCAGGAATCAATTTTTTAGGTCCATCATCATCAGCTTGTGCATCAAGGATATAAGTGGTAGATGGTTCAACATTGACTGGTGTGACTTGTTTTTTAATGGGTTCAGGTTTATTTAAAGCTTTAAGTGCTTCCTCCTTCCACTTCTCCTTAAGCTGTTTATTTATCCTCCCAACCATCAACTCATAAGAAACCTGTGCTACATCTGTTTTACCCTCACCCTCCTTAACCCAAATATGAATCACATAGTTATGGACATAGTGTTTTCCTCTGAGTTTGGTACTGCCCCTCACCAAAAGCGAGGATGAGGAGGCTAAAGATGAGGCCGAGGCCGAAGGAGAAGAGGCGGCCGAAGGTGAGGTCGCCAACATCGACAACTTTAAAGACCCGTACGCCTGTACGGTGGGTAGCACGGCCTTGGGCTATCTCAATGACGGGTTTGAGGAATACAAGAAGTTCCTCCTTCTGGGAGAGAGCTTCGAGCTGAAGGCGCCACGGAGATCTCACTCCGTGGCCGCATGGGAGGATGAACGACCACGACGAAAAGCCTTCAGCTTCTATAGGGCCGCCTTTATGTTGGACTCTGCTTCCCCCTTCACCCTTTCGTCTGCACTATTTTGGACGAATACAACATAGCTCTTTTCCAGGGGATGCCAACCAGCTGGCTGAATGTGTTCGGGTACCTAGTGACGTGCATCCGCAAGGGATTTAAGCCGGACTTTCCGGTAATCTGTGAGATGCCCTCCATGACCAAGCTGGAGAAGCACACGGACGACTGGTTCATCCTCAGCACCACCAAGGACTATATGGTGGTGGTTGACCGTGTCTCCAAGTGGCAGGACTGGAAGAATTTTTTCTACCGCATCAAGACTAAGGATGTGGATTTCAACCTAAAAATGAACCGTTTTAATGCCAAGCCAATCCATCTTGGACGCAGGGTCCACAAACCGTACAAGCCACCCGTCCACCCCAACCAAATGCATCAGCTTGAATATTTTTGGGTCAATAGGGTGGAGAAGGACGACAAGATGGTGGTCGTGCCTAAGAACTGGGTTCCTTTGGCCAGTTGGCTTAGGGACCCAACATTCATGTCGGCCTGCGGCCTATACAAGAATTTGCCCCAAGGTGGGATGCCTAGGTTTCTCTTGTACGCACATTATTTCCTCTGAAAATTTTCTAACTCTTTTTCTTCATCTATTCTGCAGTGGAGGCGTACGCTATGCTGGATTCCGAGCAAAAGGGGGACATTGACATGGCCGAGATTGACTTGGCCAGATACAAGGCTCATCAGAATATGTACGAGCAAACCAAGGAGGTATAAAGTTTTTCAAGGTCTATCATTCGTGTTGCTAAGTTGGAAGGAGACTTCTACCTGAGTCTACAAGGACGTTGTTATATATATATATATATATATATATATATATATATATATATATATATATATATATATATATATATATATATATATTTATTTATTTTTTTTTACACGGATAGCTCTTCGTCCGAGTTGGTATGTTGGGAGCAGGATCCCAACTATATCTACACGGACGTTGGCAAAGTTTTATTGAGTTATATATTTTTACAACTTTAGCTTGCTTTTTTCAGTTGTCAACTCCTACCCCCAAGGCTAAACAAAAGCAGTCGTCCTCGGCTGCTAAAAATTACAAGGACGGGAAGGCGTCCAAGCAAAGGAAGACGATCGCATCCAAAACCACTTCCACTACTGCAGCAAAGACTATGTCGCGGACTGCTTCTAAGCAGTCTATAGGAGATTAACCCCGGCTGGGTTATAGCGGGGTCTCCAAGTCCGTGGATCCGGCTGCCAAGCCGGTCCATGATGAGTCCGTGAAAACGGATGATAGGGGTAAGTCGACCTCAGCAAAATCTACCGGGCCCAACGTGACTCTACTCGTCCAAAGAGCCCAAAAATATGATTGGCTTGAGGCCTCTTAGTCGGCCGATGACCAACCCGGTCGCACAAGCGAGGAGGGTGATGAGCCTGCACCGCCTCCTCTATTTACCTTCAAACCTCTTTCTCCTCTGAGCTTCTCAAAAAGTTAGTTTAAACAACTTTGCAGAATTTTTCCTTTTTAAGCCTACTTTCTCAAGCTAAACTCCTTTGCGACCGTGTGCAGATATTACAGAGGAGTTAAACATGAAGCTGCCCGGCCAGTCTCTTACTGGGGCAGAAAGAAAGGCCATGAGAGAAGCCATGGCCAGGGCTGTCCCAGCTGAGCTGCGAGACAAGCTGTGGGGGATTCATGAGGGCTTCCTCGGCCCTATGATTAATTGCAGCGCTGAGGTAGCATTTTGCAGCTTATTTATACTTAGAATACTTTCATTTTTATTTTGCTAACTCACTTTGTCTTGTACACAGCTTTTCTTGCGGCTGACCGCCTTCCTCGAATGGAAGGATAAAGAGAACGAGAAGATAAGGAGAGCTTGGGAAAAGGTCTAAAAGGCCCAGGACGCCATTATTGGGACAACCGCCGTCCAGCACACTTATTTTAAAACCCAGATCAACGCGCTGTCTAACAAGGCGGTGCGACAAGCTAAGGACCTGGTCAAGCTGGGCAAGGCTCTCGAACAAGAGACCCTGGCCTGGGAGACCATTAGGCAAGAAAGAGATTAGGCTGTCCTGGACAGCCAGCGTTGGAAGGAAGGGTTCGAGGCCTTCGAAAAGCTGAAGAGCGATGTGACCCTTGCCCAAAAGAATCTCAAGGGGGCCTTGGATGAGGCGGACGCTCTCCGGGCAGAGGTGGAGACTTTGAAGAAGTCCGTTGAGGACTTGACCAAACAGCTGAAAGCACCTCGGCCCCCTAGCGCAGACGAGGTCGTCCGCATCGAGCAAAATGCCGAGGATAGTTTGAAGAGCCACTTCTTCGAGGCGTTTGAGCTCATGGTGGATGAAGGGGAGGCTGCCTACTATCAGGAGCGCTTCACCAAGAGTCTTAACTTCGTATGCCTCAGGGAAGAGGCTAAGAAGACCGGCCAGCCTTCTCCCAAACTGGTCGTCACACAAGCTACCTTAGACGATGAGGAAGATGAGGAGGAGGCGGACGGAGCTGAGGGAGAAGAGGAAAACAAGGAATAGCCCGCTGATGATACATTCGCCCTTGTCTCCGAGGAGCCTATCCAAGGCCAAGATCCAGCTAAATAGAGCCCAGGTCCTTCGGCAGTCTTCTAATCTAATATTTTTAGTCTTCAACTTGTGCTTCTGTTAAACAATTTTATTTTCATTTATTTGATGCCGCTAGTTTTGAGCGGCTTTGTAAGATATTTTGCCGCCTTCTGAGCGGTTTTTATTTTAATTAATGCAAACTGCGCCGCCTTCTGAGTGGTTTTATACTTTATCTATTTCGTACTTAGCTAATTTTGTGCATTTTTACGTTTTTACGCTTTCGTACTGATATGTTCATTTTATATAGTGTTTTACCCCCGTCCCTTGGTCGTTATTAGTAGTATTTTTGGCTCTTTCGGGCCACTTTTATTACTAATTTGTGTGTTATAGTGTTTTCGTAGTTTTAGTTGTATTTTACAGGAAATTGCACTCTTGGAGCATTTTCCCGGGCTTTATTGGATCGACTACGGAAGCTAGAAGGACACGACCATTTTTGGATCCCAGGATCGGTGAGAGCCGGTGATTAAGGGCTCGGTAATTGGGATCACGAGGCATTTGGACCAAGTATTCGAGACCCGAGAGGAAATCCGGATTGGGCCGAGAAATCTAGCTCAATCGAAGTCCAAGCCTCGAAGAAGAAGACCGGGCCCGATCGGGTGAGCGTAAGCTCGATCGGGCGCGGCACATCAGTAGCGGGCAAGACAAAAAGGCGGGCCCGATCGGGCGGCCCTTCGCCCGATCGGGCGCGTGTTTTCTTAGGACCTGATTAAGTTTAGTTTTAATTCTTGTTTAAGAAAAGGTTTAAATACGATTATGTACGAAATTTTTAGGGGACCTTCTTTCTTAGACTTTCTCTCTCTACTTAGTATTTTTCTCTCTCCTAAATTCCCTCTAAACCTTTGTTCTTAATTCTTTCATTAATTCCAGATTTATTTTGGTAACGATTTATCTTCCCATAATCTTAGTTGTTTGTTTTATTCCTTTCATCATGATTTATTTTATTACTTTGATTAGTTTGGTTTCTATTATGTGTGAGTAGTTTAATTTCTAGGGTTTATGGGAATCTAATAAATAATATGAAGGGGTAAATTATTGTTGTTGATTATCAATGCTAGATTAATTTCCTATTGATTGATTTAATGCTCTGTGACTAGATTAGGCCTATCTTTTATGCATGAGTTTGACAATATTGATTCAAGAATCGAGAGATGAGAATTAACGTTTAGGTCTAGTTTCAATAGGCAAGTTAATTTATAAATGGTTAAGTCAAGATTCGAGAGATGAGATTTAATACCGGTAAATTAATTATGTAATTGTAATACGTAGCGAGAGCCCTTTACAATCTGGTTAATTGATGCATTGATGATTGACTATTATTGATTATTGGTATTCCATGATAATTTCTTATTGGATTGTTTTAATGTTTTACAATTGCGGCTTGTAAAAGTATAGCAATATTAAATTGATGAATCGAGCAGATGTTAATTTGATATTAAAGGCTATTTTCAATAAGAACTTAGATCTAGTAAATTGCGAGAGCCTGTTAGATCTATGTTGATTAATAAATTGCGAGAGCCTGTTAATCATGTTATTTATGCAATGTCAATGATTGATTACTATGTTTTACCCTGGAGTATTATTTGTTGGTGAACCTATGCCCTAGATCCTTTCATATATTGTTTTCTTCCTATTCTCAACCTTAGTAGTTTAGTTTCTTACTTAATTATAAATATTGGTTACTTAAATAATTTAGATTATAATAATAAATTATAATTAAAAAGACCTGTTTCCCTGTGGAGTTCGACCCTACTTCCCTATCTACTTTAGTTAGAGATTTAGGTAATTTTTTTTGATTAGGGGATACGACTTTACCCTGTCAAAATTTGGCGCCGTTGTCGGGGAAACGGTTTTATTTTTATTTCTAGTTATTATTAGAGTCTAGATTATTTTTAATTTATTATTATTATTTTTTTTTTTAATTTTTAATTTTTTTTTTTATGAGTTGAAAATATCCATGCTTATGTCACTACAAGAATTATATAATTTTTATGCAGCACCTAACTACTGTAGTTGTCAACGTCTTTGTCATGAAAATCCTGAATGCCCTTATAGTGAGTTTTTTGTGCGTGCTCCAGATGATTTTAGAGTCTTTCCGTATACATATGATCATATTCGGAAACGATTAGTTGCTAATGAAAGTTATTGGAAGGCTCTTGATGAAAAAGTCTATGGACACTATAATAATATGAATGTTATTGAGGATGAAGAACCATCAGTTATAGAATTTGTGGTTGAAAAATCATTAGTTGACGAATCGGTGATTGAAAAATCATTAGTTGTAGAAACGGTGGTTGAAAATTCCTTTGTTGATAATGAGGTTATTCGTAAGGGTGGAATTTTCAAGTCAATATTGGATGATAAAGACAATGACTACCTCCATGTTCGTTCTATTAATTCTAAATTTTTAATGGAGGAAGTAGAAGGTTGTGGTGTATTTTCATCTCTCTCTTTTGATTTTTCTTTCTACCTTGAGTTCTCTTTATATGCTCCTAACCTTTTCTTTGTAGGGATTAATGTGCTTGCAGTTAAGCCCTATATAGTGCTTAATGAAATGTTTGCAGGAGCGTTTGATAAGTTACTCAAGGCATTGAATTCTTCCGATTGAGAGAAGGAGTATGGTCGAGCGGGACCTTGATAAACTAGCGCTTTGCGGGAGGCAACCCGTATTTTGTTGCTTTTTATTTAGTTTTTTATTTATTTATTTGTTTGTGTGTTTTCTTTTTGTTTTGTTTTAGAGAGGTAGAGGAGAGTATATCTTATATTTGTGGGAGTGTGATTTTGTGCAGAGATCCTAGAAAAGTTGAGAAAAGATCGAAGGGCTAAAGGAATCCCAGGGCAATTAGCAGCAGCAAGCTGCCCCGTCAAATCAGTAGCACGGGCCCGATCGGGCGCGCGTACGCGTCAGCGAACTACGTCAACTTCGACAGGCCATAACTTTTGCGTTTCTTATCTGATTTTTGCATGTGACCTGTCGTTGGAAAGCTCTTTAAGTATAGTTTCCAATGCACTTAGAATCAATGTATTATCTTTTATATATAAAAAGTTATGATCAGAATAGTGCACCTGACTCAAATTTGAACTTTTTCCCACTAACACTTTGTTTCTTTCTTGCCCAATTTTGTTCCAAAGAGATGCATTGCAATCCTCGAGGATTTGGTGACATTGATGTGGTGATGATGAAGAGTAGTCACCTTGACTACTAGCTTCCCTTTAAGACAATGAGGACATTGTCTGATTTAGCTTGGGGGGAGGTTCTCGTGTTCGTATGGTACATCTTTCACTCTCTCTCTTCTCTTTTTATTTTTATTTTTCTTAGTATAGATTTTATTAATTTCTTAGGTTAGTTTTGTTCCAATGAATTGTAAATCATACATCCCTGTGCCCCGAACTTAAGAAAAAAAATTGTTTTGATTCTTGGTTATTGATAATGAGCATTGTGGATTTGTTGGTCATGATTTGAAGTTTAATTGTTTGGAATCCTAAACATGCGTCAATTTTGTCCAACTATTTGTGAATATAGTGCTTGACTAGTTGATTTGGTTAGGAAATGTGTGATAGTTCCATAGTTCCTGGTATGTCAATGAATTTGAGTATTGGTTTGTAACTATTAGTAATATTTATATGATTCATTATTATGCTCATTGAGGAGGACGAAGGCATTTGTTCTTTTAGGTAGCCTCCAGATATTGTAGATACATTTGTTCCCTTCTTGCTACCCATGTTGTTGCCTTGACTTTTTTGTTGTTTATTAGCCACATTACAAGCCTATTTTGCCCCATTGGTTACTAGTCCCAAGCTTGGCTTGGGGGAGCTATTAGTGAGTGAGGTGAGGGAGTTTGTAGTGTGCTTATTATTAGCACAATTTGGGTGGGATTTGAGAAGTTGTTTTGTTGTTATTCATGCTTATTTTTGATGAGTTTGAGATTTATATTTTCTTGGAAAAAATAAAGCATGATATTATGAAAAAAAAAAGAGAAGTTCAAAGAAATTTTTTTTGAGAAAATAAGTGAACTTCAATAGAAAAAAAAATGTTCAAATGTTCTATTTGGAGGTTGATCAAAGAAAAATAATTTTGAGCCTCAATGAAAAAAATTCAAGTTTGGAAAATAAGTTTGTTTATTCACTCTATTTCTTCATTATTATATCTTATGAGTGATTATTGTAAGTGTTGGGATTATTTATTATGATTGGAGTATATTTGGTTGATGTTAGAGTTGGTTATGTAGGAGATGTATGATCACTATTTATTTTGATCATGGGTTTTATTAGGATATTGCTCCTTTAAGCATAGATTTTCTCTCACTTATTCCCAAATTTATCCTACCCTTTACCCTAGCCTTACATTACAAGCTTTAAAGACCTTCTGACCTTTGTGCATAGAATTGTATGAATGTGAAAGTGTTGCTTATCAATGCAAGTTATGACTTGGCATATTTCGAGTCGACTAGTAGGTTGAGCGTTCATTGTTTTATACACGCGATAGTGTGAGTTGGGAGGGCATTGTTCACATAAAGGGGTTGGTTGGAGAGCGATCGAGTACATTCTTTACTCGCCACATAAATGAGAGTTGAGTGGGTGAGCACTAGTCTTGAATTCTATATGCTCTTGTGGTTTGCTCTACTTGACAATTGTTGGGGAGGAAGGGTGATTAGATGAATAAGATTGATTGATGTTGAAGTGTGTTCATTAGATTTGCCTTGAGTTGTTGGTTATTGATTTGACTATTGGGGTGAAGTATGTTTTATATGTTCATTGATGAGCTCTTTGCTTAGGGACAAGCAAAGGTTTGGCTTGGGGGAGTTTGATATGTCCATTTTATATAGTGTTTTACCCCCGTCCCTTGGTCGTTATTAGTAGTGTTTTTGGCTCTTTCGGGCCACTTTTATTACTAATTTGTGTGTTCTAGTGTTTTCGTAGTTTTAGTTGTATTTTACAGGAAATTGCACTCTTGGAGCATTTTCCCGAGCTTTATTGGATCGACTACGGAAGCTAGAAGGACACGACCACTTTTGGAGCCCAAGATCGGTGAGAGCCGGCGATTAAGGGCTCGGTAATTGGGATCACGAGGCATTTGGACCAAGTATTCGAGACCCGAGAGGAAATCCTGATTGGGCCGAGAAATCTAGCCCAATCGAAGTCCAAGCCTCGAAGAAGAAGACCGGGCCCGATCGGGTGAGCGTAGGCTCGATCGGGCGCGGCACATCAGTAGCGGGCAAGACAAAAAGGCGGGCCCGATCGGGCGGCCCTTCGCCCGATCGGGCGCGTGTTTTCTTAGGACCTGATTAAGTTTAGTTTTAATTCTTGTTTTAGAAAAGGTTTAAATACGATTATGTACGGAATTTTTAGGGGACCTTCTTTCTTAGACTTTCTCTCTCTACTTAGTATTTTTCTCTCTCCTAAATTCTCTCTAAACCTTTGTTCTTAATTCTTTCATTAATTCCAGATTTATTTTGGTAACGATTTCTCTTCCCTTAATCTTAGTTGTTTATTTTATTCCTTTCATCATGATTTATTTTATTACTTTGATTAGTTTGGTTTCTATTATGTGTGAGTAGTTTAATTTCTAGGGTTTATGGGAATCTAATAAATAATATGAAGGGGTAAATTATTGTTGTTGATTATCAATGCTAGATTAATTTCCTATTGATTGATTTAATGCTCTGTGACTAGATTAGGCCTATCTTTTATGCATGAGTTTGACAATATTGATTCAAGAATCGAGAGATGAGAATTAACGTTTAGGTCTAGTTTCAATAGGCAAGTTAATTTATAAATGGTTAAGTCAAGATTCGAGAGATGAGATTTAATACCGGTAAATTAATTATGTGATTGTAATACGTAGCGAGAGCCCTTTACAATCTGGTTAATTGATGCATTGATGATTGACTATTATTGATTATTGGTATTACATGATAATTTCTTATTGGATTGTTTTAATGTTTTACAATTGCGGCTTGTAAAAGTATAGCAATATTAAATTGATGAATCGAGCAGATGTTAATTTGATATTAAAGGCTATTTTCAATAAGAACTTAGATCTAGTAAATTGCGAGAGCCTGTTAGATCTATGTTGATTAATAAATTGCGAGAGCCTGTTAATCATGTTATTTATGCAATGTCAATGATTGATTACTATGTTTTACCCTGGAGTATTATTTATTGGTGAACCTATGCCCTAGATCCTTTCATATATTGTTTTCTTCCTATTCTCAACCTTAGTAGTTTAGTTTCTTACTTAATTATAAATATTGGTTACTTAAATATTTTAGATTATAAGAATAAATTAGAATTAAAAAGACCTGTTTCCCTGTGGAGTTCGACCCTAATTCCCTATCTACTTTAGTTAGAGATTTAGGTAATTATTTTTGATTAGGGGATACGACTTTACCCTGTCACATACCATGGGGGGGATGCCCCTTTATTTGGCGTTTGCCTAGTCCATACTCTGAATGGTTTGATTGACTTGGTGGTTTTTTATGCCTCAAAGGGTATGACTACTAACAAGTTAATCAAATCATAGTAATGATTACCCTTGGACTAGGTGAACCGCCGAATCAACAACTATTGCGGCCGTATTACGGGCCTCATGTGAGCTGTCCGTTGAATCTATCGCTCGGACACACTCAATAAATTTCAAGTAATATCTCAACTTTAAAATTTCTAAGTTTGGCTCGGCTATATATTTCCTTGGTATTCCCTTGCCCCCATTTAAGGAGGTAAATGTCCTTGATGGATTTAGGGTACCTTGTGCCTTTCTTCTTCCATCCTAAAGAGGGTGAACGTTTGCTTGTGCTTGTTAAAAAAAAATTTTTGCAGTCCTTTGTGACCGTCTTGCTATGTCTTATATAATTTTGTTTGGTTTTAATAAGCCGTGTTGCTATGTTGCAAGCAACATAGTTATGGCTTTTACTCAGCCTTTAATTCATAAAACAGAGACGTACGCATGCAAAAACAAATAACTCTATAAGATCACAATGCCTGACTTTCATTAATTTTGTCAAGATTACATTGTTGGGTCGTATGGCTTTAATTATAAGGCTCGGTCATCAACACTTAGCTGTATATACAACTTTTTGGCTAAGTACAAAGACTTCTAAACATAATTTTTTTTTTAGATTGTCCGTGTTCCATGTACGCGGAATTGGACGACCGTTGAAGGCTTCGAGACAGTAAGTACCATCTCGGACTTCTTCACTGATTCGATACGGCCCTTCCCAGTTTGGGGTCAACTTGCCATCTTCATTTTCTCGGCCTACAAATTCCATCTTTCTCAGCACCAGATCTCCCATTTTCAGCGGACACTTTGACACTCGGCGATTATATGCCCTTGTCATCCTCAAGTGATAGATTTCGTGCCTAAGCGCCGCATTTCCTCTAGCTTTTGGAAGGAAGTCCAGAGCGGTCTTCATGGACTTTTAATTAGCCGCTTTATCATATAGCATCACCCTGAGGGTAGGCTTGTAAATCTCAATTGGGAGAACTGCTTCGGCTCCATAAACCAAGAAGTGGGGTTTCTCCTGTGGAACTCTTTGCTATAGTTCATATGGACCATAATACATTAACCAGCTCATCAGCCCATAGGCCGCCTGCTTTTTCAAGCTTGCGCTTGATACCATTAGAGATCATCTTGTTATAGGCTTCTACCTGGCCATTGGCTTGTGGTCGGCCGACTAAGGCAAAGCAATGAGCTATGCCCTAGTCTCCCAACCATTCCTTGAGCTGAGGTGTTTTGAACTAAGGTCCATTGTCGAACACCATTGACTCAAGAACACCAAAGCGAGTCATTATGCTCTTCCATATGAAAGCTGACACATCTGTCCATTTAATGCCCCGGACGGCCTCGGCCTCGATCCATTTCGTGAAGTAGTCAACTGCTACAAACACATATCGCCTTTAGCCAGACGCTGGCGTGTACGGACCCAAAATTTCTATCCCCCATTTGGCAAAAGGGAGCGGGCTACTTATGGCCGACAAACTGTTAGCTAGGCGATGAATTAGGGTTGCAAATCTCTGGCACTTGTCACATTTCTTCACCATTTTCATGGCGTCTGACTTCAAGCTCAACCAGTAGTACCCCAGACGGGTGGCTTTTTCAGCCAGGGCTCGTCCTCCAATGTGGGAGCCGCAATGCCCTGGTGAAGGTCGTCCAACACATCATGTCCCCTCTCAGGGATAATACACTTCAGGTACGGCTTCACAAAGGCTTTCTTAAACAATTCCCCACGCTTCATTTCAAACCAAGCCGCCCTCTTTTTCATTAGCCAGCTTTCCTTGGGATCGGCCAGGAGCAATCCATCCCTTAGGTAGAAGATGATTCCTTCCATCCATGTAGAGCTTCTACCAATGATTATTGGCTCGGCATCAATAATGATCTTTTCTTTTACTTCCCAAAACACTGATCTTGGAGTATCACATGATGCCGAGGATGCTAATTTGGAGAGGGCGTCCGCCTGATGATTAGACGAACGAGGAACTTGTTGCAAAGAAAAATGCTTTAGGCTCTTGGCCTCCTCTTTCACTATCTTCCAATATTTCATCATGGCCAGCTCCCTTGCCTTAAAGTCACCATTTACTTGGCCGACTACTAGTAGGGAGTCCGAGCTCACATCCACTTTTGTTGCTTCTTCCGCCTTACACATTCTAAGGGCGGCCAGGAGGGCTTCATACTCGGCCTCGTTGTTAGAGGATTGAAACTAAAATCTCAGCGCATACTCAAACTTATCTTCCTCAGAAGATTGACAAATAATTCCAGCGCCGCATCCGGTTGCTGTTGCACTACCATCCACATACACCTTCTAGATCTGGTCTCCGGCCGGCTGTAAGTCCGGCCGTGTCATCTCAGCCAAGAAATCAGCAAAGGCTTGCCCCTTTATGGCTTTTCTGGGCTCGAACGCGATGTCAAAGCCTCTCACTTCTAAAGTCCACTTAAGCATGCGTCCACCTGCTTCTAAAGTCGCAAACGACTTCTTGAGTAGTTGATTAGTATACACCACTATTGGATGTGCCAAGAAATACGGCCGCAGCTTTTTAGATGCCATGTATAACGCTAAACCAAACTTTTCAACAGGGGTACCTAATCTCGGCATTATGTAGCACATGGCTGATAGAGTAGACTGGGATCCGGTGGTCGTCCCGTTCAACAAGCAGAACTGGACTTAAGGAATGCTCAAAGATAGCGAGATAGATGTATAACTTCTCATCCTTGAGTGCACTGACGAGCCGAGGCAATGTATGCAGATGGCTTTTTAACTGAACGAATGCTTCCTCTACTTCCTCCGTCCACTCAAACATAGATTTCTTTTTTATGGTCTGAAAAAAGTATCGGCATTTGTCCCCTGATCTTGACGAAAACCGATCGAGGGTTGCCAAACAGCCGGTCAGTCTCTGCACTTCTTTAATTGTTCTTGGAGACTTCATGTCCAAGACAACTTGAATTTTTTTCAGGGTTAGCCTCAATTCCATGTTGATCAATTAAAAAATCCGAGAAATTTATCGGACTCAACACCAAAGACACATTTCTTCGGGTTTAACATCATCTTATGTCGCCTGAGTTCGGTAAATATTTCTCGTATATCCTTCAGATGGTCAACCGGCTCTTTTGAGTTGACAATCATGTCATCAATGTACGCCTCCATATTCTGGCCGAGCTGATCTCTAAAGACTGTGTTGACAAGTCGCTGAAATGTTGCAAGGGCATTCTTGAGACCGAGCGGCATAACCTTGTAACAATATAGCCCCTTCTTAGTCACAAATGCGGTATTTTCTTGATCTTCTTCCCATAGAGGAATTTGATGGAAACCAGAGTATGCGTCCATAAAGCTCATTAGGGCATTTTCGGCCGTAGAATCAACTAGACGGTCGATTTTAGGCAAGCGAAAGCTATCCTTAGGGAATGCCTTGTTCAAATCCGTATAATCCACGCACATTCTCCAGGTTCCATTTGGCTTCTGTACGAGTACTACATTAGCTACCCAATCAGGGTAATAGCATTGCCGAATGAAACCAGCGTCCAGTAGCTTTTTCACCTCAGTTGTGGTCGCATGATTCCACTCTTCCCTATGATTTCTTTTCTTCTGGCGGACAGGTTTAACAGCTAGGTTCACAGCCAACTTATGCACGGCTAGGTCAGGACTTATGCTTGGCATTTTGCTGACTTCAAACGCAAAAAAATCCTTAAACTCTCTCAACAATTGAACCAACTCGTCTCCAAGCAGACCCATAGCTTTAGTGCCGACACTGACCGTCCGACCTGGTTGATCGGGGTCAAGCACTACAACTTGATGATTGCCGACCAGCTGGGGTCTCAGCTCTTCAGGACGGCCGACAATCATTAGTTGCTATGCTTGGTCGGTCATGATCTGCTTTCGCTTCTGGCCGACTTGGTATGCTTTGAGAGGGGGGTTCGTTCCCTTTCAACTCGGACGACTTTCCATGTCCACAAATCGTTGGCTTAACAACTAATTGGTTGCACTCTATTGCCATTTTCTGACTCCCTTGAATTGAAACAATCTTTCCGTCCGAACGTTCAAACTTTAACAGCATTAAATGAAGGACGATCATCGCCTTTGCAGCATTTAGGGTGGGACGGCCGAGTATGACATTGTAGACAGTCAATTCTTTCACCACCAAGAATCGAATGACCATGTCCCTCCCTTCTCCTTTTTGCCCGAATCGAACTGGCATATCTATCTGTCCGACTAGGTGAATGATGTTTCCCCCAAATCCTACCAAGGGGTGAGTGATGTCCTTTAGAGCATCTTCTGGGAACTTTAAATTCTTCAGGGTGGCCATGCTGATGATATCGGATGAGCTGCCCGTATCTATCAGTATTCGGCCTACCTTTAAATTGGCTATTTTCATAACAAACACCATAGGGTCATTGTGTAGGGCTTTAACCTCCCCCCGATCAGCTTCAGAATTGGTCACTTCGGGGAAAGGTTCGGCCTTTACAGCGTTCGTCTGCATTACCTTTCCCAAGTTCCAAGCGTTCTGCTTAATTCCCTTCACGGTGGGGCCGCCTGAGGCAAATCCCCCGATATTACGATCACAAAACCCGAGTCGGTACTGTTCCCATCATCTTCTTAATCATTTTTCTTTTTTCTCGGACGTGTTGTCTGTCCGTGTATATGTGAACTTGGACTTCGTCACATAAGAATTCAGCATGCCCTTTTCGGCTAGCTTGTTTAACAATTTCTTCAAGTTGATGCAGTCGTTTGTGTCATGCCCCACGTCCTTGTGGTAATGACAGTACTTATTTTTGTTCTTGTACTGAGCAAAACCTCTTAACGGCTGGGGCTTTTCAAATTCAAAATTATCTTTGATCTCCATCAGGATGGAGTAACAGTCCTTGTTGAACTCATTCTGGGGCTCGTACGTCTTGACCTTTGATTTATGCTGCTTGCCGTCGACCACCCAAACTTCTTTCCTTTTGTTTCCATCTTTATTTTTTCCAGCCAAGTCTTGTTGAGTAGATTTTTTCTTCTCATCTCCCTTGGTTGGTGCCTTTGCTTTTGTAAGAGAACAAAAGTCGGCTTCCTCAATGTAGGCTTCGGTTTCCCGCAGAACACCTGCGTATGTCCGAATCTTTTTTCTTACCAGGTCAAACTTAAAACCATTATGCCTTAATCCCCGGAGAAATTCAGAGTATGCCATTTCATCTGGAAGATTATGAATTTGGGTTTCCTTTGTTAAATCTCTGGACGTACGACCGTAGGCCCTCATTTTTTCCTTGAACAATTGTTGCCAAATTAAGACTTGTCTTTCAAGGTGGTATGTTGTAAGAGAAATTTCCCACAAACAGCAAACTGAGAGTAGTAAAGCAATCGATACACCCGGCCGGAATGCTATTGAACCAATCCTACGCCACACCCTTCAAAGTGGCCGGGAAGCATTTGCACCAGGTAGCGTCATCTACGCTTCGTAAGTACATCAAGTTTCTGTACGAGGTGATATGTTCCTCTAGGTTTCCCTTACCGTCATAGGCTCCCACGAGTACACTTTTCACCTTCGGCGGCTAAGGAGTAGTTAAAATGTCTTGCAAAAAGAGAGGCAGCTTATCTCCAAGAGTCAGTAATCGCATCTACCAATCAATTGGATGAGGTGGCATAGGCTGTCCGGCCAAATAGGGAGTCTGGATGAATGTCTGACCAAACGACCCATATTGTTCGAAGACCTGGGGGCTCGGCTGCAAAATGTCGTTGAGACCTTGAGGGGGCTGATACTGAAGCGATTGCACTGGAATAGGGGTTAGAGTATGCATAGCTTCACTCCTGCTGGAGATGGCTGAGTTGCTATACTGGAATAGAGAGTGGTTGGAAAATTCGTCCGGCATTGTGGGAGTTGAAGCCGTGTCCGAGTAGGCGGCACTTTCCCGCCGCTTATGCCTGAGGTAGTCTATAGCGTCCTTCCATCTTCTAGACGGCCCTGTCTTCTCTCTTCGAGGCTGTCTACCCCTCCCCCCAGCCGACTGGGTTTTTGCCAACAGACTAGACAAATTCGTCTGTGGCACCCTCGGAGACCTTCCATTCGGCCGGCGAAATGGGGTGTTCCCAGCATCTGTCGCATTGGTTGCTCTATTTTGAGCTTTCTTTGGATCTCTTTCTCCCTCCTTCCTGAGCGACTGCCTAGAGGAAGAAGCTCGATTGCTCTCAAACTCCTTCCGAAGTTTGTTGAGCGCGGCCTGCAAAGAGGTAGCAGTAATAGGAGGATCATCGGCCTCTTGGAATGAGGCGGTGAATGGATCGCTGGTGAGAATTGTAGGGACTATATCCTCTATATGGCCGTCGTCGTCTGGACGAGGGCCGATATTAGGTGTCTGACCATCTTGCCATAACGGACGAGTATCCCCACAGACGACGCCAAATGCTTCTGGCGTTTTTTGGATTTCCTCGGATACTGGTCACGCTCTTCAGGCAATAAGACTGGGACACCTGCAAAATGAACGACTATTCCTTTACCGGAATATTTGCCTCCGACGATCAAATTAGAGATCTGAAATGGAAAAGGCTAGAGAGAGAAAGTAGAGAGAAGTTAAAGCTATTTAATGCTCTTGCTTGTAATGTCGTAATCCCCCCCCCCATCATAAATGATTGGGCTATTTATAGGGGTAGGAGTTTGTGCCCCTTTAGGGTTTGTACCTGTGGGGAATAAATTTCAAGCGTTAACCCCTAGCTTGAACCCCATTGTGATCATACACTAAAGTACGGTGGCGTCCAAAGGGAAAGAAGATAAAGCAAAAGAGTCGCCAACAAGTTTTAGGAACTTGTAAACCGTTCACGAGGTGAAGGTTATACCCCTTAACGATCCAAGAGATCGTCAACTCCATAAGGTCTAGAACCAAATAAGGGTTCGGGGATGAAGGTACAAATCCAACCTAAAAGAGATTGAACCTGCCCTAATAATAGGCCTCTACTTTATTCTGATCGTATTCATGTGCGCTTTTCGACTAACATGCAATCAATAGGTTTACCCTAAACCTGTTTATCTATTTTGGTTGAATATAATGCACAAATAAATCTATTATTGGCGATCACTTGAAATTATAATCAAATTAACCCTAAACAAGATTATAAATTATTTTATTAAGTGTGATTACAAGTACAAATTCCCTTTAAATATGCATAAAAAGGCGTGATCAAGCAATAACAATAAAAATCAAGCAACATAATAAATCATCATGATAATAATAATAATCATAACAATAATCATCATAATAACAACCATATTAATCATAATAATAATAATTATAACGATAATAAAATTAAAATCATAATCAAAACAATTATAAAAATAATCATAAATCATGTTAAAGCATAATAAAAATAGCAAGATCTTAGGCATAATACTAACAAGATTAATAACAAACCCTAGCATGTCACTAAGCATTAAAAATCAAATCTTTAACCCTAACATGAATAAATATCAGGAAGAACATAGGAAGCATCGCAGGAATCATAATAAGCATATTTGATATAACCTTTTCCCTAAACATGATACTAGGAATATCATAATAGCAATATAAACATGATTTCTACATCATAATATCAATTAAAACCTTTAAAGTACTAACTTTGATGCCTCATACCTCTTTCTAATAACAAAATACATACGTTAGTAACTTCAAGGAAAGTAATAATCAAAACAATTAAATTAAATAATTGAAAGAGAGATTTGGGACCAAACCCTCAGAAATTAAACCTTTCACATCTAGGGCGAAGGCAACTTCGAATATGGCTAGGTGTTTCTAGATCTTGCGAATGCGGAATTTTGTATGTAAAAGCAAGTTTTAGAAAAAAGAAAGAGAAAGAATTGATGAATGAGAAGAGAATGAGAGAATTGGCGCAACTGAAACAGAGCTGGCGCCAACCCTGGCTAACTGGCGCCAGGCACCAACACTAGCGCCAGGCGCCAATGGCTGGCGCCAGGCGCCAGGCCTAGCTCCAAGCGCCAATGCCTGTAGTCAGGCGCCAGGCATGTTTTTGACGCGCTTTCTCAAATCAGATAAGTTTTGCCGTACAGGAGGATAAAATCGTATATTTTCCTCAAAAATGCTATTTGATTTTAATTAAAACTCTGAAAAGTCAACAAAAGTCAATTTATCAATGTTAATTGAATTAGGAATGACAAGAACCTTCTAGAAGAATCTAGAAGACTAAAACCATTCCTAATTGCATTAGGAATGATAAATCATATTAGGCCCTCCTCTAGATCATTGGGCCGCACATAAGGCTCAAACCGGGCCCAGTTTAGTAAATTGGCCATAACTTCCTCAATATTCATCGAAATTGGGCTTATAATATATCGTTGGAAAGATCTTGTCAATCCCCATCCAACTACACTACTATTGGACCCATATCATGGACCAACCAAACTGGATTGGCTCTTTTCTTAAAATAAGTTTTAAAAAACAGAGAGAAGAGAAAAGAAATTAAAACTATCCGCAACATTAGACTTTCCACACTTTCGCTTCATTCGATTATGATTCAACGTGAAAGGTACTCATCACTGGGTTTGGTTTTTGGGAGACACATTTGGGTGTCTACAAAAGCCCCACTTTGACTGAGTTTGGAGAAACGCAAGTTTCGAAAACAAAAGTCAAAGTATCGATAGGGACGGAGAATGATTCAGAACGTTCTGCGATCCTAAATCACTCTTGTAACGCCGATACCTGCAAAACTAGTGTTAGTTAAACATATAAAAGAGTTAAGAAACGCGTATCTTGCACCGTCGAGCACACGTCTCTAAAAGTAACTGATTGTTTTGATGACCTCCTACAAGCTAGAGAATGTCATCCCGCTTGAAAACCGCTACGCCTATAACTGCTTCCAATATAGAAGATTGATTTGCCTGAAACGATATTCCTCCGCTATGATAGTATTCCACGTCCAAGGGAATACCATCGAAGATTATTTCTCTTGAAACAATCCTCGGTTGTTTGTGACAACTCTCCACAATCTAGGGAACGCCACCTTGCTGTTTCGATGTTCACTCGTCTCTGAACAAAGAGCTTCTTTTTTATATGTTCACGTGCCTCTGAACAAAGAGCTTCTTTTTGATATGTTCACGCGCCTCTGAACAAAGAGCTTCTTTTTTATATGATCTGCTGAATGATGTGTCCACGCGTCTCTGAACGAAGAGCTTGATAATAGGATGCCCACGCATCTCTGAGCGAAAGAGCTTGAGAATAGGAGATCTTTGATGATATGTCCACGCGTCTCTCAACAAAGAGCTTTTGATGATATGCCCACGCGTCTTTGGAGCAAAAGAGCTTGATGGAAATGTTCACGCGTCTCTGAACAAAAGAGCTTGAATAATATGCCCACGCGTCTCAGAAGCAAAGAGCTTTGATGGAGATGTTCACGCGTCTCTGAACAATAGAGCTTCGGTACTTGAACGTTTGTTGCAATAATATTCTGAAGAAAAAATTCTGAAGACCAACGTTTGTCAATCTCTAAAGCTTGCCTGAACTTTTGCTTCTGCCAAAACCAGTATGTCGGTGTTTTCGTGATGAGCCAATTCTTAGGCGCTTTAAGCTAAGTGAAACGATCTTTCATCAGGTCGACCACTTATTGTGATTGTAATTAAACTAACTACTTAATCATGTCAAATTGCTTATAGGGGCTAACTGGCGTACCAAGGAACCCGAAATTGCTGTATGAGGCCGAAATCACCTTTCCGAGAGGCTTCGAGCTCTGTCGCTGCTGAAATATCTCTGGCGCCGAGAATTGGAGTAGGGTCTTCCGTGTTCTGCTGCACCTGTATTTATTTTGACTATAGAACTTTGCCAATTTCTTTAACCATCTTAGGGTTGACCTAAGGCTTAATTATCTTAGGGTTGACCTAAGGTTTAATGTTGCTTGACTTAATAACTTGACATGACTCAAGGTATAAACTTGACTCGATATGATCGACTGACTCGAGGTTGACTCAACTCGAAGTGTAATGACACATGTGACTCGTGACCCGTGTGTGCATAGTGTTGATTGTGCGACTCGAAAAAGCAAAAAAATTTCCGTCATTTTTGTGGAGGGTACCGACTTTCTCCCGAAAAAGAAAGACACGAAAAAGAATCAAAAGTTTGAAGATGCATGTTGAATGAGCTTAGTCAAATGTTGTTTGATACTATCTCTCAAGGTGCAAGGATTAATCCATCCTAGGCTATCTCAATGGTTGACTCAATGAAAGTATTAAGGTAACTTAGGCACGGAGGCTAAGCACTTCATACTTCGTGATGCAATGATAATTATGATTGATGAGTGATGAGCGATGTGACAAGGCATGCTTCAACGTTATGTTAAGATCCCATGACAAAGGGTTCCTAAGGGTAAGTATATTTGGTCATGTATCTGTGTAGTGTGTGAAAGTGACACTAAAGTTAAGCCACAAGAGCTAAGTGTGTGGAAAGATATTACTTGTTAAAAGAGTCAAATGGTGGTGACTCTTAGGCTAGGTAAGCTAATGATGTAGGGATCAAGCCCCCAAGTCTAGCTCTACATGGATAGGGATGAGCATAGGAGATCCCTTGATATGATCATGGTGTAAGTGTGTGAATGTGAATATGAATGCATTTTTATTACGGCCACACCTCGATGTGAGGTTGCCTACGTATCCGTTAGGAATCAGGCCGAACGTAGCTCTAGCCGAACCTCGCACAAGTGTGTATACCTCAAAAAGGTCTTTTTAAGGGTTGTAACGTGGTTAGGCTAAAGGTTGAAGAAGGGGATAAAAGGCTCAAGACCCTAGATAAGCCCTCAAGGTGTGCAACTTTGCTTTTGGAATATTTATATTTTTATGCTTGAGGATTTTAACTCTTTTTTAGCTCTTTTTTGCTTTAGCATTTATTTTATTTTTGGAAGTGTGGGCAATCCCGATCATGTGGTCTATCAATCACTTGGCATTCATGTTTCTCAGGCATGGTACCGAGAACTCGATAAGAGACGCAATCTGAGACGTGTTCTTATCGAAGAAATTTTCATATCAAAGACATTGGAACACTTGTCCTTTTGTACACTTTATTTATTTTTGCTTATTTTTGCAATTTTAATTTTTTGAATTTACTCAAGCCTTTTTGAAATTGCATAAGTTACCATCCCATCCCAAGGTTAGGTGGATGTAGGTTAAAGAAAGAAAGGTCTATCGTTAGACGAGGCTCAAAGTGGTTTATGAAGAAAGGATTGTAAATTTGAAAGGTGAAAGTAGATATGATGTGGCTACAAGGGGTGCCTCAAATCATTGGTATACCTTATGCTTAATTCAACATGGATTTTTTTTCTTTTCTTTTCTTTTTTTTTTAATTTTATTTTTTAATGAAATATAATGAAATGATCATATGTAAGGAAATAAATGCTCATTTTTATTTAAAGAAAATATATAATGATCCTACAAAATAAATCTAAAGAGAATAAAAAAGGTGCCTATGCTAGACTTATTGGGGAAGGGGTAAATAAAAAAAGAAATAGAAAAAAGAGGTCACGAAATCTAGTCGTTGAAGCTCGCCTCTTGTCTTGCGTTGTTTCCTTTATCATCACTCGCTCTTCTTGTTAACTGGAGGTATGGGAAGCTTGTTATTATCAATCAAATGTTGGATATCCTCCTTTACCTTCCAACAGCTCTCAGTAGCATGACCCCTACCTTGGTGGTACTTGCAGTGCTCGTTTGGATTCCAACTAGGCAATATTTTCTTA
This sequence comes from Chenopodium album, assembly GCF_948465745.1. NCBI lineage: Eukaryota > Viridiplantae > Streptophyta > Magnoliopsida > Caryophyllales > Amaranthaceae > Chenopodium > Chenopodium album. The sequence goes on along the minus strand of NC_137841.1, from coordinate 21,611,414 downwards.
AGTGGGGGATCTTGAATAGGTCCAATGGGAGTAATGATTCCCTTGGCATAGAGTCGATCGAAAGCATCATCGTAGCTAATTTCGATAGGGGTAAATTCCCTTTTCGGTCGCTTTCGATTACCCATGGCTAGAATCTCACTAAGGTTGAAAGTACCAACACTATTACTAGAGTAGGTGTTTTCGAAAGAAGAAGGATAGTCGTTCTTATTCCCTTTACAGCCACTATTACCATTATTACTAATCTTGGCCTTCTTGTCGCGCGGAGGAACATGAAGGAGATTTGAATCAATGAAGTCTTGAACACGATCCTTGAGGGCGAGACACTTTTCAGTAGTGTGACCGCGACCTTTATGGTATCAACAACAGGAATTCGGATCCCAATTGGGAAAACGTCTTTCAAGTGGAAGGTCTTGACCTTGTCGTGAAGACAGTCAAAAGCTTCATTGTAAGTCATTTCTATTGGTGTGTATTCTTCAATGGTCCGTTTTGCCTGTGGCTTAGGAGCATTGATTTCTTCATTAAACCCTTGGCGAGAATTTTGTTCGATGGCCATTACTCGATTTGCTAGTCCTTCTACCACATTCAAGAGCATGGCAATGACATCTTGCAGTTTTTGAACGTCCTCTTTTAGACTTGACGAGTCTTCCTTGGTATTATCTAAGAAAAGACTTTCATCCTTCTCAATTATGGCCACCTCATCGAGAGAGGTCATATAAGCTGTCTCGATCGTGGGCTCTTCTACAGGTGTGATAAGAAGTGATGGATCGAAGGATGCTTGGTCATCTTCGATGGCTAGAATCTCGGAAGTTTCATTGTTATTGATCAGATCTTGAATAGCTTCTTTGAGTTTCCAACACTCTTCAGTGTCGTGACCCTTTCCTTGATGATAATTGCAGTGCTTATTAGGGTCCCACTTAGGTGGCCTGGCTTCTGGAACTGGATATTTGATGGGCCCTATGGGCATGACTAGTCCTTTGTGGTGTAGCTTCTCGAAAGCCATTTCATAACTCATACCAAGTGGAGTGAACACCCTTTTTGACCTTTGGATTCGTGATTTAGAGGTGTTCGTGGCATGTACCTCATTAATGGGAGAGGAAGAAGAAGGATTGTCGCTCTTCTTTCCTCTCACACTATTATCTTTCATAAGGTCATCTTCAATGTCAATGCCTATATTATAGACAGCCTTGAAAGTATTCAAGTTGTGTTGGTACTTTAAGTGTTTTGAATACTTCCCTTGGAGTTCTTGATAAACATCCTCACAGATTCTTTTTCGGTAGGAGCCTTGACCATATTAGCGGAAGTTTCCCTCCATTTGTTGAAGAAAGAAGTGAACCCTTCGTTTTCTTTTTGTTTTAACATCTCAAGTTGTCTGTGATCTGTTTCGTCTTGGATGTTGCACTTATATCTATCTATGAAAGCGTTTACTATCGATTCCCAGGTAGAGGTTTTCTCTTTGTCAAGGGAGAAGAAGCATTGTTGGCAAACGGTTTCGAGAGATAGTGGGAATAGAGAGGGGAAAACCTTCTTATCGATACCCTTAATGCTCATTATAGTTTCAAAAGCTCTTAGATGAAAGTAAGGGTTATCTGTTGCCTTGAATTTTGGGATGTCAGTGGCGTTGAACTTATGCGGAAGAAGTTCCTTGTCCAGCGAGACCCCTTGTGAACTCATGCCCCGAAATTTATAGTCACTAGATAGCTTCCTCAAACTTTCTTGCATGAGGTTCATTTGTTGTTGCTTCACGGGATCATCGACCTTGAGGGTGAGGAGCTTCAGTGTTTCAGTCATGGTAACTAGTTGGTTCCTAAGCTCATTGACTTCTTCTTGAGTTGCCATTATCCTTTTAGCCTTCCTCTTTTGACGAATCGGTTTATCAAAAAGCGATACTTGAACAAAGGTGTTGTCCTTGATTAATCGCCCTTCTCTCCTCGACCAAGTACTGTGGAAAAGGAATTTGGGGATATTTATTGTTAATTATTTGAATCAAACTTTATTCAACATGCAATGGATGGAGGAAGTGAAGAAATATAGGAATAGAATGTGAAAGAAGATTTAGATGGAGGGATATGAAGAATTAGGAATAGAATGTAACCTCAACTCAAATTACAGAAAGACCGACTCATGCATGAACCTAAGACATGGTCATGGTGTGAAAAGATTATGTACAAAGTGTGTGCTAAGACTAGTGAGTGTAGGTGACATGTTAAGACTCGTGTCATGACCATGTGGCTAGACTATGTGACTAGACTCAAGCAAAGACTATGTTAAGACCTCACGTATATGCATAAACTAGATAGGCTGTGGTATTTTAGTCATAACTTTTGATATGTGACTCTGATTTTGATTAAACCAAGGCCAAATTAAAGATAAAACTTGGGGCTACAGATCCATAGGTTGTAAGACTCATAGTTCTTTCTAGAACTCCAGCTATGACCAAAACAAGTTGACGCTTGTGCAATATACGGGAATAAAAATCCGGGTTGACTTAAAATGACTATGACTCGATTTTAAGTTTATTTTTAGCTCAAATTAATTAATTAATTTATTAAACAAAGTCCTTTAGTCATTAATCAGTGTATTTAGTCCTAACACAAGTCAAACAAACGGTTAGGAAAAATCACATAGAGTATGCACAACAAATAATGCACAATTAGTCAAGTAGGCACAATATGATGCATGTCTCTAGTTCTCTAAAGTTCGGGATATGGTTTAGTCAATAGAGGGTCCATGGTTAATTGTCTTGATGCACCGCGCGGAAGCCTAACCGTGAAGGGTTGGCGTGAGTGGATGGGACACCGCGAGTTTTAGAAAAAACTCGCTTCCATGGTTTGGTGAATTCAACATTCTCGGAAGTACCCTTTGTTGCACAGAGCGTTCAATCGGGTATATGGAGCATGAATTCCCAGAGGGTTATGTCCATATGTAGAACACATATGGGTTTCAGAAAAGTGAGAAAAAATTCAATCAGGAAGTAGGATCGAGCAAACAATACGAAAAACCGGTCGAAATTAGAACGCATATTTCTGGCTCGGTATTGGGGGAAGTTGGCGCCAGCAATCAGAGACTGGCGCCAGCTTTTAGCTGTAGCGCCTGGCGCCAATGCTGGTGTCTGGCGCTACGGTTAAAATGCTGGCGCCAATGCTCTGGCCCCTGGTGCTACTTCCCACATGCCTCAGCAGCTTTCTGTGCTCGATAAAATTTTCCAGTTTCGCGCGGTGTTATTTTGGTCCTAGTTGTGAAAGATATTTCTCAAATTTCATACGTGTAAAATCCTATGTTTTTAACTCATTACGGATGATCTTTCCAACGAGATCTTTTTTATGCATATGACAATAATGTTAATCAAAATTACGCACATGAAATACTTAGAACGTTTCGAGTCTTATCCACTCATTCTAGATCATTGCCGAAACAAATTCAGGAATTAAAATAGAAATCCTCCCCAGTGGAGTCGCCAAAAACTGTGGGGAATAAATTTCAAGCGTTAACCCCTAGCTTGAACCCGACTGTGATCATACACTAAAGTACGGTGGCGTCCAAAGGGAAAGAAGATAGAGCAAAAGAGTCGCCAACAAGTTTTAGGAACCTTTAAACCGTTCACGAGGTGAAGGTTATACCCCTTAACGACCCAAGAGATCGTCAACTCCATAAGGTCTAGAACCAAATAAGGGTTCGGGGATGAAGGTACAAATCCAACCTAAAAGAGATTGAACCTGCCCTAATAATAGGCCTCTACTTTATTCTGATCGTATTCATGTGCGCTTTTCGACTAACATGCAATTAATAGGTTTACCCTAAACCTGTTTATCTATGTTGGTTGAATATAATGCACAAATAAATCTATTATTGGAGATCACTTGAAATTATAATCAAATTAACCCTAAACAAGATTATAAATGATCTTATTAAGCGTGATTACAAGTACAAATTTCCTTTAAATATGCATAAAAAGGCGTGATCAATCAATAACAAAAAAAATCAAGCAACATAATTAATAATCATGATAATAATAATAATCATAACAATAATCATCATAATAACAACCATATTAATCATAATAATAATAATTATAACGATAATAAAATTATAATCATAATCAAAACAATTATAAAAATAATCATAAATCATGTTAAAGCATAATAAAAATAGCAAGATCTTAGGCATGATACTAACAAGATTAATAACAAACCCTAGCATGTCACTAAGCATTAAAAATCAAATCTTTAACCCTAACATGATACTAACATGAATAAATATCAGGAAGAACATAGGAAGCATCGCAGGAATCATAATAAGCATATTTGATATAACCTTTTCCCTAAACATGATACTAGGAATATCATAATAGCAATATAAACATGATTTCTACATCATAATATCAATTAAAACCTTTAAAGTACTAACTTTGATGCCTCGTACCTCTTTCTAATAACAAAATACACACGTTAGTAACTTCAAGGAAAGTAATAATCTAAGCAATTAAATTAAATAATTAAAAGAGAGATTTGGGACCAAACCCTCAGAAATTAAACCTTTCACGTCTAGGGCGAAGGCAACTTCGAATATGGCTAGGTGTTTCTAGATCTTGGGAATGCGGAATTTTGTTTGTAAAAGCAAGGTTTAGAAAAAAGAAAGAGAAAGAATTGATGAATGAGAAGAGAATGAGAGAATTAATGATTGCGAATGAAAACGGATTGTAGGTGAATATAGATGAATGTTGAAGAGAATCGGTTAATGAAAACAGAGTTTTTAATATGTTATTTAAAGAGAAAATCAGCCAAAAAGATAAAATTAACAAAGCAGAGCATTGGCGCAACTGAAACAGAGCTGGCGCCAACCTTGGCTAACTGGCGCCAGACACCAACACTAGCGCCAGGCGCCAGGCCTAGCTCCAAGCGCCAATGCCTGGAGTCAGGCGCCAGGCATGTTTTTGACGCGCTTTCTCAAATCAGATAAGTTTTGCCGTACAGGAGGATAAAATCGTATATTTTCCTCAAAAATGCTATTTGATTTTAATTAAAACTCTGAAAAGTCAACAAAAGTCAATTTAGCAATGCTAATTGAATTAGGAATGACAAGAACCTTCTAGAACAATCTAATAGACTAAAACCATTCCTAATTTCATTAGGAATGATAAATCATATTAGGCCCTCCCCTAGATCATTGGGCCGCATATAAGGCTCAAACCGGGCCCAGTTTAGTAAATTGGCCATAACTTCCTCAATATTCATCGGAATTGGGCTTATAATATATCGTTGGAAAGATCTTGTCAAGCCCCATCCAAATACACTACTATTGGACCCATATCATGGTCCAACCAAACTGGATTGGCTGTTTTCTTAAAATAAGTTTTCAAAAACAGAGAGAAGAGAAAAGAAATTAAAACTATCCGCAACATTAGACTTTCCACACTTTCGCTTCATTCGATTATGATTCGACGCGAAAGGTACTCATCACTGGGTTTGGTTTTGGGGAGACACATTTGGGTGTCTATAGTACCCTAAAATTCAGTGACGTGAATGGCTGCGCAATCAAGTGATGCCACGTGTAGCATGGGGGCGCTGTTTTGCGGCTTTCATGGAGATCTCTTGAGATTTGGGCCATGATGTAATAAGGTCTTTTTAATGCTGATTTCAAGGGATTTTTTATGCCTTAGACACGCGTCATCTTCCCATAGTGACTCGTGTTGCCCTCTGATTGGGCCACGTGTCACTACGGGATTGGTCCACGTACTTGGGGTATTTTTACCCGAAACAGCAGTCACCTTCGATGATGTTCCCGGGGTACTGTGGAGGATTTTCACAAACAATCGAGGATAACTACAAGCAGTGGTCTTCGACGATGGCGTTCACGAGGCACTGTGGAGGTTGTCACAACATAATACAACAAAAATCGATTACTCCAGAGACGTGTGCTCGACGGTGCAAGATATGCGTCTCTTAACTCTCTTGTACTGTCTGTTTAACTAACGCTAGTTTGCAGGTGTCAGGGTTATAAGAATGATTTAGGATTGCAGAACTTTCTGAATCATTCTCCGTCCCTATTGCTACTTTGACTTTTGTTTTCGAAACATGTGTTTATCTAAACTCGGTCAAAGTTGGGGCTTTTGTAGACATCCAAATGTGTCTTCCCAAAAACCAAACCCAGTGATGAATACTTTTCACGTTGCTCGATTATCGAATGAAGTAGAAGTGTGAAATTTCTTGTAATGTGGTTGTTTTTTAATAAAATATTTCTTTTTGAAAATCTTCTCTATTCATGAAAATAGCCAGTTCAATTTATCATGATAAGGGTCCAATAATAGTGTAATTGGGTTGGGTTCGCAAAAAGCTTTCCAATGATATATTATAAGCCCAATTTCAATGAATAAATTTCAATGAATAATGAGGAAGTTATGGCCCAAATATTAAATTGGGTCTGAAATGGTTTTATGACCCAATGATCTAGTGGAGGCCCCATTAATTATTATTTCTAAAATTATTAGGATTGATTCTATTTTTTTAGAATAATATAGATGGTTATTTTGAGTTCTAATAACATTGGGATTGATGATTATTCTTTTTAGAAAAATGATGAATTTGGTTCGAAATAAAACAATTGTTTTATTATGATAAAATCTGATTTAAAATTAATTAAAATGGAGTTCAATTGCTTAATTTTATTAAGAAGAGGATTCCTTACAAAGCGTGTTTTATCTTTTAATTAGCGCCAAACGATAAAGCATGTCGCCAAACGACAAAGCATGTCGCCATGCGTGATGCTTGTCGTTTCGCACAGGGCTCTATCGTCGGAGACATGGGTCAGTTTTATTTCGATTCAAATTCTGCTTTTTTTTCTATCGATTTCGGACTATTTTCTTATAAATAGGGGTCGTATTTCCCCGTTTGATTCATTCACAATCATCAATAACCATCTCTCTTCTCTAAAAGCAATAGCTTATTCTTCTCCCTCTTTCTAAACCTTCCCCTTTCACAAAATTCCGCATTTAAAAGTCTAAGACACATCTAGCCAAGTGTGAAGTTTCCTTCGCCCTAGACGTGAAAGGTTGATAATTTCTGAGGGTTTGATCCCAAATCTCTATTTCAATTAATTTAATTGTTTGATTTAATATTTTCATTAAAGTTACTGACACGTGTATTTTGTTTTTAGAAAGAGATACGAGACATCGAAGTAAGTAATTTAATTACTTTAATTATTCTTTTGATATGGAAATCTTGTTATTGTAATTTCTAGTATCATGTTAGGATGCTTTTACTGTTTTCTAATATCATGTATCTTTTTAGTATCATGTTTAGGTTGCTTCCTATTTCTTCTATCATGTTTGGGTTAAAGCTTTGATCTTTATGTTTAGTGACATGCTAGGATTTGTTATTAAGCTTCCTTCCCTTTAGATGCCGCCATGCTTAAGTGTATGATCACAGTGGGGCTCATGTGTGGGATGCTTGAAATATTCCCTAAAATACGCTTCATTTGTTCGCTTATGCACTTCATTTGTTGGCTGATATGTTCCTTATGTTGGCTGATGTACTCCTACCTCTTGTTGGCTTTGGCTGACATACTCCTCTTGTTGGCCTATATGTATCTACTGTTGGCTAATATAATTCTCTAGTTGGCTTATATGTATCTTTTGTTGGCTAATATACCCCTCTTGTTGGCTTATATGTATCTTTTATTGGCTGATATATCCCTTTTATTGGCTTATATGTATATTTTGTTGGCAAATATACTCCTCTTGTTAGCTTATAAGATATTAGCCAACTACTACTCCGTATCGCAAAATGGCAAAATCATATCACCCAACACATTAAACCTTCGTAGCCCCCCAACATTTTATATTCAAACCTTCCATATAGTTGTTGTTGTTGGAAACCTTCGCAGCTTACCCATTGAAACCTTCCATACTAGTTGGAAACATATTAAACCTTCGCAGAATTGCAGCCTACCCAACATTTTCCATTCAAACCTTCACAACCTACCCAATTAAATCTGAATAAATTCACTTATTTGCCCATTTTTCATTGAATCAATCTCTCTCATTAACAACAATGGCATCCAATAAATTGTTGTAGTTTCCACCACCAGCACCGAACCGCCACCAACAGCAACTCAACCACCGCAACCTGCAATTCTATCTCCCACGCGACCTGCACAACCACCACCTACACCAACTCCAGCAGCCCTTAAAAATCTCAATTTTTTGTCACCACCACAAATTGCAAATCGCATTTCGTCTCCATCTTCGTCATCTTCACCTTCGATTTCAATCAAAAAATAATTCATTTTCTTCTAAATAAATTGATTCGATTTGATTAGCTGATTCAAGCATTATGATGTTATTTCGTTTTGTGAGCCTTAAAATCTCAGTTTTCTTTGATAATTGATTTGAATGGTAAAGTTTAAATTGTGTTTGAAGAGAAAATAGGTTGCCCGCACAAACTGTTGGGTTCGGGTGGACACACCCAATAGTTTACGTATATTTTGAAGGATAACTAACTATGTATGTTTGATGAGATACAAATGATACAATATAACTATTAAAAGGTGATCTAAGTTACCCCAAGTACGGGTGTTCAAAAAAACCCGACCTGATTGTCCCGACCCGCTGATCTGTTGTCCCGGCAAATACCCGATGGGAATTTTACGAAAAAAACCTTTTATTTCGGGTCAGGTACCCGACCCGGGAAAACTGTCTTCTCTCCGAGTCGGGACATGGGCCGGATTTTTCCAGAATCGGGTACCCGATCACCCGAATTAAAAATTAAAAAAAAAATAATCACCCTCAAAACTCCTCACTTCCTCAAACAGCCCCCTTTCACGAAATTAGGGTTCTCAATCTCCTCTTTCTTTCTCCGCCGCTCCCTCTCTTCCTCTCTCTCTCTCTCTCTCTCTCTCTCTCTTCGTGTCTCTCTCTCTCTCTCTTAGTGCCTCTCTCTCTTCCTGCTCTTCTTGCCTTCTTCTTCCTTCATAGATCTTCCCTTCACGAGTTTAAGTTCAAGCGAGTTTAAGCCTTCTGTCTCAGGTAATTTCTTTTCTCATGCAAGTTTAATTTCGTTGTAATTTGTGGTAATCCAATTGTTAGTGTATTTCGTGCTAATTGATAGTGTATTTCGTGCTAATTGATAATGGATTTCACTATTTCGTGCTAATTGTGCTAATTGTGGAAACAATTTATCGTGGTAATTGTACTAAATTTGTAGTGTATTTCGTGCTCAATTTCGTGCTCAAATTCGTGGTATTGCGTTTGTTCATGAAATGTAATTTGCAATTGATATAAGATTCTCATTTGTGCATTATATCTACAATACTGTAATATCGGTATTACTTTATTATGCTCATAATTATAGCATTCTATTGGTAAGATGTATGAATATAATTATAGCATTATATTGATAGTTTATTGCGTTTGCTCAAATTTGTGGTCTTGAATTTGTATGTCTCACTATCTCTATTTGTGTACGGCATAAGGATTTGTCACCAGTTCATCACTGTCTGTATAGTGTATAATCTCTATTAACAATTTAACATGTATGGCATGAGGATTTGTCTCACTGTCTGTAATGGCTCCTCTTATGTTCCTTGTATGGACTGGTTGTATAATCTCATTAATCTGTGAGTGTTTGATGTATATTAACATATATGGACTGATTTGTCTCACTGTATAATTGTATATGTCTTGAATTGATGTGTGTTTGTTATGTAATTATTTTTTTGCATTATTTGGTTTTGTAGGAATTAAAGACTTGGTTTTGGAGCAACCAACGATTAATATTGATGAGACAACTGAAGTTTCGGATCTCACAAGTGAATGAAACACAACCTCCAAGCTTATTTAATTTGCATTGTGGCGTTGTTATATTATTGTACTTTGTATTTGTAATTTGTATGTTTGGAATTATGTAACTAATGACTTCCCCTAAACTTTAACTTTTAATTAGTACTTTAATATGTTAAAACATGTATCTAAAATGTAGCAGCCTAGCAGGTACTCAAGGCAGTCAAGGGCTACATTTTACTGCAGTAATTCTGGAAAAACATGCATAAAGCAGAACATGTTTCTTTTTTAATAAAAAAATGCAGCAGGTTTTTTGCCAAAAATAAAAAAATGAAGCAGTGTTTTACAAAAAATGAAATCTGGAATTTTTACAAAAAAATACAGCAGATTAAATACATAATATTAAGTAAAAAGTAATTTTAAAAAAATAAATAAAAAGAGATCCGGGTACCCATGTCCCGACCCGAATAATTCGGGTACCCGGAACCCAGGCTATTCGGGTCGGGACATGGGACAAGATAACAAGTGCCCGAAAACTCAGGTACCCGAATTTTCGGGTACCCGAAAACCCGGGTACCCGGATTTGAACACCCCTAACCCCAGGCCAAAACATTGGCCTACCCTGTTAATTGGCAGGTTGCGCTAGCATTTCTGAAAATGGTTTGAAAGTCCTTTATTTTAATTTGGCTCAAAATCGTAGGTTTTGGTACAACATTTGTCGACCTGAATATGGGTCTGAATCGACTTGAAATAGGTTAACTTTTTTCCTTAGGCTTGGAAATCCATGATAATAGTATTAGGGGTTGGGAAAGAAAAAGAAATCTCATCTGGTTAATAGAATCGAAATTTTGAAAACATGATCAAATTTTATAAGTTTCAAATATTTTAGATTTGATATTCAAAATATACATTTGTAATTAAGGATATATGATCAGATTTTATAAGTTAAAAATATTACAGATTTGATATTAAATAAATATAAGGAAAAATTGCCACCATTATTCCCAACTTTGCTTAACCCGTCAATATTAATCATAACTTCAGTTTATTCCTATCACTCCCAACTTTACACCCTAGTAATTTTTATCACCCCCAACCGGTTATCCAACCCGATGTAGGAGATTACCTGGTGCTAGCGACCTCAAACACAAACAGCAAGCGACCCACCACCACACAACTGACTAACCCTAACCCTAACCTAAGCTTAGACCCATCACCACCAAGACCAACCACCACAAACATGAAAGCATTACCTTAAATTAGAAATTAGCTTTGAATTTTACCTCAAATTTGGCTAATTACGCCAAATTCGACCATGAAAACTCTAGTCGAAATTAACTCTTAAAAACCAGCATACAAAATCAAAAGAAAATATAGGGTGGAGCGGCATTAGGCGTTGAAGGGTGGCGGGGAATTTAATGGGGTGGCTGTGGCGTCCGGTTAGGTTGGGAAATGAGTAGAGAGAAGAGAAAGGGAGGACAAGAAAACAGGAGAAAGACGGAGAGAGGGAGAGAAGAGGGAGAAGACAAGATGAGGACGGAGAAGGTGAAAGACCGAGAGAGAAGAGGGAGGACAAGAGAAGGAGGATGGAGAAGAAAACCACGGCAGCCGGCGCTCCGAAGGAAGGGGGTTAGGCAGCCATGGCACCAGGCTGGTCATGGCTAAGGGAAGGGGAGGCTGGCCGTGGCTAAGGGAAGGGGATGGTGAATTATTTTATTTATTTATACATATAATTTTTTTATTTTTTTGCCTTTTTTAACTTATCATGTTGCGACACATGTGCAAAAAATCACAAAGTCGGCAAAGTTTACTTCTTCGACTGGTTCCAAGTCACGCACTTGGGGTGATAAAAATTAATAGGGTGCAAAATTGGGAATGATAGGGAATAAAGTGAAGTTGAGATTAGTATTGGCGGATGGAGAAAAGTTGGGATAAATGGTGGCAATTTTAAATATATGATTAGATTTTATAAGTTAAAAAATTACAGATTTGATATTTAAAAAAGAAAATCAATTTGCATATAGATCACATTTGATAAATTTTTAATATTGATTTTTTTTTGATGCAGTAGTGTAGACACCCATTTGTGTCTCCCCAAAACCAAACTAGGTGATGAGTACCTTTCACATCGAATCATAATCGGATGAAGTGAAAGTGTAGAAAGTCTAGTGTTGCGGATAGTTTTAATTTCTTTTCTCTTCTATCTGTTTTTGAAAACCTATTTTAAGAAAACAGCCAATCCAGTTTGGTTGGTCCATTATATGGGTCCATTAATAGTGTAGTTGGATGAGGCTTGAAAAGAGCTTTCCAACATTATATTATAAGCCCAATTCCGATAAATATTGAGGAAATTATGGCCAAATTACTAAACTGGGCCCGGTTTGATACTTATATGCGGCCCAATTAACTAGAGGAGGGACTAATATCGATTAATCATTCCTAATGCAACTAGGAATGGTTTTAGTCTTCTAGATTCTTCTAGAAGGTTCTTTTCATTCCTAATTCAATTAGCATTGATAAATTGACTTTTGTTGACTTTTTGGAATTTTAATTAGAATAAAAGAGTGATTTTGAGAAAAATACGATTTTATCCTCCTGTACGGTTAAATTTTACCTGATTTTAAAAAATGCGTCAAAAAACTGGTTAGCGCCTAACGCCAGCATTAGCTCCTGGCGCAACGCTTGGCGCCTGGCGCAAATGTCAGCGTCTGGCGCTAGCTTCGTTTTTTTACGTCAGAACTCTGGTTCGATTTTCTATCTTATTGGCTGATTTTCTCTATAAATAGCCTCCAAAAACTCCGTTATCAATCATCAATTCTCATCAAATATCAACAACTCTCTAATTCTCTTCTCTCTCGAAGCTAAAGCTTATTCTTACTCTCTCTCTCTTTTCTAAATCAACCTTTTTACATACAAAAATTCCGCATTCACAAGAGCTAGACGCACCTAGCCAAATTCGAAGTTGCCTTCGCCCTAGACGTGAAAGGTTTGATTTCTGAGGGTTTGGTCCCAAATCTTTATTTCAATTATTTAATTTAATTCTTTGATTATTATTTTCCTTGAAGTTACTAATGCGTGTATTTTGTTATTAGAAAGAGGTACGAGGAATCCAATTAAGTGCTTTAATTGTTCACATTGTTATTATGATGTAGAAATCATGCTTAGGTTGTTATTATGATTCCTAGTGTTATGTTAGGGCGTTTTGATCTTCCTAGTATCATGTCTAGGGTAACTTTAATATCAAGTATGTCGCTTCTTATGTTCTTTCCTTATATTAATATTCATGTTAGTATCATGTTAGGGTTAAAGCTTTGATTTTTATTGTTTAGTGACATGCTAGGGTTTGTTATTAATCTTGTTAGTATCATGCCTAGGATCTTGCTATTATTATGCTTTAACATGATTATTCTTATTATTATTATGATTATCGTAATTGTTAATTTATGATTATTATGATTATTGGTATGGTGATGATAATTATGTTGCTTGATACATTATTTATTTTTATTGCTTGATCACGTCTTTTATGTATGTTTAAAGGGAAGTGGTTCTTGTAATCACGCTTAATAAGATAATTAATAATCTTGTTTAGGGTTAATTTGATTATAATTCAAGTGATCGCCAATAATAGTTTATTTGTGCATTAATATTCAACCAACATAGATAAACAGGTTTAGGGTTAATCCTATTGATTGCATGTTAGTCAGAAAGCGCACATGAATACGATCAGAATAAAGTAGAGGTCTATTATTAGGGCAGGTTCAATCTCTTTTAGGTTGGATTTGTACCTTCATCCCCGAACTACCAGTCATGGTTCCAGACCTATTGGAGTTAACGATCTCCTGGATCGTTAAGGGGTGTAAGCTTCACCTCATGAAAGGTTTACAAGTTCCTAAAACTTGTTGGCGACTCTTTTGCTATATCTTCTTTCCCTTTGGACGCCACCGTACTTTAGTGTATGATCACAGTGGGGTTCAAGCTAGGGGTAATGCTTGAAATATTCCCTACATTTTTTGGCGACTCCACTGGGGAGGATTTTTATTTTAATTCCTGAAATTTATTTCGGCAATGATTTAGAATGAGTGGATGAGACTCGAAAAGTTCTAATTATTTCATGTGCGTAATTTTGATTAATTTTATTGTCATATGCATAAAAACGATCTCATTGGAAAGACCATATGAAATGAGTTAAAACATAGGATTTTTACACGTAGGAAATTTGAGGAATATCTTTCACAAGTAGGACCGAAATAATGCTGCGCAAAACTGGAACATTTTATCGAGCACAGAAAGCTGCTGAGGCATGTAGGAACTAGCGTCAGGAAACAGAGTCTAGCGCCACTAATTTGACTTTAGCGCCAAGCGACAGCTTTGTTTCCAGGCGCTAAAGCCGAATCCTTGGCGCCGGCCTCTCTTTGCTGGCGCCAAGTTCTTCCAATACCGAGCCAGAAATATGCGTTCTAATTTCGACCAGTTTTTAGCACTATTTGCTTGATCCTACTTCCTGATTGAGTTTTTCTCACTTTTTTGAAAACCATATGTGTTCTACATATGGACATAACCCCCTGGGATTCATGCTCCGTCTACCTGATTGAACGCTCTGTGCAACAAAGGGTACATCCAAGAATGTTGAATTCACCAAACCATGGAAGCGAGTTTTTAACTCGCGGTGTCCCATCCACTCGCGCCAACCCTTCACGGTTAGGCTTCCGCACGGTGCATCCGGACAATTAACCATGGACCCTCTTTGACTAACCCATATCCCGAACTTTAGAGAACTAGACCCATGGTTAGGTTGCAAACTCATTGCATCATGTTGTGACTACTGGACTACTTGTGCATCTCTTACTTGTGCATACTTATTATGTGACTAAGCTAACCGTTTGGTTTGACTTGAGCTTGTAAATAAGTCTTAATAAACTAATTAATGACTAAAGGACTTTGTATAATTAATTAATTAATTAATTTGAGCTAATAAATATGTCTAAAATCGAGTCATAGTCCCTTTAAGTCAACCCGAATTTTTATTCCCGTATACTGTACAATTCAAGCGTCAACTTGTTTTGGTCATAGCCGGATTTCTTGGAAGAACTACGAGTTGTACAACCTATGGATCTGTAGCCCCGAGTTTTATCTTTAATTTGGAGTTGGTTTCATCCAAATAAGAGTCACAGATCAAAAGTTATGACTAAAATACTACAGTCTGTCCAGTTTAATGCATATACGCGAGGTCTTAACTTAGTCTTTGCTTGAGTCTAATCACATAGTCTAGCCACATGGTCATGACACGAGTCTTAACATGTCACCTACACTTACTAGTTTAACACACACTTTGTACATGTCACCATGACCATGTCTTAGGTTCATGCATGAGTCAGTTTTCCGTCATTTGAGTTGGTAGGGGTACATTCTATTCCTAATTTCTTCATATCGATCCCTCCATCTACATCATTTTTCTTCACATCACGACCTTCATTCTTCCTACCTTCTTTCATATATGCATGTTGAATAGAGTTGAGTCAAATAATTAACAATGAATATCCCTAATTTCCCTTTCCACGGTACTTGGTCAAGGAGAGAAGGGCGATTAATCAAAGACAACACCTTTGTTCAAGTCTTACTTTTTGATAAACTGATCCGTCAAAAGAGGAAAGCTAAGAAGATAATGGCAACTCAAGAAGAAGTCAATGAACTTAGGAATCAATTGATTACCGTGAATGAAGCATTGAAGGCTTTAACCCTCAAAATTGATGACCATGTGAAGCAACAACAAATGAACCTTATGCAAGAAAGCTTGAGCAAGCTATCTAGTGACTATAAATTTCAGGGCATTAGTTCACAAGGGGTCTCTCTGGATAAGTAACTTCTTCCGCATAAGTTCAATGCCAACGACATCCCAAAATTCAAGGCAACAGATAACCCTTACTTTCATCTAAGAGCTTTTGGAACTATAATGAACATTAAGGGGATTGATAAGAAAGTCTTTCATTCCTTGTTTTCTTTATCTCTTGAGACCGTTTGTCAACAATGATTCTTTTCTCTTGACAAAGAGAAAACCTCTACCTGGGAATCGATAGTAAACGCTTTCATTGATAGGTACAAGTGCAATATTCAAGTTGAAACCGATTATATACAACTTGAAATGCTAAGACAAAAAGAGAATGAAGGCTTTACTTCTTTCTTCAATAAGTGGAGGGAAACTTCTGCTAAGATGATTGAGGTGCCCTCCGAAAAAGAATCTGTGAGGATGTTTAATAAGAATCTCCAAGAGAAGTATTCGAAGCATTTAAAATATCAACATAATTTGAATACTTTCAAAGCCGTTTATGACATCGGAATTGAAATCGAAGATGACCTCGCAAAGCAAAAAGCTACTAATAATAGTAACCACGGTGGCTGGAAAGGAAAGAAGAATGACAATCCTTCTTCTCCCGAAAACGCTCACTCTAGTAATAATGTTAGTACCTTTGACCATAACGGTGTCTTAGCCATGGACAATCAAGGATATAAAAAGAAACCCAGGAGAGAACTCACACCCGTTGGAATGACCTACGATGCCGCTTTCGACTGTCTTTACGATCGAGGATTAATCAAACCTATTGGCCCTACCGAGGATCCAACGCCAGAATATCGATCTTCAAGATGGAATCCCAACTCCTATTGCAAGTACCATCGAGGAAACGATCATACCCCTGATGAATGCTACAGGTTTCAAAATCTCATTCAAGATCTCATAGAAGAAAACAAGATACCATTGCCTCTAGCTAGCGAGAAGACTGGGTGATGATGAAGCAAACAACACAAGACAAGAGGCGAGCTTCAACGACAAGATTTCATGACCTCTTTTTCTATTTCTTTTTCATTTTTTCCTTTCCCCAATAAGTCTAGCATAGGCACCTTTCTTTTCCCTTAGATTAATTTTGTAGATTCTTTCTTTTCCCTTAGATTAATTTTTG
This sequence comes from Chenopodium album, assembly GCF_948465745.1. Taxonomy (NCBI): domain Eukaryota; kingdom Viridiplantae; phylum Streptophyta; class Magnoliopsida; order Caryophyllales; family Amaranthaceae; genus Chenopodium; species Chenopodium album. Next base: position 21,594,686 of record NC_137841.1, on the reverse strand, counting down.
TAGGATCATTATTTCTTTTCCTTTAATAAAATGAGCATTTATTTCCTTACATATGATCATTGCATTGCATTAAAAAAAATAATAATAAAAAAAAAATCCATGTCAAACTAAGCACAAGGTATACCAATGATTTGAGGCACCCCTTGTAGCCACATCATATTACCTTTCACCCTTCAAATATACAATCCTTTTTTGATTAACCACTTTGAGCCTCGTCTAACGATAGACCTTTCTTTCTTCAACCCACATCTACCTAACCTTGGGATGGGATAGTGTGCAATTTATGAAATTTTAAAAAGCTTGAGCGATTTCAAAATATTAAAATAGCAAAAAAAAAATAATATTAATAAAAGTGTACAAAAGGGCAAGTGTTCCAATGTCTTTGATATGAAAACGTCTTCGATATGAACACGTCCCGGATTGTGTTTCTTATCGAGTACTCGGTACCGTGCCTGAGAAACATGAATGCCAAGTGAGTGATAGACCGCATGATCGGGATTGTCCACACTTATAAAAATAAAATAAATGATAAAGCAAAAGAAAAAGCTAAAAAAGAGTGAGAAACCTCAAGCATAAAAATACAAAGATTCAAAAGCAAAGTTGCACACCTTGGGGGCTTATCTAGGGTCTTGTGCCTTTATCCATTTCTTCTTTAACCTTTATCCTAACCATGTTACAACCCTTAAAAAGACCTTTTTGAGGTATACACACACATGTGCGAGGTTCGGCTAGAGCTACCTTCGGCATGATTCCTAACGGATACGTAGGCAACCTCACATCGAGGTGCGGCCGTAATAAAAATGCATTCACATTCATATTCACACATCATGATCATATCAAGGGATATCCTATGCTCATCCCTATCTACTTAGAGCTAGACTTGGGGGCTTGATCCTTACATCATTAGCTTACCTAACCTAAAGAGTCACCATCATTTGACTCTTCTTGAAATAATATTTTCCCACACACTTAGCCCTTGCAGCCTAACCTTAGTGTCACTTTCACACACTGCACAGATACATGACCAAATAGCCTTTCCCTTAGGAACCCTTTGTCATGAAATCTTAACACAGCACTGAAGTATGTCTTGTCATATCAACATCACTCATCAATCATAATCATCATTGCATCGAAGTATGAAGTGCTTAGCCTCCGTGCCTAAGTTACCTACATACTTTAATCATTGAGTCAACGATTGAGATAGCCTAGGATAAATTAATCTTTGCACCTTGAGAGACAGCATCAAACACATATATTTGACTAAGCTCATTCAACATGCACCTTCAAAAACTTCGATTCTTTTTCGTGTCTTTCTTTTTCGGGAGTAAGTCGGTAACCTCCACAAAAATGACGAAATTTTTTTTCTTTTTTTGCATTTTCGAGTCCCACGATCACAATACAATGCACACACGAGTCATGTACACATTGAGTCATGTCGTATCATATCACTTTGATTTGAGTCTAACACATGTGTCAAACACTTTGAGTCGAGTCAACCTCGAGTCAGTCAATTATAGTGAGTTAAGCTTATACCGTGAGTCATGACAAGTCAATGAGTCAAGAAACACTAGCTAAGTCTTAGGTCAACCCTAAAGGAAGATAAGCAAAGTCCTATAGTCAAAGATATAAATGCAGGTGCATCCTAGCAAGCGGGGACATTCCCAGATTTTTTTTGAAAAAACCGCGAATATGACACAAGAGATTCCTCCAAGATAAGAGGAGTTACATTGATCGGTAATTTAGAGATGAAGATCTTTAATTTACAAAAGATTTGAGCGGATTTGGTTGAAAGGAAACGACCAAGCTCAAAGTTCGGAGCAAAACAAAGCAACAGTGGCAGCAAGAGCAGAATAGGGAAGACCCGACTCCAGCACCAGACGACAAGGCTGTCGTCTGGCAACAACATCTAGCATCAGGCAACAACATCTGGCATCTGGCAACAAAGTTCAGCGCCAAACGCTAGATCCTAGCGCCAGGCGATAGAGCCAATTCTTGGCGCCAACAGAATTTTAGCAGCGATAGAGCTCGAAGCCTCTCAGAATGGTTATTTCGACCTCATATAGCAATTTCGGGTTCCTTGGTACGCCAGTTAGCCCCTATGAGAAAATTGACATGATTAGTAGTCGGCTCGATTACAATCGTAGTAAGTGATTAACCTGACAAAAAATCGTCTCACTTAGCTTAAGCGCCTAAAACACTGGCGCATTACAAGCACCAACGTATCGGTTTAAAAGCAAGCACTTAAACGACAATATTTCCAAATACGGATTTTCGCTCATTCTTCTTAAACGACAATATTTCCAAATATGGATTATCGCGCATTCTTCTTCAACGACATTTTTTCCAAGATTGGATTGTCATCCTCAACTGACAATGTCTCTAAAAATGGATTGTCGTGCATATTCTTCAACGACAATTTTTCCAAGATTGGATTGTCATCTCTGGCAAAGTTTCCAAGCGTGGATTGTCGTGCTCCTTCTCTATTTGGCAATTTTTTCATAGTTCGGATTGTCATTGCTGACAAGTTTTCCGAGATTGGATTGTCATACACCCAGTTCCCTATGGAAAAATTTCCTAAAGGATTGTTGTAGGATTCTATTCATCATAAATTTCGGCAAAGGTTCCTCAACGTGGATTGTCATTCATTTCAGTAAGTGGCGAATTTTCCCAAAGTGGATTGCCGATCGACTCTTTTTTGCAAATGTTCTAAGACGCGGATTATCAATTGTGGCAATATTTTCCTAGAAGGATTGTCGTATAGCGTTGGCAAATATCCAAGGTGGATTGCTTTCAAGAGTTATATTCCAAGATGTGGATTGTCGATCGTAGAAAAATTCTTATGACAGATTGTTACGAAGCATTGGCAACTTTTCCCAAAATTGGATTTTGGCAAATTTTCCGAGATACGGATTGTCGCTTCATCATGGAAACATTTCCAAGGATGGATTGTCATTGACAACTTTCCCTAAATCGGATTGTCATACATCATACAAGAGTTATGTTGGCAACTATTCCGAAAGAAAAGAGGATTGTCATCACAGCAAAAGCACCGACATACTGGTTCACAAGCAGCAAAGCGCCGACGTACTGGCATAGCAGCATTAAGGATCAACAAGCAGTGGTCTTTTCGAAGACTATTACAGCGGAAATTGGAGGCAGTTACAGGCGTAGCAGTGTTTAGGCGGTATTCTCTAGCTTGCAGAAGATCGTCACAACAAATCGGTTACCTCTAGACACGTGTGCTCAACGGTGCAAGATACGCGTTTCTTAACTCTTTTATCTGTTTAACTAATGCTAGTTTTTCAGGTATCGGCGTTACTAGAATGATTTAGGATCGCAGAACGTTCTGAATCATTCTCTGTCCCTATCGATACTTTGACTTTTGTTTTTTAAACTTGCGTTTCTCCAAACTCAGTCAAAGTGGGGGCTTCTGTAGGAACCCATTTGTGTCTCCCCAAAACTAAACCCGGTGATGAGTACCTTTCACGTCGAATCATAATCGAATGAAGTGAAAGTGTGGAAAGTCTAGTGTTGCGGATAGTTTAAATTTCTTTTCTCTTCTCTCTGTTTTTGAAAACCTATTTTAAGAAAACAGCCAATCCAGTTTGGTTGGTCTATGACATGGGTCCATTAATAGTTTAGTTTAATGGGTCTTGAAAAGAGCTTTCCAACGATATATTATAAGCCCAATTCCGATGAATATTGAGGAAATTATAGCCAAATTACTAAACTAGACCCGGTTTGATACTTATATGCGGCCCAATGATTTAGAGGAGGGGCTAATATGGATTTATCATTCCTAATTCAATTAGCATTGATAAATTGACTTTTGTTGACTTTTTGGAATTTTAATTAGAATAAACGAGTGTTTTTGAGGAAAATACGATTTTATCCTCTTATACGGTTAAATTTTATCTGATTTTAGAAAACGTGTCAAAAAACTGGTTAGCGCCTAGCGCCAGCATTAGCGCCTGGCGCTAGCTTTGTTTTTTCACGTCAGAACTCTGGTTCAATTTTCTATCTTTTTGGCTTATTTTCTCTATAAATAGCCTCCTAAAAACTCTGTTTTTAATCATCAATTCTCATCAAATATCAACAACTCTCTAATTCTCTTCTCTCTCTAAGCTAAAGCTTATTCTTACTCTCTCTCTCTTTTTTAATCAACCTTTTTACATACAAAATTCCGCATTCACAAGAGCTAGATGCACCTAGCCAAATTCGAAGTTGCCTTCGCCCTAGACGTGAAAGGTTTGATTTCTGAGGGTTTGGTCCCAAATCTTTATTTCAATTATTTAATTTAATTCTTTGATTATTATATTCCTTGAAGTTACTAATGCGTGTATTTTGTTATTAGAAAGAGGTACGAGGCATCCAAGTAAATGCTTTAATTGTTCACATTGTTTTTATGATGTAGAATTCATGCTTAGGTTGTTATTATGATTCCTAGTGTTATGTTAGGGCGTTTTGATCTTCCTAGTAACATGTCTAGGGTAACTTTAATATCAAGTATGATTAAAAGTATGATGCTTCTTATGTTCTTTTCTTATATTAATATTCATGTTAGTATCATGTTAGGGTTAAAGCTTTGATTTATATTGTTTAGTGACGTGCTAGGGTTTGTTATTAATCTTGTTAGTATCATTCCTAGGATCTTGCTATTATTATGCTTTCACATGATTATTCTTATTATTATTATGATTATCGTAATTGGTAATTTATGATTATTGTTACGGTGATGATAATTATGTTGCTTGATACATTTTTTATTTTTATTGCTTGATCACGCCTTTTATGCATGTTTAAAGGGAATTGGTACTTGTAATCACGCTTAATAAGATAATTAATAATCTTGTTTAGGGTTAATTTGATTATAATTCAATTAATCGCCAATAATAGTTTATTTGTGCATTAATATTCAACCAACATAGATAAACAGGTTTAGGGTTAATCTTATTGATTGCATGTTAGTCAGAAAGCGCACATGAATACGATCAGAATAAAGTAGAGGCCTATTATTAGGTCAGGTTCAATCTCTTTTAAGTTGGATTTGTACCTTCATCCCCGAACTACCAGTCATGGTTCCAGACCTATTGGAGTTAACGATCTCCTGGATCGTTAAGGGGTGTAAGCTTCACCTCGTGAACGGTTTACAAGTTCCTAAAACTTGTTGGCGACTCTTTTGCTCTATCTTCTTTCCCTTTGGACGCCACCGTACTTTAGTGTATGATCACAGTGGGGTTCAAGCTAGGGTAATGCTTGAAATATTCCCTACAACTAGGATACATTCAATTTAACAATAACAAAAGTAATTTCTAATAAATATAGAAAAAAAAAATATGTCCTAATGGCCTTAGTATGTAACACCCTAGAAATTTCTTTCTTTTAAAATACCTGATTTGCCCCATTTAAAAACTTTAAATAGGAACATCTAAGATATTACCGCCACCGTGAAAACATCTAAGGCAACTATCAAAGACACACAACAAAAGACTAATTTCAAAACAAGTCAAAACAAGTCAACTTGAAAAGTCAACCAACGAAAGTAAAGTCAAGATCCAAAGTCAAACAAAGTAAAATAAAACCATCCTACAACTTGGAACCATTGTAGACCCTTATTAAAAACAAACCAACTTCAAAATTTTGCGTTAGTCTCATAAATAATAATATCATATAATAATCAAATCATTAACACATCATATTCTTATGGAAACTAGCATGATTCACTCTTCACTCATGCCCATTCATGAATATGCTTCATCACTTGAAAAGCTTAACTTTACTTGTTTCCACTACTCTCCATTGAAAATGGGTCATCATAGGGCCAAGGTAAATACAAGGCCAACAAACACACAGAACACACAATCAGCAAAGCTAAGTACATAAGTGTAGTTAACGCACTAACATGCATTTACCTATCAACACACAACTTACCTTGTTTCACCTATTTTTCAAGCATACAATGCTCAACAAAACTCCTCAACTAGACAACTACATAATTTATTTAGCGTTGATTACGCATTGAACGAGTTTCCCACTCAACCTCCCCCAAATAAATTGAGATTACTGACACGGGAGCTAACCGTGCCAGCATCAAAACCACTCATAGGTGGCGGAATTCCTGCACATAATAATAATAATAATAATAATAATAATAATAATAATAATAATAATAATAATAATAATAATAATAATAATAATAATAATAATAATAATAATAATAATAATAATAATAATAATAATAATAAAAAGGAATGTACAGCGTCGTGTACTCCAGTAGAAGTTATGGTTAAATATAAAACCCCATAACTCCCCCCATATGTTCATACTCAAGGTATATACGTTCCAAGAGTTTTGGTGCGTAATCTTTTTCACTTTACGTTGTTTACAGATTATTAAGTTTGGTGATGACTCTCAAACCATAATCATTCAATCAACAATAATTATTCAATCAATCAAATATATAAATTTAATTCTTGAATAATTAGTGACCACATAATATTTAATGTTGAATCCTTTTTAATTCTACAACGGTGCCAATGACACCTTAAACGCATAAAGCGCCACAAATCCTATCCCTCGGTGTTAAAAACACCTTAAGTGCACTAAGACACCAACATAAAATTTATTCCTTGTGTACATAGACACTTATATAGCTCTTTCCTCATGCTTATTGCATCAATAAAAATTATATGAACCATAATAAAATTCATATTCAAGATTCCGAACCAAATTAAACATTTAGTTTAATTAAACATGCTCTCTAACATGCCACAAATAAATATGTGGTTCATAAATAATATTTCAAACTATTATTTTCCAACAAATAATCCTTCACAAATAAATCATACCTCATTATTCAATCACCAACAACCAATTCATAATTTCCATTCCAAATCTAGCATGATACTACTTGTAATCAATTAAACACATTTAGCATGCTACTTCCTCAATATAATTATGCTAAGTACGCGAACGTACCTCAATTAAGCCCTTAAAGTAGCCGAATACACTACAATAAATTTCGGAACCAAGTCTCCTACATAAAGGGACAATAGCATTATATTACTTCTCCTTGTATACACAATTTCCAGCAACTTAAATTCACTTTAGACTACCTAAAATAATCTGAAAATTATTTTAAAACCCCTAATTAAACTCTTCTTTGATGGGTAATTAAACCCTTTTATTAAAATCACAATTAATTCTACTACTTTAGATAAAATTCCAGCAATGTAATTTAATTAAAAACTCATCAAAACTCCATAAAAGTTTAATCTTTAAGCTTTATTAACACTTCCAATCAATGGGTATATAAAACCCCCAAATTAATTGTAAGTTAGAACCTTAAATATCAACTTTTTAATAATAAAAAACCCTAACTTTTAATACTTTGTAAAATCTGAAAATTAAACACTTTATAATCTAAAATGTACAATCTTTAATCATCAAAACACATTATAAAATATATTAATCATGTTTAAACAACTAAAATCAATACCCACAATATAAAATATAGGAATAATAATTAAAACAAGACAAAAGAAGATAGAGAAGGAGACCATCGTGGTGGTAGTTGGCCGACTGGGCGGCGGCGATATGATGGTGACGCCGGCGAGGTGAGGTGGTCACAAGTGGAGTCATGCGTGACTTTGCTTTGGAGATGTTTCACGCATGAAACATGAAAGAAATAGAAAAGAAAAAGTAAGGGAAAAAAGGAAAAAAAAATAAGAAAGAAGAAAAAAAAATAAGAAAAAGGAAATAGAATACTTTGATAAAATCTGATTTTTGAGCCTCTTTTGGGTGGGAAATTTTTGGGTTTTGAGAGGTATTTATAGAGTAGAGAGTGTAGGATTAAGTTTGGCTTATAAAAAATACAGGCTTAAGTTATGGGATATTTAACCCACAAGGGTTCAAATAAAAAGGTTGTGCTTATTTAAATAAAATGGGTTATTCCAAATAGAGTATGTAGGACTAGGTTACATATAATATTTTAAACAAGACCCAATCATTAATAAACTTTTAACCCAAAACATACTTTACTCTTAAAAAAACTTATAGTTAAAATAGTTTAACCCTTTAAAATATTTAATTAAAATACTTGAGCCCTTAAAATATACTTTATACATACTTAAATACTTTATAAAAATACGGAGTATTACAGTCTATCCCCATTAAAAGAAGTTTCGTCCCCGAAACTTAGGTACGAAAACTTTAAAAACTCGTTTAAAGGCAAATAAATACTTAAAATCTCTAAAACTTTTTTTAATACTTTTAGATGATGTACTTTTGTGATACTTACTTTATACCTCATCTATTCACTCACAGTCTCACACACAAACTAGTGTGTAATGTAACTAACTTACTAACAAATTTAAACAAACTAGTGTGTAAGATTACATTTTTACCGATAAACTTACACAAAATAATGTGTAAACTATTAGACTATCTAACAAACTCACACTAACATTAGTGTAAGAATCAACTTTGGTAATAAACTTACACATCTTAGTAAAAGTATGAAGAACTTTGCTATTCAAAACCTTGATTTTGTCTAGCTTTCTCTTGATCAAATTGGTTTCACTCAAAAGCTTCCTTTGCAACTCATATCTTTAGTCAATGTTCTTTCACAATGACTTATGAAAAAAAAAATGTCTTATTACTTACCAAGGTCCAACGATAAAACTTTCTTTGTTACTTGACAAAATTCACGCAAACACTTATGTTGTATATACTTTGGCTCGTCTTTTCTTCTTACCAAAATTTATCCTTTGTTTCATGGGTAAATCTTTTAACAACACTTGTCCCTTGTTTAACTTGCACCACTCCAATCTATTATTGAATAATTTTTCACTTGCTTCTCTACAACTTTACTAGTTTAAGTCCGTAAAATGGTCATCTCACGTATGTTCCCACTTTCATGGTCCTTTCTATACCAAGCTCAAAATGATGCCATACCAATGTTGGCTTGTATGATGGCTTTGTTACATCCTTTCTGAAATTGAATACACATGTTCTCTGCAAAAATTCCCCATGTCAAATATTATTTCGTTATTATACCAATGGGTGGATGTTGTAATCGTCCTCAATGTATTACCAAAGTTCTCCTGTAAACCTCCTTCTAGGATTTTGAAATAAACTAGGAATCTTTATCTGACATGATATTCTCAGGAACTCCATGTAGTCTCACAACGAATTTGATGTAAGCCTTCGCAAGTTGTTTCATCCTCCAAGTCTCCTTCATCGGTTTTTAAACATTGGGGACTTAGACAATTTATTAACCACAATCCGAATGAAACAATCACTCTAAACCCTCAATACACCTCTATCAAATCCTTTTGCAGCTTGTCCTTTCCTGGTTATATTTCACTTTCCTTCCGTTATATTTCCCTTCAACTTCTTACTCTTATAAAGTATACTCAAGCTTTTATCTCCATGAATATTAAAATGACATATCCTCTTACAAATTCGATCAAATTCACATTCTCTACTTGATTTTTCCTTCATTTTCTCATATATTGTTGGTCTCATACCCTAGTTTCCCCAACATATTCTTTACTTGTCTTTTACCAACAATCTCAAGGAATTTGAACTCCTTATTTCTCATTCAATTTTTTGACGTCACTAATGTACTTTTTCATTACATTACCTCTCTTCCAACGATATTGAATGTCTTGTTTATAGTCCTTTATGAACTCTAATCATTCCTTTTGCTACATGATCAAATCCTCAGGTGTGAAAGTCTATCTTAAACTTATAAACTTCATTCAAATAATTATATTTCCATAAAAATTTATTTCGCACTTATTACTCTTCACGAGCTTCCAGTTATTCTTCCAGTTAATCTATCAAAATCTTCCACACCGTTATCCAACTTAAACCTCAACAAAAATTGATTTATCACATAGACCATGATTCACCGCTCCTATCTTTGTTTATCCTTGCTACACCAACATTTACCTCTATACTTTATTACAAGGTCTCCCAAAATGTTCCTTTCTTCAATCACAACCTACTCTTAGGAAAAACTTGCGTGCATTAGCTTCTATCTCAGCATCAACATACTTTATTACAAATGTTCACATCGTCCTTTCCTTCCCATTCTTAATTTCACCAAAATACCTTCAATGAAAACACTGGATTCTATAAGTCCGTAGAAAGTATAGGTGATTTATTATCCCAAAAGGCGAACATGAAAACTCAAATCGTTCGAAACATTGTCATAAGTGTCAAATTCGAAATATCCTTTCGAATATTTTTACTTAGTAGTTCTATCCTCAAGTTTAACCTCGAAATTATGTCTGCTCCTTTCATTTGATCAAACAAATCGTCGCTTTAAATCAAAATATAGTTATTCTTCTTTGTCACTTTGATCAATCTCCTTCAGGTACTTTACATACACTTTCATCTTCCTCTATAACAATGATGTGCGCTCTCTAAGGCGATGCAACCCTTTCCTTACTGACTTACAATATTATCTTTCAACCCCTTTTTAAACAATGCAACGTTAATCCTTTCTCCACATGCAAATATGTTCATATAATACCTCCAACTTCACTTAACCTTTATATCCTTTCCTTATATTTCCCTTGCTTACATTTCTCTTCCAACCAATCCATAATCTTTCTTCTAGCATCCCTTGAATAAATCTTGTGACCCCTAAATAATCTCAACTTCAATCACCTCATGTAAAATCCTTACTCAAATTATATCAACATATCTCAATCAAATTCATAAATTTTATCATAAACTCTTCTCTTTTATGACATTTTCATATCCATAGTTCAATATTCTCAATACTTCCAAGTATACTGCGTCTTCATAGATCAAATTTCCTTACTTTTTAAGAGTTACTCAAGCCACCTTCCTGCTTCTTCCCATTTCCAAAATATTCCTTTAAAGCTTCTTTAGCCATATTGTTGACCTTTTGCCTACCTTCTCTCTTGCTTTGATCCCTTATCTTCATCATTGGTCTCACCTTTCTTTCAGCGAATACATGAACTAATCACTCTTTATACAAATCAATCCAACTCCCAAAAACTTCATGTCTTGACAATTACCATTGGAACTCATCATTAACCATCCTTTATCTCGTTTAGCAACACCACTTCCTTGAAAACTTCAAGATCATAACGACTCGGAGTACTACTCGAAAGCAAGCAATTTTTCATTTCCACTTAATTAAACCTCACTATCTTTTCTTTCTATCTGCATGAAAAACTGATAAAACTTATTTCGGGTTTGTTATCTCAAACGTCCCCAAATAAGATCGGATGTATTCACAACCTGTTCGTTTCCACTGATATGGTAAAAACCAACTCTCTCAAGTACTTACCGTACCAATTTTTATTCACTCTCAGATTCTCAGGACACAAATTGGTTCTAAACAACTTGCATAGCTCTTTAATTCAACCGACAAAACTTCGGGAATTGATTTCCTTTTAGTATATAGGTGGTTTTCACTTTTAAACACTATCTTGTTACACCTTTTCCCCCACTATGGGATTATTGGTGGTTATAACATCCTTGGCAATCTGTCAAGCTTGCCTTCCTACCTTGTTCAAATAATTTCCATTTCTGGAATTGTTTCTTGTCACCATGATTCTTGATGATAAAACTGGTCTCTATATAGGTTGGGTTGAAACACTTAGCTTCCTCTTATTCTAATCAACTAACACCAACCACTAAACTCAATCAAGAAACAATTATTATTTAATTCGAATTAAGGTTTGATGTAAAATATTTTTGTCCTCATTCCCAATAATTCAAATGCATAAAATCATGATTGATAAAGAACCATAGTTCATATAATTAATCAAACAATCAAAAATAAAAATATCCCCATGAACTGCTACCCAAAAGGGAGATAAAGAAATGAGTAGCTATTGGAAAACAATAGAAATTATAAGGTTGTTGAACAACTCTAAAAGCGTAGGTGAATAAATTCAAGAACTCTCTCCAAAATGGTAGCATTGTTATGACTCTTTGAAGTAAGATAATTAACCTTATATCCCAAGGTTAATGAATAAATACTCATAACTTTTAGATGATATGAGTTAATATTCTCAAGGTTTAACAAAATAAAAGTCCTCAATGTTCCAACAAAATCACGACTTCTTAAGACTCCAATCATATATATGATTAGATTTTATAAATTTAAAATATTTACATATTTGATATTTAATAAAGAAAACCAATTTGCATATAGATCACATTTGATAAATTTCTGATATTGATTTTTTATTTTATTTTTATTTTATTTTTTGATGCACTAGGATACATTCAATTTAACAATAACAAAAGTAATTTCTAATAAATATGGAAAAAATATGTCCTAATGGCCTAGTAACTCTAGAATTTAGTGCCCATTTACTCATTTAGTAGTAAATGAATAGTCTAACTACGCTTTATTACAAATTACTTTTTTCTTCAGAAAAAAAAAAGAAAAATAAAAGAAGCTAGAAATAGTCTCGTCTTGTGAGTGACTGGCCGGTTGTAAAAGAAAAAAATAGCCCCTATAATATTGATCGAGTAACCCATGTAATACTGAACAAGTAACCTTTGTAATGCTGATTGGTGGAGGTGGTGGTGTTATTGGCTGGTTGGTGGAATGGTGGCTGTTAAGGGGTTGCTAGGTTCCGATGGCCGGTGGGGTGGGGTGTTCAAGGAAGAAGGTGGGGCTGGGTTATCTGAATTTTTTTTTTTGTTTTTTTTTTTTTTAATTATTTTTTGTTTTTTAATAAATAAAAAAAAAATAGACCTATTAATAGCTGATACGTAGCATAAAACTTACAAAAACTGGTCATCAACAAGTAATGGATCTATTGGTGAAGGTGGGTACAAATGTTGGATTTTTGTGGGACTAAATCAAGGTTGAATTTTTTAGTTTAAAAAGTTCAAAAGTCGGATTTTTAATTTCCGTTTTTCCTATGATTAATATAATTAAATATAAAATAGAAAAATAATAAAAAATTTTAATATAAAGGGTAACTTAATTTAAATATTTTAAAGATAACTTTAACCTGTCTTATAATAAATTAACGTACATCCATCTTTTTGGAGAATTTATGTAATAGGACAAACTCTCCGAGCTTGGCTCAGACCAGCAAGGTGCTAGACCAGCACATGGGTATATTTGGAATTTTACGTTTAATGAAGGTAGAAAATACAACAAGAAAATACAATATACGTATGCCTATACACATAAAAAACTTTTACTTCCCGTTTCCCGTTATTCAATTTCATAAGCTTCCCTTTTCCTTTTCCATTTTCGCGGCGCTGTGTTCTTCTTCCTTCTCTAAGCTAAGCAGCTAAGGTCCTCATTGATTGGTGTTTCTAGCCAAATTTCTCAACATTTCTATTATAGAGCGGCGACGAGTTTAGTCCTTCTCTTTGAATTCAAAAATTGGACACTTTTGCTCTATAAATTTGTGCGAATTTTGGTGTCTATTTCCAGGCTTTAACTGTAGATTAAATGTTGTTTGTGTTTGACTTGCGAATTACTAGATTAGGGTTGTTAAATTTTGAATTTAGTTAAAGTTTTGCGGATTTAGGGATTTTGTGGTTTTGGGTTTTTTAATCAATTAGATTTGCATGCGATTTGAATTGTTGCTTGAATTAGTTGAATTATACTCTGAATTAGTTGAATTATACTCTGAATTAGTTGAAATATTCGAATAGACTCAAAATTTAGGTATAAAGCACTCGACTTTTGGGGGCTTATTTAGGTATAAAGTACTCGACTTTTGGCATTTGGGAAGGTGATGGGTGGTGCGAAAATGGGGTTTTTTTTTATTTTGGGGGGTGCTCTGTTTTGATGGTGCGGGGGTGATTGGTGAGTGAGAAAGAAGAAGAGGGAGGTGCGGTGTAGGATAATTATTTGTGGGGTGAATTTTAGGGGCAAGCTTTAAACTTTTGCAGAAAATCTTTTACCAAGAGTTGGGTTTATAAAACATTTGTTGTCATGGACCTAAACAAATGTTTCATGTGAAAGGATCTTCTGATTTATTAGCTATTTATTAGCTAGATTGTTTGGTAAGAACTATGGTTGCATCACCTATAGTTTGTTATCTAGTGGAAAGGAAAGTAATTTTGATGATTATGCATGCATCTATTAAGACTATGTTCTCTTCTTCTTATTTAAGCTGTTATGATTTGAACTTTTTAGGATATGGTGTGAATTTTTCCTCTTTGTTCTAGTTTGAATCTTTCCAACTAGTCTAATCAAAATGTCAAAAAATCATCTCATTTAGTTTGAGATGTGACCAATGCCTGTAGATTTCCCATATGTGTCATTATATTCATTGAAGTTTCCTTTTTATATTATCAGGTTTTCTTTAGTGACTATATTTTGCTTTGGTATGTGTTGGACTTGTACTTATATGCAAAACAAACTTTTGCCTCATATTAGCCTTAATGTATTTCAGTTTTGGCCTCCAAATGGGTTGTGTACTAAATTAGTTTATCCAGACTATATATGATGAAAATAGGTCAACTTTCGTTATTGACTGGTTCTAGTTGGTTGGTTTTATTTTCCTGAATTACACATGTGTTTGTGGCTGCTTTGTTTTTTATGGTGCTCCTCTCGTCTCTCGATATGACATTCCAAACTAAATTAGTTTTGTTTTTGGTTTGCCTTTTGGTAATAAGGGTTTTGTTGGTTAATGATGAGTGTGATGCATGATAGTTGTTGTACTTGTTAGAGCTTGTACAAGTAAATGATTTCAAAGGCTCTTCTAATATGTTGAACATTTGTGACTTGGTTTAGGATTTGGTCAAAGTTTTTTACGCACTTGGTAGTTTTTTTTAACCTGGCATCGCTAGAGTCAGATATTGTTATTATAATACATCTCAAGTTTATACTTGCTAAAGATCCATATCCCTATGCATGCATGCAGGTATTAGAAGACAATAAAAAAAGCAAAAGGTATAGGAGGCGATGCAAGACAAGCAACCTTTGACATCTGAATCTGATTCTCACTTCAGTCCCAAGTCAAATTCAGAATCGGAAGGTTTCAGTGCAGATTCAGAAAGCATGACGCTTGAAGTTGTTGCCCTTCGCAAGAAGTTAAAAGAGAAGGCGAAGGCAAAACAAAGGCAAAAAAAAAGGAAAAGGAAAAAGGGTTGGCCAAGCAAAAGTTGAAGGGAAAACTGACTGACAAAGATGATGAAAATGTATGGATTATTTGTACTTTAATTTTGTAATTTAGTTTTAGTATTTTATAATGTATGGATTATTTGTACTTTAATATTGTAATTTGGTTTTAGTATTTTATAATGCAACATTATACAATGCAACATTACACGGTTGATATGTGTAGGAACCAAGCCTGAATTCCAATTGTCGGATAGCTAGAAATAAATCGTATCGTGGTACAAAGGCACTTGATCTTGCTGTTTATGTGGTGAGTGGAAGTTTTATTTGTAAGGTTTTTTATATAGGCATATATTTGGATACTATATTCTGATAAACAACACTAACTTTTTCTTATATTTTTGTTTATTCTAATAGGATAGTTCAAAAAGTCTGGGAGGTCAAGTTAAAGAGCCTGGCAAAGTAATAGCAACCTATTACCAGCACAAGAAGGTATACCTTGCAAACACCAAAATATGTAGGGAGGTATTCTTTTTCTTATTTTGGTGGCAGCAGCTTATTGTTTGTGGTTGACTTTTTGAGTGAGAAAAGAAACCATGTATAGAGCAAGTGACTTGACTTTTGGTGGACACTTTCCACTATTGTCAGATAGTACATTTGTTAAGTAGAGTTGTTTCTTTGTATACATCAGTTCTAATTAAATTATAATATAACAGTCATGATACATGCATCCTATGTTCCTATATATTCACAAAATGTTGTTGAAATTTACTAAATGCTTATATGTTCTCTGATTTTATTTCTGTCTTGTTTGTCTTATTAATCCTTTAAGTTGATGATTTTCTTTATGTCTTGTTTGTTTGTCTTACTAATCCTTTAACAAATTAGTATGCTCTCTCCATTTTTTGCTAGCTTGCTTGTCTTATTAATCCTTTAAGTTGCTGATTTTGTTCTGTTTTTTTCATTTTGAAGATAATGTCAAATGTCAATTGTGCCATGGAGACTTTAGGGAGGGTTGTTGCTTCCTTTGACCCTACCAAGAGGCGCATTGTATCTGATATGGGGTTCGAAAAGCTGTTGTATTGTGCCGGGAAAAGTCTCCCACGGAACTTGTCATATTGGATTGTTGCCAGAGTAGATGTGAAGAATAAAATTCTGGTGGCCGTCGATGGAAAGAAATTCGGTTGAACGCAGTCCAAGTACAGTGGGTTCTTGGCCTTCCGAAGGGGAAAAAACCTCTTCTGAGGAAATTTGTTAATGAGGCTTTAGAAGCCTATTTATATGACAAGTACAACACTCATATGGGGCACGGTACTTCTGGTATTTATAGGAGCACTCTATTAAACGCAGTTGAGGCCCCTATAGATGATGAGGAAGAGTTCAAGCAGGTTTTTGTGCTGTTAATGCTTAACATTCTCTGTGCAACATCCTGTCATAGAGTGAGCAAGAAGCAAATGCACCCAGTTTCCGTAGCTTTTCTCAAATCAAAGAAGTATGACTGGTGTTCTCTAGTCTTGGATGAGTTTCTCCATGCTCTACAGGGTTTTAGTAAGAGGTTCTACGCAGTTGGGTAGGCACTTTGTCTTGGAGGGCTGTACGTATTTTTTGGCGATAAGTGTAATTTATTTTTTTAAATTAATTTTTCATCCTAGTTTTTTTTTTAATAATTTTTTATGCATGTTCTACAAATGCAATGCAGATCTTGTATCTGGATAGACTACAAAGGATTCCTGTACAATGGGATGTCTACCCACGCATCAAAGTGTGAACCACAGATGAAATAAAGAAAGCATAAAAGGAAGATCAGTTGGAGAGTCGTGATTATGGGAAACTTGGGGTAAGTGTGCATTAGATTTTTGTTTAATTGATTTAGAGTTATACATGTTCTGAATTTCTCATCAATATGTAAAAGTGAAATTATGATAATAAAATTTGTTCTAGTTCATGGTTTTTGAACTTTTACATTTATTATAATAAACTGAAATGAACCTGGTGTGGATAAATAGGCTTGTTTAAACTTCAACAGGTAGCCAAGGGCAGTTGAGTATATCATTATCTCTGCAATAACAAACTCTATGAGATCTTTGACTTGAAAAGCAACTGCCATTTTCAGTTGTTCAACAAATAAGAACTACATAACAAATAATGAGCTGATTTTGATTTAGTCCCTTCAAATTGCACTCATGACTAACGTTGAATGTTCTCCTAAATGTTTGGTTTCTCTAAAAATTTTACTTTTCCTTTTGAAGAATTGTTCAGTGCTACATTGCTATTACATGGTGGGATCAAATTTTTTTATTATCTTAAGTAAAAAGGAAGATTTGATGAACTAGTTATTGACTTTCCTGTTTAATATCTTAATATGTTGCAATGTTTGAACTGATTAATTATATGGACGCCAAATTATCATTTTGTATTATGTTTTAGTTTCATTTGAAGCTAACACGCTTACAGGAGAGAGGGGGGTCAAAAAGTTGCAACACATTTTCTTTTCCCATCACCATCTCAAATGCATCATGTTTCTGATGTTCCTTTGGAAGGTGGGCTTTGGAAGGTGGGATAGGGGAACTTGACCATGACTTGTTTTTAAAAAAAAAAAATTCACAATAGGAGGGACAAAAACTCCCAACAATGAGAAAGAAAAGTTACAAAATTAAAGCTGAATGAATAATTACAATTAAATAGATAAAAAACTTTGTAAGACCGAATGGTTTGTAGGCCCATTCCTTAATTGAAATGGAATAATTTTGCGGAGCTAGGGTAAAGGAGGGATAGTGTCAACCTTTCATATCCAAAATAGCCACTTTTAGTTGAGTTATCGAAAAGTTGGATGGGGTAAGATCATCTGTTCATAGTTAAGAGTTCAGACAGCCTGTCTGTAATAGTATTCTGACTATATAGTGCAGGACACACACACACACACACACATACACGTACCTTCCATGTCATTTGTTTTCTCTTTTTAGGCATTTGAATCTTCTGCTGATGTGTTTTATACTAATAATTTGTCATGTGTTATAGTGCTTTACTGTGGAGGAGGTGTCATACAGTATACTTAACCACCCAAAACGAGAAATGGACACTCTCCCGACTCGAAGACATTTCAAACGGAGAAGTGTAGGGAATAAATTTCAAGCGTTAACCCCTAGCTTGAACCCCACTGTGATCATACACTAAAGTACGGTGGCGTCCAAAGGAAAAGAAGATAGAGCAAAAGAGTCGCCAACAAGTTTTTTTTAGGAACTTGTAAATCGTTCACGAGGTGAAGGTTACACCCCTTAACGATCCAAGAGATCGTCAACTCCATAAGGTCTTGAACCAAATAAGGGTTCGGGGATGAAGGTACAAATCCAACCTAAAAGAGATTGAACCTGCCCTAATGATAGGCCTCTACTTTATTCATGTGCGCTTTCTGATTAACATGCAATCAATATGATTAACCCTAAACCTGTTTATCTATGTTGGTTGAATATAATGCACAAATAAACTATTATTGGAGATCACTTGAATTATAATCACATTAACCCTAAACAAGATTATTAATTATCTTATTAAGCGTGATTACAAATACCAATTCCCTTTAAACATGCATAAAAGGCGTGATCAAGCAATAACAATAAATAATGTATCAAGCAACATAATAAATAATCAATCATTAGAATAAACATGAATAATTATAATAATAATAATATTCATAATCATCATAAATTATAACAATTATAATCATAATCATGTTCATGTTAATATTAAAGCATAAAAAAAATAGCAAGATCCTAGGCATGATACTAACAAGATTAAATAACAAACCCTAGCATGTCACTAAGCAATAAAAATCAAATCTTTAACCCTAACATGATATTAACATGAATAAATATTAGGAAGAAAATAGGAAGCATCGTAACAATCATAATAAACATATTTGATATTATAACCTTTTCCCTAAACATGATACTAGGAATATCATAATAATAATGTAAACATGATTTCTACATCATAATATCAATTAAAACCATTAAAGCACTTACTTTGATGCTTCGTACCTCTTTCGAATAACAAAATACACACGTTAGTAACTTCAAGGAAAATAATAAACAAACAATTAAATTAAATAATTGAAAGAGAGATTTGGGACCAAACCCTCAGAAATTAAACCTTTCACGTCTAGAGCGAAGGCAACTTCGAATATGGCTAGGTGTTTCTAGATCTTGCGAATGCGGAATTTTGTATGTGAAAACAAGGTTTAGAGAAAGAAAGAAAGATGAATGATTAAGAGAATGAGAGAATTAATGATTGCAAATGAAAACTGATTGTAGAAGAATGTTAATTAAAACTGACTGTTGATGAGAACTGGTGAATGAAAACGGAGTTTTTAATACGTTATTTATAGAGAAAATCAGCCAAAAAGATAAAATAAACAAAACAGAGTCTGGCGCACGAAAAACAGAGCTGACCACAACCCTGGATAACTAGCGCCAGGCACCAACACTAGCGTCAGGCGCCAATGCCTTGAGTCAGGCGCCAAGCCTGTTTTAAACGCATTTTCGAAAATCAGATAAGTTTGCCGTACTGGAGGATAAAATCATATAATTTCCTCGAAAATGCTATTTGATTTTAATTAAAACTCTGAAAAGTCAACAAAAGTCAATTTATCAATGCTAATTGAATTAGGAATGAGAAGAACCTTCTAGAAGAATCTAGAAGACTAAAACCATTCCTAATTGCATTAGGAATGATAAATCATATTAGGCCCTCCCCTAGATCATTGGGCCGCATATAAAGCTCAAACCAGGCCCAGTTTAGTAAATTGGCCATAATTTCCTCAATATTCATCGGAATTGGGCTTATAATATATCGTTGGAAAGCTCTTGTCAAGCCCCATCCAACTACACTACTATTGGACCCATATCATGAACCAACCAAACTGGATTGGCTGTTTTCTTAAAATAAGTTTTCAAAAACAGAGAGAAGATAAAAGAAATTAAAACTATCCGCAACACTAGACTTTCCACACTTTCGCTTCATTCGATTATGATTCGACGTGAAAGGTACTCATCACTGGGTTTGGTTTTGGGGAGACACAAATGGGTGTCTACAGATATGAAAAAAATATTAACATGGTTACCTCAATTCAATTAGTTCAGAGATAAAGAGACTAAAAAACAAGCTAATCAAGATCAACATAATCAAAAATAAACCATATCAAAATAATACATACGTAAAAGTTTCAGTGTCCTCGTGGGATATGAGAGCGCATCCAAGTAATATTGTTTGTCCATGGTGAATTACTCCAACAATATTTGCAAAGAGCAAGTCGTACTTATTCAACAAAAAAGTCGTATCAAAGCACACTACATCACCGAAATCCTCATATGCAGCTCTGCTACGCGCATCAACCCAAAACACATCTTGCAATACCCCATTTGCATCCAAACGATGTATGCGGTAGAAGTTTTTATTATTCTTTTGCATCATTAGGAAATAATTCATCATAGCATTGCTGTCCCCATCCTTCAATTTTAGCTTCTTCTCCCTTGACATCAAACTATTCACATCCTTCTTAGTAAAGGGCATATTCTCAACCCCATTCCTCTCACAAGCCAACCACTTCTGCATAGTAGCAGCGGGGAGCCCCATATCGTCTCTAAAATGCAGTTTACGCCTCACATACGACATCTTTTCCAACTCCTTCAACCTGTATTTTGTCACTAGCATTGATTTTGAAGGTGATACTTGATGGGGTTTATGCTTCAACTCCACTCTTACTATCTCCCACTTACCATGATCCCTTAAACCAGCATACATCCCGGCTTCGCAACCACATTTTTTCGACTTCTTTGTTGCAACCGGCTCCCCTTCCAACTCCTTAGATAATCTTTTCCCACCAACCCTCCTTCGGGTGTCTGGAAAACCTACACACTCACATTTCCATGTAACATCACTTTTAACCTTGCGACCATCTTTTAGAGTTTTGTATGCACTTTGGCCAAGAACCACACCAAACCCTTCCTGCTTGCCAAATGCATTATAGTACATATTAGCTTCTTCCCATGAATCAAATATCATTCCCACTTCAGGTGGGGGGTCTATTTTAATTATGTTAAGATTCACCATATTACCTCCATCACCTCCAACACTATCCATCCCCACTCCATCTTCATATGGACATAATTCAACAATATCAACACCAGCCCCTTCCTCAAAGTTTATCAAATCCATTGCAACACCTTCATCACTATGAGACAATGAAACATAAACATCTTCTGCAACCTCTGAACTTAACATCACTGCCTCAATCTTCAATAAATTATTTTACCATAAGTTAACAACATGTGTGACAAACAATCAATCTTTAACAATTAATCTATATAACAAGTACTCTATCAGATGACATCAGAAAAAGCCAGTATGTTTTTAAATCAATCCTACTCTTATTTCAAACTTTCATGAGATTTCAATGTATTATATTGTACAATTAATGCCAACTACCTAACCTATAATTTTAGCTAAGCATCAATAATTTTAGCTAAAGAATATTGTCTACTGTCATAAATAATACTTCCTCAGTTCTTTTTTACTTGATCTGTTTCTTTTATCACGCTTGCCAATGCACAAGTTTAACCATCAATAATTTTAATACTCTATAAGTAAAAATTATAAAAGTTATATATTGTGATAGTACTTATTTAGACGATTCTAACAAGATCCTACATGAATACGTTTTTCTTTACCTATAATTCACAAAAGACAGTCAAAGGTGGGTTGGTGAATAGTGTAAAAGTCAAAGCGGGTCAAGTAAAAAGAACGGAGGAAGTATTGTTTTATTTCAAACTTTAATAGAATTTGTGTGTACAGTTAATTACCTAACCTAACCTATAATTTTAGCTAACCAATAATTTTAGCAATAAACAACATTGTCCACAGTCATCAAAAGTTTTGTCATTTGTGATAATTAATATTGTCATGTGTGAAACATGCTAGATTAACAAATATATGTTCCAGACCAAACCCCAATTCCAAAAATGCACAAATCCACTAATCAAATTAATCCCAAGAACAGAGTCAGTTAACATACCTAATTCCAGCCAACTAAGTTATAATAGCAACAATCAGCTCCATTGATGTCCGCATTGCTAAATCCGCTCACAATTGACGCGCTTTTACCCCAGTTATTCAATTTATCCCCTCATCTTTAACCCCAAAAACCCTTTATTATTCACACAATAAATGAGTAATGGGGGCTGAAGAAGATGAGGACTCAACGAGAAAATGAAGATGACAATGGGGGCTGAGAGAAGATGAGGATTCAACAGATGAAGATGAGATGAAGAACCCTAGATTCTCATCTATGTCTCTGGATGAATTAAATCAACCCCATTTGCAAAATAACGGATTAAATTGGCGCCAACTATGTATACACTTGGGGCATACAAGTTTATACGTACAAAATACACACAAATACAAGATAGGGGCCCACCAAAAACATTTAATATTCATTAAATTTGTGTGCTGGTCCAGCACCTTACTCAGCTAAGTGTTACGCCAAACTCTCCTAGTCTCTTCTAATATAGCCTTTTTTATAGGCCAGTAAGTCAATGTCCAAATTTCTACCTAAGATATCATGATATAATTGTCTTTGCTACATTGGTAAAAAGTTTTGTCATTTTGGCAATGTCTTAGAAACTTGTTACTTACTCAATACTCACCCTACTCTTAAGACACGATTAACGTCAACTAAGCCTACACAATAGGAATTAAACAATCCATTTGGTATCTTGAATACCATAATGTTTTCTTAAAATTTGTTCTGTATCATTCAATTATATTATTTACTTATTATACATTCGAGAAACTTATACAAATTGTACGTATAATATTATTGTTATATCATAAAAAAATGATTGAAATATGTACATAAAATAAACACATAATAATGGACCAGCTACTGCACTTAAATAGCTTGCTGGCTCTTGGCGGTGGCTACGAAGATGTGTTTCGCTTTTGTGAGGAACTTTCGCAAATCAACAACATATAAAAAATATATATATATTCAAATTTTTTATTTTATGGGATTTATCAATCTATTATACTATTAGAATTATTTATGTTGGTGAGTGTACGATGTAATTGTTTATTGGTGTAAAGTTGAACCTAATGGTTTAATGTGTGACTGTATCTTATTAAGATACTTGGACAAAAAATGGTGCATAAGCCGTCGAGCCTCTTGCAATTATAAGTTCATAACTTTATTATGAGTTGGTAGGTGTTGGATATTCGCCATATTGGTGTTGCGGAAGATACTAAAGATTTGATATTGGAGTGTATGATGGAGTAGGGAATATAATGTATGTGTGAAATTTTTGAGAAATAAATATACGTCACGTAAATTATGTCATATATAATATTTCTTAATATAATTATGCCACACAAAATATTTCTAACAGATAGCTGAATATTAATTTTATCGTTGTTCATTATAAACTTGCAAGTTTATTAATAAGTACTTAATAAGCTAATATACACTAAAGATGAGAATTAGCTAGAGACTAGATAAGTCTATGTGACATAATATGACTTAACATGAAATTGAAAATAGCAAGGCATGTCATGAAAGTGTCAGGACATGGGCCTGGACAACAAAAGGTGAAAATGGACAAAAATGGAGAGATTGTATATTTATGGAATTAGAAATTTATTCTTATATGAGAAATTAATTACCCACGTCACTCAAAATTCTTATGAATTGCAATTTTTTTTTGAAGAACCAAATAACTTAGGGCCATTTCAAAAAATTGTGTGAAGGAAACTATTTTCCATGAAATTAATTTTCATGTTGACCAATCGAGCACTAAAGAATTTTTCTATCAATATTATTTTACGTAGTTTTAATTTTATCAATTGAAACTATGAGTAGAGGTAGTGTCAATTCGAGCGTTCGGGTTGGTTTGGTGAGGTCGCATCAGGTCAGGTTTATTCCAAATGTGAATTTTGCTGAATTATTGTATTCATATCAATAAAAACATAGTAAATAAAAAAATTTCAAAATAGATCAATCGAATCAGTTTTTGACACCTCTGAATATATAAAAGAATCATGGTTTCCATGTTTGGAAGATTTTACATAATGCTCTCCCAACTGCGTCTTCACTTGTGTTAAAGGGGCTACCTATTGACCCTACTTGCATTTTTTGTGGCTGTGCATCTGAATCTGTTGCTCATATTTTCCGTGGTTGTCAGTTTATTCAATTGATTTGGGGTATGGTTTCCTGGGCTCTCTTCCGGTTCCTGTCGATTACATCCCTTTTCAGTCTTGGTTTGCAGGGGCTATTATGCAGTCTGTTGCTTCTAAAAACCGGACTTATTTAGATAAGCTCTTTGGCCTTTGCTGGGCGACTTGGCTTACTAGGAATGGGGCCAGATTCCGCTTAGAAGTGTATTCTCCGTATACTATTATTGATTTAGCCTCGTCCTGGAGCACTCGAAGCGAAAAAGCTCGCCAACTGGACAATGTCTTGGTCTCCTCTCCTCCTGGTTTTTCCCCTTGTCCTCGGGCTTTTATTTTGCAGGGTGCTCCCTCGGAGATATATGATGTCTTGTTCTTTTGTGATGGTGCTTGGGATTCGGGTTCTTCCTGTGCGGGGGCTGGTTGGTGTTTTCAGGATCCTATTTCGTCCCAGGTTTTGGGGGGTGGGGCTAGGGCTTGTATGGCTAGTTCTGCTCTTCATTCTGAATTGTTAGCTTGTCTCTGGGGTCTTCAACATGTTCGTAAAAAAGGGTTCACTAAGGTTAGAATTTTCAGTGACTGTTTAGCTATGATTCAGTTGCTGTCGGCTTCGAGTACGGTGGATATCTTGGTTACATGGATTGTCGATGAAATCCGGTGTATTTTGTCCTCTTTTGTGGCCTGCTCCATTTACAAGGTTTCTAGATCTTCAGTAGATGAGGCGCATTCTCTAGCTGTTGCAGCTCGTTGCAGGGAGTTATTGTTTTATGTTTTTTAATGTTTTGTTAGTTTCTTTTGTAAAAAAAAAAAAAAAAAAAAAAAAAAATGTATGAGAATTACTCCATATTACATCAATCAAGCCCAATGTAAATTTATCACAGATTGACCATAATGACCAAGACCAAAAAAAAGTAATTTTAACCGGATTCATGTTCCAATCCTTAAAAACCCCTGAAAAAGATAAAGAATCGTGTTCCTCGTTTTCAGTATCGCCACAAGTTAGTGCAGTATCAATCAGTCAATCACTAAAACAAAACCTAAATGAGAAAGAAATTTAACTTAGGCCAGTTTACATATTCGATAAAGAAAAAAGAAAAGAGAAAAAAGGAAAAGAAAAAGTATTGTTTTTAATCAGAAGACAATGACCACTGACCAGCGATCAAACAACTAATCTTCCAACCCCATTAACTTTTTTTAATTATACTTTTTTTAATTATACTTTTTTTAAATACATGTACTAGTAATAAAAATTCATTACTCCCTGTCCCTAATTTCACAACTGTAAAATCCCAAAACATAAGTTGATGATAATTAATACGGAGTAGGTGCCTAATGTATTTTGTAAAGTTTTTAACAATTGCATAACATTAATGCATTATATGGGTTGGGGCCTTGGGGGAACTCTCCACCATGACTGAACATATACACTATGCGTGAACATATATATATATATATATATATATATATATATATGAAGAAAAGAAAATTAAACAACTCCTTTTGCATGCCCCCGGTTTACAATAATTTTATTGTACATCGAACATTTTTGTGAAAAATGACCCTTTCTCTTTATAAAAGTGACGTTTTTTCTTTACAAAAGTGACCCTTTTTATTACAAAAGTGACCCATATTTTCACAAAAGTGACCTTTTTTTTTTCACAAAAGTGACCCTTTTTTTTCATAAAAGTAACCCTTTTTTTTTTTTACAAAAGTTAACCCAAAACAGAGTATCCACCGCCCCATGTTTGCCACCATCAAAGTAGATGAGGTGAAATAATAGATACCCACAATAAGGTATATATGCA
This sequence comes from Chenopodium album, assembly GCF_948465745.1. NCBI lineage: Eukaryota > Viridiplantae > Streptophyta > Magnoliopsida > Caryophyllales > Amaranthaceae > Chenopodium > Chenopodium album. The sequence goes on along the minus strand of NC_137841.1, from coordinate 21,568,571 downwards.
ATTGGGGTCGAGGTATTCGGAGTTGTTGTAATCCCGGACTTCAAACTCGACAAATCGGGGGATGGGGGGAGGTCAGCGACGTTGGAATCGGGGGATTGGGGTGGTCAACAAGGTCGAAATCGGAGGGGGACGCCGGATTCTTGGGAAAAGCTAAGGGAGTGGCGATGGTGGTGGGTGTTTTTCTCGGTGATGAAGTTGCCCAGCCAGCCCGATTTACACTAATTTAGTGTAAACCGGATGTTATTAAGAGTTTGTGAAAATTAAATTGTTTTCGGCCTAAACGATAAAATGATAAAAAAAAAATTGAAATTCTACTAGGGGTCTGTTCTCTTCAGCTTAATTTCAGTTTAGTTCAGTTCAATTTAGTTCAAATCAGTTCAGTTCATTTCAGTTTAGTTAAAATTTATCTCTCTCGTAAATAATTCATTTTAGCCCTATTCAGTTCATTTCAGCTTCAATTAGTTCAATTCAGTAAATCAAAACATACCCTAAGTCGCTTAGCATGGAGGAATGAAAATTTGGGGAATAGAGGGTGTAAGTGAGAATGAGAATTGGTGGTGGATCATTTAATATCCCTTGATTTTAGATGTCGTATTTTTTATTAACGAATTGATTTTTTCAAATTAAAAAACAAATTAAAATTTACTAGTTTTTGGAATTCAAAATAAAAAATTTAAAAAATTACTCCTAGTTTTACCCTTTTTTTTATTATTATTATTTTTTTTTTTACAAAGATCACTAAAAAGAACAAGACAAACAAACTATAAACTAACAAACACGTAAATTAAAAGGACCAACTAAGGAACTGACGATGACGAGCACACCCAGCTAACCAAACGGACCAACTAAGGAACTGATGATGATGAGCACACCCATCTAACCAGTGCGTAGGAACAACTCAATCTCTAAGAACCTTGAGAATTCTAAACTAGTTTTACCTTTACCATTACAGATTGGAAGTACAAAGTATGCGTCTTTACTAAGGACCTGATCACTTCAGCTTAATTTTAGTTCCCTTCAAATCAGTTCAGTAAATATGAACAACCCCTAAACTTGCGAATTCTCACTCTTTGATCTGATCATTTCCACCAAACAATGCCCATTCCCATTTTTTTAATGTAATTCCCATCAATCAAACATTGGTTTATGGAGATTGGGTTTTTATAATCTCATTTCCAGCCCATAATCCCACAAATCAAACAATAAATTTTTTTTCTAAAAAACAATATAAGAGATGTGAGAGGGATACAAACATAGCAATACCTGAAGTTATGCATTACACAGTTTTACAAATGGTAATTGTTTTAGGAAACTTTAATACTCTCATTTCCTCTCATCTCATCTCCTCTCCTCTCCTCTCCTCCTCTCTTCTAGGGTTTCTCCAAAATCTTGGTCGTTTAGGCCGGAAATAGTCTAATTTCTTCGAAAATTAGACTATTTTCAACCCTTTTCCTTTAAATTTATTTAGTTTTGCAATTTGAATTTCAATAAATCTACACAAGTAGTGTAGATATTCGTCTGTCTCCCTATGGTGGAGTGTCTCCCTATGGCGGAGTCGTTAGTTTAGTTGTTTGTTTTTGTTTAGGGTTTGTTTTTGTGTTAGGGTTCATCAAAAAAGTAATCATCTTTTGCCCTATTGTCAGTTCTTTGGTGAAGATTTGTTCGGGATCACAACGGTTATCAAATTTTCAAATGCGTTCAGGCGAATCAGATGAGAATCATCCTTACGGCTACAACAAATCGTTAGATTGTCTCTCCGAAAATGTTGTATATTCCAGCGATGTGTGCGAGAGATGTACCACAGTGCAAGATCTTTTCAACGATCGTAGCTTTGATGAAGGAAAACCTAATTTGATTCAATTTTATGTATTTGTTAATTTAGATTTCATTTGTAGATGCCGGATGACTTTTTATTAATGAATTGATTTGTTTCAAAAAAAAAATAAATTACAAATGGTATTTCCTTTATCTATTTATTTATTTGAGAAAAGAAAATTAGGGAATTAAAAATTTATCAATTTGTAGATCTTGACAATATCATAAAAAGATTTATTTATTGATATTGTTGACATACTTACAAAAATAAATTAGTGTAGGCAATTAGATCAAATCTTGAAAATTAAGAAAGGCAATCGAATTTAAAGATTTGATATTATTTATTTATTTTCATTTGATTATAAAAATAAAACAAATTGTGTACAACTTTTACAATTATTAATTATATAGTATGTGAGTGTTCCTCTTTACTTCACCTTAAAAAAATAATATTTTGTAAAAATACTTTCAGTTCACTAAAATTAAATAAGTTCAGTTCAGTAAAATTAGTAAATTTAAAGAAAAAATATAATAGAGAATCAATAAAAAAAAATTTCAGTTCAGCAAAAATAATTTTTGTTCAGTAAAATTAGTTTAAGTTCAGCAACAATTTTCAATCCAGTAAAAATAATTTCAATTCAGCAAAAATAAGTTGAAGTGAACAAGGCCTTATAGTTTGCTTATAATACTTTGCAAAAAAAAAAATAAAAAAAAAATAAAAAAAAATAAAAATTAATAATACTCCCTTTGTCCGTTATTGATAGTCCTTTATGGCTAAATTTTAGTTACAAAATGTTTCACTCCATTTGTATTTTCCAACAACTATTTATATTAATTTTTTTTACCAAAATTATCTCCAATTTACAATGATAGTTTTGCAAATTTAAATTTCCCATGTAAATTTTGTTTTTCTATTTACTTTTATTACTATCTCTCATAACTTTTTTTTGTATATCCAATGTAAATTAATCTTTCCAATATACTTAAATTACTACTTATTCGTTTATTTTTATAAATTCCTGTGAAAATTGCTCATAAGGAATTATCAATAAGGGACTGAAGGAGTATTTTAAGACGAAAGGAATAAAATAAAGATAAGGACCCATGTTAAGAACTTACGGTACAATATTTATAAAACGGAAGAAGTATAACGCAAATCTTAAACAAAAATATTAAATACAATAAATATAACTAATAAGTACACAGCAGTTAGTCCGTAGTTTTTAATTAACTCGGTAACCCCACTTAAACCAATCTTCATCTCCAATCTCTCCTTCCACACTTTCTATAATCTTTACTCTCTATAGTCTGTCTATACACACTGTCCCCTCTCTTTCTCTCTCCTTCTCTCCGTGTGGAAAAATGCAACGTATTACCGTTTCCAACAATTAAACCAAAACCCAAAACTCTCTCTTTCACTCTCTCCGATCTCCTCCTCTTCTCCAACAACAATGAAGTCAACCACCAAACTCCGACCACAACCACCCTTACTAGTCGTATTACTTGCCATCACCTTCGCTCTCTCCCTCCTCCCCTCCGCAACCCCCGCCGACGCCAACCCCTCCGACTCCCGCGCATTGTCCGCTCTCAAAGCCGCCCTCCCCGGCCGCTGGAACACCTCTGCTTCCAACGCCTGCCAATGGCAAGGCGTAGTATGTAATACAAACGGTCGTGTTGTCGAGCTACACTTGCCCGGGGTCGGATTAATAGGTCGGATACCGAATAATGTTTTGGGGAATCTTACTTCGCTTAATTTTTTATCTCTGAGGTATAATGCGTTGTCCGGGAATATTCCGAATGATTTCTCTTCGTTGTCGCAGCTTCGGTATCTTTATCTCCAGCATAATAATCTTTCCGGCGAGATTCCGGCGGTTTTGTTCTCGATGAAGAATTTGTTCCGGCTTGATTTGGCCGGGAATAGATTTTCCGGTGGGATCCCTTTAGGGTTTAATAATCTGACTAATTTAGCTACATTGTATTTACAGAGTAATCAATTGACGGGTTCGATTCCAGATTTGAAGATTGGTAATCTTAAGCAGTTTAATGTGTCTCATAATTTGTTAACTGGGAGTATCCCTTCGCAGTTTTGCGGGATGCCGTCGACGGCGTTTGAAGGGAATTCGCTGACGGCTTGTGCTGCTACTGCACCTTCTGCCAACCCGAATGATAGTGGAAATGGTGATGGTGGGGAGAAGAAGAAGAAAAAGTTGTCTGCTGGGGCGATCGCGGGGATTGTGATTGGTTGTGTGATCGCATTGCTGGTGATTCTGCTACTAATTTTCTTCTGCTGCTGTAGAAAAAACAAAAAGACTGAGCAACAGCCTGGTACAAGGTCTGTGGATGCAGTTGCTGCGGCTGGTGCTGCTGGTGGTGGTGGTGCTAAGCAATCTGATGTGGAGTCAGGGGCAGCGGAGCGAGCTGCTGAGAGGAACGGTGAGAGCTCAGGTGCTGTGGCCGCGGCTGCTGCAGCTGCTGCTGCTAAATCCAGTGCTAAGAGTGGAGGTGGTGTGGACAAGACATTGGTGTTTTTCGGTAATGGGCCTAGAGTGTTCGATCTGGATGATTTGTTGAGGGCGTCGGCTGAGGTATTGGGGAAAGGCAACTACGGGACGACTTACAAGGCGTCTTTGGATAACGGGGTGGCGGTGGCTGTGAAGCGATTGAAGGATGTGACAGTGACGGAGAAAGAATTTAGAGAGAAACTCGAGGAGATTGGAAGATTAGAACATGAGAATTTGGTGGGTCTTAGAGCTTACCATTGTAGTGCTAATGAGAAGCTTCTAGTTTATGATTACTTCCCAATGGGCAGTTTGTCTGCTCTATTACATGGTAAGAAACTACTATTATTTTCATGTGTTTCAATTTTTGTAGATTTTGTTTAGTATTGTTGTTTGCTTTTGGTTGATTGAATGAATTATTAGGTCTATTGTGAACTTTTTTATTGCTTTCATGAATCATGATGATTATGCATTTGCTCATGATTTCTGGATCTTTTTCTGTTGTATACTATGCACCGCAGTTCTTATTGGATCTAAGTATGTTAGAAACAATATAAACATTTTGAGGTGTTTAGAAGTTCGATACATACATGGCTAGGAGTAAAAAATCCTTGCTGGTTTGAGACAACTACATTGATTATTGGTAATCTTGTTATAATTACTAAAAGTGCTTGCTTGCGTTTTGAGTCATGATAAGTGTTTATAAGTGTTTTTATATGCTGAGTCCATATTATATACAATCTCGGATTTGAGATCTGGTCAATGATCAAGCGCGTATTCTTATCTAGGGAGTAATCTTGTTGCTTAAGTTTTTTGGTGTTGATGTTCTTTGCTAATTTAGTTAGTGGGTGTCTATGAAGTTGGTTGTACATCAAGTTCATGCCTGGAAAATAGTGTATTGTGTATTGGGTATGTTGTGTTTTGGGGTTTCTACTTAAACTTTTATCATCTAACCTTCACCAAATCATAATTGTACACTAATTGTGTGGTATATCGTTAACATGAAGTTTAATGTCGCAACTGATGATTTGGCATTTGATGCTACTTGTTAGCTGTTGTTTTTTTAAGTTATTTCGTTTCTGTTGTGTCGTAGTTTGTAGCCTACAACAAAAGATCCGTTTAATAATATGTGCCCCACTTTCTTCTTAATTTCACAATCATGAATAACTACTTGCATTGTTTGAGAATTTTGATGTTGACAATGTAGATTTGTATGTATATTGAAAGCTCTTGCAGAAGATTCGCTTGTTTACAGTAAATGTAAATAAGGTTTACAACAGAAAATAACAGAAAATTTTGTTTTTTTTTTCCTCTCTTTTCAATAGGTAACAGAGGAGGTGGGAGGACACCGTTAAACTGGGAAACTCGCTCTGCAATTGCTCTAGGAGCTGCTCGTGGCATTACTTACGTCCATTCACAGAACCCCACAGCTTCCCATGGTAACATAAAGTCATCTAACATCCTTCTTACCAACTCTTATGAAGCTCGAGTGTCAGATAGTGGCCTTGCACAACTTGCAAGTCCAAGTGCAACTCCAAACCGTGTAGCTGGATATCGTGCACCAGAGATCACTGATCCTCGTAGGGTATCTCAGATGGCCGATGTGTACAGTTTTGGTATATTCCTCCTGGAGTTGCTTACAGGCAAGGCTCCTACCCATGCTCTCTTGAACGAAGAAGGGGTGGACTTGCCACGGTGGGTGCAGTCAGTTGTTCGGGAAGAGTGGGCTGCTGAAGTCTTTGACATGGAGCTCCTAAGATATCAGAATGTCGAGGAGGAGATGGTTAAGCTCTTGCAGCTCGCAATTGACTGTTGTGCCCAATACCCAGACAGTCGACCATCAATAGGTGATGTAACCAGCCGCATTGAGGAAATTTGCCAATCTACATTATCGTCCGGACAAGACCCACTTGCAGACATCATTAGTGATCCAGAAAACACACCTTCCAAACCAAGCTAATCCTCCCTATACAATCCGTGTCAGGTGCGCACATCCGTCCATCCAGCAACATCAATTGATAACAAACACTATCAATTCTTACAATTGTTTACCTCAATTATAGAAATATTCAAAATTGTTTGTTTATTCTTAAAACTCTCCTTGTTTGATTGAGATTCATTCCCCCCATCAACGCTCTTTGTGTACTTACTTTTCTCTTCTTTTTTTCATTTTTTTTTTTATTTTTTAAAATTCTTTTTTTTTTCCATTAATTTTGTTTATTTTCAGGAACCATTTATCTTTTCTTTTTCACTTGTAATTTTTTATTCCAATGTTTTTGTACTTACATTCAACATCATTGATTGTTGGTTGTGTGGAGATGAAATGTGAATAATTCATAAATCCTCATTTTCTCTTTACTTTCATAATACCTTTTCTTATACTAGTAATATGTTATCGAGAGAAGTGTCCTATTGAACTGGAACCACGGGCCCTAGCCTCAAAGTGTCCCGGTTGATTTTGTTGCCATAATTATATCCAATTATTCTTTGGTACCACTTTCCTAATACTATGCCCTATTTTTTTGTCTTCTAGGAATTTTGCTTTTGATGCAAGATTAATTTGGTGAAACTTATACAAAAACAAAAACGAAGTAGATAAAACATTGTTCTTTTGATGTGGAAAGAAGTTAGGGGAGTTGATTAGTTCTTTGAACAACCGAATGTTAGTCTTGAAAGTAAAAGTAGTGTTGGATTTCTTTTCAAACAAATAGTAGAATTTATTTTTAGATTAAACAACTACTTCTACTTTTAGTGTTTGATTCCTGTTTAGATGCATACAGGTGTTTGGAGGGCCGGATTAGATGTGATACCCACTTAATTGCACGTTAAGACAACGTGTTTATTGTATATTATGACTTAGCTTTATTCTCTCATCTTTTATTGTGGGCCCTCTTGTCCTTTAACAACGTTCCCTTGGCCTAATACACCCAAAATGAAATTAGATATTGTAATGGCATATACATTATACAATGAGGTGAAGTGAGCATGGTATAGAGCTAGGCATGGGCCACGCTAGCAAGCCAAGAGATATGGTACTAAGGAATAATTTTAGCCCTAATAGGTTGTAATTTGTTATTCGTTTAAAGAACTTCTTGTCAATGAATATGGTACTAAAGTAGGTTGTATATAAGAGATCGTGTAGGATATGTCGTGCCGTGCCAATGAGTCCCTTGCAATTTTGCTTAATATTCTTGTTTAGAAATAATGAGGTTTGTCAGAGGAATGTCTGTGTCAATTTACATAAGTGATGTCTATGCATGACCCATCGATTTGTCTCTCATTTAATTGTCAGAGGAATAGCAAGCTAAATGTTGATTTATTATAAGTGAATATATATAGGTCAAATGATTTGTAGCTCAAATGCAAATAAAAACTTATCATCTAAGAAATTATTCCATTTTTTAAATTCCTTAATTTCATTGGTTTTGTCCTCCTGCTATTAATTTTCATAATTACTCCGTAAAATATACAAAGTAAATAAATAAGAGTTGTTGAATTAGTGTATACTCACCCGGAGAACTTTTCATATTCATATAAGAATCATTCCTAGTAAATAATGTTTGTGGAATCAGTAAATAGTCAACCCCTTGGCCTTTAGGGTGATTTTGTAAATAATGTTTGTGGAATCAGTAAATAGTCAACCCCTTGGCCTTTAGGGTGATTTTGTCAAGAGTTTGGTAGAATGTTTGCGATATTAGCCATTATCTACATCCAAAGATCCAATGGCGCCTGAAAATTAAAACTTGAACGTTACTTCTTCCGTTGTAGGTTATACAAAAAATTGGAGTAACTTTATATAATCTGCATGTCTTTACTTTTGTTTTGTTTTTTTTTTTTTTATTAAAATTTAAAAACAAATGTTGTGTTTTTAGACTTATCTCAATGCAAAGTCAACATATCAACTATTTTAAATTTTAGTATTTAAAATTCAAGTTGTCTATTGAAACAAATGTCATTCAAATTTTTTTTTTTTTTTGTTTTACTTTTTTCATTCAAATTGTAGTACTTAACCCTAAACAGGGTAAAAAAAAAAGTCTTAATCTCAAATTGATATGGGTCAGCTAACATAAATTGTCATTTAAAGCCTTTAGAAATTAGAACAAGTAGGATTCTTTAGGAAAGTAAACAACATAAGTGCAAATGTATTTTTAAAACGACTATTTCACCAAATGACACTGAGCATTTTAAAAATTCACCAAATGTCATCGGACTTTTCAGAATTCACCAAATGCCACCGAGTTTTTAAAAAATTCACCGAGTGCCATTAATGACTAACAACAATTAACTCCGTTAGTCATTAAGGCTAATTATGCCACGTGGTGGCTTATGATTGGTTGCTTATTAAATTAGTAAATTAGTAAATTAATTACTCAATAAAAAACTTTTTTTTTAAAAAAAAACCACCCACCATGACTAAGCCCGACCACCGTCTATCACTGCCACCACCATATCCCCGCCTCCAACCAGTCCCCACCGCGGCAACCCAGCCCTGAACAACCAAGCCGGCGACCCAGCCTTGAACAACCGCGCTGTCAGCGACCCAGTGTAGCCAGCCCACGCCGACAACGCACCCAGCGACCCTTCGCGCGATTCGCAAACTCTCTTTCTCCCTCGAAAATTCCTCCTCTCACCACCGCCGACGACCAAAGCCCCCCTCCCCACGCCGGAGAACCCAAATCAGTTCATCCCCTCCGAGCTCCACCCCTTACAACCACCACGCCGGAACCCTAAATTAAAATCTCCAAAAATCAAAATCTAGGATTTCGACACCTTTAATTTAACCCCAATATCGATTTCCCTAAATTCATAACCCCCTCCACTTCATCCCTCCCTGCTTCGACGAACCCAAACCACCCTTTTTCCTCTCATCTCCACCCCCTGAACCACCTCGCTTAAAATCGAAAACCAAAATTTGGTTTTCGATTTTGGAGATTTCGTTTTTGGGGTTTTATTAGGGTGTCGAGGATGGTTGTTTAGGGGGGGAGTGGATGCAGATGGTAGGGGGCATAAGGTCAGGGGGAAGGGTGGCCGCCGACGATGTTGGTCGCCGGTGGGGGTGGAGGCAAGGGGTTGGGCTGGCGTAGGGGCGGTGGTGTGGTGGGAAGAGTGGCTAGGGTTCAGTTTTTTTATTATTATAATTTTTTTGATAAATAAAATAATAATAAAATGAACCAATTAGAATATGCCACGTGGCATAATTAGCCTTAATGACTAACGGAGTTATTAATGGCACTCGGTGAATTTTTTAAAAACTCGGTGGCATTTGGTGAATTCTAAAAGTCCGATGGCATTTGGTGAATTTTTAAAATACTCAATGACATTTGGTAAAATAGCCGTTTTAAAAAAATAAAAAAGAAAGGTAGGCAAGAGAAAACATAAAGAGTAAAATAAGACAGTGATAAGAAAAATAAATTTGAAAAGTAACAAACAAAAATATTTAGGAAAAAAAATATACAATTGCTAAGCAAGTAATATAAAAACACAAGGATTAAAATCAATGGAAATATAAGTTATACTCGTATACTATTTGGTAATATACATGAGGGCTATAACCTATTCTAGGAGTAAAAATTGAGCGCTACTTAGCACAGATTCTCGCCGGATTATGCAAATGGATAGTGGTAGAGTCTGTTTTTATTGACTGAATTAAACTGAATTTAACTGAACTGAACTGAGCTAAATTGAACTGAACTAAATTGAACTTATTAGAGCTGAACTGAACTGAACTTAATAAAACTGAACTGAACTGAAAATAATGTGATGAGAACAGGGCCTTAGTCAAAGTTATAAAATTTAAGGGTGGTGTAATTTTTTCACTTTTTTTTTAAGCAAATAGTTGACAAAATGATATATTTAGTGGTAGTCCTAACATAATTTCCACATTTAACAATTAAATAAATTTCTTAACAAAAAAATAATCCTAATAATAAAATGACTTAGCATCGACAATGTAATAGCAGGGCCTGTTTCATTCAGCTTAATTTCAGTTCAGTTCAGCTCAGTTCCTAATTTCCTTCTCTTTTAAACAGTTCAGCTCAGCTCAGTAAATGAGAACTTGCCCTTATATCAGGGAGTCAAATGTTTATGTCAACAATTAAATAGCTTATATCAACAATTTTATAACTTTTATCGATAACTCAATTGCTTATTCAATTTCATAGAATAAGGCCTTGTTTAGTTCACCTTATGTATACTTATTTCAGAAAACAATAAGTTCAGATCAGAGCAAATCAGATCAGAAAAAATAAGTTCAGATCAGATCATCGTTTTATGTATAGTTTTTTATCGTTAAATAACTTTATTTTTGTAATTAAAAAATTGTGAAAATTATATATTAATAAAATACACATTATTATGAAGATAACAAGATCTCACTTGATACATTTTTTCCTTATAGGTTATCGTACATTTAAGGTCAAAGTTTAGTCAACTTAGACAATCAGATCAAATCAGACCAGACTAGACCAGATTAAATAAGCAAAAATAAGGTGAACCAAACAAGCCATAAGTTGGAAATTTAATGACTTTATATCAACAATATTCATCATCACATTATTATTTTTTACTGAAATATCCAGCATATGATGCACAAATTATTTTAACATAATGAGTATTTTCATTTTAAATTTCTAGAGAATCTCAAAATATTTTCAACTCCAAATACTTAACCACATTCCATTAAATTATTTTGCATACATTATTCTCAATTTATTACGACTCGGGAAGACTTTAGGTTCTGGGCAAGCACTCCATCTGGAAGGTACTCGGTGAAAACAGGTTATGCAATGCTTTAACTGCAACTTTCTCCTGTTTCCATACCTTCTAATACTGATTCCTTCTAGAAAGTTCTATTGTCTATCCCGTTACTGATAAGTCTATTTTATATATATTTTATTCCCCGTCCCACGGTCATATTTGTGCTAATTTGAGCTCTACGGAGCTATTTTTATTACTAATATACGTTTTCTAGTGTTTTTGTAGAGTTGGTATTATTTTGTAGGAATTTGCAGAATTATGATAATTCCCGAGCTTATTGAGCCACTACAAAGACATTGGAGTCGGACCGTATTTTATGACCAAATATTTTAAGCTCAAGGCCGAGTTAAAGGAATTTGGCTCGATGATTAAGGGCTCGATTAAATACGAAGGTCCAAGTTACTACCATGAGTTCAAACAAGTATGACGGACCAAGTTAACAAGTACTTTGGGCTCAAGTTAACAAGTTCCAACTCCAAAGCCCAATTCCCACAAGAGAAGTCCAATTCGGTGCCCAACAGGCCGGGCCCGATCGGGCGGTGTAAGGCCCGATAGGGCGAGCTTGTTCACGCTGTTTAAAACGTTGAAGTTTAATGTTTTGAGTGGCTGGGCTTCGTTGTTTAGGCCCACCTGATTGATGTCGGTTGATGTTTGGCGCAATTTATACACTAGTCCCCTGTGTAGCTTCCTCTACCTGCACCCCCCCTCCCCACGGCGTCGTTTTGCTGCGTTTTTGACTTTGATGATTCGTTTTTTTTTTTTTTTTCTTTCCCTTTTTTTACCTGCCATTTTTGGCTAGTTTTTAAATTTTCTTTTTTTTTTTTATTTCTTTTCTTTTTACTCAAGCTATGTATATATATATCATTTTAAACATTTATTTTCTCTCTCTTCAATTGATTTTGTTCTTATTTTTTCTCTCTCTTCAATTTTATTTCATCTAATTTCTGCGTTTTTTGTGATGGATGATTCTTCTACTGTTGATTTTGATCGAGATTGTGAAGCTGTTCTTCCATCTGGTGTTCCATTGGTTGATTCATTTGTTCATCAATGTGAGTAATTATGATCCTAATTTTATTTATTTTTATTTTTTTTATTTTTTTTTTGTGTTTATGTTATGCTCTGTTTTATTACTTTATTTTTTATAATTTCTGGATTTGTTTGTATTTTGATGCTCTTTTATTCTGTAATTTATGAATGTTTCCTGTAATTTTGATTTTGTAATTGATTTTGATTTTGATATTGTAATTTATAATTTCTGCATGTTCATTGTGATTTTGATTATTCATCAACGAATTCTGATTTGTTTGTATTTTGATATTCAGTATTTCGCTAATAATTTTGATTTGTTTATCGATTTGATTTTTTGCATGTTAATAATCGGAGTATATTTTAGTACATTTTGTTTTGCTAGATCTTAATTTAATTTGTTTTTATGTTGTAATGTGTTTTAATTTGTTCAATTTGTTAAACATTTTATAGGTTTTTTTTATCAAATGTATTATTCTAAATAATCATTTTTATATTATCATTTGTTACTGAGTTACTGATATATTTTCATATTGTTCATTTTAAATTGATAAATGATCATTTGTGTACATTATCATTTTTAATTATATTAGATTTTAAATTTATTTATAGTTGATCATTTGTTGTTTTGTTATTGTACATTTTATTTTTTGATATTGATCATAATTTTATTTCTCATATTTATGTAGTGGGAAAAAAGGATGGTATTGTATATCAAGAGGCAGAGAAGTCTGAATTATTGTATAAAGAATTTAAATCTAAAGACGAAGCTTATGAAATGTATAATGAGTACGCTTTTAGGAAGGGTTTTGGAGTTCGAGTTGGGAAGTGTAAGTGGAGAAGATATGGCTCATTATTGAAGAAACGATTTCTTTGTGCTAATGAGGGTTATAAGGATGATAAGTGTAGGAATCGTAGGGCTTATGAGAAGCTTGATTGTCGAACTGGTTGTAATGCTTTTATACAGTTTTTTGTTGATCATGATGGTGTTTGGACATGTTCAAGACATGAAATGGTTCATAATCATGATATGATTCCTGTTGAAAAGAGGCATTTAATAAGGTCTCAAAGGAGTGTTAATGATGAACAACTTCGATTTATTTCTACATTGAAAATGAGTGGAGTAAAAGTTGCTGATTCTTTGAGGGCTTTAAAAAAGGAGGTTGGTGGGTCTCCTAACCTTACTTTTACGACTTCGGATGTGTATAATGCATTATCATGTGATAAAGCTGCCAAACTTGATGGATGTGATAGCAATCAGTTGATTAAGTATTTTGCAAAGAGACATGTAGATGGGGAAGATTTTTATTATGATTTTGAGCAAGATGATAGTGGTGCCTTGGTTAGTTTTTTTTGGCGCGATGGAAGAATGCTCAGAGATTATCATTACTTTGGAGATTTATTGGTCTTTGATACAACATATAAAACTAATAAATATGGAATGATTTGTGCTCCTTTTGTTGGGATGAACCATCATGGTAAAAATGTGATGTTTGGTATGGGTTTTATTCTTAATGAGCGCACTGATTCTTTTGATTGGTTATTTGATACATTTCTTTATTCAATGGGAAAGAAAAGTCCCATTACTATTATGACTGATCAAGCACAAGCCATTGCTGCGGGTATAAGAAACACATTCCCTTCAACTGTCCATCATCGATTATGTGTATGGCATCTTGAGCAAAATTCAAAGAAGCATATTGCAGCATTGAGAGCTTTGGATGGTTTTACAGATTTGTTCAGCTATTTATTGAAATATTGTGAAACCCCTGCTGAGTTTGAGCATTTCTGGAAAAGGTAATATTTATATATTTTATTCTTTCTGTCTATTTGATAATTCTTAAAATATGATCATTTTATTATTCATATATGTACATTAGTTGTTTCAATTTGATCATTTGTCATTCTATTATTATATGGAATTTGTACATCTTTATGGTTATTTAAATTTTGTGTTTAAATATGAACATTTATATTTATATAAATGTTCATGCAATTACTTTATGTTCTTTATTGAAATGATAAATGTTCATTTCTGCTTCACAGAATGCTGGTGAAATATAATTGTGCAAATGATGATTGGTTGTGTGATTTGTACAAAATAAAGGAGATGTGGTGTCCAGCTTATTCTAAGAAGTTTTGGTCTGGTGGTATTCTATCTTCTCAACGTAGTGAAACTACTAATAAGTCAGTTTCTCATAGACTTAATAAGACACAAGGTCTATGTGACTTTTATCATGTTTTTCTAGATGTTGTTTCTGAGTGGAGGAGCAAAGAAGGTTGTATAGATTACAATAATTTGAGGGGAAATAGACATTTAGCTTTTGCTAACATTGGGATTTTAGTTCATGCAAGAACTATATATACTATTCAGGCTTATGTGCTTTTTGAAGAGCAGTTCATCAAAGGTACTGCATATGATCATCGAGATTCTGGTTTGCATTTTCGTGAATATTCGTATCATCTTTGGCATCCTGGGAAGGACATTGTTAAACATGAAGTTGTTTTTAATAAAGAAACACATGCAATCTTTTGCACTTGCATGTTCTTTAGTGAAACTGGTTTTCTTTGCTCTCATTCTCTACGAGTATATCATTTGCATTGTGTTCGTAAAATTCCACAAGAGTACATAATGAAACGCTGGACAAAGGCTGCTATGTGTAGTCATGGTATTGAAGAACCAACTTTGAGAACTAATGTTGTGGCTACAAGTGTGTGGAGGTCACAAACACTAAGGAAATTTGTCAAGTTGGTAACAAGTTGTCAAAATTCATTGAATGCAAGGGAAGAGGTTGATTGTTATTTTAACCTTTTAAAGGAAAAGGTTGAGAGTGTTTTTGGTGCTATAGATTTTAGTGAGCCTGCTAAAGGTATTGAAATTGTTGATCATGAAGTCAAGAATCCACCAAAATCAAGGCCTGCTGGTGAGAGGAATTTTAGGCCAAAGAGTGCCTTAGAGAAAGCATGCAACAAAGCAAAGGGTAATTGGAGGAAGAGGAAGGCTATTTATACTCCTTATATACAAGCTAAAGGTCAAGCTGTTGTTCAAGTATTTATGATCATTATGTTATCATATATGTTCATTTAATTTATTATATACAATATTATCTTCAGGAATGAACATTTATATAACTATATTTGATTATATATTTCACACATAATTTTTTTTTTTTTTTTTTTGCTAGGAATTTGATGAGAATGGATTTGCAATTAGTTATGCCAATTCTGTAAATGATCCTACTGACTTAATTGTTCTTGAAAACCCCTTACATCAGGTTAATTTATTTATTTTCTTTATTTTATGAATATTATTATATTTATTTTATAAAAATTAATTTATAATAGTAAATTATAGGTTGTAGATATTCCTTCTAGCTCAAAGGATTCTGATCAAAGTGTTCTAAATGAGGTTGATCAGGTATTTACAAAATTTTTAATAGATGCATTTTGTACTTTCCATTTTATATGTACATTTTTAACATTTTCAAAATATTTTTTAAAGGCTACTAGAGAAAGCTCTCTTCAATCCAATATATCTGTTGATCCAGATATTTCTGCTATTGCTAAGGTAATATCAATTTATTTGTTCATTTTGTTTTTAGAAATTGAACATTTAATTGTCTCATAATGTTTAATTTTCTTGTGTAGGAAAAGGATTCACACATATCTACAAATGTTCAAAAAAGGGTTCATTTTGGTTCTGTGAATGATAATGCTGCTAGTAGAACTCCAAGAGTTCCAATACGTTCTTCTATTCTTTCTTCTATGCAAAAGAATGTTCAAGCCAATGCTAGTAGATATACATCTACAAATGTTTCGAAAAGGGTGCGTGTTGGTTCTTTGAATGATCATTATGCTTTTAGGGCTTCTACAGTTCCAATACATTCTACTGTTCTTCCTTCTACTCAAAAGAATGTTCAAGTTGGTGCTACTTCTTCAAGGGCTAATAATGAGAGTGCTTCTAATGTTACAAGAAATGATGATGTTGGTTCTGGACAGTTTTCTACCAAGTATGATAGATTTTTAGCTTTTTTTGATACTAATGTAGCTAAGAGATTAGCTAATAGTGGTAAATAAGAGAGCTAATACTTCTTCAAGTATTATTATAATCAGTATTTCATACTTGTTTTAAGAATTATATTGTCAGATTATATATCTTTTTTACACCATTATTGATATTTGAATGTCTTTTTACTAAATATTATTAACAATTCCATTTTTTTTATATATATATTTTGAAAATATGTTCTTTTTATTATTTATATATGTACATTATGTGTTTATATTTGATCATTTATCATAGTATTATATATGATTTTATCAACACATGCAACTTTTTATGATATATGATCATATTTGAATATGAACATTTATGCTTAAATAAATTAACATTTTATATGTAGTTTTTTTATACATGAAATTGATTAAAAAGAAATATCCAAATACAAACTTTTTAAAATAATAATGCTGATATGTAAATGAAATTGTCTAAACATGAAATATTGTTTATACATTGAAATTGTCTTTATATGAAAAATGACTATATTACTACTATTTTTCCAACTTTCTTGCTTTTCTTCTGTTTATCCTAGACTCAGTGTTTTCTTCAAAAAGCATCAGTTCAGCTGTGTATTGCATCCTCAGTTTCCTTATTTGGTTCAGCTGCGAATAAGAATGAATTATAAGTTAAGAACAATTATATGTTATATAAATGAACATTACATGTTATATAATTGAACATTTGATATACTTACGTTGTTTGCTTTCAAATCACAAATCCATTCTTCATTAGGATCAGCAGTGAAAGTTTCCATATGCTTCATAATGTAAACTCCACAATTTATGTAGTCTGCATTGCTGCGCCATTTCATTTTTTCCAATACAATTTGATAATCTTCAATGAAATTTGCATCCTCATAACCAATATGTTTCATGTATGCAACCAATCCTTTTAGCTGTTTTGAACATTTATCAATCAACAAGTGAATATTTATTGATCATAAAATGAACATTTTAAAGATTAGTCATTCATTAAAATTATTGAATAATATTTTAACTTACAATCATTTTTGGTTGGTCAAGATACTTTTGAGGTACTGATACATGTTGTGGTAACTTTCTATTGTCGATGATATGGATGGTATCATTCATATGATTGATGCACAACACGAAAAAAATGATTGGCAGCTGCTACTGGAAAAAATATCTGAACAAATAATATATAATTATTGAACATTTAATTTATTAGAATTGAACATGTTATAATATATGTATTGATGTTACCTGTTTGTATCCAACAATGCTTTTGATTTTGTACAGCTTCAATTCATTGTTTATTCTTTCTATGAATTCCTTACATCTTTTTTCCATTGTTGACCCCTCTCTGCAGACATTATTTGTGCACATAATTTGCTGCATTTTTAAACATGTAAACATTAATTAATAAAACCTTTGTTGACTAATGAAAATCTAAAATAATTGAAATAAACTTACATGTGGCATTGTTGAGAAATATATCTTGTTTTTTGTGTTCTTATGATTTAGAATTGTTGCCCATGAATCTATGACACAATTCATAACTTGTACATCATCTCCAAGTGTTTTCATTTCTGCTCTATTTATGTTATTTAATAATCCATCATGATATAAAAGTGCACTGCAAATGAACGTTAAGCAATGTGTAAATGAGTAATTTCTCAAAAACTTATAAAAGTTTATGTATTATGAATAAGTTACCTTTCATCTTCTCCACTATAAGCAAAGTCACATACAAGTTGATTCATTTTTTTCTCATCTTTAAAAAGATCTTTGTATTTGACCATATATGGAGATCTAAATGCAAGAGGAAGAGTTTGGGATTGACGCTGTGGCCTCTTTGATGAACTGAACATATTATGAACCAAATATTATCATATATGTATGTACAGATGAACATTTAAAATAATTAGAAAATTAAGGATTGTATTTTATACCTGTCATCTATCTTCTTTTCTGGTTGTGTGTAATTTGACTTCTCGATGACTTTTTTTATATTTTCTTCCCTGAACAAAAAGTAATTTATATATGAACATATTGGTTCCCACAAATGTTCATTTATTTGTTGAGCAAGATATGTAATATCTTTACCTTTTGCCAGTCCCTGAGGAAAATGAATCTTTCTTCTTTTTCTTTATTGTCAAAATTTCCTTCTGTATCACCACTGTTAGATTTTTCACTTGTTTTCTGAAAAATCAAATCAAGTTAGTAACATAATGTTATGTTTATATTTTAACAACTAAATTATTAATAGAAATAGTTTACACCACACAAAAACTAATTAATATTACAATAACATGTTGAAATTCATAAATTACATAACCCTTACTTGTTCTTGATTTAATAAAACATTCTTCAAAGTTACATAAACCTAAATTATTTTTTTGAAACACCAAAATAAACTACATTATTACTAATAATACATAGGACATCACTAATTGCTGGGGGTTTTGTTTTTTACCCCTGTTCTTGTTCACTTTCCTTGTTCCTCATAACTTCACTAGCTGCTGGAGTTTTTTTTTGTGAATTGTCTTCTACAACTTGTACAGAACCAGAGGCTTGATTTTCAGTGCTCTTTGGATCTGCCAATTCTGCAGTTTATAAAATGAACATTAACAAATATGAATATGAACATTATACATAATAATTATGAACATTTTTTTTTACCTATAGGAGGAGATTTTCCAGTAGGATTTTCATCTTCTACAGAAGCAGAAGCTTCAGCTGCAATAACACCCATTGTTGTAGATGTTGGATTTGTTGTATCTGATTTCATTTTTTACAAAAAACAATTGTTAGTTAAACACATCATTAAATATGTTGAGTATCATATTTAAACATTTTTATTTTGTTCTTACCAATTTGTGGAGATGGGGGAGTAAGTCCCAAACTGAATGCTTTGTTGATGTTGAACTCCTCCTTTTTCTGTTTTCCTTTTTTGTTTTTCCCCATATCAGCTGCTTTAAAAAATTCCCTTTCAGCTTCTGCAATTGCATTCAAGAAATCTTCGGAGCCATAGATTTCTTCATCTTGGCTTAAGATTGAAGGTTCTCTTGCCACTTTCCCCATAACCTCTACAACTTTCTTTACCAAGTCATTTTCAGGGAATATTTCCTTAGCTTTCAACAGTTTGCTTGATAGTTTTGACAAGGAACGACCAGTTTCAATCACCACATCAATGAAATCATTCATAAAAATCTATATTATAGATAAATTGTTAGATTTTACCCAAAATATTTCATATTAAAGAAATGAACATTTATGTATTTCAAAGTGTTCATTTTACATACCTCAGGACTGATTTCAGCTTCTTCAACAATTCTAGGAAGTATCTTCCCTTTACCAAGTCCCAATTCCAATTCATTTTTGATTCTTTCAACAACCATCTCCTGTTTCCAAACAGAAATAATTGGAATTGTTCTTGGTGGCTTTTTCCCCAATCTCTGGACTCTATCAAAATAGAATAGCTGCAAAAAAAATAAAACTATTAACTATCAGATTATATATGATCAAAATTATATATTATCAATTATAAAACATATTTGATCAATTACCAATAAATAAATGAATATTTTATTTGATCAATTATCAACATATATATTTGAACAATTATTATAACAAATTTGAACAATAATTAAAAAATGAACATTATTATTCATACCATTAGAAATTGTAGGGGTCCTTTGTAGAATCCCTTGCTTGACTGTTTTCTCCAATCAACATGGTTCTTCATCAGTGAATCAAAAACATATTGACACCAATTCAAGTTTTTAATATTTTCCTTGTGCATTGTTGAATAGAGAAACTTGTAATGGCATCGATTGTTTTGTATGCACTTTATCAATGCATTCACTGCCACCACCAAAAAGTTTGTAATGAAATCTTCATTGTCAGGTCTGTCTTTCTCAAACTTTTTGTCAATGTATTTTGCCACAATTTGGCTTACGGAAGGAATTTTTCCATTCCATTTTCCTCTCCACTTCTTCATAAAACCTTCAAACTCATCACTTGCTTTTTCTGATTTTGCTTCAACAATGGGTATTTCTCCCATTGGTAGACCATAAACTACTCTAACATCCTCCACTTCCACTTCAATCGAATGATTTTTTGGAAGTTCAAAAGTTTGACTGTTTTCTTCAAAACTGTTCAAAATCCAATAACAGAAACTTTGATCCAATTGAGGTAACTGGATTTCAAGCAGGGCTCCTAATCCAATCTCCTGTATCTCTAATTTCTGTTCTTTACTCATTTTCTTTATCCATTGCATCAACTTCACATGGCCCCCTCTTGTTGATGCTTTCTCTTCTTGAAACTGTTCTTCATCAATTTCTTCAACTTCATCTGCCTCAATTATTTCAGTTTTTGCTTTCTTTTTTTTCTTATCTTCACCTTCTGACTTATACACAACCAACTCTTGCACCTTCTTTTCAGCCTTTGGCTTCACCACCTTCTCCTCCTTCTTTGCTTTTTTCTTCTTTGGCTTAATTTCAACCTCCTCCTCCTCATCCTCCAATTCATCATCTTCCTCACTAACAGGTTCTTTTTCAGCTTTATAGACAGATTCTTCACTGTCATCACCACTGTCAGAAGGATCTTGAGATGGTTCATCATATGGCACTTCTTGAATTTTTTTTCTTTTTCCAACATTTTTTTTGGCAGCTGAAAATTGACATGAATATAAAAGTCATTATATATGATTAGCCATGTATTTAAATGAAATTTAATCAAATGACAAAATGAACAATATAGTTTTTATATATGATCATTCTATACATTGAAATTGAACTTTTACCACAAATCATTGTATACCTGCTTTTCTTTTGCCAGCAACCTTAGAAGTTTTCTGCAATTGTCCTGCAGGTCTCTTTTTTCCTCCTATATAATTTTAAAGTTTTATATATATTACATACAAATATTAAATTAATTAAAACATAACAAACTTTTAATCAATTGAACATTTACCCTTTTTTCTTATAGGTGGTTGAATATATTCAGCAGGAGTACCTGCCATTTTTCTAATAGGTGGTTGAACATATTCAGCAGGGGCACCTGCCATTTGTTTTATTGGAGTAGGTGCTGGAGATTTCCTTGGAGAAATTCTTCTTTGCACACCTTTTTTTGTGGATACTTCAGCAGGTTCAGCAGTTTCTTCCTTTTGGCCTTCATTAGCAGATTCATCTAACAAAACATCTATTGTGTTTTTAAACTTTTTGTTAGTAAAGATAAATATTTTCTATTTAACATTAAATACAAAAGTATAATGTTAACCTTGGCTTCTTGTAACTCTTGTACTTGGCACTATAGGGGTTTTATTTTTGTTTTTTCTTGCTACTGTTTTGTATCTTGTTTTCCTTTGGCTTGATTGTTCACTCTTTTGAGATGATGGAGCTTGATCATCATTTACACGTGCACTATCCAAATCCTCAGATATTAGATAAGTCTCATCCTCAATTTCATAATAATCATCTGCCATTTCTGCTGCATGTTAAATGATCAAATGATAAATTTTAAATGATCATTTATGGAAAAGAATGTAAAATGTTTATTATTTACAATATAAATGAACATTTTACCTTTAGTTTCTTTCCGGGTTGCCTTTGGCATATCTTCCTTTTGCCCTGCTATACATATTTTATCATTGAAATAAATTAACTTTTTTGAACATTATATATTATGCAGATCAAAAATGAACTTTGTATGTAATAAATATGTACATTTTAAAATTTTACCTTTCAGATCTGTTGTCTTTTGAAAAGAATCTTTCACAGGTTTCTCTATAGGCATTTTCTCATTTTCCGGCCCTTTATTTCCTTCTCCTAGTATAAGAATTATATTAGGGAAATTTGAAATTTATGCAGATAAAAATGAACATTTTATTTAATAAATATGTACATTTTACATTTTTTACCTTTTTGCTCATCTGACTTTTGAAAAACATTTTCCACAGTATTCTTTTCAGTGTTTTTGTTTATTTCTTGCCTCTTTTCCTCTTGTGCTTCTAAGAGAATTATTTCAGTCAAAATTGAAATTGATTAATCTTGTTGAACATTACAATAATTTATCATATATATCAAAAATGAACATTTTATGAAATAAATATGTACATTTTAACTTTTTACCTTTCAGCTCTTTCTTTTCAGGGCTTTTTTCTTTTTCAGGAATATTCTTCTTTACAAAATCTTTTTTCTTCTGTTTTTCTGTACCTGCAAAATGAATATGGTTATTATAACTGATATATATAAACATTAAACAAAATGTTCAATATATGTGAACATTTACCTTTGTTAAATTTCTTGTACAACTCTTCCCTTCTTTTGAGATTTTTCATGATTCTCAGTGTTGATTCATTGTACTTCCTGTAATTGTGAGATAGTGTTATGAAATTTTTTTATATAACATTATTTATTTTAATTTATTTAGTTATTCAAATTTGAACATACTTTGGGTTTTCTTCTATGTCTATATGTACTTGTTGCATCTTCTCCTTTAAAGTTGTTATTTTTGGCTTCTTTTGATCATCATTTTTGGTTTTTCTGATAATTTATTAAAAACATACATGAATATTTAATTTTGACTAATTAATTATAAAATGAACATTTAGTCTATAAAAAATGAACATAAAGTCTATATAAAATGAACATTTAATATGTCTTACTTTGGACCAGTATTTATCTTCTCTGTATTGCTTTTCCTCTCTGATTCAACTCCTTTTACCTTGCTGAAATCAATATTATGTAATACTTTTAATAAAAAAGCACATAAATGGTACACAAAATGGACATTTATCTATAATAAAATGAACATTTTTTAATTAATACCTTTGATCAACATTATCTTTGTCCTTTTCAGATGGAATTGTATCCTGTTTTTGCTCCACATTTTTGTCACTGAATATTGAATATATTTATTAGTTCTAATTTGTAGAAAAAAAAATGAACAAGTATCATATGTAAAATGAACAATTTTTTATTAATACCTTTGATCAACATTATCTTTGTCCTTTTCAGATGGAATTGTATCCTGTTTTTGCTCCACATTTTTGTCACTGAATATTGAATATATTTATTAGTTCTAATTTGTAGAAAAAAAAATGAACAAGTATCATATGTAAAATGAACATTTTTTAATACAAAAGTTAGCATTAGCATACCATTGATTTCTACTCTCTTGTGCAGATTGATTTCCAATCTCATTTTGAGTAGCAGAGACATTCTCACTTTGTTCACTAAAAAAATTAGGATTATTTTATATAATATGACATTGAAGTATAAATAATTTATATTATGAAGTAGAGCACTAGTTATTTTGGTATAAAGTTTTTATACCTCATTTGTTGATTTGTCTCTGGTGGTCTTGATTTTGACATAATAAATTTCACTCGAACCTTTTTTTTTTCACTAAAATTTTAAGAATTCCCTAATAAGTTTGATATATATACACAATGTAGAATTATTGCATATAAAAACAACTATTTAATACATATAAACTTACTTGTTTAGAGTGTATCTTTGATAACTACTACCATAATCATTTTGTTCAATCACTTTCTTTAGAGTTAATGGTTCAGATTTTCCATCTCTGAATTGAAGCAAGTGTATCACTCTAAACGGTACATCACTACAATATAAATTAATTACATCGTATTAGTTTGAAGGCATACAACTAAAATGATTATTATCATATTTCTATATGTTCATGGAGTTTCAATTAAATGTGCATTTAAGCCCCAATGAATATTCAAAGAACAAATATAAATCAAACTATATCTATAAATGAACATTATGAGTATCAAATATGATCATATACGATTATATGATTATATAACTAAGATCATGATAACATTATTAATAATCAAATCCAAATAACATATTAAACAATTATAAAACCATATGATCAGATACAAATAGTATATTCAAAATGAACATAATATATTATGTAAATGATTATATACCTTGGCATTGGAGACATTTTTAGATCTGTACCACTTGACTTTTCAATATCTTTTAAAAGTTCAGGATCTACAATTGGACTTTTTCGCGCTTTTTTTTCAATTTATCTACTCTTGACTGAAGAGGTATTTCATCATCATCTCTGTTTTGTTTAATTAATTGTTAAAATCGCACTATAATTGCAAGGAATTTAACAAAAAATATTGTTTACACATTAAATCGCAAGAAATTGAACTAAATTAGGGTTCATACGTTTCTTCAGTATTTTTCTCCGAATTACTCCCTTCTGAAGTGTTCTTCTGCAAAATGTTCTTCTCTGAAATGTTCTTCTGCAAACTCACACTACAATCGCAATAAATTGAACATAAATTAGGTTTCATATTTAAAATCGTACTACAATTGCAAAAATAAATGAACAAAATTAACAACATTACTTACTCTTGTTCCGATTTTGCAGTTTCAACTTCAATAATCTTCTTTGAAGTCTCCTTTTGTGAAATTACACTTCAATCGCAAGAAATTGAACCAAAAATTAGGTTTATATCCAAAATCGTACTATAATTGCAAAAAAAATGAACAAAATTAACAAAATTACTTACTCTTTTGGTAAATCTTGTTCCGATTCTGTTTTATCACCTTGAATTTTAGACATTTGTACTAAATTTCAAGTAATTTTGAACAATTTTTTTGCTGTAAATGCTTCGTATTTTTTGAATTTTATGAGAGAGAAAATGGAAGAATGTTTGAGAGGA
Source organism: Chenopodium album (assembly GCF_948465745.1). NCBI lineage: Eukaryota > Viridiplantae > Streptophyta > Magnoliopsida > Caryophyllales > Amaranthaceae > Chenopodium > Chenopodium album. The sequence continues at coordinate 21,543,740 of NC_137841.1, read as the reverse complement.
ATGTTTTAGAGAGAAAAAATGCTGGGTTTCTTTTTTTTTTTAATATATATATAACGTGGGGTAGGGGCGGTTATTGGCGGTTAGTTTTTTACTGCGGTTATTGTGGGGTTAGTGGGGTTAGTGGGGTTCCTGGGTTATGTTAAACGTAGCGTATAAGGGGGGGGGGTGTAGGCAGTGGAAGCTACACTAGGGAGTAGGTGTTAAGAGTACGATGTTTGGTGGGGAATTATAAATACCCAATTAGTGGGTTGTTATGGGGGGACGTAGGCTTTTTCTTTAGTTATAGTTTTAGTGGATTTGGATAGTTTTTGTTAGGAGTTGACTTTAGTTTTTTTTGGTTTCCAGTATTTACGCAACTTTGGAGATTTGTTTGCCCACAGTTTAATTTGATTACTCTCGTATTAGTTTGTTAATAATTTATTATTAGCTCTTAACTATTATTTAATTGCTTTGATTAGTTTAGTTTTTAATATGTGTGAGTAGTTTTATTTCTAGGGTTTATGGGGATCCATAAATAATATGAAGGGGTAATTTATTGTTGTTGATTATCAATGCTAGATTAATTTCCTATTGATTGATTTAATGCTCTGTGACTAGATTTGCGCAGATCTTTTATGCATGAGTTTGACAATATTGATTCGAGATTCGACAGATGAGAATTAATGTTTAGGTCTAGTTTCAATAGGCAGGTTAATTTATAAATGGTTAGGTCGAGATTCGAAAGATGAGATTTAATACCGGTAAATTAATTGTGTGACTGTAATACGTAGAGAAAGCCCTTTACAATCTGGTTAATTGATGCATTGATGATTGACTATTATTGATTATTGGTATTGCATGATAATTTCTTATTGAATTGTTTTAACATTTTACAATTGCGGCTTGTAAAAGTATAGCAATATTGAATTGATGAATCGAGCAGATGTTAATTTGATATTAAAGGCTATTTTCAATAAGAACTTAGATCTAGTAAATTGCGAGAGCCTGTTAGATCTATGTTGATTAATAAATTGCAAGAGCCTGTTAATCGTGTTATTTATGTAATGTTAATGATTGATTACTATGTTTTACCCTAAAGTATTATTTATTGGTGAACCTATGCCCTAGATCCTTTTATATATTGTTTTCTCCCTATTCCTATTCTTTGTAGTTTAGTTTCATACTCAAACATAAATATTGGTTACTTAGATAATTTAGATTATAATAATTAATTAGGAGTAAAAAGACTCGTTTCCCTGTGGAGATCGGCCCTACTTCCCTATCTACTTTAGTTAGAGGATTTAGGTATTTACTTTTGATTAGGGGATACGACTTTACCCTGTTAGTTACAACCTAAATGGAAGTTGTTTTTATGGAAACTGCTACATTGGGCTCTTGCAGTTAAGGTTCGGCTCCATCACCTCTGCCATTCTGAACCAGAGGATTAGCTTGGAGGGGTGGGTGCCTTGGTATCCGCTCAAAATTTAATGGAGACCTTTTCTCTCATATTGGATCCTAGATTATATCCGACTTTTTATTAGTCAGGATGGGCCTTCGAGTACTCGCTTAGGTACCTTTGTTGGTACGCTTTGGAGTTTGTGGCTACGTCGGAATTCCATAATCTTTCAGGATTCGTCCGCGTCACGCCCGTTTGATTCACAGTTCGCTGAGGTTATGGAATCACATACTATTTTTGCAGCTTCGGATGCCTTGGCGAGTTCCCCAACTGATGTGGGGGGTGATGGAGGCCCTCCGCCTGGGTTTTACGTAGCTCAGCTGGGTCGAAAAGCTAATGGGACTTCTTTACTTTCTATGCAAATAGATGGGTCTTGGTTCAAAGAGTCTCAACAAGCCAGTATGGGATGGTGCTTGGATAATAAAGACCCGGTGGATGATCGGATTAGTGGTGGAAGTAACTTCGGGGTATGTTCGTTAGCTTTACATGCGGAGGCACTATCATGCATGTATGGGTTACAATGGGCTTTTGATCGTGGGTTTCATTCCCTCACAGTGTTTACTGACTCATTCAATCTTGTTTCCCTCTTACGAGGGGATGGCCATGGTAATGTTGCTTACCTTTGGCTCATCCGCAAGATTCAACAATCTGAGCTCATCTTTTCAGTTCGGTAGTATACACAAAGCGGATCGTCAGCGCGTTCATAGAGCTCATCTTATAGCTGGAGAAGCGGCGGTTAACTTTATTTGTTTTAGTATTAACATGTAATCTGTTTGTATCCTTTGTCAAAAAAAAAAAAAAAAAAAAAAAAAAAAAAAAAAAAAAAAAAAAAAAAAAAAAAAAAGAATGAGGGTCAAACCCGAAAACAGAAATTACACAACGAATCAAAACTCCCATGTCATCCTCCCTAAGTGCATTCTTTATTTCATATGAAGTCTGAAAATACAAGCACATGGTGCTTTCCGAAACACAAAACAAAAATTGACACAATTGTATTCAACCTATTAAGCTGCAATGGACAAATGATGTAAATAAGATCTTTCCTAGAATCCTAGGTAACAAGAAATGAAGAAAGCACTACTAGTATTATAAGTCCAATGATGCTAAGAAGAGTAAAGATTAGTCAACATATAATAAATAAATTATCAGCTCCAGGGGAATAATTGTCAAAGATTGCATTTATTGACGCACATGAAAATCAAATTTAATACATATTCAAAAAAATATATAACAGCCTAACACTTAAAACCAATAATAATAGCTTAGCATACATTAGCTACGTATAAGCTGGCAAATTGATTGAACAGGCATGAAAATGGATCATAGTTCCTGCATCCTGATACGTCACGCTTACGTAATGCCAATTGAACTGTTTGTTTTGAACCACATATACCAATTAGATCAAACATACTATGACTAGCCTCTTTTTTTTTTGGCTTTCAATCATTTGGCGATTTTTGAATGCTTGATAAGCCAATCGATGACGCTGTCTATGTTTACGGAGTCCTTGCATGAGATCATGTAACAGCAAACTTCTCTATCAGTGATTGATTGTAAGCCTCTGTATTTCAGGAAAAAAAAAAATCATACAAGCTAGAAACTTATTCTAAATAGTTTAGTAATGACAAGTTAAGATAAGTTGAACCATAGCAGGAGTGCAAATTTAATGATCTTACAGCTGATCCATTAATGCTTGCTGTGTGAGAGCTTCTGACTTGTCAATTTTGTTGCCAAGAATGAGCAAGGGAATCCCAGTTAACGATGGCTTTTCCAGAAGTTCATGTAGCTCACTTTGGGATATCGGGATACTGTCTCTATCAGCAGCATCTACTACGTACCTACATGTGATGCAAAGAAAAATGAGTATTCTTCTGCTATTTGGCACCGAAATACAGATCAAAAAGACAGTCGCATAAATGTCGGTGATAAGCATCTGGAAAGACTCAAATGTTCCAGAAGCACAACCAAAGAAGAAAATAATCTATTCTACAATGAGTCTCACGAATCAAAATAAATTTATCTTGCTAGTCATTACTAAATTACCATCACTAAAAATATAATGATAATAATAATAATTAAAAAAATGATTTCACACATATTTAAAGCTGAAGAATTTTTTTTCATTAAACATAAACACGAGGCAATTCAATGAAGACATGAATCAGCATGGTAACATAGTTTAGTAATCTGTATTGTTTAAAAGCTCGGAAGGCAATCAGAATCTAGAGGATTAAAATAAGCATACACATAGACTAGTTTGGGGTACAATGAGGAAAGGACAACGTCAAAAGAAAGAACCTAGAGACACTGGTAGACTAAAAGGCCATTTTGTACTAGAAAAAATGTTCCCTTGGCAACGATTTGTTTCTATTTATTCAACATATCAAACTTATAATCTTATCCCCCACATTGATTATCACACACAAAAAAAAAAAAAAAAAAAAAAAAAAAAACAAAAACAAAAAACAGAGTTAAAAAGAGATATGTAACAAGTCCATTGATTGAGAAGAATTACACAATTGCAGTGACACCACGACAATAACGCTCCCACATTGAGCGAAACCTCCTCTGGCCTCCAAGGTCCCAAAGCTTTATAGTCACGTTGCCCTTAGTAACTTTGCGCATATTAAATCCGACCTGGTTTTAAAGTGTAAGCTGTTACTTGCAAGATGATACACACTTTTAAAATTCTCTTTGTAAAGATACCTACAGTTGGAATCATGTCTTCACTGTATCCCCCTGTCTGTCAACAGATTAGCAACAATGGTCAAAAGAATCCAAAAAATTAAATGAAACAAGCAAAAAGTTATGCAAATACTCACAGCAATTGCGTTAACAAGGGATGTTTTTCCTGCATTTTGAAGGCCAACAAGGGATAGCTCCATTTCCTGCTTAAAAAATAAGCTGACAGACAAATACAAAAACAAGAAATTATGAGCTTCAAGCAAGCAATCATTATCTAACCCCTGCACTGCAATTGTAATATTTATTTAGATGATATTTAAACATGTATGAGTAGGATACAGAAAAACCTCAAGAAATTAGCTAAAAAAACACGACAAAATCACGATAGAAAGCTAAGTTTAATGCCATAGCTACGCAAACTGACAATAAATGGGATTGGCCAACATGATCTTCCATGGTTTCTTATGACATTTGGGTTTTAGAAAAAGACCTTGACAGCTTTATTCTAGTGTTGCATATAAGTTTCATGCAATCTGACCTTATTACTCAATCCAAATTAGCCAAATCAGACCCAAACAATAATCGATACAAAGAGCCCAATTATGTCAAGAACCAAATTGAGCTAATATAAAGATTAATACTCCATCTGTCCAAGAATACTTCACGGTTGACTATCATTGATTATTTTTAGAATAGTCATAGAATCAAATAAAATGATTGAAAGTGGACAGAGATATGAAAAAGCACCAGTGGCTTACAAAAGAAAGATTAATAAACATTTCACAAAGAATAAGAGCTGGTAAAATAAAAGGAAAAAAAATTAAGCAGCTTCAGTGCTGCTAAAAAAATTTACCAACTATTTTTCAAAATAGCAAATGATCATTTACTATCTATCTCAATGTCTTGAGATTATGTAAAGACAACAAATAAGCCACTTACTTACCTTACCTCATTACCCGATTCAAATTAGCCAATCAGACACAAATATTATTGATACAAAATAAACGAATTACATCAAGAACAAAATTTAACTAATCTGAAGATTAATATTTAATAATCCATCCATTCTAGAATATACTTCATTGCTGACTTTGAAATGGTTTTTAGAGTAGTCTTTAAATGTTAATAAAATGATTGAAAGTGGATGGAGACATAAAAATTTAGTAAAAGTTAAAGAGTAGGAAGTGGTTGGTGTGATGGGAGGTGAAAATGGGAAAAAAAAAAAAAAAAAAAAAAAAAAAAAAGATTAACCACTGAGTACTGACTTGTTCTTTAAATGGAAAGAATGGGACATTTATACATAGTATTGTCAAAGTTAATTGTGAGATGGATGGCAGAGCTAGAATTTTTAGGTAAGGGGGGCCAAGATCATATCTATGTACTACCTCCGTTTCATATTATGTGCAACATTTACTAAAAACAAATGCTACACTTTATTTGCAACAAATGTTTTCTTTCCTTTTATTGGTTGTCATTTCTCTCTATCCCTCTCCTCATCACATGCTTTTTTATATTTCTCTCTCCATTTACCACTCACATACAGCAGAATGTTAGTTGCAAGGTTTGAACTCTTAACATCTTATCCACTATGACATGGTAAAAACCAACTCCTCCACACTTAAACTTATAACATGTATGTGCAAAATTAAATTTTATCTTGAGCCAAGGGGGTGGCCATGGCCCCCACCAGCCCCCTCTTGGCTCCGCCCCTCAGAAGAACAAATATAACAATTAATCAACTGTTTTTATAATAAGTTCATTGACATCTGATAGATATATCCTGAATTAAACCAATACAACACTATATGGCTCATCACCCAACCAAATATAGCAAACTCAATCCAAACTTCTCATTAACTAGGTTTATTTACATGCTTCTAGTCTAGCAGTAAAAGATACCAAGTAATCAATCCTGCAATGCATAATAGAAATAATATACCAAAGGACTTGGTTCATTCATAGAATCTGCGATAGTTTATTCTTATAAAGAAAAAAAAAACCCTTAAATCTTTATAAGATAAGAAATAAGAAATGGAGTCTTAGTCAGACATATAAATAAAATGTCAACAAGCTTTACAAATTCCAGCTTTTAGTATCTATTGTGTTCAGGGTAGAATTTAAGCATCCCTGTTACTGAAAGTCTAAAGTCTTATACTGAGCTTGCAGCCTTGCAATTATATTTTGCACTCCTTCACTTCGCTCCCCCAACCCCACCCGCCAACCTCCTTTTAATCATCCCTACGCCCATAGGCACTTACAAAAGTTACAATTAACATTACATCTTAATATGTTAAATTAGAAAAAGGGAAAAAAAAAAATCAATTCCCAAAAAATCAAAAGAGATGGGTTCATGTTTTAGTAAGATTCTATGTTTGACCTCTAAGACTTGTAGAAAATATAAACTCACATAAACATTGGAATTCTTACCAACTTCAATAAATTCAGTTCATTGCTAAACTGCACAGGCAAGTTCACATGAATTGATTGATTAATTTAAGATGGAGATGTTGATCTTCATCTAGACAACTACACACGCATGTCACTTTCAGCAGTGGCATATCACTTTATGCTTGTAATTTTAACAAGCTAGAAGAAGACATTTCTTTTTCCTCAGGAGAGGAAGAAAAGCTTACGGTTAACTTTGATAGGAATTAACTATTAACCAAATTCAAGTCTTGAGATGCATAGACATAAAACCCCAATAGACCCTCAATCAGAAGTCTTTCCTCAAAATCAATACCCCGATGTATTATTTGTAAACACTTTGCACCATTGACCATCATTGGTGAAATTTACGCAAGGATAAACAAAACTATGTGACATCTTGTCAGATTCATTTCACTATAATTTTTATCTTTTTGTTTTTGGTTTTTTAGGTTCAAAAACTTTTTATAATTTTTACAAATTGATAATCATAGATATTATTAATGATCTAATTTTGTATACAAGCATGAAATTCAAAATGTTAGTATCTTAAAAAGAAAAAAAATGGAGGCAATACCTTTTCTAGTTCATAGGTCACTCTTGAGGAAATTATAAAATCAAAATAAGAAATTTAGAAGATTACAAATCTAAGTCTCTTACAATGGGGTCAATATCACAATTAAAGCATCTTATATAATTTCCAGAACAATAAAGTTCATCCATCTCATTAAAAATATTGCTTCATGTATACCATTGATGTGCTTGACCTGTTTTCCCAATAATACGCTAATTCAATATGACCAAGAGACAACCTAGACAGCTTGTAAACCGAACCAAAAACAACAACATAAAAAGGACAAGTACGACAAATGAAAACAGCCACAACGCATATAATATGGTATCATTAGCGATAATGTCGATTTGAGCATCTTGTTTCCTAGGCAATGAAGACTCGTCATTCATGTTGAATCTATCTGTGCCATTAATGTGTTTGACATGTTCTCCCAAACACTTCACAATGGACTTTAAGTTTCGTATACACTTAATCAATAATGACCTAACAATTACATCATAAGATCCATACTCATCACATAATACATAGACAAAGTACTATAGTAGCATGTACGATTCTTGGATATAATGGCATCAAGAAAAATTACACAAGTTCATTTTCGTGTTTCTAGAGGATTCGGTGTAGGGAAACCGATTTCAGGCAAAATATTATTGAATTCAAGGTTACTATGACCTCAACAAAGAGGATAGGCTTATAGAACAGCTTCATAAATCGTAATGTCGCATATTGGCCCTCCATTGCAATTTTGCTATCAATCATAACAAGCTCACCGGAAAGTCGAGATGAGCATGAAGTTTGTCAAGTCTAACATGTCCACCGACTAATAGTGTTTTCAAAAATAAATTGGAGAACTAAATTTAGACCATTTTTAGCTTACAGGTATTAGCCCTTCATTATACTTGGATTCCAAAAAAGTAATTAACCTACGACTAAAACCAAATCTCTAAAATCTATAATCTCAAACAGCAGCAAAAGTAATATAATTGATGAATATGAAGTGAAATTTAGCATAAAACTTCAATTTTTTCTCAACTAAACTAAACATAGCTCCAATACCCAGATGCATAAAAACACAAATCAAAATCAAAATTCATGAAATTCATAAACATATTATAATAGCTTAAACAAAAAATTAAAAAGTTTAAAATTGGAAAAATCAGAACTTGAAGAAGAAATTACCTTCGGAGCCAGTTCAGTAGAGAATCCCAAAGACCCATTATTCAAAATCTAGGGTTTCGTGGAAGCAAATGCAAATGAAATCCTAAAAGGAAGAGCAAAGAAATACCCAGAAATAAGAAAAGATTGAGAAATTCAAAGAAAAACAAAGAAGAAAACGTTGTAGGGAAGCAATGGAAACTTCGCACAGTTGGCGCTTTCCTTTTTCTGATTAATGTGAATGTTGTTACCAACTTGCCATTATCGGATGTACAAGTATGTGTTAACACCTCTTTTACACACATACACATTACATGAACAAGTGGATCAGCTAGTGCTGTCAAATTTCAAACTGAAACCGTTTAACTGCCCGAAACCGACCGACCCAAATGAGAACCGAACCGATTAAAAACCGATTTTGTAAAACCAAAAACCGATTTTGTAAAACCAAAAACCGACCCGAACCGTATTTAAGTAAACCCGAAACCGAACCGATCCGAATAATGTCAAACCGTATAAGAACCGAACCCGTTAACAAACCGAACCAGTTCTAAACCGAACTGTAATCAAACCGAATCGAAAAAGAACCGAACCGTTTCTAACCCGAAACTGTTTCCAACCCGAAACCGTTTGAACCGAGGTAAAAACCGTTTACACCGAACCGTTAACAAACTGCAACCCGTTTGCACCGAAACGTTTATAAACCGAACCACTTACAAACCGAACCGTCTATAAATCAAACTGTAATTTCGACGTCACAATAACTCATCAAATCATGATTATGACACATCAATTAGTTGATTGAATAAGAAGCAACTAATAATGTGATAGTAAAACAATAATAATTCATTAATACACTAAACTTTTATAATCTACGTTACTTCGTAATAAACTAGTAAGATAAGTATGACTAAACTTGAAATAACATGATATGTATTTTTGAAATCGATGCGAATTTGTATATAATATAATGCTTAATGCCTAAATATGAAGTGATGAAGTCTCGACTTGATATAAAACTTGTTAACCAGCAAAAGGTTAGCAAGTACTATGAAGCTTCAAACCAAAATCGTTTAACTTCCAGAATCCAAACGACCCGATTAAAAACCGACTTTTTGAAATAAAAAACCGTTCCGAACCATAATTTAGTAAATATGAAATGGAACTGATCCGAATAACGTTAAATCGTATAAAAGGCAAACCCGTTAACGAACCGAACCAAAATAAAAATGAACCGAAAAAGAACCGAACCGTTTCTAACTCGAAACCGTTTCCAACCCGAAACTGTTTGAACCGGTATAAAACCGTTTACACCGAACCGTTAACAAACTGCAACCCGGCTGCGCCGAACCGTTTACTTTCCGAACCATTTACAACCCGAACCAAATTAAAACCGCTCAAGAATAAACCGAAACTGAATCGAACCGATAACTATTTAAACCGAACCGAAACCGACCCGCGAGACACTTAAACCGATTTCAAACTGACCCGATTTCAAACCGAACCGAACTCGAATTGTCAAACCGTTTTGACAGTGCTAGGATCAGCCATATAATCAATCCATTTGCAAAATTGTGGTCTAGTCCATTATGATTGCATCATTTACTTGGTCCAAAGTAGTTTGTTATATACTACCTCCTTTAATTGTTTTGTGCAACTTTGAGTGAGTTCACGGTTGCCAATGCAAAAAATGGAGGGCATTGATTAAAGGATAGTTAGATGGAATTAATTAAATGTGGAGGAGAGAGAATGAATGGTCCCCCATGTGCTTTAGTGGGGAAATCTGATTTCCTTGGTAGGAAATTTGATTCCCTCCCTTTTTTTTTTATCAAAATTTCAAACATTTTGAAAATTTGGGTGGGTTTAAAATTCCCTCCACCTTCTTTTTAAAAAAAAACTAGCATTCAATTCTTGACATCAACATAAACAGAGCAACAATCAGCATTTAAGAGGCTTATAAAAGGAAGCCCCCATTGTCAAAAAGCTTTGATAGTTCAAAGCATTAAATACAACCTTCATCAATGTTTAACCATAACAACCAAATGTTTGTCCCAAAAGTTAGACCCTAAATCCTGAAATTAGCCCCCATTAACCCAAAAAATTACAACCTAGGCTACATTAGTGCTGCATAAAGATATCCACCATCATCAAGAGTGTTGTTGCTCGTTCTCTATGTACACAAAAGTGTAGGGCAGCTTCATCTTCACAAAAACCTTCATCTGCCACCCCTATAGCATCATCAACAACCTGAAAAAGATAGGGACCCCAAAAATGGCAGATTTCGATGAATCTCAGCAGTTTGATATTGATGAATTACTGATAGAGGAACTAATGGCAGAATTGTACTTTGAAGAGGAAGAACAAATTCAAGATGAAGACATAGAGTTCTATGACTCTGACAATGAAAACATGCAACATGAAGAAGAGTCTACAAAAGGGACTCAAGAAACAAATGAGCCAGGTCAGCAAGAGACCATCCATCAAGATCAAGATCAACAACAAGGACAAATTCATGCAACAACTACAATCAACAGAAAACAACTTACCATGTATCAGAGAAGAGAGATTGTTGATGCAATGTTGGTGAAGATGCAAGATGGAGCTTTGCCAAGAGGATACAAAATGCAACTTTCCACACAATTCAGAGTGCATAAATCAACAATCACCAGAATATTCGTAGACATAAAAAAGATGGCAGAAGGGATTATGATTGATGTCAGGACAGAGAAGTATGGCAAGACAGGTCCAAAGCCAAGTGAATTCATAGATGAATTCCTACAATTAGTCCCTGACAGGGTAAAGTCGTATCCCCTAATCAAAAATAATTACCTAATTCACTAACTAAAGTAGATAGGGAAGTAGGGTCGATCTCCACAGGGAAACAAGTCTTTTTACTCCTAATTAAATATTATAATCTAAATTATTTAAGTGACCAATATTAAAAGTTGAATATGAAACTAAACTAAAAAGAGTAAGAAAAGGGAGAAAATAATATATAAAAGGATCTAGGGCATAGGTTCAACAATAAATAATACTCCGGGGTAAAATAGGGTAATCAATCATTGACATTGCATAAATAACATGATTAACAGGCTCTCGCAATTTATTAACCAACATAGATCTAACAGGCTCTCGCAATTTACTAGATCTAAGTTCTTATTGAAAATAGCCTTTAATATCAAATTAACATCTGCTCGATTCATCAATTTAATATTGCTATACTTTTACAAGCCGCAATTGTAAAACATTAAAACAATCCAATAAGAAATCATCATGCAATACCAACAATCAATAATAGTCAATCATCAATGCATCAATTAATCAGATTGTAAAGGGCTCTCGCTACTTATTACAATCACACAATTAAATTACCGGTATTAAATCTCATCTCTCGAATCTTGATTTAACCATTTATAAATTAACTTGCCTATTGAAACTAGACCTAAACATTAATTCTCATCTCTCGATTCTTGAATCAATATTGTCAAACTCATGCATAAAAGATAGGCCTAATCTAGTCACAGAGCATTAAATCAATCAATAGGAAATTAATCTAGCATTGATAAATAACAACAATAAATTTACCCCTTCATATTATTTATTAGATCCCCATAAACCCTAGAAATTAAACTACTCACACATAATTAGATATAAACTAAGCAAAGCAATAAAATAAATCATGATCAAAGGAATAAAATAAATAACTAAGATTAAGGGAAGAGAAATCGTCACCAAAGTAAATCTGGAATTAATCAAAGAAATAAGAACAAAAGTTTAGAGAGAGAAAACTAAGTAGAGAGAGAAAGTCTAAAAGAGAGGAGATAAGGGAAGAAGAAGAGGAGAAGAAGAGAAAAGAAGATCTCCCCAAAAGAAGAGACAATCTAAAAACGTATTACGGAGGAGTATTTATACTCCGTACAAAAATCCTAAACTAAAACAAATTAATACGACTCTAATTGTTTCCTAAATAAACACGCGCCCGATCGGGCGAGGCACCGCCCGATCGGGCGCGCCTTTTTTCACCTCTAATAACAATCTCGCGCCCGGCCGGGCGCGTCACCGGGCGCTCCTCCCGCCCGGCCGGGCGCGCCTCCGGGCGCCAGCCTTTTTGGCCGGGCGGATCATTTGGGCCAATATTTGGACTTCGATTGGGCTCCAATTCTTCGGGCCAATCTGGGTTTCCTCTTTGGGTCTTGAATACTCGGTCCAAACGCCCCGGTATCACCTCTACCGAGCCCTTAATCACCGGTTCGATGGCTCCAACCGGCCCTGGGCTATAAAATCTGGTCGTGCTTCTCTAGTGCTCGTGATTGCTCCTAAATATCTCGGGAAAATACTCCAAAAGCATAAATCCCTGCAAAAGTCAACCAAATCTACGAAAACACTAGAAAACACCAATTAGTAATAAAAGTGGCTCTAAAGAGCCAAAAACACTACTAATTATGACTAAGGGACGGGGGTAAAATACTATATAAAACGGACACATCAGTCCCTCTTTATTTAAGGCAGACAGAGAGGTCATTTGCAGCAGCACTGAACATTTCACATGTCACTTTGCACTACTTGAAGAAAAAGGGAAGGTTAAGAACACACACAACAAGTTGCAAACCAACACTTACAGTAGATCACAAGATAGCTAGAATGAAGTGTGTTTTACGTCATATAAACCCAGTTGAAGGAAATGAGTACCCCACTTTTGAAGACATGAGTTATGCCATTCACATAGATGAGAAATGGTTCTACTTGAACCCTGACAAAAGGAGGTTTTATCTCCTTCCAAGTGAAGAAGATCCATACATGGCACAATAGTCAAGAAGATTCAAGTTAAAGGCAATGTTCATGGCCATTATTGGTAAGCCATTGTATGGCATAAATGGGGAACTGCTACATGATGGAAAGTATGGGATTTTCCCATTCACAGTCCAAGACAGAGCAAAGAAATCAAGCAAGAACAGAGCAGCAGGAACAATGGTCTCAAGGGCCCTTCAGAATGTAAACAGGGAGGTCATAAGGGACATGTTACTTAACAAAGTAATTCCAGCAATCATGGATAAATGGCCTGAAAGTCTGCCTAAGAATGTTGTCATACAATGGGACAATGCAAGACCACATCAAATACCAAGAGATGAAGAGTTTGTTGCAACAACAACAGCCAATGGGTTTAATATTCATTTTGTGTTCTAACCAGCTCAATCTCCTGATCTAAATGTGTTGGATTTAGGTCTGTTCAGGTCTATGTAGTCCTTACAGTATCAATCTTTTCCTAACAATCTAGATGAGCTAGTTGAAAAGGTGATTGAGTCATACAACACATACAAACCAGAAGTGAATAAGTACATATGGGTCACACTACAGAGATGCATGATCAAAATACTCAAGGCACAAGGTGGGAATAGGTACAAAATTCCACACATGAACAAGAAAAAACTTGAAAATCTTGGCATTTTGCCAAATCAATTGTATGTTGAGAAAGAGATAGTGCTAGAGGCTGTAGAGTACTTGAACACAATGTTCAGACCAGCACCAGAAGAGACTCATGTAGCAGCAAAGGACATGGAGGTGGATGCAGATTAGACAAGGGTACACATCAAATCAGGACATCAGCAAATACTACCACACATAACCATCTGAAGTTTGTTTTTTTTTTTAAATGTTTTGCAATCTAAATGAATAAGTGGTTAGGTGTATTTTGTGTGTTAGAGTGTCATATACCACTAAGGCAGTGTTGTGAAAGTCCATGTACTCATGTAATAGGCTTTTTGTAGCCACATTTTGAATGGAATGAAAATGGTTATAATGTGAAGTCAAAAAATCCATCAGAAGTTTATAAGTTTGTTGAATATAACAACTCAAACAAGTTTACCTCAACATCACTCACTAAATTGTGATTGATGGAGCAACATACTTGTTCAAATTGAAATTCAATGGAGTCCCTTCATCATATGGATCACACAATAACAACATACTCGGAATAATAAAGGGACTCTACACTGAGTACTATAAAGGCAACAATGAGGGACTCACATTTAAGGTATTCTCTTCCACAAAGGTCATTGAGAACATTATATGCAACACACAAGCCAAATTAGCCTCATCATTCATCAACCATATTCCCTTAAAGGCCAAAACTAGTTCAGACACACTGATCATACAAAACATACATTTAGGGCCATGAACACACAACATACCCAACATTCTGTCCACAATCCATCATACACCAATAATCATTCAACCAACAGATACCGCAACAAGAATAAAGCCAACAATTACACCAAAGATAGCCAAAAATTCTCCAGCAACAATATTCAGTCACCCATCAACACCCACAAGCAGAATCAAGGCCAAAAAAACCAGATCCAACAAGTTATCCACAATCCATCAACAAACACAAACAACAACATTGAGCACCAAAAATCAATCATTAAATTGGGACTTCATCAACCACAATATAACCAGCACACAATCAAACAGATCCATCAATAAATAGGGACTCAAATAAAGTAAAGAATAAATTAGGGTTAGGAATCGTTACGAGAGCAGTCACTTAGAGGGTTGAACCCTAGGGTTCATCCGCCTCACGTATTAGTGCACAACAGGGACAGAGGAAGAGGCAGCCTCTGGTTTCTTGGAGGGTGGTTCCTCATCAGCCTCCTCATCAGATGACAGAACGATGTACTTGTTAGGGAGCCCACGCATCCTACGCAAAGCCACACGTGCCGCCTTCCTCGAAGAACGAACCTTGGGTGGTGGCCATTACCTCTTAGATCTGGGCTTAGTTGGGGCCACAACACTCCCCTCTCCACTCTCATCCACCAGATCTAGAGGAGCCTCAGAGAAATCGAGTGACTTCCGACGGGACTCACCCTGTCCTTCCTCCCTCTTCTGCCTTTCTTCCTCATCTATGCTTTTAAGGACTTGACCCAGAGCTCTGTAGGTGTATAAGGTACAGTAGGGACCCATTTCACTTGACTCATAGAATTGACGAGGGAAGGGAGATCCAATCTCAAAGCAGTGGATGAGATTGGAGATCATATTCTCCTCTCCTTTGTCGTTGGTTGCCATGTACGCATCCTTTAAAGGATCCAAATTAACCATTGTTGAGGAGGGAGTTATGTTTGAGAAAGATCGAAGGAGGGAGGAAGTGGGAAATCGAAGAAAAGAGGTGAGAGGAAGTGCAGATCTGGAGAGAGGAAGTGGGAAATCGAAGAAAAGAGGAGAGAAAAAACCCCAAATGAGGGTTCATCTGGAGAATTCTCCAGAAGAAATAGAGGAGCTCCACCATCATCATTAATTGAAGGTGGTTGGGAATGTGAGTAAATGAGGGGAGTTGGGGGGAATTGGGGGTAATAAATGGAGGGAGTCATTAGATTTAGGTGATGTGATTAGATTAGGTTAATATGATTAGATTAGAGTGAGGGCAAAGATTTAAAAAAAAAGTAAGTTAAGTAAGGGTAAAACTGTCATTTCACACCTTTTTCCTTACTAAAAATAGGAAGAAATCTGAAAGTTGCACATAATACAAAACATCCCGAAATGGCAAAAGTTGCACATAACATTTAATGGAGGTAGTATATAAAATATAAAATAACATATACTTATTTTAAAATATATATATAATAAGGTGTTCATATTAAAATAACATAAATTTTATAAACCTGGACATGGTACTCCAGGAGTAGCATAGAATTTGGGGGTCCAAAGTGGACTGGTAGCCCTATATCGATTATGTCTAATAGGGAGTTTAGGACATTATGTACTCTCGGATTTTTTTATCCCTTTATTAATAGTTTGTCCGACCGTTATCTTTGGTACTGTAGACACCTAAAAATGTCTCCCCAAAACCAAACCCGATGATGAACAACCTTTCACCGCCATTATTGGTCGGGTTGAGTATTTAATCTTTAGAGTGCTTAAATCCATATTTTCATTTCATAAACCAACCCAATTCCTATCCCATTTCCCCAAACCATAACTTTTATTTCGTTCTTTTAAACCCAAAATAATTCATTTCGTGTCCTTTAAAATCATTTATTTCGTCTCCTTTTTATAAAAACGTTTAGTACAGTTTATTTTGGTCCATAATATGAGTCTAATGATTGAATATTTGGATGGGGCTTGAAAAAATATTTCCAACGATATATTATAAGCCCAAATCCGAGTTATAACGAATAAGTTATGGCCAAAATATTAAATTGAGCCCAAACTGAACCTAAGCCCACCTAACCTACAACCCAATGATCGTGTGGAGGGTCCAAATTATTTAATCCCACTCCTCAATCACTTAGGATTAATTGGAAGCTTCTATAAGTTTCTAAAATATCTTAATTATCCTTTTTGAAAAGATAAGATTAAAGAGTTTGAAATTGGATAAAACTTTTCTTTTTGAAAGTCCTAATTCTATCCGAATTGAAAGACGTTCAAAGATAGTCAGATATTATTTTCGTGCCTCCTAGATTTTTATCCAAATCTTAGATGGTTGGATAGATCTTGAGATTATCTTTCTAATGATATATTATAATATTAATTCCGAGCTATAACGAAAAAGATATTAATGAAATACGAAACTCAATTCAAAACTGACACCGTCTCACTATTTCAGCCATATCTTTTTTTTACAAAATATTTTAATTTTATTTCAATTGGGTTAGAAAGTAGACTTCAACAGCTTTCCAACGACATATTATTTATTTTATTCCAATTTCTGGATCAAAAGATATGATAAAAACAAAACCGCAAAAAAAGAGTATTATTCCAATTCGAATTCTTATCTTTTCTTAATTCTTCGACCCTTCTTTTTCCTTATAAATAGAAGTCATATCTCCCCTTTTTCAATCATCAACAAGCTTGATCACCAAATCATTCTCTCTTCCTCTCTTCTACACCAAAAAAAAAAAAATCATTCTCTCTCTCTCTCTATCTCTCTCTCTCTCTCTCTCATATTCTAAGCCTTAAACCTATATTCTAAATTACACCATTCTTCCCTTAAGCACTCCAACGAGTCCATACTTAACACTACAAGAAAATAACCTTTTCGTAGCGATTATTTTAACCTTTAGTATCGATTGTAATTGCAACAAAAAGCTTTCCCAACAAATGGTCATTCGATACAATATCCCCCGTTGCCTTAGCCTTTAGTAGTGGTTTTCAATATCGCTGGGGTTGGCCTCAATAATCGATACGAAAAACTACATCCAATCGTGGTGATTATTGTAGTGATTACAATCGCTATAAATGTTCAACTCATTTTCTTCAAAAAAAAAAAAAAACCATGCGTATGATCTTTACAAGATTCGAACATGCAACCTCAAACTCTTATATTAAATGTTTCACCAATAAGCTATGACATATTTTATGTATTCTTTTTCAAACAATATTTATATATCTAGGGTTGAAAAGGCTTTTCGTATCGATTTTTAGGATTTAGTGGTGATTGTAAATGATACGATTTCTCAAAATTATATAAATGTGTAAAAAATAGTGTGGATATGTATTATTATGCTTTTCGTATCGATTTTAGATGGGAAAACCATGGCGATTGTAAAAATGATACGACATCCTTAATTATTTCACAAACATACTTGAATATTGTAGCGAATGAACAATCGCTACGAAATAATCGCTACGAAAAGTGATTTTTGTTGTAGTGTAACCCGAGGTTCCGTCCTTAAACCAAGGTGTGAAAGGTATAAATAACCAAGGATTTGGACCAAATCAAATCTACATTTATTTAATTTAATATCAATTTGATTTATATTTTTTATTGAAGTTACTAAGAATTTATTTATGATGTAGCAATTTAAAGGAACGCGTGGAATGTGAGTAATTAATTAATTTAATTACTCTTATTTTATTTTAATATTGCTAGCATCATGATTAAATTTATTTATATTTGATTTGACTAACAATTTATTGTTGAATTGCTTCCAATATTAATGTTTATTCTATTATTGTTATTTCTAATCTCCATATTGCATGTTAAAGGAAATATGTAATTGAAAATCACGCCTAATAAGATAATTTGGACAACCGACTTAGGTTCCTTTTTAATCTTGTTGTTAATTAAAGTGATCACCAATATTTTAGAATTATATGTTGCATTAATATTCAACCAATTTAGCATAATTATAGTTTGGAGCAAATTGAATATTTTGTTTGTATGCCTTTAAGATCGCATGAATCACTTTTCACAATAAGAATCGAGTAGAGGCCAATATGGGCGAATGTGACTCCATGACTCATTTTTGTACCATCATCCCCAAGCCTCCTTTCATGGTTCCGAACCATATGGAGTTAGTAATCTCATGGATTATGAATGGGGTGTAACCTTCACGGATCAATCGTTGTTGCCTATCGTTGTCCCTTTATTCGTGGTTACCTTTTATGATCCGTGAACGGTTTACAAGTTCCTTAAAAACTTGTTGGCGGCTTCCTACTTTCCTTGTCCCTAATCGTATATGTCAATTCCCACTTCCTATGAGTGCCAAGCATATTCACCACATGTTGTAACGTAGGCGCACTTCGAACAACGCTTACAGGTACAAAAATAAAAAATAATTTATAGGTAACACATAGTGTAGAATGGAATATTGTACACCATCAATAATATTATGACAAATAATCAAGTCCCATAAAATAAAAGAGGAAAAGTGAAATTTAGGGGAGAAAACTAGAAGGCAAATTTTCTTCATCTTACCACCCAAATGAACCTTGTAGTGGCAATATTTTCATATGGCGCCAAGTCGCCAACATTGTTTGAGGACTTGTAATTAGGAGAGAGAAAGTTATCTGGATGATTTACGAAACTATGGTTAATTTGAAACTTATTTACCATTTTGCGTCGGTACTTAACTTATTTACAAAATTACTGTTCATCTAGGGTTGGAAATACGTTTGGGTCTATTTAATTTTAAAAAGATAAACCGCTAATTCAGATAGTGGTTTTAGTATCAAAACCGCTATTAAAAAAAAAGTAGCGACTTTCCTAAATACTCCACACAACAACATACTACTTCGTACTCTGTAGAATACATTATACTAAAAAAATCACGACAATCCCCTCCACCTCCACCAGCCACCACGCACATCACGTTGCCGCTCGTCATCAACATCCTTCTGCACACCAGTGGCCGACCAATTCACGTCGCCCCCACCAATTGATGAACAAATTGGTTTTTTGATATTCACCCCCAAATTGATAAGGTATTCTAGAATGTTGGGTTTTGCTTTGGTTGCTTTTGTTTTTCTTGGATTTTGCTTTAATTACATGCCAATTTAGATGTATTACTTTCTAGTGGAAAAGTTCCTAAATGTATCACTTTCATTTATAAATTCTATAATGATTTCTGCTACATATTATCAAATTTGACTACATGTTTATATTTGTCTCTCTAGGTTTTAAGAAATTGTGTCTTATTCCGTTAATTTTAAACCTACTGTAATATGAATTAGTAAGTGTTATATATTGGCAGGGCAGCAAGTCAAATTGTGATTACTTCTTATTTACATTATATGTTTTGTAGTAAATTTTGAAATAGAAGATTTACTTAAAAACAAAAATCATTACTTAGTTATATATGTTTAACTTACGCTGATATGATTTATAATCATTCACTTATTTATAATATCATAACCATAAACTTAGTTTCGCGCCTGACTTCATAAAATTGAGAATTAAGAGATATCACCGCCATATCCAATCAATTCTAGCTATTAATTGAATATTAAGACATTTAAAATTTTGTAAGGCCATAATATATAATAAAATATAAAATATAATAATTATTTATAACTAAAGATAAAAGATAAAATAAAATAGTTAAAATAAAAGAATTATTGAAAATAAAAGAATTCCACGTCTCTGAAAATATAACTTTTGTTATTTTGATTTTTATAAAAACAAGAATGATTTCTTACGAGAATAATTTATTAAAAAATCAAAAACCATATTCCTTAGCATTGTCACAAGGTTCAAACACAAAAGGACTTTACTTAATACACGCCCTATTGTCATAAAAATATTTAGATAATAAAATACAAAGTCTATTGTACACAGACTTTATTGTAAAGTGAGAAACAAAAGTTAAAATGGTAAGAGATATTAACATGATTTCATCATTATGAATACTTCGCATATAAGTCAAGAAGAGGTAAAAATATAACATTAGTGAAGGGATAAAAAGAATTGAAAAATGATGCTACTAAAATAAGAATTTCATTTTCAAATTATGGCCTAGGATACATACGAGAAATTAAAATTTGATTTGATACTAATAAATGTGTTAGGATCCTGAATCCATTTTTCATGACTTAAATATATTAATCAAATTCAAGTGAGATATTTTAATAGGCGGTCAAATTTAAAACTATTTCAATAGCACACCGTCATTCACTAAGGGTTTGTTCTCATCACCTTATAAAAAATAATTTTTAGGGGTAATAAGTTCAGATAAGTTATAATAAGGTTCAATAAGTTAAATAAGATCTGATCTAATAAGTTTCATTAACTTAAATAAGGTCTAATAAGTTTCATTAACTTAAATAAGGTCTAATAAATTTCAATAAGTTCTAATCAAATCTAATAATCAGGTCTAATAAGTAGGGGTGTCCATTTGGTTTTTGATTTTGATTTAGCCCAAATCCAATACGATTCAAAATAAATTTCGGTTTTCAATTATCGAATCCAATTCGATCTGAATACCTCACCAAATTCAATTCGATTTGAACTGATTTAAAATTCGGTTATTTGGATCCGATACAAAAATCCGAATTAAAATACCTTCGAAATATGTTAGGCCTAATGCGATGATAAAAATAAAAATACAATAATAAAAATTTAATTCTTAAAAGTATAGTTATACACAATTAATAGAAGTATTAAAACAAGATGTAGGCTTACATGATACATATTAATAATAATATTCATAGTTTAACATGATTAATATTCAACAATATTTACTTATAAACTAACGGTTTAATATTTAGGTAATTTCGGTTTTTGGATCCAAATATGGTCAACCCAATCCGTTTCGAAAGTCTGAATTTTACAAAAAAAAAAAAAAAAGAAATCAATCTGATCTGATTCGATTTAAAGTTCGGATTCGATCCGAATTTATAATTCGGTTTTGATTGGATTGGATTTCGATTTAAATCTGAATGATGTATACCCGTACTGTAAGGAATATTTCAAGCACTACCCCAAGCATGGTGGCGTCCAAAGGGAAGGAAGGTAGAGCAAAAGAGTCACCAACAAGTTTTAGGAACTTTCACAGGGTGAAGGTTACACCCCTTAACGATCCAGGAGATCGTTAACTCTAATAGGTCTGGAACCATGACTGGAAGTTCAGGGATGAAGGTACAAATACAACCTAAAAGAGATTGAACCTGCACTAATAATAAACCTCTACTTAATTCTTCTCGTATTCATGTGCGCTTTCTGACTAACATGCAATCAATAGGTTTACCCTAAACCTGTTTAATCTATGTTGGTTGAATATTAATGTACAAATAAATCTATTATTGGCGATTACTTGAATTATAATCAAATTACCCTAAACAAGATTATTAATTATCTTATTAAGCGTGATTACAAGTACAAGTTCCCTTTAAACATGCATAAAAGGCGTGATCAAGCAATAACAAAAATAAACATCAAGCAACATAATAATCATCATAACAATTATAGTAATTATAATTATAAATAATCATGAATCATAAAAATAATCATCATCATGTTAAAGAATAATAATAGCAAGATCCTAGGCATGATACTAACAAGATTAATAACAAACCCTAGCATGTCACTAAACATTAAAGATCAAAGCTTTAACCCTAACATGAATATTAGGAAAGAAAATAAGAAGCATCATTGAAATCATAATTAACATAGGGAACTTATTGTTGTCACCCTAAACATGATACTAGGAAAAACATCCTAACATGATACTAGGAATCAAAATAACAACCTAAACATGATTTTTATATCATAATATCAATTAAACAATTAAAGCACTTACTTGGATGCCTCGTACCTCTTTCTAATACAAAATACACACGTTAGTAACTTCAAGGAAAATAATAAAACCAAACAATTAAATTAAATAATTGAAATAAAGAATTAAGAAAGTTTAGACTAGATTTGGGACCAAACCCTCAGAAATATCAAACCTTTCACGTCTAGGGCGAAGGCAACTTCGAACTTGGCTAGGTGTGTTTAGATCTTGTGAATGCGGAATTTTGTTTGTAAAAGGGTTGGTTTAGAAAGAGAGAGAGAGAGAGAGAGAGAGAGTATCAAGAATTTCTTGATGAGAGTTGGTGATAAAAACGGAGGTTTAAGGAGGCTATTTATAACGAAAATCAGCCGGAATATGATAAAAAAGAATCAGAGTTTTGAGAAGAATAAACCACGACGCTGTCGCCACACAAGCCTCTGTCGCCGAACGACAGACGTGTCGTCGTAGCGACAGGTCTGTCGCCGAACGACAGACGTGTCGTCGTAGCGACAGGTCTGTCGCCAGGCGATAGCCTGTGGTGCGATGCTGCAGACAGTTTTTTCACACGTTTTCATATTTTGATAAAATTTAAGCGTACGAGGGGTAAAACTGTAATTTCCTTTAAAACACTTCTTTTATTCTAAATAAAACTCTTAAAACTCAATTATCAATGCTAATCACATTAGGATTCAAAAGAACCTTCTAGAAGATTTTAGAAGACCATAATCAATCCTAATTGCATTAGGAATGATAAATCATAATAGGCCCTCCTCTAGATCATTGGGCCACATATAAAGATAAAACCGGGCCCAGTTTAGTATTTTGGCCATAACTTCCTCATTATTCATCGGAATTGGGCTTATAATATATCGTTGGAAAGAAATCGGTATACACTAGACCCTAGTGTAGGTACCACAACCTACACCCCCATCTAAACGCAGCGTATTGCGTTTTTCCCCTACCCCCACTAACCGCAGTAATTGCTGTAAATTAGCAAATAACTTCCCCTACCCCCCACACACACACACACACACACACACACACACACACACACACACACACACACACACACATATATATATATATATATATATATATATATATATATATATATATATGTATATATAGTAAAAAAAAAACAATCCATTTCAAATCATTTTCTCTCTCTAAAAACCATCTTCTTCATTTCTCTAGAGTTTCTCTCTCATCAACACCGTCGAATCGGAACAAAATTCGCTTCAAATTATTGCAAAATTGCTTCAAAACACTACATAATTGCTTCAAATGTCTGATATTCGAGATGAAATTAAACAATCGCAGCAACATTTTGATAAAGAGTAAGTAATTTTGTTCATTTACTTACGATTTTAGTACAATTTTTTGTATGAAGCCTAATTTTGGTTCATTTTCTTGTGATTGTAGAGTGATTTTGGAAAAAAAAAACGCTTTAGAGAAGGACATGCAAGATGAAACTGGAAAATCAGAGCATAATGTTACCAAAGAGTAAGTAATTTTGTTCATATTTTTGTGATGAAAATTATAGAGCGAATTTATATGTAAAACCTAATTTTTGTTCAATTTTTTGCAATTGTAGTACGACTTTGGAGAAGAACACATCAGAGACGAGTAAATCAATGACAAATTTTGAAGAAATGTATGACCCCTAATTTTTTTTTTTTCAATTTTATTTATGAACCCTAATTTTTGTTCATATTATTGCGATTGTAGTAAGATTTTACTGAAAATTAACAAATCAATTAAAACATTAACAATTTATTAAATAAAACAGAGACGATGAAGATGATGATGTACCTCTTCAGCCAAGAGTAGAAAAATTGAAAAAAAAAACCGCCAAAATGCTCCAATTGTAGATCCCGAACTTTTAAAAGATATTGACAAGTCAATTGGTACGGATTTAAAAATGTCTTCATTACCAAGGTAATTAGTCATTTACAGAATATATTATGTTCATGTCTAATATGCTAGTTGTATTTGATAAAAATTGGTTTTATCTTTGTTTAATATGTTATTTGTATATGATCATATTTGATACTCATAATGTTCATTTATAGATATAGTTATGATCATATATTTATATTTGTTCATTTGAGTATTCATTGAGATTTAAGAGCAAAAGTACATTTCATTGAAACATCATTCTATATGATCGTATTTGATACTCATAATGTTCATTTATAGATATAATTATGATCATATATGTATATTTGTTCATTTGAGTATTCATTGAGATTTAAATAACAAATGTACATTTCATTAAAAAATCATGCACATATATAAATATGATAATAATCATTTTAGTGATATGCATTCAAACTAATGTCATGTAATTAATTTATAATGTAGTGATGTGCCATTTTGAGTGATACACTTGCTTTAATTTAGAGATGGAAAATCTGAACCATTAACTCTAAAGAAGGTTATAGAACAAAATGAATATGGTAATAGTTATGAAAGATACACTTTAAACAAGTAAGTTTATATGTATAAAATAATTGTTTTTACATGCAATTATTGTACATTGTATATATATACCAAACTTATTAGGTAATTCTTAAAATTTTAGTGAAAAAAAAAGTTTGAGTGAAATTTGTTATGTCAAAATCAAGACCACCATAGACAAATCAAACAATAAGGTATAAAAGCTGTATACCAAAATAACTAATTATCTTCTTCATTGTATAAATTAGTTCATACTTTAATATCATATTATATAAAATAATTCTGTTGTTTTTAAGTGAACAAAGTGAGAACATTTCAGCTACTCATGCAACAACTAAGAGTGTGTCTGCTACACATAACACAACTGACAAAGAGAGTAGGGATCAAAGGTATACTAATGCTCACTTTTATATAAACAAATGTTCATTTTACATACAAAATTTGTTCATTTCTTATAATACAAGTTCTAATTAATGAATATATACAATATTCAATGAAAAGAATGTGGAACAAAACCAGGATACAATTGTACCCGAAAAGGACAAACATGATGAAGATCAAAGGTATTAATGAATAATTTTCATTTCATTTTTTATAACTGTATATTTTGTGTACAATTTATGTGCATTTTTTTTTATTAAAAGTATTTCTTAAAATGGATTTCAGAAAGCAAAAACAAGTTCAGCTAGAAGAGCAGAGCAATCCAGACAAGAATAGTCTATTAATGTATATAATTATCAGAAAACCCAAAGATGATGCAAGAATAACAACATTAAAGGACAAGATGCAAGAAATACATTTAGACATAGAGAGAAACCCAAATTTATGTTTAAATTTGAATAATTGAATTAATATAATCAATTAATGTATATATTTCAAATTTATATAACAGTATCATACATTTACAGGAAGTACAAAGAATCGACAATCAGAATTATGAGAAATCTCAAAAGAATGGAAAAGGCAAGCAAGGAAATCAGGAGAGGTAAATGATCATATTTATTGAATATTTTTGTTTAATAGTCATAAATATCAATTTTAACAATATTATTACTTTTGAAGGTGAAGCAAAAAAGAAAGAAAAAGGGCCAGTAGAAGAGAAAACTGTGGAAACAGAGCTGAAAGGTAAAAATTTTAAAATGTACATTTTTATTACAAAAAATGTTCATATTGGATCTGCACAATATTAAATGTTCAATAAGATTAAAAAAAATTAAATTTTAATAGAAGGACAAGAGGGAAAAAAAAGGGACTGAAAAAGAGAAAAGCCCTAAAGAGAAAACTGTGGAAGATGTCTTTCCAAAGACAACAAATCTAAAAGGTAAAAATTTTAAAATGTACATTTTTATTACATAAAATGTTCATATTTGATTTGAATAATATTGAATGTTCAATAAACTTAATAAATTTCAATTTTAACTTATTAAATTTTCATAGAAGGACAAGAGGGAAAACAAGGGCCTGAAAAAGAGAAAAGCCCTAAGGAGAAAACTCTGCAAGATGTCTCTCCAAAGACAACAAACTTGAAAGGTAAATACTGAAAAATGTACATATTCATTACATTAAATGTTCATTTTTGATCTGAATAATATTAATGTTGTAAAAGATTAATAATTTCCACTAATTAATTTTATATAGATGGACAAGAGCAAGCCATGCCAAAGCCTAAAGAAATGAAAGATACAACTACAAATGAAACCCAAAAGAAAGGTAATATTCCTTATCTGAAATGTTCATTTATATTGTGTATATTGCATCTTTGTCATCTTATTTACTTAAATGTTTATTTACTATTTTATATTTGATCATTTAATATGCAGGAAAAATGGCTTCTGATTTTGTTGAAATTGAGGATGAAACTCATCTGCTAAATATGAATTAAGATTTTGAAAAAAATAAGTGAGGAAACAACTGCCTCATCTCAAAAGAGTGAACAGTCAACCAAAAAGAAATCATGATACAAAATGGTTGCAAGGAAAAACAAAAATAAAAGCCCTGTTGTGCCAAGTGGTAGAATTACAAGGAGCCAAGGTAAAGATAATACTTTTTTATTTAACAATAAATATTACATTTTTAACTTTACTAACAAATATTTTTTTTAAAAAAAATAGATGTCATGTTGGATGAATCTGGAAAGGAAGGCCAGAAGCAGTCTGTTGAGGCTGCTGAAGAAACCATGAAAAAAGGTCAGAAAAGAAAAATGTCTACAAGGACTTCTCCCGTTCAAAAGGAAACTGATGCACCATCTGCAGCACCTACTCCAATAAAAAAATGGCAGGTGCTCCTGCTGAATATTCAGCAGCATCTCTTAAAAAAATGCCAGGTGCTCCTGCTGAAAAAGTTGTACAAGGCAAAAAGGGTAAATGTTCAATTTTAATATATAGAATGATCATATATAATGATGTATTAGTAATGTTCAATTTCAATATATAGGTGGAAAAAAGAAAACTGCAAAAGAAGTGAAGAAAACTTCTAAAGTTGCTGGCAAAAGAAAAGCAGGTATATAATTATATATTATAAATGTTCAATTTATATATACAGAATGATCATTTATAAAAGCAGTTTTGTTCATTTTTTGATTTTCTTACTGTTCATTTTCAATACATTAAAAAACATATGTAGATGATTTTTATATAAATTTCAATTTTCAGTTGTCAGCCCTGCCAAGAAAAATTTTGGGAAGAGGAAAAAAAATACAAAAAGTACCATCAGATGAACCATCTCAAGATCCTACTGATGAAAGTTCAACTGACTGTGGAGATGATAGTGAAGAGTTAATATATAAAGCTGAACCAGAGCCTGTCAGTGAGGAAGATGATGAGTTGGAGGAGGACAAGGAGGAAATAATTCCAAAGAAGAAACAAGAAAAAAAGGGGAAGGCACAAAAGTTGGTGAAGGCAAAGGCTGAAAAGGGGGAGAAAAAGTTGGTGGTGTATGATCAAGAACAGAGCGTAGGTAGGGGAAAAAAGAAAATGAAAACTGAAATAGTTGAAGCAATGGAAACTAAGGAAGTTGAGGAAATACAGGAAGAAGAATTTGAGGAAGAGAAAGCATCAAAAAGAGGAGGACATGTCAAGTTCATGCAATGGATAGAAAAAATGACAGCTGAGCAAAAACAACAAGTTGTTGATGTAGGGTTAGGATCACTTCTTGACATCAGTTTACCTCAACTTGATCAAAGATTCTGTAATTGGATTTTGGAAAGTTTTGAAGAGAGTAGCCAAACTTTTGAATTGCCGAAAAATGAAAAAATAGAAATTGAGGTAGAGGATGTGAGGGTAGTTTATGGATTGCCCACAGGAGAAATTCCAATTGTTGAGGCAAAGTCTGATAAAGCTAGTGAGGAGTATGCAGAATTTCTGAAGAAGTGGAGAAAATCTTGGTCAGGAAAAACTCCATCAGTGAGTCATGTATGATCAGTTTTAAATGTTCATTTATAATATATTAAATGATCAAATTTGTAAACATTTTGTTCATTTTGTTTACAGATTGTGAATGGATACATATATGAAAAATGCAAAAACAAAAGACCAGCAAGTGAACATTTCATAACTAACTTTTTAGCATTGGCTATGAACTGCATGATGAAATGCAAATCAAACAATCAAGGCCATTTCAAGTTTCTTTTTTCTATGATGGAGAAAGAAAAAATCAAGAATTTGAATTGGTGTCAGTATGTATTTGACTCACTTATCAGAAGTCATGTTGATTGGAGAAAGCAGCAATGCAAGGGGTTCTACAAAGGCCCTCTGCAATGATGGTAAATTATTAGATACAAAATGTTCATTCATAGTTTGATAAATTCTCATTTAATATATTGTTAATGTTCCTTGTTTTATTTGTTCCTGTAGCTGTTTTACTTTGATAGGGTTCAGAGGTTGGACAAAAGGCCTCCAAGAACATTTCCTATTATTTCTGTATGGAAAAGAGACATGGTTGTGGAAAGGAGGAAGATTGAGATTGATTTGGGATTTGGGAGAGGGAAAATTCTACCAAGGATTGCTGCAAAAGTTGAAGAAAGTGCTCAGGTTATAAAATGATCAAAATTGTTAACATAAATGTTCATTTGTATGATATTGAATGTTCACATGCATAATTCTGAATATTTATTCTTATAATCTAGGTTTTTATGGATGATTTTGTAACCCTGGTGAAGACAACTTGTTCAATCCTGTCAATGCTTTCTACAAAATTGGTGAAGGCAAAGGACATCTTTCCTAGAAATGACTTGGTGAAAAAAGTTGATGAAGTGTTAGGAAAAGTGGCAAGTAGGGAACCGTCTATTCTAAGCCAAGATGAAGAATTCTTTAGCAGTGATGATTTCCTGAATGCACTTAATCAGGCTGAGAAGGAACTGATGCAAGCATCTGAGAGGCAAATAACTGAAAAGCAATTTTCTTTGAAGAAAATGACCAAAAAGGGAAAGGAAAAGGAAGAAGAATATGACATCAGAAAAGCTTTCAGCTTGGGGTTGACTCCACCTTCTCCAGCCATTGGTAATTCTAACTCGTAGATACTATTCTGATTTTTATATAGAAATTTTTTTAATTTGTGGACTAAATTGTTTTAATTTGTTAATTTTTAAAAATAGGAACAGGACCCAACACTTCAACACTTGATAATATAATTGAACCACTAACAACTGCAACAAATGGTAATGTTCATTTATATAATAAATGATGTACATAAATTAAAATTGAATATTTTCTAATTATTATGTATAAATACTATTAACTTTATGTTTATCCATATTGATGATTTATAAAACAGGTGAAGAAATGGATATGGGTAAAACTTCAGCAGCTTCAAAACAAGATATTGAAGGATTGCCTAGAAATGGTAAAATGTTCAATTATAAGGAGTAAAATATTCTTTTACAAAGAAATAATATTCACTTATAATATTATTTCTTCTTAGATGCAGGATCTGGATCAAAAGTTAATGCTGACACTAGGTCAGATATTGGTGGAAAAAGTGATGATCCAATCGGAGAAGTAGAACAAGAAAAGGAAGATGTTTCTGGAAAAACAAAGAATGATGACAAAGTAGAGGGGTAAAAACTTGAAGACATGTCTTACTATTAGGGTTATGTAATTAGTAAGGATAAATTATCTAGATGGAACAATTTAACTTATGTAACTATTGTGTTGTAACTTCAAACTGGTGTTTCAAAAACTATTGTATGTGTGTACAACTTTTTGTTGAATATGTATTATGAATGTGTGGTTTATGTTATATAAATATGTTTGATTTTATGAATTGAAAACGCACATAATGTATTATGTGACTTATCATTTTATTTATATGTACTGACACTGTTTGACATTTCAGTGAACTCAAGGAGACTGATACAACATCCTCAAAAGTCACAAAAAGGTACATACATAAAACTAATGTTCAAAATAATTAATGAACATTTTCAGATAACTAAATGTTCATTTTTCTTATTTAATATGTCTAGGAATAATGAAAAGAAAAAGTCAATTGCAGAAAAGAAAAAAGTTGAAAGGTACAATTTTATATTTTTTTTTATATACATATAAATGTCCATTTATATAAGAAATAATGTTCTTAATAACACTACTTTATTTAATGTACAACAAGACCACAACGTGAAAAGCAAATAATTCCTCTTGCTTTTCGATCTCCTTACATGATCAAATACAAGGATCTGTTCAAAGATGAGAAAACGATGAACCAAGTTGCAGTAGACTTTGCACTAAGTGGAAAAGATGAAAGGTATTTATTCTTACTAATTTTATATAAGGTTAAATATGTTCTTTGAAAATATGTTCATCTTTATATTACTAAATGTTCATATTGTAGTGCACTTTTATATTATGATGGGTTGAATCACATCAATAGACAAGAAATGAAAACCCTTGGAGATGATGTTGGAGTGACAAATTGTGTGATAGATGCATGGGCAAGGTTTCTTAATCATAAAAGGCCAAGAAACAAGATTTACTTCTCAACAATGCTTCATGTGAGTTTTACTTCTTTTTTAAAGTATAGGTATTGTTTTATATGATTTATAATTGCTAAAAATTCATTAATTTTGTATATGTTTGTGTCTATTTCAACAGCACATTATGTGCACAAATAGAGTTTGTCAAGCAGGCTCATCCATGGAGAAAAGAATTGAATCCGTCATTGAAAGAATGAACAACGAGCTGAAGGGGAATAAAATTGATAGCATTTTTGGATACAAACATGTATTGCCATTATAATCATATACATATGTTCAACTATAATTAGTAAAATGTTCAATAATATTTTATTATTTGTTCAGGTCTTCCTCCCAGTATCAACTTCTCAACATTTTTTTCTGTTGTGCGTCAATCATATAGAAGACAAAATTCATATAATAGACAACAGAAAACTGCCACAACATGTCTCAGTACAAGCAAAATATGAAGAACAACCAAAATTGATGGTGAGATAATATGTTTATTTATACTTAGATAAATGATCAATTATTTGTTATTAAATATTCATGACTTCATAACAAAACCAACAATTCAATAATTTTTTCTGTTGATATTATCAGTTAAAAGGATTGACAGAATACATGAAACACACCTTGGATATGAAGATGCAAATAGAATTGAAGACTACACAATTGTTTTGGAAAAGATGAAATGGCGTAGCAACGACGATCATACAAACTGTGGAGTTTAAATTATGAAGCATATGGAAACTTTCACTGCTGATCCTAATGAGAGTTGGATTTGTGATTTAAAACCAAACAATGTAAGTATGCTAAATGTTCAATAATATAATATATAATGTTCATTTATAAAACAATGTTTAAAAATTAAAATTTAATAATTCATTTTCTTCAACAGGTGAACCAAATTAGGAAGCTTAGGATCTAATACACAGCATAATTGATGTTGTTTGAAGAAAACTCTGAATCAAGAATAAATAGAAGGAAAGCTAGAAAATTTGCAATGGAATAGTATCATATGTTCATTTACAAATATGTATATATAGACTTATAGATGTTTTTTTTATTCTTATTAAGAAATAGACATATGAATTTTATTTGTTAAAAATTTATTGTTTATGTTTCATTTAAATAGACATGAATTTTATTTGTTAAACATTTACTTTTGTTCATATACAAATGACCATATAAACATTTATAAATGTTGAATTTTAAATTCATATAAATTCCAATATAAAGTTAAACATTACAAAATATTAAGTCAAATAGGCAGAAAATTTTTATGTCTTTAAAATAATAAAAAAAATTCAACATTAAAAAATAATACTTAAACTACCATTACAAAAAAGAGGTTAAAACCACAGTTATAAATATCTAATATACTAAACTATTTATCTTTATTAGCCAAACGTTTAGCTACAGTTGTATCAAAAAAGGCTAACAACCTGTCATACTTAGAAGAAATTTTTCCAGAACTTAATTGAACATTTCTTGATTGAACATTTGGAACACGAGCACCTTGATAATTTGTTTGAACAGTTGGAGGAACAACTTGAACACTTGGAACACGAAAACCTTGATCATTTGTTGAATGAATATTTCTTGAATTGGATTTGAACATTTCTGGATTGAATTGTGAACAATTCTGGGGTGCAGTATGAACAATCCTAGAAACCGTAGGTTGAACACCAGCACGAGATTTTGTTGACTCACTAGGTTGAACACGAGCACCTTGATCATTTCTTTGAAATGTGGGAGGAATAACTTAAACATTCTGAACACGAAATCCTTGATCATTTTTTTGAACTGTAGGAGAAATAACTTGAACATTTGTTGATTGAACATTTTTGGAGTTGGATATGATCATTTCTGGATTGGTGTTTGAACAATTCTGAGTTGGATTTTGAACATTCCTGGGAATTGTAGGTTGAATAACAGCAGGAGATTTTGTTGACGCACTAGTATGAATTGGAACTCTTGGATTAATTTGAGAGTAAGTTTTAAAACCAGAAGCACCTTTATTTGCACCAACATTAGAACGAGCTTGAACAGCAGAAACACCTTCAACAAGATTTAAATCCTTCGCCTGTAAAAAAAAATTAAATTGATCATTAATAAACCAGTATATGATCAGTTACAAACACTTATATAAACAAATAAGAAAAAAAAACCTTAGCAATAGGTGAAATATCAACATCAATAGATATGCTGGATGGAAGAGGGCTTTCACCAGTAGCCTACAAAAAAAAAAAAAAAAAAAAAAAAACCAAAAAAAAAAATTAAAAAAAAAAATTAAATAAAAAAAATTTATCATTTAGATCATAAATGTCAAAAAATAAAATAAATTTATAATCAATAACAAACAAACATACCTGGTCAAAATCATTAGAAATACTCTGATCTGATTCCTTTGAACTAGAAGGAATTTCTTCTACAATAGCTAAATTAAAGCCAACCTATATTTTTAAATTATAAAAATCAATAATAATAAAATATAAATAAACTGTTTTTTTTTTTTTGCACATTTAAATTTACCTGAGACTGTTTATTGCTCAAAACAATCAATTCAGTGGGGTCATTAATAGAATTAGCATAAGTAACAGCACAACCATTCTCATCAAGTTCCTATTAAAAAAAAAACAAACATAAATGATCATTTACGAAAACTTAAATGATCAATTTGAAAATATCACTAGTACATAACTAAGCTTAAGTAACACCAAAAAAGTGTTACATATAGTGGTAAAAATGTTATTGTAGACAATAGGTAACACTTTAGTGGGTGATACATCCGCCCATGTTACCTAAGGTCTTATGTAACACTTTGGGTAATGTATGGTAACACTTTTAAAAGTGTTACTGTAAACCTTATTATGTAACACTTTATAATGATATTAGTATCACTTTTAAAGTGTTACTTTTTATTTCTTAGGTAACACTTACTTGTATTAAGTAACACATTTCGATTATATAGTAACACTTTATCCGACATAGTGTATCACTTTTTCGAACTAATATGTAACACCTTTTTTATTATTAGGCAACATTTATAATAATAATAATAATAATAATAATAATAATAATAATAATAATAATAATAATAATAATAATAATAATAATAATAATAATAATAATAATAATTATAATAATAATAAATAATAATAATAATAATAATAATAATTATTATTATTATTATTATTATTATTATTATTATTATTATTATTAATTATTATTATTATTATTATTATTATTATTATTATTATTATTATTATTATTATTATTATTATTATTACTATTATTATTATTATTAATAAACTCAGATAAATATATGACATTGATACATAAATAAATATATGATTATGAATAAAAATACATAATTTCTTTGAAACAAAACAAATATTTAAAATCTTACATGTGCATTACTTTATTGTCTAAATACCTACGGCACAAAGTTCAATATAATTCAAGGGAGAAAATTATAAGTTACTCTAGTACAAAAAAATAAATGAACATGAAGGTGGCAGTGAGAAGGTAAGGTGAATCAAAGACGACTATGGTTAAAAGTCCTCAAATGTCAATAAGCAATGACATCGGCTTAGCTTGTACATAATTGGATCTCTGCTACATTTTGTACTTCAGGAAAGAGGAGATTGAACGCCCCACATAATCAAGCTGCAAACATCAATATTTTTCTATTAGAAGATATATATTATTAATTCTATGTTGAAAGGCTAGTCATTTAGAATTTTGAAACTATGACAACCCATATGATCGAGTTTAGCTGAACCTCACACCATTTGATTATATTAGAAGTATATATGATGCTATAAATGATGCCCATCATGCTACCAGCAAAAGCTATATATTCACAAATCAAAATCAAACTACAAGACTGCCTCTCTGGAAAAGGAATTCAATTTTACATGTCTAATCCTAACAAATTTGATGAAAGTTGACTCAGCGCATCAAATCTTGTTTATAAGTACTCCTAACTATCAAAGAATTCATGAATGATATGAACTTAATGATGATATAATATTCTTTAACATAATGAACAATAAAATTAGGTTCACTAAAACTTCATTCGCCACATAGTTATAAGAAAGCATATGTAACCAAGGATTATCTATCTCAAAGGCATAAATAAATATGTTCATAAACAATATGAAGTTAACATTGTTAATTTTTACAAGTACAAAAGATTAACCCACAAAAAGACAAACATATATATGAGAAGGGTACTTAATAATAAATATGTATTCATCCGATCCTTTCATCGCATCATCTTACACTTCCACTAAAAAAATACTGGATTGGGCTCTGAACTCAATCAATATGCATACATAATTTCAGGCTGCTACTCAATCATTATGTCATTAGAAACAGGTTGTAAATTTCTCCAAACTTGATTAAAATGTCATTGAAAGCTAAAAGAAGGAAGTTGCCACATTAATTTCACCACAAAGGCAGGAAATATAACCATTTTTAAAACTACAAGTAAATACCATACTACATTGATCCAACAAGTATTATAATCTGCAAAGATCAGCTTACTGATCTAATATAATGTACCAATCATGAATCACATGTAAATCAATTGCATTCTGCAGGTTTGATCTAAATTTCTGAGAAAAATAAACATACTCATCAAATCATAAGACATATACAGAGGGGAAATATTATAGTACTTCCAAAAAATCGATCTCTATGCTTGTGTACCATAGGATATGTAGTGATCAATTTGCTACTCCAAAAAAATAGGCTGGAATTTTACTCCCCAATAACCATGGTTAGTGGGGTTTAGAGACTTTAACAAAAAATTTGCTATGAGAATTAGCAATTCTTAATAGATACCACAAAGAATTACCCAAAAAGAAATAAAAAAAACTTATTACTTTGCTAACTCACAATGAGAATAATAAAATAACAATGGTAGAATCAGCAAGTAGTGTTAATTTTATTCAAATTCAATCCAAAACTCACTAAATCGTTTAAATCTAATGCAAATGCAATTTCGTAATCCATCCTACCTTAATATGCCAAAGATTTAAAACTTCTCTGTTTCACATTTCAAGGTTTCTAACTCGCCAGAATCAACCGGCCACCAGTACGTCAATAACAATAGCAGCAACGAGGCCCCATTTCAACCCCAACACAATTAAATGCAAGTATTAACAAGCAAGATTCCTACTTTTAGACAACATCAATCACAACCTAAAAAAAGAAGTACGTTAAAGAAATGAATTTTGGAGAAAGGCATACCAGATGATTGGTTTTGGGTGGCGAAAGTCGTTGTTCAATAAGGCCAAACCCTAGACGACGAAATCACAAACCCTAGACAATGAACAACAACAACAATTGTGAGGAACCACAAATCTCTTCGCAAATTCGAATACCAACAAAACAAATCATCAATTAAATCACAAGCACAAAACCCCCAAAATCAGAATTAATTCCGTATCAAGATTATGTTATGCAATCTCTACAAAAAATCAATTCACGAAAAAAAAATCAACAGATCTTGTGTGAATAGAGAATCAAAATTAGCAGATTATATATAGAGGAAGAGATTGGAAAATTGGTGGGATTCTAGGCCTCGAAATCGGAGCCTTTTGATTTAGAGGAACATAGAAGAGGGCGAAGAACGATGGAGGATGGAGAAGCTAAGGAAAGAACGAGCGTAAATAAACAAGCAGCACTTACTTTTGAAGAAAAATAAAAAATAAAAGTATAAAAAAAAAATTAAAAAAAAATGTGTTACTATGCAATGTTACCTATTTTAAAAGTGTTACTTTGTAATGTTACTTATGTCAAAAGTGTTACATTAAGTGTTACATTGTACAAAAATGTTACAAAAGTGTTACTTATAAATCTAATAATTTTGCATATCAAAAAGTGTTCCCAAAACGTGTTACATATACTCAATTATGTACTAGTGTATTAAATAATCATATACTTGTACAACTGCTTTCCCTATACCCCTTTTGTAAGGAATGTACATAGACTTTTTCCTCTTGAAATTACCCTTTGCCTTGTTGCACTGCTTCTCCAAGGTACTCTTAGGCCTTACATTCCTCTCACCTTTAGGCCTAGCTTTTGGAGGATTCTTGATCTCAAGATCAACAATTTCAACCTCTTTAACAGGTTCACTAAAGTCAATTACACCTGATACGCTCTCAACCTTTTCTTTTAACAGATTGAAATAACACTCAACCTCTGCCCTTGCATTCAAAGAATTCTGACAACCTGTTATCAACTTAACAAACTTTCTGATTGTTTGTGACCTCCAAACACTAGTAGCCACAACATTTGTCCTCAAAGTAGGTTCTTCAATACCATGACTACACATGGCAGCCTTTGTCCATCGTTTCATTACATACTCTTGTGGAATATTACGCACACAATGCAAATGATATACTCGAAGAGAATGAGAACAAAGTAAACCAGTCTCACTAAAGTACATGCATGTGCAACAAACTGCATGTGTTTCCTTATTAAAAACAATTTCATGCTTAATTATATCCTTCCCAGGCCTCCAAAGAAGATATGAATATTCTAGAAAACACAAACCATTATCAACATGATCATAAGCTGCCCCCCTAATGAACTCCTCTTCAAAAAGCATATAAGCTTGAATAGTGTACAATGATCTTGCATGAACTAATATACCAATATTAGCAAAATCTAGGTGCCTATTACCCCTCAAAGTATTGTAATCTCTTCCACCTTCTTTACTTCTCCACTCAGAAATGACATCAAGAAAAACATGATAAAAATCACATAAACCTTGAGTCTTATTAAGACGTTGTGAAACTGACTCATTAGTAGTTTCACTACGTTGAGAGGACAATATACCACCAGACCAATACTTAGAATAAGTAGGACACCACATTTCCTTTATTTTATACAAATCACATAACCAATCATCATTTTCACATTTGTATTTATCACACATCCTATATAACAGAAATGATCATATATTAATTGAAAAATGAACAAAATATAAATTAAAATATGTACATTTGTATAAAGAATAATGATCATAAACAATATGGACACTAATAATATTATGATAACATACAAAAAAAAGTAAACTGTATGATCATATGTAAAACACTAAATGTTCATATATATATCACATAATAATCAAATATATCACATAATAAAAATAAAAAATAAATACAAAAAACAATAATTTACCTTTTCCAAAAATATTCAAATTCAGCAGGAGTTTCACAATACTTCAAAAGATAACCAAACAAATCTGTAAAGCCTTCCAAAGCTCTCAATGCTCCAATGTGTCTCTTAGAATTTTGTTCAAGATGCCATACACATAAACGATGATGAACAGTTGAAGGAAAACTGTTTCTTATACCCGCTGCAATCGCTTGTGCTTCATCAGTCATAATTGTAATGGGACTTTTCCTCCCCATTGAGTGCAAAAATGTGTCAAACAACCAATCAAAAGACTCGGTGCGCTCATTAAGAATAAAACCCATACCAAACATGACATTGTTACCATGATGGTTCATCCCAACAAATGGACCACATATCATTCCATATTTATTAGTTCTATAAGTTGTATCAAAAACCAACAAATCTCCAAAGTAATGATAATCTCTCATCATCCTACCATCACGCCAAAAAAAACTAACTAAAGCACCACTATCATCTTGTTCAAAATCATAATAAAAATCTGCCTCATCCACATGTCTCTTGGCAAAATATTTAATCAATTGGTTACTATCACATCCTTCAATTTGGGCAGCTTTTTCAGATGACAATGCATTATGCGCATCAGAAGCAGTAAAAGAAAGATTAGGAGATCCACTAACCTCCTTCTTTAGAACCCTCAAAGAATCAGTAACTTTGACTCCGCTCAATTTCATTGTTGAAATGAAAAGAAGTTGCTCTTTATTCACATTCCTTTGAGACCTTATCAAATGCCTTTTTTCAGGAGGAATCATAGCATGATTATGAACCATTTCATGTCTTGTACATGTATAGACCCCTAAATGATCAATATGAAACTGCACAAAAGCTAAACAACCAGTTCGATGATCCAAATTCTTATAAATACTTTTATTCTTACACTTATTATCTTTGAATCCCTCATTACAACAAACAAATCTTTTCATAAAAAAAGAATCATCTCTTCTTCTCTTACTCTTCCCAAATCGAATTCCAAAACCTTTCCTAAAAGCATATTCATTATACGCTTCAAAAGCTTCATCTTTAGATTTAAATTCTTTATCCTTTAGTTCAGACTTTTCTGCTTCTAAATAAACAATATCATCCTTTTTTTCCACTGCACAAAGTTTTAATATACAATTATAAATGATCATAAAGAGTTTCATGAATGAACAATAACAAATAAGTAAAATGTTCAATATTAAAACAGCACATGATCAATTGCAAAAATTTCAGCACATAATATTTTGACCAATATCTTCATTATTTACCACTGCACATAATATCGATATAAAAATGTAAAAATAAATGATCAAAAATGACTTTGAGACTAAACATAAACACATTAATAAGTACAAATAAGAAAACATAAATGATTAATTGAAAGTATAAAATTAATCTAAAAAATATACAACAAAAACACACAATTCTAAAACACAGAGAAAACAAATGAAGCAACAAAATGTTCATACAAAGTATAACAATCCAAAAACGTTCATCATAATGTAATCAAAGTAGTAAATTCAAAAATCGAAAGTGAATAATAATACATAAATTAAGTTCAAATAAACAAAGCATTATAACAGAACAAAGTAGAGATGATTAAAAATTGCAAAATTATGATCACAATTACTCACATTGTTGAACCAACGAATCAACCAAACGAACTCCAGAAGAAAACACACGCTCGCAATCACGATCAAAATCAACGTAATCTCTAGATGCAGAATTCGCCATTGATGATCGGTAACAATTATCGAATTCGTAAAAAAAATCAAATGAAGAAGATGAATTAACGAGAGAAAAATGTAGATAAAAAAT
Organism: Chenopodium album; assembly: GCF_948465745.1. Classification (NCBI taxonomy): domain Eukaryota; kingdom Viridiplantae; phylum Streptophyta; class Magnoliopsida; order Caryophyllales; family Amaranthaceae; genus Chenopodium; species Chenopodium album. The sequence continues at coordinate 21,504,057 of NC_137841.1, read as the reverse complement.
GGAGGTTGATCAATTGAAGAGAGAGAAAAAATAGGGTTTAAAATCATATATATGCATAGCTTGAATAATAAGAAACAAAGAAAAAAGGAAAAAAGAGGAAGAAAAGAAAAAAAAAAAAAAAAAAAAAGGGAAAGAATCGCAAAATGAAGCTGCACATGAGAACTCCACGCCAGCTACAAAACGACGTAGCTTAAGGGGGGTGTAGGGAACACACCCTACACTAGGGTGTAGGGTAAAATTTACCGTTGGAAAGCTCTTTTCGAGCCCAATCCAACTACACTATTATTGGACCCTTACTATGGACCAAACTAAAATGGATTGACTATTTTCATAAAACAGGTTTTCAAAAACAGAGAGAAAGAAGAGAATTTAAACTAACTGCAACACTAGACTTTCCACACTTTCACTTCATTCGATTATGATTCGACGTGAAAGGTATTCATCACCGGGTATGGTTTTGGAGAGACACAAATGGGTGTCTACACGTACTAATAAGGTCCAATAAGGTAAAATAACTTTGTTAAGGTCAATAAGGCATGTATAGTAAAAGTTCAATAAGGCAGGTATTATAAGTTTGATAAGGTCTAATAAGGTTCAATAAGGTATATTGGTATAATAAGTTTAATAAGGTATAATAAGTTTCATGACTTTGTAATACGGTGTAAGTTTGGATTTTATAAATACAAATACGATTCCTTTAAAATTGATAATATATATATTTTTTATTATACTTAAAATCAAAACTTATAAAAAATAAAATACAAAATTAAACATGTTTCTTTGTACCTCCACAAGATTCGTACACATGACTACTATCCAAAATCCATCATCGATCACTCAAGGGGTTTGTTTATTAGACTGATGGAATAAGAGGTATCGACTCATACATTGGATGAAAACAAAAAAATAAAAATATTGTATATTTTAATTCATTAGACTAAATTTCCTGGATTATTATTTTATTTTCTAGAAAAAAAAAAATTATGCCCAAAAATTTATTGGACACATTATACAACTTAATTTAGATGTCAAATATTTAAAATAAAAAGAGTTATTTGATTTTTTCACTTTGAAATATTCAATTTTATAAATACAAATGTGATTCATTAAAAGTGATGATAATAAATTTTGATTTCCTAAATGCAAAAATGACACTTTAAATGAAAATTTAAACAAAATAAAAAAAAATAATTTTTTTTTTGGGTACAATACGAAATTCCAAACTCCAACGACAATATAATATGAAATTTTTTGGGTATAAAAGAAGGGTATAAATCACCTAAATTAATTTGGTTAAGATATTTTTTACAAATTACATATTTAGATATGTTTTGGAAGATATTTAGGAGCATATTTGATTAGGATCGAAGAATATTTGATTCTGTAGGATATATTTTTGCCATATTTATCTTGTTTCCTTAGCTAGCTGTACACGATTTTGGTGTGGCTTAGGAAACATACAACTTGTGTTATATATTTGAATTATTTGTGCTGATGATGATTGAAATCATCAAGCCATCATTCATTACCTTTTACATTATAACATATTTTCATGTAAAAAAATTAAGTCCTTAAGTATTAGCGTATTTTCATTACAAATTATAATATCAAAATTATTTTTATTACTAATTTAGATATCTAAATCGGCATAGGGTCACTGGAGAAACCATACGACGCGAATGACGACCTAGACGAGATTCCCTCACCGGCGTAGCCATCACCGTCGGTCTGAAACCTCTGACTCAGGTTGACAACTTGACATAACATGTTTTTTTCTCTCACATAGTAGAGAGTAAAAAAAAGGCAATTTGTTGTATTATCGTGTCTACTAAACAATTATCCCTTACTAAATAAATATTTACAACTATGAAACCTTCAGTTTAAATAAATAATAACTTAATTCAAATAATTTAATTAGACAATCTACACATTTTAGAACAAGAAGGTACTCACAAAATGGACTTAATTAGTTCAAGTTGTAATCAAAACATACCTTATATTAGTTTATATACTCAACTATACAAGCCAAAACAAAGCTTAGGAAGCAAAACCAACCACATGATGAACACACAAGATTAGTGTATCATATGTTAGAGGAAAACCCATACTTGAGAAATAAGGTCATTCATAAAATTTTGTAGCACATAATCCAACATGCCTTATGTGAAATACTTCAAAGAAATTAAATATTCATAGTTGAAAACTCCAAATTAGAGACATGTGTGTGTCACTTGGAAATAAATATATATGACCAAACAAATAACTGAACAAGAATACTAAACTTAATATCAATAATAATTCTAAATTTCCTTTTAGATTTGGAAAATTTGTCAAAAATAACACCACCTTTGGATGGTCTTCCAATAATAGCACCACCTTTTGATTATTCCAGAATAACACCACCTTTCATATGTATTTGCCAAAAATGAAACAAAACCGGTTGGTAATCCGTTTTATAGGTTTCCTATGACACGTGTCACAATGTCATTGGTCAATTATTTTTATTTATTTATTTTTAAAAAAAAACCTAAGTAATAAAAAAAAAGTTAAAATTAAAAAAAAAAAATCACCACCTAGCCTTCCTGCTGACCTCTCCCTGCCAGCCCCCACCCTCGCCGGCGCCCCTCTTCCCACCATCGTCTTCAATCGACCTCCCCAACCTTCCCCCTCCCCTGAACGACACGCCTCCACCCATTTTCCCACACTTAAACAACCCACCACCGAAACCCTAGCCTACGGAAATTAGGGAGAGGAAGCTGAAATTGAAAAGGGAAGGAGGGAGGGGGCCGAAATCGGAAAAGGGGAAGAGGGGAAAGGGCCGGAAAGGGGTAGGGAAGGGGAGAGGGTGGTGCAAAGGGGTCGAGAAGGGGAAGAGGGTACCAAAAAGGGGTAGGGATGGGGAGGGGGTGACGGAAATGGGTCGATAAAGGGGAGGGGGTGCTGGAAAAGGGGTCGAAAACTAGGACGGGGGCCGGGGATAGGGCTGTTTCAGGTGGATGGTCTTGGTGGGGGTGGTGGATGCCGGTGAAAGTCGTGGGAAGGGAGGGTTTATTTTTTTTTAAATTTTTTGTTTTTTATAAGTTTTTTCAAAGTCAAAAATAAAAATAAATAAATTGACCAATCAAACTAGAGCACGTGTCCAAGGGTTACCTGTAAAACAGGTTACCGGTTTTTTGTTTCAATTTTGGCAAATACATGTGAAAGGTGGTGTTATTATGGAATAATCAAAAGGTGGTGCTATTATTGGAAGACCGCCCAAAGGCGGTGTTATTTTTTTAATTGCTAAACGTCGCTCCCATTTTACATACTAACGCTCCCTTTTTGACATGAAAGGACAATATTGCCCTTTGTGTAAGTTGTATTGTATAATGGTATAATATCATTCCCGACCCCTCCATCTACTCCACGTGGTAAAAAACAAATTCCCAACACTACCACATCCGACACCGGAAGCTTCGCCGGAGGATTATGTAAGTCGTCGTTCATTTTTTTTAAAAAAATTGAAATAAAACATCCGCCTAAAAAATTAGGATCCACTTAAAATTTCCGGATCAACTAAGGAAGATCCGGAAATTTTAGGCGGATGTGGGAGATCCACCTAAAATTTCCGGATCTTCCTTGGTGGATCCAGATTTTTTAAGTGGATCCACTAAAAAAATAAGGATCCACCTAGGTGGATCCTAAATTTTTGGGCGGATGTATGGTGGTTTTGTTGTTGTTGTTGTTTTTTTTTTTTTTTTGGTTATTTTTTTTTTTGTTGTTGTTGTTGTAATCTTTGTATTATTTTTATTTTTATTATGATTATTATTCATTTTGTGATTAATTGAGTAACTAGTATTAGTACTTTTAATTTTATTGTTGTTGTGATCAATGTTGTGGCTTTTTTTTTTTTTTTTTTTTTTCCTGATTTTACATTTTTTTTAAAAAATTTTAGATGGATAAAATGAGAGTGTATGAGAGTATGCGAGGGAAGTATGAGAGTTATGAGTGTCATGGAGTAAGTCGTGGGTAATTATTTGATAGGGGTAAAAATGGAAAATCTTTTAAAAAAAATGCGAGCGATGCCTAGTAAAAGGGGAGCGAGGTTTAACAACACCCGTTATATTTGACAAATTTACCTTTAGATTTAAACTTATAAGAATACTCACAAACTAAACTTAGAACATTCTCAATGTTTGACCAAACAGTTGCTTAGGCCTCTAGATCAAGGAAAACATATAGCACATAGTAACATTCAAACCAAACAAACCTTCCCTAATCAAAACGCAAAATAATAAAATTCATAAACAAACATGATTTAACAATGAATACAAAACATATAAGCAGAATGTAAAGTACCCTTAATTTTCTAAGCTTGTCATGCATAGATATATAAACTATCATCGAGTTTTCTTTCCCCAATACAACTTACCAAGGTGAGTTAAGCTAATTTACTAGTTAGTCTTGAGTTTAAATCAAGTCACCAACATTGCTAGGCAACACTTCATAATATAAGTGCATAACAAAGGGCACTTTCGAAATTATTAACAACACCAAAATTTGAGAAGAAACGTTCCTGCACCCACTCAACATCAAAGGGAACAAGTCACATATCTTTAATTCAATATGAACTTGTAGGCACAAACTCAGTGACACAAGGAAAAAAAAAAAACTCAGCTTTATGATTATATCAAAGTATTTGCGTCATATTAAATTCTATAACACATATTTAACAATCTTGCTCTAGTATATAATTTGATCATCATGACCAACATTTTAAAAATTCCAAAAGGGCCAGGTGACGTTTACAATTATAATTAACATTATTGAATAGTTGTTCAAAATAAATATACTATGATTATCTTCATATTATAACGGAGATTGATAAGAAACCAATAAACTGATTTCATTCCCAAAAATAAATATTCAAATGAGACAAATTAGGCGAAACAAATCGAATAGCCCATATCCCATATTCATTAGACTTCATACTTAATACTAATATATCACTGCACATGTTAATTGATCAAATAAAACAAATCTAACACCTTATAATTAATTTACCTCAAGTAGGACAATAACAATCTAGCGGTATCAATAAAAATAAGGTGAAAAAATTATACGGATACCTGAAGGAATGTATGATAAGGATAATCTAATGGAGGGGAGGACTATATTTAGGAATACTCGTGAAATTACTAGTTGACTTCTTTGTTCTTCTCCTTATTCAATTATAGCTGATTTTGTCTGCTCATTCGGTTAGAACTGGTGCTGATAACGTGTTGTGAAATAAGGGGAAAAATGAGAGATTGAGAGAGAATTAATCTGTGTATATTATTCCATATGATAAGGTGTATATATACATACATTATATTAGGGTTTAATTGGATAAGAATATAAACCCTAGATCTAGATTGTTCCGAAATGATAAAAAGGAGGATAATGGATATCCACAAATATTTCATAACACAATCAAAATTTTTTGGAATTATATAATAATTAATTAGGTAGTTGAATGGTTAGGGTTAAAGTTGAAATTTAAATTTGAAATTTTAAGAAATAAGGTTTGAAATTTAAATGAAAATACATAGGGTTCATTTAAAAAAAAAAGATACCCTTTCAACCAATAGGGAGCTTAGTACAAGATTTCTTATACACAAAGTGTACCTCTAGTCCCTCCCTATACTTAGGTGTTGTTTGATTGACAAATAAAAACATGCAAAATTGAAATTCCTAGGAATTGAAATTGTTTGGAGTTGTTTGGTTGACAAATTAATGGAAAGTAGAAATTCCCATGAATTTTCAATTCCCACAAAAAGGAGGAAGTAAGACCTTGTTTAGTTGACACGAGAAATAAATTCCCACAGAAAGTTATATTTAATCGGAAATTATTTCCCAAATGAAATTCTTAGGAATTTATTAATTTGTTTGGTTGTACAATGGGAAATCGGAAATCCCATGAATTTTGAATGACCAAAGGGGGCTAGGTAATCTATATATTATACTAAAAGACAAGCGCCTCAATGTGAGGATGACAAATGTCACTCTCTCATTGGCTTATCTTATATGTATAAAATATATCTATATAATTACTGTTTACATATTTAAGCATAGTTATTTTTGTTAAAATTCAAACAATAAAAGCAAGTTTCTATACATGCATAAGATTTTCATGATTTCCTAACATAAATATTGATTTAATTTTTTTATAATAAATATATGGAAAATCTGTCAAAAATAACACCACCTTTGGGCGGTCTTCCCAAAATAAAACAACCTTTTGATTATTCCATAATAAAACGAACTTTGACATGCATCTGCTCAAAATAGAACAAAAAACTTGTAACCTGTTTAAAAGGTTAAGCCCGAACACGTGTCATACTGTGATTGGCTAAGATTATTTTTCCAATTTTCTTTTAAAAGAATTGATTTTTAATTACAAAAATACAATTAAAAAAAAATTCTCTCTCCTACCCTCCCCTAACAGTCAGCCACCGCCCACAACACCACCAAAGCCTATCTCCCTTTGAACCTTACAACCCCCTAACCACCTCTGCAGCCCCTCTGATCCCCTTCCTCTCAGCCACCGCTCAACCATCTGCAACTCCAAAACCCCACCTCGTAACCATCGTAAAACCCACCCCACATCCACGAAACCTTCCTGCAACCCCCCTCGAAACCATCCCCCAGCCACCCCCGAAACCATTACCACTCCCTTAAAACCCCCTCTCCCATTCCACACATCCTAAAACCGACCTTATATCCACCCCTTAACCACCCAACCTCCTTGAAACTGCCTTAAAACTACCCCGAAACAAACCCACTAACCAACCTAAACCCCCAATCGTTGAATCTCACACAAAAATGAATGGAGGTTGGAGTGCGATTCGCCAATATATGCAAGAGTTGGACTGGATTTTTGCTGTTGGCGTCAGGATTGGGGGTTGGGGTTGAGTTGGGTTCGCGATGGCGAAGGCTGGGGTTGAGTTCACTAACCGTGGAAGGATTGGGTTCATGGCAGGGGTGGTGATTTTTTTTTTTTTTAATTTTTATTATTAAAATCATTTCTTAAAAATAAGAAATAAATTGTATAAAAAAAAAACCAACCTATCGCATTGCTATACGTGTCTCATCAACCTGTTCAATAGGTTATCAGCCGGTAGCATTCTATTTTTGGCAGATGGTTATCAAAGGTCGTGTTATTACGGGATAATCAAAAGGTGGTTTTATTTTGGGAAGACCGTCCAAAGGTGGTGTTATTTTTGACAAAAATACTACAAATAATCCATAAAATATTTCCAATCTTTATTTATAGTTAAGTTAAAGAATAATAACTAATTTGAAGCAATATGATTAAAGTGGCATAATTAAGGAAACAAATATTTCGTATTTTGAAAGGCTAATATTGTTTTTTTTTTATTATGAAAATTAAATAAAATCGATAATATTTAGTTTGACGTCAATTATGAAATAAATACAAACATTTAAAAAAAATCAGATGTACAATAAAATATTGTGCACCTATTATAAAAGCTACCCTGTAATGAATGAAAGTTATTTATGCTTTATTGATAAAAGTTACCCAAAATAGTCTACAAGTTATCCTAAATTCAATTCAAGTAATCGGATGAATACAAAAGTTTTTGATAAAGATACAAAATAGTGTAAAAATTACTTTTATCGTTTGTTGTACTCCTTGACAAACACTGAATGCTGAGCTGAAATGTTGTCTTGGAAAAAAATACATAATCTTGAACATAAATTTAATTTTAATCGGTCTTTCATTCTCTATACAATATCTTTTACAATGACCTTTTGTTTTTTCTTGCATTAAAAAAAAAAAAAAAAACTTGAACCAATAACCAATCTAAACAAGAGGAATAAAAGTTAAATTGAATTAGACATTTGACGGAAAAGGGATAGATATAAAATGTATTATAACTATTACTCATGTTTTAAATTGTAATATTCGTATTAACAATGCTATTAATTATGAATTTTTTTAGAAAAACTAACATTTTGATTTAATTTAAAAGTCGTGCATTGCTCATGTACTATACTAGATATATAACAATCATGTGCAATAATTTATGTTGTTTTATACATAATAATACTTTTAACTATAATAGTATGTGTATATAATATAATATTTTTTATAATATAAAAAAGTATATGTATATAATATAATATTTCATAACACGTGTCCTCCATTCCAAGTGTAGTACCAATCACCACTACACCAATTGGTTGTTGGTGTAGTGGTGATTGAGACTACACTTGGTAGGGAGGACCTGAGTGCTCCCCTGCAACAACAATCGGAAAGGGAGTGGAACCTAATAACCTAGAACTGATCCTCAAATCTGGATTAGCCCAAAGGGTGAACCAGATAGAACACCCAAAACTCAATGCATATATGACGGGAATTAACTTATCCTTTATCTATCTTATACAAAACTCCAAAGTCTATTTTTTTTTTCAAAATATGATAATAACATTTGTAAATTTTTGTTAATATGAAAGATATAAACCTATAAAAATGTATATATAGTTAAATTGTTTAATAACTTATATCGAATGCGTAGTTTTATTAAAATTATTTGCATGTAATCATTAAATGTGTTGGATGTTGTGTAGCTATGCAATGTCCAAAACTTTAGTTGAGCGACTTTGATTTAGTGATTGTACGGTAAAAAGATATTGACTTCGATCTTGAAACCTAATAGTCTAATAAATTCTAAATAGAAAAATTAAAACAAAAGGAAATGAAAATAGTAAATGGCTTTAAATATTGAAATAAACATAACCTTTTAAATCAATTTAGCGAATTCAAGAGACAATTTTAAGGCATTTAAAATTAAATGGGGGAAAATATATGTAAAAAGAACATTTTTAGATATATAACTGTCCATGCACTATTATAAGAGTTTTGTTAACCTTTTTATAATTAAGGTAGGGATAAATCTTAGTAATATATACTCCGTATATTTTATTTATATAAAATTATCAGTATCCATACCTATATACGAAGTATTTGTGTCGTATACTATATTTAATCAGTTGTTGGTTATATATATGACTATTATATAATATATAGGTTTTGGCACAATGCTTAACTTAGGAAAATATATGTTCTGGTAGGTCAAATATAAGGTTATTATTGTGTCTATAAATTTAATGAGTGTGACGGGTAAATAAAACATGTATATATTAGATTGATTGTAGCTACTGATGCGGATGGTATGATAAGAAAATTTTAGTTTTTTCTCAACGGGAGATATAAATAAATTAGTCCACTTCTTATATAGCTATGTGGAGTATTATTCAATTATTTTTCAATTAATAAAATAACATTATAAAAAATTAAAAGAAATTCAAATAACATAAAATACTATTCAAATAACGTTCCTTTAATTTTTTTTATTGACCATTAGTACAAGTCCTTTAATAGTAAATGAATTACCTTTGTTTTTACTTTTATTTTTCCTACGAGTTTAATAATTTGATTTATAATCCGTGCATCGCACGGGCACTATGCTAGTTTACTTCCTACATTTTGTGGGAACTGGAAATTCCCATGAATTCCAACTTCCTCATTTTTGGGTAAAGGCTATACATACAATAGTTGCATGTGGTGGCCCACATACAACATTGTTGGCAACATTTGATTGGTTTGTATTTTGGGGCCCATTTTCATCAAAAACCAAAATTTCATTTGAAATTTTACCAAATATTTGAAACAACAAAATTTGAAATTGTTTTTTTTCTTTTGTTTTTACTAAAAATTACTTTGTTTTGTTTTAGCTTTAAAATAAAGCTATTTTTTTTACTCTTCTCTATCACCAGCTATCTTCACCAATTGCTTCAGAATTAATTTTTTTTTTTAAATCTTCATTTTTTTTCGCTTAGATATTGTTTCTCATTCTTCTGGTTATTCATCCTTTCTTCTTTTTTTTTTTTTTTTTTTTTTTTTTTTTCCAAATACTTGTTTCTTATCAATGTTCACTTAGAATTATTAAAGTTTGGTGTTTAATCAACGAAAGTTACATTGCAAAAAAAAAAATTGAAACTTGTCTTGAACACTGACTTATAACAACAACAACAACAACAACAACAACAACAACAACAACAACAATATGGAGGGAACGACGGGGCTCTTAGACCTGCAGATGTGTTACTTTATTCCTGGGATCGTGGTTGCGATGTCTGTGTTGACTTGACAGGGTCTTCTCCATTGACACAGTCTGGGCTTTCTGACTTTGTTCCTGGACGGGTAGTTACTGATGCGGCCAATCGGAAGCGGGTCAAGTACGAATCCAGTTATCAAGCAATTGGATATGGCTTCCTTTCTCTTTCTCTTCTCTTGGGGAGTTGGAAAAGGAGGCTGTTGCATTGCTGAAGCGGATCCAGAAGTTCTCGAATACTCTGGACATTGAGGCCATATCTTTACTAGGATAAGCTTTTCTATTGCTAGAGGAATGGGGGCCCAGATTGTATCTCGGCTTCCCACTAATTTTCTATAGGTTGTATAATTTTGTATGTTTTTGAGATAATAATAGTAAGTTATAATAGTTGTGTAAAATTATAGCCCTCCAATTTGATTTAAAATTGAACAACATTTAATAGTAATATTTCGAATTTGACCATCCAACGAATGACAAACTCTACAATTGAATGCCAAATTTATTATAATACTTCCTCTGTTATAGTAATATTACAACAATTGGACTTTAGCACTATTCATCACGATTGTTTGACCTCATATAATTATACATAAAATATTTAATAAATGTATATTTGATAAATTTTTAATGTGTAAATTTAGTGAGCTTGAAGGTTTAATTTTAGTAACATATAGACTTGCTATCTTAACCCAGACCCGATGACCGACTCGTAACTCGAAAATTGACCAAAAAAAAAGTAACATACCTTTTTATTATATTTGTCATGTATTTTAGATCTTATAGTTTGACAACATTGAAATAAACTTTAGTAACTAAAATTTTAAAACCGCATCAACAATTCTGTTAGAAAATATGATGAATTTATGTCATTTAGCTATTGTATTATAAACCTCCATTTTTTTAAGCCTCTAATATTTTTTTTAAACTATGGGATAAAGATAAAGAAAAACGACAAAATTATTAAGGTTAAATCATCCAACGATATAACATTATTAAAAGTATGTCGATATGGATGTCTATAGAAAGAGCACAAAAATAGAATTTTATTGATTTAGCTATAATAATTTTTTGATTAGTAGTTCATGAAATATCGTCAAATGAAATATTAATTAGATTTTTTATAAATAATCTCTCCCTTCATTAATGACAGTGACTAGGACGTCATTACCTTTAGTAAGAAATTTATATTTATTGGTAACATAATATTTTTTTTGGTAGCATAGTAGTATGACGCCAATAAAATTCGCCAACAAGAATTCCCGCCTACTTGTGTTACATGGCGCCAAACACCAAAAATTTTCCCTCTCATTTTTTTTGGCTTATGGTGAGTTTGCAATTTGTAAGTGGTGTTGTATACTTGACCCACATATAACCATAATGTGTAGACTACTCCATTTTTGTTTTTTGTGCCAACAAACAACTGCCCAAATTACAAAATCTCATGAATTTTCACTTCCCCCATTTTACTTTGTCAACCAAACAAACCCTTATATTACCAAGGGGGACCTAGATATATGGAACTTTCCATGGGAATTTCCACTTCCCTTGATTAACCAAACACTTTTTAAAATTAAACAAAATTTTCAAGGAATTTGCAATTCCTACATTCAACCAAACAAGCCCTTATTATTTTTTTAAAAAAATCCACAATCATTCATATGCCACATGTCCTCTCACTCATATGCCACATGTCACTTCTCTTACCTTTGTAATATTAAAAAAATTAAATTAAATATATTACTCCCTCCGTCCCTAAAACTAAGACCCTTTTGGCCTAATTTTAGTCCCAAAATGATCGATCTATTTGCATTGAAATACCCACCAATTTACAACGATATTTGTGCAAAATTAGCTTCCTCATATAAAATTTTGTTTTTTTCATGTATTTTTAATACTTTATCTATCTACTTTTTTTACAAACTCCATGTTAATTTATCTTTCCAATATGTTTTTATTTCTTTTAAGTTTCTTAATAATCGCAAAATCAACCCAAAAGAGTCGAAGTTTTGGGGACGGAGGTAGTACATAATGTTAAAGTTTTTATGCATTCTGTAACTTGCACATTTAAGTAAGAAAATGAAGTGTTTCATTTCCATCATGATAAAATAAAGTTAAATTAATTAGTACAAAACTCCATATACATATGGAGTATAATAAAAATAAAATATTCATCTCTTAATCTTAAAATATAACTTAAACTAAATATGTCATTTCTTATCCTACAATATTCATGTATATATACTTGACGAAATTCCTTCATCTTCTTCCACAATTCCACCCCCGCTCTTTTTTATTTTCAGTATTCACAGTTTCATTCACCTCAATAGTCATGAAACAATAACTTCGTAGTTTCAACTATTGAAAAGCATACATACATATAAAAATAACTTAAGTTATAACCTGTGCATTGAACGGGCCAAAAGGCTAGTTAAAATAAATAAGTGGTAGTCCTACACTTTTTTGTGTGAAGGAAAACCATGGAAATAGCATAAATTAAACAAGTCAAACGACACTTACCGAAATCAAGTAAAGACTACAAAGAACAGATCTCACATCATGAACATATTTTTCTCCTAATCTACTAACTTCTCCAGTAAAGAACATGCTATAAACCATTGATGACGTCCTTGCGTCTTTCCAAAATACAATCATCTCACAAATTCGTGCAGCATCAAAGGAGAAAGAACGGCTCCATCGTCAAAGGTTTGCGATTTTCTTCCTTCTTGACCAATGGACTCTGAAACAGAAAAAGAAAACACAAAAGCCCCATAGAATGGGAGAAACAACTCTCATAAAGAGAGACTCCCAACCTCTCATAAAGAGAGACTCACTTATTAATACCAATTAACTGCTAAAAAACTACATAAACTATAGACTAAAGAGGGGATTTTGGGCTTACCATGAATTTTTCTATTTATGGCAGCCCCTAATAGATCTCGATTATAGGATTTTTTTTTTTTTGGGGGGGAGGGGGGGGGGGGGTTGACAACAGAGAGAGAAAAAGATTATTAATTAATTTATTTTTTACAAGTGATTAGGAAATTTGTATCTCCCTTTATTTTTTTGTTTTAAGTGATTCACACATAATTTGGGTGATTTAATTGACATTAAGTACAATAAAAACCTGGTTTTGCAATAAATTTTGTTCCGGATTCTAAAATAATAACTACTTGTGTCCACTAGAACACTAACAAAAAAACTATATATGTGTAGAATTTTAGTATTAGTGTGACGCAAATTTTAAGATGTACCATGGTGCACCTAAAAATAGGTGCACCACGCCTATACTTTTGAACACTTAGTAAAAAATTCTGAACAATTGCAAATTTTGAACATGTAGTAAAAATATGTGAACATCGAAAATTTTGAACATTTAGTTAAAATTCTGAATAATCGCAATGCATCACGCCTATACTTTTGAACATTTAGTAATAAAATCTGAAGAATCGCCTATTTTAAACATTTAGTAAAAAAATCTTAACATCGCAAATTTTGAACATTTAGTAAAAAAAAACTGTACAATTGCAATGCACCACACCTAAAATTTTGAACATTTAGTAAAAAAAATATGAACAATAAACAAATTTTGAACATTTAGTTAAAAAATCTGAACAATTGCAAATATTGAATTATTACGAGTCAGACAAATTTTGAAAGAAGTGTGTCTGACTCGTAATAATTCAATAGTTTTGTAATATAAACTGAACATTTACTGTATACAAAATGAACATTTCTTTAAAAAATATGAACATAAAAATTACATGGTTATATTCAGTTTTTATGACGTGTTCATTTTTTTTTTTACTAAATGTTTTTTTTAAATGTTTAAATTTTTTTACTAAATGTTCAAAAGTATAGACGTGGTGCATGGTGCACATAATACTAATTGTTATGTGATACTCCCTCCGTTTTAAAATACTTGCTCCATATCTCCATGCGCGGAGTTTAAGAGATATTGGAATAAGTAATAAAATATGGAGGTAGTGGGGTTGGTTGAAGAATTAAAAATTATAAAAACCAAAAGTAGTTGAGAGAATTGGAGGAGAGAGAATATGATATTAATAAAATATGATACATGTTAGGTCCAATAATTGAGAAAAATGAATTAAACATTGTAAAAGCTTTTCAAATAAAGAAATGGAGCAAGTATTTAAAAATGACCGGAAGTAAAAAGTGGAGCAAGTATTTAAAAACAAAGGGAGTAGTTTTTAAAACCAACTTGAGTTGTATCTATATACCAGCGTGAGAAAAAATTTTGAGTTGGTCTTTTATTAGTATTGAAGTTGGTTTTAGTGCTGCATGAATCGGTACATGACTAGAAAATTCATATGCCATCTAACAATGGTAAGAGACCTGACTTCAAGCATTATAATCATATACTTTAAAATAATAGTAATTTTGGTCAAACCCTTATGATATAGTAGATCAACTTAGTGAATTGAAAATAGAAATTGATAGCTGTAGACACCTAAAAATGTCTCCCCAAAACCAAATCCGATGATGAACAATCTTTCACCACCATTATTGGTCGGGTTGAGTATTTAATCTTGGAGTGCTTAAATCCATATTTCCATTTCATAAACCAACCCAACTTCTAGCTCATTTCCCCAAACCATAACTTATTTTCCTCTTTTCGTGCCTTTAAACCCAAAATAATTCATTTCGTGTCCTTTAAAATCATTCATTTCGTGTCCTTTTTATAAAAACGTTCAATCCAGTTTATTTTGGTCCATAATATGGGTCTATTGATTGAATAGTTGGATGGGGTTTGAAAAGAGTTTTCCAACGATATATTATAAGCCCAAATCCGAGTTATAACGAATAAGTTATGACCAAAATATTAAACTGAGCCCAAACCGAACCTAAGCCCACCTTACCTACGAACCAATGATCATATGGAGGGTCCAAAAGCTTTAATCCCAATCCTAAACCAATTAGGATTAATTAGAAACTTCTATAAGTTTCTAAAAGATCCTGATTATCCTTTTTGAAAAGATAAGATTAAAGAGTTTGAAATTGAATAAAACTCTTATCTAAATTTTATATGGTTGAATAGCCCTTGAAATTATCTTTCCAATGATATATTATAATATCAATTCCGAGCTATAACGGAAAAGATATGAATAAAATGTCAAAGTCGATCCAAAACTGACACCGTCTCACTATTTCGGCCATATCTTTTATTCTATAAAATATTTTAATCTGATTCTAATTGGGTTAGAAAGTAGACTTGAAGAGCTTTCTAACGATATCTTATTCATCTTATTCCAATTTCTGGATCAAAAGATATGATAAAAACAAAAACCGCAAAAACTGCAGCCTATCGAGTTTTATTCCGATTTAATTCGGATCTTATCTTAATTCTTCGACCCCTCTTTTTTCTCTATAAATAGAGGTCATATCACCCCTTAGTTTTTTCAATCAACAACAAGCTTGATCATCAAATCATTCTCTTCTCCCTAATTAGCCTAAACACTAGCCTCCCTATTCTTTCATTCCCCTAATTAAGCACTCCAAGGAGTTCATATAATACCCAAAGTTCTATACTTTAACCAAGGCGTGAAAGGTATAAATAACTGAGGGTTTGGACCAAATTAACTCTACTTTTAATTTAATTTAATTTCTATTTGATTTATATTTTTTTTTATTGAAGTTACTAACAATTTATTCATGATGTAACAATTTAAAGGAACGCGCGGAATGTGAGTAATTAATTAATTTTATTACTCTTATTTTATTTTCTTATTGCTAGTATCATGATTAGGTTATGTTATATTTGATTTGACTAACGTTATTATTGTTGAATTGCTTCCAATATTAATGTTTATTCTATTATTATTTATTGATCACTATATTGCATGTTTAAAGGGAATATGTAATTGGAAATTACGCCTAATAAGATAATTTGGACAACCGGTTTAGGTTCCTTATTAATCTTGTTGTTAATTCAAGTGATCACAATATTTTAGAATTATGTGTTGCATTAATATTAAACCAATTTAGATAAATAATAGTTTGGAGCAAATTGAATATTTTGTTTGCATGCCTTTGAGATCGCAGGAATCATTTTTCACTATAAGAATCGAGTAGAGGCCAATATGGGCGAATGTGACTCCATGACTCACTTCGTACCATCATCCTCGATCCTCCTTTCGTGGTTCCGAACCATATGGAGTTAGTAATCTCATGGATTATGAATGGGGTGTAACCTTCACGGGTTAATCGTTGTTGCCTATCGTTGTCCCTTTATCGTGGTTGTCTTACATGATCCGTGAACGGTTTACAAGTTCCTTAAAAACTTGTTGGCGGCTCCCTAATTTCCTTGTCCCTAATCGTATTATGTCAATTCCCACTTCCTATGAGTGCCTAGCATATTCACCACATGCTTTTACGTAGGCGCACTTCAAACGACGCCTACAATAGCATATATGATCGTTGTATATATTAATATTTAAACAAGTGATTAATAACATCCAATATTAATAAAAAAAATCGTGATCTTAAAGAACAAGTAGAACTTGCTTTAACAAATGAAGTTAGACATCGGTTTAAAGGAGAAGTATCACCGAATAAGGAAAAGATCTCCCCTTATAAATACAAATATCATTTTCAGAATTTAGATAAAATAAGAAGTTTATTGTATCACTCCATAAAAGACCTACTAGTAACCAACAAAAGAACAGGGAGACTAAAGATGAGCCATCATCTTCAATTCATGGAAAAACACTTGAAGAATTAAATATCTTATTTGATGAAGAAGAAGACCATGATAAACTAAATGAGATCATGTAAATAATTTCTGAAAAAAGGGATGGCTTCTGATAATGATATTGAAGAAAATAACCACTACCTCCATTTTTTTAGTTGCAACTTTGCAACATTTTATATCTCTCAAATAATACCCAAAAATTGCAACTAAAAAAATCGAAGGTAGTTGATGTAGTTATCTCAACAAGTCATCATCATTCAACTCCACTTTCATTTACACTACCCACAAATACACTATTCCTTAACTACACATAAATTATGAAAGCTTAGATCACTACTATAGTATTCAATATCCGTAGTTAACCACAAAAAAACAAAAACAAAAAAAAAAAAAAAAACAAAAAAAAAAAAAAAAAAAAAAAAAACAAAAAAAAATCAACTTTGGGATAGAGTACATTATTGTATTGGGTTTTATGTAGTCCGATTTGATAAGCAATCATCTTTGTTTTGAATCTTTGTTTAGTTATGATTATCTAAAATTTCAATTTTATTTAAATACTTATAATTATTGTTTCGACAAAAAATGAGCTAACCAGGCCTCAAAAGGGTGCCTGAGAACATCGGATTTGGGCCTTGAATGGACCTGCAAAATGAACCCCGAGCCCCGGGGGTGGACCCCAGAGTAGTGGAGCCTCCAACGCCCAAGTTAGTAGCCAAACAATGCATATATTGAGAGGAGTTAAGGGGAGAGAATGGAGGAGTATGGTCATCTTAGATGATAAGAGTGACCTCCTTTTACCTTTGGCCCCTTGAGGGGTATATATAGTAGTACACATATGGGCAATTATGGGCCATATTAGTGCATTTGGATGATTTGGAGCCTCTTGGGCCTTTTTACGCCCTTTGGGTTTATAAGGGTAGAATTACCCTAGAATAAAATGGGTATGACCATTTTAGTACCCAAACAATTAGCCCTCCTGACCCAATTCTATTTGAAAAACGAGTTGGGTTTTCTTTCAGTTTCCCAAATAATTCGTTCATAGAAATTGAATCGGAAGACATTTCGGGTACAATATTTGAGGCAACACTCTTGATCCGAGGATCATTGGAGTTTATCCAATGCAACACTCTTGATCCGAGGATTGAAAGAGTTTATTACTCTTGATCCGACAATAGAAAGAGTTTATTACTCTTGATCTGAGTAACCCAAAGAATTTCGAAGGGATTGGACCTTTTTTTCCCCTCTTTTCATCATCATCATTGTGAGGATGATTGATGATTAATTTATCACTGTCATCGTGAGGATGGTCGATGATTATTTTTGTAGGAAAATATTGAGAGCCATTTTTGTTTTGGAAGCATTTTGATAAGTAGGCTTTTTTGATGGTGGGCCTTCCTTAGATATCAAATGCTTTTGCTGAAATAGATGGGCCTTCCTTAGATATCAAATGCTTTTGCTGAAATAGGATGGTCGATGATTCATCATCATGCGTCACCTACTTTGTAAAAATAGGCTGTATGGCCACGATCAAATTGAAGACAATCATAAGGTAGCACTTCCTTCTTGATTTCTTCACCATTTCGTAGTAGCTTAGCAAATCTGCAAAATATAGAATGAAAATAAATGAAACAAAGTGTTAATTTTATTAATACGATAAAATTGGATACAATCTCTAATTTTGTCTTCTAATTCGTTCTCCATTTTGACTTTGACGTAATTCACGAATTGAATTGATTGTCGGATGAGGGCCGTCGAGGCTTGATCTCGATCGAAAATTTGATGCAGAACTTTGACTTATCTTTGATGTAGACCTTTGACTTGTTGTTGATGTAGACCTTTGACTTGAATTCTTGATTGAGGGCCGACGAGACTTGATCTCGATCAATGACTATTTGACGTAGAGATTTTGATGATTTGAAGTCCTTCTTTCCTTCGTGTTGAGGGTCGTCGAGGCTTGATCTCTTCCACGAGTGATCTTCTAGAGTAGAACGACACATCGAATGCTTGTTGTTCTTCTTCTAGGTTTTGAGAGGATTTCTTTGGAGAAGTTTAGAGTATTTGATGGGAGGTTTTCTCTTAAGAGGTTTAGAGTATTTGATGAGAGGTTTTCTCTGAAGAGGTTTAGAGTATTTGAGAGGTTTTTCTCTTTATTTTAGGCCCTGTTTGGTTTGATGTAAAAGGTTTTCATGGAAAATGAATTTTCCATTTTTTCCCATTTTCCTTTGTTTGGTTTGTTAAGGAATGGAAAACAATTTTTCAAGGGTGAAAAATTCCATCTTTAATAATGGAAAACATTTTTTCCTTCCAAAAACAAGGGAAGCCATATTTTCCTCTCTCCTCCTTACCTCTTTTTTTACTTCCCTCTCATTCATCCTTACATTTCCACTCTTATTTTTTTTTTATTTTTCTTGGACTTTTCTTGTATGCAACCAAACAAAGGAAAACTAATTTGCAATTGTGTTTTTCCTTGAAAATATGTTTTCCATGAAAACTAATTTTCCATTGAAAATGTTTTACATTAAACCAAACGGGGCCTTAATTCTCTTTGTTTTCTCTCTAGTTTATTCTCTCTCTAGGTTTTCCTCTTCCCTCAAATGAAACAGAGAACCTCTATTTATAGAGAGAGACACCCTAGGGTTAATTAGCTTAGGGTTTGATATGTATTGGGCTTTTAACCCATTTCAAAAGGTTTTCACTATTAAATAAACAAATTAATTAAAAATAATTAAAATGGGCTAATTTAATTTATTTCACACAAAATAATTAAGTTTAATTAATAGTCAAATAAATAGGAGTCAATACTTTGACTTTTGACCTATATAATATCCGATGTGGCACTTTTATAATTTTTTCGTGCCTACAAATTGCCCCCTTCGAGATCGGTCACGGACACGACTTTGGAGTGTTTGATCGTGATCGGGCTCCGAATGTTGTTTTGTAAACAAACTCAGCTAATTTTTGTCAACCAAATTTGGCAAGCTATTTGTCGTACATAACAAAAGCACATATTGCCCCTTAGATCTTAGTTGATTAATCTATGATAATTTAGAGTTTATCATGAATCATGATTAACCACCTAATAAATAGCATTTCACGTCAAGGCCAGCAGTAATATTTCAAATTTCGATTTTTTTTTTTTTTTTTTGAGATATACTTGGCCTTGGAGATACACTTGAAAGGTCAACCGATTAAAAGGCATGAAATGCTCAACAACCCTTTAAGATAAATTTTGCATTATTATCTTGTTGAGAGTTGTTAACTGCATCGAGTTTATCGTAAGAGGTCATATTGCAACTATAAATAAAGGACCACATTGAAGACTTTTTTGCCATTGTACATCTAACTGCGAGCCAGAGAGAGGAGAATTAGCCAATTTCAATCAACCATATGGTAGAGGTAGCCACGGATCAGAGGAGTGCCACTCTAGAGGGAGCCGCACTACGGAGCCTCGACGCTTGAGTCTTTGCATCACACAGGAGTTCGCCACCCGAGTCTTGATCGCCAAACGGCGCTACAGAGCCTTGACGCCATGTTTGATGACACTTCTACATCTTGACACTATGAAGGGGAAAACAACTACTCACTCTTGAAGCCATGAAGAGCCAGCTATCCACCTCAAAAGCTATTGTCTCGTCGATGCCTCGGTCAATAACTCACAATTTTTTTATTTGCAGGTTTGTGATCTTCCTTTGGAGAGTCATCATCCTTTCATCACGGAGTCGACATGGAGGAGTTGTACCTTAGAGTTACATATCGAGAATCACACCAAACCTTGCTATATTGGAGTTATATACTCGAGCCGCGACACGAATCTTGACAACTTGGAGTTGTAAACTCGAGTCTCGCAAGCCTCACAGCCCAAGCTTTGACTTATTGAAGTATTGCCGATCCCCACTACCCGAAACTCGACAACTTGAAGCTACGCAACTCAACCACGCAAAACCATGCATGCACATAACAACTCAAAAATGGAGCTTCTGTCCAGCCTCTACCCCCATGAACCAAAAGAAATTTGGCCTATCACACCCAGTGGCGGATGTAGAATATTTAGTGTGGAGGGGCACTAAATAAAAAATTAAATAAAATGCTTGTATAAGGGCTTGAACCTAAGACTTTTAGTCTAAACTCAATGTATTACCACTATGACAAAGCTAATTTGATATTATTTATTGCATAAAAATTGTATTTAACCTATAAATTTACTTAAATAAAAAAATAAAAAATAAAAAATTTGGGGGGGGGGGGGCGGTGCCACCCAGGCCCCTTCATAGATCCGCCAATGATCACACCGTACAGATTGTAGCTATATGTTTTACGGCCATGTGTCAAAATTTCACATAAATCGGGCCACATTTGCCTCTCCGATAGAGTGTTCGATCAAAGCTGCTCCAAGAATTTTGTGGTTGTTGCTGTGTTACTTGCTCCTGCCGTTTTTTTTTTTTAATTTTTATTTTTTTGTAAAATGATGATCATGATCTAATATGATCATAACATCCACGTGACTCTTTTTATTTTTTTTATTTTTTTTAATACATAAAATGAAATCATGTATATACTAGGTGCAACAACCATGTTCTTGGATGACTTGATTGCCTTTTGAATCGGAAGGAACCATGTCAATCACGATGCAATGAATGTGTACTCTAAATGTGTTTGTCTCCTGGCTAGGCATTATGTTGTTGATGCCGACAAAGAATGAAGTGCTTTGACTATATGGAGTGGGAGACAATATCGCTGAGAAGAAGAGCTGACAATTAACACTTCTTGTGGTTCATGAATGCCCCTATTGACAACGGTGACAATAACTTGCTGTAAGTCTTTTCCCATGTCATATTGAGTTTGCTTATGCGACTCGGTGGTGCAGTGCTCTCTTCGAATCTTAAGCCATTGGTGCTTAGCTTGGAGGCTACCTCAATCTCTCTTTTTTTTTTTCTTTTTTTTTTTTTATTTTTTTTTATTTTTTATTGTTTTTTGCAAATCTTTGGTGATTTGGCAGCCTTCTCCTGTTCTTCAAAATTTGTCGATGAAAAATTGGTGCTTGACAGCTTTCTCCAACCTTTGTGTTTAATGTTTTGAGTTGACCTCCGGTGCTTGGAAGCTTTATGGTGCTTAATAGCTTTCTCTCCGGTCTTGTGCTCAACACTTTGCATTGATGATCTTTGGTGCTTAAAAGCTTTCTCCAAATCTCAAGAATTTCGGTGGATCGGTGCTTGTAGCTTTCTCCGATCTGCATGCACAACACTTTGAGTTGATGATCTCTGGTGCTTAGAAGCTGTTTCCAGATCTCAAGAATTTCGGTGGATCGGTGCTTGTAGCTTTCTCCGATCTTCATGCACAACACTTTGAGTTGATGATCTCTGGTGCTTAGAAGCTTTCTTCAGATCACAAAAATTTTGTGGACCGCTGGTGCTTGGAAGCTTTCTCTAATGTCCATGCATATTCGACAATTTACAAATCTCCGGTGCTTACAGCTTTCTCCGGATCTTCCAGTAATCTGGTTAAGTATCGGTGCTTGAAAGCTTTCTCCAATCTTCAATAGATGACATCACAAATTTGTGGGAACATTCAACTTGAAACTTGCCCCCAATTTTGTGGTTTATCAATCATTTTTTTTTTGTGGCTGCTCTTGAATAAATTTTTCTATATCCAAGATGCCTACGTACCAATAAGCAACTGAAATTTACTTTTTGGATCAAGCCAAACGTAGTTCACTTTGTGTGATTTTTTGCTTATTTATTTATTTTTTTTATTTTTTGTTTGTTATGCAGTTTAGGCTCTTGCTTAGGAGCTTTGAGGACCGCTTTTTCATCTTTGCCCCCTTTGGATGTTGATGATCTTTTAATTAGATCTGTCTTCACGATTGGCTATTGTAAACTGGATCTCATGAGCTCGAGTCGCCAAGTCTTGGAATGTTTTGGGTTTGATTCCTTGCAAAATGTAAGCAAGATCCCAATTCATTCCTTGGATGCACATCTCGACTGCCGAAACTTCGGACAAATGATCTTTGCATTGAAGGCTTAATTCTCGCCATCGATTGATGTAGTCCACGACTGGTTCATCTTCTAACTGGTTGGTTTGTGTGAACTCAGTCATGCTGACAACGCGTCGAGTGCTGAAGAAGCATTCGAGGAACATTTCTTTCATTTGCTCCCAACTGTCGATGGATTTGCGAAGTAGATCTGTGTATCAATCGAAAGCAACACTTTTGAGAGAGCCAATAAATTGCTTTACAAGCAAATCTCTAGAGGTCCCAACATTATTGCAGGTCTCTATGAAGTGAGCAATATGTTGCTCGGGGTTGCCTGTCCCATCGAATTGCTGAAATTTCGGAGGTTGATAGCCGCTTGGCATTCTCATCTTATCAATCCTCTTGGTGTAAGATTTGCTGTAGCGACCATCTTCGTTGACGTCTCTACCGAGTTGTTGTTTAATAGCATTGGCTATCATCTCTTGGATTGCTTGGAAGCTGAATGAATCACCATTGGGCCTTTCATTTTTTGAACTTAGCTTTGTCTTCGTGCTAAGTTCTGACTCGCTGCTATCATCTTCGCTTTCTTCAATTGGGCGCTTCTCGAGTCTTCTTTCGAGTGCAGCAATTTTTTCACTTTGGAGTTTGATTTGTGCTCCCTTTTCTTCGTTTTCCCTGATCTAATGAGTTTTTCAAGATGTAGCTTCATATTAGTTAACTCCTCCTTGATGGTGCTCGCTTCAATTGTCATGACATTTACAATAACGCCATCTTGTACATTGTCCATCGTTGTCATTTCTTCTACGCGCTGAAGGTACTTCGTCAATTCGATTTCTGGAGAAAAAGATGAGAGGTAGAAATGGTCCCACTGAGCGTGCCAAATTTGTAAACACAAATTTTAAATCTGCAAAATATAGATTCAAAATAAATGAAACAAAGTGTTAATTTTATTAATATGATAATATTGGGTACAATCTCTAATTTTGTCCTCCGATTTGATCTCCACTTTGACTTTGACGTAATTCACGAATTGAATTGATTCTCCAACGAGGGCCGTCGAGGTTTGATCTCGATCGAAAATTTGATGCAGAACTTTGACTTATCTTTGATGTAGACCTTTCACTTGTTGTTGATGTAGACCTTTGACTTGAGTTCTTGATTGAGGGCCGACGAGGCTTGATCTCGATCAATGACTATTTGATGTAGAGATTTTGGTGATTTGAAGTCCTTCTTTCCTTCGTGTTGAGGGCCGTCGAGGCTTGATCTCTTCCACGAGTGATCTTCTAGAGTAGAACGACACATCGAATGCTTGTTGTTCTTCTTCTAGGTTTTGAGAGGATTTCTTTGGAGAAGTTTAGAGTATTTGATGGGAGGTTTTCTCTGAAGAGGTTTAGAGTATTTGATGAGAGGTTTTCTCTGAAGAGATTTAGAGTATTTGAGAGGTTTTTCTCTGTATTTTAATTCTCTTTGTTTTCTCTCTAGTTTCTCTTTAGGTTTTCCTCTGAATTTTTCCTTTTCCCTCAAATGAAACAGAGAACCTCTATTTATAGAGAGAGACACCCTAGGATTAATTAGCTTAGGGTTTGATATGTATTGGGCTTTTGAGGTAATCATGACTCATTTACAATAGTTTAACCCATTTCAAAAGGTTTTCACTATTAAATAAACAAATTAATTAAAAATAATTAAAATGGGCTAATTTAATTTATTTCACCCAAAATAATTAAGTTTAATTAATAGTCAAATAAATAGGAGTCAATACTTTGGCTTTTGACCTATATAATATCCGATGTGGCACTTTTATAATTTTTTCGTGCCTACAAATTGCACCCTTCAAGATCGGTCACGGTCACGACTTTGGAGTGTTTGATCGTGATCGGGTTCGAAATGTTGTTTTGTAAACAAACTCAGCTAATTTTTGTCAACCAAATTTGGCAAGCTATTTGTCGTACATAACAAAAGCACATATTGCCCCTTAGATCTTAGTTGATTAATCTATGATAATTTAGAGTTTATCATAAATCATGATTAACCACCTAATAAATAGCATTTCACGTCTAGGGTAGCAGTAATATTTCGAACTTCGATTTTTATTTTTATTTTTTTTTTTTTTTTTTTGAGATATACTTGGCCTTGGAACCAATGAAAAGGCATGAAAGATAAATTTTGCATTATTATCTTGTTGAGAGTTGTTAACCGCATCGAGTTTATTGTAAGAGGTCATATTGAAACTAAAAATAAAGAACCACATTGAAGACTTTTTTGCCATTGTACATCAAACTGTGAGCCAGAGAGAGGAGAATTAGCCAATTTCAATCAACAATATGGTAGAGGGAGTCACTGATCAGAGGAGTGCCACTCTAGAGGGAGCCGCACTACGGAGCCTCGACGCTTGAGTCTTTGCATCATGCTGGAGTTCGCCACTCGAGTCTTGATCGCCAGGCTCGATGAGCTACGGATTCCTTTTGCTTATCCGAGCTATTTGCTTCGGATTTTCAGCTTGGTGATAGTTTGAGCTTTTTTTTTTTTTTTTTTTTTTTTAAGCTTCAACAATGGTAGACAACCTCGGAGTTTCTTCAGTTGCTACTTTATATGAGGTGTGAAGAAATTTGACCCACCTTACAACACTAGCCTTGACTGACATTAACCTCGGCAAGGGTTGCCTCGGATGAAACGCTGAGTCGTTCTAGTGGTGGAGTTGTGAGCCTTGAAGCTTGAGATAAAGAACTCGACAACTTGACGAGGATAAGATCTTTAGCTTGAGTATAACTCATACTTGACTTATCTCGGTGGCTTTTAATAAATCCAAATATTAATTAATGCCACTAACAAATGGTATCCTCGTGCATGTCGAGGCACAAATAACAAAGTTTGCTCCACTTAAATAATCCACCATTTTCTTTGCTCAATTACAGGTGTATTTGAAAAAGTGCCATAATTGAAGAAAGTGTAGCAATTGTGTTTAGTAAACACACTCAAAAGTAGAAATAATTTTGCCACCTCTTACTAAGTGGGTAGTTTAACCGAACTGCTCACAGACCATATCTCACTTCAGCTGGTAGCATGGCTTTAACTGAAGAAAGATACGGTTGTTAAATAGATTTTGGGCTAAACTTACTAGAAATTTTGACCCATTTTCGTGATAGGACAAGGTAGCCATGAATAAGTGGATTTTCATGGGTAGTAGCACTCGAATCCCCACAGACAGTGCCAAATTATTTCGGGTAAATAATGGGACCTTCGGCGAGGTCCTTTGAAGTGGGCTGAAGATTGATCCCAGTCCAAGTGATGTTGGATCGAGGGTTTTCTGCACAGCAAAAACACGTAAACTGGCATAGGGGGTTGTGTCGAGGAAGGCTCCTCCAATGCCGAAGTCAGTACAATGCGTAGAAAGAGAGTTATGCAAGAGAATTGATTGTTTGAGGCTATATGTGAATAAATGCAAAGTGGGAGAAGTGAAGACTTTTATACCTTAGCACAATGACGAGATATGGGCTACGAGTCAAGTGGGTTTGCCACGTTGAATGGGCTGCTGACTTTGACTTGGCGTGGATTGGAGGTTTGGACCTTTGACCTTGGGCTTGATAATTGAATCATAAATGGACCGGCCCAATTGACATAAATTGGACCCAAAAAACTACTATGATTCCATTTTTATGGTTTTAAATTTGATTTTTCTGATTTATAAATTTATATTTCAATTTGTTTGTGTAAGTAATCAATAATTATTTGGTTTTTTCTTTTCACTATTATTTTAATATTTTTCCTAATAACACATACTACCCCAAAAAACTACTTATTTAATTATATTATCCAATAAATTTCTTTTTAGAAACACCAATGTTACAAGAAATCCATATAATAAGTGCACATTTTTTTCCCTAAATTATGAGCACTTCAACTTTTTAATTTCACCATAAGTTCCACTACTTTTTTCTGTTTTAATTTCATACATTCCTATCAATAATTTAAAATGTGACATTTTATTACCTCAAAAAAAAAAAAAAAAGAAGTACGTCATATTTTTCTTTACTTTTTAGTTACACTACTACAAAAAAGGCCTTAGAGAACTGTTATAATAGGCTTTATAGATCACCTTAGGGGCGTTCTTCTGCTAAGCGATGTATAAAGTATAGAGAACGGGTCGTATAGGCGTTTTATATAATAACAAATAGAGAACGGTTGTTAGTCACAACCGTTCGATCTCTTTTCCCTTCTTAAATTTGTACACTAAGGAAGGAATACAGAACGGTTTAGGCCACTTAACCGTTCTATATTGCATTACAATAGAGAACGGTTAAGTTAGATAACAGTTCTCTAATGTATTTTTTTAAAAAAAATCCGGCCATATGTATTTAATTATTCGAATTACCCCTCTACGTATTTTATACCGTATTATTCTTGTATTTTAATAATCTGAATTATTTTTGTATTTCATTTTAGACCTGTATTCCTATTTAATATCTTGTAAATTTATATATCCCGTAAGAAAATCTTCACATTTCCTATGTAAAAAAAAATCCAAGATCATGTACATGAAATATAACTTTCTGTATAATAAAATTAGCAAAAATATTTACAGATACGACGAAAGCCATCAAAATATACTTCATATATATAATTTAAAACATCCAACCACAATTAAATTGAATCATTCATACAAAATTTGTTCTATACAAACAAATACGTGAGTTAAATATCAAAAACCTTTCTAGTTAATGTTGATTTTTTAAAAAAATTGATGCCCCAAAATATATCAATGCCATATTGATCTACAATTCACATAAATCATCGTCGTCGTTATTTGGTTGATGGTATCCGGTAACATATGAAATCCACCTTTCCCTAAGCTCGTCAATCATTTGTTGAGAATATGTATGAGGAACTTGCTTAAAATACTACAAAACAATGTAAAATACATACATATTAGTTAATAATATATTAGTTCAAAATAGAGTGTCATTGTGGGGCATGGATAACAAATAAGCCTCAGTCATCCGAAGTTGCCAACAAGGCACAACCAAACAAGCAAGAGTAACAGATCCTGCAAGCATTTACATAATATCTCATGAAGTCATGATAGCAACAGGAAAGATTCGGAATACAAAGAAGTAACAAATTTCAAATAATAATAACAATTTGATCTCTTTATGTGCCATCAATATCATTACAGTTATAATTGAATTCCCTTGAGCACTGCTATTCGTGTTAACTAGCTTAGCATTAAGACACAAGTTCTTTTATTTAATATAACCAAACTCTACTAGTTAAAATAATAAGCAATTAGCTAAATATATCTACTTTTTTTTTTAACACAAAAGGGAAAACCATTATATTATATGATGGTAAATCTGATGATTGAAATCATCAGGAACAAAATGAGGATAATAAGAGGGCAATATAAACCACTCCAAATCATCCGAGTTTTTCCCAGTACAACAGATAAGAACATAAACTAGAGCTGAAAATAAGATAAAGTTCAAAAGATAAGCAGGGCTAAAGATGAGCAGCACATCATAACTAAATAGCCTGCAATTCCGGAATTTCCATGGCATATGTCTGGAAAACTTCAGGACATCTACTGCCACTGATAAAATCAATTTCTTTATTGATTTAAAGTGCACATCTACTGCCACTAATACATTAAAGCTACGAAAATGAAGCTAAAAAATGGGTGTCCCACTCCCACTTATGAGAAAATCCCTTTGAAAAAGCCAAAAAAAAAAAAAAAAAAAAACAGAGGATTAGTGCTTAATGATGCAACACAACCAGACCCTTTTAGAAATGTAATGCAGCAGAGGTAGGCAAAAAGGGATTGAAAGTGAACGATGAAACAGAAATTAAATAGAACACAAAACCAGACCCTTTTAGAAAGTCTGAACATGCTAAAGGGTCAGTACTTGGAGCAAACTGCAGCCTGCTAAAATCTGAACATTCTATCAGGCAGCAATGTAATACATCTACTGCCACTGATACATTAAACCTGCTGCCGCTCCTCAGCATTCGAATTCTCACCCTTCCCTCTCGATACTGTCAACCTCCTTTTACTCCCAACCCTCCCTTTCACCAATACACGCAATGGAAAAACCCGAACCCCTCTCATCTCCCCCAAGATAAAAAACCCAAACGAAAGGCAAATCGACAAAATTGGAACCTACAATCAATCACAGCACACTTCACTAACCTCAAACTCCTCCCATCCCCAATCAATTTCACCCCAAAAACCCATACTTTCCCCCCTGAAGCTGAGTACAAAGCCAAATAATTAATCGACCCACCATTGTAGGGCCTAACAGTAATTTTAGAGAGCATAATTGTTCAAAAACTACAAATTTTAGAGAGTATAGTCAGATGTATGCATCACCTACTCAAAATACATTAAAACTAAATGTCGTACCTTGTCGGGGATGATCATTTGCCTAGATTCAATTGTCTCAATCATGTAGCGACAAACATAATATCCACTATCACTAGAGCCAGTAGCTTGACGAGGACACTAATACAAGCCAAAAAAAAGGGGGAGGGTTAAATCAAACTCCTAGTTATATATAATGTATTAACATATATTATGTACTAAGCATTGCAAAATTAAATTAAAGATACAAATACCTCTATGCTTATCCATTTAATGTAAGGTTTTTTCTTTATTTTTGTGATATCCTTTCGATGTTCCGCGCTAAAATTGATCATTGCCCTACGCAATTATCAAAATATTAGAGTAATAGTATTGAAATACTTTCATAAAAAGAAGTTAACATGTAACAAAATAAGTAATCTAGCACATACTGTTGATTATTGTTTGAGCAAATTTGGGAGGTTCATATTTTACTCCAGCGGGATCTAGCCAATGCACCAAACCAACCCATGGACAAATAACAACCAACATCCAATGTCCACTATATTGATTAAAACAATAGAATTCAAATACAATAATGAATGTTTAAAAGGAATTAGAAATAAAACTGATAAAAAATAAAAAAATATGTGATAGACTCATATGCACTTACTCCTCATAATACGGGGCAAAGAAGAGCTGATTTTTGTTTTTGGCATCATTACATGAAAATAGCCTAGCTAGATAGTCACATCGATCATCGTCTTTTTCCACAGTTGGAGCATACGGGGATAGATAGTTGCAATCACAAAATCCATACAACCCTGAGATACCTTCTGTATGAACAATCTCACTCATATACCTTGCATATCAAATATTTATTTAAATTTATTAGCTCATTAATCAAAAAGAGTTATAAATTTAACCTTGAAATGGCAAAGGATACAACACTTACATCATTAAAATTGACATGTGTGACGATTTTATCTCTCTTTGGAAGCACCAGTCAAGCATGTCTTCATAATCAAGGGTAACACATTGCTCATTTTGAAACACTCAAGCCAAAACTGTAAAAGATTTGGTTTTACCACTCTTTTTCATTGCAATAGCCACATCCTTAAATACTCGAACCAAATTAGAAGTCAACTTCAACTTATCAGCATGAGTTATTGTGTACTTTCGAGTGCATGATGATTGTGATGATGGCGAGTGTGGAGATGGTGCAGCGATTTCTTTAGGGACTTGCTTATCAGCCTTGTCATATAATCACAGGAAAAAAAAAAAAACAAGATGATCGTATTATATAATGTGACAGATAATTATAATTTAAAACTGAATTTTACCTTCTTTATAGGAAAAACCAAGTGAGAAGGCCATATTAAATAATAATTTAAAGTTTGACAAATGAATCTTATATCCCCTTCAGGACATGGCAGAAGTGCATTTGGGTTGATTTCTTCTTTAACACAAATTCGATAATGACCACTTGGGACGGGCTTGAAATGATGCTTGACAACTTCTCCTTCCATCCCAACATACACTTCTACAATAGCAACTATATCGACCCCTTTGTCACTCTTAATTGCCAAGGAACAAAGACTATCAACTCCCTAAATATGGATTATGGTATTAATAAACCTTTTGTGGATTGATAAGATGTAGTAGTCTATAATTTAACACCATCAGAAGAATCAAGGATATATGTACTTACATCAAACACATAAGTATTAGGAAATAATGTTACCTGTGGAAATGGTTGGCCAGTAATGTCTTGTTCATTATTGAGTACATGCGTTTCCAAATTCAAAGTTTCTGGCACATATCCCTCCTTAGGCCACGCAACATGGTATGGCTCGGGTTGAACCTCAAACGCTTCAACATTCTGCTCTTGGAAGTTGAAACCTCGAACCCCTTGGTCACCTTCGGAGCCAAAGACATCTAAATAATCATCTAACTCTTCACCACCAAAACCACCCTTTTGGACATTTGCTAACTGATGGGTAACTTTGTTTTGTTCTGAGGCAAGTTGGAAGCAAAGACCTTGAAGCCAACTGTCACGACCCAAGCCAAGGCCATCTAAACCTTGGCCACTAGATCCACCAGCTTGGATACCTGCTAACTGGTGGCCAACTTGGTTGCCATTTGAATCACCAAGTTCTTTCAATTGCTCCGCGTTAACCTGACCACTTGACATTAAGTAAGACAACAACAAATTTTGTGTGTTAACCACATTTTCTAATTTTGATTTGAGACACTTAATATCTGATTGCAATTGACTTTGTGATGTTGGTTTGTTGTAACCAAAGTACAACTTATTTGTAACACCCGACCCAACGCCCCTAACACAACCACCATGTTCAGGATTCTTTAATGCTCTCGCTAGGATATCATTACGGCCAGTGGCCTCAATTTCTCCTTGGATTTGTTGAGCCTCCAATGCTTTCTGACATCAATAATAAGAAACCTAATTAAGGCAGTGTAATCTATTATTGCCAAATAATTTATTTGATTCAAAAGTAGAAACAAACTCACAATTGTTTGAGCTATTTCAAAATCAGCGGGATTGTCAAAGGTCATTGCACCATCTTTTTGTCTGGAATGAGCTCTTATCCAAACCAAATGTCGAGGCACGTCTCTAACTTGCACTCCTTGTTTCTGAAGTTCAACATCCTGACAATACAGATAACACAATGCCATTTAACAACTAAAAGTCATCCCTTAATTAATTATTTAATGTTATTCCTTAAAAAAAATCAACAAAAAATAGAAAATAATCATTTCTAAACTTACAATCTCTTGTTCATAATACAAGTACCCTTTTCGACCTCCTCAATATCTTGAAGTATTCATTTTCGCCCTCTCTCGATTCTTGTCACTTAGTTCCTTTCAATATAATAATGTACAAACAATTAATTCCCAGTTTTCAAAGGTTTTTTCACAACTATGATTAGTTATGGGCTATAATTCAAAGATTACCTTAAACGCATCATCAGTATATGTTTCAATGAATTTGGTCCAATCAGCTTGTGTTATAAATGGATATATCGAAGGTGGCTTCTTTATAATCACATTTGGATTTACTCCCTTGGTGTCGTACATCCAATCCTTTCTTAATCTGGCCTTGAAAGCTCTCCAGCGGATTGAAGCTCTCCCCAATACATAATTTCTACGTTCTTCCGGCACTATAAATCCTCTCTACACAATTCAAATAAAAGATATCAGATATAACAATACCAAAATTCATATAACAAAACAATACCTTTTCAAATAAACAAGATTTTATGAGGCTTGATCATTCTTTGGAAGCCACACTGCAATCTTGGTATTTTTTTTTTAATTCTTTTTTAGGAACCATATCAAGGCAGAAATTATATAGATAAATCAGAAATAGCTACATCAATAATATCATCAATGATGAAATGGAACGAACTAGAATCTTATCGATTATTATTTTCATCAGCCCAGCCTCGCTAGCAAGCTGTAAACCCCACCAGATAGCTTTAGCTTTAGCTTCAGCAGCATTCAGTTCCCACCTATCACAACACTGGACAACAGAGGAAACTGCAGCCTGCTGCTTGTTCCCAGCATGCGTATGCACAATAACCTCTTGCACTTCTTTACATATAAGCATACAAGTGGGATATGATGAACTTGCAGCCAAAAGTCAAGTGCCGTAATTATTCCAAAGTCTGTCGTATTTTGACTCTAGTCTCTATGTATTAGCCTCACCCATGAAATTCAACATTGTTCCCTACAACTGTAAGACTGAGGAAAGTTGTTAATAAGTTGGTGAAAATGGCCATAAAGCCCAGGATCAAACTTGACCGCTTCATTAACCTGAACTTGGATTGAGCAGCAAATTAGTAACTGTCATGTTTTTTTTAAGCTTGTTCAGAAACTTTTCTTATGTCATTTCAGTCTTTTGTTTGTTTCATTAGAGTTAGAGGAACTACATGATAGAGGATAGTTTTTAGTTGATCAGTCATTCAGTCTAGTGTGTTGGACAATAGATCAGAGTAACGTCTATATACCTGTATCAGCCTCCGCGACTCTATGTTTATCTTTCTTCAGCTTAGACTTGCAACAATGGTATTTATGTACTAAAGCTATGTGTTATTGTTTTGTGCTATTGTTTTGTGTTATTGTTAAGTGCCCTTACTTTGTGTTGGACTATTGAGGTGAAAGATAGATTCCTTGTTATATTGATTGACAAACATGTTGTGTAACGTAACAGAAAACAATGTGATAATAGCATTTGGAATATTATCTAGTATGTCCTGCAAAGATGGAAAAATTAGACAAAAATATACTTCAAATGACATGGCCGCTTGATTATATTAACAGTCATGCAGCTTAAAACAATAATAAAAAAAAGACTTTTTATTTTTGTGTGCAAATAATCAAAAGACATCAAATATGCTAATAACCTGGTGTGAAAATGGATTTTGTGAGTTGTTCCACATTGAAGAACTTGCTATACTATTATAGGTCTAAAGAGTTATCTTTCACATTATCAATTGATTTTAGAGTGAAACATGCTCTTAACATGAATAACATTGTCAATTGAGTTCATAATGGCCTTGCTCTTAACATGAATAACACTAACGCCCAGGCCAAGAAATGGGTTTGGGGCTTTGGGCAACACAAACAAGAACAACAACAGTTTGGTCCACTTACTAGTCCAAAAGAGGTTGCACATTTAAACTCTCAGACATTCCTGCAGCACCTGCTAAAATCCCTAGTTCCTACTCTCTAACAGACATTCCTACTGTCAGACATTCCTACTGTCAGAGTTAGAGGACTGAAATGACATTCCTACTGTCTGAAATGACATTCCTAATGTCTAAGAGTAGTTAGAGGACTGAAATGACATTCCTAATGTCTGAAATGATCTTTTGTTTGTTTCATTAGAGTAGGAATGTCTAAGAGTTGTTCCTCTGACACTAGGAATGTCTGAGAGTAGTTATATTTTATAAACAACTGAAAATCATTAATTTGACAGCAAAAATGTCAGAATGAATGCATTGTGATAATGATAAGTGATTTATTTTTTTATTGGACTAAATGCAAATAATTTGAGGAAAGAAACTGATAGAACTTTATTTTATTAACTCAATCTGTCAAATAATTCTACAACTAACTCATGGTCATGGAACTAATAAAAAAAAACCTTTAAT
Organism: Chenopodium album; assembly: GCF_948465745.1. Classification (NCBI taxonomy): domain Eukaryota; kingdom Viridiplantae; phylum Streptophyta; class Magnoliopsida; order Caryophyllales; family Amaranthaceae; genus Chenopodium; species Chenopodium album. The sequence continues at coordinate 21,469,709 of NC_137841.1, read as the reverse complement.
CTTACCGTAATGAATTTAAAGTGGTCATCAATAACTTCTTTCGGATTTTCCTCCCAGTCTCGATAATTGATATTCACTCTTTCACGAACAACTACACTAATGTATGATGAAAAGATATATCTATTTTCTCCAATTGGCACTTTATTGTGATTCCATTCCAAGGGGATTTTGACGCCACTCAAAATTGCTTTTCCAACTACTGCAGCTACTGTACGACCCCTTCGATTCTCACACTCAGCAGATTCTTCAGCCTCGCCAGTTTCAGAGGCCTCATTAGCACTTGCTTGCTTTCTCTTTTTCAACATCAACCTGCAAACATACAAATATATTAGAAATCATCTCTAAGAAGTGTCATTAAAATCAAATAAAATAAAGCATTTGTCGATTATTAATATCAAGAACAAATTATAAATTTCAATATAAGAACCACAAGAATCAGATTTTTTAGTAGCATAATAACCTGTACGACGCCGCTTTTTAGGTCGATTATTAGCATTACTATTTTCATTGTCATGCCAAATCCCTTCTTCATGATCACTACGTATATATGTTGTTGTATCATCAAGACTATCATCCACACTTTGTACCTCACTAGGGGTAGACCTCTCCTCATAAGAAATATTGTCATCATTGTCATCAATGACATATCGAGATTTTGATGTGACAACAATTGATTTTCTTTTATCACACGGGTCAGTAACATAAAACACTTGTTTAGCTTGGCTAGCCAAAATGTATGGATCTTCTATATGACCTATCTTGTTGAGATTCATAGTAGTATGCCCTAAACCATCGCATACAACATTGTTATTATTGTCAGCCCATTTGCAACCAAAAATAGGTATCGAAAAACCCATATAATGCAACTCACATATCTCTTCAATTACCCCATAGTATTGCATTTTGCTATAAACAGGTGACAAATGCATCGCTTCCGCTTCAACACATTCCCCGCTGTTTTTCATAGTGCTTTTATCATCTTGGTCCCTAGTATAAAAAGTGTAGCCATTAATGGTATAAACAGAGAAAAATGAGGCAGAGAAATCAGGACCATTAGCTAAACTCCTAAGTCGGTCAGAAAAAGTATAAGGGGAATTTTTGATCTCTTTCATTATTTGATCCTTGAGCAAAAGATGAAATGTTTTACTTTGTTCAGTAGCCAAAGATTTGGAGCTAGCCTTTCGATTATGCATCTTTAAAAAAGTCATATGTCTATTAATATACGGTGCAATTTCATCTTCATTGAAAAGAATATATGTATAGGCCATGTGCCACTTTTCAGGAGACAAGTCAAGTTCTCTACGACCAATGGTTCCCTTACCCTCAAGTGTGTCACTGTGTCGAGAATTAGAAATCCCTATTGTCCTCATATCTCCTAAACTTTCAAGGCAATATTCCATAGCTAACTCATAAAGCATTCTTTGAGCGATTCAAGCCTCAGGTCGATAAGCATTCTTAACATACCCCTTATAAGTTTTCATTTGTCTTTCAAAGGCCCATTGAGCTCTATTGTGCACGAGACCACAAAATCTAATATCCCTTACCAAATGAACTGGCAAATGTATCATTACATCAAAAAAAGCCAGGGGAAAGTACATCTCCAATTGACACAAAATAACAGCAATTTCAGTTTCTAAGGAATCCAAATCTTTTGGATTGATGACTTTACTGTAGATTGCCTTAAAGAAAATACATAACCTGATAATGGCATATTGTACATTTTTTGGAAAAATTGAACGAATAGCAATAGGTAAGAGATCTTGCATAAGAACATGGCAGTCATGAGACTTCAAGCCCACTAGTTTCAAATTCTCCATTGAAACAAGAGAAGAAATGGATGCACAAAGCTCAACTTTCTCCTTCTTAGACAGTGTATAAGCAGCAGGTGGCAAATAGTCCCGTTTTCCTGTCTCAACGGCATGGAGCTCATTTCTGATATTCATTTCCTTCAAGTCAAGTCGAGCATTAACACCGCCTTTTGTCTTCCCTGAGATATTCAATAGTGTTCCAATCAAACTATCAAACACATTCTTTTCAATATGCATAATATCTAGAGAATGTCGGACAAAGAGGAATCTCCAATAAGGAAGACGCCAAAAACCACAACACTTCTTGTACCCTTTCTTAGGAATAACATCTTTATTTTTCTTTAACTTGCCAAAAGTAAGTTGAATGTCTTTCACCTTTTCAAATACTTCTTGGCTAGTAAAGACTTTTGGGCGACTTTCAAAATTTTGTTCGCCATTAAAAGCTTTCTTCATTCGACGATACTTATGATCCAAAGGAAGAAATGGACGATGAGCATAGTAGACCGTCTTTCTAGATGCTGAAAACCATTTACCTTTCCAACTATCTTCACATATAGGACAACCACCTTCCCCTTTTACAGAATAGCCAGAAAGATTACCATATGCTGGATAATCTTGTATGGTGCAAATAACATTGCTCTTAAATTGAACATTTCATTCCGATTAGCATCAAACACTTCTACACCTTCTTCCCACAACAACTTTAAGTCGTCAATGAGAGGTGCCAAATACACACCGATGTCATTTCCTGGTTGTTTAGGTCCAGAAATAAGCATTGACAACATAATGTACTTTCTTTTCATGCATAACGAAGGAGGTAAGTTATAAGCCACTAGCATGACCGGCCATGTACTACGGATGCTACTAAGGGAACTATATGGATTCATACCATCAGTAGACAACCCAAGGCGTAGGTTTCGTTCTTCACTACCAAAATCAGGGAATTGTCCATCAATAAATCTCCATTGCGGTGAGTCAGCCGGGTGTCTAAGTAACCCATCCTTTTTCCGACCAAATTTATACCATGTTAATTTCTCTGCATCTACCGGGTCTGAATACATTCGTTTAAACCTAGGAATAATTGGAAAATACCACAAAACCTTAGCTGGCACTCCTTCCTTTTTATTGTACCTTGAGAGATTACACTCTGGGCAACTCTTTGCTGATTCATTTTCATTTCGATAATGTATGCAATCGTTAGGACACGCATGAATCTTTTCATAACGCAAACCCATTTTGCATAATGTTTTTTTTAGCCCTATATGTATTCTTTGGCAAAACATTATCAGATGGAAGGACATCTATCAAGAACTCAAGTAATGCTGTAAAACTCTTATCTGTCCAACTATGACCCACCTTCAAATTGTATAACTTAAGTGAAGATGATAGCTTTGTTTACTTACACCCTTCATATAAAGGCTTCTCAGAATCACTCAACAATTCTTTCATCGCATTGGGATCATCATCTACTTTGTGTACGAATTGACTCGTCATGTCCTCTAATTCGTTACCCTCGTCGGTATTATGGCCTTGAGCATCCTTGCTTGCCATTTCTGCCTTTTTTCACCATGACGATGCCAACAAGTATGTGTTCTATCAAATTGCCTTTTACTCAAATGATTAAGTATCACATCAGCTTTGTGATACATAAGATTATGGCAGATGTAACAAGGACATGGAAATTTATCACGCCCTTCACTATTATTTTCCAAAGCGAATTTAATAAATTCCATAACTCCGGCTTCATATTCTGGATCCCCTAATTTTTTTGTGGTTATCCAAGTTCGGTCCATATCTACAAACTAGGAAGTTAAAAATAAAAATTAACACACACAAATCACAAACATAATTGCACTTGCTATATACTTATGTATATTATTTTAACATACACTACCATAGTTAATTCCTACAACAATGTAAATAAAAACAAGCTAATAAACTTACTTTTAAATGTAAATAACAATTTATTTAAGCTCTTTAATTACTAAAGTATAAGAATCTCTTTTATTGGTGCAGATGAATGATACAATATTATAATGTGTTTTCATATAATGTAATTATTGGACCACCTCATAACCTATTTGTTCATTAGTTTTCTTTAATCAGAAATAAGCTTTGTTATGCAAACTTATCAAGTCATGAAGTCAATTATGCCCAACATTGTTCAATAGTGAAAGAAGGCCCCACCTTTACCATTATTTAATGTACATGCAACATCCCCATAAAAAGCCACAAATTTGAATTATTATTATTATTATTATTACTACTAGTATTATAAATAATTCAGTACCACAATTATAATTCCCTTCTCTTATCTCTTCTCTCTTCACAATCAGAGACACAATTTCCACAAAAACACTGCACACCCTTTACCATTTTCTTTCAAGTAGAATATTTAGCCCCCCCTCTTTGTTTTGCTTTCTACTTACCATTTTATGTTCCATTGGGCATCAAAGTCTATATCTAATTTTGTCTGACCTTAAAAACCAAACACCGAATTATAAATGTTAATAAAGCAGAAAGATTAATCCTTGCATATAAGAAACCTCAATAAACCAAACACCGAATTATAAATGTTAATAAAGAAGAAAGATTAATCCACTATAACCAAATCAAAACTAAGCAGAGAGCCAGAGAATAAGATCTAACAATCTGAATCCCAATAATTTAAACATCAACATAAACCATGAAGTATCAGTTCATAAATGTGTTTGTGCAACTGAATTGGCTGCTTATCAGGTGGTCAGTCATTACCATAGCTCATCTAAAACAACGATATTTTGAACCATTGTGTCTTTCATAATGTATCCTACATCATTCAATTTCCACGATACAAGTGATCATACAATAATTTATAATTTTGTTTTTAAACAAACCTCATTCACAAAATGGGCTCAGCCATATCCTCATCAATTCTACCAACAACATATATTACCTCACTAAACCAAAACCAAAAATTCTATGTTTATGTCACTGTGTTAAGTCCTATCTTTTTCTTTCTTTTTTTTAAAAAAAAAAAACTGATTAGGGTTCTAAATTGAACTTAGGTAAGATTAATTTGGCTAAAATAATTTTGATTACAATTGAAATAAAAGTAAATTCGACAAATATAAGGGTAATTTGATTGAAATTACTGCAATAATTCGACTTAAATATATACATACAAATAATCCATGAATTTATCCCAAAAACAAGAACTTTAAAGTTTTTCAATCACCTAAAATTCGAATTCTACTAATGTATTTCTGTTTCCTTCATAATTCAAATGATTCATGCAATGAGATTGAGAACTATCAGAATCCAATTACTCTACCACAAGAAAAATTCGAACCAAAAAAAAAAAAAAAAAAAATCGAACCTACCTCAATTTACTGCAGGTGGCTCAGCAGACGATTTCAGTACTGCAGATGGACGTGGAACGGCGGTGGAGTGGCGACTGATGAAGGTTTTGCTATGGAAGTTTGATGGAGGTTTAGCCTTAATTCTTTACTGCTGAATTAGAAAGAGGTTTCTTTTTTTTATGAAAGTGAAAGTGATGATGCGCGCGTTTCAATTTTCCCTTTTAGCCTCCCTTAATTTCACAATTTGGGTAAATTATTACTCCGTATATACGTATATAATTTTCTCCTAATTTAAAAAAAAATAATTAATATAATATAAAACGGTTGTCAAGATAACCGTTCTATATCATATATAATAAATAATTATTATTTTTAATTATTTAAGTAAATTGAAATACAGAACGGCTAACTATGCTAACCGTTCTATATGTATTAAGATACAGAACGCCTCTTATATTAAAACGATCTATATTCTTCCGGAGAACGCCTATCTTTGATAACCGTTCTATATTTTGCGATCTCTAAACTAGTTTTTGGTGTAGTGTTAGTTTTAATTTTAATTTTTTTGTGTTATATTTTTTATTTTTTAAATCCCATTAATAGTTATAACCTGTGCATTAGCACGGGCGCATACTGGTGTTTAATAATAATGTTGGAGAAGAAATACTTAATAATGTAAACAATAATATCATCTAAAGGCCAAGGCATCAAGGTAAAGAAAGTTGTACTTGATCAAGATACATACTAGGGAAGACTACTCGATTTAGTGTCAAGGTTATGCCAAATCATATATCTAAACAAGTAGAAGTAACTTAACTTAAACACTGACAGATAAGTGGTTTTAGATCAGTGGAAAAAGAGAATGAATAGTGTACTTAACTTAAACACCGAATGGACTCATGAAACTTCTTAAATTATAATTCCTCCATTTCTATTTAGTTGATGCGTTCAATTTAGGCTCTAATATTAAGGAGAGGGGAGAGAATGATAAAGCAACAGGGGTACACTAGTAAATGCAAGGTATAAAACTTACCCAAAAAGGAAACATGTCAACTAAAATAAACTTCCTAAAAAGGAATATGTGTCAACTAAAAAAAAATTGAGGTAAGTATTAAACATAGTTTTTATGGTTGTACGTGTAGAAAGACTAGTATATGATTGGTATAGACGAAGAAGTCAAATATAAAGAATGTCCCACTAGAATGTTTAGGCTATTATGTCAATATATTGAGTTTGAGTTTGGTCGAAGAGCTGATCCTAATGAAAAACGAATGGAATATCAAAGAAAATTAAGTAATCAATCCATTTGTAATATGAAGTATGTTGAGATCTACATTATGGAGTTTGAAACATATTATTATAAAATCAGTGAAAATGAAACAAAACTTGGAATGTTCTATGATAAATTACCAAATTCTCTTAATGAAGAGATATGTAAAAAATATCAAGAATAGAGTGAAATGTTTTTAGCTAGGGATGCCCTAGGAGATAAAATTGCTTTCCTAAGAAAATGAATTGAAAATAAATGTAGAGAGAGGATGGGAACTTAACAAATGAAAAGACAATAACTCACTAGTTGGGATTTTCCGAATAACTTGGATGTGAAAGAAGGAAGTATAACAAGAAGAAAAACTGCAAGGATTATAAATTTGATAGATCAAGAGGAGAAACCTATAGGAAGAAGTACTATATATAAGCGTAAATATTGAAAACCCAGTAGTTTTGTTTTGTTTTGTTTTTTTTTTTTTTTTTTTTTTTTTTTTTTTTTTTTTTTTTTTTTTTTTTGGTTTTAAAGCAACATATTGTCCCGAGAAAAAAAAACATGCAAATGCTGGTCTTGCAGAAAGTTAGGACATTATGCTAATGAATGTAAGAAAGCTAATCACAAACTCATGGAAGCCTTAGATAGGTGGGACTACATAAAAATACCAAAAGTTGATGCTTTAGGATTAGCTTTAAGTAATAATAAAGGAATAGTATAAATAATAGAGGAAGAAAGTGAAAATAATGAAGAACCTGAACACAGTGACTTTGAAAATGAAAATTATGAAGAAATAATTTAAATCACGGAAAGAGAAGTATTAGAGAATTCTGAATTAGATGATAAAAGAAGAAAAAAGTAAAATGATCATAGGTCAATTTGTAACACCTTAGAAATTCCTTTCTTTTAAAATACTTGTTTTGCCCCGTTTAAAACTTTAAATAGGAACATCTAAGATATTATCGCCATCGTGAAAACGGCTAAGGCATCAAAGACACAGCGGAAAACTCTCCTTTAAATAATTTAAAACGACCCAGCTTTAAAAGTCAACTCACGAAAGTAAAGTCAAACCAAAGTAAAACAAAGTCAAACCTACAACTTGGAACCATTGTAGGCCCTTAACCAAATAAATTCATCTTAAAACTTTCACGTTAGTCTCGCAATAGGAATATCATAATATAAATAAAGAAATAACACATCATATACTTATGGAAACTAGCATGTTTCGCTCTTCACTCATGTCCATCATGAATATGCTTCATCACCTGAAAACTTCTCTCTAATTGTTTCCACTACTCTCCATTTAAAATGGATCATCATAGGGCCAAGGTAAAGACAATGCCAACAAACACACAATCAACAAAGTTGAGTACATAAGCGTATTTAACACACTAACATGCATTTACCTATCAACACACAACTTACCTTGTTGCACATGTTTTTCAAGCACACAACATTTAACAAAACTTCTCAACTAGTGTAGGGAATATTTCAAGCGTTAAGCCCCTAGCTCGAACCCCACTGTGATAATACACTAAAGTACGGTGGCGTCAAAAGGGAAAGAAGATAGAGAAAAAGAGTCGCCAACAAGTTTTTTTAGGAACTTGTAAACCGTTCACAGGGTGAAGGTTACACCCCTTAACGATCCAAGAGATCGTCAACTCCATAAGGTCTTGAACCAAATAGGGTTCTGGGATGAAGGTACAAATCCAACCTAAAAGAGATTGAACCTGCCCTAATAATATGCCTCTACTTTATTCTGATCGTATTCATGTGCGCTTTCCGATTAACATGCAATCAATAGGATGAACCCTAAACCTGTTTATCTATGTTGGTTGAATATTAATGCACAAATAAATCTATTATTGGCGATCACTTGAATTATAATCAAAATTAACCCTAAACAAGATTATTAATTATCTTATTAAGCATGATTACAAGTACCAAATTCCCTTTAAACATGCATAAAAGGTGTGATCAAGCAATAAAAATATAATCAAGCAACATAATATATAATCATAAATTAAATCAAAATAATCATAATAATAATCAAAACAATAATCATCATAATAACAATTATAATAATCATAATCATAATAATCATGTTAAAGCATAATAATAGCAAGATCCTAGGCATGATACTAAAAAGATTAATAACAAACCATAGCATGTCACTAGACAATAAAAATCATATATTTAGCCCTAACATGATACTAACAATCACAAATATTAGGAATAACATAGGAAGCATCATACTTTTAATCATACTTAGTATTAAAGTTACCCTAGACATGATACTAGGAATTATAATAACAATCTTAGCATGAACTCTATATCATAACATCAATAAAAACCATTAAAGTACTTACTTTGATGCCTCGTACCTCTTTCTAATAACAAAATACACACGTTAGTAACTTTAAGGAAAATAATAAAACAAACAATTAAATTAAATGATTGAAATAGAGATTTGGGACCAAACCCCCAGAAATTAAACCTTTCACGTCTAGGGCGAAGGCAACTTCGAATATGGCTAGGTGTATCTAGATCTAATGAATGCGGAATTTTGTATTTGAGAGAAGCTAGTTTAAAAAAAGAGAGAGAGAGAGAGTAATCAAGAGAATCTTGATGGGAGTTGGTTAATTGTAGATTGATGATGGAAACTGGTTATCGAAAATGGAGTTTTTTGCAAGTTATTTATAAAGAAAAATCAGCCAAAAAGATAAAATATCAAAACAGAGTCTGGCGCACATAAAATTGAATTAATGCCAACGCTGGCTATTGGCGCCAGACGCCAACATTAGCGCCAGGCGCCAAGCGTAGCGCCAGGCGCTACAGCTGGCGTTTGGCGCTGATTTGGAAATTCACGCGTTTTCTTAAAATCAGATAAAAATTGCCGTACGGGAGGATAAAATCGTATTTTCCTCAAAACGGCTCTTTGATTCTAATTAAAACTCTGAAAAGTCAACAAAAGTCAATTTATCAATGCTAATTGAATTAGGAATGAAAAGAACCTTCTAGAAGAATCTAGAAGACTAAAACCATTCCTAATTGCATTAGGAATGATAAATCCATATTAGGCCCTCCCCTAGATCATTGGGCCGCATATAAGGCTCAAAACGGGCCCAGTTTAGTAAATTGGCCATAACTTCCTCAATATTCATCGGAATTGGGCTTATAATATATCGTTGGAAAGCTCTTGTCAAGCCCCATCCAACTACACTACTATTGGAACCATGTCATGGACCAACCGAACTGGATTGGCTGTTTTCTTAAAATAAGTTTTCAAAAACAGAGAGAAGAGAAAAGAATTAAAACTATCCGCAACACTAAACTTTCCACACATTCACTTCATTCGATTATGATTCGACGCGAAAGGTACTCATCACTGGGTTTGGTTTTGGGGAGACACAAATGGGTGTCTACAACTAGATAACTACATAATTTGTTTAGTGTTGATTACGCATCGAACGGGTTTCAACTAACCTCCCCCAATGAATGAGGTTATTGACACGGGAGCTAGCCGTGCCAGCATCAACTAACCACTTGTAAGTGGCGGAATTCCTACGCATAATAATAATAAAAGGAATGTATAGTGTCATGTACTCCACTAAAAGTTATGGTTAAATATAAAACCCCATAACTTATCCCATATGTTCATACTCAAGGTATATATGTTCCAAGAGTTTTGGTGCGTAATCTCTTTCATTTTACGTTATTTATATATTATTAAACTTGATGATGACCCTCAAACCATAATCATTCAATCAACAATAATTATTCAAACAATCAAATATACCAATTTAATTCTTGACTAATTAGTGACCACATAATATTTAATGTTGAACCCTTTTTAAATCTACATCGGTGTCAAAGACACCTTAAATGCTTAATGCGCCAAAAATCCTATCTCTCGGTGTTAAAAACATCTTAAGTGCATTAAGGCACCAACATATACAATTTATTCATCGTGTACATAGACACTTACATAGCTCCTTTCTCATGCTTAAAGCATCAATAAAAATTATATGAACCATAATAAAATTCTCTTTTAATATTCCAAGCCAAATTAAACATTTAGTTTAATTAAACATGCTTTCTATCATGCTATAAATAAAAGTATGGTTCATATTAAACATGCCAAACTATAATTTTCCAACCATTAATCCATCACAAAATAAATCATGTTTCATAATTCAATCACCAATAACAACCAAATCAAAATTTCCATTCCAAATCTAGCATGATACTACTTGTAATCAATTAAACACATTTAGCATGCTACCATAACAATAAAATCATGCTAAGTACGCGAACGCACTTGAATACGATCTTAATATCGTCACGACTATTAGAAATCACTCACTTCGAAGTCTCCTACAATTTAAAATCATAGAAGAGTATTTAAATCCTCCATACACAAATTTCCAGCAATATATACTTTTATTAACCCCTCATAATTTAATTAAAATAGGCTGAAATTATATTTAAAACATCATACCTTAATCCCAATTAATGGGTAATTAAAATTACTTAAAGAAACTTGATTTTTAATGTACAACCAAAAAATTCCAGCATTATATTTTACTGAAAACTTGCTGTAATTAATATCAATATCAATATATATATATATATATATATATATATATATATATATATATATATATATATATATATATATATATATATATATATATATATATATATATATATATATATATATATATATATATATATTAAAACTCAATGGCAAGGATTGTAATTTTTCCACGTGTTGCTATGTCACCTATTATTAATAATTATACATCAATGTTTTCTCATAAAAATTTATAATTTATTAGCATTAATATTTGAACCCATAACCTCATATTCATTAAAATTAAACTTTAACTAACCACCCTCTAATGACATCTTATGATGATAAAATTGTATTAAAAAGTGTTATTCATGTTCATAAATTCTAAAATTTTAATTGTGAACTTATATGTGTATATTTTAACAACAATATGATTGCAAAGTCAATTTCATTTCTTTCATCAGTTACTCAACCATAATTCATATAGGTTATAGTTAATTAAAATATATAACCTAAAAATGCAAAACAATTTTAAAGATTTTTTCTTTTTAACCACAAAATATGTTTACTAGAAGGAATTTATTATGATAGCTGAATAATAATTAAAAAATCCCTTTAACAAATAAAACAAACTGATACAATATGTCATTTAGTTGCTGCATATTAAATAATGAATTTTGATGTGCAATTATATTTAAAATTGTTAACAAATGATATTATTTTCGTAAAGCCACCAATTTATATTTCACTTGCTTTATTTTGTTATAATATTTTATATACAAACAATAACCGGGGCATCACCCGGGCCAAAAACTAGTTAAGCCTTAAAACACTTAAATCAAAGGTTTAAACCATCCTATATCATAATCCTTCAATAATTAATAATTTATGAATATAGGGTTTCAAAATTAGGGCTTTTTTAATTAAAATAAAAATCTAAAAATTAAATTATATGCTACTTATAATCAAACATCATCATCTAATCACAAAACTCATAATTAATAATTAGATCTAGGATTAAATTGATTTTTAAAACAAACGAATAATTTTTTATTTTATTTTTGTTCGAAGATCCGGGCAGCAGCCACGGCACCACAGCCGGCTGCATGGTGGTGGTGAAGGCCGAAAAAAAGGGGAAGGGGAAAAAGAAAAAAAAAGAAAAAAAAAAGGAGAAGGGAGAGAAAGTTTACCTTGGGTTTTCTCCACTCAGGGCAAAGTTTGATTTGCCTCAAGTGTTGAATATTTCTACCCCTTTTCTAGAAACACTTCTTCCTAAACTTTTCCTTTTTAATATTTCCTAATCCCTTTCCTAATAGAACTAACTAAAATAAAACTTTCTAAAATTAATTCCCAACTTAAATAAAATTATTAATTATATAAACTTTCCTTTTATAAAATACTTCTAAACTTATTAAAATGAATAATTAAAATACTATAAACAAAACATTTCAATTTATTTAAATACTTCTCAAAATACTTATTTTAAATAAAATACATATAAAAATACGGGGTATTACAGTCTACCCTCCTTAAAAGAAGTTTCGTACCGAAACTTGGGAAATGAAATTCAAACTTTTTTCCTCACTTAGTATAATATTGCTTTACCTTTTGTAATACCTTTACATTTTTGTGTCTATTTGAGAGCACAATTACTCAAAATACTCGATAAAATTGTGCAAAAAGCACAAAAATAACTGAAAATATAAGGAAAAAGCTCGAAATTCTACAGCATTCTACCCCCCTTATAGAAAACAAGTTACGTCCCCGTAACTCTACATACCTGAAACAACTCTGGGTATTTCTTTTTCATTTCCTCTTTTGCCTCCCAAGTGGTTTCCTCATATTCTTGGTTAGACCATAACACTTTTACAATCTTAACATTCTTATTGTGTGTACTATGCACTTTACTGTCAAGAATTTTGACAGGTCTCTCTTCATAGGTTAAACTTTGGTCTAGCTCAATGGTTTTGGGTTGTAGCGCGTGGGATTTATCAGGTATATACCTTCTTAATTGAGACATATGAAATACATCATGCACTTTGCTTAGATCCACATGTAAGGCTAACCTATAAGCTACTTTGCCTATCCTTTGCAGTTTTCATATGGACCAATGTACTTTGGGCTAAGTTTTCCTTTCTTCCCAAATCTCATCACCCCTTTCATTGGTGATACCTTTAATAACACCTTGTCACCAACTTCAATTATTTCTTCTTCTCTACGCTTCAAATCTGCGTAGCTCTTTTGGCGATCTTGAGCTGCTTGAATCTTAGCAGCATGGTGGTGGCCGGTGGTGGTGAAGGCTGAAAAAAAGGGGGATGGGAAAAAGAAAGAAAAAGAAAAGAAAAATAAGGAGAAGGGAGAAAAAGTTTACCTTGGTCCACTCTGGGCAAAGTTTGATTTGGCTCAATTGTTGAATATTTATACCCCTTCTCTAGAAACCCTTCTTCCTAAACTTTTCCTTTTTAATCTTTCCTAATCCCTTTCCTAATAGAACTTTACTAAAATAAAACTTTCTTAAATTAATTCCCAACTTAAATAAAATAATTAATTAAATAAAATTTCCTTTTTTAAAATATTTCTAAACTTATTAAAATGAATAATTAAAATATTATAAATAAAACATTTCAATTTATTTAAATACTTCTTAAAAGACTTATTTTAAATAAAATACATATAAATATACGGGGTATTAGATAGGTAGGACTACATAAAAATACCAGAAGATGATGCTTTAGAATTAGCTTTACGTAATAATAAAGGAATAGTATAAATAATAAAGGAAGAAAGTGAAAAAAATGAAGAACTTTGAAAATTAAAATTATGAAGAAATAATTTAAATCATGGAAAGAGAAGTGTTAGAAAATTCTGAATCATATGATAAAAGAAGAAAAAAGTAAAATGATCATAGGTTAATTAAAGAGAGATAAGTACTCAATTGAAGTTAAAGATTTAGATCAAATGAAGTAAGAAAGTTGGAATTTCCCTCAAAATACTAAAGATAAAATATTTAAAACTTTTTTCTTAACAATTAGAACTAAATATGTATGTGAAGAAATGGAAGGAAGTATGATTATTAAAAATTGTGAACAGAAAATAGCAGAAATTAAAATCATAAACTGGAAAAGCATTACGAGTCATAAAGAAAAAAGAAATTATTGATATATTTGTAATGATGCACTGCAAGTATACATAATTCCCTTACAAGATTATGGTAAGGATGTTAGATGTTTAGGATTTGTTTGTGATTTTAGACATATAGTTGATCTAGGGCGGAGACTAGGTCGTTGAAAACTAATCTACCTTTGGTAAAAACAAAATTTGTAATCTCTCAACACACCCTTATACCGAGCATAGAGTAAGTCGAGGGTCGAACCACTAGGAATGGAAGATGAATGCTAATGTTAAAGCTAAACTATTTCGAAGCAATGAAGTGAGGTGCATATATTCTAATTAAACAATCAAAATGAAATCAAATTTATCAAGCACTAGGGTTAGGATCCGCATATAATCGGAGTGGATATAGCTAATCGGGATTGGAGATGACTAAGTCAAGTGTTGCGAGGGAAAATCAATTAAGCAATCAAGAGAGTAAGGTAGGCTAATCTCCTAGAGGTCAAGCTAGCGTCAACTACGAGAGACTCTAACTAGGAACCTTGCAAACCTACTCAATCAAACAAAGCAAGCCACAGATCAATTTTCCTTATCAATGCGAGCTTATAATGCATTCTAGTGTAACAATCAAAGTTAGCTACTCTTCAATTAATCACACACATGCACTTAATCAATAAACCAATTTAATCACAACATCAACTCCATCAATTTCCCCCAATTAGCATCAATCCATTACCTATATATGCTTCACCATTCCCCTGGAAAGAGAACTACTCACAATCCATTGAAATCAATATCAAAACTAAGCTAATCAGCAATTTCATCATCATTATATCAATAAAACTAATTCAATCACAAATTCAATTCAAACTTGAACAATCAACAAAACAATTGAAATGATAAGCTAAAGATTGCATTAAAGTAAAATAAATCCTTACAAACTTGCTTCAATTCAATGGAGAAAATGCTAGAATTACCAATCTTCAATCATCAATCAAGAACTTCTCTCTCTACAATATAGAGTTTCTCTCTCTAAATTTCTAATTCTAATTCTTCTCTAATTTCTGAAAAATTCCTCTCCCTCTAAAAATAGAAAGAAAATCTATAAATAGTAAAACTAAGTAAGAGAAATTAGTTAGATCATCCCCAAATAAACCCGTATAGGCGCGGCCAACTATAAGGGAGAGCGGGGCCGCGCAAATCTAGGTACGGAAAAGAGACCCAGACAGGTGTGCCTGTGCCACCAGGCCGTGCGGCCGCGCCATAGCCACGCGCGCCCGCGCCTGAGAACTGGGCAACCCTCATCACTATCATGCCGATGCTCCTCGTGCGTTCCACTTAATGCTCTTGATAAACACGGGACCTTGCAGTTTCTAAACTCCATGTTTGTGGGTTCAACATGAGAAATCATGTCCCCACGACTTGAATGCACAGCTTAAGGACTTTAGGAACTTGCACTTCTCCATGCTTGAGCTTCAAATGGAGAACATTAGACATCCTAATCAATGCCAAACTTGGGAAGAGGCCTCGGGAAACTTGGAATATACACTAAGACTCACTAACGTAGGAATCACGGTTTTTTTTAGCTACAACAAGCCCTTTAAACCCCAAAGTCGTCTATGAGGACGAGTGAGGTCACTTAAAGGTTTCCTAAGAGCTTAACCTATAACTCTCCACCAACATACATGAGGCAAACCACAAAAAGGAAAGTAAAAGAAAGAAAAACAAAATTGAAACCTTTACAAATTGGACTTTACAAAATGACCACATTTCAAATGAATAAACATCTTTCTTAAGCAAATAGGGGTATGCACATTTCAAGATATCCGAGGTTGATTGAAACATAGAGTATGCTAAGCATAGAGAACTAGTAATCACAATTCACCTTCATCCTGTTCGATCTTACCGCGTTCTCCCTATAGTCTCAAATCTCCCTCTAATGAGCATCTCAATAGCTCTTCGAAGGAGCCGGAAAAGAAAACATTTTTAGGATACACGACGTCTTGACTATGCATCCCCTCTCTTTAGGCTTTAACTCATAATGCCCTCTCTCGAAATTTGACTTAACCTCTAGGTCGAAAGGTTTTCCCAATGGTTGTAACGTAAGGGAAAAAAGGGTTAGGGGTAGGCTAAAATTTTAAAATTTGGCGGTATTCCTAATTAGTGAAGCAAAGGGTGATCAAACCTTCTCCTCATAACCAAGCAATCGCCAAAAAAAAAAACAAACTAACTCCTCCAAGCTTATTCAAAGCTATAACCACAATCATATATACAAAAAGCGTAAACGCTTCTCCCCCAAGATTAAAGGAAGCATTGTCCTCAATGCTTGAAAAGGGGAAAAGAATCACATCAAAATATTTTTGATTTTTCTTATTTTTATTTCCTTTTTTTTTTATTTTTAACCGGGTGGCCAACCATAATGCCCCCTAAAGTTATCTTGTTTCCAAGGGGCAAGGGGAGTGAATTGCTCGGGCAAGGCGAGCGATAGTGGGTGCTTGGGGTGTACATAGGGGTATTTATGATCACCCCTAAAGTCGCTCCCACCGGGAACATGGTAATCATAGTTACCGTGCTCATCGGGGAATGGCGAGTCTTGGTGTTGGACCCCGGGGGTCCTTGCCAATATGGGTATGTGGTTACCCCATCACCCCCAAAAGATGGTACAGGACCATATTGGGGTGTAAAGTAAGGGTAGTTAACCGGGGGAGTGATGTCTCCCCGGTTAACACCCGCATCATACAAATGTTGTTGTTGGATAGACATACCTTGTTACATCTCCGAAATCCCTCTCATATTAGAATAGAGGGCCTCAAAGTCTTAATCATACATTCCCTCCAACCGGATTTTCATGCCCTTCATTTGAGAACTAAGGGCATCCAAGTCGGAGTTAGCAAATTGGTGATGTTGCTCTTGTTGTTGTTGTTGCTGTTGTTGATGTTGTTGTTGTTGTTGATGTTGTTGTTGCTGTTGATGTTGTTGTTGTTGTTGTTCCTGTTGTTGCGGCTCATCTTCCTCTTCTTCACCCATATCCTCCTCATCATCATCATAGTAGGGAGGGCGGTGACTTTTGGAGACATGCCAATTGTTTGCCACATTTTCGCGGTGGAGAGAAGCTAAGGAGGGGTTAGGGAGATAGCACCAATGCGCGTTATCCCTTAGCCAATCAAACACCTTGTCGTCCTCATTCTTTGCTAAGAACTGGATTTGCTTCAATTGCCGGACGTCGAGGTAGAGAGAATCAACATCCCCCACGAGAGTGCAAGACGGCAAATAGTGCCCGAGCTCAAGGTAGGTCACTAGCTTTGTGACCATGCTCCCACAAGGGATCTCGCCGGAATCCCTATTTTGCAATCCTTGGCAATACTTGACAAAAGTGTAACCCAAATTTAAGCGACCTCGGTACTCCGCACAAGTAGCCACCCAAAGAATCTGAAGCTCCAACTGACTCATCTTTCCCAACTCTTGCTTCAGAAACACCGAATACCCCAAAAGCCGATGGAGAACTCGGAGACATGGCTGGTAGCCTGGTACACCTTACTAATCTTGGATGTAATACCCCGTATTTTTATACGTATTTTATTTAAAATATGTATTTTATAAAGGTATTTAAATAATTTAAATATTTTAATTATTGTATTTTAATTATTTATCCTATGTAAGTTTGGAAATATTTTTACTAAAGGAAAGTTTGTTTAATTATTTATTTTATAAAAGTTGGGGTTTTATTTTAGGAAAGTATTATTTTAACAAGTTTTATTAGGGAAGGGATTAGGAAAAACTAAAAGAGGAAAGTTTAAGGTAAAAGGGGTGGTAGAGAAGGGGTATAAATATCCCTCTTATGAGGCAAATCAACTTTGCCCAGAGTGGAGAAAACCCAAGGTAACTTTCTCTCCCTTTTCTCCTTATTTTTCTTATCTTTTTTTCTTTCTCCTTCCCATTTCCCTTTTGTTTTTGGACCACCACCACCACCGGAAACCACCACCACTGGTGGGCCGCCGACCACCAGCCACCCAGCCGGCAGCAGCGGCGACCACCAATGCTGGCAGCAGCCGGCAGTGGCGCCGGCCTGCTGTTGGCAGTCCCTGTTTTCGAAAAAAAAAACCTTAAAAATCTAATCTTTCTTGCTCTAATTTAATCTATGCTTTAATCTACTTGTAAATTATGAGTTTTGGGATTTAATTTTGATGTTTGATTATTATAATTATGTTTTTAATTTTCAGATTTTGTTTTTAATTAAAAAAGCCCCAATTTTTGAAACCCTAGGTTCTTGATTTATGAATTATTGAAAGAGTATGATGTATTATGGTTTAGATCTTTGATTAAAGTGTTTTAAGACTAATTTACAGCAAGTTTTAATTAAAATAAAGTGCTGGAATTTTATGTAGAGCACTTAATATTATGATTCTTGAAGAAATTTCAATTACCCATTAATTGAGACTTAAGTATGGTGTTTTAAATATAAATTATGAGGGATTTTATAATAGTATATATTGCTGGAAATTTGTTTAGATTGGATTTTAATACTCTATTATGACTTTAATATGTAGGAGACTTTGAAGTAAGCAATTTCTATTAGTCGTGGCGATTTTAAGATCGTACTCAAGGTACGTCCGCGTTTTTAGCATATTTTGGTGATGTAGTATCATGCTAGGCTTGACTTCAATCAATTACAAGTAGTATCATGTAAGGTTTATGTATAAAATTGTGAATTATTGGTGTTGGTGATTGAATTGTGAAGCATGAATTATTTGTGATGGTTTATGGATTGGAAAATTATATTTTTGGCATGATTATATGGACTAAACTTTTATTTAGGGCATGCTAGAGTGCATGGATAATTAAACTACATGTTTAATTTGGCTTGGAATATCGAAAAGGAATTTTATTATGGTTCATATAATTTTTATTGATGCTTTAAGCATGAGGAATGAGCTATATAAGTGTCTATGTACACGAGGAATAAATTGTATGTTGGTGCCTTTGTGCACTTAAGGTGTTTTTAACACCAAGGGATAGGATTTTTGGCGCTTTATGCGTTTAAGGTGTCTTTGACACTGAGGTAGAATTAAAAAGGGTTCAACATTAAATATTATGTGGTCACTAAATATTCAAGAATTAAATTGGTATGTTTGTTGATTGAATAATTGTTGTTGATTGAATCATTATGCTTTGAGAGTCATCACCAAGTCTAATAATATGTAAATAACGTAAATGAAAGAGATTACGTCTTGGAACGTATATACCTTGAGTATGAACATATGGGGGGAGTTATGGGGTTTTATATTTAACCATAACTTCTAATGGAGTACAGGACGCTGTACATTCCTTTTTATTTATTATTATGCGCAGGAATTCCGCCACCTATGCGTGGTTTTGTCGCTGGCACGGTTAGCTCCCGTGTCAGTTAACCTCAATTTATTTGGGGGAGATAGAGTTGGAAACCCGTTCGATGCGTAATTAACGCTAAATAAATTATTTAGTGTCTAGATAATGAGTCTTATTGAATGTTGTGTGTGCTTGTGACGAGAGGAAAACTAGGTCGTTATCTAATCCTCCCTCGGTCAAACTAAATTTATAAACACTTAACAAACCTAAATACGAGTATAGAGGTGTAGGGAATAATTTTCAAGCCTTTAAAATCCCACTAGCTTGAACCCCACTGTGATCATACACTAAAGTACGGTGGCGTCCAAAAGGGAAGAAGATAGAGCAAAAGAGTCGCCAACAAGTTTTTTTAGGAACTTGTAAACCGTTCACGAGGTGAAGGTTACACCCCTTAATGATCCAAGAGATCGTCAACTCCATAAGGTCATGAACCAAATAAGGGTTCGGGGATGAAGGTACAAATCCAACCTAAAAGAGATTGAATCTGCCCTAATAATAGGCCTCTACTTTATTCTGATCGTATTCATGTGCGCTTTCTAATTAACATGCAATCAATAGGATTAACCCTAAACCTGTTTATCTATGTTGGTTGAATATTAATGCACAAATAAACTATTATTGGCGATCACTTGAATTATAATCACAATTAACCCTAAACAAGATTATTAATTATCTTATTAAGCATGATTACGAGTACCAATTCCCTTTAAGCATGCATAAAAGCGTGATCAAGCAATAAATAAAAATAATATCAAGCAACATAATAAATAATCAATATCATGATAATAAAAATTATAACAATGAAATAATCATAATAATAATAATATCATCATAGATAAAACAATCATCATCAAAATAATAATCATCATAAATCATAACAATTATAATCATAATCATGTTCATGTTAATATTAAAGCATAATAATAGCAAGATCCTAGGCATGATACTAACAAGATTAATAACAAACCCTAGCATGTCACTAAGCAATAAAAATCAAATCTTTAACCCTAACATGATACTAACAATCATAAATATTAGGAAGAACATAGGAAGCATCGCAACAATCATATTAAATATTAAAATTACCCTAGACATGATACTAGGAATATCATAATAACAATATAAACATGATTTCTACATCATAACATCAATAAAACCAATTAAAGTACTTACTTTGATGCTTCGTACTTCTTTCTAATAACAAAATACACACGTTAGTAACTTCAAGGAAAATAATAAACAAACAACTAAATTAAATAATTGAAATAGAGAGATTTGGGACCAAACCCTCAGAAATTAAACCTTTCACGTCTAGGGCGAAGGCAACTTCGAATATGGCTAGGTGTTTCCAGATCTTGTGAATGCGGAATTTTGTATGAGAAAACAAAGTTTTAAGAAAGAATTGAATGATTAAGAGAATGCTAAAGAATTAATGATTGTAGATGAAAACTTGCGAATGAGGAGAATTGGTGAATGATTAGTGAGAATAGGAAAGAATTGATGATGAATGAATGAATAAAACGGAGTTTTTAATACGATATTTATAAAGAAAATCAGCCAAAAAGATAAATTAAACAAAACAGAGTCAGACGCACAAAAAACAGAGCTGACGCCACCCTTGGCTAGTTGGCGCCAGGCACCAACACTAGCGCTAGGCGCCAATGGCTAGCGCCAGGCGCCAGGCCTGGTTCCAGGCGCCCAGGCCTGGGGTTAGGCGCCAAGCCTGATTCTTACGCGTTTTCGAAAATCCGATAAGTTTGCCGTACTGGAGGATAAAATAATACAATTTCCTCGAAAATGCTATTTGATTTTGATTAAAACTCTGAAAAGTCAACAAAAGTCAATTTATCAATGCTAATCGAATTAGGAATGAAAAGAACCTTCTAGAAGAATCTAGAAAACTAAAACCATTCCTAATTGCATTAGGAATGATAAATCATATTAGGCCCTCCCCGAGATCATTGGGCCGTATATAAAGCTCAAACCGGGCCCAGTTTAGTAAATTGGCCATAACTTCCTCAATATTCATCGGAATTGGGCTTATAATATATCGTTGGAAAGGTCTTTGCAAGCCCCATCCAACTACACTACTATTGGACCCGTATCATGGACCAACCAAACTTGATTGGCTGTTTTCTTAAAAATAAGTTTTCAAAAACAGAGAGAAGAGAAAAGAAAATAAAACTTTCCGCAACACTTGACTTTCCACACTTTCGCTTCATTCGATTATGATTCGACGCGAAAGGTACTCATCACTGGGTTTGGTTTTGGGGAGACGCAAATGGGTGTCTACAAGAGGCAAGTCAAGGGTCAAACCCAAAGGAACGATGATGTTTAAGCACTTTCAATTATGCGCCTAAGCTAGTTCGAAGACGAAGGTAAGAGTGAATTGTAACACCCCAATAATTCTCTCTTAAAACCTGTAAATACCCTGAACAAAATCCAAGAGAATTACTGGCGTGCTACCGCCACGTGTTCAAACGTTAAGGCTTTATCAGAAAATAGCAGCGGAAAAACTAACTCAGTTATAATTAAGTTTTAAAACCAATAACCAAAACCAAATTAAATGATACAAGCTAGAACCATTAAGGCCCTTATTCAAAACCCAACAAAAGTAGTAAATAAATAAAACCAGAGTTTAAATAAATTTAAACTTATGAAAAGAAATAAACCGCGAATAATAACCAACTCTCCACTCAAAATCCCACAACCCTAATGCAAATGCTGCGTGTGTAAGTGACAGGGTAAAGTCGTATCCCCTAATAAAAAATAATTACCTAAGTCCTCTAACTAAAGTAGATAGGGAAGTAGGGTCGAACTCCACAGGGAAACAAGTCTTTCTATTCCTAATTAATTATTATAGTCTAAATTATCTAAGTAACCAATATTTTTATGAATAAAATCTAAACTACGGAGAATAAGGTCGAAAGGAATAAAGTAGGGAGAAAATCAAATATTAAAAGGCCTAGGGCATAGGTTCACTAACAAACAATATTCCAGGGCAATTCATAATAAGCAATCATCAAGCATTGGTTAATCAGATTATAAAGGGCTTTTGCTACGTATTATAATCACAGAGTTAATTTACCGGTATTAAATCTCATCTGTCGAATCTCGACTTAACCATTTTTAAATTTATCCGCCTATTGACACTAAGCCTAAACATCAATTCTCATCTGTCGAATCTCAAATTAATATTGCTAAACTCATACAATTAAATCTGGCCAAACCTAATTGCATAGCATTAAGTCAATCAATAGGAAATCAACCAAGCATTGATAATTAACAATCACAAAATTACCCCTTCATATCATTTATTATATCCCCATAAACCCTAGAAATAAAATTACTCACACATCATCATAACTAAACTAATCAAATAAATAAATAAAAGCATAATCAAGGAAGTAAATAAAATAGCTGAAATTAAAAGAGAAGAAATTGTTACCAAAGGAAATATGGAATTAATGGAAAATAATTAAAAACAAAAGTTGAGAGAGAAATTAAGAGAGAGAAATATTCTAAGTAGAGAGAGAAAGTCTAAGAAAGAAGGTAATCTAAAATCCGTACAAAAATCATACTTAAACGTTTTCCTAAAGCAAAAATTAAGGCTAAACTAATCATGTCTTTTAAAAACGGGTGCCCGATCGTCAAAGGGCCGCCCGATCGGGCCCGCCTTTTTCTTCGCGTTCCTTCCCATCAGCGTCGCCCGATCATGCTAGAGGCTCGGACGATCGGGCGCGCCATAAGCCACGCACAACACTTAGAGCGCCGCGCCCGATCGTGCACAAAGTTGCCCGATCGGGCCCTTGCTCCATTTTCAGGCTCAGACTTTGATTGGGCTTGATTTCTCGGCCCAATCCGGTTTTCCTCT
This sequence comes from Chenopodium album, assembly GCF_948465745.1. Classification (NCBI taxonomy): domain Eukaryota; kingdom Viridiplantae; phylum Streptophyta; class Magnoliopsida; order Caryophyllales; family Amaranthaceae; genus Chenopodium; species Chenopodium album. Next base: position 21,446,353 of record NC_137841.1, on the reverse strand, counting down.
TCGGGTCTTGAACACTCGGTCCGAATACCTCGGGATCCCAATTACCGAGCCCTTAATCACCGGCTCTCACCGATCTTGGGCTCCAAAAGTGGTCGTGTCCTTCTAGCTTCCGTAGTTGATCCATAAAGCCCGGGAAAATTCTCCAAGAGTGCAATTTCCTGTAAAATACAACTGAAACTACGAAAACACTAGAAAACACAAATTAGTAATAAAAGTGGCCCGAAAGAGCCAAAAACACTACTAATAACAACCAAGGGACGGGGGTAAAACATTATATAAAATGGACATATCAAACTCCCCCAAGCCAAACCTTTGCTTGTCCCTAAGCAAAGAGCTTATCAATGAATATATAAAACATACTTTACCCCAATAATCAAATCAAGCACCAATGATTCAAGGCAAATATAATGAACATGCTTCAACATCAATAAATCTTATTCATCTAATCACCCTTCCTCCCCAACAATTGTCAAGTAGAGCAAACCACAAGAGCATATAGGATTCAAGACTAGTGCTCACACACTCAACTCTCATTTATGTGGCGAGTAAAAGATGTACTCGATTGCTCTCCAACCAACCCCTTTAATGTGAACAATGCCCTCCCAACTCACACTCTCGTGTGTATAAAAACAATGAACGCTCATCCTATTAGTCGACTCGAAATATGCCAAGTCATAACTTGCATTGACAAACAACACTTTCACATTTACATAACTTCTATGCACAAGGTCGGAAGGTCTTTAAAGCTTGTAATGTAAGGCTAGGGTAAAGGTAGGATAAATTTGAGATTATGTGAGAGAAAAGCTATGCATTAAGGGAGCCAAATCCTAATAAACCCATGATCAAAATAAATGATGATCATACATCTCCATCAACATAACTAACTCCAACAAAAACCACCAAATTCAACCTTAATCATCATAAACTATCCCAACACTTACAATAATCACTCATAAAAAGAACTTTGAGTGAAAAACAAACTTTGAACTCATTCTTTTTTTTTTCTACTTGAATTGTTTTCTTCTTTTTTTTTTTTCTTTTTCTTTGAACAACCTTCAAATAGAACATTTGAGCATTAATAAAAAATTTTCTTTTGCTCTTTTTTTTTTTTCTTTTTAACTCATATTGGAAAATTCAACTTTGAAACACAACATCAATATTTTCCAATCAAAAATCAAAGAACAATAATTCTTCTTTTATTCCCACATTGTGCAAATAATATGCACACCACAACTCCCCCACCTCGCCAACTAATAGCTCCCCCAAGCCAAGCTTGGGACTAGTAACCAATGGGGCTCATATAGGCTTGTAATGTGGCTAAATAAACAATAAAAGGGCACAAGCAACAACATGGGTAACAGGAAGGGAACAAATGTATCTAATACTCTGAAGGCTACCTAAAAGAATGAACGCCTTCGTCCTCCTCATGTGCATAATAATAAGTCATGAAACACTACTCATAGTTGCAATTCAATACTCAAATTCATTGACATACCAGGAATTATGGAACTATCACACATTTCCTAACCAAATCAACTAGTCAAGCACTATATTCACAAATAGTTGGAAAAATTGACTCATGTTTAGGAATCCAAGCAATTAAACTTCAAATCATGACCAACAAATCCACAATGCTCATTATCAATAACCAAGAATCAAAACAAATTTTCTCAAGTATGGGGCATAGGGAAGTATGATTCATAATTCATTGGAACGTATTTTTGAATTTTTTATTTTTCAATTTTTTTTGTATTTTTCATATATAAGAAAGCAATAAAAACTACTCTAGAAAGCAAATAAAACGAGAAAAGGAAGAGAATTACCAAGTGAAAGAACACCCCCCCCCAAGCCAAATCAAGCAATGCCCTCATTGACTTGGGAGTAGAGCCTGCTCCTCATCCTCATCCATCCTCGAATAGCCCCCTTCGTGGCTAGAACTGGCTCCTCCATGGCTAGAGCCACCACCTCCATAACCCGAACCACCTGCAAAGTAGTTAGGATCCACATTCCCCCCAAGCCCACCAAAAGGTACATCAGTCCCATAACCATGGGCCGATGAATAGTCTACATAGGTACCAAAGGCACTTGGGTTCGTATATATACCTTGCGGATATTGGAACCAATCGGGGACAAGTGAATCGGGGGGAATAGCCCCCCGACGGGCGTAGTCATCATACATGGGGTATAAACCCCTCCCTAGGTTCCTCTCCACATACCCTACCCTTCTATCTAGAGACCCTACTCTAGTGTCCAAATCCCTAACCAAACCCTTAACTCTCCCTTGCCCCATCTCAATCCTATCTAATTGGCTCCTAAAAGCCGAGAAGTCATAGGGGCGTTGGGGTCTATGTTGTAGTTGGTAGAGGAAGTGGGAATATCGTATAAAAAGGGTGGAGGTGGTTGATAATGCGGTGAATGGTGATGAGGTGAGTGGTCTACGGGAGATTGGTTGGGTTGAGGTGAAGGGTGAGGTGGTTGAACCTCACCTTGACCGTTAAGCTCGAAAGTGTAAGAAGGCTTCCCCTTCTCAAATTTGGTCAAGGTGGGGTTGGGTAAAGTGAAAGCATTATCCCTCCTACCCGATTCTCGTTGAATAACCTACCAAGTCTCCCCTCCCATGACATTAATCCAATTAAGGCCACCTAAATAGGGTAGGTACATAATAGTTGGGCCAGCTACCTTACCGTCATCGTTAGGGACAAAGCTAAGGTGTTTGACCGCTATGTGTGTAACTAGGCCACCAAAGTAAATGGGTACCCTAGACCTACCCGCCTCGGCCGCATTGGCAACCCGTTGGAAGTGGTTGGCCATTTTGTGGACTTTATTGAGCTTTTCACTCCTAGGGATCATGTATGACCCTAGCAATTCAAGCTCATCCCGCCTAACATTGGCGGCTTCATGCCTTCCAAAAATGGTAAGGCCAACAAACCGTTGCCAAATCTTTGGCACGGGATGTTGTATCCAAGTGCCCTTAGCATGTTGGAGGTTCAAATTAGGATCCCCCGTAAGGGATTGATAGACAACGACAATGTTTTCTTGGGTCGGTTCAAGGGGCCTATCCGATTTCAACTAAAAAAGTTTACCAAATTCTTTCAATGCCAATCTAACATCATTATTGAATAATCGAAATTGAACATGAGAAATTAAAGCATTTGATTTTATGACATTAAAACTAGAAACGAATTCTAAGGTTAAATAATCATAAGTATCGTAATGCATGTTAAAGAAACCACTCATGCCAACTCTCTTGAATAATTTTTCTACATGCTTATCAATTCCTAATCTAATAAGGGTGGGGTGATGAATAAAACGAGTAGGAACTACCTGCCTCGTAATGAGGTTGAGCATCCTCTATTTTTGCTCTTGGGTGGTGATGACCACCCTCTCCCATCCCGGAATTTGAAAATCCGGGTCAATTCTCGCCTCTTGTTGCCTTGAGCTTTCCCCCTTACCGTTCTTGATATCTTGAGAGCCATTGAGATTAGAAAATATAGGAATTGGATGGTTTCTCTCTCTTAGGGTTTAGAGAAAATTGAGAGAAAATGGTAGAAATTGGGTGTAGATTGTAGAGAAAGATGAAAAGATTAAAAATACGTAAAAATTTTTGAGTTTTGATGGAAGGATTGGAGAAGATCTTGAAAAATAAGTGAGTTTGAAGGTGTAGAAATGGAGGTTTTAGAGAGAGAAAGTAATGGAGAAGAAGATGAAAGAAGAAGAAAGTGAGGAAAGAAAGAAGAGGAAAAGGTTAAAGGGGACGACCAAATAGGCGCGCCCGATCGGGAAAGCCTCGCCCGATCGGGCGGATAATCTTGATTTCTAGAACCATAGTTGCGCGCCCGATCGGGCGAGCTCCGCCCGATCGGGCGCGAACACGAACAAAAATTTCGCCCTCTTACTTGCCCGACATATTTTTTCCTTCACTCGATTTGCGCCCGATCGGGCAACCTCGCCCGATCGGACGAAATTTGCTCGAGTTCCTAATTGCACTTGCGCGCCTGATCGGGCAACCTCGCCCGATCGGGCAAAATAAGCTCCGATTTCCAACTCTCCTTGCGCGCCCGATCGGGCAGCCACGCCCGATCGGGCGTATTTAAGGCTGGAATTTTGCCTTGCTTGCGCGCCCGATCGGGCGAGATCCGCCCGATCGGGCTCGTGCCCAGTCTGATTTCCTTAGCTTTTCTTCATCTTCAAATTTTTCTAAGTCTTTCGACCTTTTAAACCTATACCTGTACAAAAACACTTATAAACGGTAAAATTTCACTCTCCTCGCGTCTCTAAAATTAAAATAAAAATAAGTAAAAAGGAAAACTAGTCTAGAAAGCAAGAAATACGGGTTGCCTCCCGCAAAGCCCTGGTTTATCTAGGTCCCGCACGACCCTCTTACCACAGTGAAACTCAGAGTGAATCGGAACCACTTAGGTGAAGTATATCAATTGCACCAATTGTAGCCCCCTCATGATATAGCTTGAGTCTTTGGCCATTAACCTTGAACTCGTTACCATGTTCGTCGAAAACTTCCACAGAACCGAATTTGTTGGCCCTTTTTACGATAAAAGGACCCGGCCACCTTGACCTTAACTTTCCTGGGAAAAGTTTAAGTCGTGAGTTGAATAGTAACACTTTATCACCCTCCTTGAATTCTCTCGGAAGGATCATCTTGTCGTGCCACTTCTTTGTCTTCTCTTTGTAGACTCGAGAACTATCATAGGCCGTCAACCTAAACTCATCGAGTTGATTAAGTTGAAGTAACCTCTTTTCTCCCGCTAGTTTGGCATCTAGATTGAGCTCCTTAATAGCCCAATATGCCTTATATTCCAATTCGACCGGGAGATGACATGCTTTTCCGTACACGAGTCTATACGGAGTAGTACCTATAGGGGTCTTGAATGCAGTTTTGTATGCCCAAAGAGTGTCGTCCAACTTGTCGCTCCAATCTTTCCTTGATTTTGACACCACCTTCTCTAGAATGGCCTTGATCTCACGGTTGGAAACCTCAACTTGGCCACTAGTTTGGGGGTGGTAGGCTAAAACTGTCCTATGGTAGACACCATACTTTTTGAGGAGGGTGTCCAACTTCTGTTCGTGGAAGTGAGATCCTCCGTCACTTACTATAGCTCTTGGTCCACCAAATCTTGGAAAGATGGTCTTCTTAAAAAGTTTGTGGACGACCTTGGCGTCATTGGTAGGAGTGGCGATGGCCTCAACCCACTTGGATACATAATCGACGGTGACAAGAATATAACGGTTCCCGTTTGAAGAAGGGAACGGTCCCATGTAATCAACACCCCAAACGTCAAAAATCTCAACTTCTAGAATTCCTGTTTGGGGCATCTCATGCCTCTGCGAGATGTTGCCAGTCCTCTGGCAAGAGTCACAAGCCTGCACAAACATGTTAGCATCCTTAAACATTGTAGGCCAATAAAAACCCGACTCATTAATCTTGGCCACCGTTTTAGTGGGGCCATGATGTCCTCCATATGGTGAGGTGTGGCAACTAGTAAGCACACCGTGGACTTCCCATTCGGGAACACACCTGCGAAATAATCCATCTGCACACTCACAAAACAAAAAAGGATCATCCCAAAAATAATGTTTAACATCAGAAAGGAATTTCTTTTTTTGTTGGTAGGACAAGTCAAGAGGTAGAGTACCACCCACTAAATAATTAGCAAAATCTGTATACCATGGGTGTTGCTCTACAACTGCATATAGGTTGTCATCAGGGAAAGAATCATCTATAGGTAGAGAATCCTTACCCTCATCATACCTGATACGTGACAAGTGGTCTGCCACTACGTTCTCTGCTCCCTTTTTATCCTTTATTTCTATGTTGAAATCTTGGAGCAAGAGAACCCACCGGAGTAGCCTTGGATTTGATTCCGCCTTAGCTATCAAATATTTCAATGCTGCATGATCAGTAAAAACAATAAATTTAGAACCAACAAGATATGATCTAAATTTTTCTAAATTATAAATAACAGCAAGAAACTCCTTTTCCGTGGTGGCATAGTTGACTTTGGCTTCATCCAAAGTTTTGCTAGCATAATAAATAGCATGCAAAACCTTGTCCTTCCTCTGTCCGAGCACGGCTCCTAGCGCAAAGTCACTTGCATCACACATGATCTCGAAAGGAAGGTGCCAATCGGGAGCACATATGATGGGTGCCGATATCAAAGCCTGCTTAATCCTGTTGAAAGCCTCAAGACACTCGTCAGTAAAAATAAATGGGGCATCCTTGAGCAAAAGCTGTGTCAGTGGTTTAGCAATTTTAGAAAAATCTTTGATGAAGCGGCGATAAAACCCCGCATGACCCAAGAAACTTCTAACTCCCTTAACATTAACTGGGGGAGGTAATTGCTCAATCACTGATATTTTAGCTTTGTCTACTTGTATGCTCTTATCAGATACAATATGACCTAGGACTACTCTCTCTGTCCCCATAAAGTGACATTTTTCCCAATTAAGAACTAAGTTGCACTCTTCACATCTTTTCAAAATTTTAGCGAGATTAATTAAACATGAATCAAATGAAGAACCATATACGCTAAAATCATCCATAAAGACCTCCATAATAGACTCTATGAAATCAGAAAAAATGCTCATCATACAACGTTGAAAGGTAGCGGGTGCATTACATAAACCAAAGGGCATTCTACGATATGCAAAAGTGCCATAAGGGCATGTAAAAGTAGTCTTTTCCTGATCTTCAGGGTGAATCAAAATTTGGAAAAATCCCGAATACCCATCCAAATAGAAAAAGAATTTATGATTGGCTAACCTCTCAAGCATTTGATCTATAAAGGGAAGAGGGAAGTGATCCTTTTTAGTGGCGATATTTAATCTACGATAGTCTATGCACATACGCCACCCTGTTACCGTTCTAGTGGGAATTAATTCATTCTTTTCATTTGTTATCACAGTCATCCCACCCTTCTTTGGCACTACCTGTACAGGACTTACCCATTTGGAGTCAGAAATAGGATAGATAATACCTGCATCAAGTAATTTCATCACCTCCTTCTTGACTACTTCCTGCATGTTGGGATTTAATCTTCGTTGGGGTTGAATGCAGGGCTTGTAATTTTCCTCTAGATGTATCCTGTGCATACAAAAGTCAGGGCTAATACCCTTGAGATCATCAATACTATACCCTATAGCCTTCTTATGGGTTTTGAGAACCCCTAGAAGTTGGGAAGTTTGTAGGTCAGTAAGTGCAGTACTGATGATCACGGGGTGTAGTTCCTGTTCATCAAGAAAAATATATTTTAAATGAGAAGGGAGAGGTTTTAGCTCAAGTTTCTTGACCTCTGCAGGTTTTGATTCCTGAACTAAATTTACTACCTTCATTGTTTCCTTAGGGCTTAACTCTTTTAAGGAAAGAGCCTTTTCAATATTCTGTACCTCATTACCCCAAACGCTTGCATTGTCGCTAGATAAATTCCCGCAGATAACTTCCTCTAAGGGATCCTTCGCAAGAACCTGTGGCAAACTATCATCACAAATATCATCCATTATATCAATTATATCAATGTAGCAACAATTTTCCTCTAACATAGGCCCTTTCAAAACCTTCCCTAAATTGAAAGTAACATTATCGTCACCTACAGAAAGGGTTAGTTTACCATTTTTAACATCAATAATCGCTCCTGCAGTATGGAGGAAAGGCCTACCTAATATAATGGGTATTTGTGTGTCCTCTGCCATGTCTAAAACAACAAAATCAACAGGAATAAAAAATTTACCAACTCTGACAGGTACGTCCTCTAAAATACCTAAGGGGTATTTTACCGAACGATCTGCCATTTGCAAAGTTATATTAGTAACTTTTAATTCTCCCATATTAAGTTTAGCGCAGACAGACGATGGCATGACACTGACACTAGCACCCAAATCACACAAAGCTTTATCAATAAAAACATTCCCAATGTGACAAGGGATAGAAAAACTACCGGGATCCTTTAATTTAGGAGGGGATTTGTTTTGCAATAAAGCGCTACACTCCTCTGTGAAAGCTACAGTTTCTACTTCATTAAAGGCCCTTTTCCTAGTAAGAATGTCTTTCATAAATTTAGCATAAGCAGGAACTTGAGTGATTAAGTCAGTGAAAGGAACTGTTACCTGCAGGTTTTTCACAACCTCTAAAAACTTACCGAATTGTTTATCAAACTTACTCTTCAACTGTCTATTAGGGAATGGAAGTTTGATAACCGGGCTCTACACATCTCCTCCCTTATCCTGCGATTTACCCTGCACAGAAACATTAGTAGGGTTAGTATCTATTTGTAGCCCTGCAGGGCTAGCAGGATTAGCGTTTGGTATAGAGGAATCTAGATCAGGAACTGGTCTATCTTCCTTTGGCATAGGAGGTCCATCATAATGCGAACCACTCCTTAGAGTGATTGCATTGGCATGATCTGTAGGATGGATAAGTTGAGATGGTAGAGCACCCTGCTGACGGGATTGTAGGGTAGATGAAAAAGCCACGCACAACACTTAGAGCGCCGCGCCCGATCGTGCTCGAGGTTGCCCGATCGGGCCCTTGCTCCATTTTGAGGCTCGAACTTTGATTGGGCTTGATTTCTCGGCCCAATCTGGATTTCCTCTTCGGGTCTTGAACACTCGGTCTGAATACGTCGGGATCCCAATTACCGAGCCCTTAATCACTGGCTCTCACCGATCCTGGGTTCCAAAAGTGGTCGTGTCCTTCTAGCTTCCGTAGTTGATCCATAAAGCCCGGGAAAATGCTCCAAGAGTGAAATTTCCTGTAAAATACAACTGAAACTACGAAAACACTAGAAAACACAAATTAGTAATAAAAGTGGCCCGAAAGAGCCAAAAACACTACTAATAACGACCAAGGGACGGGGGTAAAACATTATATAAAATGGACATATCAGTAAGAACCTGTGGTTAATCTGCTCCCCAATATTACAAGTGTAAAAATTGGATCGTCACAAGGTCATTGAAAGGCGAAGGCCATGACCAAAGAAAGACACACAAAGCACGCAATCAGCAAAGCTGAGTACATACAAGCTGCAAAACATAAAAGAAATCCCTAACACGCTACTAATAGTCAATCATTACGCATCATTAGTTTATAGACTCGACACATGACTCAACTATCAAATTTATTATGACTTCACTAGTTAATATTAACTAACTCATTTATTTATTTCAATGGATTTAGCAATAGACAAGGTTGTCCAACCCATGTCCCATTTGGAACATCAATAAAAGAAAAACCCCATGCCTCCTTTCAGAAACATCAATAAACATCCAACGACCACGGGCGCGACTCCGTGACCTTAGTTAGTATGAGATCTCACCTAACTCCTAGTTTTAGAAAAATAATATTTGAAATAGGAGACTCGTAGATCAGAAGGCCTCGATAAAAGTACACGGCTAATACCCCGTGTACCCCAACCCCTGATTGTCATTACTCCAGAAGTGCACCAATCCAGAGTTTTATTGCTCATCCATCTTGCACATTACGTGATTTACAGGTTTAGACTTGGTGATGACATATATGCATAACAATACAAACATTTTAAACACAATTCAATCAAACAAACAACATTTATTAATTATTCCTTTACTACCTCGGTGTATAAACAACTTGAGTGCATAAGGCACCCCAAAACCTTAACCTCGTCTTACAAGACTTGAATTTCTCCTTTACTCATCCTGTTTGCATAATCATGAATGAGTAATAATTTAATCTTTACACCAATCACATACCTTTGCCTTTAAGCGCACCTTGCATAATTAGAGCACAAATAATACTTGCATTATAAACTAGTGCACATCATTTGAAATTCACAATGTATAACCAAACAATTTAACCCAGTGAATCCTATACATGATACTAAGTTCTCGATCCGTCCTTAAAAATGCACCTACAAGCAAGGTTTCGTAACTTGTACGTACCTTGAATAAACGAATTGGTATGCCACTTTACTATCTAGAAATCACCTTCAATAAACTCCTCTCCTAAACCAAACAATAACATCTCAATCAATACTCAATCAATCAATTTTACAACAATACTAACTTACTTTAAAACCTTCAAAAATCCAAATCAAACAACACTTTAAAACCTTCCCTTTAGTTAAAATTAAAGGCTTATATATAGTTCTTTAAATTTTCTTCATAAAAACCTTAAAATACACTCTTATAAATGAAATTACAGCAAGTTTAAAGTTTAATAAAAATCTGAAAATTATTTAAAAACCCCTAATAATCTCCCTTTTTAATGGGTGATTAAACCCTCTTTATAAAACATCAAAAGTAGTACTTAGAAACAATTTCCAGCACTTAAAACTTCAATAAAAACATATATTTATGCTTAATTAACTTTAAACATAATTAATTTTATCAATCAAACTCAAGGATAATATTTTAAGTATAAAAAACTTTGTTAAAATAAAAAACTGCCCGAAAATCATATTTAGAGGATGAATTTGGCCACAAGAGGGTGGTGCTCAATACCAAAAGTAGTGAGTCTTTCTTAAAACATTGTTTCCACATGAAAAACACTACTTTTTAATCAAAATAGGATGAGTTCAGAACCTGATCGGAATTAAAACGGGATTAATATTAACGAACGGAAATTTAAAAATGAAAACCCGAATTTAAGTGTTCAAAATAATCTGGAATTAAGTTAAACTAATTAGTAGTTATAATCACCAAAATTTTAAAACATCATTACTATAAAAGCCCTAAATCAATTGTTCATAAAAACCCTAAAATCATGATTTTCAATAATTAAAAACCCTAGGTTATAAAATTTACAAAATCTGAAAGTTATGACATTATAAAATCTGAAATTATAAAGTTTAATCATCAAAATACAACTTGATACTAATTAAATTACTTTCAAACAATAAAACCAAAATCCATAAATCAATAATTATAATTATACAAATTAATAAAACAAAGGAGAGAGAAAATAAGACTAAACTTTTTGTGTGGGAAATTTTTGGGGATTAATGGGGTATTTATAGGAGAGAACGTTGTAGGGTAAATAGAAAGATTGGGCCTCATAAAATTAATGGGCAAAATGATTGAAATGGACTAAGCTTTAGTTGTATTGAAATAAATTATAGAATGAAGGTTCATAAAATAATTTGTACCAAAATAATTTTTGACCCAAATTAATAATTTGAATATTTTGAAATTAAATTACGGAAAAATATAAAACAATATTATAAATAAAATTAAATTTCATTTATAACATATTTAAAAATACGAGGGATTACATGAATACTAACAACTAAGGATACAAGCAACTAAACAAATAAAAACACTAGGAACGGGGATCAACAAGTAATCATGTCAATTGCAACAACTTGGGAAGAGAATGCCAATCAAAGGTTGTGAAGACTAATGATAAGAGCAATCAATTGGAATCAAAGAGCTATCTCCTAATTGTTAAGCTAGGGTTCACTATGAATAATAAACTAAAAGAATCACAATCAAAACCAATCGATAATTGCAATTCCTAAATCAATTGTTCGTGTCATTAGCAATTACAATACAATCTAGCATAATTCTAAAGGCCTAATCGAATTACACACATGCAAACCTTCATTAATCACTTTAATCTCAACAATCAATCAACACAATTCCCAAATTAATTACAATTACTCAATCATATAAGTTTCACCCAATTTCTAGCCAACAACTACTCAAATATCATCATCTTTCAACAAACAACTAAAGAAATCAAGAATCAACAATATATCAAGAACAATTACACTAATCAATCATCAAACATCAAAATTAAACCAAACAAACATGAAATTAAACAAAGCAATAAGGTGAGATAGAGTTAAGAATGCTCATTGATAATAGAGAAGATCTTGAACACAATTGTCACACTTGTATTTTTAATCTCTCAATCACCATTGAAATCCCTCACTTTCTCTCTCTAAAACTACTCCTAAACTAGCTTAATCTAGAGAGAGAAGCTCTCAACCTAAGAGCGAGAAAACTATTCTCAAACTAAGAATTACATGAATGAATCATAATGAAAACCCAAAAATTATCTATAAACAAAAGGAGAAAAGAAGCTTAAAATCGTAAAAGACCCGGAAGCCCGCGCCCTCGGAGAAATTGGCCGCGCCCGCGGAGGGGAACGGACTCCCTAGAAGCCATGCCAGCGGACAAAGCCCGCGCCCGCAGGGAGCCCGAGGCCAGCCCTCGGAGACTTACTACCCAAAATCGGCAGTTTTGGAGTGCAGCAACCCCGCGCCCGCGGCTGCAGGGCAGGGCTGCTGCGCGTTTGGTGCGTGGCTGCTGTGCGCTAGATGCGTGGCTGCTGCCTTGGGGTTCGCGCTTGCGAGGCTTGCTCGGTTTGGCTTGACTTTCATGCTTGGCTTCCCGAACTAGGCTCCGTTGACTTCCTTGAATGCGCTTGAGCTTCCTCCGTGATGATTAAATCCCGGGAAGCTCGACACACCTACAAAACAAGTCAAATAAACGGAGAAGCAAGGGAAATAGCCGAGAAATGAATAAAATAATAAGAAAACCATTAAAAGCACCCAATTTTATAGACTAACACACAAACATGCAAATCAAGCATTGTTCCCTAAAAACACGACATAAAAGACTAAAAACGAACACAAAAATACGTACACAACCTATCCTAAGAGTGCCAAAAATGGAACGCATCAAATTCCCCCAAGCTAAACTTTTGCTCGTCCTCGAGCAAAAAAAAATCCAACCCAAGGAAAAATGATGACATTATTTAAGCAAAGAAAGAAACAAGAAAGCTGGAGAAGATGGGAATATACACTAACTCACTTTCGTAGGAATCACGGTCAATTTTAGAAACTAAAGACAAGCCATTTAAACCCCTAGATCGCCCTAGAGGACGAGTGATGCTCTCGTAAAGGTTTCCTAAGAGATTAACCTATAACTCTCATAATAATACAAACAAGGCAAAGCATGAGAAGAAAATCAAAAGAAAAGAAGAGCAAACACATGTTCATGAAAGGACTTTTCCAAATGTACATGCAAAAATGAATGCAAATCTTTCTAACACAAGTAAGGGAGTGCATGCTCAAAGATACCTAAGGTTGATTGAAACATAAATATGCTAAGCATAGGAACTAGTTATCACACTCCACTTTCATACCAAATGGTCTTACCGCGTTCCCCCTACTAATCTCATATCTCCCCTTAGAGAGCATCTCATATATTCCGCGAAGGAACCGAAAAAAGATCAAATTTTTGGGCTACTCGACATCTTGAGTTCGCATCCCCTTTCCTTAGGCTATAACCCATGATTTCCTCCACCGATGAATGACTCAACCCCTAGGTCAAAAGGTCTTCCCAAAGGTTGTAACGTAAGGCAAAAAGGGTTAAGGTAGACTAAATTTAAAATTTGGTGGTTAACCTAAATTGTGAAGCAAAGATTGCGCATTTCTTTACACCATAACCAAGTGATCACCAAACAAAAATACAAACACCCCTAAGCTTATTCAAAGCTAAGATCACAAACATATACACAAAAAGCGTGAGAACACTTTCCCCCAAGGTTAAATGGAGCATTGTCCTCAATGCTCAAAAAGGGAGAATACTCACATCAAAATATTTTTGCATTTTTTTTCATTTTTCACTTTTTTTTTCTTTTTATTGTTTAATAGTGCTTGGTCCTCGCCTCTTTTAACTTTGGACGACTTTTTCAACTTTGCACTTGCTATGTCCTTGCCTTTTTTTACTTTGGATGGCCTTTTCATTTATTCACTTGCCATTATTCACAAAATATACACAAAACATGATCTTGCTTTCATTTTGAAACAATAACCAAACTTATATACCACAATCTCCAAAATATAACCATTTGCTTCACAAAAACCAAAGATGAAAACAAAAACGAAACAAAAGGCTCAAGATCTAAAGATGTGGCTTGGAAAGAAGGGAAAAAGGCTCAAAGGGCTAGCAAGTAGGCAAATGTATCCCAAAAACCAAAATTAAAAAGAAGGACATTATCCTAGAAAAAGGAAAAATACCTCCCCAAAAAGATGCCTTTGTCCTCCCTAGGTAGTTCGGTCTCGGTCTTAGGAATCATACGTTAAGATTCTAGATTAGGTTTGCGAAAGTCAAGGATCCATGCCGCTCATGCAAGAATATGTTGAAAGCTTGAAAAAGTATGAATCTCACATGGTTGTAGCAAAAACTCACTAAGGTTGTCAAATCAAAGATAGGGAGCAACTACCAAACATGCCACAAACAAGTAGAATCCGGCTTCATGATCCCCCTAGTTCTAGACAACTACCTTAGCATGCTTTATCCTAGAATCAACCAAATTTAATCTCAAACCGTGCACACCACTACCATTTAGGAAGAAAAGAATTCAAGTATACAAGTCCAAAAGTATTATGTCCAAAGCAAGAACAAAACAAAACACAATGCAATTTTGCCTTGATAGAAACAAAAATCTTTTTGGGATTTTTCAAAATAAAGAAATATGGAAAAGCATATACAAAGGTGCATAGCATATATGAATCAAAATCCCACCAAACATGATAGAAAACCCTCCCCCAGGCTTGAATGAGACAACATGCTCAAACATAAATCAAATAATCCATGGGAGGGGAAAACAAGGAGATTAATCCAATAAAACCAACATATGTCCAACAAGTCCTCATCCACTTGAGAAAGAGAAAGGAATGATATTACCGGATATTAGGTGGGTGTAAATACCCGCAAATGATCCAATTAAACCTTTCAAAACTAATTTCCTCAAAAATGAAACCTTGCCTTCCATATGCTAGCAAACATAGGAGTCAAACTTCCTGGATTCTTGATCCAAATCGAAGCACCAAAGTATATCAAGTCATGTACCTAGCAAAAGGCACACAAACATTTCCATGAGAGAAAATCTATTCTAAAAGGAAAATAAAAATGAAAGCAATAAAACATGGGTTACTTCCCGAGAAAGGCTTGCTTAAGGTCCAAGCTTGACCGCTCTAGAAAATAATAATTCAACGCCCGCAAGGGCTTGTCAAATGCACTACTACACATTTCATATGATAAACGGTAGGCAAATGACGGGAAGAGTACGTGCAACAAGGATAGTGCACGCAAATGAGGAGAGAGATGCCAAGAAAAGGAAGAGGAAAAATCAAAAGAAAATTCAACAAAATATGAAAAAAAAGAAAAAGAGAAGAAGAAGAAAAATAAGGCAAACTCTCCTCAAAGTATTTTTGGGTGGAAACATCACCCTTTTCCTCAATTGGGGACAAATGAGCTACATACAAATCATCATAGACAAGAGGGTCCCCAATAGGATCATTGACAAAAGAAGGGAGGGAAATAGGAGTGTAAGGGATATGGTTGAATCTTCTTGAAAAGGGGGTATGAGAAAAGGAAAAAGGGGCTATGGTCTCACAAATGAACTCTTTGTCACCACCATGCCTCAAATCACCAATAAGAGCATGGAAATCAATCATAGAGTCCTCAAAAGAAAAACACTCATTATATCCATCTCCCTCAAACATCCAACCTCCAAGAGGAACAACATAATCCCCTCCATCACAACTATGATTAACAACTCCCTCAACAACTTTAAAGCCTAAAGTCTCAAAACCATGCATGAATGGATGCAAATTCATTTCAAACTCATCTCTCTCCCATGAAGCATCCTCAATGAACTCATTTAAAAGGCTATGGGTTTTCTTTTGACTCTCAAAGAACGCATTGGACATAACTTCAAACGAGTCTAGATACTCATGGATAGAAGAATCACAGTCATGCACAAGAGACTCATCAAGATTGGTGGGAGGGTTGGAGTTTTCAAATTCAATACTCTCTTCATTCTCAACTCCTTCACCATCACACAAATGCTCATCGATGGTATCCTCACACTCTCTTGGTTGCTCAAAATCATCATCATCATCCTCAACACACACATTGGATAGGGATTTTTCACATACAAGCATCAAGGATTAAAATTCATTTTCCAACTCTTCTTTTCCTTTCAATTCTTTATTAAAAAGATCCTCACCCTCTCTAATCATCTCCAATTAGCTCCTTAAAGTTTCCATCATTTTTCTCTCTAAAGGCCTAAGATTAGGATTCATCTCTAACTCCCTCAAAGATTCATCAATTTGGCTATAGGGGACTAGGGACTCATCAAAAGAGTTTGGAGAATGAAAAAGCAAAGAGGGTTGATCAATAGTAAAAGAAGAGTCATAATCAAGGGTAGGACCATGCACATTAAAATCATGAGCATTTTCGTTAAATAGGGGAGAGGGGGCACAATTAAACATATGAGATTCGTTATTAAGGGAATGAACTATATCACAAGAAGACATATCAAATAATGAAGAAAATTGAAACACACCATTAGCATCCACTTGAGCATGTACTTCATTATTATGAACAAAAGAGGAAATAGAATCGAAAGCACTTGTTCTAGGTTCACTCATGGGGTCATTTAACAATTCATGGGATTTCATGCTAATATAAGAAGAATCAAGACATTGCACATTAATATTAGATCATGAATACCCTTATTATAAACATCCCTAGCAAACCAAACATAAAAATCCCAAGCATCATCAATTGACAATGCTCTAAATTCACCATTATGTATGCATTCAACTTCATTTCTAGTTTGCTCATTCAAACCAAAATAACAAATCTCACAAGCCTCCCAAAGACTACAACAATTATATTCCAAAAATCCCTCAAGTCTATTGAAATATTCAATAAAAGGCTCATTGTCAAATTGAGGTTATGATAGACATGCCATTTTTTTTTTCACAAAACAAACAAAAATTAAATATAAGAAAAGTATATACAAAGACCTAGACTCAAGCAATCAAAACACTCCAACATAGACACCGTTCCCCGGCAACGGCGCCATTTTGACGAGAGGAAAACTAGGTCGTTATCTAATCTTCCCTCGGTCAAACTAAATTTATAAACACTTAACTGTAGACACCCATTTGTGTCTCCCCAAAACCAAACCCGGTGATGAGTACCTTTCGCGTCGAATCATAATCGAATGAAGTGAAAGTGTGGAAAGTCTAATGCTGCGGATAGTTTTAATTTCTTTTCTCTTCTCTCTATTTTTGAAAACTTATTTTAAGAAAACAGCCAATCCAATTTGGTTGGTCCATGATATGGGTCCAATAGTAGTGTAGTTGGATGGGGCTTGACAACAGCTTTCCAACGATATATTATAAGCCCAATTCCGATGAATATTGAGGAAGTTATGGCCAATTTACTAAACTGGGCCTGGTTTGAGCCTTATATGCGGCCCAATGATCTAAACGAGGGCCTAATATAGATTTATCATTCCTAATGTAATTAGGAATGGTTTTAGTCTTCTAGATTCTTCTAGAAGATTCTTTTCATTCCTAATTCAATTAGCATTGATAAATTGACTTTTGTTGACTTTTCAGAGTTTTAATTAAAATCAAAGAGCATATTTTGAGGAAAATACAATATTATCCTCCTGTACGGCAATTTTTATCTGATTTTAAGAAAACGCGTGAATTTCCAGATCAGCGCCAAACGACAGCTGTAGCGCCTGGCCTACGCTTGGCGCCTGGCGCTAACAGCCAGCGTTGGCGCCAACTCTGTTTTACGTGCGCCAGAACTCTGTTTTGATATTTTATCTTTTTGGCTGATTTTCTTTATAAATAACGTCATAAAACTCCGTTTTAATTAACCAACTCTCATCAAGATTCTCTTGATTACTCTCTCTCTCTCTCTCTTTTCTAAACTAGCCTTTTCTCAAATATAAAAATTCTGCATTCATTAGATCTAGAAACACCTAGCCATATTCGAAGTTGCCTTCGCCCTAGACGTGAAAGGTTTAATTTCTGAGGGTTTGGTCCCAAATCTCTCTTTCAATTATTATTTAATTTAATTGTTTTGATTTTATATTTTCCTTGAAGTTACTAACGTGTGTATTTTGTTATTAGAAAGAGGTACGAGGCATCAAAGTAAGTACTTTAATGGTTTAATTGATGTTATGATATAGAAATCATGCTTAGATTGTTATTATGATTCCTAGTATCATGTCTAGGGTAACTTTAATATCAAGTATGATTGTTATGATGCCTTTTATGTTCTTCCTAATATTTATGATTGTTAGTATCATGTTAGGGTTAAAGCTTTGATTTTTAATGTTTAGTGACATGCTAGGGTTTGTTATTAATCTTGTTAGTATCATGCCTAGGATCTTGCTATTATTATGCTTTAACATGATTATTTTTATAATTATTATAATAATTATGATTTTTATGATTATTATTATTATTATTATGATTATTATGATTATTATGTTGCTTGATTATATATTTATTTGTTATTGCTTGATCACACCTTTTATGCATGTTTAAAGGGAATTGGTATTTGTAATCACGCTTAATAAGATAATTAATAATCTTGTTTAGGGTTTATTTGATTATAATTAAAGTGATCGCCAATAATAGATTTATTCGTGCATTAAATTCAACCAACATAGATAAACAGGTTTAGGGTTAATCCTATTGATTGCATGTTAGTCAGAAAGCGCACATGAATACGATCAGAATAAAGTAGAGGCCTATTATTAGGGAAGTTTCAATCTCTTTTAGGTTGGATTTGTACCTTCATCCCCGAACCCTATTTGGTTCAAGACCTTATGGAGTTGACGATTTCTTGGATCGTTAAGGGGTGTAACCTTCACCCTGTGAACGGTTTACAAGTTCCTAAAACTTGTTGGCGACTCTTTTGTTCTATCTTCTTCCCTTTTGGACGCCACCGTACTTTAGTGTATGATCACAGTGGGGTTCAAGCTAGGGGGTTAACGCTTAAAATATTCCCTACATTAACAAACCTAAATATGTGTATAGAGGCAAGTCAAGGGTTGAACCCAAAGGAACGGTATTGTTTAAGCACTTTCAATTATGCGCCTAAGCTAGGTCGAAGACGAAGGTAAGAGTGAATACTAACAACTAACGATACAAGCAACCAAACAAATAAAACACTAGGAACGGGGATTAACAAGTAATCACCGAGTACTTCTTAAGCGGGAAGTCTTGTTTAGTACAAGAGTAGGATCCAGTAGGGTTATAATCTTAGTTAGCAGTCTAGGGCGTTGTCAATTGCAACAACTTGGGAAGAGCATGCCAATCAAAGGTTGCGAGGACTAATGATAAGAGCACTCAATTGGAATCAAAGAGCTATCTCCTAATTGTTAAGCTAGGGTTCACTATGAATAACAAACTAAAAGAATCACAATCAAAACCAATCGATAATTGCAATTCCTAAATCAAGTATTCGTGTCATTAGCAATTACAATACAATCTAGCATAATTCTAAAGGCCTAATCGAATTACACACATGCAAACCTTCATTAATCACTTTAATCTCAACAATCAATCAACACCATTCCCAAATTAATTACAATTAATCAATCATACAAGTTTCACCCAATTCCTAGCCAACAACTACTCAAATATCATCATCTTTCAACAAACAACTAAAGAAATCAAGAATCAACAATATATCAAGAACAATTACACTAATCAATCATCAAACATAAAAATTAAACCAAACAAACATGAAATTAAAAAAAGCAATAAGGTGAGATAGAGTTAAGAATGCTCATTGATAATAGAGAAGATCTTGAACACAATTGTAACACTTGTATCTTTAATCTCTCAATCACCATTGAAATCCCTCACTTTCGCTCTCTAAAACTACTCCTAAACTAGCTTAATCTAGAGAGAGAAGCTCTCAACCTAAGAGAGAGAAAACTATTCTCAAACTAAGAATTACATGAATGAATCATAATGAAAACCCAAAAACTATCTATAAACAAAAGGAGAAAAGAAGTTTAAAATCGTAAAAGACCCGAAAGCCCGCGCCCTCGGACAAATTGGTCGCGCCCGGAGGGGAACGGACAGCCCGGAAGCCGCGTCCGCGGCTAAAGCCCGCGCCTGCGGGGAGCCCGCGGCCAGCCCTCGATGACTTACTGCCCAAAATCGGTCGTTTTGGAGTGCAGCAACCCCGCGTTCGTGGTGGCAGACCCCGTGCCCGCGGCTGCGGGGTAGGGCTGCTGCGTGTTTGGTGCATGGCAGTTGTGCGCTAGATGCGTGGCTGCTGCCTTGGGGTTTGTGCTTGCGAGGCTTGCTCGGTTTGGCTTGACTTGCATGCTTGGCTTCCCGAACTAGGCTCCGTTGACTTCCTTTAATGCACTTGAGCTTCCTCCGTGATGATTAAATCCCGGGAAGCTCGACACACCTACAAAACAAGTCAAACAAACGGAGAAGCGAGGGAAATAGCCGAGAAATGATTAAAATATTAAGAAAACCATTAAAAGCACGCATTTCTCTAAACTAACACAGAAACATGCAAATCAAGCATTATTCCCTAAAATCACGACATAAAAGACTAAAAACGAACATAAAATACATAGAAAACCTATCCTTAGAGTGCCAAAAATGGCACGAATCAGCTTGTAAACAGGTGCATGGAGGTAAGTGTGTGTGTTGATAGGTGAAAGCATGTTAGTGTGTTTAATTACGCTTATGTACTCAGCTTTGATGATTGTGTGTGTTTGTGTGTTTTGGCCATGTCTTTATCTTGGCCCTATGATGACCCATTTTTAATGGAGAGTAGTGGAAGCAAGTAGAGATAAGCTTTTCAGGTATTGAAGCATATTCATGACGGGGCATGAGTGAAGAGCGAACATGCTAGTTTCTGTTAGTTTACGATGTGTATTATGCATTGAATATTTATGGTGTTATTTTATATGTGGACTAACGCAAGGATTTGTATTTGGTTTGGTTTGAATAAGGGCCTTTAATGGTTCCAACTTGTAGTTTGATTTTAATTGACTTCATTTGTTTTGGTTTTAAAACTTTACTTTTGTTTGTTGACTTTTAAGTTGACTTATTTTGAATGGTTTTGAATTTAAGTCTTCCGCTGTGTATATTTGATAGTTGCCTTACCCATTTTCACGGTGGCGGTAATTTCTTAGATATTCCTAATTCGTATTTTTAAAAGGGTAAAAGAGGTATTTTAAGGAAAGGAATTTCTAGGGTGTTACATTGGCATACCGAGTCACAAAGTCACCACACCCAGAAATGTCATCCCACCATGAATTTTGATCATATTCATCATTGAAAAAGAGCTCAGGATCCAAAATATCCGAGTTTGAATCAAAGTCTAGAGCCGCATTGAACTCCTCGAGAGATTGATCAAATTGAATGTTGAAGAGATGAAACCGAACACGGTAGTAACCTCCCCCGGCCACCACAAGATCAACCATGGCCAAGAACTCCAAAGTCGGTTAACCATATAGGTACGGAAGCTCAGGCTCACGAAAGATCCCATACGAAGGTTGTTAAGCAATTCCCTTAAATCTTCATCAATTCCCAACTTAATCATGTCCGGTTGGAAGTAGTGTCGGGAAGGTTTAAGGGAAAGGTTTTCTTTGATTTTGGTGTAACTAGCTTTTTGAATGGCGTCGGTAATTCGTAGTTTGGGGATAGGGGTAGGTTGACGAGGTTGTGAGGTAGAGGGGGAAGGAGCGGGTTCTTCGATGGTTACATTGGTTTTTCGTTTCTTGAGGAGGTTTTTGATGTGTTTATACATGGCGAATTTGTTGGGGTTTGGTGAGTCCGACTCACCGCGGAAACAACCCCGACCCAAGGAACCACTCGTAATTAATAAAACCATAAAGCATAAATAAATAAGCACAAGAAAAGGAAGAACGAATCATACCCTTGAAGCGAGCTTCGCCCTCTCAAAACGGGCTCTTACTTGAAAGCCTTGAGCACCGCAAATGTCGTGCCTCCAACGGTATCCACCCACAAAGGACGAACACGACTTTTTAGGTCCGCTACCTTGGAGTTAGCAAGGTCCGACCAAAATCCAAGTGTTAATGGAGTTTAAGAGTTTTTCCAAAATATGGATTGCTCTTTCTAACTCCCACTCAAGCTCTTTACTCCAAATCCCAAGGTTGGTATTTATAGAGGAAAGTATGAGTGGGAATTTCTATCCCATCAATGTGGGATCATAAAATTCCACAAATTAAATTAAAATTGCAAACTAATAATAAATCTACAAGTGGCATTACCATGTGAAATGGGTTGGTGAGGACCACATGGAGAGTAGGGGACCATACTTGCTCCCCACTCAATACTCTCCTTGTGCCACATGTCCTTACCCACTTGCTCCCATATTCCTCAAGCTTCCCCATAGTGACCGGCCCTATGGCCCAGCCACGAGCCCAGCCCGAGCCCAGCCCCGCACCAAGATGCGGGTTGCTGTTGTGCGCGCAAGCCACACACTTGGTGCGGGCTTGCTGGTGAGCGTGGCTGCTAGTGCGTGCGCTGCTAGCACGCCCAGCTTGCGGCAGCTAGCTGCTGCACGCACCACGTTCACGCGGCTGCTAGCTGCTGCTGTGCGTGGTTGCTAGCACGGTGCGCTAGCACGCAACTAGCCAGCCATGCTAGACTCGGCTTGGTGCGCTTGCTAGCCACCTATGCTTGGACATTTTTGCCCCTAGCATTCGGATGCTCGGGGCACTCCAATGCTAGGGGTATTTTGGGAATATGGTCGATTTATTATTATTTTGCGCGTCTCGTCTTTTTATTTTTTTTGACTCGACTTCCGACGATCGGTTTCGACGCTCCAAGCTCGAATTACCGACGTCTAAATATTTAACACTCGGGCGACGGATTAATTTCTTCCGAATTAATTCGTCGAGTCGGTTCGTATATTTTGCTTGGGTGTGACCCGAAGGGTTCAGTCAAGATTAAGCTGTAATATTAATTATATTAATATTACTGATCGGAAGCGGCCTCCACCCAGGCATTCCGATCACTTGACCTTACTGAATATATTAGCTTTCTAATAATTCCGAACCCGCTATCAGAATAATACACTTGTTCGAAGGACACCATTCCTTTCAGAATTCTCGAAGATAGTAACTCAACAATCCAATCACAATATACCACAATCACAACAAGAAACTTCAACCAACAATTAGAATGCCTCAATCAAACTCCTTTACCAATACCGTCAAGCAACAACTCACTACCAAAATCAAACAATCCCAAATTTATACAATCACCACCAATTCAAGTCAACAAATGCATTCCAACCATACACCAATCATAAAGGAACCAAGAACCAATGCTCAACAATATCAACGTAGCAATACCAAAAATCCGACCTCAACAATTCTCAACAATTACGATCAATTTAGCTACACAAACATCAAACAATACAATGTGAGGCAATAACAATCAACAACAACACATATAATTAACTAAAATTCAACATCAATCATCAAAGTTACCAAAATTATGCATTTAAGAGTAAAAGAGGATGTTTATATCATACAAGATGCAAGATTGAACAAGCTTTGGCCACCAACTCCATCACAAACGAATAAGCCCAAATTTCTTAAACAATGGATGAGAGATATTGAAGCTTGAAATAGATAAAAATAGTGTAGTTTTTATTGAAAAGGATGAAAATGTGGAAAGATTATATTATTTTTTTATTGTAAATTTGTTGATTTTTGATGAAATTTGATGAATGGGGTTAGGGTTTGAGCGGTTTCAAGAGAAATATGAGAGGAATGTGCGTTTGAATGAGATAGGGAAGAAGAAGAAATGAGGAAAAGAAGAAAAATAAGGCTCGGCCTGCACGGGTGCGCGCCCGCGCGGCCAGGCTGCGCTCGCACGCACTACCCTGGAGCGCCCGCACCACTAGCTAGCTCGGCCTTTAGTTTCTTTGGTGCGTTCATCTATGGGCTTATCGTTCAATATCATCCCGGGATTTTTGAACCCATCATAATGATCAGTTTCTAAACATGAAGAATGTGGGTTCAACACCCCTAAAATAATGGTAGAACCACAATGAACTCACCAAGTTCAAATTTTATTCAAACTTTAGCACAATTTCCTTATCTTACCTCACTAATATTTCTTACCCTTGTTGCCTCAAAAATTCGATAAAATCGAACATACATTGTTTCGGGTGTTTTTCTCCCTCGAGAGAGTTACGTCACAAAGACTGGTCCGGCTGAGTTGTACCTGCAAAACAACGGAGACTCCGGGTGGTTGGAGCTCCGCCTCCGAAGATCAAGTTAGTAACTTGAAAGGGAATAAAGATTACGGAAATTTAGGTGGGGATTTGCTTGGATTCCAAGCTCAGGTGTTTCTCTGATGAGAGAGAATGTGGGTGTAATAAATGATTGAACGTGTCCCCAAACAGGGGAAATATCTCCCTATTTATAGGGTCGTTGGAGAATGTGCCCCTGTCTAGGTCACTTGACCTAGATTCTAGTGGGCTGCGCCGTTTTACGGCGCTTCTTGGGATTGGGCCCTTGAAGGCCTCCATATCAGAGGTTTATCCAAGGGGGCCATGTGTCAAGAGGATATTAGGCCACGTGGGCCATCCTGAACTCGACACGTGGCCTCCTCTCATTGGTCCACGTGTCTAGGGTATTTTTGCCCTAAACATTTGCCCCTCACAGGGGTCACGTGCGTATCACGTGAGGCATGTGACACGTGTCCACCTATCAGAGGTGAACAGTAACGGGTAGTAAAATTTGAATTTCAAACAGGAATTTCCCCCGTTTTCACCTTCTATAAATAGAAGTTTACCTCCCCCTTTTTCCTCACCTTATTCACATTTGAATTTTTAGAGAGAGAAAGAGAGAGCTTCTAGAGAGATATTCTCTGCCTCCGTCTGCATCAAAATATTTTCGAGCTTCCGCGTGCTAGCAGTTCAACACCCGGTTTACCGGCTGTAGCGGTTTCCATATTAATCAGAGTTAAAGTAAGGTAACCGCCTATACCATTTTAGCTTTTCTCCTTTTCATTTTGTATAAATTCTTTCTCCGCCTATATATATAGTTTTAGAAAATAAAAATGAGTTCTCAATCCACACACTCGGCACTGCCTAGGACACTCAGCCGGTCCCTCGGAACGGCTGAGTCTAGAACAGGGGGTGCCTTTTCTAGACTGTTAGAACCGATGTGCTCATCTCCGAATTCCTCCCTCTCTGTGTCTGTGCAGGACACAATGGCCAGAACGAAACAGACGGCCATAAGGTCTAGGAGCCGGCGCACTAGCCTGGCGCCAGCCAGAAGTCATCAGCGCCAACCGATGGAATTGGCGCCTGGCGTCAGACTTAAGTAACCGGCGCCAAATACCAATGACTGGCGCCATTTCAGGAATAAAATCTTGGCGAATTTCAATGTTTTTCGGAAAATTTTCGACTTCCGTACTCGAAGAATTTCTGGAAAATTAATTTTTCGATTTTCATTGCTTTAATAAATTTAAAGTAAATAATTTAATTGAAAGCTAAAATTTCATTAATAAAATAAAATTACATTATTGATGGAATTTAAATAAAAGCTGAAATAAATTAACTTTAAATAAAAATAACAGTCTAAGTCTAATAAATCTAAAAGCTAAGCATCCCGACTCTTAATCTTTCTTTTCCTTTCTAGCTCTTTTCCAATTCTTGTCTGCTTTCTCCTCTTCATCCATGACTTTAGCTAGTAGGCATCCTTTAGAGGACCTACATTCAATTTTGGAGTAGATGGTTTCCCCTTCAGCATACACTCCATACTTCTTTTCCACCCAAGCTTTTTTTGTCTGTGGTGTTAGCTTTCCTTTTTCCTTTGTCTTTGGTAGTATTTTTCTTCCTAGGCATTGCAGGTGTTTTGAATTCAATTCTTGCACCTAAGTGTTCTTTGGCAGGAGTCACCCTGTCACCTAGACGATTCTTCACATCGGTTCTACCCTGATCAATCAAAGACTTCTTCAGCAACCACTTCTATACATCATTGGGCAAAGAAGGAGGAACCTTTGGGTAATCACTTCCCATAAAGGTCTAGCGCTCCAGTAAGCATCGAATCTATCTACTTCTTGAGATACCGGGTACTCATAGGGAGGACGAAGATCCCCGGAAGGAATATTCTGAAGCAAGCCGTATTGTCTTTTTACCCTGCAGGGATAATAATATGTTACACGAGACAAGCTTGGAAGACGGCAGAAAGGTTACTTGTTAACACCAACCATCCTTTCTATTTTCCACCATGGGATGACCCACTTGATAGTAAAATCACGTGATTCAAAGACTTTTCTCCACCCATGGCGCCCAATTTTAGGGATGCGCTTCTTCCTTCTAACGAAGCAATTGGGAGTATATTTTTCAATGTCGTCCGGAGGGCTAATTAATCCTAGCCTCTCCATTAGCCACATCTGTATAAAATTGCAATGCAAATAAATTATTATTACAATACAAAAATATATATTTTGATTTCTGTAATTAAAAATATTATTTTTCTACCTGTAATAAAATTGGAGAGCCGCGAAGAGGCGCTTTTGGGTCCCTTTTCAATTCGTCTAGACTAATCATAGTCTCTCCAACTATTAATGGCATTGGATTTCTCCCTGATTCAATTTGTTCTAGTACAGTGGTTATAATTGATTGACCCTCATTATTTTTACCACTACTAAGAAAAAATTGGTTAAGCATGCAAAATAGGAACGCCCTTCTTCTATATATATGAAAAGTTTTAGAAAGAGGTCTATCAAAATAATAGCGTGCAAATTCTTTCAAATTCACTATATTGCCATATACTATTTTTGATAAATCCCTTTCCTTTAAATTAAAGAAGCGCTCAAAATCCTTATAATAGTATGCATCTATTCTAGGGATTGCTATAAGGTCTATCGCAGGGAAGCCTAAGATAGCACCAAATTCCTCCGGCAAAGGGCTAATCTCATCATACCCTATTCTGAAACAATGAGTATCAACATTCCAAAATTCTAAAGCGGTATGTATGAAGTCTAGGTCAAGATCTACCCCTTTGATGCCATAAATTCCCCCCAGGTGAAATAAGTCTAATTCTTTTTTCTCCCTCGCATTAAGAGATCGACACCATTCATGAGTGTATTGGGTGAAGGTCTGGGTGAATAAAGACATGATTATTGTTTTTCTAAAGAAGAGAATTATTTATTCGCTGGTATTATGAGAAGAATAAACTAGGCAGGGGGATTTTTATACAAAACTTGCGAGGAATTTCAATCAGACTGAAATACGGTATCAGTGTCAATTGGCGTCACAATCCCGTGATTGGCGCCAACCGCCAGCGCTTGGCGCCACACGCTAAGTGTAGCGCCTGGGGCCACGCGCCATAGTGTGGCGCCAGCTGGCGCCAAGTTGCCAAACCAGCTGCGCGTGCTCAACTTGCGTTTTTTATTATTAGACTCGAGTCGGTTAATGACTTTATGGCTCCGTTTAATTTTCCTAAACATATTTTTTATCCTTTTTCTTAATTAATTAAATATAGCTATTATTTTTAATTTATATTATTCCTTTTGGACTTTATTTTAAATTCCAAACACCCGACATTTCATTCGTTTTTTTCTTTTTATTTTTTCTTTTTGGGGGGAGAGAGTCGG
Organism: Chenopodium album; assembly: GCF_948465745.1. Classification (NCBI taxonomy): domain Eukaryota; kingdom Viridiplantae; phylum Streptophyta; class Magnoliopsida; order Caryophyllales; family Amaranthaceae; genus Chenopodium; species Chenopodium album. Next base: position 21,418,907 of record NC_137841.1, on the reverse strand, counting down.
ATACCCTCCATCAATAATAAAAATGATGGAATTTTTGCGCAAAATTGTTGTCACACTTTTCTTGCACACACTAACATACACAAAATAATAACAATCGATTAAACTCATAATGGCATAAATATACAAAATGTGTCTATAAATAATGAGTCTAAGGCAAAGTTCTATAAAAAGTCAAAATAAAATATACACAGGAACAAACTACGGCGCCGGAGGACGTAGGCTCATCATGTCATAAAATTGCGTCGTACGAGGAGTCACCTCTCCACCAGCTCCAGCTCCAACTCCAGCTCCAGTCTCCGTAGGAGGAGGAAGACTCAATATAGGACCACTCCAGCCAGGATCAACCTGAGGCTGAGGCCGCGGAGGCTGCTGCGATGACGAGCCAACCTCGTACATCCCACCACCTCTGAAAGCCGAGGTAGCCTCTCCTACCGGTGCAGCATGAGCACCCTCAGAAGAAGATCCCGAGCCCTCTGCAACGTCAGCTCGAGCAGCCTCAGAGGGATCGCCTCTACCCCCTGACGAAGTGCGACGAAGTCTCGAGCTAGGCCTCGCTGAATCCCTCCACCCCTCAGGTCTCGTGCGGGTGTGAGAAGCGATAGGCTGGCCCTGCAAAAAGAGTTAAATCAGAAACAAAGTAAAGTTGAAGCAGCGATGCAAAAATAATGAGTAAAGAAAAGCTACCTCTCGGATGACGTCATCCCGACGGCAAGTGGCCGCGTTCCTCATCCAGACGAGCTGGCTTCGGAAGGCATCTATGCATCGTGCCATCGCCGAAACCACCTCGCGTGAAAACTGTCAGAAAAATAAGTCAGTAAATATACATGATATATGAACACAAAATTCTGAAAAAAAACTAGACTTACTCTAGTCTGGTGGCGAGGAATCGACCGCTCTACGAAGCGCTCGCCCTCGGGAGCCGGAGAAATCATCTCCTCGATCGGCCCGTACATCCCCTGGTAGTGGATGGACATACGGGGTGGCACGAACTTAGCAGCACCATCCCGATAAAACAAAAAGGTCAGTAAAGTATTACTTGGGGGCTACTTAGTGAAAAATAAAAGCTAAGAATCTTACCCTCACATCCTCAGTCGGAACAGGGGCTGGAGCTAATAAAGGTAGTAGCTCCTCAACATAACACCGCCCGAGGATCACATGGGACCGCCAAGGGGTACCAGCTCCCTCAGACATGCTCGACAACTGCGCCTCGTCGAACATATGACGTGGTGGAGCAGCGGGAACGACGAAGACATCAGAAGAATGCTGTCTAGCGACCCTCTCTCCCAAATACGCGACTGCTCCATAAGTTCCCAGAAAATAGGGACGCTCAGCAGAGTAATGTGCGGCTAATCCAGGAACTGTCCAACCGCCCCACGGTCGGTATACCACCTCAGGTCCCTATAAAAAGCATTAATCAGGCAAGAATATATCTAAAACACCACGGAAGAGCAAGATAAGCAATAAATGTCGTACCGAGATGATCCAGTTCCGGACACGTGCAGTAGACATGTCCACATGGTGACCGCCCCAAGAAGCGCTCACTGGGAATCCCCTCGGCGATGGTCTTGCCGGCGCAACCGAAGGAAAGTACTCGTAGAACCAAATCTACAAGGAGTTAGAAGTGTGAGTAGATGCTAACTAATATGTAGGGCTAAACTTTATAGGGAGTAAATGTTTACCTCTACGACCTTCCAAAAGGCAGACAAAGCAACGTTCGTCCCAAAGGACCGGTGTCGACACGAGTCCCTCAGCGCACGAACAAAGTCAGCATAGGCCAAGCTGGCCCAGTCATAAGTCCCGATCCGGTGAAGATCACGGACAACAGGAAGATAGTAAAGCAACGCTCTACTACCTTTGTCAGGGGAGAATGTTCCTGACAACAACTTCAGCACAAAGATACGCACCCGCTGCTCGCGGGTGGTCGCATCGTCATCAAGAGCTGCTGCCAGCGTCTAGCGGCGAATTCCTCTAGCACTTAACTGAGTCGTCTCGACCTCAGCTCGGGCCCGAATAGCGATCGACCCCAACAACTCCTCAAACTCCGAAGAAAAGACATCGATTCCACTATCAAATAGCAGTGGCACAGAAGTGAACTCCAGTCCTGTGATGAGACTGAAGTCCGTAGGGGTGACCATCATCTCGCCCCAGGGGAAACGGAAGGTGTTGGTGGTGTCCCAAAAGAACTCCACCAAAGCGCGCACTACGTGGTGACCCCCGCTGGAGGCAACCATAGGCTCGGAGGTCTCAAACAGAGTAGCTAGTCCGCAAGACTCCCATAGGAGTCTCGTCTCAAGATCCCTGGCGATGTACATCCTGTACAAATCGCCTAAACCATCACATCCAAAGCCGTGATGTCGTGTCCTCCCGGGCGCGATGCCCTGTCTCACCCTCTCGGAAATGTGGCGGACAGGGGCGAAGAACAAGGTCCGCTCATCCCACTCCGAAAGCTGACCAAGTGAAGTGGAAGACGTAATGTCGTCCTCCACGGGCTGATGCTCCCGTCTAGTGTATCGGGACCGTGAACCCGAGCCTCGTTGTCTAGCCATGCTACATTGTGCAAAATTATCATGAATTAAGGTTCTATAGTATCTAAGGTTCGCCTAGCCGCATGATACTATGTTCGCAAAAACAGAATACGTAGTACTAAAACAGGGCACAAATTCAAATTAAGCATGACGGCATTTTTTCAAGCAATTAAACAATTTCTTGCAACACTATAGTGATTATTGTGACAAATTGAACAAGAATTGCTAGCAAAAACATCAAGAACAAGCCACATTGTTCTTCACGACCTTAAGATGTCCAACAATGGCAAGTTGCTCATTTCTTCACCAAATTGAGTCAAACAAGTCTCAAATTACTGCCAAGGCAATATATAAACATAATCAAGCAATTTCATGGCATAAAACTTGACAAACAAAGCAAATTGAGCATTATAAATTTCGAATTTTCATGAAATTCGTGAATAAACATGCCAAAAATTCATAAAAACCGATGTGAGTTTGAAGAAAACTTACATAGATCCGAAAAAAAGATGAAAAGAGCTTTGATTTGCAACAAATTTGAGCAAATTCGGTTGAGAAACGAGCAAGCAATGAGCAATTGAAGTTTCAGACTTCTTTCAAGCAGTTTCGCGACGAGCAACCAGCAAAATGAAGAAGGAAGGGGGTATTTAAGGAAATCCCCGTGTTGGCGCCAGGCCCTATGCATTGGCGTCACAAATTTTTCTTGGCGCCTGGCGCCAATATCAGCGCCTGACGCTTAGGCCAGCTGTGTGGCGCTGATGGTTTTTTAGCGACGCCAAAGCACCTAGCCACCTGGTGAGGTTGTGCTAGCCTTCTGCAACATATTTTTGGGTTCTTTGGTACGCCAGTTAGCCCCTCTGAGCAATTTGACATGATTTTGTAATCAGCTTGATTACGTAAAAAGATCGACCTGATAAGAGATCGTCTCACTTAGCTTAAAGCGCCTAAGCATTGGCTCATTAGCAAAAAGCACCGACATATAGGTTCAAGAGTAAAGGAGCACTGACATACAGGTTCAAAGCAACGGAAGCGCCGATGTACAGGCATAGCGGAAGCAAAGTTCAGGCGAACTTTTAAAGATCGACAGGCGTGGATCTTCGGTAATTTCCTTTGGAAAATTATCGCATCAAACGAAGGTGACTTCAAGAGAAGTTATCGCATCAAACGAAGGTGACTTCAAGAGAAGATATCTTTGACAGCATTCCCTAGCTTGCGGAGAGTTGTCACAAACAACTGGAGGTAATTTCGGGCGAAGTTGTCTTCGATCATATTCCCTTAGGCATGGAAGATGATCATAATGTGGATGAGGATTGTTTCAAGAGAAGTAGTCTTCGATGATGTTCCCTTGGATGTGGAATATTATCAATGCGGATGAGGATTATTTCAAGAGAAATAATCTTCGATGGTGTTCCCTAGGATGTGGAATATTATCATAGCGGAGGAGGATCGTTTCAGGCGAAGCAATCTTCCAAATTGGAAGCAGTTACAGGCGTAGCGGTTTTCAAGCGGGATGACATTCTCTAGCTTGTAGAGGTCATCAAAACAATCGGTTACTTTCAGAGACGTGTGCTTGATGGTGCAAGATACGCGTTTCTTAACTCTTTTATCTCTTTAACTAATGCTAGTTTTGCAGGTATCGGCGTTACAAGAGTGATTCAGGATCGCAGAACGTTCTGAATCATTATTCTCCGTCCCTATCGATGCTTTGACTTTTGTTTTCGAAACTTGCGTTTCTCCAAACTCAGTCAAAGTGGGGGCTTCTATAGACACCCATTTGTGTCTCCCCCAAACCAAACCCAGTGATGAGTGCCTTTCACGTCGAATCATAATCGAATGAAACGAAAGTATGAAAGGTCTAGTGTTGCGGATAGTTTTAATTTCTTTTCTCTTTTCTCTGTTTTTGAAAACTTATTTTAAGAAAACAGCCAATCCAGTTTGGTTGGTCCATGATATGGGTCCAATAGTAGTGTAGTTGGATGGGGCTTGCAAAGACCTTTCCAACGATATATTATAAGCCCAATTCCGATGAATATTGAGCAAATTATGGCCAATTTACTAAACTGGGCCCGGTTTGAGCTTTATGTACGGCCCAATGATCTAGGGGAGGGCCTAATATGATTTATCATTACTAATGCAATTAGGAATGGTTTTAGTTTTCTAGATTCTTTTAGAAGGTTCTTTTCATTCCTAATTCAATTAGCATTGATAAATTGACTTTTGTTGACTTTTCAGAGTTTTAATCAAAATCAAATGGCATTTTCGAAGAAATTATATTATTTTATCCTCCAGTACGGTAAACTTATCGGATTTTCGAAAACGCTTTAAATTTGAGTTTGGCGTCTAACCCCAGGCCTTGGCGCCTGGAACCAGGCCTGCCGCTTGGCGTTAGCCATTGGCGCCTGGCGCTAGTGTTGGTGCCTGGCGCCAGCTAGCCAGGGTTGGCGCCACCTCTGTTTTCTGAGCGTCAGACTCTGTTTTGTTTAATTTATCTTTCTGGCTGATTTTCTCTATAAATATCGTATTTAAAACTCTGTTTTCATTCATCAATAATCATCAATAATCATCAACAATCATTAATTCTTTAGCATTCTCTAAATCATTCATCTCTCTTAAAACATTCAATTCTTTCTTTGCTTTTCATACAAAATTCCGCATTCACAAGATCTAGAAACACCTAGCCATGTTCGAAGTTGCCTTCGCCCTAGACGTGAAAGGTTTTAATTTCTGAGGGTTTGGTCCCAAATCTCTCTTTCAATTATTTAATGTAATTTTTTGTTTATTATTTTCCTTGAAGTTACTAACGTGTGTATTTTGTTATTAGAAAGAGGTACGAGGCATCAAAGTAAGTACTTTAATGGTTTTAATTGATATTATGATGTAGACATCATGTTTATATTGTTATTATGATATTCCTAGTATCATGTTTAGGGTATTTTTAGTATTAAATATGATTGTTGCGATGCTTCCTATGTTCTTCCTAATATTTATGATTGCTAGTATCATGTTAGGGTTAAAGACTTGATTTTTATTGCTTAGTGATATGCTAGGGTTTGTTATTAATCTTGTTAGTATCATGCCTAGGATCTTGCTATGTTTATTATGCTTTAATATTAACATGAACATGATTATGATTATAATTACTATAATTTATGATTATGATGATTATGAATATTATTATTATAATAATTATTATTATCATGATTATTATTATGTTGCTTGATGCTTATTATTTATTGCTTGATCACACCTTTTATTGCATGTTTAAAGGGAATTAGTACTTGTAATCACGCTTAATAAGATATTAATAATCTTATTTAGGGTTAATATGATTATAATTTTAAGTGATCGCCAATAATAGTTTATTTGTGCATTAAATTCAACCAACATAGATTAAACAGGTTTAGGGTTAATCCTATTGATTGCATGTTAATCAGAAAGCGCACATGAATACGATCAGAATAAAGTAAAGGCCTATTATTAGGGCAGGTTCAATCTCTTTTAGGTTGGATTTGTACCTTCATCCCCGAACCCTTATTTGGTTCATGACCTTATGGAGTTGACGATCTCTTGGATCGTTACGGGGTGTAACCTTCACCTCGTGAACGGTTTACAAGTTCCTTAAAAACTTGTTGGCGACTCTTTTTCTCTATCTTCTTCCCTTTTGGACGTCACCGTACTTTAGTGTATGATCACAGTGGGGTTCGAGCTAGTGGGATTTTAAAGGCTTGAAATTATTCCCTACACTTTGTCTGCTACAAGGCAGTCATTGAAGCCGGCCTCCGGTTCCCCCTATATACCGGGATTAGGAAAATCTTGAAGGGGTACCATTTAGGAGTTTGGCAGCTCACCCCCAACTCGTGGGTGAACATTCTAAGTTACATCGCCGCCTGAGAGCTCCAGAATATAAACCCCAGCTTCTCCGCCTTCGCTCACATGCATTATTTGAGCAAGGCCCCAGCCAGTCATGGGGCATGGTATACTCTTACTACCTTGCCCCAATATCTGATGAGTTTGGACAAAGTGTCCAAGTGGTCCGGGTGGAAGGACAAGTTTTATTTGGTTTATTCCCCAACTCTGAGACATGCCCTCTCCCGGAGCTATCTACTAAGGCCCGGGAACAAATAATGGAGCCGGGATTCTTTGAAAGCACAACCAAGCCCATGGGGGATTGGACTCACATTATAGTTCCCAAAAACTAGATCCCCCATCCGGACTTCTTCAAGGACGAATGCTTCTTGTCCGCCTGCAAGTTAAGTCCCATGTTTCCCAAGGGTAGATCACCTTACATCCGGAGTGTTTGTTATTTTATTATAAACTTGCCACAATTTCTTCTAACCTTGAATTCTATTCATGCAGCCGACGCCTTGAAAATAGTCGATCCGGCAAAGACACCGGCTAAGTCAGCGGCGCAGCTGCGCAAGGAGGCGGCTCTTGCCAAGAATGCAGCCGTTGACGCCAAAGAGTCCAAAAAATGCGGGGTAAGACCGCCTGAGTATATTATTATTATTATTATTATTATTATTATTATTATTATTATTATTATTATTATTATTATTATTATTATTATTATTATTATTATTATTATTATTATTATTATTATTATTATTATTATTATTATTATTATTATTATTATTATATTTTATTATTTTTTTAAAGGCAGTTTGCCGGCTAGGTATACTTAACAACTTTCATTTTGCAAGACTCTGCAAAGCGAGTGCCACGATCCTTCTCCAAGCTTCTCAAAAGGCAAGGAGATGATCTGGAAAAAACTCCGGCTGCGAAGGCCGCCAGAAAGGACCCCCCTCCCCAGATAAGCTCTACTGCCAAATCCGATCATCCAACGACCGGAGGCAAATCTCCTTCTGTTATGAAGATTCTGAGCGAAAGCTCGGAATGTTCGCACCAAAAAGCGTCGGATGCCTCAACGGCATCAAAGGGTGGCTTGCCACCTAATGTTGTAGACGGTGCGGCAACAACCGGGGTGGAGCAGACGCCTGACGCCCCATCAGGACACCCAAGGTAAGGGAAGGATTGAAATACCTTGGCCACTTGACTTCATGAGAGTCAAGACTAAGGTTGACCCCTCTGGGGGTTCAGTCAGCAGCCGGTAACGGATGAGTGCCAACTATGTTGCCTCTTACTCACAGAGTAATCTGCTGAATATGCTAATTTTATGTGTGATTTTAAGATTAAAGCAGTAGAGTTGAAACAGGATGAGTTGATCCGGAGCTTGACGGCTGCGAACGATGAAGCCAACAGCCGGGCTGATGACCTTGAGCAAAAGTTGAAGGATGCCAAATTTGAGCTCAAGGCATTAGAGGATGCTGATCAGGAAAACACCTAACTCCGAGCAGACGTTTCTCGCCTGGGGGTTGATCTCGTCACTCTGCGAAACAAGCAGCCGGACGAGCTCGCCCAAGAGAAAAAGCGGCTGATGAAGGAGAATGAGCGAGATAATTTGGCCCGCCTGAAGATCACTTGGAGCCTCCTCTACCCAGATATAGACTTTGAGGTCTAAAACTCAGGTATGATTACGCCACTGAGGTGTATGATGCCCAAGTGCTGGGTGAGGCTCTACGCCTCACTTCAAAGATTGGGCTGCCGAGCAGGGATATGAAGTCTCTGATAATGAGGAGCCGGCGGCGGATGAGCAAAATGAAGGCCCAACTGGCAAAAATCAGCCGGAGCAGCGGCATCCACCTCAGCCCTAGGCGAGCCTCCCCACATTTTGCGGCAGTATTCCAACTTGTTTCTTTACCGGCTTGTATGCCGTGTAGTGTTGTATCTTTACCAACTATGGAGTTGGATTAACATTTTATTTCTTTCTCTCTTCACCGGATGTGACTCCGGTTAACACTTATTCTGGCCTTTGTGCCATTATTAATATTAACGAAGTATTCTAACTTAGTCGGTGTTTATATATGTTTGTGTTTGAATGAATTTTTCAATTTGAATTTTGCGTATGTTTGCAATTCTTTAATATTTTGCCTAACTTAAAAAAGCATGCGGCAATTTGCAATCCGGGTGCTCTTGCCCCTGGACGGCTGTGTGGTTGGTTTTATTCAAATTGATTGATTGGCTTGAAAACACTTGATACTAGGAGAAGTATGGATTGTTTTTGGGCCAATCAATCACAATGATGATTGTTCCAAACCAAGTGCACAGCCGGTCATTAGAGCGGGTGCTTTGAGCTTCTTACCCAGGCGGTTATGTTCCGTCTTGGGTTATCACAGCCATTGCACAAAATCTTTTGCCCCAATTGGGAGAGAGAGTGCAACTTTGGAATAAATAACCTAAATGAGAAGTTCAACCGGTAACCGACTGATGCCTCGGGGCATCCGGTATTCGGTAACTTAATCGTTCTTCATAGTTTATTCTGGTCAGGCGGCTATGAGTTGACCAATTCGGTCGTTCCATTTTTCGTCGTCTACATAGGTACGTAGAACCGACGAATAGTCTGTACTCTGCGACGATTGCACCCGGAGGGGTGTCGCCGGACGCCTTTGTCCATGTTGGGACAGGCGGTTTTATAAAATAAGCAACCATCCGGCCATTTTGGCCTTTGGTCTTGTTTGAGACCGGTTGTGTAGCCACTAAGCATTTTTGTGCTTAGTTTTTTAATCGGACCATTGGCCGAGCGTTATTACAACATTAAATTTACATTAAATGTCGAACTTAGTTGGTTAAACAAATAGTCCGTCGGAGTATTACCCAGGCGGATAAGCAATTATTAAATTACACCGAATATCACACTTAGTTAGTTAAACAAAGAGTCTGTCTGAGTATTACCCAGGCGGACAAGTAATTATAACATTAAATTACACTAAGTATCAAACTTAGTTAGTTAAACAAAGAGTCCGTCGGAGTATTACCCAGGCGGATAGACAATTATATAGATGAACTTACGCCAAGTGTCAAACTTAGGCAGTCCATCATGAGTTCCATCTTAGGATAACCCAGTTAGATAAGTAATAAAAATGGCAAAACAAATCTGCAAACAAAGTCTGAATTCTCATTAATTGACTTACTGTTTACAAAGATTTACATTTCTCAGAAGTAGTACTTTTTTAGGTTATCTACATTCCAAGTTCTAGGCAGACGCCGGCCGTCTTGGGTTTCCAGACGGTAGGTGTCGTCCCTGACTTCTTCATAAATCCGGTAGGGGCCTTCCCAATTAGGGGTTAGCTTTCCAGCCTCATTGGCCTTACCGGTTAACTCCATTTTTCGTAACACAAAGTCGTCAACTTTCAAAGGACGCCTGTGAACTTTCTTGTTATAGGCTCTGGTCATTCTCAGACGGTATATCTCATGGCGCAGGGCAACGTTGCCCCTGCGTTCCGGGAGGGAGTACCATGCTAGCCGCATGGCCTCCCAATTTGCTTCTTCATCATAAAGCATGACTCGTAGAGTCGGCTCATAATGTTCAATGGGCAAGACGACTTCAGCACCGTATACTATAAGAAATGGGGTTTCACCGGTTGCCCCTTTGGTAGTAGTCCGGATGGCCCATAGGACACTGATAAGCTCTTCTGCCCATAAGCCACCGGCTCTTTCAACTTCCTTTTTTATGTCGTCTGAGATGAGTTTGTTAAAGGCTTCAACTTGGCCGTTTGCTTGGGGTCGGCCAACTGATGCAAAACAATGTGAGATACCCTGATCTCCCAACCAAGTCTTAAGATGAGGGGTTTCAAACTGAGGGTCATTATCAAACACCATAGACATACGTACCCCAAACCGGGTGATGATGTTCTTCCAAATGAAAGAGGTGACATCCTTTGTCTTGATGTTCTTAACCGGCTCAGCTTCTACCCATTTGGTGAAATAATCCACAACCACCAAAATGTAGCGCTTTCCACCTTGAGCAGGCGTATAAGGACCCAAAATATCCATGCCCCATTTAGCAAACGGGACTGGGCTGTGGATTGCCGTTAGGTCAGTAGCCGGGCGATGAATAAGTTTGCCAAACCTCTGGCATTTGTCACATCTCTTCACCAACACTTTAGCGTCTGCTTCAAGAGTAGGCCAAAAGTAATGCCGCCTGGCTCTGACGGCTAGGGACCTGCCGCCTATATGTGAGGCACAGTACCCAACATGCAATTCTTCGAGAAATTCTTTCCCCTTTTCTGAGGTAACACACTTCAATAGAGGTTTAAGGAAACCCGCCTTCAAGAGCTCTCTGTTTCTCAACTCGAAGTTTGTTGCTCGCTTTTTCATGGCGGTTGCTTCCTATGGTGAATCAGGAAGTATGCCGGTTACTAAATATGCCCGGATGCCATCCATCCAGGTAGAGCTTCGGTCCAGAATTCCAATGGGCTCTTCATATATGCTTCTCTTTTCAAGAACTTCCCAAAAGACCGACCGAGGCGTATCACAGCAGGCGGATGAAGCCAATTTGGACAACGCATCCGCCTTATTGTTATCCGACCTGGGCACTTGATTCAGACGGAATTCCTCAAGTGCCCCAGCCTCTTCTTTGACTGCCTGAAGGTATTTGATCATAGCCGGATGAGTTGCCTCATATTTTCCCTCATACTGGCTAACGACCAACTGTGAATCAGAGTAGGCGTCAATTTTAGTTGCCCCTGCTGTCTTACACTTGCGAATTCCGGCTAGCAGGGCTTCATACTCCGCCTCGTTATTTGAGGCTTGAAACTTAAACCGTAGTGCATATTCAAATCTGTCCCCTTCAGGGGCCTCATATATAATTCCTACACCGCAGCCGTTCTTCGTCGAGCTCCCGTCTACATACACTTTCCAAACCTGATCAATGTTATCCGGTTGCACTAGTCGTGTCATTTCAACAATGAAGTCGGCAAAGGCCTAACCTTTCACTGCCTTTCTAAGTTCAAAAGTGATTTCAAGACTTTGCATTTCAATAGCTCATTCCAACATTCTGCCGGATGATTCCAAGGTAGACATTGGTCGCTTGAGGGGCTGGTCGGTGTAAATTACCACCGGAAGGGCCAGAAAATACGGCTTTAATTTCTTGAAAGCCATATACAAGGAAAGGCCAAATATTTCAACCATGGGATACCGGAGTTCAGTATTTTTTAGAACATGGCTAATGAAATAGACCGGGAGCTGAATGTCGTCTCTCTCAGCAAAGAGAACAGCACTGAGGGCATGATTCTGAGACGGCTAGGTACATGTATAACACCTCTTTAGGCAGTGGACTAACAAGCCTTGGCAAAGAGTGCAAGTGTTCTTTCAGCCGTTGAAAAGCCGCCTCAGCATCATCCCCCCATTCAAATCTGGTCTTCTTCCTGATTGCTTGGAAGAAGTAAAGGCATTTGTCACCTGACCGGCTGAGGAACATCCCCAAGGCCGCCAGGTAACCGATTAGTCTTTGAGCTTCCTTGAGAGTGCAGGGTGACTTCAGGTCAATTACCGCCTGTATCTTCTCGGGGTTAGCCTCTATCCCCCTTTGATCAATCAGGAATCCGATAAACTTCCCAGACTCAACACCAAAGACGCATTTCTTAGGATTTAACATAAACTTATGCCGCGTGAGTGTGGTGAAGATTTCTCGGAGATCAGCAAGGTGATCCGCCTACTGCTTGGATTTGACTATCATGTCATCAATGTACGCCTCCACATTCCTCCCAATTTGATTAATGAAGACCGTATTAATCATCCGTTGGAATGTAGCCGGCGCATTTTTCAAGCCAAACGACATCATAGTGTAACAGAATAACCCCTGATCAGTGACGAAGGTCGTCTTCTCTTGATCAGTCTTCCACAGGGGTATCTGATGGAAGCCGGAGTAGGCATCCATGAAACTCATCAAGGCATGCCCGGTTGTCGAATCGACCAGACTTTCGATCTTAGGAAGCAGATAATTATCCTTAAGACATGCCTTGTTGAGGTCTGTGTAATCAACACACATACGCCAGGTACCATTCGGCTTCTTTACAAGCACAACATTCGCCACCCAGTCGGGAAAATTACATGGCCGAATGAACCCAGCGTCCAATAGCTTTTTTGCTCGCTGTGATTTCTTTTCTTTTGCCGGATGGGCTTCTTTTTAGGATCCACGGCGAGTTTGTGGACAGCAAGATCCGGGCTGACGCCTGGCATCTCTTCCACTTCAAAGGCAAAAATTTCTTTGAATTCATTCAGCAGGAGGTGCAAGTCTACACCCAACTTAGCATAAGCAACCGTCCCAACCTTTACAGTACGCTCTGGACGGCTGTCGTCCAGAGGTATATCAACATGTTCTCCAGCCGGTTGGGGACGGAGCTCATCTGACCGTTCCCCGGTCAGTGAATGCTATTTTTTTCTCTTTCTTCACCTCCACCAGCAGAGGTGCCTTTCTTTTCTATCCGGCTGCTGGTGGGGCTGGGGCTGGGTCGGCATCCTTGACATTGTCAAGGTCTATTGGCTCCTTGCTATCTGGGGCCACATTATCTTTGACGGCTGAGAGATAGCACTTCTGGGCCGTCTTCTGATCCCCATTCAAGGAACCAACAAAGTCGTCATCCCTCTCATACTTGATGAGCTTGAGGGAAAGGATGATTACAACCTTGGCTTCGTTTAGGGTTGGCCGGCCCAGAATAATGTTGTAGGCGGTCAGCTCCTCAACGACCAAGAACTTGACGACCAGGTGTCGCCCTTTTCCTTTCTCACCCAGCCGGATTAGCAAATCAACCCTTCCGACTAGGTAAACCATTCCACCCCCAAAACCAACCAAGGGGTGGGTAATCGGATGCATGCTGCTGACATTGTATTTCAGCTTTTGCAGGCACCGGAGGCTGATGATGTCTGATGAGCTGCCGGTGTCAATAAGGATCCGTCCAACCAGCTGGTTGGAAACCTCACATTCAATGACAACTGGGTAATCATGCGGACGGCGGACGCTGCCCCTGTCCTTCTCAGTGATCAGGACGTCTGGGAAGGAGGAGCTAGCATACGCCTTCTTATCATCATCTTTGTCCATCTTTCGAAGATGGCTCTTGGTGCCCCGGATGGTAGGGCCACCGCATGAGAACCCGCTTACTATTGTGTAGACCGGCTCCTTATCAGTGTCCGAACTACTAGCAGGTTGAGCCGTCTTAGACTCCTGCCCCTTGTTCTTCTTATTAGTCCCTTTGGACTTAGAAATGTAGGACTTTAACAGCCCCTTGTCAGCCAGACGGTCCAACGCCTGTTGAAGGCTGAAGCAGTTGTTGGTGTCATGGCCAACTTCCTCATGGTATTGGCAGAATTTGTTTTTGTTCCTTGATTGAATGGAACTTTTCATTGGATTTGGCTTCTCTAGAGACAGCCGGTCCTTAATTTCCATGAGGATGGAGTTGCAGTCCTTATTAAACTCGTACTTAGGAACGTACAGTTTAAATTCTTTCTTCTTCTTCTGAGACGGCTGGTCAGAGTCACTAACGGTTAAGATTTCTTTTCTTTTCTTGCTCTCTTCTTTCTTTTTGGTCGGCTGTCTTTCTGCTTGTCAGAATTCTTGGAGTCCGACTGATTACCAGGCGAGCAGAGGTCGGTTGCTTGAATGTAGCTTTCCGCCTCCCTCAGGGCCGTCTATAAGGTGAAAGCCCCTTTTCTGACTAGGTCGAACTTAAACGTCGACCCGTCTCTCAAACCCTTAAAAAAGTCTGTAATCATATTGAACCGTCTGACATAGGAGCTCGACCCTTCTCTCTCCCCCTGCTTAATGGTGCTCAAGTCAAGGCTTGTTTTCTTTGCAGGGATGTTCATTGAGAAGTTGGAAGCAAACAGGAAGGAAAGCTTCCTGAAACTATCGATGGACCCGGCTGGCAAGTTGTCAAACCATTGTTGGGCAATACCCTTCTATGTAGCCGGGAAGCACCGACACCAAGTGGCATCATCCAACCCTTGTAAGTACATGAGGTTGGTGTATTCCATGAGATGATCTTCCGGGTTGGTGGTACCATCATAGGTACCTACCAACACATTTTTAACCTTGGCCGGCTATGCCGCCTCAGTTATCTTCCGGGTGAACGCAAAAGGTTGTTCACCCAGGCGGAGCAGACGGAGCTGCCAGTCCAGTGGCTGGACATTGTTGTATGCCACCTGACCTCCAAAGAAGGTCGACTGCATGAAATGAGGAGGATACTGACCGTAGACCTGAGAAGGTACATACGGTGCAGTCCCAATCATCTGAGGGACAGAATGGACGGTATTACCGCCTGTCTGGCTCTCATGTAGGGAAACTGAATTCCCAGCAGAGGTGTTGTTGAAGCTGTCTAGAAAGTTCGACGTAGAAGCCGACTCAGACAACTGCTGATTCCTCTTGCGGGTGATGATCTCCCGGGCATCAAGAGTTGATTTTTTGCTTCCCATCGGCTGTTGAGTCCATCGGGCATTGTTGGTATTCCTCTTAGGCAGAAGAATTTTTGACCAATTAATGGTCCCGTCTGCCTTCTTCCTTGGATGAGGAGTTAGCTGCCGATCTCTGACTGACTTCCCCTTTTATAGAGGAGTCTTTTTTGCCGACTGACCCCTACTTGGGCCAGCCCGACTCTTAGTGATCAGATCTTTGATTTCACCCTTGAAACTTGTCATGAATCTCATGAGTTCGTCTCTGGTGACAGGTGCTGATCCAGCTGCCGTGTGGGTTTCCCCTTCCGGCTGCCCAGGAGGTCGACTTGTACCCGCCTGGGTGGCACCCCGCTCCAGAGTGTCTCTGGGCCGGATGCGCTTGGTTATCAGAGAGCCATCATCGGCTGTATAGGTTTCAACCTGAGGATCTTCATCCTCTTGGTCTGTGAAAACTTCCGGGTCATCGCCCAGACGCTTAGGGGGTGGTACAGACTCTTGAACCATCTTCAAGGTACTCTCCCTAAGACGGCGCCAAATGTTTTGGGTGTTTTTGTCCCTCGGGAGAGTTACGTCACAAAGACTGGTCCGGCTGAGTTGTACCTACAAAACAACGGAGACTCCGGGTGGTTGGAGCTCTGCCTCCGAAGATCAAGTTAGTAACTTGAAAGGGAATAAAGAGTACGGAAATTTAGGTGAGGATCTGCTTGGATTCCAAGCTCAGGTGTTTCTCTGATGAGAGAGAATGTGGGTGTAATAAATGATTGAACGTGTCCCCAAAGTGGGGAAATATCTCCCTATTTATAGGGTCGTTGGAGAATGTGCCCCTATCTAGGTCACTTGACCTAGATTTTAGTGGGCTGCGCCGTTTTACGGCGCTTCTTAGGATTGGCCCTTGAAGGCCGCCATTTCAAAGGTTTATCCAAGGGGGCCAAGTGTCAAGAGGATATTAGGCCACGTGGGCCATCCTGAACTCGACATGTGGCCTCCTCTCATTGGTCCACGTATCTAGGGTATTTTTACCCTAAACATACATCACAACGAAAACCGCAAAAACTCCTATACAATGCTCCTGCTTATTTGAATTAATCCATCTCCATGAATTACCCTATAATTCCAAAAGAAAAACAAGTGAAAGAAAAGAAAATAAAAGAAAGGTAATTAAGAAAATATAAATCAAAAGGAAAGGTTAAAAATCTCCTGGTTGCCTCCTGGGAAGCGCTTGCTTAAGGTCCTAAGCTCGACCATTCCTCCAAATCATGGAGGATCAAAGGACACCACCTTACTCAAAGTGGCGGAAAGTATGAACTTCTCTTCATATTGTAGAAACTCCTCGTTGTTGCTTGATGAAACCTCATTTGCTTGAACTTCAAAAACAACTTTTTCATTCTTCAACTTCAATCTCATCCGCTTCTTCCTAGAAGCCCTTGCCTTTTTCTTAGCCTTGTTTCTTCTTGTAGACGATCTAACACCATCTACTTCCTTGGAACCATCCTCCTCCTCTTGAGGACCAAGCTCAAACCAATGTGAAATGTCTATTACCTCTTCGTCCTTGGTCTTTGAAAGCTTTTCTTCATCACTAACTTTCATTCAATCAAACTTCATAAGCACATCATCAAAAATCTCATGAATATGGTTAGATTAAGAGTTAATCACACACACATTATCCAATGAACGAAGGGAATATATCATTCATGACTCCTTTCATAAAAGACGAGGATTCATGCAATTGTTTTAGCTTAAAACTCTCTTTTTCATTACCAACTCTCAAAGTGATACGGTCGCCCTTAACATCTATTAGAGCACCCGAAGTAGCTAAGAATGATCTCCCTAGAATAATAGAAATGTGGTCATTGTTTTGGGTGTTTTTGTCCCTTGGGAGAGTTACGTCACAAAGACTGGTCCGGCTGAGTTGTACCTGCAAAACAACGGAGACTCCGGGTGGTTGGGCTCTGCCTCCGAAGATCAAGTTAGTAACTTGAAAGGGAATAAAGAGTACGGAAATTTAGTTGGGGATCTGCTTGGATTCCAAGCTCAGGTGTTTCTCTAATGAGAGAGAATGTGGATGTAATAAATCATTGAACGTGTCCCCAAAGTGGGGAAATATCTCCCTATTTATAGGGTCGTTGGAGAATGTGCCCCTGTCTAGGTCACTTGACCTAGATTCTAGTGGGCTGCGCCGTTTTACGGCGCTTCTTAGGATTTGGGCCCTTGAAGGCCGTCATTTCAGAGGTTTATCCAAGGGGGCCATGTGTCAAGAGGATATTAGGCCACGTGGGCCATCCTAAACTCGACATGTGGCCTCCTCTCATTGGTCCACGTGTCTATGGTATTTTTACCCTAAACATTTTCCCCTCACGGGGGTCACGTGCGTATCACGTGAGGCCTGTGACACGTGTCCACCTATCAGAGGTGAACAGTAACGGGTAGTAAAATTTGAATTTCAAATAGGAATTTCCCCCGTTTTAACCTTCTATAAATAGAAGTTTACCTCCCCCTTTTTCCTCACCTTATTCACATTTGACTTTTTAGAGAGAGAAAGAGAGAGCTTCTAGAGAGAGATTCTCTACCTCCGTCTGCGTCAAAATATTTTCAAGCTTCCGTGTGCTAGCAGTTCAACACCCGGTTTACCGGCTATAGCGATTTTCAGATTAATCAGAGTTAAAGTAAGGTAACCGCCTGTACCATTTTAGATTTTCTCCTTTTAAACTTGTATACATTCTTTCTCCGCCTGTATACATAGTTTTAGAAAATAAAAATGAGTTCTCAATCAACACACTCGGCAATGCCTAGGACACTCAGCCGGTCCCCCGGAACGGCTGAGTCTAGAACAGGGGGTGCCTTTTCTGGACTGTCAGAACCGATGTGCTCATCTCCGAATTCCTCCCTCTCTGTGTCTTTGCATGACACAATGGCCAGAACGAAACAAACAGCCAGAAGGTATAGGAGCTGGCGCACTATATCAGTGCCAGCCGATGAGGTTGTCCCATACGGGGAACAGAGGGATTTGGAGGAGAGTAGTTCTGATGAAGAGGATCCCTCTACTTCCGGGAGATCAAGTGTACGAGAGGTAGCTAGGCGGTGAGGAAGCCGCCTCCTCTAACGGAACCGGGGATGCTGAGGTCGGCGAAGGGTCAAGGGCCGAATCTTCAGGCTCTAACCAGGATAACTTTGCGGCTGACTATCAGCAGCCGCCTAAGGTCGCCGACCACCCCAACCCCAAACGAACTAGAATGCTGCCGGGTAACATTGCCCTACTAAAGAGCGGCTTTAAGGCTTTTAAAGAGAAGCACTCCTTTGGAAGGGGCTGGGACATCTTCGTTCCGCCGGCTGACGCAGTAATGGCCTGGAGCGATGACAATGATAACACAGACCATTACTTTGTCTGCTACGAGGCAGTCATTGAAGCCGGCCTCCGGTTCCCCCTTCATACCGGGATTAGGAAAATCCTGAAGGGGTACGATTTAGGAGTCTGGCAGCTCACCCCCAACTCGTGGGTGAACATTCTAAGTTACAACGCCGCCTGCAAGCTCCAGAATATAAACCCCTGCTTCTCCGCCTTCGCTCACATGCATTATTTGAGCAAGGCCCCAGGCGGTCATGGGGCATGGTATACTCTTACTACCTTGCCCCAGTATCTGATGAGTTTTGACAAAGTGTCCAAGTGGTCCGGGTGGAAGGACAAGTTTTATTTGGTTTCTTCCCCAACTCTGAGACATAACCGGACACTGCGCCGGTACAACACCAAGCCGGCTCTTCTGGGCGGAGCTATCTTCTAAGGCCTGGGAATAAATAATGGAGCCAGGATTCTTTGAGACCACAACCGAGCCCATGGGGGATGGCACTCACATTATAGTTCCCAAAAACTGGATCCCCTATTCGGGCTTCTTCAAGGACGAATGCTTCTTGTCCGCCTGCGGGTTATGTCCCATGTTTCCCAAGGGTAGATAACCTTATATCCGGAGTGTTTGTTATTTTATTATAAACTTCCCACAATTTCTTCTAACCTTGAATTCTATTCATGCAGCCGACGCCTTGAAAATGGCCGATCCGGCAAAGACACCGGCTAAAACAGCGGCGCAGCTGCGCAAGGAGGTGGCTCTTGCCAAGAAGGCAGTCGTTGACGCCAAAGAGTCCAAAAAAGGCGGGGTAAGACCGCCTGAGTATATATTATTATTTATTTATTTATTTATTTATTTATTTATTTATTTATTAAAGGCAGTTTGCTGGCTGGGTATACATAATAACTTTCATTTTGCAGGACTCTGCAAAGCGAGTGCCACGATCCTTCTCCAAGCTTCTCAAAAGGCAAGGAGATGATCTTGAAAAAACTCTGGCTGCGAAGGCTGCCATAAAGGACCCCCCTCCCCGGACAAGCTCTGCTGCTAAATCAGATCGTCCAACGACCGGAGGCAAATCTCCTTCTGTTATGAAGATTCTGAGCGAAAGCTTGGAACGTTTGCAACAGAAAGCGCCAGATGCCTCAACGGCATCGAAGGGTGGCTTGCCACCTAATGTTGCAGACGGTGCGGCAACAACCGGGGAGGAGCAGACGCCTACGCCCCATCCGGACACCCAAGGTAAGAGAAGGATTGAAATACCTTGGCCACTTGACTTCATGAGAGTCAAGACTAAGGTTGACCCCTCTGGGGGTTTAGTCAGCAGCCGACAACGGATGAGTACCAACTATGCTGCCTCTTACTCACAGAGTACTACTTTTGGTGCAGATCTGACATCCGACGAGCCGGATCTTGTAGGTTTCGCAAAACGGATGATGAGGACCCTCACCTGATCAGAAAAGAACTCCATACCTGATCTGCAGGTAGTGGACTTTGACCGGATAATGGGCCAGTTGGCTGAGGTAAAGAATCCCATAACCCTGATATCTTTTCTTTTAATTTTACTAAGTAAATCATAATCCGACTGCTCTTTTTCTTAGGTAATGCTGAGGATGGACGGACTCCGGGGCCCCTTTAGGCGGAAGCAAGAAGAGGTAAATGACGCCAAACGAAGGGCCCTTGAAAACCTCAACTCTGCTGAATATGCTAATTATATGTGTGATTTTAAGATTAAAGCAGTAGAGTTGAAACAGGAGGAGCTGATCCAGAGCTTGACGACTGCGAACGATGAAGCCAACAGCCGGGCTGATGCCCTTGAGCAAAAGTTGAAGGATGCCAAATTTGAGCTCAAGGCATTAGAGGATGCTGATCAGGAAAACACTTAACTCCGAGCAAATGTTTCCCGCCTGGGGGTTGAGCTCGTCACTCTGCGAAACAAGCAGTCGGACGAGCTCGCCCAAGAGCAAAAGCAGCTGATGGAGGAGAATGAGCGAGATAATTTGTCCCGCCTGAAGATCACTTGGAGCCTCCTCTACCCAGATATAGACTTTGAGGTCTATAAACTCAAGTATGATTACGCCACTGAGGTATATGATGCCCAAGTACTGGGTGAGGCTCCTCCGCCTCGCTTCAAAGATTGGGCTGACGAGCAGGGATATGAAGTCTCTGATAATGAGGAGCCGGCGGCGGATGAGCAAAATGAAGGCCCAAATGGCCAAAATCAGCCGGAGCAGCGGCATCCACCTCAGCCCTAGGCGGGCCTCCCCACATTTTGCGGCAGTATTCCAACTTGTTTCTTTACCGGCTCGTATGACGTGTAGTGTTGTATCTTTACCAACTATGGAGTTGGATTAACATTTTATTTATTTATCTCTTCACCGGATGTGACTCCGGTTAACACTTATTCTGGCCTTTGTGCCATTATTAATATTAACGAAGTATTTCGACTTAGTCGGTGTTTATATATGTTTGTGTTTGAATGAATTTTTCAATTTGAATTTTGCATATGTTTGCAATTCTTTAATATTTTGCCTAACTTAAATAAGCATGAGGCAATTTGCAATCCGGGTGCTCTTGCCCCTGGAAGACTGTGTGGTTGGTTTTATTTCAAATTGATTGATTGGCTTGAAAACACTTGATACTAGGAGAAGTATGGAGTGTTTTTAGGCCAATCAATCACAATGGTGATTGCCCCAAACCAAGTGCACAGCCGGCCATTAGAGCGGGTGCTTTGAGCTTCTTACCTAGGCGGTTATATTCCGTCTGGGGTTATCACAGCCATTGCACAAAATCTTTTGCCCTAATTGGGAGAGAGAATGCAACTTTGGAATAAATAACCTAAGTGAGAACTTCAACCGGTAACCGACTGATGCCTCGGGGCATCTGGTATTCGGTAACTTAATCGTTCTTCATAGATTATTCTGGTCAGACGGCTATGAGTTGACCAATTCGGTCGTTCCATTTTCGTCGTCTGCATAGGTACGTAGAACTGACGAATAGCCTGTTCTCTGCGACGATTGCACCCGGAGGGGTGTCGCCGGACGCCTTTTTCCATGTTGGGACAGGCGGTTTTATAAAATAAGCAACCATCCGGCCATTTTGGTCTTTGGTCTTGTTTGAGACCGGTTGTGTAGCCACTAAGTGTTTTTCTGCTTAGTTTTTTAATCGGACCATTTGCCGAGCGTTATTACAACATTGAATTTACACTAAATGTCGAACTTAGTTGGTTAAACAAATAGTCCGTCGGAGTATTACCCAGGCGGACAAGCAATTATTAAATTACACCAAGTATCACACTTAGTTAGTTAAACAAAGAGTCCGTCTGAGTATTACCCAGGCGGACAAGTAATTATAACATTAAATTACACCAAGTATCAAACTTAGTTAGTTAAACAAAGAGTCCGTCGGAGTATTACCCAGGCGGATAAACAATTATATAGTTAAACTTACGCCAAGTGTCAAACTTAGGCAGTCCATCAAGAGTTCCATCTTAGGATAACCCAGTCAGATAAGTAATAAAAATAGCAAAACAAATCTGCAAACAAAGTATGAATTCTCATTAATTGACTTACTGTTTACAAAGATTTACATTTCTCAGAAGTAGTACTTTTTTAGGTTATCTACATTCCAAGTTCTAGGCAGACGCCGGCCGTCTGGGGTTTCCAGACGGTAGGTGCCGTCCCTGACTTCTTCATAAATCCGGTAGGGGCCTTCCCAATTAGGGGTTAGCTTTCCAGCCTCATTGGCCCTACCGGTTGCCTCCATTTTTTGTAACACAAAGTCGTCAACTTTTAAAGGACGCATGTGCACTTTCTTGTTGTAGGCTCTGGTCATTCTCAAACGGTATATCTCATGGCGCAGGGCAACGTTTCCCCTGCGTTCCGGGAGGGAGTCCAATGCTAGCCGCATGGCCTCCCAATTTGCCTCTTCATCATAAAGCATGACTTGTAGAGTCGGCTCGTAATGTTCAATGGGCAAGATGGCTTCAACACCGTATACCATAAGAAATGGGGTTTCACCGGTTGCCCCTTTGGCAGTAGTCCGGATGGCCCATAGGACATGGATTAGCTCTTCTGCCCATAAGCCACCGGCTCTTTCAACTTTTTTTTTTATGCCATCTTAGATGAGTTTGTTGAAGGCTTCAACTTGGTCGTTTTCTTTGGGTCGGCCGACTGATGCAAAACAATGTGAGATACCCTGATCTCCCAACCAAGTCTTAAGATGAGGGGTTTTAAACTGAGGGCCATTATCAAACACCATAGACATAGGTACCCCAAACCGGGTGATTATGTTCTTCCAAATGAAAGAGATGACATCCTTTGTCTTGATGTTCTTAACCGGCTCAGCTTCTACCCATTTGGTGAAATAATCCACAGCCACCAAAATGAGCAGGCGTATAAGGACCCAAGATATCCATGCCCCATTTAGCAAACGGGACTGGGCTGTGGATTGCCGTCAGGTCAGTAGCCGGGCGGTGAATAAGTTTGCCAAACCTCTGGCATTTGTCACATCTCTTCACCAACTCTTTAGCGTCTGCTTCAAGAGTAGGCCAAAAGTAATGCCGCCTGGCTCTTACGGCTAGGGATCTGCCGCCTATATGTGAGGCACAGTACCCAGCATGTAATTCTTCGAGAAATTCTTTCCCCTTTTCTAGGGTAACACACTTCAATAGAGGTTTAAGGAAACCCGCCTTGAAGAGCTCTCCGTTTCTCAACTCGAAGTTTGCTGCTCGCTTCTTCATGACGGCTGCTTCCTGTGGTGAATCAGGAAGTATGTCGTCTGCTAAATATGCCCGGATTCCAACCATCCAGGTAGAGCTTTGGTCCAGAATTCCAATGGGCTCTTCATATATGCTTCTCTTTTCAAGAATTTCCCAAAAGACCGACCGAGGCGTATCACAGCAGGCGGATGAAGCCAATTTGGACAACGCATTCGCCTGATTGTTATCCGACCTGGGCACTTGATTTAGACGGAATTCCTCAAGTGCCCCAACCTCTTATTTGACTGCCTGAAGGTATTTGATCATAGCCGGATGAGTTGCCTCATATTTTCCCTCATACTGGCTAACGACCAACTATGAATCAGAGTAGGCGTCAATTTTAGTTGTCCCTACTGCCTTACACATGCTAATTCCGGCTATTAGGGCTTCATACTCCGCCTCGTTATTTGAGGCTTGAAACTTAAACCGCAGTGCATATTCAAATTTGTCCCCTTCAGGGGCCTCATATATAATTCCTGCAGCGCAGCCGTTCTTCGTCGAGCTCCCGTCTACATACACTTTCCAAACCTGGTCAATGTTATCCGGTTGCACCAGTCGTGTCATTTCAACAATAAAGTCGGCAAACGCCTGACCTTTCACTGCCTTTATAGGTTCAAAAGTGATTTCAAGACTTTGCATTTCAATAGCCCATTTCAACATTCTGCCGGATGATTCCAAGGTAGACATTGGCCTCTTGAGGGGCTGGTCGATGTAAATTACCACCGGAAGGGCCAGAAAATATGGCTTCAATTTCTTGAAAGCCATATACAAGGCAAGGCCAAATTTTTCAACCATAGGATACTGGAGCTCAATATTTTTTATAACATGGCTAATGAAATAGACCGGGAGCTGAATGTCGTCTCTCTCAGCAAGGAGAACAACACTGAGGGCATGATCTGAGATGGCTAGGTACATGTATAACACCTCTTTAGGCAGTGGACTAACAAGCCTTGGCAAAGAGTGCAAGTGTTCTTTCAGCCGTTGAAAATCCGCCTCAGCATCATCCCCCCATTCAAATCTGGTCTTCTTCCTGATTGCTTGGAAGAATTAAAGGCATTTGTTACCTGACCGGCTGAGGAACCTCCCCAAGGCCGCCAGGCAACCGGTTAGTCTTTGAGCTTCCTTGATAGTGCGGAGAGACTTCATGTCAATTACCGCCTGTATCTTCTCGGGGTTAGCCTCTATCCCCCTTTGATCAATCAGGAATCCGAGAAACTTCCCAGACTCAACACCAAAGACGCATTTCTTAGGATTTAACATAACCTTATGCCGCCTGAGTGTGGTGAAGTTTTCTCGGAGATCAGCAAGGTGATCCGCCTGCTGCTTGGATTTGACTATCATGTCATCAATGTACACCTCCACATTCCTCCCAATTTGATTAATGAAGACCGTATTAATCATCCGTTGGAATGTAGCCGACGCATTTTTCAAGCCAAACGGCATCACAATGTAACAGAATAACCCTTGATCATGGACAAAGGTCGTCTTCTCTTGATCTTTCTTCCACAGGGGTATCCGATGGAAGCCGGATTAGGCATCCATGAAACTCATCAAGGCATGCCCTGTTGTCGAATCGACTAGACTGTCGATCTTAGGAAGCGAATATTGTCCTTAGGACATGCCATGTTGAGGTCTATGTAATCAACACACATACACCATGTACCATTCGTCTTCTTTACAAGCACAACATTCGCCATCCAGTCGGGAAAATTACATGGTCGAATGAACCCAGCGACCAACAGCTTTTTTACTTCGGTAGCTGCCGCCTGACTTCTCTCCTCGCCGTGATTTCTTTTCTTTTGCCGGATAGGCTTCTTTTTAGGATCCACGGCGAGTTTGTGGACAGCAAGATCCGGGCTGACGTCTGGCATCTCTTCCACTTCAAAGGCAAAAATGTCTTTGAATTCATTCAGTAAGAGGTACAAGTCTGCACCCAACTTAGCATAAGCAACCATCCCAACCTTTACAGTACGCTCTAGAAGGCTGTCGTCCAGAGGTATATCAACATGTTCTCCAGCCGATTGGGGACGGAGCTCATCTGACCGTTCCCCGATCAGTGAATGCTATTTTTTTCTCTTTCTTCACCTCCACCAGCAGAGGTGCCTTTCTTTTCTTTCCGGCTGCTGGTGGGGCTGGGGCTGGGTCGGCATCCTTGACATTGTCAAGGTCTATTGGCTCCTTGCTGTCTGGGGCCACAGTATCTTTGACGGTTGAGAGATAGCACTCCCGGGCCGTCGTCTGATCCCCATTCAAGGAACCAACAAAGTCGTCATCCCTCTCATACTTGATGAGCATGAGGGAAGGGATGATTACAACCTTGGCTTCGTTGAGGGTTGGCCGGCCCAGAATAATGTTGTAGGCGGTCAGCTCCTCAACGACCAAGAACTTGACGACCAGGTGTCGCCCTTTTCCTTTCTCACCCAGCCGGATTGGCAAATCAACCCTTCCGACTAGGTAAACCATTCCACCCCTAAAACCAACCAAGGGGTGGGTAACCGGATGCATGCTGCTGACATTGTATTTCAGCTTTTGCAGGCACCGGAGGCTGATGATGTCTGATGAGCTGCCGGTGTCAATAAGGATCCGTCCAACCAGCTGGTTGGCAACCTTACATTCAATGACAACCGGGTCATCATGCGGACGGCGGACGCTGTCCCTGTCCTTCTCAGTGATCAGGACGTCTGGGAAGGAGGAGCTAGCATACGCCTGCTCATCATCATCTTTGTCCATCTTTCGAAGATTGATCTTGGTGCCCCGGATGGTAGGGCCACCACATGAGAACCCGCCTGCTATTGTGTAGACCGGCTCCTTATCAGTGTCCGAACTACTAGCAGGCTGGGGTGTCTTAGACGCCTGCCCCTGGTTCTTCTTATTAGTCCCTTTGGACTTAGAAATGTAGGACTTTAACATCCCCTTGTCAGCTAGACGGTCCAACGCCCGTTGAAGGCTCAAGCAGTCGTTGGTGTCATGGCCAACTTCCTCATGGTATTGGCAGAATTTGTTTTTGTTCCTTGATTGAATGGAACTTTTCATTGGATTCGGCTTCTCTAGGGACAGCCGGTCCTTAATTTCCATGAGGATGGAGTTACAGTCCTTATTAAACTCGTACTTAGGAATGTACGGTTTAAATTCTTTCTTCTTCTTCTGAGACGGCTGGTTAGAGTCACTAACCGTCCAGATTTCTTTTCTTTTCTTGCTCTCTTCTTTCTTTTTGGCCGGCTAAGAAGGCCGGCTGTCTTTCGGTTGTCAGACTTCTTGGAGTCCTACTGATTACCAGGCGAGCAGAGGTCGGTTGCTTGAATGTAGCTTTCCGCCTCCCTAAGGGCCGCCTGTAAGGTGAAAGCCCCTTTTCTGACTAGGTCAAACTTAAAAGTCGACCCGTCTCTCAGACCCTTAAAAAAGTCTGTAAAGGCTACCTCATCAGACAATCCATGGATCTGAATTCTAATCAGATTGAACCGCCTGACATAGGAGCGCAGCCCTTCTCTCTCCCCCTGCTTAATGATGCCCAAGTCAAGACTTGATTTCTTTGCAGGGATGTTTGATGAGTGACATTTATGTCACTCGTAGGAAGTATTTTTAGAGTCATTTTTGCGTTTATTTTATCTTATTTTCCCTTTCTTTCTCTTGTTTTCTCTTTAATAAAGTTTCTTGTTTATTTTGGTAATTTTGTCGTGTTTTAGTTCTTTTCGTAGTTTTATTAGAATTAGTTTATTTTCGTATTTTATTTGCTTTTGATTTGTTATATTTCGTTCTTTATTTTTCCTTGAAAGTATTCTAATTTACTTTCATTTATTTTAATTAGTTTTGAGTCTATTTTATTTCACTTTCTTTGCTTGTATAGTTTTTGTTTAGTTTTTATTAGTTTTAAGTTTATTTTGTTATTTATTTGATTTTATTTACTTGTATAGTTTTATTTAATTTTTATTAGTTTAGTGTTATTTCTCTTTTTCTATTTTACTTTATTTTTTTCCTAATTTATTTATTTCATTCTTATTTGTCTTGATTTCTCCTCGGTTTTTTGTGTAGGGGTTCGGGTTTTATGTCAAGTGGGTTCGGGTTCCAAGTTGAGTCAAACGCCAAACAAACCCATGCTGCCCCTTATCCTTCACCACACCCCACACCTTATCCTCCACCACACACACACCAACACACCACAGCAGCCCCTCACTCCCCTGCTCCCTGTTGCCTCCCTCACAAACCCACAAACAACCACCTGACCACCGCAACCCAGCCGCAACAGCCCTTGCTGCCTCCCTCACAAACCCACAATCAACCACCAATTACCACCAGCCACGAAAAACCCCGCAACACCACCAACACCAACAGCAACATTAGCCTTCACCCCGCAACACCACCAACACCAACAGCAACATTAACCTCCAATCACACCACCGTCACACACTCACCAACACCACACAACAGCAGCCACCCAACCACCACCTTCACGCGCAGCCGCAACAACAGCTACCACTATCCCCTGCTCCAATTCACCTCACAACAACAGCCATCCCGCAACCTACCACAACCCAAACCAAACCAAAATCACCACAGCAGCCCCTCACCAACACCACCGTCAACAACCAGCACCAATTAAGCTACCAATCGACCCCTCAATTAAGCAAAAATCAGAGCAATTAGCAAATTAATCAAGTTCGAGCAAACCGTTGAGGGTTCGTCCGAACTTCGAGTTAGAGACTTTGGGGGTTTTGTTATTCGAAGAGGAGTGGTCGAACATACCCATGGTTCGACCGAACCAACCCCGTAGTTCGGCCGCACCAACCCGTGGTTCGACCGAACCACTTCACGAGCTTCTCACGCGAGTTTTAATGAAAATTGAACGGCCTTGATTGATTGCTGGTTGATGAAGATGTCGGTGATGATTTTGAGCCGTTGATGATGGTTGTTCGGTGGTGTTGAAATTTAAGCAGCCATGAAGATCGAAGAGGAGGGGGTAGCTGATGTTTTTTTTTGGTTTTGGGATTTGTTTTGTTTTTCTTTTATTTTTATTTTCTTTGTTTTCTTTTCTCTTTTCTTATTTTCTTTCTTTTATTTTATTTTTATTTTAGTTTCTGATTTTTTTTTTTTACTTTTCCTTTTAATTTATTTTATTTTATTTTCTTTTTCTATTTTTCCTAGTTTTATTAAGTTAGTATAAATACCCATTTTTTTTAGGGGTAAAAAAAAGACATTCAATAACCATCTATTCTTCTCTCTAATTAGTTTTAGGTTAGGTTAGGTTAGGATTAGTCTTCATTGGTAGAGAGAGAAAGTGTGGTTTTCTTCATTAATGAACTTGGATCTTGAAGAATGAGCTTGTTTAATCCTTTGTAGACCTTCATCTTCAATTAATGAGAAATCTCTTACTCTTTCTCTTTACCTTTGTTCTTGATTTTGTTTATTTGCTTTTATTTTTCTTCTTTGCTTATTAATCATGTTGATGCTTATTGATTTGATGATTGATATTGTTTTCAACATGATTTGTGAGTAGTCACCTAGCCAAGGGTGTGGGGATGGTGTAGTTGCTAATTGTTCATGCTTTTAATGTTGGGGTTATGTTAATGGTGATTAAAGTCTTTGCATGCTTGATATTCTTTGGTCTTTCTTGCAAGTGCACATTGTTAGTTGATCAAAGATGAGTCTTTACTAACAAGTAACGGAAGTTGACTTAGTTGAGATTCATTACTATCGATTGTTATTTAATAGTACCTTCTAATATATGGTTCTAATGTGGAAACATGGAGGCTATGTTAGGAGAAGCCAATTGACCCCGGAAGGCGGCTAGATTGGACCCTTTACTTCGATATTCATGCATGTTTAGTTTACCATTGATATGCTACTTTGTTATTGCATGATCAAGCGTCAACTTCACCTACCCATTTCCCTTGGTGCCTTAATGTTTTATTTCTTGTTTTAGCATCTTTAGACTTTAGTTTATTTATCTCCTATTCCGGACTAGCTTAATTGTCGATAACATTTGGTGGTGTTTATCCGTTCTCTGTGGTTCGACCCCTATGCTTGCCTTATACTCGTATTAGGTTTGTTTAGGTTGTATAAATTGTATTTTATCTAGGGATAGACAATTAACGACACGTTTATTTCCCTTGTCAAATTGGCGCCGTTGCTGGGGAACGGCTTCCATTACCATTGTGTTATCTTATTGAGACTAGTCCATTGTATATATTTTTTTTGATTTATTTTTGTTCTCTTTGTTTTGTTTTTGAAAAATGGCACATTTTTCTTTTCCTCAATATGATGATGAGCCTTTTTGTGTCTACTTCCATAGACTTGTGGGGTTTTTGAACTATAATGGTTGTAATCCTTGTGAAGCTTGTGAGATTTGTTACTATAGCATGAATGAACAAACGAGATATGAAGTTGAAAGTAGGTTTAATGGCGAATTTCAAGCATTATCGGTTCATAGTGCTTGGAGCTTTTTTGTACGGTTTGCTAAGGAAGTACGCAATAGGGCATGTAATGTTGCTAATTTTGATTCTCAATGTGATAATAGTTTTATTAGTGGCATGCATCCCCATGATTTGTCTTGTGATCCTATTTGTGAACCTAGTACAAGTGATTTCAACTCTCTATCTCCTATTGTTGATGATGAATCTCATTTGCTTGATTATACCCCCTCTCCCCAATATGATGATGCTCATGTTTATAATGTGAATGATCTTCCCTCCTCATCTTCTTGTTCTTACATGGCTTCAAATGATTTCCCTTATGCTTCTAATGAGTCCTTTTATGAGGGTAATTCTATGGAAAGTTTGAAGGAAGAGAAGATAATGGAGATAATGGAGATGATGGAGAAGTATAACGAGATGAGGGAAGTTGACAATAGGGAGACGGAAGCTAGAATGAAGATGCTTGAGAGCCAAATTCTCCAACTAGCCAACTCTCAAGAAAATGCCCTTCCTTCTTCTTCTCTTCCCCATATCAGTGAGGATCCCATTAGAGAGCATTCGAGTGATGGTGAAGGAGTTGAAAATGAAAAGAGTGTTTATTTTGAAAATCCTAATCCTTCTTCCCATCTTGATGAGTCTCAAGTGTATGTTTGTGACCCTTCAATCTATGAGTATATAGACTCTTTTGAGGTAATGTCCCACATATTTTTCGAGAGTCATATGAGGACTTATAGATTATTGGATGATTTCATCGAGAACGCTTCTTGGGACTTAGATGAGTTTGAGATGAATCTACCTCCATTCATGCACGATTTGGGACCATGGGTTTTGAGATAGTTGAAGGAAAGGTTGTCTATTGTGGTGAAAAGGAGGATAAGGTTGACTCCCTTGGAGTTTTTGAGCTTGAGGGAGGTGTAGATCGTGAGTGCCCTTCATTTGAGGATGCTATGATTGATTTTCATGCCCTCATTGGTGATGTGAGACCTTGTGGTGAGGGAGTAGCTACCCCTTTTCCCGTTTCTCATACCCCTTTTTCTCTAAGGTTCGACCACATCCTTCCTTACCCTACTTCTCTCCCTTCCTATCTCAAACAACCTATTGGGAAGCCGCCCTCTATGGATGATTTTCATGTCCCTCATTCCATCATCATTGAGGAAGAGAGGAATTTTGTCAACCAAAAATTATGTGATGAGGATTTGCCTTTTTCCTTTTCTTTCCACTATTCTTTTCCTTCTTCTACTTCTTACTTTCTTGAGTTTCCTTTCGATCCTTCTTCTTCTTTCTTTTGGCATCTCCCTCTTCATTTGCGTGCAATGATTTTGTTGCACGTTCTTATTCCGTCATTTGCCTATTTACACCCCCATGAAATGTGTAGTAGTGCATTTGACAAGCTCTTGCGTGCGTTGAATTATTATTTCCTAGAGCGGTCTCTATTAGACGTTAAACAAGCCTTTGCGGGAAGTAACCCGTGTTTTATTGCTTTCATTTTCTTTTGTTTTTAGATTAGATTTTCTCACATGGACGTGTTTGTGTTCCTTGCTAGGTACACAACTTGATATACTCTTGCGCATTGGTGATGATCAAGAATCAAGGAAATGTGCCTCAACTTACCTATCATGTGGAATTCAAGCCTTATTTGTAGAGATTATGGCTCATATGAGGTTATTTCGGGTTTTTTGTGTGATTTTGCATTTATCCCATATCCGGTAATATCCTTCTTTTCCCTCTCTCTCTTACTTATTGTAACTTGAAGATCATGTGTTGGTAATGTTGGATTAATTTTTCCTTGTATTCCCCTCCTTGGTTTCATTGTTTATGATTTGAAAGCTTGGTTTCATTCAAGCTTGGGGGAGGGTATTCTATCATGTTTGGTGGGATGTTGATTCATATATGCCATGCACGTGAGTATATGCATTTCCATGTTTTTCATGCTTTTGGAAAATCCAAAAAGATTTTTGTTTACTTCAAGGCAAGTTTAGCAAAATTGTGTTTTGTTTGTTCTTAATTGGACATTATATCTTTTGGATTTGTTTACTCTTGAATGCCTTTCTTCCTAAGTGGTTAATGTGTGCACGATTTGAGAGTGTCATTGGTTGACTCTAGGATATTACATGCTAAGGTAGCCGGGTTAAGAACTTTTAGGAATCCATGAAGCCCTAGTTCACGGGTATGTGGTAAGATGGTGTTGCTCTCTATAGTGGATTTGGCACCCTTAGTTGGTATTTGCTTAGTTATAATCCCGTGTGAGGTAACATTGTTCTAGCCTTCATCACTTTGTTGTGTGGCGCATTTGGATCCTTAGTTATGCATGTCTTGATCCTTGTTTTGACTTATAGCTCCCAAGATCGTGACCGAAGCACTCTAGGGGAGGAAAAGGGCACTTCTTTCTCATTTTTTTCTTTATCTTCTTTTTGTTTTGTTACAAATTTGAATTTGTATTTTGCATAAACCAACTTGCTAACCAATTTGAGCTTATGTTTCCCGCTTTTGTTTAAACCATGTTACAAACCTAATGGCCTATGTTTACCAACCCTTTTAGATAGTGAAGCATTGGCATGTGAGGTTTGAGTTTTGAGTTGTTGATCATAAACAAGAAGCACTTTGAGATTTGGTTAGAGTTGAGCTTGTAAAGAATGATGCAAATTTATGAAAATCAAGTGAAGTTTCAAGAAAAAGCCGTCCAAAATTAAAAAAAAAAAAAAAAAAAAAAAAGGCAAGGACAATGAATAAAAAAAAATAAAAAAAAATGAAAGAGAACCAAAACAACAAAAATATTTTCGATAGTTTCATTTTCTTCCCTAGTTTAAGCATTGAGGACAATGCTTTGTTCAAGCTTGGGGGGGAATATTGTGTGTTTGTGTTGAATAAGCTTGGGGGAATGGCATTAGTGGTATTTTTGCTTGATATTTAGGGAATTCTTGAGTTATTTTTGAGTGTCGGCCGCACTTTTTGCTTCACTTAGGAATTATCACCAAATTTTAAATTTTTACCCCACCTTAACCCTTAGCCTTACGTTACAACCAATAAAAAGACCCTTAGACTCTAGTGGGTTAGGTCAAAAGAACGGTGGAGGGAGATAGACTTCAAACCTATGGAAAGAGTATGCATAGTTGAGACGTCGGGATTACCTTCTCAAAGTTTTTCATTTCTTTATCTTTTTCCGGTTCCTTAGTGGAATCTTGAGAAGCTAGTTTAAGGGTTGATTTGAAGCTAGTGGAGAGAACGTGGCCCGATTGGTTGGGGCTAGGGTGGATTGAGTCCTAAGTAGTTCTCTATGCTTAGCATGTGTTATGTTTCAATCAACCATTGACATCTTGGAACGTGCATACATTTGTCCATTTAGAAAGGTTTGTATCCGTTAGTACTTGTCCTTATCTCTTGTCCGTATATGAACTTGTGTTTTTCTTTCTCTCTTCGTGTTTCTTTTCTTTTTTTCCTTTTGTTGCCTTGCCTTGGTTTTTGTCGAGAGTTGTGGGGTAAGCTCTTAGGAAACACTCACGAGACCTCACTCGTCCTCATAGGCGACTTTGGAGTTTTAAGGGCTTGTTGTAGCTAAAAATAACCGTGATTCCTACGACAGTGAGTTAGTGTACATTCTTTCTCTTTGTTTCTATTTTGTTTCTTTTGCTTTCAATAATTCCATCTTGTTCTCTTTTGCCTTAGCTTTGCTCGAGGACGAGCAAAGGTTTAGCTTGGGGGAATTACATGAGTGACATTTATGTCACTCGTAGGATTTAGAGTCATTTTCGCGTTTATTTTATCTTATTTTCCCTTTCTTTCTCTTGTTTTCTCTTTAATAAAGTTTCTTGTTTATTTTGGTAATTTTGTCGTGTTTTAGTTCTTTTCGTAGTTTTATTAGAATTAGTTTATTTTCGTATTTTATTTGCTTTTGATTTGTTATATTTTGTTCTTTATTTTTCCTTGAAAGTATTCTAATTTACTTTCATTTATTTTAATTAGTTTTGAGTCTATTTTTTTCACTTTCTTTGCTTGTATAGTTTATGTTTAGTTTTTATTAGTTTTAAGTTTATTTTGTTATTTATTTGATTTTATTTACTTGTATAATTTTATTTAATTTTTAATAGTTTAGTGTTATTTCTCTTTTTCTATTTTACTTTATTTTTTTCCTAATTTATTTATTTCATTCTTATTTGTCTTGATTTCTCCACGGTTTTTTGTGTAGGGTTTCCGGTTTTATGTCAAGTGGGTTCGGGTTCCAAGTTGAGTCAAACGCCAAACAAACCCATGCTGCCCCTTATCCTTCACCACACACACACCTTATCCTCCACCACACACACACCAACACACCACAGCAGCCCCTCACTCCCCTGCTCCCTGTTGCCTCCCTCACAAACCCACAAACAACCACCTGACCACCGCAACCTAGCCGCAACAGCGCTTGCTGCCTCCCTCACAAACCCACAATCAACCACCAATTACCACCAGCCACGAAAAACCCCGCAACACCACCAACACCAACAGCAACATTAGCCTTCACCCCGCAACACCACCAACACCAACAGCAACATTAACCTCCAATCACACCACCGTCACACACTCACCAACACCACACAACAGCAGCCACCCAACCACCACCTTCACGCGCAGCCGCAACAACAGCTACCACTATCCCCTGCTCCAATTCACCTCACAACAACAGCCATCCCGCAACCTACCACAACCCAAACCAAACCAAAATCACCACAGCAGCCCCTCACCAACACCACCGTCAACAACCAGCACCAATTAAGCTACCAATCGACCCCTCAATTAAGCAAAAATCAGAGCAATTAGCAAATTAATCAAGTTCGAGCAAACCGTTGAGGGTTCGTCCGAACTTCGAGTCAGAGACTTTGGGGGTTTTGTTATTCAAAGAGGAGTGGTCGAACATACCCATGGTTCGACCGAACCAACCCCGTAGTTCGGCCGCACCAACCCGTGGTTCGACCGAACCACTTCACGAGCTTCTCACGCGAGTTTTAATGAAAATTGAACGGCCTTGATTGATTGCTGGTTGATGAAGATGTCGGTGATGATTTTGAGCCGTTGATGATGGTTGTTCGGTGGTGTTGATATTGAAGCAGCCATGAAGACGAAGAGGAGTGGGTAGCTGATGTTTTTTTTTGGTTTTGGGATTTGTTTTGTTTTTCTTTTATTTTTATTTTCTTTGTTTTCTTTTCTCTTTTCTTATTTTCTTTCTTTTATTTTATTTTTATTTTAGTTTCTGATTTTTTTTTTTACTTTTCCTTTTAATTTATTTTATTTTCTTTTCTTTTTCTATTTTTCCTAGTTTTATTAAGTTAGTATAAATACCCATTTTTTTTTGGGTAAAAAAAAGACATTCAATAATCATCTATTCTTCTCTCTAATTAGTTTTAGGTTAGGTTAGGTTAGGATTAGTCTTCATTGGTAGAGAGAGAAAGTGTGGTCAATTTGACAAGGGAAATAAACGCGTCGTCAATTGTCTATCCCTAGATCAAATACAATTTATACAACCTAAACAAACCTAATACGAGTATAAGGCAAGCATAGGGGTCGAACCACAGAGAACGGTAAACACCACCAAATGTTATCGACAATTAAGCTAGTCCGGAATAGGAGATAAATAAACTAAAGTCTAAAGATGCTAAAACAAGAAATAAAACATTAAGGTACCAAGGGAAATGGGTAGGTGAAGTCGACGCTTGACCATACAATAACAAAGTAGCATATCAATGGTAAACTAAACATTCATGAATATCGAAGTAAAGGGTCCAATCTAGCCGCCTTCCGGGGTCAATTGGCTTCTCCTAACATAGCCTCTATGTTTCTACATTAGAACCATATACTAGGAGGTACTATTAAATAACAATCGATAGTAATGAATCTCAACTAAGTCAACTTCCGTTACTTGTTAGTAAAGACTCATCTTTGATCAACTAACAATGTGCACTTGCAAGAAAGACCAAAGAATATCAAGCATGCAAAGACTTTAATCGCCATTAACATAACCCCAACATTAAAAGCATGAACAATTAGGAACTACACCATCCCCACACCCTTGGCTAGGTGACTACTCACAAATCATGTTGAAAACAATATCAATCATCAAATCAATAAGCATCAACATGATTTATAAGCAAAGAAGAAAAATAAAAGCAAATAAACAAAATCAAGAACAAAGGTAAAGAGAAAGAGTAAGAGATTACTCATTAATTGAAGATGAAGGTCTACAAAGGATTGAACAAGCTCCTTCTTCAAGATCCAAGTTCATTAATGAAGAAAACCACACTTTCTCTCTCTACCAATGAAGACTAATCCTAACCTAACCTAACCTAAAACTAATTAGAGAGAAGAATAGATGATTATTGAATGTCTTTTTTTTACCCCAAAAAAAATGGGTATTTATACTAACTTAATAAAACTAGGAAAAATAGAAAAAGAAAATAAAATAAAATAAATTAAAAGGAAAAGTAAAAAAAAAAATCAGAAACTAAAATAAAAATAAAATAAAAGAAAGAAAATAAGAAAAGAGAAAAGAAAACAAAGAAAATAAAAATAAAAGAAAAACAAAACAAATCCCAAAACCAAAAAAAACATCAGCTACCCCCTCCTCTTCGATCTTCATGGCTGCTTCAATATCAACACCACCGAACAACCATCATCAACGGCTCAAAATCATCACCGACATCTTCATCAACGAACAATCAATCAAGGGCGTTCAATTTTCATTAAAACTCGCGTGAGAAGCTCGTGAAGTGGTTCGGTCGAACCACGGGTTGGTGCGGCCGAACTACGGGGTTGGTTCGGTCAAACCATGGGTATGTTCGACCACTCCTCTTCGAATAACAAAACCCCCAAAGTCTCTGACTCGAAGTTCGGCCGAACCCTCAACGGTTTGCTCGAACTTGATTAATTCGCTAATTGCTCTGATTTTTGCTTAATTGAGGGGTCGATTGGTAGCTTAATTGGTGCTGGTTGTTGACAGTGGTGTTGGTGAGGGGCTGTTTTGGTGATTTTGGTTTGGTTTGGGTTGTGGTAGGTTGCGGGATAGCCGTTGTCGTGAGGTGAATTAGAGCAGGGGATAGTGGTAGATGTTGTTGCGGCTGCGCGTGAAGGTGTTGGTTAGGTGGCTGCTGTTGTGTGGTGTTGCGGGGTGAAGGCTAATGTTGCTGTTGGTGTTGGTGGTGTTGCGGGGTTTTCGTGGCTGGTGGTAATTGGTGGTTGATTGTGGGTTTGTGAGGGAGGCAGAAAGGGTTGTTGCGGCTGGGTTGCGGTGGTCAGGTGGTTGTTTGTGGGTTTGTGAGGGAGGCAACAGGGAGCAGGGGAGTGAGGGGCTGATGTGGTGTGTTGGTGTGTGTGTGGTGGAGGATAAGGTGTGGGGTGTGGTGAAGGATAAGGGGCAGCATGGGTTTGTTTGGCGTTTGACTCAACTTGGAACCCGAACCCACTTGACATAAAACCCGAACCCCTACACACAAAACCGAGGAGAAATCAAGACAAATAAGAATGAAATAAATAAATTAGGAATAAAATAAAGTAAAATAGAAAAAGAGAAATAACACTAAACTAATAAAAATTAAATAAAACTATACAAGTAAATAAAATCAAATAAATAACAAAATAAACTTAAAACTAATAAAAACTAAACAAAAACTATACAAGCAAAGAAAGTGAAATAAAATAGACTCAAAACTAATTAAAATAAATGAAAGTAAATTAGAATACTTTCAAGGAAAAATAAAGAACGAAATATAACAAATCAAAAGCAAATAAAATATGAAAATAAACTAATTCTAATAAAACTACGAAAAGAACTAAAACACAACAAAATTACCAAATGTTATTAAGAGAAAATAAGAGAAAGAAAGGGAAAATAAGATAAAATAAACGCGAAAATGACTCTAAAAATACTTCCTAAGAGTGACATAAATGTCACTCATCAATGTTCATTGAGAAGTTGGAAGCAAACAGGAAGGCAAGCTTCCTGAAACTATCGATGGACCCGGCTGGCAAGTTGCCAAACCATTGTTGGGCAATGCCCTTCAATGTAGCTGGGAAGCACCGACACCAAGTGGCATCATCCAACCCTTGTAAGTACATGAGGTTGGTGTATGCCATGAGGTGATCTTCCGGGTTGGTGGTACCATCATAGGTACCTACCAACACATTTTTAACCTTGGTCGGCTGTGCCGCCTCGGTTATCTCCCGGGTGAACGCAGAAGGTTGTTCACCCAGGCAGAGCAGACGGAGCTGCCAGTCCAGTGGTTGGACATTGTTTTATGCCGCCTGACCTCCGAAGAAGGTCGACTGCATGAAATAAGGAGGATACTGACCGTAGACCTGAGAAGGTACATACGGTGCAGTTGACAGGGTAAAGTCGTATCCCCTAATAAAAAATAATTACCTAAGTCCTCTAACTAACGTAGATAGGGAAGTAGGGTCGAATCCACAGAGAAACGAGTCTTTCTATTCCTAATTAATTAATATAATCCAGATTATAAAGTAACCAATATATTGTAATCAAAGGAAACTAAACTACGAAGATTAAGAGTAGGGAGAAAACAATGAATAAAAGGATCTAGGGCATAGGTTCACCAATAAATAATACTTCAGGGTAAAACATAGTAATCAATCATTGACATTGCATAAATAACACGATTAACAGGCTCTCGCAATTTATTAATCAACATAAATCTAACAGGCTCTCGCAATTTACTAGATCTAAGTTCTTATTGAAAATAGCCTTTAATATCAAATTAACATCTGCTCGATTCATCAATTTAATATTGCTATACTTTTACAAGCCGCAATTGTAAAACGTTAAAACAATTCAATAAGAAATTATCATGCAATACCAATAATCAATAATAGTCAATCATCAATGCATCAATTAACCAGATTGTAAAGGGCTTTCGCTACGTATTACAATCACAGAATTAATCTACCGGTATTAAATCTCATCTCTCGAATCTCGACTTAACCATTTATAAATTAACCTGCCTATTGAAACTAGACCTAAACATCAATTCTCATCTGTCGAATCTCGAATCAATATTGTTAAACTCATGCATAAAAGATCTGCGCAAATCTAGTCACAGAGCATTAAATCAATCAATAGGAAATTAATCTAGCATTGATAATCAACAACAATAAATTACCCCTTCATATTATTTATGGATCCCCATAAACCCTAGAAATAAAACTACTCACACATAATTAAAGGAAAATTTGTCAAAAATAAGTCAACCTTTGCTTGCTTAGCTCAAAATAAGCCAAATTTTTTATTAACTCATAGTAAGTCAACTTTTAACGGTATTTTCTTTTAATAGGTCAAATGACCTACAACCTACCAAACAGGTGACTTTTATAATTAAAAATAATTTACTTTAATTAAATTTTTAATTATAATTATATTGAAAAAACAAAGTTAAAAAATTAGAAAAAAAAAAAGAAAAAAGAAAGAAAAGCCCAGCCATCCCCCCCAATCACCGCTAGCCCCCCCCTCCCCTTCCCTGTCAGCGGCCAACAGCCGGCGACCACCTCCCTCACAGGGTACAGGCGTCGGCGACCTACACATCACCGTCTCGCATCAGCTCACGCGCAACATATCACCAATTCTCACGGTCTCACCTAAACTCCCACACCAACAACACAATTAATCAACACCCATACACACCACCAATTAAGCCCCCTCACACACAAAATCACACACCACTGCCAGCGGATTGCTACGCCAAATGAACAACCGCACACCCCGCATTTCCACCACAACAAGCGCACTTAGAAACAACCGTCACCAATCTACTCCATAGCAGCCCCAATGTAGAACAAAATAGAGAATCAACATGGTTCAGGCGAACCGAAATCGTGTTCAAGCGAACCAAGCAATTCCAAATTCACTCAAAGCGTTTAACAAAAATTAAACTTTGCTTGTTTTAATGAAGCTCAAAGGTCACGATTGAGGGAAAGGGGTCGTTTCCAATACAGGCAAAGGGGGAGGGGTGGTGGTGGGGGGGGAGCAAGAATGGGGAAAGGACGAAGGTGTTCGTCGGGCGTTGACCGTGAAAGGGAGAAGGTGCCGAGGAGGTGGGCAGGTGGCTGAGATTTTGTGTTAGGTTTTTTAGTTTATTTTATTTATTTGATATAGCTATTTAATTGTTAATTAAAAAAAAAGTTTAATAATTAATCAAAAATAAAGTTTAATTATTTTTTTTAAAAGGACCTATCACATAAGGACACGTGTTAGACTTTACCTCTATAACCGGTTACCTTATAATCTTACATGTTTTGACTTATTTTGAAAAATATTTTATAAAAGTCGACTTATTTTGAGTTAATCAAAAGGTTGACTTATTTTGAGATAAACACGCAAAGGTTGGCTTATTTTTGACAAATTTTCCCATAATTAAATCTAAACTAATCAAAGCAATAAAATAAGTCATGATGAAAGGAAATAAGATTAAGAGAAGAGAAATCGTTACCAAACTAATCTGTATTAATGGAAAATAATCAAGAACAAGAGTTGAGAGAAGACTTAAGAGAGAGAAAAGATCCTAAGTAGAGAGAGAAAGTCTAAGAAAGAAGAAGATCTAATAATTTCGTACAAAATCGTATTTAAACGTTTTCTAAAACAAGAATTAAAACTAAACATCATCAGGTCTTCTAAAAACGCGCGCCCGATCGGGCGCGCCTCTTTCTTCGCGTTCTTCCCAAGAAGCATCGCCCGATCGTGCTAGATGCTCGCACGATCGGGGGCGCCTTAGCATGCACAGCACTATGGTTTGCCGCGCCCGATCGGGTCTTTGCTCCCCTTGAGGCTTGGACTTCGATTGGGCTAGATTTCTCGGCCTAATCCGGATTTCCTCCTCGGGACTTGAGTACTTGGTCCAAATGCCTCGGGATCCCAATTACCGAGCCCTTAATCACTGGCTCTCACTGATCCTGGGCTCCAAAAGTGGTTGCGTCCTTCTAGCTTCCGTAGTTGATCCATAAAGCCCGGGAAAACACTCCAAGAGTGCAATTTCCTATAAAATACAACTAAAACTACAAAAACACTAGAACACACAAATTAGTAATAAAAGTGGCCCGAAAGAGCCAAAAACACTACTAATAACGACCAAGGGACCGGGGTAAAACACTATATAAAATAGACATATCAGTAGTACCAATCATCTGAGGGCTAGAATGGACGGTATTACCGCCTGTCTGGCTCTCATGCAGGGAAAGTGCATTCCCTGCAGAGGTGTTGTTGAAGCTGTCTGGAAAGTTTGACGTAGAAGCCGACTCAGACAACTGATGATTCCTCTTGCGGGTGATGATCTCCCGGGCATCAAGAGTTGATTTTTTGCTTCCCACCGGCTGTTGAGTCCGGCGGGGATTGTTGGTATTCCTCTTAGGCAGAAGAATTTTGGACCAATCAATGGTCCCGGCTGCCTTCTCCTTTGGATGAGGAGTTGGCTGTCGATCTCTGAGTGACTTCCCCTTTTCCAGAGGAGTATTTTTTGCCGACTGACCCCTACTTGGGCCAGCCCGACTCTTAGTGATCAGATCTTTGATTTCACCCTTGAAACTTGTCATGAACCTCATGAGTTCGTCTAGGGTGGCAGGTGCTTATCCAGCTGCCGTGTGGGAGGTCGACTTGTACCCGCCTCGGTGGCACCCCGCTCCAGAGTGTCTCTGGGCCGGATGCGCTTGGTTATCAGAGAGCCATCATCGGCTGTATAGGTTTCAACCTGAGGATCTTCATCCTCTTGGTCTGTGAAAACTTCTGGGTCATCACCCAGACGCTTAGGGGTGGTACAGACTCTTGAACCATCTTCGAGGTACTCTCCCCACATACGGCGCCAAATGTTTTGGGTGTTTTTGTCCCTCGAGAGAGTTACGTCACAAAGACTGGTTCAGCTGAGTTGTACCTGCAAAACAACAAAGACTCCGGGTGGTTGGAGCTCCGCCTCCAAAGATCAAGTTAGTAACTTGAAAGGGAATAAAGAGTACGGAAATTTAGGTGGGGATCTTCTTGGATTCCAAGCTCAGGTGTTTCTCTGATGAGAGAGAATGTGGGTGTAATAAATGATTGAACGTGTCCCCAAAGTGGGGAAATATCTCCCTATTTATAGGGTCGTTGGAGAATGTGCCCCTGTCTAGGTCACTTGACCTAGATTCTAGTGGGTTGCGCCGTTTTACGGCGCTTTTTGGGATTTGGGCCCTTGAAGGCCGCCATTTCAGAGGTTTATCCAAGGGGGCCATGTGTCAAGAGGATATTAGGCCACGTGGGCCATCCTGAACTTGACACGTGGCCTCCTCTCATTGGTCCACGTGTCTGGGGTATTTTTACCCTAAACAGTCATCCTCCTCGATTTCTAGCACAATAAAATCTACGGGAATTGTGAAACCACCAATTCTAAGGGGAACATCTTCAACTCTTCCTTTTGGAAACTTAATAGATCTATCGGCCAATTGCAAGGTTATGTTCGTAGGAAGTTCTCCTAGCTTAAGCTTCTTGAACACCGAGTAAGGCATAATGCTAACACTAGCACCTAAGTCACTCAAAGCATTTTCAAACAACTTACTCTTGATCTTGCAAGGAATAGAGAAATTGCCCGGATATTTCATCTTCTTTGGTAGGTCATTGTGAATCAAAGCACTACAACACTCACCAAGCTCTACCAAATCTACCTCATTGCACTCTCTCTTGCCACTCAAAATATCCTTAGGTTGTGTTTGGATACTCACATTTCATTTGAAATCATTGATTTCAATTTCAGAATTTCAATTTCTAGAATTTAATTCCAAATTTCTTGTTTGGAAAATTAAGAGTTTCAAATTTGGAATTTCAAATTCCAAAAACTTGTTTGGGGAAACAAAGAAATTCAAATCCTATTTTTTTTAGAGACAAAGAAATTTGTTTTTTTTTTTTCTTTTTTTTTCACCATTAATTTCCAGAATTCTGTTTTGCTTTTTTTTTTCCCCAAAATATAGATTTTAGCACGATTAAAAAAAATTAAGGAAAAAAACTAAGAAATAAAGAGGAGCGAAGAACGAAATTAAACAACCAAAAATTAGGGGAAAATCAAAACCCTAATTTCATCAAATTGACAAAATTAAACAACCAAAAATTAGGGGAAAATCGAAAGGTTATCACACAGATCAAAAAGA
Source organism: Chenopodium album (assembly GCF_948465745.1). NCBI lineage: Eukaryota > Viridiplantae > Streptophyta > Magnoliopsida > Caryophyllales > Amaranthaceae > Chenopodium > Chenopodium album. The sequence goes on along the minus strand of NC_137841.1, from coordinate 21,376,459 downwards.
GGGTAAGAGTAGAGAAATTCAAAAGCCACTACACAAAGGAGGATTAAGGTACACTTTAATGGAGGATTCAAGGTACGCTTTAATGGCAAAGAGAGCTCAAAATCCACTACAATGGAGGATTAAGGTACGCATCAATGGCAGAGAAAGCTCACACATCGCTTCAATGGAGAATTAACAGAACACTTTGATGGAGGAACGAAAGCTCACTAGTTACTTTAATGGAGAAGAACATGTTGCTTGATAGTAGAGAACTCACGAAGTCACAATCTTCATCAATGGAGGAGAGAGAAAATAGAATACCCAGCGCTTAGGAGAGAGAATTTGGGAAATTATGCATAGGAGAGAGAGTTGGGCTTTTTTTTACCGAATGTTGGAATTTGGAATGACAGCTTTGGAGTTGGAATTTCAATTCAATCAAAATTAACTTAAGCTTTAAAAACTTGGATTTGGGCCAAATCCAATTCCCAAATTTAGAGTAAATCCAAACAATGTAATTGGGCCAAATCCAGATTTTCAAATGAAATTATGGTTCCCAAACAAGCCATTAAGGAATTTGGAATATCTAGGCATTTGGGTCATAGCTTCGGTAAGAGGGATAGAAAGATGGACCTCCTTCAAAATGTCAAGAAATCTCCCAAATTGTTCATCTAACTTGTTCCTCATAAACTTTTGGGGATAGGGAAGGTCGGGTTTTCTCACTTCCTCTTGCACTCTCTCAACACTCTTTTTTTTCTCAAGGACTTCCTCCTTGCTCACACTCTTCGACACATCTTTCTCTTTTTCCTCACTTGAGTCACAAATCACTCTTCCTCTCATCCTCCTCACTATTCCTAGAAACTCTCTCTTCAAGCACTTTTCCACTCCTTGTGGTGATAGAATAAACGGGTTTCTTAGGATCAACTCCTTGAGAGGGTAGTGAAGAAGGGCTAGCACAATCTTTCAAAGTGTTGGCTAGTTGAGTGATTTTGGTTTCAAGCATCTTGTTGTGTGTCATTATCTCATTGAACTTCTTATCACTCACCGACATGTAGGTGTTCAAAATCTTGGTTTGGTTCTCAATGATCTCCTCTAAGGTAGTCTTAATTGGAAGATGGGGGTTGAGAATAAGATTTATCACCATTTCCTGGAGAAAGTCCGGGTGGGGGTCCCCTTTGGTTGTTATTTTTAAAATTTCCCCTATTTTGATTGTTCCAATTACCTCGGCCTTGATTGTTACCAAAATTTTGGTGTTGGCCACCAAAACCATGAGATTGGCCTTGATTTCCATACCCTTGGCTTTGGTTTTGATTACTATAACCTTGGTTATTATAGTCAGTGGCGGATCCAGGAGTTTATAAATGGGGGTCCAAAATAAACTTTCAACTTAATCATACCAATGTACGAACAACAAAGTAAAGAAATGTCAAGATACATCACCGAAAATTACAAATTGTTTTCAATAATACAAACCAAATACATTCATCAGGGGGAAAACAAAATAAAAAAAAATTATAATTGTTCTCGTCGAGTTTTCATTTCTTGAAATCGCTTCATGATATCATCATCACTAATTTCAAGGAAGATGTTTCTCTCTATGAAAGTAACCAAACAATCGTTTAAAAATTGATCACCCATGCTATTTCGTAACTTATTCTTCACATAATTCATTGATGAAAATGCACTTTCCACACTTGCGGTTTCCACGGGAAGAATCATCACCAACTTTATGAGCAAATAAACCTGTTGAAACACTTGACACTTTTTTTTTCAACTAACTTCATGGAGAGTTCACTAAGATCATTTAATCCCCAAAATCTATCATCTCTTCTCATATCAGTAATATAGTTCCCTAGTTGATCATCAAGGCTTAACAAATCAGCACTTGAGAACTCATCTTCATAATACTCGTCAAGTTTTAGTATCTTTTGTTTATCAAAGGAAGATAAAACATCAACGGGACTCAAAGAAGCCATTTTAACAAGTAATTCCATACTAACCTCATCAAATCGATTATTAAGCTCTTGTAGTTGAAGATCAATTACCCTAAAAAAATACTTCAAATCGAAAATGATGCATATTAGTAGTATCCAAACAACCACGTTTTTTCCTTCCCGGAGGAGTATAAACACCATTCATATCAAGAACACTAATGCCATTTTTCTCACAGAATGTAGTGGTTGTGGTTAGGAAATTATCCCACCCACTTTATCTCATGTCTTGCAATCTTTCATTAGTCAAAGAAACAAGTGACATGGCATTAACAATATCTTGATCTCCTTTTTTGAAAGCCTTATTTAATTCATTTACAATCCCAAATATTGTTTTCATCAAGTGGATCATGAAAATAAAATCAAATGACTCAATTGCAAAACTCACATTATCCGCTTTTCAAGCATCATCAGAATTTCTAGCATCATCCCCAATTAAATCAAGCACCTCACAAATTGCAGGATACAAAGAAATCACATTTACCATCAATTTATAATAAGATCCCCAACATGTGTCACATGGCCTAGCTAAGGCAAGTTCTTGATTCGTACCTTTTTCACTTTCACGTTCACCATTTTCAATAGCTTTAGTAATTTTTTCAGCTTGTTTTCTCCTAAGAACATCTTTTCTCTTACAAGATACTCCAACAACATTTAATAAATCACCAAGTGTGTCAAAAATCCAACCATAATCTTGCTTTTCTTAGAAACGGCAACAAGAGTCAATTGAAGTTGGTGAGCAAAACAATGAATGTAGTATGCAGAAGATGTTTCATTCTTGATTAAAGTTTTGAGCCCATTAATTTCACCCTTCACATTACTAGCCCCATCATATCCTTGCCCCCGAACTCTAGACAAACTCAAAGAATGTTCATAAAGAAAAGAAAGGATAGCTTCTTTAAAAGACAAGGCAGTGGTGTCCCGAACATGAACAATCCCAAGAAACCGTTCCACTATCATTCCTTTCTTATCAACATAACGCACACACAAAGCCATTTGTTCCTTTTGAGATGCATCACTAGACTCGTAGAATAAAATGCCAAAATAATCGTCACCAATATCATTCACAATTGCTTTAGTAGTTTCTGTAGCACAAGAACTGATAAGATCTTTCTGAATTGAAGGAGCAGTCATTTGATTATTCCCTGGAGAATTTTTTAAGACTACATTTCCTACATCTTCATTTTTCGGCAAACCATTGAAAAGTTCAAGAAAATTTCCTTTATTATTTGAATCTTCACTTTCATCATGGCCACGAAATGCCAATCCTTGGCACAAAAGAAATCTCAAACATTGAAGTGAAGTAGTCAAATGGACTCTATAATCATATTTTGCTTGATCTGAAGCTTGAGTCAAGGAAGTTTGGATGGATGTTTTTGGATTTTTTATATCTTCAAACTTTTGTAAAGCTTGATTATGAGCATTATTAACCCCACCAATATGTTTCCTAATCTAACTGGCCTATTCCAACTTCTAAATCCATTAACAACAAGAGCATCCCCTCTGCAGCTTTAGAAGTTTCATTCTTAAACAAATAGCACACAAGGCAAAATGCAGCATCTTTTGACTCACTATACTCAAGCCAAGTATATTTCTTAAACCAAGAACGATTAAAGCGACGTAATGTACCTCCTCCGAAGTTTGATTGAAGAAATTTGTGAGTAAGTGGCTGACAAGGACCTCTCTGTATATATACTCTCCTCACTGCATCTTGGTCCATCGGATGATACTCCATAATTTTTCTCCTTTTAGCTGGATCGTGTGGCAATGAAGTAACATCAAGCTCACTTTGTCTCTCCCTTGATGCAAATGTTGTACTCCCATTGATAGTAGGTATTGATCCCGTTCCGGTTTCCTGAGTTTCTGGTGTGTTATTTGATGGGGATGAACACTCTTGCTCTGTTTGAGTTGTTGGAGGTTGAGTTGGTGATGAAGAACTTGCCTCACTTCTTTTGGATTTTTGAATAAACCAATCCAAAGTTCCTTTTTTTTCTTACGGGGGGGACTACTCATATCATCAACCATCTTTCACTGATAGAAAAATAGAATACTCTAAATAAGTAAATAGTCATAAACAAACTAATAAAAAAATCAGTCACATTTGCACAATTGGCAATTGCACAGTATTAGAATTTAGAATAAGACAATTATTCAATTTCATGTAAATTTAATCAATTACCTAAGTTAATCACTCACACACAGTCACTTTAATAGTCTAATTAGTACTCTAAAGTTGAAATCTACAATCTAAATCAATCAAATACACAAATTAATTCTACAAAGTACAAATTAATTCTTGAATTTTGATCAAACATTTCAAAGTAAAGGCAAGAAGTATATAAATTTGTACAATAAGGAAAAATTAATTAACCTTAATACCTTGTATTCTTGTATATTAATTCAAGTGTAGACAATTCTTCTTGGAGAAGTCGGAACTCGGAAGCGGTCAGCGGCGACGAACTTTTCCGGCAACGAACTCAGGTCGACAAAACTAGCAGTGACTCGGTGAATCAGTGAGGTTGGGTTAGGCAGCAGTTGGGCAGTAGTACTAAGCAGATCTGGGCATTTGAGCTATTGAGGCATTTGAGTTAGAGAGAGAAAGTTGGGTAAGGGTTGAAAAGGGTGAGTGACTGAACAAGAACTTTAAAAAAAAATTTTAAAAAATAAATATTGCTTTTTATGTACCCCTATCACGTGAAACATTTAGGAGAATTGGAGAAATAAGGAGCTTACTACTTAGCTTGTGAAACATTTAGAATGGGGGTTCAATTTTTTTGGGCCTTTTTTTTAACTATCTTGGGCTTTGTACCTGATTTTTTTTTTACAAAATGGGGCTGCAATTGCTCACCATAAGGGCTTAATAGGTCCGCCCTTGATTATAGTTACCTTGGAAACCTTGATTTCCTTGGTTCCTATAACCACCATTGTTGTAGTTATCAAAATTACCTTGTTGGTGAGAACTCTTATTCCCGAAATTCCTTGGACCATCAAATCTTTGTCCATTGTTATTATTAGAAACAAAATTTACTTGCTCACAATCATTGTTTTCAACATCATCACAATTCTCAAAAGCATTTGGACAATTTGAAGAATCATGGTCATAAGACCCACAAACATCACAAAAAACACAACCACTTGGCATATTACTCGAAGTAGAAAGAAAAGTAGAGTTAGAAAGTGTACCTCTCCCTTTTATGTGGGAGGGAAGACTTGGTGCAATCGAAGAGGCACTCTCTAGCTTGGCTTTAATCAATGTCATCTCCTTTCCCAAGTTTGAGATTTGGGAAGACAAGCTATTGATTGCATTAAGATGATCAACCGAATAAACCGTTGATCCACTCTTGCTTACGGACTCTCTCTCTCTCCCTCTTGCCAATCCATGTAGTGACGAACTACATCCTCAATTATATCTACAACCTCTTCTTCGGTCTTGTCCATAATCGGGCCTCCGGCTCCAGCATCAAGACACGACTTCCCTTGGGGGCTCAATCCTCCATAGAAAATTTGTATGATTTGATAGGTTAGAATTCCATGACGAGGACATTCACGTTGATACTCCTAGTATCTTTCCCAAGCCTCATACAAACTCTCAATAGGCTTTTGCTTGAAACTTTGGATTAGAGCTCTTGCCTCGGCGGTCTTCTTTTGAGGATAGAAGCGAGAAAGAAACTCCTTAGTAACCTCATCCCAAGTTCTCAAGTAATTAGGTTTCACTTCCTTGTCCAACCATTCCAAAGCCCTTCCGATTAGAGAAAACGGAAATATCTTGAGCCCTATGAACTCTTGAGAAACCCCATTGACCTTGATGGTATTACAATACTTCTCGAACTCTTTGAGATGGTTTAGTGGGCTTTCATGCTTAGCTCCACTAAATTGCCTTCGTTCAATCATTGTTATCATTGCCGGCCTTATCTCAAAGTCATTGGCAGGAGTTGTTGGTGGAGCTATGCCACTCTCAAACCTATATGAGCCGGGAGTTCCCAACTCCTTCAAAGCAACTCTTGGATTATCTCCCATGCTTACTTGATCCTCCTCTTCTCTTTCTTGGTGAATTTCCTCTCTTGGAGAGCTTGGACTCAAAGAACGATTAGCAACCCTTATCCTTGTTATTGTTCTCTTGATTTCCAAATCAAATGGCACTAAAGTCCTTCCTCTTATTCTACGCATACAAAAACTCAAAGCAAATATCAATAGCACGGCTACAAATGTAGCCTAAAGAGAAAAATCTTTTTGTATTTTTGAGATTAAGTGAAAAAGACTCAACAACAATAGCAAACAAATACTTCATTCCCCGGAAACGGCACCATTTTTTATCTAGGGCGGAGACTAGGTCGTTGAAAACTAATCTACCCTCGGTCAAAACAAAATTTGTAATCTCTCAGCACACCCTTATACCAAGCATAGAGTAAGTCGAGGGTCAAACTACTAGGAATGGGAGATGAATGCTAATTCTAAAGCTAAGCTATTTCTAAGCAATGAAGTGAGGTGTGTATATTCTAAACAATCAAACAATCAAAATGAAATCAAATTTATTAAGCACTAGGGTTAGGATCCGCATATACTCGGAATGGATATAGCTAATCGGGATTGGAGATGACTAAGTCAAGTGTTGCGAAGGAAAATTAATTAAGTAATCAAGAGAGTAAGGTAGGCTAATCTCCTAGAGTTCAAGCTAGCGTCAACTACGAGAGACTCTAACTAGGAACCTTGCAAACCTACTCAATCGACAAAAGCAAGCCACAAATCAATTTTCCGTATCAAAGCGAGCTTACAATGCATTCTAGTGTAACAATCAAAGTGAGCTACTCTTCAATTAATCACACACATGGACTTAATCAATCAACCAATTTAATCACAACATCAACTCCATCAATTTCCCCCAATTAGCATCAATCCATTACTCATATGCTTAACAATTCCCCTAGCAAGAGAACTACTCACAATCCATTGAAACCAAGATCGAAACTAAGTTAATCAACAATTTCATCATCATTATATCAGTAAAACTAATTCAATCACAAATTCAATTCAAACTTGAACAATCAACAAAACAATTGAAATGATAAGCTAAAGATTGCATTAAAGTAAAAGAAATCCTTACAAACTTGCTTCAATTCAATGGACAAAATGCTAGAATTACCAATCTTAAATCATCAATCAAGAACTTCTCTCTCTACAATCTAGAGTTTCTCCCTCTAAAATTCTAATTCTATTTCTTCTCTAATTTCTGAAAAATTCCTCTCCCTCTAAAAATAGAAAGAAAATCTATAAATAGTAAAACTAACTAAGAGAAATTAGTTAGATCGTCCCCAAATAAACCCGTACAGGCGCGGCCAACTATAAGTGAGAGCGCGGCCGCGCAAATCTGGTTACGGAACAGAGACCCAGACAGGCGCGCCTGCGCCACCAAGCCGCGCCATAGCCGTGCGCGCCCACGCTTGGGAACAGGGCAGCCCTCTTCACTATCATGCCAATGCTCCTCGTGCGTTCCACTTAATGCTCTTGATAAACACGGGACATTGCAGTTTCTAAACTCCATGTTTGTGGGTTCAACACGAGAAATCATGCCCCCACGGCTTGAATGCACAGCTTAAGGACTTTAGGAACTTGCCCTTCTCCATGCTTGAGCTTCAAATGGAGAACATTAGACATCCTAATCAATGCCAAACTTGAGAAGAGGCCTCGAGAAACTTGGATAACGACCTTAACTTGAAAAATAAAGGAAAACAAGCAAATAAAAGAGAAAATAACAAAATAAACCAAGAAATGCATTAAAAAAAAATAAAAAAAAAATAAAAATCCAACTAAGAAAATGCAAACTAAAAGAAATAAAGAGTAAAATTAAGGAAAAGCTAAGTAAAAGAGCTATAGAATAGCATGAAATTCACCCTAAAAAGAACCAAATGAGTGCCATAAATGACACTCATCAATAGTTTTTAATGATTAGATAGTAGTGGTATCACATGTAATTTAAGTCAAGAAATTGTAAGTTATATATGTGAACCTAGATATTATGTGAGCTAAGAAGATTCATATTCTCCAAAGTTTTTGGCAATTAAATTTTTAACTGATGGAGTAAAAATGCATAAAGGAACTCAGCCCATGCAGTTAAGATGGAAAGTAATCTATAAGTTGGTTAATGTTGTAGGATTCATATTTTAAGAAACGAATAGTTGGTACACAAAATTATAAGCAAGGAAGAGGCCCTAAGAAGAAAATACCTAGGGCTAAGCAAAACTACCCGAAAAACCGATCCGTAACCGTTCCAAAAATTAGGGTATCCGATCTGATAACCATAACAGTTCGGGTACCCGTTCTAATAATTTGTTATTAGGTATGGTTATTGGGTATCATTTTAAAATTAATGGTTACCTGATCCGTTCTGATAAGCATATTTTTTTGCTTTTTTTCCCTACTAAAATTTTTTTTTTTAATCTAAACTCTTACTTTACTTTATAATATCAATGATTAGTAATATTATTAATAATTTTGTCAAAGTCATATGATATTGTTGTTAATTAGTGGTAAATTATATCATAATAAATACATAATTAAGTTTAATTATCATTATATTAAGGATATCTTAGTGGGTACCCGATAACCGATCCGAAAATCTGGCTAGCCAAAGTCCGGGTACCCGAACTTATCGATTTGGGTTATGGATACCACTTTTAGGGATTTTGGTTATTAGGTACCCAAACCATTAGTACTGACGGTACAGGTACCTGTCCCATGTTCACCCCTAAAAATACCTCCATAAAAGTAAATCCTAATGAAACTGAAATTGAGAAAACTTGAGGAATTCTTCATGAACCCTGCAGTTAAATTAGTAATAGGAAAAGTAAGTTATTAATTGATGAATCCGAATTACATTATCATGGGATAACAAAAAACCCTATGACGTAGAAAATCCTAAGTCTTAGATCACCAAGTCCAAGTAGCTAGACAAAATTCTAGCATAATGAGAATGAAAATATAAGGCAATGAAAATTTAAAAGAAGATAAAGATCGAAGAGCTTCATTTCTAAGTGAGAAATAAATGGAGAACCAAATAATCATATTATTGAAAAAATAAAGGTAATTAGATATAAAATCAAAACTGTGAGTGAACCAGTATATGAAGATGAAGTGAATATGCAAGAGAAAGCTTATAATAAAAAATCTAGTATTAATCCTAATAGCAGCTATATACTAGTTGATATATGCAAGAATTATACACTACTAGAAAAATATTTATTTGGTGCTTTTTTTTTTTTTTTGCTACGTTTTGGACAAATCGGTGCAAAATAAAACGAGTTTTAAGTGTACATATATAAATCAAAAATAGTGATTTGTAAGGGTTTTTCATTAAATCCGTTGCAAATGAATAATATCCTCCCTACCCTAAACCCTCAATTCCTTACCCGCCTAATTCATTTCACTCTCCCTCCCTTTTCCAACTTCATCAGGTTCAAAAATACTCTCACCCGGCCCAACCATCATCGGCCAACGTTGAATCAGTCACTCTTCGAAATGTACTAGCCTTTTTCACCGTCGAATAAGTCACTCTTCAAAACCGTCATCTCCGTTTTCACCAACGCTCGCCCAAATTGATTTTTCCTCAAGTATAGTTCGGCTATGGCGTTTGTGATGAAGTTGCTATCTTCGGTTGATGTAATTAGTGTTTGTGGTTGATGAAGATGGACTACTGCCAAAAACTCCCTTTGGCTCTCTGTATCTCTCGTCTACTCAATTTTTGCTCACCAAATCTCTAATTTTTGCTCTAATTTGAGGTTAATTCTGTCGCTTGGCTACTACACCAAGGGAAACTACAAAAGCTAAGAAGAAAGCTTAAAAGAAACGAGATGCTTGTTATTGATTGATTTGCTGATGTCTTCCTTTGATCCTTGAACTTCTATTTACAGATGAAATGGAGCGGTTATGGCTGACTCCCATAACTGTTGTGCAATTACGTCTCTTGGCTCCAACACTTCTTCAAAAATTAAAAAACATCCACTTGCCTCCTAAACCGGCATTTGTTTATTGGGCCTCTAAGTGATATTAGCAATTCCTTTTATATCTCGACTAGTTCAGCCTAAAAACCTTTTGCTAATTCCGAGTCCCTTTTTACTCGGTCAAAGTCAAGACGGTCAAATAATAAAAAGTTAAAAATCCGATTTTTTGGTGTACCGGTTGCAATACCCTTGAAGCTTTTAGATGTAAGTTCCATCTTCAAGATTTTTCTTATACCATTCAACATTCTGATGGTGCATTTAAATAAAACCTACACTAGAATTGAAATTTATTATAATCCTTGTTGTGCTAGTGTTTTCATGATATGCTTCTTGCAAGGGCAATGTATTGTAATCCCCCGTATTTTTAAATATTTTATAAATGAAAATTTATTTTATTTATAATATTTATTTGTTATTTTTCATAATTTAATTTCAAAAGTTTCAAATTATTAATATTGGTCAAAAAATTATTTTAGCACAAACTATTTTATGAACTTATGTTCTACAATTCATGATCATACAAACAAAGCCTAGTCCATTTCATTTACCTAATTGGCCCAATAATTTTATGAGGCCCAATCTTCTTACTTACCCTACAACATTCTCTCCTATAAATACCCCATTAATCCCCAAAAATTTCCCACACAAAAAGGTTAGTCTTATTTTCTCTCTCCTTTGTTTTATTAATTTGTATAATTATAATTATTGATTTATGGATTTTGATTTTATTGTTTGAAAGTAATTTAATTAGTATCAAGTTGTATTTTGATGACTAAACTTTATAATTTCAGATTTTATAAGTATCATAATTTTCAGATTTTGTAAATTTTATAACCTAGGGTTTTTAATTATTGAAAATCATGATTTTAGGGTTTTTATGAACAATTGATTTAGAGCTTTTATAGTAATGATGTTTTGAAATTTTGGTGATTATAACTAATGATTAGTTTAACTTAATTCCATATTATTTTGAACATGTAAATTCGTGTTTTAATTTTTAGATTTTCGTTTGTTAATATTAATCCCGTTTTAATCTCGATCAGATTCTGAACTCATCCGATTTTGATTAAAAAGTAGTTTTTTCCATGTGGAAACAACGTTTTAAGAAAGACTAACTGCCTTTGGTAGTGAGCACCACCCTCTCGTGGCCAAATTCAGCCTCTAAATATGATTTTCGGGCAGTTTTTGATTTTAACGAAGTTTTTTTATACTTAAAATATTATCCTTGACTTTGATTAATAAAATTAATTATGTTTAAAGTTAATTAAGCATAAATATATGTTTTTATTGAAGTTTTAAGTGTTGGAAATAGTTTCTAAGTACTACTTTTAATGTTTTATAAAGAGGGTTTAATCACCCATTAAAAAGGGAGATTTTTAGGGTTTTTTATATAATTTTCAGATTTTTATTAGACTTTGAACTTGCTGTAATTTCATTTATAAGAGTGTATTTTAAGGTTTTTATGAAGAAAATTTAAAGAACTATATATAAGCCTTTAATTTTAACTAAAGGGAAGGTTTTAAAGTGTTGTTTGATTTGGATTTTGAAGGTTTTAAAGTAAGTTAGTATTGCTGTAAATTTGATTGATTGGGTATTGATTGAGATGTTATTATTTGGCTTAGGAGAGGAGTTTATTGAAGGTGATTTCTAGTTAGTAAAGTGGCATACCAATTCGTTTGCTCAAGGTACGTACAAGATACGAAACCTTGCTTGTAGGTGCATGTTTAAGGACGGATCGAGAACTTAGTATCATGTATAGGATTGACTGGGTTAAATTGTCTGGTTATACATTGTGAATTTCAAATGATGTGCACTAGTTTATAATGCAAGTATTATTTGTGCTTTATTTATGCAAGGTGCGCTTAAAGGCAAAGGTATATGATTGGTGTAAAGATCAAATTATTACTCGTTCATGATTATGTAAACAGGATGAGTAAAGGAGAAATTTAAGTCTTGTAAGACGAGGTTAAGGTTTTGGGGTGCCTTATGCACTCAAGGTGTTTATACACCGAGGTAGTAATGGAATAATTAATAAATGTTGTTTGTCACTAATAAATTAAGAATCTAAATTGAGAATTTGCCATGTTTGATTGAATTGCTTTTGGGATGTTTGTATTGATATGTATAAGAGTCATCACTAAGTCTAAACCTGTAAATCACGTAAAGTGCAAGATGGATGAGCAATAAAACTCTGGAATGGTGCACATCTAGAGTAATGACAATCAGGGGTTGGGGTACATGGGGTATTAGCCGTGTACTTTTATCGAGGTCGTCTGATCTACGAGTCTCTTATTTCAAACAAACTAGGAGTTAGGTGAGATCTCATACTAACTACGGTCACGGAGTCGCGCCCGTGGTCGTTGGATGTTTATTGATGTTTCCGAAAGGAGGCATGGGGTTTTTCTTTTATTGATGTTCCAAGTGGAGCATGAGTTGGACAACCTTGTCTATTGCGTAATCCAATGAATAAAAATAATGATTTACCTATTATTAATTAATGGAGTCTTAGTAATATAAATAGTTGAGTCGTGTGTTGAGTCTATAATTTAATGATGCATGATGATTGATTATTGGTAGCATGTTATGGATTTCTTAATTTATTTTGTAGCTTGTATGTACTCTGCTTTGCTGATTGCGTGCTTTGTGTGTCTTTCTTTGGTCATGGCCTTCGCCTTTCAATGACCCTGTGACGATCCAATTTTTACACTTGTAATATTGGAGAGCAGAATTACCACAGGTTCTTACACATGCAGCATTCATCAGGCTTGTGGGATCTTGAGTAGAGAGTTGGTTGTTTGCATTTTATTTCTTTTGCAAGTTTGAATTTATTTTAATTCGATTTTATTCGACACTATTTCTTTTGGGTTTGAATTTATTTGAACACTGAATTTAATCACTTACTACTTTTATTGGGTTTTGAATAAGGGCCTTAATGGTTCCAAGTTGTATGACTTAATTTGGTTTCATTCGTTGGTTTTGAAACTTATTTATAACTTATTTAGTTTTTCCGCTGCTATTTTCTGATAAAGCCTTAACGTTTGAACATGTGGCGGTAGCACGCCAGTAATTCTCTTGAATGTTGTTCAGGATCCTCACAGGTTTAAAGAGAGAATTATTGGGGTGTTACATGTATAATGTATTTATTATGTTTGGTAAAAATTGCATAAGCTTATAGGCCTGTTTATGACTTACATGTGGTTATGTTTGAAATTTGATAAATTAGTTGCAACGTTGTAACATATTACTTTTGCAAAATTATTGTGTTTGTAGTGGTTGGTCTTTAGAAATGGATCGAATGAAGTTGGATGTATGTCTGCAAAACGAGGCATTTACTTCTTTTTTTTTTTTTTGGTCAAATCTCAGCTAAATTTGGATCCTTAATGACCCCAAAACCTTTAACAGAATGATTTTTCACACGCAAATCGATAAAAAAATATATTATTATCTGGAGAGTGGGCCCCAGTAACGGAATTTGTTAATGGCGGGATAACAACAAGGTTACCATATAAAAATTAAATGTATTATGGGGTTATAGTGTGGATTTCTTAAAAAGAAGGGGGCATATCATAGAAAACGGAAGGTTTTTTTTTTTTTTTGAACAATAGCAAAGGCAAACACAACAAAAAAAAAAAAAAAAAAAAAAAAAAAAAAAAAATATATATATAACTAATCTACCAAGAAATTAGAAAGAGTCATATGACATTGTCTAGCAATGTCGTGTGCCTTGTGAACTTGATCTCTATGGGCCTTAATTATTGTGCACTTGTCGAAAGTAGCTCCTATCTCCTTTATCGTCCACGCAATCGAGACTTCTTTCCCATTTTCATCTTGGAGATTATTCAAGAGCATTATCGAGACAATTAGAATGAGAACCCCTTGCTTTTCCTTTGCCTTGGCCCATAGAAGAGCTTCGATGTACGCCCATGCTTCACAATGGAGAGCTGAAGAAGCAGCTCCATACTTGCCACCCCCCCCCCCCCCCCAACAAAAGAATTTAAATGCTCCCTACCAACATTCGCCCACCCAATACCAGCCCTCGTGGTATTTTTGTCCCAGGCCCCATCTACTTGTATAGTGAATTCATCGAACCCTTCCTTTTGTTTGCCTAGTTGAACATAGTGAAAACGGAAAGTTAGAGGGTTATGATATATATATATATATATATATATATATATATATATATATATATATATATATATATATATATATATATATATATAAAAAACCATTTTTTATTTTACTTTTCTTATCTGTCCTCTGCTTCTTTTCTATTTCTTTTGTTGATTGTTATTTTTTAATTTTTTATATGTTAATGTGTTGTTATTTTGGTTGATTTTATGAAATGTTATATAATTTGTTGACGTGGTTTATCTTATTTTGTGATTCAATCAATTTAAGAGGTGTTTGATAATTTTTGCATTTTAAGTTTTAACTTTTAAATTTCTAGTTTGTGATCTAACGCTAAGCACAAGTGCACAACAGAATGAAAATGAACTTTTTATTGCTCTATGACTTTATTGAAGAAGATAATGCATGTGAGTAGAATATTTTTTAAGGTTTTTTTTTTATCTTATTTAATTTGTGATTATATTGTTGTGTAAGTTGTCTTGTTATTTTATTTTTATAAACTACAATAATAATTATTTGTGTTGTGGTTTTGTATGTTGTGTTAATATCAGTGTTTTGCTATTATACTTCATAGTTTTCTAGAAAATTTTTATGTTTATAATTATGTAATTTTTTGTTAATAGAATCTTATCAAAAAATAATAAAAAATTAAATAAAATAAAAACGTAACATTTTTTTTACACAAAAAAAGGTAACTTATTGGACAAGTTACCTGTCATTAGACCTGATTAAAGATTATACCAAAAAAAAAGTTGACTTATTTTGATCAAACTGCGCGAAGGTTAACTTAATTGGACAAATTTTTCAAAAAAACAAAAAGACTTCATCCGAAAAATAATTTAGATAAAATTATAATCTAAACATGTTATTCACAGCTACAACATCATTGTACATTATTCTTACCTAAGGCCCTGTTCTGATACGATTATTTTCAATTCAGTTCTAATAAATTCAATTCAGTTCATTTCCTAATTTCCTTCTCTTATAAAATATTCAGTTGAACTCTAACTAGTTTACGTCAGTTCAATTTAGCTCTATTAAGTTCAATTCAGTTCAGCTCAGTTCAGCGAATGAGAACAGGCCCTAAAGCCCTGTTCCGTTCACCTTATTTCCACTTATTTCAAGGTTAATAAGTTCAGATAAAAATTAATAAGTTCAGATAAGATAAGTTCAAGAAAAATAACTTCAGATAAGTCGTGATAAGGGTTAATCAGGGCTACCAAATTTAATTTATAATTAAAATAAGTTCTAATAAGGGCTAATAAGTTCATATAAGATCAGATAAGTTCTAAAAATCAGGTGAATAGAACACACCCTAAAGGAGAACTATAGGGCATTAAGACCCCTCTTTATGTATTCATTATCCCCTATTTCTATTGAGGCTTTTCTCCTCAAGCTTAATACTACCTGTACAAGAATATGTTTTTTTAACACAGAACACTAACTTATATTACTGGCTTAAAGCCTTATATATTACAACAAAAGCCAATATCGTACCAGCCCAAACTTCATCAGTCCAAAATACAAAGCTGGGAAAGGAGTATTGGTGGTGAGAACTAGTACAAATCCAAACAGTTCACTCTTCCAGCTTCACTTGCACGTCCTGTAAATCTTGATATTCCATAAGCCTTTTCGGAAGATTCTTGGCCACGATATTCCCGCCATTATATCCATTCATAAGCTGCCTTCCTATCTTCATCCTCCACTCTGAGCTATCCAACTCTTGCTTCCGATCATGAACCACTCTGTCACAATAATTCAGCATTGTTCCCAAACCGGTATTTGGAGTCCACCCATATTCAGCCAATACTTGTGCTTCCCCTTCGCTCAAGTCTTCTCCAACCTTTGACCAGATCATGCACAGGAAAAAAGTGACAATATTTTAAAAGCATCAGAACTTATTAAGACATCCTAAACACTAAGGCAAATAGGTAATTAAAGAACCCCAAAATTTATTAGACAATTGAAGAAAACTAGTGTGTACGACCCTGGACACTTGTCGCTTGTCACCTTTACTAGAGATCATGCTTTCACCTAAACTAAATATGAGATTGAATGAAGAGAGCTGATATTTAACAAACACAAACCAGGAGAAAGCAGAGTCAAGAAGACCAGTAAACAAAATGCAACAAGCAACTATAGTTATCATGGGCTGGGTTGCACTCAAAAAGGCCTATAACATCAGACTAAGAACATTAGACTATGGCGTAATGAACCTGAGATTAAAATGTTCTAAAAGACCAATTGATACCAAGTCACCCCAAAAAACATGGTCAGACCAATTGAGCAGAGCTGGACCTGATGAGCTCTAGCAACATGTATTCAAATTGTCACAAAGATGTGTTTGTGTAAGAGCAAACACAAACACTAATTCCAAATTAGGTATCTTCAGACTCACATTGAAAACAAAAATAATCATAGACAAAAATAAAAAATAATCATAGGCAACCTAAGCATATATTTACGAGAATCAAAAGGCAAAAAAAAGTAAAGTAGGAACAACAATTCGAAGCAAAAAAATAAGGTCCAGCTCGGGCAGAGGCTGAAGAAAGTCTAGTACGGCTATGGTAAAAGGAATCCATGGACAAAATATGCAATACAAGAATTAGCATTACTGAAAGAAAATTTTTATCACCTACTCCTTCCATCCCTAAATGATCTTTGTTCCCGTTTGCTAAATTTTACGGGAATCAAGAAATAGGAGTATAGGAGGAGATAATACATAAAATACATTAAAAAGATTAAAAAGTACAAGAAATGTGAGTGGGTCACATAATAAGTACATGAAAAAAGAATAAAGTACATGCATATGGGTGGAGGCAATTTAGAGGAAATGTAAGGGTACTATAGGTACATGAGTGAAGAAAAACAAAATGAGGATAATTTGGTATTTAAGTGTCCGAAAATGAGAAACTATGAAATGGGAACAACAATTTGGGACGCCTACAAAGGAAAACGGGAAGATCATTAAAGGACGGAGGGAGTACCTTTTATATATCAACTTTTGATAAGAGCTGCCTTACCAAATATAGTTAGTAAACAACATTTCTTTAAGACATTTATGTGCAAGTAGCCCTACAAATTTCCTTACCTGAATTGATTAATTGCACAAAATAGGCAGCAATTAATCACAAATTTTCCCCAGACTAAAAAAAAAGAGAATTATAAAAACCAAATTAACTTGTTTTTTAGTCTAAAAATAGCAATACCTTTACACTTTGTTTGGATATCAACGTAGAAAAGGAAGGGGAAGAAAATTCCCTCTAAAAATCTCTCTAATATTGGAGGCATGATGTTTATTAAAACCATCCTTACCAAACAAGGGAGTTCATTCCCATCCCTTTCCTTCCCTCCCTGTCTCCCCATTTACTCGTTTCAAACAAAGTGTTCAATAAGCTTTTTTTTTTTCCCAACTCATAAACAAGGATGACAACAAATTGGGCAGCCATCTAATCCCAAAGAACAAAAAAGGAAAGTACAAGTCAATCTAACACAAGTAACATGTGAGGAGATAAAACTAGTTTGGCTATGAAACATAGAGATTCTCCTAAGTATTCACAAAATGCTTTAAGTCTTTAATCCACTTTAGCCTTTCACATAAAAACCAAAATAAAGGCCAAGAAAATTGTGTAGGTGGCAGTAAAAAGAATTCATCCTGCCCCAGCTCCCATCCATGAAAATTCCACCTATGTATATTCCCAGGTCAAATATGCCCCATTCCCAGCAAGAGAAAGGAATTCGGTGTGTAACATGAGATAGAGTGCAACAAAAGGGCAGTAAAAAGTCCTAAGGGGACATTCCTCCGAACCATTCCTTTAGCAAAGAATACTCCACCTAAAAAAAATCACCATTTGTACCTTTTATTCTATGTTACTCCAACTCTTCATCGTACATCAAGTGCCTGTGTTAGATTCTATGCATATGAAACTTTGGAACCTGCATTTTAGAATTAATGCAATTTATTTTAATAATGGCTCCCTCTAACCAATTGACACAAAATTATAAAACAGTCCCTAGTGACCTCCCCCCAAACTATTCCTCGGAATAGCTTATGTGCTCCTGTATGTTCAAATCATATTATGTCAGATCAGACCACACCAAAACTTAATCTTACTCTTTCCTTCAACTAGCACACACATGCTCAACACAAGGTAACCTCTGTAAACCCCCTTACCCTTGACCACACAAAGTCTCTTATAATCTGACCTTTCAAGTACCACTAGAAACTTAAAGAGGATAGAAAGCACTGTGCAATCACAAGTCCAAATATGTGTCATATTGTAAAACACCTTCCTTTAGGAAGATAGCCCTTCTTCTGCCACCCAATTTCCTAGAGACATTTGAACAACTTAACCAATATAGCTATTCCTCTCAAGAAGTCAAGATCATTCCTTAAATTAAGTCCAAGCAAGGTAAATCATGGACAAAGCATCACCCAAGGATATATCCAAGACATAGGACTCCATATATAGATACTTGACACTAAAATTTGGTCCTTCCCACATTGTTTATGGTCAAAGTACGAGCATCTTTTTGTTATAAAAGTGGTGCTACCAATGTATTATGATTCATGATAACCCATTTACACATCATATAAGCAACAAAGGCAAAGGAAAGGATGCACTCTTGACTCCATCATTTCAGTAATGATGATCTATCCTAGCATATTTATGGTACTATTCAATAATTACCCAAAATGTACAAACAAACAAAAAATGTTCCCTGTTTAACGTTATTCACAAGGAGATGCAGTGATGCACCTTTCATGTCTACATAACTACATTTATACAGGATGACCATATTCTACTTAGCGCCAAGTTATAGTCAAAGTAGATTACCACTAATGGTCTATCCTCTATTAGGGTGATCCGTCCACAGCCTGTAAGCCTCATCGCAGTCACCAAACGCTTGACCTGCCATGCCACAGGAACAGAATTCAGCAGCTCAAAGAAGTATGTCGCATAGCCGTATTCAGGACGCTCCAGTACAATTCTGCATTCAACAACTTCTTTAAATAAACATAATACACAAGATACTGAAACAATTAACTGCCAGCAATTTACACCTGTTATGTCTTTGGAAGACAAATAAAAAAGACTGAAGGTCTCGACACCAACCCCATTCAACAGGCCACTTCCTATTTCGCATATATTTTGTCTGCAATGCAGCTCAATAACCAAGAACAATAACAGGTGAGTAGTAAGTTACAAGTATCAGCTCAAACCATTTAAACAATCAAGATTTGAATTATAGAATTTCAACATTTTCCAAGTCATTACAGTACTAGTAACTTACCTGCTCCACAAGTGAGAGGAGACAAGACAAACAGTAGCTAATTTTCTCACCCTTTGTGCGTAAAAGAGGAAACTTGAGAAAAGTTTGACGATGTGAAAACAGCTGCATTAAAGATATCAAACAGAAACAAAAGAATATCAATACCTTAGGGCCTTCATCATATGAAGCTCAGTCTAAAATACAAATATCAGACTCGAGCTAAGACACAAGAGTCTTATAAATAAAAAATTCAAGTCAGGGATACTGAAACATGGTCAACAAATTTAGGATATTGACGCAGGAGGCATGTCCAATTAAAGGCAAGATATTTTTTCTTAATATTCCCAATTTTTTAATAGGATTTAAAAGTCAGAGGTTTTTCAAGAAAAATGACCAACAGAATAATACTCCATTACTCCCTCCTCTGTCCCTTAAAAATTGCCCTATTTGCCTTTTCAGGCCGCCCTTAAAAATTGCCTTTCAGGGATACAGAGACAAAGATACGAGCATCACATCGATAAATTTCAAGTCAGGGATACTGAGACATGGTCAACAAATTAAAACCTTATCCAGTTATCTTTTACTTCATATTATGTAGCAGCCACAATCAAAATCTAAGGATTATGATCACAAGGAAATTGACAGTCACACCATTAGCCACATGTATTCAAAACTAGTTGCATGGAGCATGAATATTGAAGGTAACTTTAATGGTATACACCATATCACAGAAAAGCAGCAGCTTACAGATATTATTAAGTAAAAAATAATTCAAGAAAAGCTCAATTGCAGACAGCATAGATAGTCCTCAATTGGACAAAATATAGAGGGAGAATACTTTAAAATAAAAGGAGCTAGATTAACATGAAAGGCATGAAACAAACCGGCTTAGTAGTTAAATTCTAAAAGAAAGTGGGTAAACAAACCAACACAAAGATCAGAAGGGATTATACAGAATCACAGCAATAGCACGTTATACAATTTTGGACACTATGCTCATCGAAGTCAATGTGGTCAGTCACGCAGAGCATCTGAACTTTGGTAACAAGGAAATAGTTCATATTTCCAATAAATGGAAACAAATTCAAAGTCCAATAAACTCAAAGTCTAATAAACTCAAATACTGAATATTTACAGAATGAAAGTATTTTTGAAATAAACCACTAATATACAGAATGTATCACTAAAATGAGTAGATAAAATAGAGAAGTAGAAACATTTAAGTTGAAGAAAATTAAGGACCAAACTTTAAAATATAGAAAATAAAGAACTGAAAATACAGGCATAACTAATAGACTTTACAGTCATCATATCCTCCTCTCTCTCTCTCTCTCTACCTTTAAGCCAAGTAGCAATTTAGCAATAACCAGAAAGGTAAGTGTCTCTTCAAGCACTTAAGAGTGTGATGACACCCTGCCCAGTATATCTGATTCTGAAAGATGGCTAGGACCCTTATAGGCTACAGTGACTTAAAAATATGGCCAGGTTATGTTGCTTCTAAAAATGAACACTTTACTGCTGAGAAGAATGTCCAACATTGGGTCTGTTAACCCTTCTGTATCCTATTTTAGATTGGGCCAAAATAAAAGCATACACCCATGTGAAGTTGCATCCATGTATCATATCATACTTTCTAAGCAAATGTGTGACATACCAACCACAAATAGCAGGATAACGACCATTATGCAGACTGGGACAAAACTTAGACACGTTTATTTGTTAAAAAAAAAATTAAAAAAAAAAAAAAAAAAAAAAAAAATTAACAGGCAGGTCATAAACAATTGGAGTACTGGTAAAAGTAATACAATGTAATACTAGCAGCTGCACTATCACAATTATACCAAATCAGCCTTAAACTGCTAGTCACTTTAATTTCAATTACAAGCTGCTTCAAGACCTAAATATATAAGCATAAACACAAATAAATAAATAAATAAATAGAGAGAGAGAGAGCGCAATTCAACTCCAAGCTTCTCCAAGACTCAACCATATAAGCATAAACAAAAATGAGAGAGAGAGAGAGAGAGAGAGAGAGAGAGAGTTCTACTTAATCAATAATTTGGCAGCAGTGTGCTGAATATATTGCACACTATGAGCTATACCCTCACAAAAGGGAGCATCTGTATGCAATAGCTTTAAGAGAAAGCACATAGATATCAATGCATTGATAAATAAAATTAATAACCTGTGATATTACAGCTTCAAGCTCAGCAAAGCCATCTAAATTGAGAGAATCATCAAGAATATCATCAGTATCTTCTTCCCCATACAGCTTAATTTCTTCAGCTGATACTCCTTTGTCAAGCAAGACCTAGCAATTTAAAAGTAGTATTAAAATTTATTCTTAACCTTTGTCCATGGTTCATGTGTAGCTCTGTGATGCAGAGAAATCTGGTAATTGGATAATTGCATTTACTACCTTCAAAAGACCAGGAGCATCTTCTTCCAATGCAGTTTCAACTGAATCACTGAACAGCAATTTAAGTATATAAGAAACCAACTATACATAAGATACTATGTACAACAGAAACTAGGCTGCATCAAAATATTACGTTACAGTTCTTCTCTTCTTCCTAGGCCGACTGATACTAACTGGTTTGACAGATTCTAAGACATCATTACCAAAATCCATAGCTGAGGCCTCATCTTCCTTAGGGTTTCCAGGCATACTCGTGCTTGGTATTCCACATGAAAGCAACTTGACACGATCTACAAGTGGCATGTGGTCTAACTCATCCACAAGAATGTCAGAAAACCCTGGCTCATTTTTCACAGTTAAAGTCTGACCGATGCAAGAGTTCTTTGTGATATTCTCTCCTTCATAGCATAACCCGTTTATATCAAGAGGCTCATCCTTGACTTTTGCAAGCGGTGGTACAACTGAACTTGCGAAGGCAAAAGCATCCATCATAGCAGTTTCCTGGGTACCAAAAAATTTACATTCTGTAGATAAAGGGAATGATCTGGAATTTATTGATACTGCAGCAGATCCAGATGAAGTTAGTGAACAGATTTTAGCTGTATAGGATGTTCCATCAGTTGCATATTCTGACGACAAATTATCACTATCATTTACTCCAAGAGATACATCTCTACCAATCGGTGCATCCCAAGCAGAATCACTTTGTGCAATTTGCAACACACCTTTGGATAAGTTGGACAACCCTTGATAATTCTTCTCCTGAAAAAAAAAAGTGTATAGAGTCCAGAAAATATACAATGTCAGCAGATCTAAAAATGACTTCAAATTGCATATAGTAACGACATGCACTGCAAATCTTAACAATTAAACAACGATCTG
Organism: Chenopodium album; assembly: GCF_948465745.1. Classification (NCBI taxonomy): domain Eukaryota; kingdom Viridiplantae; phylum Streptophyta; class Magnoliopsida; order Caryophyllales; family Amaranthaceae; genus Chenopodium; species Chenopodium album. The sequence goes on along the minus strand of NC_137841.1, from coordinate 21,353,795 downwards.
AATAAATCATTATAGGGGGCGAGTGCTCAAAAGTCGACGACCAACCACGGGTGGCATAGTCTTGGAAGTAAGGATGGCCAGGGGACCTTGGCACATAAGGGAATGTCTTGGGTGGACATCGGCTAGGACTCAAGTGAGCCCCAGGCCTCACGGCATAACTTAGTAAAATCCGATAATGCTAAACATGGTGAGGGTGCATGTGCAAGGCTTGTGAGCAGCAATATCCATGATAACCGTTTTAGTGGAGATCATGGGAGGTAGTTACCTTGATAAGTAACTGCCTAGTGGTTGACATGGTACCCAAGGTCGTGGGCTACATGGGCAGTTACCTCGAATACCTCATTATGGGGATCATGGGGTAGTTTAGACAGTTACCATAGCCTCAGGAAGGGCGGTAGTTGCCAAGTAACAATAACCACAAGGCCCTTAGTGGATATGGTGCAAGTGATTTTTCCTTGAATTTAAGAGGGGCAGGTAGTGGGATTGTGGGCAGTTATGATAACCACCAATGTTTCCCCACTCCTCTAAATATGAAGTGCAGTTATGCACAAGGGGATCATGGCTCCTATAAAATAGAAGCATGGTACATAGTGGTGTGGCCTCTGGTTTATTAACCTAAGGTTAATGCTGCATCCCAAGCAGTTACACCAATGAGATATGCTTACTAGAAAGTAGGAGGGTTAGTGCCTTAGTGGGTGGTTATGCAAGAGAATGGACAGTAAACTTGCGTGAAGCCAAGTAGCCAACTATGCATCCATACTCATCAATAGTTGCACAACTAGTACATGCCTCCGAAAATGTAGGGAACATGGTGAGAGTGGGAAGTTATAATTGACCAGTTATACAAAAAGAACATGAGAGCCACCCTCATATACTTGATAACACTGTTCTATATCTTGGGCCATGACATTGCCCTCTGCACAATAGATGCAAGTCCCAGCAAGATTATTCAAGGAAATGTTTGTTGTTCATGATTTTGTTCAAAAGGGAAGAAACACATTTTTTTCCTAATTCAACAGATGCACTTAGTTAAATTAAAAAGCAAATAAAAGGAGCCTATTAGATTACGTTAGTACAAGATGTGGACACGAGACATAAGTTCTCTGGATTGTATTGCAGCTAACTATCAGGGTCAAGGTTAAACTGAAGCATGCTTTGCGGGAGACTAATATGTATACTTATCTCTCTGGATTATTGAAGATGATATGGTATGGTGGGCAGGTGGCTAATTGTTCTATTTATGAGCTTTCTGAACATTTAATACATTCTCTACAAAATCATCATATTGATGGTCAAATATATATAATATGAAATCTTTGTTTATATAAAAGTGCAACTAGCTGCTGGAAATAATTAAAGTATATCAGACATTACAATTAAGGTGATGCCAACACGCCCTAATTAGAAAGATTTGGTAGTTGAACTAACTGCTAAGTGAAAAAAATGTGAATTCATTTCAATCATTCAATTAATTAGGATAATTTCTTACCTAATCATTAGTAAAAGTGTTGTAATGATAAGAATTTGAACTCCTTACGACAATTTTCACAGCTATGTATTATGAAACTCTATATGACTTATAACAGCTTTATTTAGCAACTCTCTTGGTTTTACCCCTACTCTTCAAGTAGCAGCTTTACAAATAAACTTTTATTATTTTATTTTCATTTGGTTCATTTTAGGTGTTTCGGGTTGGGTCTATACATAGGTTCCAAATTGTAAGGTTTAAATATTGGGCTACTTTAGTTCATTAGTTGAATCTTTAGGCATTGTCTTTTTATATAAATAGGTTATTTGATTTTCTTGTTCTTGCTGTAGGAAATAAGATATTATTTTGGGTCTTGTAAGCTTTTGACTGCTGTAGTTGACATGGCTATGAAAAAAGCCTAGATTTGACAATTTAGTGTCCGAAATCCTTTTTTTTTTTTCTGTTATGGGACGTGAACTTATATATACTTCCAAACATAATTCCATTTGTCACTGAGTTTAAAGATCTACAGTATTTGAAAGAACTGTTGGATGCTCCATGGTGGTTCACACCTAGTTTAGCTTTGCCTTGGTCAGGGATAAACATCATACATTAGGAAATAGGAACAAGATTCACTTCTGGGATCTAGATAGGGAACCACTCAACCACCCCTAAATTTTTTTGTCTCATTCATCTTTTAATTACACATAGAAAACTCAAAATTGTACTAAAGATTAAAATAACTTGTGATGGAGCTTCCATTTAAGGAGACACCAAGATTAAAGGGTAAGGATGTGATAAATGTTATTGGTAATGTAGCATGTAAAAAGCATGCCCTTTCGCTGAATTTCAAAATTCTTCTAGTCTTTCCTCATAACATTTTAGTATATACAGGTTCTTACTTTAATCCAATCTTAGGCCATGTTTGGTAATTAGTTGGTGTGCTTGTGTTGTATTAATGATTTGAATAGTTGATTATATTACTTGGTTTTGACTAATTGGTTTTAAATGGTTGGTTGTGTAAAAGTGTTTGGTAAATAACTATTACTAATTAATTGTTTCAATGTATGTATGTTATAGCTAAATTGTTAAATGTTCTATAAGCTAATTGATTTGAGCCTTTTCAAAACAGAGCTTTTTGAGACCAAAGTTTTTTACCAACCACTCAAATTAGCTTCTTATTTGGTCAAACCTTTTATAGGCCTCAACAAAAAGTTCTTTAAAAAATATCTTTCCCAAATAACGCATTAGTCGAGAACGAAAAGTGAGATCTCAAAGGTGAAGCCTCCAATATGAAAGGCTTGCTTAGCAAGGCTCAATACTATGATAAGATTTCCACAAGCTTACCCCTAGTATTCTTTCCTTTGTTGTCTCAAACAAGAGATTATACCTAATCAATTTTTGGCGATACATAAATGGTTGGAAATCATTTTTTTCATATTTTACCTTAATATAGATAAATTCTTAGCCTTAAAAGGATGTATGATCATCACAACAACAACAAGTTCAACTAACATGAATCGTCATAAAGAACAATCCACAAAGAGAAAATATAGCATTACAAGACAATTGATTGAATAAAAGAAGTATCGCTTCCGCCCCGGATGAAAAAGAAGAGTTTCAATAAGTCTACAACAGCCAAAGTAAAACTTAGTCACACCTTATAGACATGAATCAAAGATTCGGTTAATTTGACTAAATAAAAAAACAATTAAAAAAAAAAATAGAAATGACAACATTCCTCTCACACAAATAGGCCTCACATGCATGAGTATTAAGTATCCAACGTGGGAGCTTGAGTTAAATTTAAGAGTTAGGCTAGCATTACACAACAACCCAATACAAACTTCACAACAACCCACTTAGCAACAAATTAATTTTTGGTTTTTTTTACTGCTAAGAACGATGCTAATTTTTTTTCTATTTAGATTTGGAGTCACAAAGTAACACTATTTAACTTTTTTTTTTTCTTAAAAAAAAAAAAAAAAAAAAAAAACTGCAATTGTTTCTTGAAAGATCAGTTAAGATATTAATTTTTCTTAGCGCATAACATATGAGTTCGGATATTCTTTCATCTAAGTTGTCGGGTGGTGGGACTCTCAATTAACTCTCTTTGTTACTTTTTCTTACAAAAACTCACCTAACAACACACTCTTACTTATGATTAGACATACTATACCACAACCTACTTTCAAAACTATATCTCCTTACTTAGTCTTTGTTGTTATAATAAGTGTAACAATCATATAGATACAGAAGCCATAAAACTTAATTTAGGAAAGTATACATAACTCGGTATTGCACAATTTCATATAACCAAGCTTTGTACAAACCTTAAAATGAAGCTATAGGCATAATTGATTTCATTTAAGGATAATTAACAAGTGCTACATGAATATTTCACTCTTAGGCACATAACCAACTCTTAAGTAACTAATTTGGCTTGAGAATAAATTGTCACAAACATATCAAGGGCAACAACAATTAAACTTGAATGACTAAATACTTTCACAAGACATAAAGAGTGGACATCCAATGATCAAATGTTAGATTACATGTCCCAAGCGCATAATGTTTGTTATGCACTCCTGTCTTTTTTTTATTATGCCTATATGTTCTTTTTTTCCAAACTGTTCTTTTATTGAATATTGTATCCTTAATAAATCCATTGTTTTTATGAATAATTGAATGGGGATGAGACATGTTTATTTATTTTTATTTGTTAAAAGTAAAGAGAAACTAGGTTGGCAACATAAGACCAACATAATTCATCCTTTTGAACGATCGAAGAGAATAAATCATTAAAAGGAGTTATTTAATAAAAGTGTGACTATTTACTATGCAGTATGTATTGTATGTTCTTTTACTCCAAATAGTATGTGTTTTCGGGCACTCACAGGTGAAGGATCTAAATAGCATCCAACGATGAAGATTATAATCCATATAATGTTCACATAATGACATAAATCTCATAAATCTGACAGTAAATACAATGCGTATGAACTGCACAATATGTGTTTTGCTGAGAAATTGTTAATCTTATGCTTTCAACCGTACTACATTTTTAATCCTAAACAATTGTGTCATTTGGCTCTATAATGACTTGCTTAATACACTAATATCAAGAAACTTATAAAGCCATCTTTCATTAATTTAAATACTTCCTCCGTTTCTCAATTGATATATCTTCCTTTTTGGGATGTTTTGCAATAGATGCATCACTTCTCTTTTTAATAAGGTTTTATATGTGAAATGACAATCTTGTCCTCGGCTTGTAATCCAAATAAGTGGGGAGTAAACTCTCCACTTTTACTTTACATACCATAGGTAAACATGTAAATTACTCCACTCTCTCTCCTTATTGGTTTGAGTCATTTCTTTATGATGCATCGATTGAGAAACGGAGGATGTATAAGCTATTACGATGATCTTCACAGGACATCAAGGTCCGAAAATAGTCACAACTATTTACATCTACATAAGATCAATGCTTTTCTAGAGTATCACCATAAATTGTCATGTGCCAAAATTAGTGTTACTTCTACAAAAGAAGGCAAATATCTAACAGCTATAGAGTACATATCTACAGATATTACACACCAATCAAACATAGCAAAGTATAAATATAACATATTATACAAGAATAGCAGAGTACAAATATTGTATATCATTCACAGAATAGCACAGAGACAACACCATTTAGCATTTTTCAATAGCAAGCTAAAAGGCTTTCTTCAATAGCAGTTTTCAATACCAACTAACAAAGTTTGAGACACCATACTTTAAAAAGAGTTTTAAACAAGGAACAAAATGCCGTGAATCAAGAATCGTAAAACAATTACCTCCATATTTGATGTGGAAGACTGCATGACTTTCCTGTCATAAATTTACAGAAATTGGATTTTTTAGCAATTTAGCATACACATTGACCATGTAAAGCAAAGACAATGAAATAAGCACTTACAGACTTTGGTTATAGCCTTAGGAATATGAACTTCCATGGACTAGTGATTCAGAGCTAGGTTTTTGTAGGGAATTTAAATGGTGTATAGCCTAATTGATTGTTTATTATATTAGCAGTACTTGTTAGAATGTATACTTCAAAAAGCCTAATCATTTCAATCTGTGATCAGCATCAAAGATGTCACCTAAGACTATCCTCCACCATGGTGGCCAAGCAATATAAATGCCACACTCTTGCACTTTTCATTTGAAATGTCAGCAGGTAAAAAATTTGTCATTTACATCTAGCAGTTTAAAGCATTCAATGTATAACAAATGAGAAACACAAAAAAATAGATGGAGCAGTGAAAAGAAGAAACAAAATGTTTTAACATTAGCAATGAAGAATCTAGAAGGCTAACGACCCGTGGTCAGGTGATGAGGAATCATATTTAGGCTATTTTTTCATATTCAAAGCTAATTAAAAGACTCAAAAGTCATTACACACCAGAGACCAAGCTTGACATATTATTTGAGACTTTATCACAAAAGGCTCAGACTAGACCAAGCCACTGTATAATTAGTTTAATGGCATTAAGATGCCTAATTGGGTCTATTTTTTATCAACCATGGTTAAGCTAACCTTAAACGCCTCTGTCATCATCAACTCTCTTCCCCTTCAACTAACAATAACAGCCCCTCTTTCTCTATCCCAACACAGCAGACGCACCACGCTTGCAACGCCACTTGTCAAAAATTGCGGTCTTAAAACCAGTTTTTTTTTTTTTTTTTTTTTTTGAACAGTTTCGAATATATTTGGGAAAAATTACTAGCTCGAATTTTACAAAATCGATTTTTGGGTGCATAATTTCAATCAAATTAAACTACTTTTAAGGTATCAAAATCATTCATCAAATAAATCAATATAGGTAAATATTTTGGCTTAGATTTTTGAGTGAAATCATTCACAATTGTTTAAATTCAACACGAATACAATATATCGAATAATAATTTAGCTATTCGAACAAAAACGAAAGCCAATTTTGGATCAATCTATAGTTAATTAAGTTTTTTAAGCAAAAATTTAAGAAAAAGCTTCTTTAATGACATATAACACAACCACCACTAATACTAGATCATTTTTTGAATTTCTGTAATTATCAAACTAGGTTGCAAAAACTAGGGGCTACCATTCCTTCGCCCCATTTCTTTTCATGCATTCACATTCTAAGATCTAAAATGATCCTGAGTAATAGTCGTTACATAACAGCACATATAAATCATGATTGTGGCTGTGAGCGTAGTAACGAACTAACGGTTAAGCTAAAGTTGTATACCAAGTATAAATACATTCCTAACATCAGTATGTTGAAATGGCAATAACTTGTGAAATTATGATTATCACTATGCATAACAACTTGAATGATGGAAAATTAGTGCTGTTATCCTAACAGAATGATATATATAGCAGGCGTTTTTTTTAGGATAACACACAATTAACAGCGCAAAATAGTAAGTTGATAAGACTTTATATGATGAGATATATTCAAACCATGTTAAGGCACTTCCAAAAATTAAAAATACAAATAAAAAAATATAAGATCCGTTGATCCTAGCCACAAGAAAAAAAGAAAGAGATGCAAAATCTCCGTTGAGTATCCCGTCTTTTAAGCCTATTATCCTGGTTTGAGTGACAAAAGATTATTATTCGGTCATTTACATTTTACAAGATGTAATTTATTGCATAAATCATAAAAACAATGCGCACAATTTGTTTCCCCTTTCCACATAATCATGCACAACCTGAATAATGAATTTTAAGACATTTTCAAATTTTCAGATACTACAAATGAGCATAGGATAGTTGTATTCCTTTGGCACCAAATTATCAAGAGCAATGTGCTAAACAATGATTATGATGGCAATTAGGCTATACCTTCAGCACTTGAATATCCATGTAATTTTACCTTTCAAGTGGCTGCGTTATTTTCTAGTAGATCAACTTTAAAGATAAAAATGGTCAGGCTACCGATGTTTAGAAGGATGTTGGCAGACCAGTCTTTTTAAAATCTATTTTTACTATCCCCATTAAAAAGTTGCGGCAATAAATTTTGTAAGATTTACAGTGATCAAAGAGAAGAACTAACTGTGGTGCACTTCCTTACTAACAATTTTATAACTGGTTAGATAAAAAATCACTCATTTTCTTAGAGGCCACTTTTCAATGCATGTATAATGGTCAGACATGTGATGAATGATTTTTGAAGAGTTTAACTATATAATGTCGATTCATTTATTCATTAACAAAGCATTGGTCAAGTAATACCTAGTGATTTGACAAACCACGAATAAAATGGTAATGGTTTAACTAAGCAATAGAGCATTGTAAGGTCCCAAGGATTGGAAAACATCACAAACTCCCAGCAAAACAAACTCATTAATCAACACAAGATAATAGTAGAACGAAAGTAGTACCTTGATCGTAGCAGTTTGCGTCGTTCTTTCAACGTAACATTGTCAAGAGCATCATCAAACTCATAAAACATCTTTCGCCGTTCTTTCAACATAACATTATCAAGAGCATCATCAAACTCGTTCAACACCTCATGCTTAACTTCAGTGGCTTGCACATTTGCACTGCTAGAGCCTATCAAGGGATCTTGTAAAATATCACCAGGAACATCCGATGTTGTTCGATGTCGAAATGCACTAACAGGTCCGTCCCAGCCAGGGCAGGAGGGGCGATCGCCCTGGACCAGAGAGAAATGATCCAACTTCATAATTTCATTCTAATACTAAAGGATTCTGCAACACATTAGCAACCAAATCTGATTTAATTATCAAATTAAGCTCAAAAAATCACATATATTTAGGGAGTAAAAGGTCGAATTTTATAATTCCATCATAACATTGAAGACAAGTTTGATTCAATCATCAAATTAAGCTCGAAAAATCACATAATTTTTAGGATAATAGGTCCAATTTCATAATTTGTATCCTAATATATACGGCAAATTTGATTCAATTATCGAATTAGGCTCGAAAAATCAAATAATTTTCTTATCTAGCAACAAAATCACTCGTTATGAACTTTCATAACCTTGTTATTATAACTAACAGTTCAATAATCGACTTAAGAAGAACCCTAAATGGAGTATAATGAGAACTAAATTAAACGACGAACCCGAAATTGTGAAAAAATAATATTCGATTATTACAAAAAGAAACATCTTACCTGAGAAGCAACTTCTATGGAGGATAGAAATATCAGAAGTCGCGACTCAATGGAGAACGTGGAGTGTGCTTCAATAAGAAACTGGGAAAGAGAAAGAGAAAGAGCGGGAGAAAGCGGAGGACTGAGCTATCAAAAGTTGACCGGACACGAAAAGTTTACCCGAACCTGATTATAAACCGACCCGTTTGAACCCAGAAAAATGGTGATTCAAATCCGATATGACATGAAAATCAACTCTAGACCCATGTTAACCCGAGTAAGTGAGACTCGAACCTGAACATGATCTGGAGATGATCCAACCGGAATATAACCCGTAAATTGTTTACCTGAACCGAACTCGACCTGAATTGAGATTGACCCAAACCTGTTTTAAGCCGTCAAAATCCTAATTTAACCCGATATGTTACTGACCCGACCTAAATTCAACCCAATTTGTTGCTAAATTGACCCGAATTTAACTTGACCAGTTCCTAATTCATTTCAAACTCAACCTGGCTATTGACCTGACTCAATTTCAATCACCTTAAAGTCAATTTAGACCACCTTATCCCTAAACCTATAAAAGCACCAAGTATTATTTTTCTATAACTCCTTATGAACAGTGTGTTGTCCATATTGCCCCTATATTTGAACTTGCATTTCCTTATATATAGTGTGCTTCCCGAATTGCCCTCAAAAAACTGTGCATGTGCAATGCCATGTGGTTTTTTTATTGCACTACCCAAATTGTTCCTGGATTTTATCTAGCTTTTCTTTATCAATAGTGTGATTTCCGAAATACCCTTATACAATTGTGCATGTGGGGGCTTATGTGGTCCCTCGGTATTTTCCACATAGCTTTGATTTACCACGTGTTGGAGTCACTTCTCTTATCGCTGAGTTTGGCAATGGAGATCAAGCTTGATTTTATTTTGGGTGTGATTGCTGAGATGAGTTGGAGTCAATCTTCGATTAATTATTTTGCGAAATACCTAAATTTTATTTGGAGCTTCCTTCTTACCGCAATTCTGCTCTTTCCAAATACACGGCGTAGATCTGCGTATTGGCGTATTGGCGATTGATGTTTCCAAATACACGGCGTAGAAATTGCTGAACTGATTTGGAACTTATACCTTGATTAATTTGCAGCTGACTTGCTGAGTATAATTGGGAGCTTATTGTGAGAGCGATTCTAGCACTCGCGGATACATGGAGTCCGGGCTAATTGGTACTTGAGCAACTTCTTAGCCGTTCATTTTCAATTTAATTAATTGTTACTTTTGTTTAATTTTTTATTAATCATCAATTTTAAACTTAATTACCGCCTAATTACCATAACATTCATTAATAGCGTAAGTAGGTGTTACTTTGCATGTGTCAGTTAGTAAAGTAGCAAGTAATAATATGATTGTTCACTGTTTAGCACTGTCATTAGTTTTAAAAGGGATGGAGATTCCAAGTGATGATTGATTATTTTTTTTATCTTGGAAAGTTGTGCCTTTTGTTATAACATTATGTAGTTGTTCAGCTAATTACTTTGTATGAATAGCTTTAATTCAATTTTTAGTCTTTTTTCAACAGATCATTCTTTGGATCGATGGATCTTGGATGGGCAACTGACTTGGGTTTTGATGCTGAGACAATGCATTACACACCGGTCTATCTTGGTTTCAAATGGGTAAGACAATTACTCTTTTTTTTAAATATTGTGTGTTTTTGTGAAGTGGGCTTGGCTTCTTGTTTAGTGATAATGAACTCTGTAAGGTTGTCATTATAGCCGGCGCATGCTTACTGTTTTGTAAGATTTACTTGGACTCAATTACCTGATGTGTTTTAGTTTAGCTTACTTTTGCTGGTTTTGTCTTCTACTGCTTTGTAGCCTAATAAATACAAGGGTGTTTATTTGGGTTTTTTCATATGCAACATACAAATCAAAGTCCATGGAGGTTACATTAGAGGTCATTTTTAGACCGGTGCATGTTGTATCAGAAGACTACTAACCACACACGAGCTAGCAAGCGCAAGAGAGCAATTGCTTCTTGTAGGGAATATTTCAAGCATTACCCCAAACTTGAACCCCACTGTGATCATACACTAAAGTACGGTGGCGTCCAAAGGGAAGGAAGCTAGAGCAAAAGAGTCGCCAACAAGTTTTAGGAACTTGTAAACCGTTCATAGGGTGAAGGTTACACCCCTTAACGATCCATGAGATTGTTAACTCCAATAGGTCTGGAACCAAAACTGGAAGTTCGGGGATGAAGGTACAAATACAATCTAAAAGAGAAAGAACCTTCCCTAATAATAGGCCTCTACTTTATTCTTCTCGTATTCATGTGCGCTTTCTGACTAACATGCAATAAATAAGTCAACCCTAAACCTGTTTAATTTATGTTGGTTGAATATTAATGCACAAACAAATCTATTATTGGCGATCACTTGAATTATAATCATATTCACCCTAAACAAGATTATAAATTATCTTATTAAGCGTGATTACAAATACCAATTCCCTTTAAACATGCATAAAAGGTGTGATCAAGCAATAACAACATAAATATCAAGCAACATAATAATACTAATAAAATAATAATTATCATAATCATGTTAAAGCATAATAATATTAATAGTAAGATCCTAGACATGATACTAACAAGATTAATAACAAATTCTTGCATGTCACTAAACAATAAAGATCAAAGCTTTATCCCTAACATGATACTAAGATGAATATTAGGAAAAAAAATAAGAAACATTATAGAAATCATAATTGATATAAGGAACTTATTGTTGTCACCCTAAACATCATACTAAGAAAAACATCCTATCATGATACTAGGAATCAAAATAACAACCTAAACATGATTTCTATATCATAATATCAATTAAACAATTAAATTACTTACTTGGATGACTCGTACCTCTTTCTAATAACAAAGTACACACGTTAGTAACTTCAAGGAAAATATAAAATTAAAGAAATTAAATTAAATTATTGAAATAGAGATTTGAGACCAACACCTCAGAAATATCAAACCTTTCACGTCTAGGGCAAAGGCAACTTCGAATATTCTAGGTGTGTCTAGATCTTGTGAATGTGGAATTTTGTTTGTGAAAAGTTGGTTTAGAAAAGAGAGAGAGAGAGTATCAAGATTTTCTTGATGAGAGTTGGTAATTCAAAACGTATGTTAAGGAGGCTATTTATAACGAAAATAAGTCGGAACATGATAAAAAAGAATCAGATTTTTAAGAAGAATAAAACACGATGCTGTCGCCGCAACTGCCCCTGAGCGACAGTGTCTGTCGCCGCGCGATAAGCCAGTCGTCCGGCGCTGCAAGATAGTTTTTGCGGATTTTGTTTTTATCATATCTTTTTATCCAAAAGTCCAAATAAATCATATAATATGTGGTTGGAAAGATATTGAAGTCTACTTTCCAACCAAATTAGAATTAGATTGAAATATTTTGTAGATAAAAAGATATGACCGAAATAGTGGAAGGGTGTCAATTTTGGATAGAGTTTCATATTCCATTCATCATATCTTTTTCGTTATAGCTCGGATTTAATATTATAATATATCACTGGAAAGATAATTTCAAGATCTATCCAACCATATAAGATTTGGATAAAGATTATGAGGCACAAAAATAAAATCTGAATATATTCCATCTCGTACAAAACAAGGATTCTCAAAAGGAGTAGTTTTATTCAATTTCATACTATTTGAAACATAATTATCAAACCTAACTCCATTAGGATTCAAAAGAACCTTCTAGAGTATTCTAGAAAACTATAATCAATCCTAATAGCTTTAGGAATGATAATTAATAATAGGCCCTCCTCTAGATCTTTGGGCCGTATGCAAGAACCAAACCGGACCCAGTTTAGTATTTTGGCCATAACTTCCTCATTATTCATCGGAATTGGGCTTATAATATATTGTTGGAAAGGACTTTTCAAGCCCTATCCAACTACACTATTATTGGACCTATATCATGGACCTAACTAAACTGGAATGCACGTTTTTCATAAATAGGGTAAGAAAAGAAATATTTTCAAAAACAGAAAGAAAAGATATTTTAATAAAAACATCCTCATCACTAGAATTTTCACACTTTCGCTATGTTTGATAATCAAATGACATGAAAGGTATTTATCACTGGGTTTGGTTTTGGGGAGACACATTTGGGTGTCTACAGAATCCCCCACTTTGACTGAGTTTGGAGAAACGCAAGTTTCGAAAACAAAAGTCAAAGTAGCGATAGGGACGGAGAATGATCCAGAACGTCTGCGATCGTAAATCATTCTTGTAATGCCGATACCTGCAAAATAGCGTTAGTTAGAACAGATAAAAGAGTTAAGAAATGTGTATCTTGCACCGTCGAGCACACGTCTCTGAGGGTAACCGATTGTGTTGCATTTGCTGTTGTGACAACCTTCCACAAGCTAGGGAATGCTATCGAAGATAACTTCTCTTGAAATCTCCTCCAGTTGTTTGTGACAACCCTCCACAAGCTAGGGAACGCCATCGATCAATGCTGCTACATCTCGAGCCTTTTTCTTGAATCATAGTGACAACCTTCCCAATCATAGCAAAAGTCGTCGAAGACCGCCTCATCACGAACCGCTCTTTTCAAATCTTGGCGACAACCTCCACAATCTTAGCGAACGTCGTCGAAGACCGCACATTTCGTGCTATCTTCTCAAATCTCGGTGACAACCTCTACAATCCTAGTGAATGCTGTCGAAGACCGCCCATCTCGTGCTATCTTCTCAAATCTTGGTGACAACCTCCACAATCTTAGAGAATGTTGTCGAAGACCGCCCATCTCGTGCTATCTTCTCAAATCTTGGTGACAACCTCCACAATCTTAGCGACTGCTGTCGAAGACCGCCCATCTCGTGTTATCTTCTCAAATCTTGGTGACAACCTGCACAATCTTAGCGAATGCTGTCGAAGACCGCCCATCTCGTGCTATCTTCTCAAATCTTAGTGACAACCTCCACAATCTTAGCGAATGTTGTCGAAGATAACTTCACTTGAAGTCATCCTCAATTGCTACGATAATATTCCAAAGGAAACTACCGAAGACCAACGCTTGTTGATCCTTAATGCTGCTTGAATTTTGCTGTTGTAGATACTTGCTGAAATTGCTGATGTGCCAGTACGTTAGCGCTTTTGCCTTTTGTGAACCATTACGTCGGTGCCTGCGATGAGCCAACACTTAGGCGCTTTAAGCTCTATGAGACGATCTTTTGTCAAGTCGATCACTTATTGCGATTGTAATCAAGTCGACTACTTAATCATGTCAAATTGCTTATAGGGGCTAACTAGCATACCAAGGAACCCGGAAATCGCTACACTAGGTCCGCATATTCTAATATGGGGGCCACGCATTGTGTCGCCGCACCAGCGCTTGCTGGAACTATCTGGCGCCGCGCTTTTCTTTTGTCGCCAGGCGACACCCTTGTCGTTTGGCGCTAGAGTCGGGTCTTCCTTATTTTGCTCTTGCTGCTGCTGTTCGTTGCTCGGTTTCGCTCCAAACTTTGAACTTGGTCGTTTCCTTTCAACCAAATCCGCTGAAATCTTTTGTAAATTAAAGCTCTTAATCTCTAATTTACTGATCTATGTAACTCTTCTCACCTTGGAAGAGTCTCATGCGGTCATATTTGCGGTTTTTTTTAAAAAAATCCGAGAATGTTTTTGCTTTCTGGGATGCACCTGCATTTATATTTTTTACTATAGGACTTTGCTCATCTCTTTAATTATCTTAGGGTTGACCTATGGCTTAGTGTTTTTTCTCTTAAGGTTGACCTAAGGTGATTGACTAACTTGAGGTTGACTCATTGTGACTTACTGACTTGAGGTTGACCCAAGGTGAATTGACACGTGTGATTCATGACCCGTGTGTGCGTTGTATTGTGATATGCTTGACTCAAAATGTGAAAAAGCAAAAAATTTCCGTCATTTTATGGAGGGTACCGACTTTCTCCCAAAAAAGAAGGACACGAAAAAGAATCAAAGTGTTTGAGGATGCATGTTGAATGAGTTTAGTCAAATGACATTTGATACTATCTCTCAAGATGCAAGGATTAATTCATCCTAGGCTATCTTTGATGAAAATGCAATGATGATTGTTGATGATATGACAAGGCATGCTTCAGCGTTGTGTTAAGATTTCATGTCAAAGGGTTCCTAAGGGAATATATTTGGTCATGTATCTGTGATGTGTGTGATAGTGATACTAAAGTTAAGCCGCAAGGGCTAAGTGTGTGGAAAAAAATTATATTGAAAAGAGTCAAATGGTGGTGACTCTTAGGCTGGGTAGGCTAATGATGTAGGGATCAAGCCCCCAAGTCTAGCTCTAAATGAAAAGGGATGAGCATTGGAAATTCCTAGATATGATCAATTATGAACGTAAACTTGAATGCATTTTAATTACGGCCGCACCTCGATGTGAGGTTGCCTACTATTCGTTAGGAATCAGGCCGAACGTAGCTCTAGCCGAGCCTCGCACAAGTGTGTATACCTCAAAAAGGTCTTTTGAAGGGTTGTAACGTGGTTAGGCTAAAGGTTGAAGAAGAAAGAGATAAAGGTTCAAGACCCTAGATTATCCCCCAAGGTGTGCAACCTTGCTTTGAATCTTTATATTTTTATGCTTGAGTTTTCTCACTTTTGAGCTCTTTTGTTTTTTTTTTTTTTTTTTTTTTTTTTTTTTTTTTGCTTTTGCATTTTTTTTATAAGTGTGGGCAATCATGTTTCTCAGGCACGGTACCGAGCACTCGATAAGAGACGCAATCTGAGACGTGTTCATATTAAAGATATTTTCGTATCAAAGACATTGGAACACTTGCCCTTTTGTACACTTTTATTATTGCTTTTTTTATTTATTTTGATCTTTTGAAATCACTTAAGCTTTTTTTAAAAAAAAATTGCATAAGTTGCACACTATCCCATCCCAAGGTTAGGTAGTTGTGGGTTGAAGAAAGAAAGGTCTATCGTTACACGAGGCTTAAAGTGGTTTATCAAAAGAGGATTACATATTTGAAGGGTGAAAGGTGATATGATGTGGCTACAAGGGGTGCCTCAAATCATTGGTATACCTTGTGCTTAGTTCGACAATGATTTTTTTATTTTTATTTTATTTTTATTTTTTTAATGCGATGTAATGAAATGATCGTATGCAAGAAAATAAATGCTCATTTTATTATAGGAAAAGAAAGAATGATCCTACAAAATAAATCTAGGGGAATAAAAAAGGTGTCTATGCTAGACTTATTGGGGAAGGGATAAATAAAAGAAATAGAAAAAAGGAGGTCACGAAATCTCGTTGTTGAAGCTTGCCTCTTGTCTTGTGTCATTTGCTTTATCATCACTCGCTTTTCTTGCTAGTTGGAGGTATGGGAAGCTTGTTATTATCGATCAAATGTTGGATAGCCTCTTTTAGCTTCCAATAGCTCTCAGTAGTATGACCCCTGTCTTGATGGTATTTGCAATGTGCATCTGGATTCCAACTAGGCAATCTCTTTTCAGGTGCAGGATCTTGAATAGGTCCAATGAAAGTAATGAGTCCCTTAGTATGGAGTCGATCGAAGGCAGTATCGTAGCTCATCCCAATGGGGGTGAAGTCTTTCCTTAGTTGCTTCTTAGATCCTTGGTTATCCATGGCTAAAACTTCACTGAGATCAAAGGTACTAACATTGTTACTAGAGTGGGTGTTTGCGGAAGAAGAAGGATTGTCGTTCTTCTTTCCTTTCCAGCCACTGTGGTTACTATTGTTAGTAGCTTTTTGCTTTGAGAGGTCATCTTCGATCTCGATGCCTATGTCATAGACGGCCTTGAAAGTATTCAAGTTGTGTTGATATTTTAAGTGCTTTGGATACTTTTCTTGCAAATTTTTGATGAACATCCTCACGGATTCTTTTTCAGTAGGGACTTCGATCATGTTAGTGGAAGTTTCCCTCCACTTGTTGAAGAAGGAGGTGAACCCTTCATTTTCTTTTTGTTTTAGCATCTCAAGTTGTCTATGGTCAGTTTCAATTGAATATTATACTTATATCTATCAATGAAAGAATTTTTTATTCCATCACAGGTAGAGGTCTTCTCTTTATCAAGGGAGAAGAACCAATGTTGACAAATGGTTTCAAGAGATAGCGAGAATAAAGAGTGAAAAATATTCTTATCAATCCCTTTAATGTTCATTACAGTTTCAAAGAACCTTAAATGAAAGTAAGGATTGTCAGTTGGCTTAAACTTAGGGACGTCAGTGGCATTGAATTTCTGCGGAAGAAGCTCCTTATCCACTGAGACCCCCTTGTGAGCAATTTGTTGTTGCTTCACAAGGTCATTGATTTGGAGGGTTAAAATCCTCAACACCTCAGCCACGTCTGCCATTTGCTTCTTAAGCTCATTGACTTCTTCTTGACTTGCCATTGTCTTCTTAGATTTTCTCTTTTGACGAATCGGATTATCAAAAAGTTGAACTTGAACGAAGGTGTTGTCCTTGATTAATCGCCCTTCTCTCCTTGACCAAGTACTGTTGAAAGGGAAATTAGGGATATTCACTGTTAATTATTTGGTTCAAACTCTATTCAACATGCCATAGATGGAAGGAGGTTGGAGGAATGAATATTGTAATATGGAGAAAGCATGTAGAGAATCGAAAGATGATGTAGATGGAGAGATATGAAAAATATACGAATAGAAAGTACCCCCAACTCAAATGACGGAAAAAACCGACTCGTGCATGAACCCTAAGACATGGTCATGGTGACATATACAAAGCATGTGCTAAGACTAGTGATTGTAGGTGACATGTTAAGACTCGTGTCATGACCACGTGGCTAGACTATGTGACTAGACTCAAGCAAAGACTAAGTTAAGAATTCATGTATATGCATTAAACTGGACAGGCTGTGGTATTTTAGTCATAACTTTTTATCTGTGACTCTGATTGGGATGAAACCAGCAACACCAAATTAAAGATAAAACTCGGGGATACAGATCCATAGGTTATAAGACTCGTAGTTCTTCCTAGAACTCTGGCTATGACCAAAACAAGTTGACACTTGTGAAGTAAACGGGAATAAAAATCCGGGTTGACTTAAAGGAACTATGACTCGATTTAAGGTATATTTTTAGCTCAAATTAATTAATCAATTAACTAAGAAAAGCCCTTTAGTCATTGGTTAGTTTATTAAGACTTATTTACAAACACAAGTCAAACCAAATGGTTAGTTTAGTCACATAATAAGTATGTACAAGTAAGAGATGCACAAGTAGTCAAGTAGTCACAAATGATGCAATGAGTTTGCAACCTAACCATGGCTCTAGTTCTCTAAAGTTCAGGATATGATGAGTTAGTCAAATAGGGTCCATGGTTATGAGTCCAGATGCACCGCACGGAAGCCTTACCTTTGGAAGGGTTGGCGCGAGTGGATGGGACCCCGCGAGTTAAACTCGGCTTCCATGGTTTGGTGAATTCAACATTCTCGGATGTACCCTTTGTTGCTCAGAGCGTTCAATCAGGTAGATAGAGCATGAATTCCCAGAGGGTTATGTCCATATGTAGAACACATATGGGTTTCAGAAAAGTGAGAAAAACTCAATCAGGAAGTAGAATCGAGCCAACAGTGCTAGAACTGGTCGAAATTAGAACTCATATTTCTGACTCGATATTGGAAGAACGCAGCGCCAGCCAACAAGGACTGTCGCCTGGCGATAGAATTGTCGCTTGGCGACAGAGCCATATCTTCGGCGACATGCTCTGTTTTCTAGACGCCAGTTCCTACATGCCTCAACAGCTTTCTGTGTTTGTAAAATTTTCTAGTTTTTCGCAGCATTATTTCGGTTCTAGTTGTGAAGGATATTCCTCAAATTTCCTACGTGTAAAAAAATCCTATGTTTTTGACTCATTACGGATGGTCTTTCCAATGACAACCTTTTTTATGCATATGACAATAATGTTAATCAAAATTACGCACATGAAATACTTAGAACTTTTCGAGTCTCATCCACTAATTCTAAATCATTGCCGAAATAAATTTCAAGAATTAAAATAGAAATCCTCCCCAGTAGAGTCGCCAAAAACTGTAGGGAATATTTCAAGCATTACCCCAAACTTGAACCCCACTGTGATCATACACTAAAGTACGGTGGCGTCCAAAGGGAAGGAAGCTAGAGCAAAATAGTCGCCAACAAGTTTTAGGAACTTGTAAACCATTCATAGGGTGAAGGTTACATGGATCGTTAACTCCAATAGGTCTGGAACCAAAACTGGAAGTTCGGGGTTGAAGGTACAAATCCAATCTAAAAGAGAAAGAACCTACCCTAAAAATAGGCCTCTACTTTATTCTTCTCGTATTCATGTGCGCTTTCTGACTAACATGCAATCAATAGGTTAACCCTAAACCTGTTTAATCTATGTTGGTTGAATATTAATGCACAAACAAATCTATTATTAGCGATCACTTGAATTATAATCATATTAACCTTAAAAAAGATTATAAATTATCTTATTAAGCGTGATTACAAATACCATTCCCTCTAAACATGCATAAAAGGTGTGATCAAACAATAACAATATAAATATCAAGCAACATAATAATCATAATAAAATAATAATTATCATAATCATGTTAAAGCATAATAATATTAATAGTAAGATCCTAGGCATGATATTAACAAGATTAATAACAAATTAAATCCTAACATGTTACTAAACAATAAAGATCAAAGCTTTAGCCCTAACATGATACTAAGATGAATATTAAGAAAGAAAATAAAAAACATCATAGAAATCATAATTGATATAAGGAACTTATTGTTGTCACCCTAAACATCATACTAAGAAAAGCATCCTATCATGATACTAGGAATCAAAATAACAACCTAAACATGATTTCTATATCATAATATCAATTAAACAATTAAATTACTTACTTGGATGCCTCGAACCTCTTTCTAATAACAAAATACACGCGTTAGTAACTTCGAAGAAAATATAAAATTAAAGAATTAAATTAAATAATTGAAATAGAGATTTGGGACCAAACCCTCAGAAATATCAAACCTTTCACGTCTAGGGCGAAGGAAACTTCAAATTATGCTACGTGTGTCTAAATATTGTGAATGCGGAATTTTGTTTGTGAAAAGTTGGTTTAGAAAAGAGAGAGAGAGAGTATCAAGAATTTCTTGATGAGAGTTGGTAATTCAAAACGTAGGTTAAGGAGGCTATTTATAACGAAAATAAGCCGGAACATGATAAAAAAGAATCAGAATTTTAAGAAGAATAAAACACGACTTTGTCGCCGCAACTGTCCCTGTCGCCACGCGACAGGGTGCAGCGCCGCGCGACAGGCCAGTCGTCCGGCGCTGCAAGACAGTTTTTGCGGATTTTGTTTTTATCATATCTTTTGATCCAAAAGTTCAAATAAGGCATATAATATGTCGTTGGAAATCTCTTGAAGTCTAGTTTCCAATCCAATTGGAGGCAGATTAAAATATTTTGTAGATAAAAAAAATATGGCCGAAATAGTAGAAGGGTGTCAGTTTTTGATAGAGTTTCATATTCCATTCATCATATCTTTTTCGTTATAGCTCGGATTTAATATTATAATATATCACTGGAAAGATAATTTCAAGATCTATCCAACCATATAAGATTTGGATAAATATTATGAGGAAAAAAAATAAAATCTGAATATATTCCATCTCGTACAAAACAAGGATTCTCAAAAGAAGTAGTTTTATTCAATTTCATACTATTTTGAAACATAATTATCAATCCTAACTCCATTAGGATTCAAAAGAACCTTATATAGTATTCTAGAAGACTATAATAAATCTTAATAGCTTTAGGAATGATAATTAATAATAGGCCCTCCTCTAGATCATTGGGTCGTATGTAAGAACCAAACCGGACCCAGTTTAGTATTTTGGCCATAACTTCCTCATTATTCATCGAAATTGGGCTTATAATATATCGTTGGAAAGGTCTTTTTAAGCCCTATCCAACTACACTATTATTGGACCCATATAATGAACCAAAATAAATTGGAATGCACGTTTTTCATAAATAGGGTAAGAAAAGAAATATTTTCAAAAACAGAAAGAAAAGATATTTTAATAAAAACATCCTCATCACTAGACTTTTCACACTTTCGCTATGTTCGATAATCAAATGACATGAAAAGTATTCATCACTGGGTTTTGTTTTGGGGAGACACATTTGGGTGTCTACACTTCTATGTGTGAACAACCTGTTTGTATAAGGTTTTTCTACTTCCCACTGTTATCAAAATACATATTTATCTCTATTAAATGGTTACAAACAATTGTTTCTTATATTTTTTTCCGTTGCACATATAAGGAAATAGGTGAAACAAGTGAGAAAGGCAGAACAAGAAACCAAAAATTGAAGAAACCACGGACTAAGAAAATTATTAAGCATGCATGTTTAAAATCAAAATTACATATCATTTTGACTGAATAATAACAGGATCAGTTTGATCTAAAATTCAAACATATTCATATGATTGTAAAGTAGTAACGTCTCCAACAGTTTTCAAATTAACAACCAGAATGTAAAATTCAACCCACACTATTTTCCTAGCATTATCAGGATCATTACAATGAAATTTTGTAATCAAGCCATTAACATGATCATTCCATCAGTCTCTTCTTCTGTGTATTATCCCCACCACCAGTGGCCAATTACTACATCACTCTCCACTTTCTTGTCTCCAACAATGTCATTTTCCACATTTTTCTTAGCTGTCCCATCACCTTCATCATTAACAACAACCACACCATCTTTCCCAAGTTCAGCATCTGGGCCTTCCCTAACTGCACCACGGGTACAAACTCATCAACATGGCTTGCAACATTTTTTCGAGCTCTTTTCCCTTCACCAAAGCTCCTAACTTCTAGAATCTCATTTGATAGTTCATCTAATTCCTCTTTAACTTGGTAATCTTTTTCCTACATCTAAATGAATGGCCATTGCAGCAGATAATTTTCCCTGTAAATTAGCTTCCTTGAGCTCTAGAATTCAAAGTCTAGCTTCTATATTGCCTTTTTGCACTGCTGAAAGTTCATCCCCATTTCCTGCCATATTCAATACATAACTAAAAGAAGAGTAAAAACTGTAAAAAAAAAAAAAAAAAAAAAAGGTTTAGATACTTGTGAGGCTACAACACAGCTAGCTTAGTGAAAGTAAGCTAAGCTAATGTACAACAGTACTTGGCCATGAAATTCTTATAAAAAATTTACAATTCACAATGCCCTTTTCAATTTGATACTGTATAGTCTTCTTGTTTTTTAAAAGGTAAACTATCTTGCTAAAAGGGGGAAAAAAAAGAAGAAGGCTAGGTAAAATTTAACAAACAGTGACATTGTAATGAATTTTTCTCAATATACCACTTTAATAAACAAACCTTACTGTAACACACAAAACAATTCAATGCTCATTGTCCATGAGACAAAAGGTTGCTACATAAATACTATATATAAACAGTGAGTACTAATTAATGGCAGCTTACCAAAAACACTTTATAGAAGCATAAAAAGGAAACTTGGCTTAGTGGAAAATTTTCTTACCTTTAATAAGCTTATCTACCAAGATATGAATCACCATTTGTGTGTAATGATATACTGCTTACTTAGTTAGTTATTTATAACTGATTTTTTTAAAACTTGATTATGAAATTCTCATAACACAGAAACTCAAAGAGAGGCTGTTGCAGCAAGCCTGGCTAACTCATATATTTAGCCTTGGCTAGAAAAGTTACACTTGATTGAAAACATCAGAGCTAGAGAAGATCTCCCATATGCATCATTTCTGTTGAGTTTGGGCAATGGCCAGTTGCAGTGTACTGGAAATGCTTTTGTTCAGGTTCTTGCTCACATTGTGAATTATTATCAAGAAGGCGATGATCCTATCAATTACCTTGCTGCTACTGCATTCCCAGAGTTAGAACATGCATCCTTCTCACCAGATATCTTCACAGAGAGAGCCATACTCACACCGTTAAATGATGCAGTTGACTCCATCAACACATTTCTTATTAATAAATTTCCAAGGAACTTTGTTGTTTACAAGAGTTTTGATAGCATGCTAGATGATAACTGTGAAATTTACCCAACAGAGTTCCTAAACCAGCTTGCCCCGGCCTGGTGGTATGACTCCACATGAACTTGTTCTAAAAATAAACAGCCCTGTAATATTGCTCAGGAACATTGATCCAGCAGATGGCCTGTGCAATGGGACACGTCTTATATGCAAGTCTTTCAGAAGGAATGCGATTATTTGTTCTATAGCCACTAGTCATCGCCAAGGAGAACTTGTATTAGTTCATCATGTTAATCTCCGGCCTCCATCATCAACAAAATATCCTATTCAGTTTGAACGAATACAGTTTCCTTTGAAGCTCAGTTTTGCAATGACCATTAACAAATCTCAAGGGCAGACATTAAGCCGAGTGATAGTTTACCTACCACAACCATGCTTATCTCATGGGCAGTTGTAAGTTGCGTTGTCGAGGGCGAAGAAGTCAGCTAAGGTCATTGTAATCACACCACAACCTGCTGATCACCACACATCACTAGTGCTGAAAAACGTAGTAGCGTATGATGTTTTGAAATTATCTGACATAACATGATGCATCTGTTTGAAGGTATTACTTCCTATCTACTAAAGCTGCCAGCTCATTTTTCAATCAATTATTGTTACTATCTTAACTAATATTGTCTTAAACATGTTATAAATGCAGGTGATTTCCCTTTTATATTTCATTGTACTTGGAAAACCCAGGTTAATTGTTCAAAATCCTTGTTACACTTTTTTGGTCAAGTAGAAATTATAATTTTGTTGACAATCCGATTATTTTCTACCATTTACTATGTTTATAATATGTATGTATAGTACCACTTATGCACCTTTTGCATGTACTTATTTTATGCACTGTTCAATTTACTTCTACTATTTTATATAGCTTGAAACTGGTAACACAAAAAAAGCAATATCCTACGTTTTCTAACCTTATTACAAAAAAATCTAATTCTGATTTTACAAAGAAGCATATCGTACTTTTGCTTTTTTAATTGCACCTTCACTTTTGCAGCTGCATTGTAGCAGAACCTCTTGCATTCTATTACCCACAAAACAAATGCCCTCAATCACTTTAACTACATATACCTTATTAACTGCTGGTCCATACCATGTTACATCGTATTTTAAAAGTTATACGAAGAGATTTCATATGAAAATAATTTAGCGTAGCAATTGTAAATGTACTATAAATTCATATTGCTTTAACAATTATTCTATCACTTGACATTTAGCTGACAAGATTACTGGACAACAGGTTCTAGCCATTTTCTTACTCTATACACTTCTTTATCTGCTGGACAATTGAATGCTTCAACACATAGTGAAATATATTGGATATTACAAGGAAACTCATGTTAAGTCAAAAAATACTCCCTTGTTATTAAAGATCCTAACATTTCACAAAGAACATTTACTCCACCACTTTTCTCTCTGTCACTTTGGTTCTCTGTTGCTGTGTGGTAGCAATAATTTCTTACAAATCCATTCCAACAAGGTACATTCATAAATGCTTCTCCTATACAATCTAGCTCCAACATTTTCTTTTTTCTTAATTTCCTTTTACCTTAGCAATGGCATGTTGTCTTTTATGTTTAGTTAGCAAAATTTGACCAGATAAACTATCTCCTGCTTACTTGCTTGACCACTTAGATTCCATATTAGCTAAATAACATATTTTAACTTATATGCTAAGTAAGTCTAATTATTTAAGCAATTTGATGTTCTTTTTGGTCTATTAAATACTGGATCTGTGGAATGTGCAATGCATGCTTTTAATGTTTGAATTTCGATTTTTAAGGCCTTTTATCATGCATTATATTGAAAACCAATTAAAATCCTTTAGCCTAACTTTTGTTAGTACCTTGACATCTCTAATCTAAAAGCTAGGCCTTGTGAAAGATGTTCATTTTTGTAGTCATAGGTGTAGATCTTTGTTTTTCTAAGGCTACAGTTTCCTTTTCACACAAAACTTGCTTGGTAGAATGCTAATAATTCATGACATTTACATGGACTGCTTAGTTAGTTCTATGTATCAGTCACTACTATTAAAGGTCTGGACTTATTTCAATTACATAGCACTAGCTTATAATGGTCAGAGTTCTCTTTATTTTCAAGTCCACATGAAAGGCTACTTTTTATCCCACCATAACAACACAATTTATGTAAATACAGTGAACAACTTAGTTTTGCATATGTAATGCTTACCAAAGGAAAAGGCAATAATTAGATCCACACAACACGAATACAATAATAAACACATAAGACAGAATACAAGTTGACTACATAGCAACAAATTAAATGAGTACTACTACTTTTATAACACAGCTGATAACTAATAATGCATAATAGCTAGCATTAATAAGCTCCTATTACTTATGAACCAACAACAGTAACCTTAAAAACCTAAAACAACTGTGGATCTGAATTAATAGTCCCCTTAGAAACAACCACCATAAGAAGCATCACTCTCAGGTGAATATGAAGGGCTTGAATGGTGGTGGATGTCATCCAAGCATTAAGAAAATTTAGGTTTGCTGGTTCCTTCTTTTGGAGTTTCTTTCTTTGGACTTGGCTGCTTATTTTTTGGCTCAAAGCAAAGTGCCTCCACCACTGCCTCTAGGTTCTCCACCTTTTTCTCAAGAACAGTAAGCCTTTCCTCCACATATCCTGGGTTTGGCTGCTTGCTGCTTTCCATCTTACCCTTGCCTTTGCTGGCCATTGCTGCTTACTATGTTATTTTGAAAAAGCTAAGATACAATAGTGAATGAGAAAATGAAGAAAACAACTTGTGAATTTGTGAACACCTACCTTCCTTTTATATATGACTTAGTGGCTCCTTATTACCTGCAAGTTAAAAGCAAGCCCTAAAGTACTTATTTATTCATAGCTAGATTCTCTCATGTGCCTTAGCATTGAATACTAATGATAGGAAGTTATGACATACAACCCACATCATCTAAGTTGTTTGCACTTGTTTTTAATATTTAGTTAGTCATGATTGCTGACTAACAATGCATAAAGTGTAACAAAAAAACTAACTAATTATAATTAGAGTACATGTAGCACTTCTATTAAACATTGATGTCCAACAGATGAAGCCTGAATACACACCTTTGCATAAGCTTTCACCTGTAAGCAAAGTATACAAAGTTCGAGTTACTGTGAAAGAAAAGTCCCCAATCCAATCTCCTCCTAACAAGAAAAAGTTCCAAAAAATGGTTTTTGAAGAAGATGAGGTATTATCCAAACATGTACAATTCTTTTATTCATATTTGTTGCTAAATGCTGCTTAACATGATTTTTTTCCCTTACATTACAGGGTAACAACATGAAAGCTACTCTTTTCAGAGATGAATGTGATCACTTCAAAAAAGTCTTTGAGCACAAGGAAAAAATATGAAATTGCAAATGCTCCAGTCAGAATAGTGAACCCAAAATTCAGTTCATTCCAAGAGAATGTGAGCTAACCTTTGGAGACATGACAAAGATCCAAGCTGTCGATCGAATTGAGGGACTTGTTTTGCCTGAATACATTCCTATTGTTGATGTTCCTAAAACCAGTAGTCCAGAAGACCGATTTGGTGAGCTACTTCTATTGTCTTGCTTACATATTCCTACCTCAAAACATATCATTTCTTAAGCATAATGAGCTCCATGGCTTGTTATTTGCTAGATTTGCTTGGTGTCGTGGTCCACATGGAAGATGTGCGCCAAGTAACATATAAGTCAGGCGGAGTTGCTGATGTGCGTGATATCAGCATAGTTGATGAAAGGTAACCACTCTGTTAACATACCAACATCACTCACATCAATATAACTACATTAGGGTAATGATTCAATGTTTCTTGCATTTGCAGCACCGGTACTAGACCGATGATCATCTCTGCTGGGGTCAGCTTGCAACCTGAGACTGTGAAACTATTAAAGATTTGGCACCCAACCCCTTGGTTGTAAGCTTAACTTCTCTAAAGCCTACAACTCATAGAGGTTACACATAATTCCAACCATCTATTACTTTAAATGTGCTGCCAAATCAAGTATACTAATGCATTCTTAACAAGATTTTCACTTCAGTCAAGCATGTCTACAACAATAGACCCAACCCCTACTGGTGAAAAAGTTGAAGCTTTAAGAGATTGGTAAATAAACAACCTTAGTACTTATGATCATTATTCAAATAACATTGTAATTATATAAACTGATATTTAAGCTCCCTTAATTCAATGCACTTCTTCATGTCTTTTTTCATGTCAATAAGGCCCATGCACATCCAGATGTCATTGCTGACTACATGGAAAGGCAACTTGAATTCATGATTGTTGGTGCTGAACCAATTCCTACAACACTTGATCAAATCATCAGCCAAAACTGTGAGCTCTTCGATCAACTATTCCCTATCCCTTTCCTACCAAAACTTAACTTTTTAACTCACACTACTTTTTTTAGGTTGACAACACTGTCTAAGAAGAACTTTACACACTGACAGTCACAATTCCAGATGCACAGTTGAGCAACATCATTGCTTATTGGTTGTGATTGTTGTGGTAAGCGATGTGGTGTTGCTGCAAATGTTCCATTTTTCTGCTCACATTGCCCAGACAAAAAATGCACTTCCACTGAAAGGTACATTTTATATTTTAGCATTCTTATATTGTGCAACAAAATACTCCCCTTAATTAAAATACATTAACACCAATACAATGCAGAGTCAACTTCACCTTTGATGCGGCGGATGATACCGGCACATTTCGTCTTACTGCTTTGGTTCTGTGTGTAAGCAAATCCTCAACTTGACTATATTAGAGATTTTTTAGAGAAAAATTAAGGTACTTATTCAATCACAGTAATAACTTATTCAGTAAAATCACCTACTTATTTATATCTTAGTCATAATACCATCTTCTGTTTCTCTCAAGATGATTGGGGTGACTTTAATCACCTTGCTGCAGCTCTGAAGAACACCAATGCACATCATACTACATCAAGCACAGTCACTGAACAGGGAAAGGGTGCTGAGGTGGGTGGTCCAGTCAGTTTCCCGCTCCTGAATACCTAATCTATTGATTTAAGGGCTCGCCTTAGAACACTTCGTTCCCGATAAGCTTTGTTAACATTTTGAGTTATGTTCTTGTTTGAGACCTTATTGATTAGTATTAACATGTTGGTTTTCCTCTGACAATTTACCAAACATTTCTTCTTCTGATTAGCATTTTAGACTTACTTTTGTTGCTGTAGCTGATATGAACAACTTAGTGTGTATGCATTGCATGCACTTTTACTTAGACTTACAAACAATTTCTCTTTTGTATGCTTAACAAACGCATGAACCCAGCAAATCCTTGTATTATATGCTCTTATGTTTTACAATCAATGCATGCATTCAACTATGCATTTCAAGTACCATTTTTTAATATCCTAATTAACAACATATGTTAAAGTTACTGTTGTAATTCTTTTTTGCTTGAGATTACCTATTCATAGAAAACAAAGTAAGAATTAAGAGAGAAAGAAAGAAAGAAAGATGAAATAATCAAGAAAACTTGATGAGAATTGGTAATGAATGATTCTAGAAAACGGAGTTTTTAATACGATATTTATAGAGAAAATTAGCCAAAAAGATAAATTAAACAAAACAGAGTCTGACGCACAAAAAACAGAGTTGGCGCCAACCCTGGCTAGCTGGCGCCAGGCACCAACACTAGCGCCAGGAGCCAATGGCTAGCGCCAGGCGCCTGGAACCTGCCTAATTTTAACGCATTTTCGAAAATCCGATAAGTTTGCCGTACTGGAGGATAAAATCATATAATTTCCTCGAAAATGCTATTTGATTTTGATTAAAACTCTGAAGAGTCAACAAAAGTCAATTTATCAATGCTAATTGATTTAGGAATGAAAAGAACTTTCTAGAAGAATCTAGAAGACTAAAACCATTCCTAATTGCATTAGGAATGATAAATCATATTAGGCCCTCCCCTAGATCATTGGGCCGTACATAAAGCTCAAACCGGGCCCAGTTTAGTAAATTGGCCATAACTTCCTCAATATTCATCGGAATTGGGCTCATAATATATCGTTGGAAAGGTCTTTGCAAGCCCCATCCAACTACACTACTATTGGACCCATATCATGGACCAAACAAACTAGATTGGCTGTTTTCTTAAAATAAGTTTTCAAAAACAGAGAGAAGAGAAAAGAAAATAAAAAACTTTCCGCAACACTAGACTTTCCACGTACACTTTCGCTTCATTCGATTATGATTCGACGTGAAAGGTACTCATCACCGGGTTTGGTTTTGGGGAGACACATTTGGGTGTCTACACCTACACTAATCTCTCAACTTCTCTTACTATCATACTACTTTTTCTTCTCTCTTCCCAAATACTTTCCAACCCTAATTGAATCCATTGAAGTCCTTAGAGGTACGAAGAAGAAAAAAAGTCCATAAACACATTAAACGGAGATTTAACATAAGAGAAGAACGGTTAGTTTTCTAAGCACTTAGATAAATCACTTTTCCTTTATTGTTTAAATAACTTTAATTGAATAAATAGTGTTGTTTGATCACTTTAAACAAACTTTTAATTAATTAATTCACTTAGTATTCTTTTGTTAATCAAGACTAGAATTTGATAAATAATTGTTGTTTTATCACTTAAGACAAGGCGAATATTGTTTATTTTGTTCTTTTCACGAATATTGATTAAACAAAGAATAACGACTTTTGTAATGTAATTCCTACGTGATTAATGCTTGTAAATAAAATCAACTAATTCAGGGTTCGTTTGGCATCGTTGTGGTTTTCTGTTTTTTGGTTTTTTGGTTTTCAAACTCATATGATATATGTCATATAATAAAACAAAAATTAGACAATCCCATTAAAATCATGATAATATTGAAAACTGACAACAGAAAAGTGAAAACACTTTTTTCTTGTTTCCTGTTTTTGGTTTTTTTTTTTTAAAAAAAAAACAAAAAACAAAAAACAAAAAACAATGCCAAACAAACCCTTAGTTTTAGGTTTCGCGTTGCATATATTGCTTGGTGATGAAATTGTGAAAAAGGAAGAGCTAGTAGAGGCCGCACTAGGGCTAGAATAGCGATTCTCCTTTAAAGGGAGCGTTATTTTAGTACCCTCGCCCCCAAACTCATTTCTGGTTTATGTAGACCAATTTGGGCATGGGTAAACTTACGATTCGTGTTAATTATCCCATGAACTCCACATGGGAGAAAGGCATGAACGAGGTTTATGGGTTTTCCCAAAACTCATTGGCGACTCCTACTTGTTTCTTACAAAAAAGCGTGATGATAGAATCAATTCTAATTCAAGGTCCCCCAAACAGTCAGGAATTCAAATCCTAATACACCCTAACAAGTGTTAAGTCCTAGGCTTTTAAAGGGCCACAGGCATCTATGGAAGGACCCCCTTACGATGGGATTACCCTCCTTACAGAGCTATGTTTCCTTAATTATATGAACATTCGATGTTGTAGTTTAGGAAAGCATGATGAGTGATTTATTATGTGACACTTTATAATATATGATATTATTTATTGCTATATATAGACTAGTATGGCCCATAGATTCTAAATACGATATGCTCATCGTTTTGTATTTTTGTAATCTAAATACGGTCTGCGTACCGTTAAGTATTTTTTGTAATTTATTTTATTTTATTTTATTTAAGTAGTAGATAGAATAGAATAATATTACAGGTTGCAGTTGATCCAAGAAGCCAATATAGTGGAGTCTTAAAGGAATAAGATGGATGAGATCTATGAAGATTCAAGTGGGAGCATTTTCTGCTTTATTAGTTTTCTTAGGATTAAGGGGCCTACTATGTCATGTTTTATTTAGGCATTATTAGATTATGCATGTTAGATTTATTTTATTTTGATTGATGATGCGCTAGGGTTCACTAAATAATCACAACATAATAAATCTAGGTCCCAGTAATATTGAGGTTGCTTTTCCAATTGAATACCCAACAATCCTTAGATAGTGAGTGATAAGTTTTGCCTCCGCAGAGTGTCACTTTTTATCATAGGCAATTGTGGGGTAGATCACGTTCTACACATTTAATTGGTTATACTCAACAAGGTTACCTAAAGCGTTTAGAACCTTGAAGCTAAGGGTAATAATTGAACATGTGATGGGTAATTATTCAACCAAGAGTTACAAGAGTTGTAATAAGTAAAGAGTTTACTCACCTTGAAAATATAATGCTTGATGGTAGGGCCTCAGCCCAGTCGATGAACTATTACACAAATAAAGGGTCTTGGAATCATTTAGTTCAATAGGGATGAATTTAATATTGAATAAATGCTTTAAAGTTACCAATCTTATATCGCTTATGGTACTTTAAAATTATTAAACATAATTATTGAACTTTTCCTCGTTTTGTTTTTGTTTGTAGATGAATAACCTTTACGACAACAATATTTTTCCAAACAAATTGAAATTAAGGCTGAATCACAGAAACTTCAGGGAATGGGAAAACGAGCTGAGAAATGTTAACAGAAGTCAAAGGGTCGAAGATCGTTTATACATACCCATTGAGAGCAGATACACTATTGGTTTTACTCCTGAAAGGCATGCGAAAGATGTTTCGGATGCAGAGAAAATCAGGAATCTCATTTTAGAATCTATTCCAACTTGTTGGAAAAGAAGGTTCAGACACTATGAGTTGACCAATCTGCATGAATGTCTTCGTGCCATCTGCCGAGGTGGCATTGGGGCATTAGGAAGTGGAGGCATCAATGACCACAATGTAAGAGAGGTCGTTAATTCGATCCCTCAGATTTACTACTCCTAGAGTGAAAGTGTAAGGTTTGAGACTTATAGTATCCACTGTAAGATTATGGATAAGAAACTCATGCTTGGTCAGTCAGTTAGGACTCATGTTAATGAACTGATTGGACTACTCAATCAGATGGATATCCTAGGGAGGCCGTTTGATGATGACTCTGCGCATGACACTATTTTGTTCTCGCTCCATGATGGATTTGATCTAGTTAAGCTTATTCATGATGATGAAGGCTCGACAGTGACATTAGTCAACCTTTTGGTCAACCATTTAGAGGAGTAATTGAAGAGGGAGGGAAGCCAGCGCTTCTATTGCGGTAGGTGGTCTTGCCACATACTTGGGTGTCCCCATTACACATCAGTGAAAATGGAAGGTAAAGAGTTACCTAATGTTTTTGTTGTAGAAATTAATCTTACTTCTTCTTTAACTTGTGTATTTAATACCGGTTGTGGTGCTCACATTGTTAATAACATGCAAGGCCTAGAAGGGAGTAAGAAGTTAGCAAAAGGGGAAGTCACACTCTAAGTAGTAAATGGAGCAAAAGTTGCTGCACTTGCTATTGGAGATTATCATTTGAGACTTCCGTCTGGTCTTGTTTTGGTGCTTAATAAATGTTATTATGTTCCAAAAATTACCAAAAACATTATTTTAGTTACAATTTTAGGTACTAAAGGTTTTTCTTTTGAAATAAGAGACAAATGTTGTTTTATTTCCAAAGATAATATGTTATATGCTAAAGATAAATTATTTAATGGCTTGTATGTCTTAGATTATACAACTCATGTCTACAAAATAGATCATAAAAAGCAAAGAACAGATGGTTCAAACCCAACATACCTATGGCATTGTAGGCTTGGACATATTAACAAAAGGCGCATCTAGAAATTACATAAGGATGGACTCCTTTCAACATTTGATTATGAATCATTTGAAAATTGTGAGTCATGCTTGCTTGGTAAAATGACTAAGTCACCCTTTACAAGTATAGGTGAAAGAACTGGTGACCTTTTGGGACTCATTCATATAGATGTATGTGGACGAATGAGTTCAAAAGCTAGGGGTGGATTTAGTTACTTCATTACTTTCAATGATGATTTAAGTAAATTTAGTTATATTTACTTAATGAAGCTGAAGTCGGAAGCCTTTGAAAAGTTCAAATAATTACAAAATGAAGTACAAAACCAACTTGGGAGAACAATTAAAGCATTACGATCTGATCGTGGTGGTGAATATTTAACCCAAGAATTTGATGAACATCTGATTAATTGTGGAATACTTTCACAATTAACTCCTCCAGAGACACCAAATTTAAATGGTGTGTTAGAAAGGAGGAATAGGACCTTACTAGATATGGTTCAGTCCATGATGAGCTTTACTAATCTTCACATATCATTCTAGGGATATGCATTAGAAGGAGCTGCTAAAGTACTGAACAGAAGCCCGTCCAAAGCAGTTGAAAAGACACTATATGAGATATGGAATGGAACAGCTCCAAATTTGTCTTTTCTCAAGATTTGGGGATGTGAAGCCTATGTAAAACGTTTACAAGGTGACAAGATACACCCTAAATCAGACAAATGTTTCTTTGTGGGTTACCCCAAAGAGACAAGCGGGTATCACTTCTACAATCGCGAAGATAACAAAGTGTTTGTTGCCCGCGATGGTGTGTTTCTAGAAAAGGAATTCCTCTCTAGAAAGCCAAGTGGGAGTAAAGTAGTTCTCGAAGAAATTTGAGATGAGTAACAAATGGATGTGGATAACACCAAATCAGAGGTGAGGTCGCATAATCATGCGTCAGAGCAGGCTAATTTGACTAGCGAGACTCCTATCATCCCACTTGAATCTAATTCTTGCGAAAATCTTCAAAGAGTTGAAGAGAAAATTTCTATTGTTTCTCCTACCCCACGCAAATCTGCTAGAATCAGAAACAAATAATAGATTTTGAAATCTATTGGAGAATGAGGAACCTACAACCTACAAGCAAGCTTTGGCGACCCCCAACTCAAATGAATGGCTTGAGGCCATGAAATTCGAAATGGAATCGATGTTTGAAAATGTTGTATGGACCCTGGTGGACTTGCCTAATGGGGTAAAACCTATTGGTTGCAAGTGGGTTTACAAGATTAAAACTAGAGGTGATCATTTGCGGGCTTGGGCGGGTAACGGGCCGGGTTTATGCTTATTTTTTTTTCCAACGGGCTTCATGTATCAAACCCGAACCCTTTTATGCGGGCTTGATACTTTGTCCATGCCCGCTTACTAAACGGGTCGGGCTTGCCCGCGGGCTAACGGGCCTTAAATTTTTGTTTTATTTTTTATAACACTAATTAATCTATTTATTATTTACATGTGCTAAAATTATTTTGGTAGAGTTGTCTTAAAAAAAAAAAAATTCACAAATAATGATAATAGAAATTAAAAACACACAAAATATGTCATAATATAAAATTAAAATAAATAATTGTAACCAATAAAAGCTTATAGTTCATTATAGTCTCTCTGTATTAATTATTTTATTTTCTTAAATACACACAGTATTATTTTTATTATTAAATATAACACTAACTAAATAAAAATTATTAAAATAGTATTATTATTATTATAAATGGGCCGGGCGGGCTAGCCCACGACACATATTTTCTTGTCCATACCTGCCCATTTACATTAACGGGCCGGGTCTAGCCCGCCCAAATATCCAAAATTTTTCAAAAAGGTTATCCAAGCCCGTCTTTTTTACGGGCCGAGTTGAGCGGGCTTAGCGGGTCGTCCCGCCCATGAACAGCTCTAATTAAAACAGACAAGGATGGAAATGCCTACATCTATAAAGCAAGACTGGTTGCAAAAGAGTACAGACATATTCATGGTATTGACTATGATGAAACCTTTTCCCCAGTAGAAATGCTTAAGTCCATTCGGATTTTTCTAGCAATTGATGCATTTTTCGATTACGAAATTTGGCTGATAGATGTCAAAATCGCCTTCTTAAATGGGTTCTTGATGGAGGAAGTGTATATGACACGACCTGAGGGTTTTGAAGATCTAGAAAATCCTGGAAAGGTATGCAAACTTCAGAAATCCATTTATGGATTGAAGCAAAACATTAAGGAGTTAAAACCTTCGTTTTGATGAAGCGACCAAACAGTTTGATTTTCTCAAAAGCAAAAAGGAACCTTGTGTATACAAGAAGTCCAGTGGGAGCAGCATAGTTTTCTTAGTCTTGTATGTAGATGACATACTGCTCATGGGGAACAACATACCAATGCTTGAGTCAGTCAAGGAGTGGTTGAAGAGTTGTTTCTCCATGAAAGACTTAGGTGACGCCGAGTACATTATGGGAATCAAGATCCATCAAGACAGGTCTCGAAGGATGATTAGACTAAGTCAAGAGACTTATGTTGATAAGGTTCTTGACAGATTTTCGATAAAAGACTCTAACAGAGGATTTCTCCCCATGTCTCATGGCATTACGCTTAGTAAATCTCAGTGCCCTAAAACGCTATAAGAGATGAGACGCATTGTTGATAAACCTTATGCTTCAACAATAGGGTCAATCATGTATGCTATGATATGTACAAGGCAGGATGTTTCATATGCTCTAAGCATGTGTAGCTGATTTCAGGCAAATCCAGGAGAAGCACACTGGATAGCTGCCAAGAATATCCTTAAGTACTTGAGAAGGAATAAAAGAATGTTTCTAGTATACGAC
Organism: Chenopodium album; assembly: GCF_948465745.1. NCBI lineage: Eukaryota > Viridiplantae > Streptophyta > Magnoliopsida > Caryophyllales > Amaranthaceae > Chenopodium > Chenopodium album. Next base: position 21,318,553 of record NC_137841.1, on the reverse strand, counting down.
GACGAAGATGAGTTGTTTGTCAAAGGTTATACGGATGCGAGTTTCTAAACATACAGAGATGATTTCAAATCCCATTCTGGGTACATCTTCTGTCTAAATGGAGGAGCAGTGGGCTGGAGGAGTTCGAAGCAAAGCACTGTCGCAGACTCTACTACAAAACCAGAGTATTTAGCTCTTGTTGAAGCAGCTAAGGAAGCAGTTTGGATTAAGAAATTCCTTATTGAGATGGAAATTGTACCAAGTGCTCAAAAGGGAATCGAGTTGTATTGTGACAAAAATGGCACCATTGCTCAATCAAAGGAGCCTAAGCCACACTTCAAATCCAAACATGTTGAGAGGAAGTATCATCTCATTTGAGAAATTGTTGGTAGATGAGAAGTCAAGATGTGCAAAGTTCATATGGATGAGAATATCGTTGATCCACTTACTAAACCCCTTCCATTGCCCAAGCATGAGAAACATGCTAATGCAACTGGATTGAGGCTGATGATGTAATTTAAGTTGTATTTGTTTTTGAGAAAAACATATTACATATGTAATACATTCATTGGAAGAATTATGTTTAATCATAAATTCATCATTTCTCTTATTTAATTATGGTTTTTGATATAAAATAAAATGTCCAAAATAATTATGGATTGATGGGCTCATCAGGTTGATGACCTGGTAAATGAAACCCCACAAGTGAACAAAATCCATATATTATTTAAGTTCCTAGTTTGGAATCATTAAAGTGGACATAAATGATTTCAATAAATGGACTAGAATGTAAGATTGATTGGATAGCGCAGTTTCATTGGCTATAGAGGCATAGTGATGATGCTTGGTCAATCACATGGATATGCATGAATGATACATGATCGAACTATAGAACTACTTTGAAGTTCAAGTATAGAACTTCCGGATATATTAGTGGATTCCTTTGACATGAGTGGAACATTGATTCCATTCAATGATTGATTTAACTATTGTACACTCAAACGTCTGCCCGTAACTGGAGATTATAAAGTGTGTTTCCCGGTTACTTCATGAGTTGAGTGGGAGCTTTGGTTGCCACGAGATTGGATTGAGTCTACCTATTTAATTAGGAATGTGTCTTGGCCCCTTGAGGAGGGAGAATTCAGAAAATGCATGGCCGTGCTCAAATGGATTACATAATAATCATTTGTTTTGTAATTCTAACTCAGTTCTCAAGAAAAAGATTTGTAGGTTAATATGATCACGACATGAGATGCAATCATATTATCAAATCGACACACATTGACTTAAGGAATTTGAATATTTTGCACTTGTCTCAGATAAGTGGGAGATTGAAGGAGTTATGTCTTCGATAAGTGCAATTACTAGATATATCAAGGATCACAATTATGGAGAAAATTAGTTCATTCTATAGGGTCGTCAATGTTTGGTGCTAGATATGACAATTGATCTTTGGGCTAGTTAAATAGTCCAAAGCCTTATAAAATGGATCCTATGAGGTCACACACATGAGTATTGGGTCAAACAACTTAGAGGCCCATTATTAGGCCTCATGAGTTTATGACATGCCACATTGATTGTTGGGCTAGAATAGTTAGAAGAGCTTAGAGTGTATTGGGCTTGACATAGATTTATTTAGAGATTTGATCTATAAATATAATCCATGCCTAGGGTTGTATGACATAACAATTAATAGTTGATTGTGAACCAAGCAACAAACTCCTAAAACCTTAATTCTCTCTCTCTCCACTCGGCCCTTTCTCTCTCTCCTCCCTGTCCGTACGACCGGTCCACTTGGGTGGCGTGTGTGATGGTTGTTTGGGTGGTTCGTGGTGTGCTCGTGACTCGCATCTCCGTAAAAGATAGATTGAAGTGTTCAATCATAACTAACTAGCATTAGTGGAGGTTTGATCCGTGCTCGTGGATTTAGTAGAGGAATCATACGTGGTGTTCTTATTCTCCTTATTGTTTTTGCTCGATCATACGTGGAATCACACTACAAAGGTATTAATTCTAATTCTTTATGTGTTATGCATGATCTTATTATTAGGTGCTATATAAATGTGATTCATGTTTCCGCAATTTGTATAAACTCCTGCAGAATTTCCCATATTTATTTAACAACTTATCTCATGATAAAATACTAGTATGTATTTATTACATTTATTAAAAAAAAAAGGAAATTTTGCAAAAAACCACCTTTTAAATCTTATTTTTTGCATATAACCACCTTTTTTAAAAAAATATGTTGCAAAAGACCACCAATTTTAATATTTTTGTTGCAAATTACCTCCATTTCAATGTAAAATAATTGATAAATTTGTCTTAAAAAGTGGTATTTTGCAACAAAAATTTTAAAATTGGTGGTCTTTTGCAACATTTTTTTAAGAGGTGATTATATGCAAAAAAAAAATTAAAAGGTGGTTTTTTTCAAAATTTCACTATCAAAGTTAATATTATAAATAGTGGAAAAGTTTAATGTGTTACAAATTAACCCCTAATAATATACTAACAGATTAGTAGAAGATTAGTAAAGTCATTATAATTAATTCACAATTTACATATGTTTTTACAGGATAAATAATTGGTTGAATTGAGTTTGATAATATTAGTGAGGTTGATAGCAATGAAAGCACAATTAGTTTCAACATCATGGTTTCCAAAAAAATAAATGATTCAGGAATGGTGTTGGCAGCCATATAGGAATAATGTGAGGAGGAAAAAATAAAATAGGTTGAAAGAACAACCTCTTCTAATACCATGAAAGGGTTAAGATTGATTGTATTATTCTTAAAGAATTGCATCCATTTATATTACAAGTTTAGAGCATATACAATAGCTTTGTTAATAAGGATAGCAAAAATATACTACCTCTGTTAAATGTTAGGTGCAACTTTGGAATATTTTATATCTCACAAATAATACCCTAAAGTTGTACATAAATTTAACAAATGAAATATTATACAAAATAAGAGCAAATACTCTCTTTGAATTAAGCAATCTTTTTTTTTTTTTTTTTTTTTTTTTTTTTTTTTTGACAATAGCAAAGGAAAACTACAAAAAACTAGACAAAGTAATACGACAATTTCTGGCTATGTCATCCGCCCTTTGAACCTGGTCCCTCTTTACCTTTAGGATCGTGCACCTTTGGAAAATTGAGCCAACCTTCCTTATTTCTTTTAACATCCAGGTTATTAGAACCTCTTTTCCCAAGTTATCCTGTAAATTGTTTATAAGGGAGGTTGAATCAGTTAGGATAAGGATCCCATGTTTACCTTTAGATTGGGCCCATTTCATTGCCTCAAGGCAAGCCCAAGCTTCACAATGAAGAGCTGAAGTCGCCGCTCCATGTCTTCCACCTTCATTCATGTCATAGCCATGGGAGTTGTCCTTAACCTCCCATCCAATACCTGCTCTTGTAGTCTTCTTGTCCCACGAACCATCCACTTCCATTATGAAATCCTCAAACCCAACCTTTTCTTTCCCCAATTGAACATAGTTGAAACCCGGAGGTATGATTGGGTTGTTACCATTACTAACCTCTACCTCTCTGGTTAAAACTCCTTGTTGAGTGAAAATCTCATGGTCTTTCATAGCCAGCCCTATGAATTCCACCACCTGTCCTCTCGTGCTTTATGCACTTTTGAAGAATCTCTCATTCCTTGACTTCCATAGCCCCCATAAGGTAGCTATAAACAAAGCACAACGGTGACTATGTTTACCATCCTCGCTATAAATGAGCAGGATATAGTGCTGAATCCAGCCTTTCAAAGAGCTGGAATCAGGAGAGTCATGGCAAATAGTAAGGGAGCCGTTCTCCCATACTTCCTTTGCCAGAGTACAGAATCTAAAGAGGTGTTGGCTGTCCTCCAAACCCACCCCACAGTGATCACAAACCTCATTGACTTGAATTCCCCGTCTGGCCAAATTTGCTTTGACCGCAATGCCATCATGGAAGAGTTTCCATAAGAAAATCTTCCACTTTGGCTGAATGTCCAATCTCCAGATTAGCTTTACAAAATCTTGATCCCTTTCCTGGAACGCGGAAATCCCTAGCCCCATATCTTTTGACAGGAAGTAATAGCCAGTCTTTACCGTATACTTTCCTGAGGGGTGATATTTCCAGTAGAGAAAGTCATCCTCATTAGAATGCGGGAGCTCCAACGAAAGAATATACTTTGCACTATTCCACTCAAAACACTTCCTAACCCGCCCTGCTTTCCAAGAGCCAGAGTTCCCATCAATGAAGTCTTTCACCTTCCAATTCAAGGCTGCCCGTAGTGATTGATTTGAGTTTACAATAGGGATCTCCCCCCTAACCCAGGGCATACCAATAGCCTTAATCTTCTCCCCATTCCCGACCTTCCAAGCTAACCCTTCTCTAAAAATTTGGGTGACTTTATGTAGGCTCAACCTTCCCATAGAGAGATTCCCCTTTCTTACCCAAGGATTGGAGATGTTACCAATACCACATGTCTGGAAACCCCGGTGGACCCTTGAGAGAAGGAGCTGAGGATTTTGGTGCATCCTAGTTGCTTGTTTGAAGAGGAGTGCATCATTTAGGGTTGAGGAGCCTCTAATTCCTAACCCTCCCATACTCTTCGGGAGTTGGGTGACACTCCTACTTACCTAGTGTAACCCTTTATTACCATTATTAGACCACCAGAACCGAGTAATTAAGGAGTCGATCTTGTTTACAATGCTTTGAGGGAGTTTCATACACTTCATGACATGGGCGGACATGCTGATAAGCACAGTGTTGATAAGGATTAGTTTTGCCGCTTGAGAGAGGCGCATAGAAGCCCAAGATAATATTTTCTCCGACACTTTGTCCACCAAAAATTGGAAGTGATACTTCTTTTTCCCTTGAATATCAACCGGGGCTCCTAAATAGACCCCCATATTTTCAGTTTCAGGCATGGCTAGGCTCTCTTTCACGGCTAACCTTTTATCATTTCTAACCCCCGGAGAGAATTTGATAAAAGATTTATGAAGATTTAGCTGTTGCCCCGAGGCTTTCCCAAATCTTTGAAGAATGTCAGTGATACATTCACAAGAGGTCTCATTTGCCTTGAAGAAGAGCATAATATCATCTGCAAAGAATAGATGAGAAATCGAGGGAGACCTTCGTGAAGCTTTCAACCCCTGAAGAAGGTGAATATCCTCTGCCAGAGATAACATTCTTGACAGGATATCCATGCAGAAGATAAAGAGATACGGGGAGAGAGGGTCCCCTTGTCTCAGCCTGCACTTAGGAGAGAAATGATCTGAGGTTTTCCTATTAATAACATATTTAAAGCTTACCGTTGAGATGCACTGTGAAATCATTTTTACCTAGTGATCAGAGAAACCATAGGCTTGTAGGACCTTAAGAAGAAAAAGCCAATCCACCCTGTCATATGCCTTTGACATATCAATCTTTACTGCTGTGAAATTTGAACCTTTCTTCGAGATTATGAGGTGCATAAGCTCGTGACTCAAGAGGATGTTGTCCTCCATATACCTTCCTGGGATGAAGGCACACTGGTTCTCCGTAATGAGACTAGGAAGGATCACCTTTAGCCTATTCACGAGGCATTTAGAGATACACTTGTACACTGTGTTGCAAAGGCTGATAGGTCTGAACTGATTGGCGACTTCTGGCACCTTCACCTTCGGAATTAAAACTAACAGAGATTGGTTCCATTCCTTCAGCATATTTCCTGACCTCAGAAACTGCTTCACACTATCAACCACTAATTTCCCTACCTCCTCCCAGTAAGTTTTGAAAAATTCCACCGTGAAACCGTCTGGACCAGGAGATTTAGAGCCATGCATGTCAAACATTGCTTTTTTGATTTCACAATCTGTAAAGCCCTTATCCAACAAAGCCCTATCTTCTTCAGAAAGGGAGGGGATGTACAGCTAACAGAGGAGAAGATCAATGTCCTCCCCATGACTAGCACTAGTGTCGGGGTTGTAACTATCCTTGATTGAAGTTAGGATGACCTCTTCCACCTCCTTTTGCCCCTCTACCCATGCTTCGTTGTCATCTTTTAGAGTAAGAATTTCGTTGGATAGTTGTCGTTGCTTAACCTTTCTATACATGGTCGGGGTTGAACAATCTCCGAACTTTACCCAATTAGCCTTCATCCGTTGTTTCCAGAAACTAAAATTCAGCTGATTATCTGGAATGATCATGTTTATGCGTTGGATGTACCCTACCCCTTCTTGAAGAGTGTTGACATTCATACCTGAGCTTTGGAGAAATTTAGTAACCTTTCTCCAGTTAATACCCCAAACCTTTTTATTCTCCAAACACCAGTATTGGAGCTTGGATCTCAACCTATCCAGCTTTCTCGAGAGCTGAAACATATGTGAACCCTGCACTTCCTCCATCCAAGAGGTCTTCACCAGTTCTTTGATTTCTGGGAAGGCAAGACACCAATTCTCAATCTGATAGGGCCTATTAGAGATAGAGGAAATAGCCTTATCATAATAGGTAATAGCTGCATGATCAGAGCATATAATTGCCTCATGTATGATTCTCCCATCGGGGGAGTGATTGAACCAATCCTCTGTAATATAGGCACGATCTAGCCTTTCCAGAATGAGCTCATTACCATCCCTTTTGTTACTCCATGTGAACCTAGGTCCCGAGAAAGGAACCTCCGTGACATTGCTACTAAACCTCCAATCTAGGAAGGCATCAATCCCTCTAATATGAGTAGACCCTCCCAGTTTATCACTCATACTCTCTACTTGGTTAAAGTCCCCAATAACTAGGACATCTTTAAACTCTTCTAGGAACCATTGAAGTTGTTCCCAAACAATTCTTCTATGTTCTACTCTAGGTTCGCCACAAAAGAACAGTACATACTTAAAACTTCCATTGCATTCATAAATTTTACAAAGGATGAAATTTTTGGAGGAATACAAGCATTCTACTACATCACTAGACCAAACTAAAACTAAGAGACCCCCACTACTTCCATCCGAATTCCAACCAAAATAGGAAGTAGGGCCTAGAACACTTAAACTATCCGCCGCATTATCAAAGTTCATTTTAGTTTCCGATACGAACAAAAACATGGGAAGCTTAGAACGTTGGAGCCACACTAGATAGGGAATTGCAAGAGAGTGTGGATCATTAAGACCTCTGCAATTCCACGCCACAACACTCATATCTCCCTCGGGGGCTGACTAGGAGCAGCCTCCTCACCCTTCGAAACTGATTTCACCGATTCAAGAATAGAGAACTGAAGATCATTGTCCATGTCATCCCTCACCTCCCTAAAGGCCGATGTTACCTCCTCACTTTTTTGCCTCTTGAATGATTCGGAAAAAGATGAAGAAATAGAAATGACTTGAGGGCGTTTGTTCTTGCCTCTCATTTGGATATCACCATCGATATCCACCCCAAATTCCCTTGCCATGTCGGGATCAGAAATAGCTTTTGAGACAAACTTGTTGCCCCCCTTTTCATCTTTGCGCGAAATAGAAAAACCACCTTTTTCGGACCATCTGTGAAGCCGTTTTAGCCTCTTCCTTTCGACCCATTCAGAGTCGGATTCACTGTACCTAATTGAATCTCCATCACAAGAATGAGGATAATGCCCAATTGCCTCCCTTATCCTCTTTTTGTCATTAGCACTATCATCATAATTAAAAAGATCAGTAAAATTAAAAGAGCTTAGGTGAGATACCGGAGTATTAGGAGGATCAAACTCCGTAAGAGGGAGATTTGGAAGCCCTCCCAAGTCTGATGGAGATAGGCGAAGAAAAGGAGGAGTTGTGATTCTTGCGGTACGGTGAATAGTTTGAATCTCTTCCCTTCGCGCACTTCGAATGCCCAAAGATAAAATCGTAATAGCCTCCATTATGCACGCATACTCTTCATCCGGGAGTTGTTCAACCCCCTTAAACCTTCGGGTTGCCATGATCGAAGCCCCCTCAAACCATTGTTGCAAACTAGTTCCGAGTGGCAGCTCCAAACCCCTATTATTTCCTATTAGATCACCGACTCTAACAGTTGAGTCCCTTGCGAGCTCCATCGGTGTAGCCACCCACTCGAAGATTCCGAGTGTATGAAACAAGGTCCCGGGACCACCCCCCTGCCTAGCCGTGTTTTGAGCCGTAGAAGATTCACCAACTTCGTACCTTGAGCCCGCAAACAAGCGCCTTGCCGCGGGTGGAAAGAAACCCGCAGCACGGTCCCCTCCAATTCTAGTAGCAACCGGCCTTATTAGGCTTGGCCATCCACCCCTTATACCCATTTCCTCAACTTGTGGGGTTTGCTCACTAAATGCAGCAAGAGATCGCGCTACTCCCAAATTGGCATTATTAGTATTAGGGTTTAAAACTCCTTCACGAGCAAATTCCGCATACGGATCCCCCCTCAGCCCTAAGCGTCTGCCAGGAGAGAGTTCAAGGTCCGGGGAGACCTGCTCCATATCCATCGCCACCATCTCCGTGTTGTCGTTTGACAACTCCTCTTCCCCGGTGTGGAATTGCTCTTTTTCATCACTTTCTTGAGAGGACAGTGGATCATCATATTGGTGCCCCTCGTCAAAACCCATATCTTCTCTAGGCATTCTCCGGTAAAACGGAGAATCTACTGGGATTTCGAATTGACGGAGATCCACCCCCGAGTTCCTAAACCGATACCAATCCGGAAGTCCACGTATGAAGTTCGTGTAGAATGGATACTCAGCTGGCTCATACAACACTTTGATTCCATCTTCTTCCACCTCGTCTAATCTTCGCCTTACTCTTCTTCTCGCTACTACCGAGTGAAGCTTGCACCTATATGTCGAGTGACCTGCGCACCCACAAGACTTGCAGAATTTATATATGCCTTCGTACCTTAAATACACCCAAATCACCCTGTTTCCTTCAAGGGGAATAAAACACCCCGGAATGAGAGGGATAGAGAGATCGATCAGCATTCGTGCTCTTAGTTCAGCGTGAGCAGGAAGACCATCACCCTCATGGTCTAGTTCTTCGATGTACCCTACATGCCTAAATATTTGTCTTGCCCAACTTTCAGTGAGGTAGGCTAATGGTAGCCCGTACACTCGCACCCATACCATCGTGAGTGTGAAACTCATATATTGGGGTGCCAAATCAACTTGGTACCTGCGAAAAATAATAATTCTCCCATCGAATATTGCTGTACTTGCTCGTACAAGACTTTCTTAGTCCCTACTACTCGTGCATTCGAATAAGAAATACGGACCAGATCTGTGGACCCTTATCTCCCCCCTCATTATCCAACGAGAATTCACTATGTGCTGCACATAGTGTTCCGAAGGGGGACGTGGTCCAATAAATAACCCAATAACACTTGAGTTAAAATTAATAGTGACATTGTTTATGCTAAAATCAGCAGGGGTGGGAATGAGGGGTCCCCCCCTTAGATCTCGAATGTGGCGTTCCTCCTGGTCATTTGGAGGATTACCTTCATTACTCATATTGTTTAACAAGGAGAATAACCCAGAAAAAGAAAGAGAAATAAAGAAGAGAGAGTAGAATAAGCGCAGATTTAGAGGGAAGAAGAGAAAGAGACAAGGGAAAGAAGAATATAGTAGTTGAGAGACGATGAGTTATAGATCTGAAATGCTTAGCATTTATAGATAAACTTCAAGTTCTTGGGGGATTAATCAGAAATGCGCATGGGGAGCAAGCCCACTGCAGAATTTAATCTATAATTCAATAGCCGCCTATTGCTATAAATGGCTTCACCGATAAAAAGAGAGTAACTGCTCAAATTGTATTGGTTGTGAAAACCGAAGCGCCTCTCAACAATGTTGGGGGATACCACAACTGGAAAAGGCTAACTCCTTTTATGGGAGACGAGGAGGGATTTTAATGCAGTGATTAATCACCTTGATAACAGAAAAAGATATTTAGAAACCTATAGACATAAGCAAACGATTGCTATCCCTTCACTGTAATGAAGATTATGAAGTAAATTTGGATAAAGTCAAGCATGCAGGAACCTCTTGAGCAGCAGATAGAACCCTAGCTGATGAACTAGGAAAACTCACTTTCTAGTGAGAGATGCTCCCAATTTTGAATTATCTTGGACAAGGCCGTCCTAAACAGTCTAGGGGCCCTGTGCTAGATTTATAAATTATGCCCTACAATATTTTATTCTAATCTTATATTCACTCTATGTACACGGTAATTTTTTAGATTAAGGTATAATTAATATGTTGAAAAAAATATTTAAAAAAAGTGATTGATCCCCCTTCCCTTATACTCCCTCCGTATCGGTTTATGTGCGACAATTGAAAATATATTTGAGATGTAAAATATTCATTGTTGCAGGTAAACCGATACGGAGGAAGTATAATAAAGATAAATTATTACCAAATTGTGACAAATAAAATAAAAATATTGTATGTATAATATGGACGATGTGACAAAACACCATTGAATTTTATACAAAGATAATTATAGATTTGTATACCCATAGAAACATATGAAGGAAGAAGTTATTTTAATTTTTAGATGGGAGATGTTAAAGTAATTCATGTACGAAAAAAATATTGAGAGATGATCCAAAACATTTAATACTGCGGGGATTTGAACCATGTCTTTCTTAAAAAAAATGTGATGCTATTACCACCGGGCTATAACAAATATATTTCATTTTACCTAGAGAAATTCACACGTAATATATAAACCTGATTGGGGCCATCGGAATCAGGGGCTCTGTGCGGTGGGGTTGTTTGCACAGCCTCATCACCGGCCCTGATCTTGGAGTATCTTTAATAATAAGATATTTGCACTAGTAGAAAAAAGCAAAAAGGCATCGGTTCAAAACCCCCCCTAACCCATCGGTTTTGAACCGCTGAATATGTAAGGGATGCCAATTCCTCCAACATATGCCACCGGTTCAAAATCGGAGGGAAAAAGAGCTTTTGGCACCGATTAACCGGTGGCATTAATTATTTATGCCACAGGTTAACTGGTGCAAAAAACTCTTCCTGGGTTTTTTTGGGTTTTTGCAATTATTAACCGGTGCCATTTTATGTATTTTTTTCCTGTTTTGCTACAATAAATTTTTTTAAAAAAAACTGTAATTCCAACAATAATAACCTGTTTTCCTGCCTTTATAATTAATATTAAAAAAATAGTTATAATTATAATTATTATTATAATTACCAATAATAATATTATTGTTAATAATTAAAATAAGAATAATTTCAAAATTGTAATAAAAACAACAATACATATATAGATATAAATATTCCCAAATGCAATACTATACAATAAACAAAAAGTTTTATATATATATATATATATATATATATATATATATATATATATATATATATATATACACACACACAAACAATACTAAGTAATTAATGAATAATAATATAATTAAAAAGTTAACAAAACATAAATTCACAATAAAAGTGACATTTACATGTTAAAGGTGATAAAAGACGCCAATATTCCTATGATTCATAATCATCTTAAAATTGGTAAACCTGTTACTCACACTGAATTTTATGATTTAGAGATTGTGTCAGTGCTTGTGGTTTGAAGGACATTAGGCATGTGGGGTGTACTTACACTTGGAATAATAAGCAGGAAGGGGATAATAGAGTTTACTCAAGAATTGATAGAGTGATGGGTAATGATGATTGGTTTGTGACTTGTTCTGAAGCTTATGTTCATTATCTTCCTGAGATGTTCTTTGATCACTGTCCTGGTTCGATTTACTTAGATAATCAAATAGCTACTGGCAAGAGGTCTTTTAAATTTCTTGATATGTGGACTTCTCATGCTGCTTATCCTGAATTTGTGAGAGCTGCCTGGAATGATGATGTCACAGGGGCTGAGATGTTCAAAGTTGTGAGTAAATTGAAGAATTTGAAGAAGAAGTTAAAGAATTTTCATAAGAATGAGTTCTCTGATATTGAAGTTCAGTTTGCTAAGAGTAAGCAGAATCTGGAAATAGCTTAATTGGCTGTTCAAGATGATATTCAGAATATGGAGTTAAGAGAGGTTGAGAGGCAGAAGTTAGATGATTTCTCTCAGATTAGGGATTGCTATTTCTCTATGCTATCTTAGAAGGCAAAGATTAACTGGCTCAAAGTTGGAGATGAAAATACTAAGTATTTTCATAACGGTATTAAATTGAAGAAATACAGGAAAAGAGTGATTGTAGTGAAGGATATGGATAATTCTTGGTGTGATTCTTCTAATAAGATCTCTGAAGCTTTTCTTTCCTATTATAAGATGCTGCTTGGTTCTGATTCTGGGGATAGACCGAGTGTGCATTCTGATGTGGTTAGGAGTGGTTATATTCTGAATGAGTCTCAAGCTCAGATGTTGGAAGCTCCTTTCACTAGAACTGATGTCAAGAGGGCTATGTTCTCTATTCCTGGCAATAAGTCTCCTGGTCCTAATGGGTACAATAGTACTTTTTTCAAGAAATCTTAGGGCATTATTGGTGACCAGATTATTGATGTTATCTTGCAATTCTTTGAGAATGGGAAGCTGTTGAAGGAGGTAAATGTTACTGTCCTTACTTTGATCCCTAAAGTTGATTCTCCTAATTCTGTCACTGATTTTAGACCCATTGCATGTTGCAATGTTATCTATAAGTGTATCACTAAGATGATTTGTAGTAGGTTGAAGTTAGTTCTTCCTGATATTGTGTCTCAGAATCAAACTGGGTTTGTAGAAGGTAGACAGATTATTCAGAATATCAGTATTATTCAGGATCTGGTGGCTAGATATGGAAGAAAGAGCTCTCCTAGTGCTTGTCTTTTGAAGGTTGACATTAGGAAGGCTTATGATTCAGTGAATTGGGATTTTTTAGAAGAGATGCTGGGGGCTTTAAACTTCCCTAAAAAGCTGATTAGCTTGATTATGGTTTGTGTTAGAACTCCCTCTTTCACCCTAAGTATTAATGGTAGTTTGTGTGGTTTTTTCAAGGGTAAGAGAGGTTTGAGACAGGGAGATCCTATGTCTCCTCTTCTTTTTGTGATCTGTATGGAGTATCTCTCTAGGCTTCTTAAGATTGTGGGAGAGCAGCCTCAGTTTCAGTTTCACCCTAGGTGTAAAGGTTTAGCTCTGAACCATTTGGTGTTTGCTGATGATTTAGTCATCTTCAGTAAAGGAGAAGATGCTTCAGTTGGGCTTATTCTTAGAGCTCTTGCTACTTTTGCAGCTTCTTCTGGCTTAGTTGCTAATGATGGGGAGTCTAATATTTATTTTTGCAACACTGATTATACTGTCAAGGAGAATATTATTCAGAGTTCTAGCTTCAAGGAAGGAAAGTTGCCTTTCAAGTACCTTAGGGTAAATGTTAATAATAAAAAGCTTTCTAAGGATGATTGTCAATCTTTGATTGACAAAATCACTAATAGAATTAGAAGTTGGGGTGCAAAACTCTCTCTTATGTTGGGAGAGCCCAGCTTGTTAATTCTGTCTTGCTCTCTTTACACATCTACTGGGCTATTATATTTGTCATTCCAAAAACTCTTTTGGATGGAGTTGCTGCTATTTGCAGGAATTACCTTTGGGATGGAAAGCCTGTTTATTCCAGAGCTCCTCCTATTGCTTGGGATATAGTATGTAGAAGCAAGAAGCAAGGGGGTTTAGGAATACATGATTGTCATGCTTGGAATGTTGCTGCTATTGGCAAGAATATCTGGAATATAGCTCAGAAACAGGATAGTCTCTGGCTTAGATAGGTTAATGGGCTTTATTTGAAGGGCAAAACTTGGAAGAAATTCCAGTGCCCTCAGAATGCTAGCTGGAATAGGAAGTATGTTTGGAAAATAAAGGATATCATGAAGACTGGGTATAGTGGTGATAGATGGGTGGCTGATGCTAAAGGCTACTCTATTGCTAGTGGTTATAAATGGTTGAAGCTTCAATATGCAGATGTGGATTGGAGTAGTTGGGTCTGGAATAGGTTGAATATTCCCAGACATCGTTTCATCTGTTGGATGATTATGTGGAAGAAAATCAGAGTTAGAGCTCACCTTGCTAAGATTGGGGTAATCACTAATGATAAATGCCCTTTATGTGAAAACAGTGCTGAAACTATTGAGCATCTTTTTTTCAACTGTCAATATACTAGAAAGTGTTGCATTGAGCTTCAGTCAAGAATTGGTCAGAATATTAGCTTCTCTTCTTTGGAAGATTGCAATCAGAAGCTGTTGGATATTAAGGGCAAGTTTCAGAGACAAGTGTTTTAGAGTTGCTATGCAGGGCTCTTGTATTGCATCTGGTGTCAAAGGAATAAGGCAGTCTGGGATAAGAGCATTATGAAGCCTGAGAAGCTGATTCAGAACTTATATAGAGACATTTATCATAGAATTACTCAAGTAATGCCTGCTAAAACAAGCAGAAAGAAAATTGAGTGGTTCAATGCCTTGTATTGGTTGTAGTTGGGGTGCTTTGCCTGTTTGCTGGGTGTATGGGGTGTGGTGTTCCTGCTTTTTTCTCTTGTTTTATTGGCCTTAGGGTCTGTAATGTTGTTTGGTGTCGAGCTATTAATATAATTTTTTACCTTTTTCAAAAAAAAAAAGACGCCAATATGTCTCGAACTTCATTAAGTTCCTTGCTTGTTAATGGACCATCCTTTTGTGCCTTGAAAAACTTGAATTACATAAAAATGATGTTAAACATTATTTATTTTCTAATTCTTTCACATAACATTTCATTATTATCAGGTCTTAGGTGTCTAAGGCTTGAAATCACATCAAAATAGCATTTTACTAAGTTTTAAGACGTATTTTTACAAAATGACCCAAATATGGCCTATATGACTTCTATTTAGCCCATTTTCTACCTTTCTTATCAAATGAACTATTTATTTCTCATAACATGTTAATGTTACCTAGTTTTAGGTGTCTAAGGCTTAAAATTGAATCAAAAGAGCATTTTACCAAAAAGGCCCCAATATGGCCTACATGCATGACTTCTATTTAGCCCATTTTCTACATTTTCTATCAAATAATCTATTTATTTCTCATAACATGTCAATATTATATAGTTTAAGGTTTTTAAGGTTTGAAATCTCATCAAAAGAGCATTTTAACAATGGCCCAAATATGGCCTATATGACTTCTATTTAGCCCATTTTCTACCTTTCTTATCAAATGAACTATTTGTTTCTCATATAATGTCAATGTTACCTAGTTTTAAATGTCTAAGGCTTAAAATTGAATAAAAAAAGAATTTTACCAAAAATGGCCCCAATATGGCCTACATGCATGACTTCTATTTAGCCCATTTTCTACAATTTTTATTAAATGATCTATTTCTTTCTCATAACATGTCAATATTATCTAGTTTTAGGTGTCTAAGGTTTGAAATCACATCAAAAGAGCATATTAACAAAAAGTGGCCCAAATATAGCCTATATGACTTCTATTTCGCCCATTTTCTATATTTCTTATCAAATGAACTACTTATTTCTCATAACATGTTAATATTATCTAGTTTTAGGTGTTTAAGGCTTGAAATCATATCAAAAGAGCATTTCATTAAGTTTTAGGACTTACCTCATCAAGTTGTTGACTGTCCGTACAATGAGTCACTATGTCAAGCATGAATATCATAACATACAAGCCACAATCAAGTCCATTTTCTTGTTGAGCGTACTAGCATATGATGAACAAATCACATGAGTGAAACATGAATAGCTAATTAGCAAATATTTAACAATGTTTTTTTAAGATAATCACAATATCGTTTAAATTACCATCAGCGATTTCCATGTTGGACCTTGAGGAGCACGACAATGTAGCCTCTTCATAACACTGTAGTAAAGTACATTCAAATTTGATTAGTCGTCTTACTATTAAATTAGTTAGCATTAATCATCACTAGGTAGCTATATATATTTACTTTTCCAATATAGCCTTCACGAGCCACTTCTCCGATGATCGAGCTGAATCAAGGTGATAGATTATGTTATTGGAATTACAAATCACCATGAGGGTCCAATACTCCCTACATAAGTTCACAATAGACAAACAAATCAATATTTAGGAGTCAACAGGCCAAACGATTGAATTTGACATGGTTAGACATACTCTTTATAACATGGGGCGAATATGGACTTGTCTCCCGCACGTAGTGATTCCCCGAGAGGTCCAACATAATACAACATGTCACGGTAGTTGCCTAAGATTCTAGGAGTGGATATGTGCTCGAGGCATAACCACCCAACTTTGCAAGGAGAATCAGTGTCAGTTAAGTGCTCCTATAGTGCTCTGCGTGCATGAACATTGAATAATTAATCAATTGAAGGATAATCACCATTAATTTGAATAACATTGATTAAGTGGCATTGAATTACCTCATGAATGTTTGAATGAGGGAAATGTTAAGCATTGCACCACGTAGAAATTCCTTTACATCTTCTTTGTTAATCCATGCAACTATATTCTCATCATAGTGGAACATTGCCTTAGGAAGTGCAACTTCAATGGGATCGACCAAGTGACAAGCACGATTGTGAAGAAAGGTCAAATTAACATAGAGCGATTGAAGTACAATGTCTTCAACGAGTAAAGTAGGTTGCATGGGTGAACCTCTCGAAGAGTTGAACTTCGACGCTTTTTCACTTTTGGATCGTTGTTCACTCATCTTCTTAGCTTGTTAGGTTGATAAATGCTTTTAGGCTTCTCCACCCTCATTTTCGTTGAAGTTTGGCTTCTATGCAAAATCTGAAACTTCAACGACTGAGTGAGTTAATAGAAATGTGATGGGAAATTCTCAATGGTGCTCTTAAGGTTTTTTTTTCTCAATGGTAAACACTAAAAAAACAAATTATCAATGGTAATCTGTAATTTGTAAAACTAATTCAGTGGGGAACATTAGTTAAGCATTTTAAGGGAAATATTAACTATGGTTAATGTTTTAAAAGGGGGAAAAGGAAAAATTTCTAAAATACCCCTATTTTCTTTATGTAAAAAAAAAAAAAAAAAAAAAAAAAAAACCACTCATTTCTTCTCCCATCCCCGACCAAGCACTGTATACACCCACGACTACGACGACAACGTCATTTTTCGCGGCGCCCACCACGCACCATCATCATCATTTTATCATCAATCAAATACTAAATACCCACCATCATCAAACATCATCATCATTTTCAGCATTAACAACACAGTGTTAGATAATTATAAAGAGCCCTAGGTTTTGACGAAGATTGAATTGGGCTACGAATTTTCTATTCAACAAATCGGGTTAATTTTATAGGCGTATCTTGACTACGACGGCCAGATTTCAGTGTTAAATCATTGAAAACCGCCATTGAAGGTGATTGAAGGTTTTTTTTAGGGTTTTCTCCCTCTTTGAGTTTTGTTGGTGGTGTAGTTTTATTTGGGTGAGTTTCCATAGTAAAAATGTGACGGATTTTCGAAGAGAGAGATTTTGGGAAGGAGAGGGTCACCGGGGAAATCCGATGAGAGAGAATCGGGGGAAGGAGAGGGAATCGGGGAAGGTGATATGAGGAAATTGGGAAAGGAGATGGTCGCCAGCGCCAGGGTAAGGGAGGGAGAGCGTGGCCGGCCACCGTTGGCAGGGGAGGGGGGCTGGCAGTGGGTTGGGGTTCGGGTGGCTTTTTTTTTTAATTCTTTATTTAATTAATAGGGTTATATTAGAAATTATGACTTTAGTTAACTAGGGTTAAGCTAATAATTATGGATTTATATCATTAATGTTACCACTGAAATAGTTTTACAAATTATAGATTACCATTGATAATTTGTTTTGTTAGTGTTTACCATTGAGAAAAAAAGAAACCTTAAGAGCACCATTTAGAATTTCCCAAAAAATTAAAAAGTGCAGATGCCAACGCCCCTGCAGCCAAGGCAGGAGCTGCCGAGGCCGACGCAGCCTCGGCATTGGAGATAGGGGCCGGGGAGTCGTGAGTGACTGCTATTTTAGGTTTTTTTTTAAGTGGTGCAGCTAGAGAGTGCCTAACGGTTATTTAAAACAAAAAAATAAAAATAAATAAATTACCTCTTTGATCAACATTACCCACGCACGTAGCCAAGCCACAAAGCTACCTAGAGCTTGCCAAAGCTTTGTTATCTCAACGTCCTCTATGGGCACCGGTAGTGGGATGTCTTCGAACCCCGCAATCACTAAATTGATCCCAACCGAGTAATGATGTGACCTCCCCATTTCACCGGTGGTCTCTTGTGCACTACCATACGCCACCAAATGCAATTCTCCGCTATTTGATAGCCCCGGGCCTAGAAGTGCACACCGGGTGTCTTCCTACACTAGTAAAAAAAAGAAGTTATCAAAAGAGGTCTTTTCCTACACTATCTATAATATAATGAAATTCATTACGCTAGAACCAAACAAATCCCTTATAAATCTTGATATTCATGCGGTGTTGGATTATCAAGCTCCCTCGAGTCCGCATGTGTAGGAGTAGCAACTTGCAATAGTTCATCAATAATGCCACCTCAGATCTCACGTAACTCAATATTTTAAAACTTGTAATAGATTTGAAACTACCTCATGTAGCACATCATCTCCATGTATATATCTCATCTCCTCCATGTCTATCACCTTCTCCTTGTCCTTGTAGGTGACTACATGAGTCGACCGGTGTAGTCGTGGGGAACGACAAGCTCGGTAAGTTCATTTGCTTCGCCCAAGCATTGAATTCACCTACTATCTCATTGCGTACTTGTTCCTTAATTGATGTCAACTTGGCATCTAAGTCATCCGGTGAGTTAACACATGCTCGAGATCGACCCGATTTTGTGTATTCTGGACCCATCACCTTTTCTCATCTTAGCAATGACCCTCCCGAACCTACTACTCATCCTGGATGGTAGGGATTTCCTAAAGCCAAGGTGAAAGGGTCTTTCTCCACACTTGGGACCAATTTTCCCTCTACAGGTTCTTCAGTGTACTCAAGCTATAGCAAAAGGAAAAAGGATGTCAATAATATAGTTAATGTTTTGTATAGTGATAATTTTGCAAAAGGTTCTTAAAATTCAACAGTTCATAGGTAACTTACAAGTTTATCTGCCATATTTTTGGTTTACAGACCCTTGATGACCCATTTTTCGGTTTCCTTATCAAACGTATGGAGAGAACAAATGAAATCACCTGCACGACTCACCAAAGTAGTGACCGTGGAATTAGAGGGTTCTTTCGATGGCACTAGAAGCAATTTGGGGTATACACCCATTTCGATCCACGTTCCCCTCCATTCACCAAATGTCTTAGCCCCCATACGACGGGTGTACTCCTTTTGCAATGCATTTTTTGTATTTTACTATCGAAGGTTCCTACATAAAAACAAATTTTAGTATCATTACTTCAAAAAGAGTCAAGCTATCATTCAATTGGCATCAGATTTACCCAAACTTACAACTGCTTTCTCTTGACTTCTTTGAATAACGAAATTTTCCCAGTCATCTTTTGACACGCTGTGCCATTTTTGCTACAGGAGAAGGTCATCCTCAACAACTTTGTCATTTCCACTTTCATTACCCTTTCCCTTACAAGATTTCTTCTTCTTTGGTTTCTTCTTCTTATAGATCCATCCATTAGTTAAGATGGTCTTAAAGCCTCTGGATCTTTCCGCTATTAAAGATTCAAACACCCTTCTCTTGTCGACATCATTAGGAATAGTAAACAACTTCTACAAGCACAATTACAAACCGATTATTAGTTTCTATTTACAAACAACCGTAAGGTGAAGGTTTTTATAATTGTCTAAATGTGCCAACAAAACACTTACCCTTATATCATCCCAAGAGGTTTGAATCAAACCTGGACGTACTTGTCGCCATTTAAGTGTAATGGGGATTTTGCGCACACACATGCCAACTTGATTAGCATATTATTGACGCTATTTGCCCGCAGGTTGGCCTCTGTTGTCATACTCCATGACCATGGGACCGGTAGGTTTCTTAAAACTTGTCGTTGGACCCCTACCCTTTCTCTTAGCTGGTGCCTTTACCCCCCCTCCACCACCTGTGTTGTTTTGACCTTGTGCTTGGCTTTGAGTTTCAGGAGTCGGGTTCTCACCAACAATCTCACAAACTGTATTTTTATTAGGCGGTGCACGTTCAGCTGAAATTTCAAATTCTTTAAGCCTACGCTCAAACTCATCTTGAGCCTGATCCTCTTGCTCACCCAAATCAACCTCCTTGTTCACTTTATAAGGCTTATCCTCGTCCTCGTCCCCATAGTCATTATCATCATCATCATCCTCAATATCCTCTACACAATGAAGATCATGATCGTCCTCCATGAGATATAAACACCAGTCAATACAAACATAAAACAATATTAGTGATAGTAAAGTAGAATCTCATTTATGCCATTTTCGCCTACTTACGATCCTATAACCTTGTATTTACATGCAAATGAATACTCTTATGAAATTTCAAACATCAAACATGTTAAATATAATGAATATGAGTTGTTAAAATGATTAAATGTTAGTTTATACACAAAACAAAGGACTTAGGTTAAGTAGAAGCTCATTAATGCCATATTCACCTACTTATGGTCCTATAACCTTATATGTGCATGGAAATGAGTACACAAAGGGCCTGTTCTCATTGACTGAACTCAGCTGAACTGAACTGAACTGAACTGAGCTGAACTGAACTGAATTGAACTGAAATGAATATTTTATAAGAGAAGGAAATTAGGAGATGAACTGAACTAATATGAACTGAACTGAAAATAAACGTATGAGAACAAGCCCTTAGGCAATTTCAAACAATAAACATTTTAAGTATAATGAATATGAGTTCTTAAAATGATTAAATGTTAGTTTATACACAAAACAAAGGATTTGGGTTAAGTAGAAGCTCATTTAAGCCATTTTCACCTGCTTATGGTCCTATAACCTTGTATTTGCATGAAAATGAGTACACTTAGGCAATTTTAAAATACAAACATGTTAAATATAATGAATATGAGTTGTTAGAATGATTAAATGTTAGTTTATATACTTCCTCCGTTTCAATTTACTTGACCTATAGTCCCATGGCACACAATTTAACAAGTTAATTAAAGAAGACAAATGATATTTTAATACAAAAAAAATGAAACCACCTATAAAAGGGATAAATTGGGGTTTCATGACATTAATTTTTTTTTTGTATTTAGCTTATGTTTATCTTCTTTAATCTCTTCCTTAAATTGCGTACCAAAGGGCTATAGGTCAAGTAAATAGAAACGGAGGAAGTACAAAACAAAAGATTTGGGTCAAGTACAAGCTCATTTATGTCATTTTTGCCTACTTATGCTCCTATATACATGATAACTATATTAAATATACTCTTAAACCATTACTAACATTCAATTATTGTACCTCAATCTAAAATTCCTTCGTTGTAGTCTGATCGCATATAACCTGCTTGGTCGTTTATGTCATTTGGTACAACAAGTCTAGGAACAGTGAAGGGTGCAAAATCATCAAATGCATCATATTCTTCCTCATCCTCAACATCTTTAATGCCTAGGATTCTTCTTTTTGCCAGCAAGCACAATAGACCATTTTTAAATCAACTGGGTCAGTTACGTAGAACACTTGCTTAGCTTGCGATGCAAGGATGAATGGTTTTGCACTATCATTCAAGTGGCCAAGATCTATAAGAGTAAAGTCATCATATTTGACGTTACACTTGATATTATCAACCCACTTACACTTGAAAAGAGCAACCATGAAGTTACAATAATCAAGCTCCCATATTTCTTATATTCGACCGTAGTATGATAACTTTGCATCCACATGTGATTTATCATTAGCACTTGCAAACTCCCTTGACGATGCCACAAGCGTTAAACCACTATTTTGGGTGGAGGAAGATTTCAAATCCCGACCCTTAGTCCAAAAAGTGTACACATTGATGTCATATCCCTCAAATGAACGAACATCATCCCTAGGATCGTATGCAATCCACCGTACTGTATCGGTCAAATCAGTATCATCTAATCGACCCATTACTCGATCACAAAACCAATTGACAAACCTCTTATTATGCAACTGCATCAGTACCCTTTCACCTTTCATTGGAAATTCATCACGCAAACTAGCCATGTGCTCGTCTAAATATGGGTGAACATATGTAACATGGTGCAACACATAAAGGTGTGCTTGTTAGAACTGATCTCGGTTAGGTGACATTCGTTTCGACCCAATTGTGCCATGACCATCAAGTCTCCCTTCATGTCGAGAATTAGGAAGACCAATAGGTTCAGCAACGGCTATATAGTTGGCCACAAAGTTACCAATCTCCTCACCCACAGTCCGAGTGAGCCTGGTTCCTTACTTTATTTTGCAATTTACCCATGCGTCTTTCAAAAGGATAGCACCACCTCATGAACACTAGATCGCACAACTTAATCTCACGCACCAAATGAAGAATCAGATGAACCATTATGTCAAAAATTGAGGGTGGGAAATACATCTCAAATTTGCACAAAGTCATAACCACATTCGCTTGTAAAGCATCTAATGTACAAGGATCAAGCACTTTGTTTCATATTGTATTGAAAAACGAACAAAGGCTTGTAATCACTTCCCTCACGTGCTTCGGTAATATACCACAGATTGCAATCGGTAGGAATACTTGCATCATAATGTGACAATCATGGGATTTCATACTTGTTAGCTTCAATTTTTCATTCAAGGATACACATATTTTCATGTTATATATGTACCCTGATGGAACCTTAATGCCGTACAAACATGCACAAAACATACGTCTCTCTACCCTTGACAATGTATAGCAAGCCGGAGGTAAATAATTCTTTTCATCCTTCCATTTACCCTCAACTTTCTTCTTTGACGCATCTGTGGCCTTTCCCTTTCCCTTGCTCTTCTCCTTCCCTTTTTTTTCGAAACATTTTCATTTTCTTTTCCTGGTTCCTTTCCCTTTCTAACCTTTTCCTGAGCCCACAAATCTGGACAAATCCCCATCTCTTGCAAATCTAATCGTGCACCCTTTCCATCATTTGTTTTGCCTTGAATATTCATTAGCGTTCCAAAAGAGCATCACACACATTCTTCTCTATATGCATCACATCAAGATAGTGCCTAAAGTCATGTCCTTTCCAGTACGAAAGCTTCCAAAAGATTTATTCTTTCTTAAACAGAGCAGCTGAGACCGCAATTTTTCTGATTTTCCAAACACCGTTCGTATACCCTTAACCCGAGATTAAACCTCATCACCAGTCAATGGTATAGGCGCAGTCTCCTCTTCCACAGTCCCATTAAAAGCCTTTTTCTGCCTGTGGTACGGGTGATCACGCCTAAGGAACCTTCAAGTCCACAAGTAGACATCTTTGCGAGAATTCTTAAGGTATATGTTTGATGTGTCATCAATACATATGGGACATGCTTTTTTTCCTATGACCTTGTACCCACACAAGTTGCCATATGTAGGGAATTAATTCATGGTCCAGATAAGGGTTGCACGCAATGTGAACATCTCGTTCTTATGAGCATCAAAAACGGAAACCCCTTTGTCCCACATCTTTCTCAAATCGTCAATAACATTAGTAGAAAAAACGCTATTTGTAACTAACAAAAACGGGCTTTTAGTAACCAACATTGGCCGTTACAAGTACTGGGTTACAAATAGTCCTGTCAGTTGTAACGAACATTGTCCGTTACAAGGTACCTATTTGTAACTAACAATTCAATTGTTAGTTACAAATATTTATGTATTTGTAACGGATATTTAATATGTTTGTTATAAACAGGTAAATATTAGTCACCCACAATTGATATGTCAGTTACAAATAGGTACCTAGTTGTAACGGACATGTCAATTATTGGTTACAAATGCTCATTTTCGATATTAAAAAAAATACCTAGCAAATGCTAGGTCGATGTTATTATTATTATTATTATTATTATTATTATTATTATTATTATTATTATTATTATTATTATTATTATTATTATTATTATTATTATTATTATTATTATTATTATTATTATTATTATTATTATTATTATTATTATTATTATTATTATTATTATTATTATTATTATTATTATTATTATTATTATTATTATTATTGATCCATAATTAAGGGCACCAATTCAATATAAAAAAAAGATAAAAATAAATAGGTGAATATTCAGGGGAATAATAATCCTTTCAATTGATATAAACTAAATTATATTCTACCTCATTACATCATTTCATTGCAACAGATTATGCAAAAAAAATGGTCTAAAAAGTGTCGATATAGCTCCCATCATAATTTGTCATGTTGGGCTGAGTATAACCTTCACAAATGTTGTCAAACTCCTTTCCCTGTGCAAACACATCAAAAAATGAGAATTCTAAATTAAATCAAAAGGGTAATTTATACATTATATTTATCTAAGTTAGCGCGCAATTGCGGTCTAAATAATCTCAAATTACAAATTTATAAATTCAAAATAAAAACAATAAAAAATCTCAAGTTACTAATGTTCAACCGTAAGCATTTAGCAAGAGTCAATGATAATTAAGGACTTTAATTTTTCTAGATTACGGAAAAAAAAAATTAAAATTAACCAAACTCACATAAATCAATGGATACCACAACACATAGTGTTAGATCAGTCGCCTTATATCTTCGAGATAACAAACTTTCGAGATTTTATAATATTAAATCTTCTTCGCCTCACAAAACGATCACGATATCCATACATAGCGGCAAAATAACTTCTGGAAGAGTTTCTTATCATATTGTATAAGTTATACCTACGTGTTTCAACAATTGAACTTCATGAATGTTAAAAGCATTTGCTTGTGTTCTAATTTACAATCGTCAAAAATTTTAAATCTGAAATATATACAAGCTTCAAAAGTACAAGTAACAAACTTTAATGTTCAATTTAGTTGTAGATTGAAAGAGGTAATAATTCAATTCTTCACAAAAGTTCACTAATTTCAGACATTGTTAAACAAATTAGCATCCGACCCAACCCCATGAAACTCCTCAAACAATCAAATAATTTGACAAAGCGATTAAGGAGAAACAGATTATGTGATAAAAATGAAAAAAAAAGGATTAATTAGAAAATCGTACCTGGAAATTAGAGAAATGTGAAATGAGCAGAAATTCAAGGTTGAGCGAATAGAGAGATAAGATTTAATAGTGAAAAGGGGAGAACGAAGAGATTGGAGGAGGAGAGAGAATACAGTTCAGAAAGAAAATAAGGGGGAGGGTGCCGTTGTAGGTAGTTAGGGTTATGAGAGTAATGGGCTTTGGGCCGTTATAAGAGTAGATTAAATATACTTCCTATTTGTAACCAACTATATGTTGTCCGTTACAAATAGGATGTAGTTGTAGCCAACATTATGATGTCCATTACGAATGAAATGTATTTGTAACCAACATTATGTTGTCAGTTACAAATATTATCTTATTTGTAACTGGCATAGCTAATTTTGGTTACAAATATAGTATTTGAAACTAAAAAAAATTGTTGGTTACAAATAAGGAGTTACAAATAGCGTTTTTTCTACTATTGTATAAGTGGCGCAAGATAAACATCCATGTCATTTCCAGGTTGCCTAGGCCCCGTTATTAGCAATGAATGCATTACATACTTACGTTTCATGCACAACCAAGGTGGAAAATTATAGATCACTAAAAGTACCAGCCATGTGTTGTGTTGGGTACTAAGAATGCCAAATGGATTCATCCCATAAGTGCACAACCCAAGCCTTAAATTTATGACTTCATCACCAAATTTCCCAAACTTCAAATCAATGTTCTTCCACTATGGGGAGTCAGCTGGATGCTTCAGCATTCTGTTTTACTTTCTTCCCTATGCATGCCACCTCAAGTTTTTAGCGTCTTTTGTTATTGAGAATAGACGCTTGAACCTTGGAATAATGGGAAGATACCACAACACCTTGGCAGGAGGTCCCTCCGTACCAAGATTGCAACTCATCCGCTTGTAGCGCGACTGCTTGCATCGTGGACACTCCTCCAATTGTTCATACTCATTTCAATAAAGAATACAATTATTAGGACATGCATGTATCTTCTTATACTCCAAACCAAAGGGACACATGAGCTTCTTTGCATAATAGTAAGACTTAGGAATTTCATTCCCATCAGGCAACATCTCACTTAATGTGGTCAACAAAGAAGTAAAACTAATGTCCGTCCACCCATGCTTCGACTTAATGTTGAAAAGTGTTAGAAAGGCTGATACTTTGGAGTATTTTTTGCACCTAGGATACAAAGGATTTTTGGAAGCCTCCTATAATAACTCAAACACGCCACCTTCAATACCATGCAACATCTCATCCACGTCTTCATCCTTGACCTCATCCGCCTGATGATCATCAGATTCATCCTCACCATTATCAATAATATATTCATTATTCTTGTATTCCTTGCCCACATGAATCTCATTGCTTCATCATGCACATCATTCCAATCAAGATCCCCACTATACTCTCCATCTTCACCGTGCCAAATCCACACATGGTATTTATGCCTAAACCCACGACATAATACATGATCTCTAATGATTTCAACACTGTTGACCACATTCACGTTATTATAATCAATACAAGGACAATAAAGGCCTTTGTCACCCATTTTGCGTTGATAAGATAAAGCCCTCTCGCAAAACTTTTGAACCCCATTCCAAAATTCCAATGTATCATGTCTACCATACATCCAACCACAATCCTTCTCCATTTAGTAAATTGTCTCTAAACATATATAGCAACATATTATGAATAATGTGTAACTGCTACATATTTTATGTAAATCAAATTCAAGTACACATCGTGAATATACCATTCATATAGTGAAAAAATGCATGCTTTCAAAGGGTCCTTATCACTCTAACCTAACTCATCCTTGAAAGTCTACTCTCACTAGTTAATGCATGTCAACTTTCCAATTTTAAGGAAAATCCGGCAGTATTTCCCCCTAGTTCTCTAAGTACACGATGTAAATAATTACTTACCCACATATGTACCCAAAGAACATGGTGAGGAAATGGTAAGCCAAGATATTCCTTAAAATCGAAAAGAAGACATACATTCACCACCTAAGTGAGAGTACACATAAGAACAGTCCCGACCGGGGACTATTCAAGACTTTCTCCTAAGGAGAAAGCCTTGAACGGGTATCTAAGCAAATGATGATGCAATAATTCTATATATTGTTGTATTTATTTGTAATTAAACGATACACAAGTTGTAATATCATGAAAAAAGTTTTATAAAATGGATAAATAGAAAGAAATATATCTTAGTAAATTTTATAATTCATACCAATATAGCAAGTTGGATTTACACTTTTGAAGTTCCCACTTGAGCTAAATATGTAGTCTTCAAGCTAAACTCGTGCTTCACATATGAATCTATAAAAAAAACAAAAATTAGGTTAAATATTATGTATGTACTAATTCATTCTCATAACAAGTCAATATTACCTATTCTTAGGTTTCTAAATATTGAAATCACATTAAAAGAGCATTTTAATAAATTTCAGACGCATTTTATAAAAAAAAAAATAATAATAATGGCCCAAATATGGCCTATTTGACTTCTTCTTTGCCCATTTCCTACATTTCTTATCAAATGAACTCTTTCTTTCTCTACCATGTTAATATTACCTAGTGTTAGGTGTACAATGCTTGAAATCACATTAAAAGAGCATTTTATTAATTTCGGAGTATGTTTCATCCAAAATGCTTATATGACTTCGAATTGGCCCATTTTCTATATTTCTTATCAAATTGTAGGGAATATATCAAGCATTACCCCAAACTTGAACCCCATTGTAATCATACACTTAAGCATGGTGGCGTCCAAAGGGAAGGAAGCTAGAGCAAAAGAGTCGCCAACAAGTTGTAGGAACTTGTAAACCGTCCACGAGGTGAAGGTTACACCCCTTAACAATCCAAGATATCGTCAATTTCAATAGGTCTAGAACCAAGACTGGAAGTTCGGGGATGAAGGTACAAATCCAATCTAAAAGAGAAAGAACCTGCCCTAATAATAGGCCTCTACTTTATTCTTCTCGTATTCATGTGCGCTTTCTGACTAACATGCAATCAATAGGTTTACCCTAAACCTATTTATTCTATGTTGGTTAAATATTAATGCACAAATAAAACTATTATTGTCTATCATTTGAATTATAATCATATTAACCCTAAACAAGATTATTAATTATCTTATTAAGCGTGATTACAAGTACAAATTCCCTTTAAACATGCATAAAAGGCATTATCAAGCAATAACAATAATAAACATCAAGAAACATAATAATCATAATCGTAATAATCATAATCATAATTAAAATAATCATGTTCATGTTAACAATAAAGCATTATAATAGCAAGATCCTAGGCATAGTACTAACAAGATTAATAACAAACCCTAGCATGTCACTAAACAATAAAGATCAAAGCTTTAACCCTAACATGATACTCACGTGTTATTAGGAAAGAAAATAGAAGCATCATAGAAATCATATATAATTGATAATAGAAACTTATTCTTTACCCTAAACATCATACTAAGAAAATCATCCTAACATGATACATGGAAAAGCATCCTAACATGATACTAGGAATCAAAATAACAACCTAAACATGATTTCTATATCAAAATATCAATTAAACAATTAAAGCACTTACTTGGATGTCTCGTATATCTTTCTAATAACAAAATACACACGTTAGTAACTTGAAGGAAAATAATAAAACAAACAATTAAATTAAATAATCGAAATAGAGATTTGGGACCAAACCCTCAGAAATACCAAACCTATCACGTCTAGGGTGAAGGCAACTTCGAACTTAGCTAGGTGTGTCTAGTGCTAATGTATGAGAAATTTTGTTTGTAAAAGGCTAAGCTAGAAAGAGGGAGAGAGAGAATCAAGAAATTCTTGATGAGAGTTGATGATTTGAAAAAGGGGAGATATGACCTCTATTTATACAGAAAAAAGAGGGTCGAAGAATAAGAAAAGAATCCGAATTCAAATCGAAATAAAACTCGATGGACAACAGTTTTTGCGGATTTTGTTTTTATCATATCTTTTGATCCAGAATTCCAAATAAGGCATAAAATATGTCGTTGGAAATCTCTTGAATTCTACTTTCCAACTCAATTGAAATCAAATTTAAAAAAAAAAATAGATTAAAAGATATGGCCGAAATAGTAGGAAGGTGTCAGTTTTGGATAGAGTTTTGTATTTCTTTCATATCTTTTTCGTTATAGCTCGGAATTAATATTATAATATATCATTGGAAAGATAATTTCAAGATCTATCCAACCATATAAGATTTAGATAAATAATATGACGCACAAAAATAATATCTGACTGTCTTTGAGCATCTTTAAATTCGAATAGAATTAGGATTTCAAAAAAAGGAAAGTTTTTATAAAAGGAAAGTTTTTATTTAACTCAAATTCTTCAATCTTATCTTTTCAAAAATGATTATTAAGATCTTTTAGAAACTTATAGAAACTTCTAATTAATCCTAATTAGTTTAGGAATAGTATTAGACCTTTGGACCCTCCACATGATCATTGGGCCATAGGTAAAAACCAGTTTGGGCCCAGTTTAGTATTTTGGCCATAACTTCCTCATTATTCATCGGAATTGGGCTTATAATATATCATTGGAAAGCCCCATCCAACTACACCATTATTGGACCTATATCATGGACCAAACTAAATTAGAATGCACGTTTTTCAAAAATAGGGTAAGAAAAGAAATATTTTCAAAAACAGACAGAAGAGATATTTTAATAAAAACATTCTCATCACTAGACTTTTCACACTTTTGCTTTGTTTGATAATCAAATGACATGAAATTTATTCATCAATGGGTTTTGTTTTAGGGAGACACAAATGGGTGTCTACAGAATCCCCCACTTTGACTTAGTTTGGAGAAACGTATGTTTCGAAACAAAAGTCAAAGTAGCGATAGGGACGGAGAATGATTCAGAACGTTCTGCGATCCTAAATCATTCTTGTAACGCCGATACCAGCAAACTAGAGTTAGTTAAAACAGATAAGAGAGTTAAGAAAGGCGTATCTTGCACCGTCGAGCACACGTCTCTGTAGGTAACCGATTTGTTGCATTAGCTGTCGTGACAACCTTCAACAAGCTAAGGAATGTCATCCTGCTGATTTGACGATCTTCCTCAAGCTAAAGAATTCTGCCTGAAGACCGCTACGCTTGTAACTGCCTCCAATTCCGCTACGATAGTCTTCTGCAAGCCAGAGAATCTTATTGAAGATTGTTTCGCTTGAAACGATCTTCTACCGCCTTGTGACCATCTTCCGCAAGCCAGGGAACATGATCGAAGATAACTTCGCTTGAAATCACCTCCAGTTGTTTGTGACAACCCTCCGTAAGCTAGGGAACGGCGTCGATCAACGCTACTACATCTCGAGCCTTTTTCTTGAATCATAGTGACGACCTTCCCAATCATAGCAAAAGTCGTCGAAGACCGCCTCCTCACGAACCGCTCTTCTTAAATCTTGGTGACAACCTCCACAATCTTAGCGAATGCTGTCGAAGACCGCCCATCTCGTGCTATCTTCTCAAATCTTAATGACAACCTCCAAAATCTTAGCGAACGCTGTCGAAGACCGCCCATCTCGTGCTATCTTCTCAAATCTTGGTGACAACCTCCACAATCTTAGCGAATTATGTCGATGACCGCCCATCTCGTGCTATCTTCTCAAATCTTAATGACAACCTCCACAATCTTAGCGAACACTGTCGAAGACCGTCCATCTCGTGCTATCTTCTCAAATCTTAATGACAACCTCCACAATCTTAGCGAATGTCGTCGAAGATAACTTCTCTTGAAGCCATCCTCAACTTTCTGACAACCTTCCATATCCTAGGGAACGTTGTCAAAGATAACTTCGCTTGAAGTCATCCTCGTCTGTTACGATAATGTTCCAAAGAAAATTATCGAAGACCAACGCTTGTCGATCTTTAAAGCTCGCTTGAACTTTGATGTTGCAATTTTTTGCTGTAATTTCCGCGGTGCCAATACGTCGGCGCAATTTTTATGTTTGTGAACCATTACATCGGTGCTTTTTACTGCTTGTGAACCATTATGTCGGTGTATTTTCTATGAGCCAATGTTTCGGCTCTTTAAGCTAAGTGAGACGATCTTTTATCAGGTCGATCATTGTATGTGATTGTAATCGAGCCAATTGCTAAATCATGTCAAATTGCTTAGAGGGGCTAACTGGCGTACCAAGGAACTCGGAAATTTCTGCACTAGGTCCGCATAATCTAATATGGGGTCCACGCATTGTGTCGCCGCACCAACGCCTGTGTAATATCCCGTATTTTCATAAGTATTTTCTAATTAATTAATTAAGAAGTATCTTATAAAAAGGGTATTTTAGTAAATTTATTATTTGAAGCCAAAATAATATTTGAATTTTGGTGCCAAAAGCATTTTGAAAACTAATCATTATTTTTTATAAGATTTATTATCCATTTATCCTATTTAAAAACCGGATTATTTATATATTTCAGATATTTTATTTTAGGCAAAAACTATTTTTTATTAATTAATCAATATGTCCGAAAATTCCCAATATTTAGCTAGGAATTTCAGATTTCCTATGTGTAGGAAATCTGATTTTTCTTAGTTATTTTATTAGTGAATAATTGGTATTTAGTTAATTAATTATTCTATATTATTTATATAATTATTTTATTCCTTAAAAACCGAGCAAAATCTTCCTAAATATATTTATAGGAGTCCGAAAATTTGAGCTATGGTAAGATCAATATTTTTGGCCCTATTGAATTATTTAGGGGGAATTTAATTGGTAAAATTATATTTTTAATTATCTCCCAAAATCTCTTATTTTTCTTAATTCTAATTCTCCATCTTTTTAATATCTAATCATCATATTTTCTTGCCATTCATTCTTCTTAATTATTTCCCAAGTAATTCTAATTTCCTTATTATTTTTCATGACATACATACCTTTCATATTCAAGTATACACAATCACCTTAATATCAAACTTTACTTAATTATTTTACTCACTTCTCCAAGTAATCCCATAAACTCTTGTTAATTCGGATGATATACTACAAGAGGGGGGGTGAATTGTAGTAAGTTCCTAGTGCCTACTTTTCGCGGAATATAAAACTGATTGTTGTTAGGAACTTAGACAATGCAAAGCGGATTTTAAGAGGAAACCATCCAGGGCCCAACTGGAAGTAAATCCTCGACCCTACCTTAGGGATTTCAAACACACTTCACTATAATAGGGCAAACACCAAGTTACAACCTATTAGACACGGACCTTTATTTCACAAGTTCCTCACTGGACTTGCTACTTGATAGGACCCTAACCTACCCAATCTAAGTACCACACTTAGATTCACTCGTACCACCAAAGTACTACCCACTCGGCCTCACACTAGAAGCTCAATTGGCCTCACCTAGAAGCTCACACATTGCACTCTTACAATATAATTATAACGAGAATCCTCACGAACTCTCACACCCCAATACATAAAACACTCAAAACCCTTTTTCCCAATTACAAACTCTCAAAGAATAACTCTAAATACATATCAATAAATAAAGAGATAAAACTAATATGTTGGACACTTCAAGATCTGTCTGGAACTTACTGGACGAACTGTAACTGGAACCTGACTGGAACTTCGACCTGGAGGTTTGACTTAGCTTCGTGGTGAAGGATGAAACCATTAAGCACGACCACTAAGCTTCATCAGCCTCAACTTTGAATGAATACATATGAGCATATTTATAGTACACCCAAATTATTCTTTTCATAAAAGATAAGTTTTATTAAAAGATAGAAATAAAAGATACTTTCCAAAAATAAGTTTTCCAAAAATATATCTTTTGTTAAGAATATATTCTATCAATAATAATGATATATATTTACCATAAAATCAGATTTTATCTAAATCTTATATTTTTTTCAAATATACTAATATATCTTTTAACAAAAGATATACTTACCATATCTTTTTAACAAAAGATATACTTGCCATATCTTTTTATAAAAGATATACTTACCATATCTTTTTACAAAAGATATAATTACCATATCTTTTAACAAAAGATATACTTGCCATAAAATTAGATTTTATTTAAAACTTATTTTACTGAAAATATTTTCCAAAAATAACTTATCTTTTTCCAAAAGGGATTTATTAGAAAATAAATATTTTTATTCTGTAAAACCAAATCCCTAAAAGATATGCACGTATTAGGTAAATATTTATATCATTAAATTCGACCTGCGACCTTTAACGACGTGCAGACCTAAGTTCCGATTAGGTTTCGGAACTCTGTCAGTCTCTGAGTTCCTGACAAGTCAGTAACTCTAATTTCATTGACTACCATGATTTCACCTTGGTTCTTTAGACTTGTTCCAGACTGAATTTTATGTCCAATATACTTACATGAATCCTAGAGCGATATACTTCGATTTCTCTGTCTTCATGTTGTTTCTTTGAAACTCTTGTTTTGGAATCTTGTAGCATTGATGTATTCTAGATCTCGGGGCAAGTTCCTGTTAGGGAACTTAGATAGTTCTTGTTAGAGAACTAAGTTCCTGTTAGGGAACTTAGATAGTTCTTGTTAGAGAACTAAGTTCCTGTTAGGGAACTCTTCATGTACCTGTTAGGGAACATGGAACTCTTCATATACCTGTTAGGGAACACGCTCCGGCTTTCGTGGGAAAGCCTGCCGAAAGTTCCTTCTGTATCTTGTTAGAGAATACCTTCAGGTTCCTTCGTGGTTTGGTTCTCATGGGAGAACTTGATTTAGGTTCATTCATTCTCTCTTGTTCCTCTTGAAGTCTTCTATGTTCCAACCCATTGACTTCACCTAAGTCAGTTCCTGTCTTCACATAAACACTTAAGAGAAACATTAGATTGAAGTTTGTTTGTCATAAACAAACTTCAAGTGAAAGAATTAATTAAACTTAAAGCTTATGTAAATACTCCTACACATATACAACTCATGTATGCATAGTGTACTTACCTTATGAAGCTAACATATGCAAACACCTATTTACATAGTTACCTTCATGGTTCTTTAGCCATCATCATGTTTATCAACCATAACACTCATCATTGTTCTTGTTTCTCTATTGCTTATCATATATTGCTCAGGTTCCTTATATATATATATGTGACTGCTCAGGTTCCTTGTATCCTGTTTCAAGTATAACTTGTTCTTTCTATGCACAACTTAACAAACACATTAGATAGATAATCATCATTAGTTTACAATAATAAAAACCTAATTACTCAATAATTTCCCCCTTTTTGATGATGACAAACTAATGATGCTTATCACACATTAAAGGATAAATCGTTGTACATTTATTCCCCCTTAGTTCTTCAAGGAAATAACATTTAGAACAAGTTAGGAACATACACAGGAACTTCACTTAGTTAGAAACTTAGCAATACACATCCTTATCAATATATATATACTTTCAAAGATCATGTTGTAAGAACTTTAGACTTAACTACTACATACCATAAGCATCATACATATTCTTCCCCATTTTGTCTTTATCAAAAAGGGTATTGTTCCACAAGTTTGTTTTCCGTAAATTACACACACATAAAGTCATATGTCACACCTACCACCATATAATAAGTAAATATATAATGGTTAAAAACTTGTTTTTCCTAAAAGCCTCAAGGTACTCACTTTTCAAACTGGATACTATTTCCACACTAATTTCCAACTCACAATCCAAAGGCCCAACTTCAAAACCCTTAATTGAACTTGACAAATAAGAAGTTAAAAATCAAGTAAAGATCAAAGCTAAAAAGTTAGAAATGGATTGTATGAATAGGCAAATGAAAGCGCAAGCTCAATGGATATATAAAGAAGCATATGGAACAAAATAAGTAGAGGGAACATGAAGTGGAATTTGTGCTCTTCGTTTAGACCCTTTGAGATGATAAGGTTCACCACATTTGTTCTTCATTTCATACTCTTGAACCTCCTACTAAACACAACACATATTCATCTTGCTAATTGATAACCAAGTTCCCTTACTTCAACTACCAACTTCTTTGAGAAACATTCTGCTTACCGGAACTTAAACAGATTTCAGCTTCATAGTCAAGTTCCTTCAACGTTTAATGTTGCTCCTTCACTAGCTAGCTTACCAAGTATACGAGTACACGACATCAACATAGTCAATATTCTTTATATTTAGATATCTAGGAAATTAAATATTGGATCACCCTTATTCTTCTTCTTCTTCTTCTTCTTCTTTTTTTTTTTTTAATATAGGGTGTCATTACAAAGATTTTGCATGCTTTCCTAAAATAACACATTTTAAATCAATGAAGAAAATACTTACTCATACACTTGATTTCCACAACCAAATATGAACCAATTTGATTTCTTGGTTCCTACCTTATTCCCCCTGAGTTCCTTACCATTCTTCTTCCTTTTCAAGTGCTTACTTCTTTTCTTTTTCTTCAACTTCCCCCTCAACATGTAATCACTTTCTTCACGTTTCATTGAACCATAAAAAGATGATGAACAAACTTAGAGCACATGGGAATTAAGAATAAGAAGTATGGCTATATGAAAAGATAAGGAAATAGGGTCAATAGAATTCCGAATATATGAAAATATGAAATAAGTATAGCGCAACACGGACACACAACTAAAATTTGTTGAATAATGTTGCATTCGAAGAAATATGGTGTGGATGCTTGAAAGTTGTCTAATAGATAGGTTAGTTCCCTCTGAAATTTAAACGGGTGAGATACAAACGGTCTGGGAACTTACCTGTCTTGTTCCATCAAAGTTTCTTCCATTGTTCCTTTGGCAACTTAGGAACTTCGTGTTTGACAGCACCCATAGTTCTATTATGAGACCTCTAATACTCTTAGGCAAGTGAGTATGTCTTTTACAACACAAGAACTAAGTGTGACACATAAACAATAAGCGTACATTCTTTACTTCAAGTTTAACATGCATAAGAACCCCAACTTGACATAACTTAAGGGAAAAATACTTTATACTCATGTTATGTTTCATCAAGTCTTGTTCCATTAAGCAATATACAAGAATATGACAAGTTAAGACATAACCATAAGTTAATCAATTCATAAATTCACATATTGCATTCATACCAAAAATATATCAATTTAATTCATCTAATGCCGTCATGTGAACAGGAACTTATATCTTATGTAGTCTTAAACCAGTAAAAATATAACTTTTAAAACTTTTGGTTGATATGATGGCTTACCTTGGAGTTCTTGAAGTGGTTTTTTTGTTCCTTGATGATCTCAAATCTAATATGAACTTCCACTTCTAACTCAAGTTCCATTGTCAATGGTTAATGCTTACAAATATATTTTCTCATCATAGAATCATCAAAAACCAATGCACAATGGCTCGTTAGTTGTACCAAAAATATAATTAATGTAAATAAGTACAACTAATACCTTAGTCCATCTTGAAAACAAAAATTGACAATTTTAAAGCTCAATTTTCAAGAAGGAACTTGGATAACAATCTATCCTAGAGTATGTTCCACATAGACATCTATAACAGAAAGTTATACAAAAGACATCCATGACATCCATGTGGTACACTCTAATCCCATATAAACAGCAAGATAAAATAATATTCAATTACCTTCAAGTCTAGCTATACGAGCAACAAGTTCCTGAAAAACAATACATACCTTTGTATTGGTTGTTTCCTATAAGAACAAACATGGCCTTGTTCCAATCACGTGCCTTACTCAACAAGCTTTTTCCAGAACACCCTTTTTAATCTCCGACCCTTTTTAGGTGTTCTAGAATAGGTTCAGGATGTAACAAACACCTTCTTCCTTTTAAGCTCATTGAGTTCTTGTTACACATCTAACCTTCAAGCTCCATCCTCAAATGCTTCAATATCTTGAGGCTCGGTCTTAGTTACATATGCATATAAGACACTGTAGCTCCATAGTTTGTTGAGATTTTGCTGGTCGGAACAAATATTATCTCAGTTCTGGAACTTCGTCGGAACTTGCTTTCTTGTATTGAGTTCATTGAACTTTGCTGCATGAGTTGGAACTTAACATCTAAAAGTTCCTCAACATGTGTAGCTAGCCCTTGTTGTTATCCTTAGTGACATATTTCTTTATTAGGAACTCAGTTAGTTCTACAAGAATTTGTGAGTTCATCTTTTATAATCTTCTTGATGAGAACAAACCTATTAGTCTCAAAATATGTTCACTTTTGCACATCAAACATGATAGTGTAAACTCTTTTTGTTTTACTGATCTAGGCGTTTATGGGTAATCGCCTTGGCTCCCTAAGTGGAACATATGGTGTCTTGTTAATCAAAGATCTATTGCTTCAGTGTTGATGATGTAGTAAGAGACATTGAAAACTATTCCAAAGAACCTGTAAAGACCATTAGCATATAACTTTGTTCTCTTCATGTCTTTCATGATTCAAAGTTGGAAACTTGTTGTCAATCTTGTGTTCCTACTACAAACATCAAACATGACTGGAACTAGGTTCCATTGTTAGATCCATAACTTCATAAATAATGAACATTTAGCAACAAACCCTGTGATAGAAAAGACTTTCAACAAACAGTTCATCATCTCTTCTATTAAGAAAAGTAACCAAGTGTCCATTTGCGTTCATTACTTATAAACAAGACATATCTTTCAATTAGTCTCTAAATATCACATGATAAACAAATCCATATCACTGAGATCCAACGGATTAGTGTTGTTTACCATCTACTCGATGTTGAAAGAGAATATAACATGTTTTAATCCTCATGCTTCTCAGTTTTTACCTGTTTGGAGCTTACGTATACATATACTTATTATCAAGTTCCTTCTAGGTTTATCAAGCATAAAAAGATTAACATGTTTACAGTTTGAAGCATAGAATTATTTTGTAAAACATCTAGAGTTCCAAGCATTTAAAACACCAAAATGTGCATCAAAAACTCGACAAGAAAAATGTTCACAATGGTATAGGAACTTGACTTACTAACCACCTGTTATGCAACAATTTTACCTTATGTGTTAGTTTTATAAGTCAAAGCTCTTCCATTGTAGGTTTATAGCAGGAAATATCTTGATTTGACAATCATCATCCCTTTGGAACCTCGCTGTCGAGATACTACGAGTTCCTTCCTACTATGCACCTTCAACTGTTCATGTTCCTATTGATATTAGGTTGGAACATGCCCTTCTGGTCCTATTGACCATTGTATCTTGGGTAGAGGAACGTGTTGGTTTAATCTCAAGTTCTTCAACACCTTGTCAAAGTTCCTCAAATATTCATTCTGAAGATATAACCTGAAAAATCAAAACCCAAGAGAATTCTTTTGTGCTTTCAAAAGGTTAGTAGGTTAGTCAAGAGAGATAGATAAAACCTAAAGCATAAAAGTATTAAAACATAAAGTTCCAGTAAAAATACTCCCTTTTGGATGTCGTTCCATAAACGAAATTATGGATCTCCAACACGTAGACAAAGATAATCATCTTAACTCATCATCCTTCATAAGAGTCTGTTACAGGAATTTATGCTTGGTTCCAAAGAACTTTGAACAATAGGAACTTGACTGGAACTTGCATAAGAAGCTGAACAGGAACTTGTACACTAACTCCTATAGCACCTTGATATAGAAGCTTTGTTATTCCTATATCCTAAATCTATTTTATCAATTCAAGTTCATCAAGTTCCAACTAGTTAAGCACCAAGTTCCTAACGGAACAAACTTTTATGCACCGATTTATCTCAATGGACAAACCTACAAAACAATCAATAACAACCAGCACCAAACTAGAAGAGAAGTTAGTTTGTCATGATATATGTTATAAGCTTCAAAACAACTTCTCTTTTACATCCATTCACTAATAACCTTCATAGAAATGGGGAATTAAATTTTAATAGGAATTTGTGAAGGATCAATATATACCAAAAGCACATGACCAATATTTATAGAGAAATGTATAGGTGACTTACACACTTTTCCATATTGTCGCTTCACCTATTACAAACCTCTTATAAAAGCTCTCTAGTGAGAGGAACTTGCACATAATTCCTTATATACAAACAACCAAAGTATCATCATAATTAATAGGTTGTCTCCACTCACATAGCCTGCAAAATCATTCACCTTTTGGCTTTGGTTACCCAATATATATTGGGTACCTTCTTGTTAGTAATAGTCGTCAATAATCCATAATTAAAACAACTACGATTAAGCCAACTATCTTTACTAACAATAAACATCATGTGTCTACATAATAAATATTCAGAATAATAAAAACACATGATAAGGTCATTCTTTGACAAATATTCAAAATATTCGTTTATTACCTTGCCTAAAGAATTAAGTTTCCATTCAAGGGTAGTCCAGGTTCCAAAAGACCAAATATGCATAATTCTAAACAATAAGTACCTTAAACTATTTCCAGTAAATAGATTCTTTATTAATAAATCAATTTATAAATCTGAAAAAAATGATTTTTAAATACACTCAAATCAGATTTGAGGTTACACAAAATTGATTTAAAAACATTAATAATAAAATCAACAATTTAACTAAAAATACCGCAAGGAACTTGCACACATAATAACATGCATATAACAAAGAATTCAAAGACGAAACACTTACCTCAAAGATGTTGATCTTTAAATTACTTCTGCTTGACAAGAAGATTTTGGTCTTAATGTGGAGTTTGGAACATTCTCGGGCTGAGTTCCAATTGCTGCATTTCTCGTAGATATACATCCTAGCCTGGAACTTGCTCCTCGGAGTTACCCGGTTTTATCTAGAGCATTGGCTCTGATACCAATTGTTAATTCGGATGATATACTACAAGAGGGGGGGTGAATTGTAGTAAGTTCCTAGTGCCTAATTTTCGCGGAATATAAAACTGATTGTTGTTAGGAACTTAGACAATGCAAAGCGAATTTTAAGAGGAAACCATCCAGGGCCCAACTGGAAGTAAATCCTCGACCCTACCTTAGGGATTTCAAACACACTTCACTATAATAGGGCAAACACCAAGTTACAACCTATTAGACACGGACCTTTATTTCAGAAGTTCCTCACTGGACTTGCTACTTGATAGGACCCTAACCTACCCAATCTAAGTACCACACTTAGATTCACTCGTACCACCAAAGTACTACCCACTCGGCCTCACACTAGAAGCTCAATTGGCCTCACCTAGAAGCTCACACATTGCACTCTTACAATATAATTATAACGAGAATCCTCACAAACTCTCACACCCCAATACATAAAACACTCAATACCCTTTTTCCCAATTACAAGCTTTCAAAGAATAACTCTAAATACATATCAATGAATAAAGAGATAAAACTAATATGCTGGACACTTCAAGATCTGTCTGGAACTTACTGGACGAACTGTAACTGGAACCTGACTGGAACTTCGACCTGGAGGTTTGACTTAGCTTCGTGGTGAAGGATGAAACCATTAAGCACGACCACTAAGCTTCATCATCCTCAACTTTGAATGAATACATATGAGCATATTTATAGTACACCCAAATTATTCTTTTCATAAAAGATAAGTTTTATTAAAAGATAGAAATAAAAGATACTTTCCAAAAATAAGTTTTCCAAAAATATATCTTTTGTTAAGAATATATTCTATCAATAATAATGATATATATTTACCATAAAATCAGATTTTATCTAAATCTTATATTTTTTTCAAATATACTAATATATCTTTTAACAAAAGATATACTTACCATATCTTTTTAACAAAAGATATACTTGCCATATCTTTTTATAAAAGATATACTTACCATATCTTTTTACAAAAGATATAATTATCATATCTTTTAACAAAAGATATACTTGCCATAAAATTAGATTTTATTTAAAACTTATTTTACTGAAAATATTTTCCAAAAATAACTTATCTTTTTCCAAAAGGGATTTATTAGAAAATAAATATTTTTATTCTATAAAAACCAAATCCCTAAAAGATATGCACGTATTAGGTAAATATTTATATCATTAAATTCGACCTGCGACCTTTAACGACGTGCAGACCTAAGTTCTGATTAGGTTTCGGAACTCTTACAGTGTCTGAGTTCCTGACAAGTCAGTAACTCTAATTTCATTGACTATCATGGGTTCACCTTGGTTCTTTAGACTTAATCCAGACTGACTTTTATGTCCAACATACTTACATGAATCCTAGAGCGATATACTTCGATTTCTCCGTCTTCATGTTGTTTCTTTGAAACTCTTGTTCTGGAATCTTGTAGTATTGATGTATTCTAGATCTCGGGGCAAGTTCCTGTTAGGGAACTTAGATAATTCTTGTTAGAGAACTAAGTTTCTGTTAGGGAACTCTTCATGTACATGTTAGGGAACATGGAACTCTTCATGTACCTGTTAGGGAACATGCTCCGGCTTTCGTGGGAAAGCCTGCCGAAAGTTCCTTCTGGATCTTGTTAGAGAATACCTTCAGGTACCTTCGTGGTTTGGTTCTCATGGGAGAACCTGCTTTAGGTTCATTCATTCTCTCTTGTTCCTCTTGAAGTCTTCTATGTTCCAACCTATTGACTTCACCTAAGTCAGTTCCTATCTTCACATAAACACTTAAGAGAAACATTAGATTGAAGTTTGTTTGTCATAAAAAAACTTCAAGTGAGAGAAC
The DNA here is from genome assembly GCF_948465745.1 of Chenopodium album. Lineage (NCBI taxonomy): Eukaryota > Viridiplantae > Streptophyta > Magnoliopsida > Caryophyllales > Amaranthaceae > Chenopodium > Chenopodium album. The sequence goes on along the minus strand of NC_137841.1, from coordinate 21,276,883 downwards.
TAATTAAACTTAAAGCTTATGTAAATACTCCTACACATATACAACTCATGTATGCATAGTGTACTTACCTTATGAATCTAGCATATGCAAACACCTATTTACATAGTTACCTTCATGGTTCTTTAGCCATCATCATGTTTATCAACCATAACACTCATCATTGTTCTTGTTTCTCTATTGCTTATCATATATTTCTCAGGTTCCTTATATATATATATATATATATATATATATATATATATATATATATATATATATATATATATATATATATATATATATATATATATATATATATATATATATATATATGTCACTGCTCAGGTTCCTTGTATCCTGTTCCAAGTATAACTTGTTCTTTCTATGCACAACTTAACAAACACATTAGATAGATAATCATCATTAGTTTACAATCATCAAAACCTAATTACTCAACAACTCTACTTACCATAATACTTCCCATATTCTATTGCCATAATTATTTCATGAGCTAGCCTATAAATACCCCTTCATACCTCTCACATTCTTCATACCAATTCTTTTCTTTTCTTCTCCTCAATTTTACACAAATCATCCCGTTTATCTTTGAAGCCAATTTTCGGGCATTTCTAGTCAGTTTTTGGGGTATTGACGTTTCACATAAGATTGTTCCGCTCGAAAAATTCTTGAGTTAAGGCAAAAAAATCACCTAATACGGAGTTATATCAAAGGAGTTGTAGCCTCTGCAAGTTCTGCCTATTCTTTCCAACGCAAATCCAATTCTTCTCTTTTCCTTGGATTATTATCTTTTCTTATTCTCTTCTCTTATTCATTTATTATTATTATTATTATTATTATTATTATTATTATTATTATTATTATTATTATTATTATTATTATATTATTATTATTATGATTATTATTATTATTATTATTATTATTATTGTTATTATTATTATTTTTTTTTTTTACCTTTGTGAAATATATATCTGTCAGTTTCATTATTATTATTATTATTATTATTATTATTATTATTATTATTATTATTATTATTATTATTATTATTATTATTATTATTATTATTATTATTATTATTATTATGGGGGATTTATAAATAATTATTATGAGTAGTTTTAATAATATAAAATCAGATTTTTAATGATGTTTATGAGAAATTAATTTAAAAGGTTCATGTACATATAGTTTGGGGTATTTAATTAACCTTATATTGATTAAGGTTATATCTATTTCTAGGGTGTGTTCGATCAAGGTTCTTGAGGTTCTTTTTGTGTGGTTTTTCTAGCAAGGATCAAGGTACGTTAGGTGGCTAGATACCTTTGAAAGTGATTGGTTTGAATAACATGTTTTATATGATTTGATTGGTGATTGATTTAAATTGATTTGAATTATGATTTTGAAATAAATTATGTGTGAAGGTATTGATTTTAATAAAAGTATTTTGAATGATCGATTTTTAAATCATGTTTTGAATGGTTTGAATTAGTTATCATGTTTAAATAAAGGATTTGATTTTAAAAGGTTTGTTGAATTAAATAGAGGTTTTTCACGGAAGAGTTGTTGATTTTGAAAAGTTATTAATATGAGATTTTATTCTCAATTATTTATTTACAAGGTTTGATTTTGAAAGCATGTGGAATTAATTAAAAAGGATTTTGAATTATACTGGAACTATTGGATATTAAAAGGATTTATTAAACCATTGAATTATTATTATTAATGCTTTATAAGCATGTTAGTAATCCCACTATGCGGATTTGGCTTATTGATAAGGCCTTGGACTTTGTATGACCGGGTCTTTCCTCAAGAATAGCCTTGTAATATAAGGAGGCTAGCTTGGGGGTGTGCACACTTGGGTGAGGAATTGGATTAAAAGGACTTGGTTCTTAATAAAGGAATTGGTTCTATAAACTATTATTTTGAATATTGAATCATTGGAATTGGTTTTGGAATAATGAGTTTTGAATTTATTGGAATTAGTTTTAAAAGCATGTTTGCAAATAAATTGAGTTTACATTATCTTGCACTTATCATACTTAGCATAATTTGCTAATCCGTATTTCCTATTTGTTTTGGTTTGCCCTGTTTACCATAATGGTAAGAAGTGTTGACTATTTTCAGGTGGAGCCATGAATGAGCATATGGGAGTCCCGGGATTTGCTTCACCTAGTTTAGGGGAGTCCCGGGATTTGCTTCACCTAGTTTAGGAATGTTGGTCTTGTCTTTATTTTTGAGCACTCATAACAATGTTACTATTTTTATAAGTATTAATATAAGAAAGTTGAATTTATGTTGCAAGTTTTGTTGTTGAGTTAAGTATTTTGAGTAGCCTTGCGTAATCACGCAGCGGTAATACGCCCAATTTTATCTCTACGATGTAATTATACTTATTATACTGGTATTTCCATAGAGGGAGATTTGGGGGTGCTACAGCCTGCTTGGAAAATGTGTCGGCGCACTTTGCTTCTGTCACCAGGCAACAGCCTTGTCGTCTGGCGCTAGAGTCGGGTCTTCCTTATTTTGCTCTTGTTGCTGCTTTTCGTTGCTCGGTTTCGCTCCGAACTTTGAACTTGGTTGTTTCCTTTCAACCAAATACGCTCAAATATTTTGTAGATTAAAGCTCTTCATCTCTAATTTACTGATCTATGTAACTCCTCTCATCTTGGAAGAATCTCATGTGTCATATTCGCGGTTTTTCGAAAAAATCCGGGAATGTTCTTGCTTGTTGGGATGCATCTGCATTTATATTTAGGACTATAGGACTTTGATTATCCTTCTTTAGGGTTGACCTAAGACTTAGCAGGGTTGACCTAAGACTTAGCGTTGCTTGACTCATTGACTTGAGGTGACTCAAGGTATAAACTTGACTTAATGATGACTCACTTTGTGTGACTCGTTTAAGCATAGTGTTGACTCATGAAGCTCAATATGTACATGACTCGAAATGCAAAAAAACAAAAATTTCCTTCATTTTATGGAGGGTATCGACTTTCTCCCGAAAAAGAAAGACGCAGAAAAGAATCGAAGTGTTTGAAGGTGCATGTTGAATGAGCTTAATCTGTTAACGTTGTCTCTCACAGTACAAGGATTGTAACGTCTTAGACTACCCTAGTTGACTTGATAATGAAAGTATTTAGGTGACTTAGGCGCGGAGGCTAAGTACTTCATATTTTGTGATGCAATAATGATTGATGTTGATATGACAAGACATGTTTCAACGTTGTGTTAAGATTTCATGACAAAGGGTTCCTAAGGGAAGTATATTTGGTCATGTATCTGTGATGTATGTGATAATGACACTAAAGTTAGGCCGCAAGAGCTAAGTGTATGGAAAAATATTATTTTTAGAAGAGTCAAATAATGGTGACTATTAGGCTAGGTAAGCTAATGATGTAAGGATCAACCCCCTAAGTCTAGCTCTAAGTAGATAGGGATGAGCATAGGAGATCCCTTGATATGATCATGATGTGTTAATATGAATGTGAATGCGTTTTATTATGGCTGCACCCCAATGTGAGGTTGCCTACGTATCCGTTAGGAATCAGGCCGAACGTAGCTCTAGCCAAACCTCGCACAATTATGTGTATACCTCAAAGAGGTCTTTTAAGAGTTCTAACGTGGTTAGGCTAATGGTTTGAAGAAGAAGGGGATAAAGGCTCAAGACCCTCGATAAGACCCCAAGGTGTGCAACCCTACTTTTTAATCTTTATATTTTTATGCTTAAGGCTTTCAACTCTTTTTTAGCTCTCTTTTCTTTTTTTCGTTCATATTTTGCTCTCTTTTTTGTTTTTGCATTTATTTTATTTTTATAAGTATGGGAAATCCCGATCATGCGGTGTATCACTCACTTGGCATTCATGTTTCTCAGGCACGGTACCGAGCACTCGATATGAAACGCAATATGAGACATGTTCATATCAAAGACATTGGAACACTTGCCTTTTGTACACTTTTATTATATCTTTTTTTTTGCTATTTTAATTTTTTTTTGAAATCATCAAGCTTTTGAAATTGCAGAAGTTACACACCATCCTATCCCAAGGTTAGTTAGATGTGGGTTGAAGAAAGAAAAGTCAATCGTTAGATGAGGCTCAAAGTTGTTTATCAAGAAAGGATTGCATATTTGAAGGGTAAAATATGATATGATTTGGCTACAAGGGGTGCCTCAAATCATTGGTATACCTTGCGCTTAGTTCGGCATGGATTTTTTTTTTTTTAATGTGATGTAATGAAATGATCATATGTAAGAAAATAAATGCTCATTTTTATTAAAGAAAAAGAAAGAATGATCCTACAAAATAAATCTAAGGGGAATAAAAAGGTGTCTATGCTAGACTTCTTAGGGAAGGGATAAATAAAATAAATACAAAAAAGAGGTCACGAAATCTTGTCATTGAAGCTCGCCTTTTATCTTGTGCTTATCATCACCCAGTCTTCTTGCTAGCTGGAGGTATGGGAAGCTTGTTATTATCGATCAAATGTTGGATAGCCTCTTTTAGCTTCCAACAACTCTCAGTGGTATGTCCCCTATCTTTATGGTACTTGCAATGTGTATTTGGGTTCCAACTAGGAAATCTCTTCTCAGGTGCGGGATCTTGGATAGGTACAATGGGAGTAATGAGTCCCTTGGCATGGAGTCGGTCGAAAGCAGTATCATAGCTCATCCCAATGGGGGTGAAGTCTTTCCTTAGTTGTTTCTTAGATCCTTGGTTATCCATGGCTAAGACTTCACTGAGATCAAAGGTACTAACATTGTTACTAGAGTAGGCGTTTTCGGAAAAAGAAGGATTGTCGTTCTTCTTTCCTTTCTAGCCACTGTGGTTACTATTGTTAGTAGCTTTTTTCTTTGCGAGGTCATCTTCGATCTCGATGCCTATGTCATAGACGGCCTTGAAAGTATTCAAGTTGTGTTGATATTTTAAGTGATTTGAATACTTTTCTTGTAAATTTTGTATGAACATCCTCACGGATTCCTTTTCAGTAGGAACTTTGATCTTGTAAGCGGAAATTTCCCTCCACTTGTTGAAGAAAGAGGTGAACCCTTCGTTTTCTTTTTGTTTTAGCATCTTAAGTTGTCTATGGACGGTTTTAATTTGAATATTACACTTATATCTATCAATGAAAGCATTTTTTATTCCATCCCAAGTAGAGGTCTTCTCTTTATTAAGAGAGAAGAACCAATGTTGACAAATGGTTTCAAGAGATAGCGAGAACAAAGAGTGAAAAATATTCTTATCAATCCCTTTAATGTTCATTACAGTTTCAAAGGCCCTTAAATGAAAGTAAGGATTGTCAGTTGGCTTAAAATTAGGGACTTCATTGGCATTGAACTTCTGAGGAAGAAGCTCATTGTCCACTGAGACCCCTTGTGAGCTAATGCCCTAGAATTTATAGTCATTGTCCACTGAGTCCCCTGCGGAAGAAGCTTTCTTGCATGAGCTCCATTTGTTGTTGTTTCATAGGGTCATTGATTTGGAGGGTTAAAGCCTTCAACACCTCAGTCACGTCTGCCATTTGATTCTTAAGCTCATTGACTTCTTCTAGACTTGCCATTATCTTCTTAGCTTTTCTCTTTTGACGAATCGGTTTATCAAAAAGTTTAACTTGAACGAAGGTGTTGTCCTTGATTAATCGCCCTTCTCTCCTTGACCAAGTACTGTGGAAAGGGAAATTAGGGATAAGTTTTTTTTTATTATATTTTACTCAAGCTCAATTGAACATGCAATAGATTGAAAGAGGATATGGAAGAGAATAGAAATGGAATGGACCCTCAACTCATATGACGGAAAAAACGACTCATGCATGAATCTAAGACATGGTCATGGTGACATATACAAAGTGTGTTCTAAGACTAGTGAGTGTAGGTTACATGTTAAGACTCGTGTCATGACCATGTGGCTAGACTATGTGACTAGACTCAAACAAAGACTAAGTTAAGACTTCATGTGTATGCATTTAACTGGACAGGATGTGGTATTTTAGTCATAACTTTTGATTTGTGACTTTGATTGGTATGAAACCAACGCCAAATTAAAGATAAAACTCGGGGCTATAGATCCATAGGTTTTACGACTCGTAACTCTTCCTAGAACTCCAGATATGACCAAAACAGTTGACGCTTATGCAGTATACGGGAATAAAAATCCAAGTTGACTTAAAGGAACTATGACTCGATTTTAGACATATTTTATTAGCTCAAATTAATTAATCAATTAATTAAGAAAATCCCTTTAGTCATCGGTTAGTTTATTTAGGCTTAAACACAAGTCAAACAAACGGTTAGGAAAAATATATAGAGTATGCACAACAAATAATGCACAAGTAGTCAAGTAGTCACAACATGATGCAATGAGTTTGCAACCTAACCATGGCTCTAGTTCTCTAAATTTCGGGATATGGGTTAGTCAAAGAGGGTCCATGGTTATGAGTCCGGATGCACCGCACTGAAGCCTTACCTTTGGAAGGGTTGGCGCGTATAAATGGGACCCCGGGAGTTAAACTCGCTTCCATGGTTTGGTGAATTCAACATTCTCGGATGTACCCTTTGTTGCTCAAAGCGTTCAATCAGGTAGATGGAGCATGAATCCCCAGAGGGTTATGTCCATATGTAGAACACATATGTGTTTCAGAAAAGTGAGAAAAACTCAATCAGGAAGTAGAATTGAGCCAACAGTGCTAGAACTAGTCGAAACAAGAAGGCAGATTTCTAGCTCGGTATTGGAAGAACACGGCGCCAGACAACAGAGTCCGTCGCCAGGATATAGCCCTATCGCCAGACAAAAATGTTGTCGCCAAGTGACAGAGCCATATCATTGGCGACAGGCTCTGTTTTCTAGACGCTAGTTCCTACATGCCTTAGCAGCTTTCTGTGTTCTTATAATTTTCCAGTTTTCGCAGTATTATTTCGATTCTAGTTGTGAAAGATATTTCTCAAATTTCCTACGTGTAAAAATCCTATGTTTTTTACTCATTACGGATGGTCTTTCCAATGAGAACCTTTTTTATGCATATGACAATGATGTTAATCAAAATTAAGCACATGAAATATTTAGAACTTTTTAAGTCTCATCCACTCATTCTAAATCATTGCCAAAATAAATTTTAAGAATAAAAATAGAAATCCTCCCCAGTGGAGTCGCCAAAAACTGTAGGGAATATTTCAAGCATTACCCCAAACTTGAACCCCACTGTAATCATACACTTAAGCATGGTGGCGTCCAAAGGGAAGGAAGCTAGAGCAAAAGAGTCGCCAACAAGTTTTAGGAACTTGTAAACCGTCCACGAGGTGAAGGTTACACCCCTTAACAATACAAGAGATCGTCAACTCCAATAGGTCTGGAACCAAGACTGGAAGTTCGAGAATGAAGGTACAAATCCAATCTAAAAGAGAAAGAACCTGCCCTAAATAGGCCTCTACTTTATTCTTCTCGTATTCATGCGCGCTTTCTGACTAACATGCAATCAATAAGTCTACCCTAAACCTGTTTATTCTATGTTGGTTGAATATTAATGCACAAATAAAACTATTATTGGCGATCACTTGAATTATAATCATATTAACCCAAAACAAGATTATTAATTATCTTATCAAGCGTGATTACAAGTACAAATTCCCTTTAAACATGCATAAAAGGCGTGATCAAGCAATAACAATAATAAACATCAAGCAACATAATAATGATAATAATAATAATAATAATAATAATAATAATAATAATAATAATAATAATAATAATAATAATAATAATAATAATAATTAAAATAATAATAATAATTAAAATAATCATGTTCATGTTAACAATAAAGTATAATAATAGCAAGATCCTAGGCGTGGTACTAACAAGATTAATAACAAACCCTAGCATATCACTAAACAATAAAGATCAAAGCTCTAACCCTAACATGATGCTAACATGCTATTAGGAATAAAAAAAATAGGAAGCATCATAGAAATCAAAATTGATATTAGAAACTTATTCTTTACCCTAAACATCATACGAAGAAAGGCATCCTAACATGATACTTGGAAAAGCATCCTAACATGATACTAGGAATCAAAATAACAACCTAAACATGATTTCTATATCAAAATATCAATTAAACAATTAAAGCACTTACTTGGATGTCTCGTATCTCTTTCTAATAACAAAATACACACGTTAGTAACTTCAAGGAAAATAATAAACAAACAATTAAATTAAATAATTGAAATAGATATTTGGGACCAAACCCTCAAAAATATCAAACCTTTCACGTCTAGGGCGAAGGAAACTTCGAACTTGGCTAGGTGTGTCTAGTGCTAATGTATGAGGAATTTTGTTTGTAAAAGGCTAGGCTAAAAAGAGGGAGAGAGAGGATCAAGAAATTCTTGATGAGAGTTGATGATTTGAAAAAGGGAGATATGACCTCTATTTATAGAGGAAAAAAGAGGGTCAAAGGATAAGAAAAGAACCTGAATTCGAATCGAAATAAAACTCAATGGACAACAGTTTTTGCGGATTTTGTTTTTATCATATCTTTTGATCCAGAAGTCCAAATAAGGCATATAATATGTCGTTGGAAATCTCTTGAAGTCTACTTTCCTACTCAATTGAAATCAAATTTTAAAAAAAAAATTATATAAAAAGATATGGCCGAAATAGTTGGACGGTGTCAGTTTTAGATAGAGTTTTGTATTTCTTTCATATCTTTTTTGTTATAGCTCAGAATTAATATTATAATATATCATTGGAAAGATAAATTCAAGATCTGTCCAGCCATAAACGATTTGGATAAAGATTATGAGGCACCAAAATAATATCTGACTGTCTTTGAACATCTTTAAATTAGAATAGAATTAGGATTTTTAAAAAAGGAAAGTTTTTATAAAAGGAAAGTTTTTATTTAACTCAAATTCTTTAATATTATCTTTTCAAAAGGATAATTAAGATCTTTTAGAAACTTATAGAAGCTTCTAATTAATCCTAATTAGTTTAGGATTAGGATTAGACTTTTGGACCCACCACATGATCATTGGGCCGTAGGTAAAAACCGGTTTGGGCCCAGTTTAGTATTTTGGACATAATTTCCTCATTATTCATCAAAATTGAGCTTATAATATATCGTTGGAAAGGTCTTTTCAAGCCCCATTCAACTACACCATTATTGGACCCATATCATGGACCAAACTAAATTGGAATGCACGTTTTTCAAAAATAGGGTAAGATAAGAAATATTTTCAAAAACAGAAAGAAAGATATTTTAATAAAAAAATTCTCATCACTAGACTTTTCACACTTTTGCTTTGTTCAATAATCAAATGACATGAAAAGGTATTCATCACTGGGTTTGGTTTTGGGGAGACACAAATGGGTATCTACACAAATGAACTCTTTCTTTCTCATAACATGTTAATGTTACATCAAAAGAGCATTTTACTAAATTTTAAGACGCATTTTATCAAAAATGGCTTAACTATGGCCTATATAAATTCTAATTTGCCTATTTCCTACATTTCTTATCAAATAATTTATTTCTAAGCTAAAACACATCATTCATCAAACTAACATTTGCTAAACTAATTTTTCACTAATTTGTTCAAAATTACCCATTAAAACATACAAAAAATCAAGTAAGTAGCAAAACCACTATGGAGTTAGCGATCTCATGGATCGTGAAGGGATATAACCTTCACCCTGTGAATGTTTTACAAGTTCCTAAAACTTGTTGGCGACTCTTTTACTCTAGCTTCCTTCCCTTTAGACGCCACCATGCTTAAGTGTATGATCACATTGGGGCTTAAGTGTGGGATGCTTGAAATATTCCCTATAGTTTTTTGGCGACTCCATTGGGGAGGATTTCTATTTTAATTCCTAAAATTTATTTTGGCAATAATTTAGAATGAGTGGATGAGACTCGAAAAGTTCTAAGTATTCATGTGCGTAATTTTGATTGACATTATTGGAATAAGCATAAAAAAGGTTCACATTGGAAAGACCATCTGTAATACGTAAAAAACATAGGATTTTTACACGTAGGAAATTTAGGAAATATCTTTCACAACTAGGATTGAAAAACGCTACAAAAAATTGGAAAATTCAAAGAATAGAAAGTTGCTGAGGCATGTAGGAACCGACGTCGAGAAAACAGAGCCAGTGCCATGCGATGGCTCTATCGCTGTGCGACAACAATGTCGTTTGGCGATAGAGCTATTTTAAGGTGACATACCCTGTTGTCTCGCGCCATGTTCTTCCAATACTGAGCCAGAAATCTACCCTTTTTTCGACCAATTCTAGTACTGTTCGCTCAATTCTACTTCTTGATTGAGTTTTTCTTACTATTCTGAACTCATATGGCCATAACCCTCTGGGAATTCACGCTCTATCTACCCAATCAAACGCTCATGGCAACGAAGGGTACATCCGAGTTTGTTGAATTCACCAAACCGTGGAAGCAAGTTTAAATCGCGAGTCCCATCGACACGCGCCAGCCCTTCCAAAGGTAAGGCTTCCGCGCGGTGCATCCGAACTCATAACCATGGACCCTATTTGACTAAACCATATCCTGAACTTTAGAAAACTAGGACCATGGTTAGGTTACAAACTCATTGCATCATATTGTGCTTACTTGACTACTCGTGAATTCTTACTTGTGCATAGCCTATGTGTGCTTACACTAACCATTTGTTTGACTTGTGAATAAGTCTAAATAAATAAATTAATGACTAAAGGACTTTGCTTAATTAATTAATTAATTAATTAATTAATATGAGTCTAAATTAACTGTTTAAACCGGACTTAGTACGACTATAGGCCGTCCTTTTAGAGTAAAGTACTGGAAATAGACCCAGACAACTGCTCCAGTAATGGCGCAGGAGTTTGGAATGTGGCGCAACATGCTAGTGTCCAGCATAACGCAAAAACTTTGTCGCATTGCGCTGGGTCTTAGCGCGTGGCAATAGTTCTGTTGCTTCGGCGACAGTTCAGTTTCTTGCTCGAGTCCTCACGCTAAGTCTAATTAATCGATTCATTAAAAATCAAAATAATTATGTAGTCCTTAATTGAGTCTAAGCACATAGTCCCATGGTCTTACATAAGTGTCAAATTAAAAGCAAACACCTTATGTATGTTTCACATTGACCATGTCTAGAGAGTCTTGTGCGCGAGTGTTTTTCGTCATTTTTTAGGGGGGTAAGTCGGATATTAATCCTCCAATTAAACCATACTTGTTGAACCTTAAACTTTATTCCCATAAATATGCACCCTTTGTTTAAAACAAATAAAATCAAAGTCAATTTGAGTCAAGTCATTAAAGCAAATGGTTTAATTTACAGTACTTGGTCAAGAAGAGAAGGTCGGCTAATCAAGGACAACACTTTTGTTCAAGTTTCCCTTTTTGATAAACCGATTTGTCAAAAGAGAAAGGCTAACAGGATAATGGCAACTCAAGTAGAAGTCAATCAACTTAGGCAAGACTTGGCCAATGTGACCGAAATGATGAAGACTATAGCTCTTCAAGTCAATGACCCTGCAAGACAACTACAAATGCAACGAATGGAGGAAAGTTTGAACCAACTCTCTAATGACTACAAATTCCAGGGCATTAGCTCACAAGGGGTCTCGGTGGACAAGGAGCTTCTTCCTCATAAGTTCAATGCCAATGACATCCCTAGGTTCAAACCCACTGAAAATCCTTACTTCCACTTAAGAGCTTTTGAAACTATAATGAATATTAAGGGGATAGATAGGAAAGTCTTCCATTCCTTTTTCTCTTTATCCCTTGAAACCGTTTTCCAACAATGGTTATTTTCCCTTGACAAGGAAAAGATTTCTACTTGGGATGTTAAAATTAATAAGTTCTTCCTCATAATTATTAGTGAACGCTTTCATTAATAATTACAAGTGTAACATTCAGGTTAATACTGATCATAGAGAGCTTGAAATGTTAAAACAAAAAGAGAACGAAGGTTTCACCTCCTTCTTTAATAAGTGGAGGGAAACTTCTGCCAAAATGGTTAAGGTGCCTAGTGAAAAAGAATCTGTACGGATGTTCATTAAGAATCTCCAGGAAAATATTGTAATCATCTCAAGTACCAAAGCAATTTGAGTACTTTTAAGGTCATTTACGATGTAGGAATCAACATTGAAGATGAACTTGCAAAGAAAAAAACTGCTAGTAACTCCAACAGTGGCTGGAAAGGAAAGAAGAACGACAATCCTTCTTGTTCCAAAACCACCCACTCAAACAATGTTAGCACCTTTAACCTGAATGAAGTCCTTGCTAAGAATAATCAAGGACAAATGAAGCCATTTAGGAAAAACTATACTCCTATTGGCATGAGTTATGACACCGCATTTGATCACCTTCATACAAAAGGTCTTATAACTCCCATTAGACCATTTAGAGATCCACCAGTCAAAAGGAGGACGGCTAATTGGAATCCCAATGCACATTACAAGTACCATCAAGGTAGAGGTCACCTTACTAAAAACTGTTGGAAGTTAAAGGAAACTATTCAAGATCTGATTGATAGCAACAAGCTTCCATTGCCTCTTGCGAGCAAGAATCTAAGTATCAATAATGCTTCACTTTAAGATTCCTTGGCTATTTCCGATGAGAAAAATGACATTGACCCATCATCCCTCATCGAACCAATCAAGGAAACTCATGCCCTTGAAGAAGAGGAGGAAACCTTCTTCGATGCCATGAGTGATCTTCCTCCAAATCAACAACTTGCCACAAAAGAGGAAGTAAGGGCCCTTAATCAACTGATGAAGGAAGTAATGGCCGTTTATAGTGAGGCCCTTGATTACATCAAGACGAATCAAAATAAATACGACGTTCAAGAGGCGACGCCTATACAGGCTATTAAGAGGAAACCATTTTCTCTACAAGTAGTGGAAACACCTAAAAGGAGTGACAAGTCTTACACTCCAATTAGGACCTCTTACGCTAACATGTTTCAAATGCTCTTCGACAATGGGAAGATCAAACCCCTCGAGCCAAGACCATTTGAATCATATAAGAGGACAGATAGGTTCTATTGTCTATACCATTGACAGGGTAAAGTCGTATCCCCTAATAAAAAATAATTACCTAAATCACTAACTACAGTAGATAGGGAAGTAGGGTCGATCTCCACAGGGAAACAGGCCTTTTTAATTCTAATTAATTATTATAATCTAAATTATTTAAGTAACCAATATTTATAATTAAGTAAGAAACTAAACTACTAAGGTTGAGAATAGGAAGAAAACAATATATGAAAGGATCTAGGGCATAGGTTCACCAATAAATAATACTCCAGGGTAAAACATAGTAACCAATCATTGACATTGCATAAATAACATGATTAACATGCTCTCGCAATTTATTAATCAACATAGATCTAACAGGCTCTCGCAATTTACTAGATCTAAGTTCTTATTGAAAATAGCCTTTAATATCAAATTAACATCTGCTCGATTCATCAATTTAATATTGCTATACTTTTACAAACCGCAATTGTAAAACAGTAAAACAATCCAATAAGAAATTATCATGCAATACCAATAATCAATAATAGTTAATCATCAATGCATCAATTAACCAGATTGTAAAGGGCTCTCGCTACGTATTACAATCACACAATTAATTTACCGGTATTAAATCTCATCTCTCGAATCTTGACTTAACCATTTATAAATTAACTTGCCTATTGAAACTAGACCTAAACATTAATTCTCATCTCTCGATTCTTGAATCAATATTGTCAAAATCATGCATAAAAGATAGGCCTAATCTAGTCACAGAGCATTAAATCAATCAATAGGAAATTAATCTAGCATTGATAATCAACAACAATAATTTACCCCTTCATATTAATTATTAGATCCCCGTAAACCCTAGAAATTAAACTACTCACACATATTAAAAACTAAACTAATCAAGGTAATAAAATAAATCATAATGAAAGGAATAAAATAAATAACTAAGATTAAGGGAAAAGAAATCGTTACCAAAATAAATCTGGAATTAATGAAAGAATTAAGAACAAAGGTTTAGAGAGAGAATTTAGGAGAGAGAAAAATACTAAGTAGAGAGAGAAAGTCTAAAAAAGAAGGTCCGTCAAATTAATCGTCCTAAAAACGTACTTAAACAAAACTAAAACAACTCCTAATTAGAAACTAATTGCTCGACAAAAGAGCCTTTCTAGAAACACGCGCCCGATCGGGCTAGAGGCCGCCCGATCGGGCGCGCCTTTTTTCTCGCACTGCTCTTCTCACAGCCGCGCCCGATCGAGCTAGCAGCTCACCCGATCGGGCGCGCCTTTGGCCACGCACCAGCACACCTCTTGCGCGCCTTGCCCGATCGGGCCCTTGCTTCACCTCGAGGTGCGGAGCTTCGATTGGGCTTATTTCTTCGGCCCAATCCGGATATCCACTTAGGGTCTTGATCACTCGGTCCATATACCTCGGTATCCCGATTACCGAGCCCTTAATCACCGGCTCTCACCGGTCTTGGGCTCCAAAAGTGGTCGTGTCCTTCTAGCTTCCGTAGTCGATCCAATAAAGCTCGGGAAAATGCTCCAAGAGTGCAATTTCCTGTAAAATACAACTAAAACTACGAAAACACTAGAACACACAAAATTAGTAATAAAAGTGGCCCGAAAGAGCCAAAAACACTACTAATAACGACCACGGGACGGGGGTAAAACACTATATAAAATGGACATATCAAACTCCCCCAAGCCAAACCTTTGCTTGTCCCTAAGCAAAGAGCTCATCAATGAACATATAAATCATACTTCACCCCAATAATCAAATCAAAAACCAACGATCCAAGGCAAATCTAATGAACATGCTTCAACATCAATCAATCTCATTCATCTAATCACCCTTCCTCCTTAACAATTGTCAAATAGAGCAAACCACAAGAGCATATAGAATTCAAGACTAGTGCTCACACACTCAACTCTCATCTATAAGGCGAGTAAAAGATGTACTCGATCGCTCTCCAACCACCCCTTTAATGTGAACAATTCCCTCCCAACTCACACTCTCGTGTGTATAAAACAATGAACGCTCATCCTACTAGTCGACTCGAAATATGCCAAGTCATAACTTGCATTGACAAACAACACTTTCATATTCATACAATTCTATGCACAAAGGTCAAAAGGTCTTTAAAGCTTGTAATGTAAGGCTAGGGTAAAGGGTAGGATAAATTTGGGAATAAGTGAGAGAAAAGTTATGCTTAAAGGAGCCATATCCTAATAAACCCATGATCAAAATAATGATGATCATACACATATCCAACATAACCAACTCCAACAACAATCCACCAAATATACTCCAAACAATATAAACAATCCCAACACTTACAATAATCACTCATAAAAATATGATAATGAAGAAATAGAGTGAATAAACAAACTTTATTTTTCAACTTGAATTTTTTTCAATGAAGCTCTTTTTTTTTCCTTTGATCAACCTCCAAATAGAACATTAGAACATTTTTTTCCTTTCGAAAATCACTTATTTTTTTACATTTTTTTTTTCTTTGAACTTCTATTTTTTTATAACATCATGCTTTATTTTTTCAAGAAAATATAACTCTCAAACTCATCAAAAATAAACATGATCAATCAACAAAACAACTTCTCAAACCCGACCCAAATTGTGCAAATAATAAGCACACTACAAACTCCCTCACCTCACTCACTAATAGCTCCCCCAAGCCAAGCTTGGGACTAGTAACCAATGGGGCAAAATAGGCTTGTAATGTGGCTAATAAACAACAAAAAGGTCAAGGCAACAACATGGGTAGCAAGAAAGGAACAAATGCATCTACAATCATCTGGAGGCTACCTAAAAGAACAAATGCCTTCGTCCTCCACAATGTGCATAATAATGAATCATATAAACATTACTTATAGTTGCAAACCAATACTCAAATTCATTGACATACCAGGAACTATGGAACTATCACACATTCCTAACCAAATCAACTAGTCAAGCACTATATTCACAAGTAGTTGGGCAAAATTGACGCATGTTTAGGAATCCAAACAATTAGACTTCAAATCATGACCAACGAATCCACAATATTCATCATCGAATACCAAGAATCAAAACAATTTTTTCAAGTACGGGGCACAGGGAAGCATGATTTACAATTCATTGGAACGTATTTTTGATTTTTTTTTATTTTTCAATTTTTTTGTATTTTTCATATATAAGAAAGCGATAAAAACTACACTAGGAAAGCAAATAAAACTATACTAGAAAGCAAATAAAGAGAGAAAAGGAAGAGAATTACCAAGTGAAAGAACACCCCCCAAGCCAAATCAAGCAATGCCCTCATTGACTTGGGAGAGTAGCCTACTCCTCATCCTCATCCATCCTTGAATAGCCCCCGCCGTGGCTAGAACCAGCTCCTCCATGGCTAGAGCCACCACCTCCATACCCCGAACCACCTGCATAGTAGTTAGGGTCTACATTCCCACCCATACCCCCATAAGGAGCATCACCCCCATATCCGTGGACCGAAGAGTAGTCCACGTAAGTACCATACGCACCGGGGTGAGAATACCCTCCTTGGGGGTATTGGAACCAATCGGGAGTAAGTGAATTGGGAGGAATAGCCCCCCGACGGGCGTAATCATCATACATGGGGTAAAGGCCCCTCCCTAGGTTCCTCTCTATAAGACCAACCCGCCCATCTAAGGTGCTTAACCTAGAGTCTAGGTTTTGCATCATGCCCTCAACTCCCCCTTGCCCCGTCTCAATGCGGTCTAATTGGCTCCTAAAAGCCGAAAAGTCATATGGGGCATTGGGGTCGACATTGTAATCGACCGAGGAAGTGGGCATGCCATAGGTGAAAGGTGGGGGTGGTTGGTAGTGTGGTGAGTGGTGAGTGGTGAATGGGGGATTGGTGGGGTTGTGGTGAGGGGTGAGGTGGTTGAACCTCACCTTGACCATTTATCTCGAAAGTATAAGAGGGCTTCCCCCTCTCAAATTTGGTCAAGGCGGGGTTGGGTAAGGTAAAGGCTTGGTCTCTCCTACCCGATTGTCGGTGGACAATCCACCAAGTATCTCTCCCCACAGGTTGCACCCAGTTCAAACTCCCTAAATAGGGTAGGTCCATTAGGTTCGATCCCACAACTTTCCTATGCCCATCGGGGTTTCAACCTAGGTGTTTCCTAGCAATGTGGGTCACTAACCCCCCAAAGTAAATAGGTGCCCTAGACCTACTAGCCTCGGCCGCATTGGCCGCCCTTTGGAAGTGATTGGCTATCCTATGGGGTATGTTCAATTTTTCAGTAGTGGGAAGTATAAAGGATGACAATAGTTCCAATTCATCTCTCCTAACATTTGTCGGTTCATGCCTCCCAAAAATAGTGAGGCCGGCAAATCTTTGCCAAAGTTTTGGGACGGGATGTTGAATCCACGTCCCTTTGGCATGCTGGAGGTTCACTAAATCCTCCCCAGTTAGCCTCTTATAGACCACGGCGGTGTGGTCTTGAGAGAGCTCAATAGGTTTATCCAATTTTAAATCAAACAACTTTCCAAATTCTTTAAGAGTTAGTCTCACATCGTTGTTTAATAATCGGAATTGTACATGAGTGATTAGTGCATTCATTTTAATAACATTAAAACTTGAGATAAATTCCAATGTTAAATAGTCATATGTATCATGGCACATTTGAAAAAAACCACTCATGCCTATACCTTTGAATAATTTTTCCACATATTTATCTAGGCCTAACCTAACTAATGTGGGATGATGAATAAAACGGGTAGAGATTACCTGACGATCGATGAGGTTGACCATCCTAACCCGTTGCTCCTCCGAGGTAATGACAACCTCCTCCCATCCCGGAATTTGAAGATCCGGGTTGATTGTTGGTTGTGGTGCCCTTGAGCTCTCACCCCTTTGGTTCCTTGAACGCTTTAAGGCCATTTTCTTGTAAAATAGTGGCAAATTAGAGGTTTCTCTCTCTTAGGGTTTGAGAAAATTTGAGAGAAAATAGGGGAAAATTAGTGTAAATTGTAGAGGAGGATGAGGGGAGATGGAATATGTAAGAATTTTTTAGTTTGGATGGAAGAATTGGAGGAGATCTTGGATTGAAGTGAAGCTTTTTGGTTTGAAAATGGAGGTTTTAGAGAGAGAAAGTGAAATGAAGAAGATGAAATAAGGAGAAAGTGAGGAAAGAAAGAAGAGAAAAGAAAGTAAAAGGGGGACGGGCAAATGGCGCGCCCGATCGGGCGATCCTCGCCCGATCGGGCGAATGTGCGAATCTCCAGAACTGAAGTTGCGCGCCCGATCGGGCGAGCTCCGCCCGATCGGGCGCGAACGCGAAGAGAATTTTCGCCCCTTATTCGCCCGATATATCTTTTCCTTCTCACTCGATTTGCGCCCGATCGGGCGGAATTTGCTCGACTTTCTTACTGAACTTGCGCGCCCGATAGGGCGGCTTCGCCCGATCGGACGAAAAGAAAGATCAATTCTAGCTCTCCTCTCGTGCCCGATTGGGCAGCCACGCCCTATCGGGCAACTTAAAGGCTGAAATCTGGGTTGCTTGCGCGCCCGATCGGGCCCGAGCAGCCCTTTTTCTCCGATTTCTTTTCTTCTTCAGATTTTTCTAAGTCTTTATACCTGTCAAATTCATACCTGTGCAACAACACTGAAAACTGGTGAAATATCACTCTCCTCGCCTCTCTAAAAAAAACAAAAATAAGGAAAAGGAAAACTAATCTAGAAAGCGTGAAATACGGGTTGCCTCCCGCAAAGCGCTGGTTTATCTAGGTCCCGCACGACCTTCTTACCAAGTACAATTTCTAGGACCCTTGGTCTAACGCTTGATCGGGTGGTTTCTCACCCGGTCTAGCGATGTTTAGGCTGCGATGCGGCTTCCTGACATAACCTGTGGGACGCCAAGTCGCCTTATCTGGTGGATCCTCCTTTACTTGGACTGGGGGATCTTCAATGCTACGCACTAAAAACCCTTCTTCGATCGAATGTTGCTTCAAATTGTCATTGCGTTCAACACTTGCAACTCGATCTGGCGGAACATTTACCGTAGGCTCGATTTGCACAACTTGCTCGATCGGTTCAACTTGTTCATCCTCGAAACCAAGAACAACATTGTAGAGTGCTCTTTCTATTGCATCGACTTCCTTCTTCCATTTGTCTATCTCATCTGAAAAGGATGCAACACAAGATACCGCCTCCAAGGGATCTTTTTCAAGAGCTTGGGGCTTATTAGAATAATTTACAACCACATTAACACTGAAACATTTCTCCTCAGTCATGGAGCTTTTAGGGGCATTATTCAGATTAAAGACCACTTTATCGTCCCCTACTGATAGTGTTAACTTACCACTTCTTACATCTATAACTGCTCCTGCAGTGTTAAGGAATGGTCTACCCAAAATAATTGGGGTTTGCATATCCTCAGCCATGTCAAGAACAAAAAAATCCACAGGTATATAAAATTTACCTACTCTAACGGGGACATCCTCTAAAACACCTAAGGGGTATTTAAAAGAACGATCGGCCATTTGTAGAGTTATATTGGTAGCTTTTAACTTACCCATATTCAACTTGGAACACACAGATAATGGCATGACGCTAACACTAGCACCCAAATCACATAATGCATTATCAATCAAGATATTGCCAATATGATAAGGGATAGAAAAGCTACCCGGATCTTATAATTTAGGTGGAGACTTATTTTGAAGTACAGCACTACACTCTGCAGTGAAAGCTACTGTCTCTACCTCACTAATAGACCTTTTTCTCGTCAAAATTTCTTTCATAAATTTTGCATATGAGGGGATTTGTGTGATTAATTCAGTAAAGGGGACTGTTACCTTCAAATCTTTTACCACCTCCAGGAACTTACCAAACTGCTTATCCAAGTTTGTCTTTAATTGACGATTGGGGAAAGGAAGTTTGATGATTGGCTTTGGAGCATTCTTATCTTTGTCTGGAGTAGCCACCTTCTCTGGAGTTTTACCCTGCAATGTAGAATTAGATATGTTAGTATTATCCTTTAGCCCTGCAAGGCTATCAAATACATTGTCTGGTTTAATGGAATCAAGATTAGCAGTATTTAATAAAACAGGTTCATCAACTCTGGGCATAGAGGGCCCTTCATAGTTTGAACCACTCCGTAGAGTAATTGCAAATGCTTGATCCGTAGGCCTAGTCGGCTGTGCCGGCAGGGCTCCCTGTTGGAGGGCTTGTAGAGTAGCGGAGAGTTGCGTAATTTCATTATCTACAATTTTATTATGCGCTAGAATTTGATCAATTGTCGCATCTCTGCTCTCCATGTGCTTTTGCATATTGTCCAACATTGCTCTAATTTCCGCCAGAGAAGGATCGGAAGATGAGGGGGTTGTTGTGGTTGGTTCTTCTAGCTAGCATTGGGATGATAATATTTTTGCTTCTGTTGCTGTGGCGCCTGTGGTTCTTGTGGTGGTGGATTTTGAACATTAGTGCTCCGGTAGGAAAGGTATGGATGATTCCGATACCCAGGATTGTAAGTGTTGGAGTATGGGTTATTCTGCCTATAAGCTTGGAAGGCATTAACTTGCTCCACGGAACTCCTGCAATCCTGCTCCCAGTGACCTACAATACCACAATTTTCACAGAAAACCTCATTAGAATTATTATTAATTGCAGAAACATTGGCTACATTAGCAGTACTCAGATTATCTAATTTTTGGCAAATAGAGGTCAGTTGAGCTTGCAAAAAGGATACATAGTCGACACTATGCTTCCCCTTGTTAGCAAATCCTCTAGGATTCCCATATTGGGAATTGTGTATCGCCATATCTTCAATAACCTGACCTGCATCATCAACATTAAGATTCATAAATCTCCCACTAGCTGCAGAGTCTAAGATTATTCTAGAGGAATTTCCAATGCCGTTATAAAAGGCTTGGATTAACTGCCATTGTGCTAAATTATGGTGAGGGCATTCTCTTTGTAAGTCCTTGAACCTCTCCCAAGCCTCATATAAAGACTCATCGGCTTCTTGGGCAAAGTTCTGAATCGCACTCTGTAATACTGCTGTTCTCTCTGCAAGATAATACTTGTTATAGAAATTCAAAACAAGAGTTTCCCAGTCAGTTATACCAAGTGTAGTTCTATTTAAGCCATTAAACCACAATTTAGCTTTTCCAGTTAAAGAGAAGGGAAAGAGAATCTCCCTGATTTAGTCTTGAGTGACCCCAGCTTGCCTGATGGTGTTGCAATATTGACAATAGTCGGTAATGTGAAGATTCGGGTCTTCACCCTTGGTTCCACTGAATTGCTTCCTCTCTATCATCGTTATAAATTGAGGTTTAATTTCAAATTGAACCCCATCAAGAGCTGGAGTAGGGGTGAGATGTGGAAAATCCGTAAGCTTTGGTTGTGAATAATCACTAAGCTTCTTTGGAGCCGTCATCTCTGATTCTGCGTCTGATGATGCCTCTAAATCGCTGGAATCAGTTGGAGGATCGCGGTGATTATTGTTATTATCACCAGAATCCGCCAGGATTTGCTTGTAGAAGTTTTTCTGTCTATGGAAGGAACGTTCGATCTCAGGATCGAATGGGATGTAACCTGATCTGGAACACCTGGGCATAATCAAAAACTAGAAGCAAATATGAGATTTGTCTTAGAGAACTGACGCTCTCTGAGACAAAAGAGAAATAATCTAGACTACAAAAACAATCGGAAATAAAAATAAAATCGTTTCCCCGGCAACGGCGCCAAATTTTGACAGGGTAAAGTCGTATCCCCTAATCAAAAATAATTACCTAAATCACTAACTACAGTAGATAGGGAAGTAGGGTCGATCTCCACAGGGAAACAGGCCTTTTTAATTCTAATTAATTATTATAATCTAAATTATTTAAGTAACCAATATTTATAATTAAGTAAGAAACTAAACTACTAAGGTTGAGAATAGGAAGAAAACAATATATGAAAGGATCTAGGGCATAGGTTCACCAATAAATAATACTCCAGGGTAAAACATAGTAACCAATCATTGACATTGCATAAATAACATGATTAACAGGCTCTCGCAATTTATTAATCAACATAGATCTAACAGGCTCTCGCAATTTACTAGATCTAAGTTCTTATTGAAAATAGCCTTTAATATCAAATTAACATCTGCTCGATTCATCAATTTAATATTGCTATACTTTTACAAGCCGCAATTGTAAAAAATTAAAACAATCCAATAAGAAATTATCATGCAATACCAATAATCAATAATAGTCAATCATCAATGCATCAATTAACCAGATTGTAAAGGGCTCTCGCTACGTATTACAATCACACAATTAATTTACCGGTATTAAATCTCATCTCTCGAATCTTGACTTAACCATTTATAAATTAACTTGCCTATTGAAACTAGACCTAAACATTAATTCTCATCTCTCGATTCTTGAATCAATATTGTCAAACTCATGCATAAAAGATAGGCCTAATCTAGTCACAGAGCATTAAATCAATCAATAGGAAATTAATCTAGCATTGATAATCAACAACAATAATTTACCCCTTCATATTAATTATTAGATCCCCATAAACCCTAGAAATTAAACTACTCACACATATTAAAAACTAAACTAATCAAGGTAATAAAATAAATCATAATGAAAGGAATAAAATAAATAACTAAGATTAAGGGAAAAGAAATCGTTACCAAAATAAATCTGGAATTAATGAAAGAATTAAGAACAAAGGTTTAGAGAGAGAATTTAGGAGAGAGAAAAATACTAAGTAGAGAGAGAAAGTCTAAAAAAGAAGGTCCGTCAAATTAATCGTCCTAAAAACGTACTTAAACAAAACTAAAACAACTCCTAATTAGAAACTAATTGCTCGACAAAAGAGCCTTTCCAGAAACACGCGCCCGATCGGGCTAGAGGCCGCCCGATCGGGCGCGCCTTTTTTCTCGCACTGCTCTTCTCACAGCCGCGCCCGATCGAGCTAGCAGCTCACCCGATCGGGCGCGCCTTTGGCCACGCACCAGCACACCTCTTGCGCGCCTTGCTCGATCGGGCCCTTGCTTCACCTCGAGGTGCGGAGCTTCGATTGGGCTTATTTCTTCCGCCCAATCCGGATATCCACTTAGGGTCTTGATCACTCGGTCCATATACCTCGGTATCCCGATTATCGAGCCCTTAATCACCGGCTCTCACCGGTCTTGGGCTCCAAAAGTGGTCGTGTCCTTCTAGCTTCCGTGGTCGATCCAATAAAGCCCGGGAAAATGCTCCAAGAGTGCAATTTCCTGTAAAATACAACTAAAGCTACGAAAACACCTGAACACACAAAATTAGTAATAAAAGTGGCCCGAAAGAGCCAAAAACACTACTAATAACGACCACGGGACGGGGGTAAAACACTATATAAAATGGACATATCAACCATCAATCAGGAGGACATACTATACCATAGAGCACCGTTTCAAATTCAAAGATCTTATCCAGAAATTAATTGACAGTAAGAATTTGGTCCGAATCCCACTAAAAAGGGATGTTAGCATCAACGGAGTCTAGGAAAGTGATGATGAGGATGTTTACCTCAAAGATGTGAAGGAAACTCCATTTTCCACAATATACCCAGTAGATGATATTTGGGATGAAGAGGATTCATCCATAGATGTCCTCACAAGATCAGGGAGAGTGCAACTTCCCTTCACTACACAACCTATCCCTACAACTCAACAAGTTCCCATACCGATCATAGAATACAAAGACGTTGTCAAACAACTAAAGAAGACTAAGGTCGAAATGAACATATGGAAACTACTAGCCACATCTCGTGAACATAGAATTGCAGTAATGGATGCTTTAGCTAAAGTAGGGATAGATTCAGAAACCACTCTAGAGGGATTAGCTAATTTCCTAACGAGTGATATTCCAAGTCCCATCAATATAATCACCTTTTATGACAAAGACTTACCTCCAGAAGGTGATAAACATAACAAAGCCTTGAACCTCACAGTAGTCTGCAAGAGAATGAATGTCCCAATGACTCTTGTAGATAATGGATCAGCAATTAATGTCTGTCCACTACGAACTGCGAGGATGTTGGGGATAAGAGATGAAGGTTTGTCTCTGTAGACATCTACTTTTGGCCTCCTGTCTCGATAGGAAGTGTAACACCTCATAATTTTAAGCTAAGATTTTTCGCGCACATTTCACTAATGCTTTGATTTATGTTCTAATTTCGAATTTCTAATTAGTTATAATATATATTTTAATATTGTTGTTAATATTGTTATTATTAATAAGGTTATTAAATATATACATTATTAACTGCTTCATATTTTGTTTTTTCTTCCTGATTTTTGTTATATTATAAAATTTATATGTTATTTTGCATTATGATTAAATGGTTATTATTGATTATTATTGTTCTTATTATAATTATTTTTGTTATTGTTGATGATAATATCTATTGTTATTATTTATAGTGTTATTATAAGTGTATTTTATTTGCTTCTTGTTTCATTTCTTCTCCTCGATTTTTGGGCCTACTAGGGTTAGCTCAAGATAGAATTCGGACTAGTATTTAACGGTCTAAATAGGCATGTCTAACCTTATTTATTTTCACTTCTTAAGCCCATGATAGTTCTTAGTTAAATTTCTCAAAACTAGTCCAATTAACATCCTTAATCTAGGGTTTTGCCTTGTAATCACATGTGTTGCTTGAGCCCATCTTCTCCTATTTCTCACGGGCTTGTTGCTATTCATTTTTCCACCCTAGTAACCCCCCATTTACACCCACAATAAATGCAGTCCAAAACCGCTTGGTATTCCCTACCATTCACATACAAAAAACAACGCTTCTTGTGCGTGAGGTTGCTGCACCATCACAACAATTTTCTCCTCTCAAATTCCGTCTAATTTTCTGGTAATAATCAAGAGATCTTCTTGGGTCATTTCTTCTATATTTTACCCTCTTATTCAAGCACTCGAACACCATAGAACCTCACCGATCAAGGCTAGCAAGAGGCGTGACTTTGGAGTGGCTCGAGCGGATCCAAATTATGATCTTTTCCTCTCTTCTAATCTGATTTTTCACGCTCTCCATTCAAGGTAACTACCACTATTCTATTACTATAGAAACCATGGTTGGGTTTAAGTTAAGGTTAGATACAATTAGGTTAAGTTGTTTGGATTTTCTGTTGCGGTCGAACGAGCTTGTATTCTGTTTTGACAATGTAGTTTGCATGAGAATGCTATTATGTGGATAATGTTATTTTAGATTGTTTATCATGTCTACATGTTGTTGTTTTGGTCATGTTCAACTATATAATAGTTGTCTTATATTGCAAGTTGTTCTGGTCTCAGTTTATTTCGGTTGGAGCATGGTTAATGCGCTTTGAAAATCTTGAAATACTTGATGCCCACTTACTGATCATGCATGAGGTTTTCTTATTGATATTGTAGGGGAATATTGTGGCTTTTATGTTTTGATTTAATTTCATGAAGCAAGTGTTGTTTAGATTAAAGCTAGATGTGTAAACTTGCTCTAATTTTCATCCTAATCACAATCCGAGTTATTCTCACATTATATCATTGATGTTGTTGAGCATATATGTACATTATCATTATCTTGTCCCTAGTACTCATGTTTAGATTATATTATTAGTTTCATGTTTAGCCAATAATATAATCATGGGTTGTCATGTTTGGTGGTGGCCGAAGTCTTGCAGTTCCATATTAGGTTGTTTGTGGTTATTTTTCATGCCTGGATAATTGATTAAGGTGTTAAAATTATATCATTAATAATTTACTTTTATTATATTTATAAAATTTTATCTTTTATTTTGTTGGATAACATACTATTTATTTAAATGAGTCGGTATAATGATGGAAATTGTGACCAAGGATCAATGTTGATTTATATTGTGAGTGTTTAAGGAGTTTTTAAAAAATGGTTTAAAAGTGTTAAGTAAGTTGTCGACGTCGTTGTGCTTTAAAGTAGAATAACACTGTTTTTTAACACCACTTCGCCAAGGGTTGTGTACGGAGTGTATTGTGATATTTTGTTATAATTAGCTTCGTACCCAAATCCAGACAATAATAGTGACACATTGTTATGATATATGAGTTACTTTATATATTTTGAAGATAACTCTTTTGAAGGATTTTTGTTGAATTTTTGTCTTATAAGTAAAGACCAGCAGTATTTTAAATTGGGGTTGATGATCCCTAAATGTGTTTGGATGATTTTGAAGAACTCTTTTTACTGTTTATATGATTCATGAGTGTAAGACAACCATTGGACTGCGGAATTCAATAGTTGGAACATGCCAACATCTTGGGATGCGGAATTCCAGATGTAATTTCCTAGGTTAATTGTTGTCGTCCGAAACTTCTCGGGCTGCGGAATTTGAGTAGGAAAACTTGGAGTTTAGCCATTCTCGGACACAGACGGCTGCGGAATCGCCTGTAGGTTCACCCTGACAAACCTTTGGTGGTGGGCTGCGGGATTCACCGGCGTTCATATTTTATATGCTTGCCTCACAATGGATTAGTTTTCGAAAAGTTAAAATTTCCTATTTTAAAATTATTACTACTTTGAGAAGTTTTTCTTAAGTCAAGTCAAGAGTTTTTCTTAATTTCTTTAAAGAATCTTTAAAGGATTTAATTAATGTTTATATAAGTTTATCGCGTTTATTTTTGGGTGCTATTATTTTTAATTCTGTTATCTTGTGGTAATATTTGTACGTTGATCAATATACATGTTTGTCTTGTATTGTAGTCATGTTTCAATGTTTTATTTACACTTTAAGATCATTATGTTATTCTTCATTGAGTTAATGTTCCTTCTTGTTGTTATGATTTATGCTTGTGTCTAAGCTTTTCTTTACTTGGCTTTGTGTTTCTACAAGTACTGGGAGAACTGCTAGTTACTCCCCACTTATTGTGGAACCTAAATGTTATTTGCAGGTGAAAATAGTTCCTATCAAGTTGAGGCTGAGAGTAGAGTGTTAGTTTGTTCTTAGAAGTTTTATAGACTTTCTTTTGTTATCCTTTTAACTTCTCTTTTCCTTGGATAGTCGGTTTGAGGTTGTTCGGCCTCATTTAAAGTTTTCTTTGATCAATTTATTTTATTTATTTCTGTTATTTATTTATTCCCTTTATTTTTTAGTAACCTTTAGGGTGACATTTCCGTCTCAACATTATTTCCGACAACATCTCGCTTTCTATTTTAGACGGGGTGTTACAGGAAGTGCAATGACGATAAATAAAACCATGTTCGTGTTGGATTAAAGTGAAGAATACTTATGGATGACTGGTTAAACCGCGAAGACACAAAAAGACTAGCCTAACCCAAAAACAAATACAAGCAAGGTCCAATTAGCTAAACCCGGTCATAATTTGACTTAAGCCCGTGCTTAAGACCCAATAATTACAGATTTAGAGGCGCCTAGGTTAAATTTGATGTTGCCGCAGAAAAAGCCTCGTGCATCTCAATGAGTCGCGCTGGTCTGGCGCGCACAACTAATTCAGTTGCGCGAAACACCTAGCACAACTGCTAGAGATGCGCTCGAGAAGATTCAAAATTTCATAAAAATATAAAATCGAATCTTACTATAATGCCACGCGCAAGACATCCTGTTGCACTGCCCATAGCACCGCAACTAAATTACTTGCGTTGGGATGCCGCGCGCAACTCATCCAGATGCGCGCGACACCTGCTGCGGCAGAATGCTTAAAACCCTAATTACATCCATTCCCTATAAAAAGGGGCTTAATACGAGGCATACATAAATTAACCTAAAAACTCTGGAAGAAACTCTTGTGAACTTGTGCTACCAAACCCTCTTGTCCTAAACACTCACCCCTCTTAATCTTTGTTACACGGTAGAGGTTCCAAACAAGAAGGAGTCCATAAGTGTTCTAAACGGAGATCTAGCAAAGAGAAGTGGTAAATTCCCAAGCACTTAGATAAATCACATCTACTTTTCTTGTTTAAAAGAACCTTAATCAATAAATAGTGTTGTTTGACCACTTTAAAAGGATATTTAATTAATCAATTTCACATAGTATCTTACGTTAAATAAGATTAGAATTGAATAATTAATTGATTGATTAACCACTTAAGCCAAGGCGAATCTTGTTTATTTTTGCTCCTTTCACGAATTTGAATTAAATAAAGAATAACGACTTTGCAATGCAATTCCTACATGATTAATGCTTGTAAATAAAATTAACTAACTTAGTTTTAGGTATCGCGTTGCATATATTGTTTGGTGATGAAATTATGAAAAAAGAAGAGCTAGTAGAGGCCGCACTAGGGCTAGAATAGTGATTCTCCTTTAAAGGGAACGTTATTTTAGTACCCTCGCTCCCTAACTCGTCGGAGTAGCAACACACAAGAAGAAAGGAGTGGCAACACAAACGAAATCGTCTGGCCTTCCTAAATTAGATACTTTTGGACTTGGTTTTGAATCGACTCCGAAAGACTATAAGCAAGCCCAGGAAAAGGCTAATTCGCAGAGGAATGCTCATACCCACAAGAAAGCAATATCAATGGATGAATATCCCCTCATACTAAATGGACAATTTGTAAGAGAGGGTGAAGATTATCCATGCTATGATTTTCCCGAGCCCTTTGTTAAAGATGGAATAAGACAACCTAGATTCGAGATATTCCTCGATTGCCACTTCTTAGATGACATCCCTACTCCTATCTATAAGGAGAAACACCTCCATTCTTTGACTTCAATGTCATAGGAATTCTTTTTGGACACGAGAAAAATGAGCTGAAATATATTGAAGATAACTCCGCGCTCATTCAGACAGCACTACAAAGTGAGAGCTTTGACCCCTCAAAGCTTATCACTCCAGCAGAGAGACTAGTCAAGGGGTGGAGAAAGACTGTGAAGGTGACTAAACCAAGCGGACGAAAGAACTCTATAACAACAGGACAAGGACCCATGTTCGAAGAGTCGACTGAGTCAGATTCTAAGTTTGAGTCTTCCCTATCGAGTCTTCAAAATCTTTAGATATAGCACCTCTCCCTAGCTCTTCTATTTTAGCGTCTTCTCCTAGGATAGTTAGTATTCAAGTCCCAACTGACATTTCTTTGTTTGATGTAATGGTTTCAGAATTTAATACATGTCTTCTTTCGCTTACTCCTCGTGTCATTCCTTAACTCAAGAAGACGAGCATTGCTTAACTAACAATGAAAATGACAAAGAGATAATTAAAGCAGTGGAAACACTTGAGAAAAAAACACCAGTAATAGAAGACACTGAAACGGTGGATATTTCAAAGGATCCAAACATAAAAAGAGAAGTTAAAATCGGATTAACTCTTACTAAAGAAGAAAGAACCGGTTTAATTAATCTACTAAAAGAATTTATCGAAGTATTTGCTTGGTCATATGAAGATATGCCAGGAATAAAGAGAGAAATAGCTCAACACACAATACCACTAATTCCAGGAATGAAACCTGTAAAACAAAAGTTACGTCGAATGAAACCCGACGTAGCCCTTAAAATAAAAGAAGAAGTTCAAAAACAAATCATTGCAGGTTTTATCAGGGTATCAAAATACCCAAAATGGGTTGCAAATGTGGTACCAGTTCCAAAGAAGGATGGCAGGGTAAGAATATGTGTCGACTATAGAGATCTAAATAAGGCAAGTCCAAAGGACGACTTCCTTTTACCACACATCGACATTTTGATAGATAATACAGCAAATCATGCGCTTCTCTCGTTTATGAATGGATACGTGGGGTACAACCAGATTCTCATGGCTGAGGAAGATATGGAAAAGACTACATTCATAATGTCATGGGGCACTTACTATTACACGGTAATGCCATTCCGGTTGAAAAACGTGGGTACCACTTACCAAAGAGCAGAGACTGTCTTGTTGCATGAGATGATGCATAAAGAAGTTGAGGTCTACGTGGATGATATGATTGTAAAATCAAAAGATCGTCCAGGACATCTAGTGGCCCTAAGAAAATTCTTCGAAAGGTTGAGAAAGAATAACATGAGGTTAAATCCATCTAAATGTGCCTTTGGAGTAACCTCAGGAAAAAGTCTTGGGATATGTTATTAGCTCTAGAGGAATAGAGATAGACCCAACAAATATTAAAGCAATCAGGTCAATGCCGCTGCACAAGACCGAGAAACAAATTTGAGGATTCATTGGCCGGTTGCAATATATAAGTAGGTTCATATCCAAATTAAACACAATATGTGAACCTATATTCAAGAAATTGAAGAAGAACGTGCCAGTTATATGGGACGATGAGTGCCAAAAATCCTTTGAGAAAATCAAAGCCTATCTCAATAATCCTCCCGTACTAGCACCTGCGCTCCCAGGAATCCCTCTTAGGTTATATTTAACAGTCATTAAAGAGACAATGGGGGCTATGCTTGCACAAGAAGTAGAAGGAAAGAAAACGCCATCTACTACTTAAGCAAAAAGATGCTCGAGTATGAAGTACGCTAAACACCACTTGAAAAATTGTGCCTCGCATTAGTGTGGGCCACAACCAAGTTAAGACACTACATGCTCGTTCACATAGTCTATGTAGTATCTCGGATGGATCCACTAAAGTATCTCTTCGAGAAATCTACACTTAATGAGAATATCGAGATGGATAGTCAACTTAGCCAAATTCGATGTAAGGTTTATGCCCCAAAAGGCTATTAAAGGATTTGTGGTCTCGGACTTCTTAGCAGACTTTCCAATAGAAGATTCTACACCAATACATGAGAATGACTTTCCAGACGAAGACTTGATGGTCACAGAAGATGATACATGGACATTATACTTCGATGGAGAATCAAACCAAAAGGGTTGTTTTTGGGAGTATTGTTAGTATCGCCAAAAGAAGAACATGTCCCAATCTCTATAAAGTTAGATTTTGACGTTACCAATAATGCTGCAGAATACGAAGCATGTGTGGTAGGCCTCAAAACAGTTTTAGCATTGGGAGTAAAGAAACTCTGAACATTCGGAGATTCTTCCCTAATCATGAATCAGATTTCCAAAAGGTGGAAAGTAAGGAGCGAAAGCTTGGCCCCTTACATATCTGGAAACTCTCACTAATCAGTTAGAAAAGGTAGAATACACATATCTACCAAGGGAGGAAATCCAATTTACTGACGCTTTGGCAAGGATAGCCTTGATGGTTAGAATCCCCACAGAAATCGAGTAAATGCCTTTTACAATAGAAAAGAGGCATAAATCGGCTAAGAGGATGATGAGGTAGTTCAAGAAGAAGAAGAAGAACCTTGGTATACAAATATTCTCAACTATGTTACCACAGGAGAATATCCACTCCACGCTGACAAAAGAGCAAAACGAGCCATAAGGCTTTTGGCTTCCCAATATGTACTCATAGACAATGAGCTACACAAAAGGGTATCTAAAGGTCGAGCTCTCTTATGCATAGGCAAAAAGGAAGCCCAAAGGGTAATGAGAATAGTCCATGAAGGAGTATGTGGAACCCATGTTAATGGCAAGATTCTAGTCCAAAAGATAATGCGCGAAGGGTATTATTGGACTACCATGAATAAGGATTGTTATCACTATGTGAAAAGATGTCCTAAATGCCAAATATACGCCAACTTGCAGCACGTTCCTCCTCACTCTTTACACTTACACTTCACCATGGCCATTCTTAACATGGGGAATAGATATTATTGGAAAGATTACTCCTCCTGGAACATGAGGACACAAATACATCCTAGTAGCAATCGACTATTTCACAAATTGGGTTGAGGCAGCATCATATGCAAAACTCACTCCAAGGCATGTAGCACTATTTATCGAAAGAAACATCATATGTCGATATGGAGTCCCACATGAAATGATAAGTGACAATGGAACTCACTTTCAAGCAGAATGTGAAGAATTGCTACAAAAGTATGGTATTCAACACCATCATTCTTCCCCATATAGGCCTCATGCAAATGGTGCAGTAGAAGAAGCCAATAAAAATTTAAAGACTATCGTCGAGAAAATGACTTAAAATTACAAAGAATGGCCTGGCAAACTCCACTTTGCTCTTTGGGGTTATCTCACGTCAATTCGTTCATCAACAGGAAATATGTCATTCTCTTTAGTATATGGAATGGATGTCGTACAACCCATGGAGTTAGAAATACCTTCCCTACGCATTACGTTGGAGAGTAAACTCGATGAAGTTGAATGGACTAGAGCAAGATATACAGAGTTAATTCTACTTGATGAAAAACGACTAGAAGCTCTACATCATACTCAATGCTACCAAACTCGTATGGCTAGGCACTTTAATAAGAAGGTCAAGACAAGAAACATCAAGGTAAGAGACTTGGTATTAAAAGCATTAAGGAAGAATGTTCTAGACCCAAGAGGCAAATTTAGGCCTAATTGGTCTGGACCATACATTGTCAAAACCATCCTATTAGGAGGTGTTGCAAAGTTAACTAACATAGATGGTAATGAATTTTCAAACATGACAAATCTTGACCAACTTAAGAAGTACTACTCATAATTACTTGAGTAGGAAACTCAAGAGAGCTACGTTTGGCCTGATTCCTTAGGAAGGATATGTAGGCAACCCTTTACAGGGTCCGGCCACTTTAATTCCCACAAAAATTGATTCTTAAGAAACAGAACAGTTGGCGCGCAAAAATTAAGGTCAGCAACGTAACTCAACTGCCGCATAGAGACAAAAGCCAGGGCATCGCGACAATTCTTCTAGATGGCGACAAAGTCTGAATTGAAGCGCCAGGTGTTCCGCATTAATTTGGGGAAATGTCGGTGTTTTTGGAAAATTTTTGACTTCCGTATTCGAATAATTTTCAGGATAAGTCAAGTTGTTTTCATTGCTTTAAAATGAATTTTAAATGTAAAGAGTTAATTTAATTAAAAAAGCTGAAATTGCATCAATAAAATAAAGTAAAAATTGCATTATTGATGGAATTTTAAATAAAGCTAAAAAATAAAATTAACTTAAAATTAACTTTGTCTAATAAATTGAAATTAAAGTAATGCTCTAATCTATCTTCTCCTTGCTAGCTCTCTTCCAATTCTTTCCCTTTGGACGCCACCATGCTTAAGTGTATGATCACAGTGGGGCTCAAGTGTGGTATGCTTGAAATATTCCCTACAATTGTGCACCTTCTCTTTTAATCTTATAATGCAATCAATACATATGATGATGGATATTAGAGAATAAAACAAAAATTAATGAAGAAGAATCAAATAGAAACTTTTTACAAAAATCAAATTTGGGTTTGGTTAACAAATCCCACGCACAAGAAATGAAAATGGCTGCTCCCCTTCTTCTTTTTTTTTTCTTTATAAAATACAATAACTTTATTAGGGTTTAAGATAATTTATAGTTCGTAAACAAGAATTCTACTAGACACAAAATAGGAATTAAAAATTACTTTATTTTTTTCTATAAAATATATTATATAAAATCGTAAAATATCCGGGTATTACATGCATCCTTATTTTGATGAACATGGCATTCTCTTTCAAACCTCTTGTGTCGGTACTCCTCAACAAAATGGTCGGGTAGAGCGTAAACACAAACATATATTAAATGTCGGTATAGCATTGATGTTTCAAGGCGATTTTCCAATTGATTTGTGGGGAGACTGTGTTCTTGGGGCGACTTTTGTTATTAATCGCACTCCTTCTCTTTTACTTGATAAGAAAACTCCATATGAAATGCATTTTGGAAAACAACCTGATTTTGATGCATTTCGTGTTTTTGGGTGTCTTTGCTTTGCTCATAATCAAAAAGCTAAGGGTGACAAATTTGCTCCTAGGAATAGGAAATGTATGTTTATGGGTTATCCTCGTGGCAAGAAGGGTTAGAAGTTATATGATTTTGAAATGGGTGAAATTTTCATCTCACGTGATGTCAAGTTTTATGAGAATGAATTCCCCTTTGTGCCTACTAGTGACTCACTTAATGCTAATGTGGAAACCGAGGGTGTGTCACAAGAAAATGTGGTAGTTATGAATGATTTTTTAGACGATTTGGAAAATTTTTTGAAGGTTGGTGAATCCTCTATTGACCCCGGTTCACCACAAGCACCAAGCAGCTCTGCCACTGCTTTTGATGCCACCGCCACTATCTGTGCTACCCCCCATGCTACTTGCGCTAATGCCACAACTGTGCCCTCTACTACTAATTCTGCCTTGGAAGATGCTGATCCGAGCCTCTCCTCTACATCTTCTCTTGATCTTGGTCAAGGTCAACAACCTAGACATCCCTCGGGTTGGCATCAGGATTATGTTTCACATACGGTTTCTGTTCCGAGTCCATCTATCTCCCCCAATTCACCGTCTACTCCATGCTCCTCATGTACTCCCTATCCTTTAGCAAATTTTGTGAATTGTGATAAATTTTCTATGCGACACAGTATATTTATTGCAGCTATAGATACGGCGGTTGAGCCCCGCAACTTCAAGGAGGCAATGCAAGATGTCGGTTGGAGAGAGGCAATGTGAAAGGAAATTAATGCATTGGAAAACAATGGAACATGGGTGATGGAAAAATTACCTCCGGGTAAGAAAGCTCTTGGTTGTAAATGGGTTTACAAGGTCAAGCTTAATAACGAGACTTGTTATATTTGGTAACCATCTTGAGGGTATTGATTATAATGAGACTTTTGCTTCCATTGCTAAAATGGTAACTGTTCGTGATTTTCTTGTTGTAGCTGCTGCAAAGAATTGGGAATTACATCAGATGGATGTCCACAATGCATTCCTTCACGGTGATCTTGATGAGGAGGTTTATATGAAATCTCCCCATGCATTTCATGGAACTCAACCTAGTATGGTGTGTCGTCTTCAAAAGTCATTGTATGGTCTTCGCTAAGCACCTCATTGTTGGTTCTGTAAATTGGCAACATCTCTGAAAAGGTACGGATTTTTGCAATCGTACTCTGATTACTCTCTCTTTACTCTGCAAACTAGGTCTATTCAACTTAGTGTTCTAGTGTATATTGATGACTTAATAATATCTGATAATGATTATTCTGCAATTACCACATTCAAATCATATTTGAGTGACTGTTTTCTTATGAAAGATTTGGGAGTGTTGAAGTATTTTTTTGGTATTGAGGTTGCACGGAGTCCGGAATGGCATATTTTTATGTCAACGAAAGTATACACTTGATATTATTGCAAAGTCTAGTTTGCTAGGGGCACGTCTGGCAAGTACTCCTATTGAGCAGAATCATACTTTGGCTAAATCAGAGTCCCCTCTTCTTTCTGATCCTGAAATGTATCAGCGGCTTGTGGGCCATTTGATTTATTTGTCTTTTACTAGACCTTATTTGGCTTATACGGTGCATATCTTATCTCAATTTATGCAACAACCGCAACATGATCATTGGGAGGCCGCCCTTCGTACGGTACGTTACTTGAAAGGATGTCCGGGTCAGGGAATCCTTTTGAGTTCAGATTGTGATTTACATATTACAGGTTGGTGTGACTCGGATTAGGCTAGTTATCCTTTGACGAGGCGATCTATTTCTGGTTGGTTGGTATTTCTTGGTAGTTCTCCTATTTCTTGGAAGACTAAAAAGCAGGAAAACTGTTGCTAAATCTTTTGCAGAGGCAGAGTGTCGTTTAATGTCTAAAATCACTGATGAGTTAAAATGGTTGAAGGCTCTACTCTTGAGTTTGGAGTCTCGCATCCCCGTGCAATGAGTTTGTTTTATGGTAGTTAGTTTGCATTGTATACTGCGAAGAATCCGGCGTTCCATAAGCGTACTAAACACATTGAGATTTATTGTCATTATGTCCGCGATGCGATTCAGAAAGGTGTTATTAGTCCATCTAATGTGAAGACAACTGATCAACTAGCAAATATATTCACCAAGGCTTTAAGTAAAAACCAATTCTTATAGTGGGCATTTGTGATTTGCATGCTCCAACTTGAGGGGGGTATTAGGGCCTATATCTATTGTATATATTGTATAGCTAACGGACATATCTCATGAGCCCTATTCTCTTGTTAGGATTGTATAAATATCATTTTTCAATTATTCAAATATTTCATTTTACCAAGTTCAATGTTAGTCCGATTAGTCAACATTTATATGTTTCGATGCAACAACAAGATGCTATTTGTAACAAGTAGTTTTGTTGGTTGGTTAATTGGTCACATTTTATTCATGAAATGGGTTGGATTGGTATTAGTCTGGATACAGCAAAATAATCTTATTAGATCTGATCAGTACCTTGTGTATGTGGCTCGAACATTTAATATTCTCTTCTTTATTACATGTGTCTACTATTTAGGCAGAATGTCGTCACCTATTTTTACTAAGAAACTGAACGAAACTCCAGAAACGAAAGAAAGTGAGGAAGAAACAGATGTAGAAATAGAAAAAATATCCGAAACGAAGGAGACTAAACAGGAAGAAGAGGGATTCACCGAAGAAAATCCTTCTCCTTCCCTTTTTCGGAAGAAAAGAAGAATCCGGACAAAATCAAAATGGATGAAATGGAAAAGATCCGAGTGAATGGAAATGACAAAGCAAAGGATGAATTTCACTTGCACTTAAAAGAAGCATGCTATAAAAATAGCCCAACTTCTTATTCTGGAAATCATGATATTTCAAAGATCGAAATTGTAATACCCTAAAATTTTCTACTTTAAGTTTCGAGACGAAACTTGTTTTAAGGAGGGTAGATTGTAATACCCTAAAATTTTCTATTTTAAGTTTCGAGGACGAAACTTGTTTTAAGGAGGGTAGATTGTAATACCTAAATATTTTATAAATTTATACGTATAAATTAAGTTATTTTAATTATTAAGTAACCTTCCTTATCTACATAGTTTATTTTTGGAAAGTTTGAAACCTTATTTTTTATCTTATAAAAGTCTTGTTTATAAACTATAAATACTTCTTATACCCTAATTATATTACGTTTGCCTCGGCTTACCCCAACGCTGTACTCTGCAAAAATTGAGTTTACTACTTTTGCCTTTAACATGATGATGCAAATTATCATCAATTGATTTGCTTAATCAAAGTCAACTCTTGGGTGTTGGTGCGCATGAATAAGCATCTCATATTCATGAGATTTTAATTATACAATGTGAAAGAAAGTGTGATGTTCTCCTCGTCAGATCAAGCAAAACGAAGATTGTATGTCCGTGACGGTAATCACACTATCAACCCTTATATCGTTTGTTTATAATTTGATTGTATTATTTATTTTATGTAATCACATTATCTTAATTAATTTTTTTTTTGATTTGTTTGATTATAAATTGTTAGTATTAATTGTACTCCGTATTGTTATGTGTAAATTTTATAATTTGTGAATTATATATGATCATGATTTATATGTATATGATTAGTGTGTGGTATTATATGATTTAATTGTCGCATTGATTGATTGTGTTATTTCTAGGGTTTTTAATGTTGTTGCTATAGGGAGTATTGTTTTATCGAGGTTTAGGGTTACTAATGCAGAGTATTATTTTTGGGTTAAGATTTGATTATTTTTGGGAACTAGTTTTATTTCCCTAAGAGTTGAGATGTTTTTGAATTGAATTGAGTTGATCTTGTTATGTTATTTGGGAACATGTGCCAATATTGAGATACTATTTATTATCAAGTTTATGATTATTTGATCAAGTATGAGATCAAAAGGTTGAGAATTATTATTTTGTTATTGGTTTGAGGCTCGGCGTTATAGACCCAGTCCTTGGTATGTTGGTAATGAGATAATGATCATGAGTTAGGAATGAGGTACAATCTTTATCTATTTTTCTATGGTCCCCTACAGTGGGAATTGGCCCGTATGTGGTCTGGTTTAAGGTGTTTTCTAGTTATTGGGAGTATTCAAGTTTTTATACTTGTTGGTTTTATTCAAATTACCCATGTCCAAGGCTAGGTATAGAACAATGAGCATGGCACACTTATGGGATATATTTAGTAAAGGTTCATATTATTATTCGAGGTTGAGTTGATAAAGGTTATTTTCCAGAGTAAATGTGTAATGTAGTTTCGAACTACATTGTTTAAGTGAGTTAATTATATTAATTGTTATATTATTCTTTGTATTCTGATATGTGGTGATTACTCAGCTTTTTGCTGACGTGTGTGTGTTGTTTTATTGTGCTATTTGTATTTGCGGCCATGTCTTTTTCTTATGGTGGCCCTGCGACGATCTATTTTGGAATTTGTCCTTAATGGTGAGCAGTCAAGATTTTCTAAGCAGGTTGATCAAGTGGTCGTAGCTAAAGGAGCTCAAGTGTTTCGATTAGTGTGATGTCATGAGTTTATAAAGTTGTATAAATAGCTCACCTAGTTTATTGGGTTGTAATTATTGGGATTTTGTAAGCCTTACACTCGACAGGTTGTTAAGTGTGGCGGTAATACCTCCGATTTAAGTGTATGCTTCCGCAATTTTATTTAAAGGTTGTTTATTTTTCTTTTATTTATTGTTTATTGTTAATAGTAAATCGGGGGTGTTACAGAAATACTTAAAGAAGAAAATAAAAACCTATTATGGTTTCAAAAACCCCTTCTTTTTCTTCTTTTCGACTATAAACGTTGGAATCGTCCAATGCGATATGTAAAAAGCAATCGGTTTGAAAATGCGATAAAAAATGAAATGTCACAATATTTTTTTAATACATGTCAAAATGATAGAAAACAAAGAATTTCTTTTACATATCCACCTAGTTTATCCATTTTCTGGGAAATGATAAAAAGAAAGATTTCTTTGGCTAAAATAGAAAAAATCGTATATGATGATGAACTATACAATTATTGGATTTATATGAACGAAAAAAAAAAGAAAAAAAAAAACACAACTTAAGCAATGAATTTGCTAATAGAATTACAGTTCTAGACAAAGGACTTTTTTATATAGATGTACTCGATAAAAAAACTAGATTATGCAATGATAAAACTAAAAATAAAATTGAATATTTGCAAAAAAAAAACCACGATCCTTTATTAAATGGGTCACGTTAGGGTATAATAAAAAAAAGGCTTTTATCCATTATAACGAAAACGACAGTAAAAATTTTAATAGATGCAATTTTTATAAATAAAGTTCATAGTATTCTACGTAATGATTCTAATTACCAAGAATTTGAACATTAAAAAAGATCAAAACTCAATATCATAAAAAATTAGACATTTCGTTAGTCAATTTGACGGGGAAGCCATGTTGTATAAATACGCTTCACATACTCTAATAAAACTATGAAAAATTATTTTGTGACAGGTAGGGAGTGTAGATATTGTTTGACAATTCATTCATGATATTATTTCTTTTTCGTAAAAATATAAAAGTAACCTTTATTCTTTTGTTTTAGCTTATTTATGAAAATAACCTCATTTCCCCATAAGAGAGTTAATCTCTCATCCGTAAGCTAACTACAATACTACATTGGTTTATCATGGCAACCTCTATTACTCAATTAATTACCTTACACGTGAAGTGATTACACAACGAGACCACTTGGCTAACCACATATAAGAGTTTGTGATTTATTGTTGTATTCAGCTATTCACCTTTTAATCAACAAAAGTCCATAAATAATTCTAATATTATATTTATACTTACACATTATAATATCAATCCAACAACTCCATCACCTTTTATATACACCCGATTACACATAGAGGTAACTGCATCCAATGGTAGTAAATTATGCTCATTTGACAATTTTTCTTTTCAATTTAAGTTATATTGTTTTCATCTTCTTAGGGTCTATTCTGATTGACTGAATTGAGCCGAGCCGAGCTGAACTAAACTGAATATATATATATATATATATATATATATATATATATATATATATATATATATATATATATATATATATATATATATATATATATAACTTCTTAGAGCCTGTTCTGATTGACTGAGTTAAACTAAACTAATTGGGATTGAACTGAATTGAATATTTTATGAAAAAAAAATTAAGATAAGAAATGAATTGAACTGAACTTATTGAAGC
The DNA here is from genome assembly GCF_948465745.1 of Chenopodium album. Lineage (NCBI taxonomy): Eukaryota > Viridiplantae > Streptophyta > Magnoliopsida > Caryophyllales > Amaranthaceae > Chenopodium > Chenopodium album. The sequence goes on along the minus strand of NC_137841.1, from coordinate 21,236,923 downwards.
TAAACTGAAATTAAGCTGAAGAGATTAGAGCCTTGTTCATCTTTGTTAAACTGTTAAGACAACATGAAGCTTTTATTTAAAAGTCGAATGGAATAATAAAATTTAGGGAAAAAAATAGTACTACTACTATTAATTAAAATTACAAAATCCCTAAACAAACTTATATGACCGTTGAATTAATTAGGCTTACAAGTTTCGCACATATTCTGTTGGCTAAAAAATAAAAATAGATATAAAAAAATCGAAAAGTTCAGTTATTACGTCTCGTTTGCTGTCTCTTTATCAGAAAAGGGGGTCCTACTCCATTGTTCTCTCTTTCTCTGTTCCCTTCTTTTTATATTCACCCTTTTTACACACAACTCATTCATAGTACTACTCGCACCTCCACCGTATTAGTTAGATAAAGCTCACAAATGGAACCTTAAAATCATTAATGATACTGTACTTCGTAGAATTAACTGATTCATCCTTTTTAATTAAACTTTTGATTAAACTAGTTATTTGATATTAAGAACCAGCGTCACAAAAAGATTACTAGTTCAAATGTTATTGCATATCAAACACCAAAATACTTTAAACTAGATGATGTTAGACTATACTCCCTATATCGGTTTTAAAATAAGGGTAATGCTATACATAGCTCTTAGGGCTATATATAAGCATTGAATTTACTCTTGGAAAATGTATAAAGTTAGGAATTCATGACAAAAACACGCGCAAATCGGTGTAATTAGTGTGTTTTTGTCATGATTTTCTAAATTTAAACAATTTTCAAGAGTAAATTAAATGCTTATATGTAGCCCTTAGGGCTATGTATAGCATTTTCCTTATATACTTAGTGTAATTCGTGTATATCATTACCCATTATGAAGATAACTTTTTAACAATTTTGGATAACTACTTTTAACTTTTTAGAATAAGAGTTAACATGTTACAAAAATTAACTAGTTTTTAGGCCTGGGCGATGCCCCAGATTATTATATGGAACTGATCAGTCATATATGTTGTAATTTATGATTCAATTTTCTTCTAATTAAATTTGTTGTTAATAATGACATATGTTATATATTAATATTTTGTATTCAAAAGATCATATAAAAAAACACATATCTTGGTGGTAAGAAAATTAGTTCTTGAGGAGAATTTACGAGACACGTGGACGTTGTTAAAAACGTCTTTTAATAGATTAGTATAGATGTACACAAAGAGTGATTTTTAAGAGACATGTTTAACAAAGTTTTTTTCTATGATGCTAACCAATTATTAGTTGTTTGCATTAATTAATTTGAATAGCTAATTGTAATTGTTTAAAAAGCTAAAAGCTATAGTAATTGTCAAACATGGCCATAGTAAAATGTAAGGGCCTGTTCTCATTGACTGTTGAACTCAGCTGAACTGAATTGAATTGAACTGAACTGGATATTTTATAAGAGAAGGAAATTAGGAGCTGAGCTGAACTGAATTTCAACGTAAGAGAACAAGCCCTATATCTATCCATAAACTTGATCTATGTATTAGAAAAATTACAAATTATCGTATCCTATACGTACTAAAACTCTTTTTGCTTTAAAAAGTTCCTAACCAAACACCCTCATATTTTCCAAATACTCTATCTTTTATCCAATTGTTTCACACAAAAAAAAAAAAAAGCTTTTTCTCCGTGTTACTGTAAAAAAATTACTACGTACAACACTGTGATTAGAAATTTGAAAGTTTTTTTAAGAAAATTAGTGAGTATTGTAATTTTTATGAAAGGAACAAAGTAATATCTTCACTTTTTTCTTACACTAGGGATTCCAACGCGTGCGATGCGCGCGATATAGCTAGCATTTTTAGAAGAATTATTATCGATGTTCTCTATGTCCTATGCTAGTTTATGTATAATATTTTATTAAAGCTATTTGCATATAGACGATAAATGTGTTGGATATTGTGTAGTTGTGCAATGTTCTAAACTTTGGTTGAGGCGTTGAGCTACTTTAAAATAACACCCACATAAAGCAAAAACCTTTCGTTGTCTAGTGACTAATTCATGTAATTGATGAACCATAACCCCCATTAAATATAGAAAATTTTAAACTTTATTATTCCATGCTTCATTTAATTTCTAATTAATAAATTGGTCTTAAGAAAAATTACATAATTACACTTGAGGATAAGAAGGTACACATATATTTTGAGGGGTGTAATGGTCCGTGCACTATTGCTAAGAGCAATCTCCTACTTTTTATAAGGTAGGGATTCACCCACCCGACTCTTTAAACCGAGAGTTGAGATGGAGTCCCGTGCACAACGCCACAATCTTTGTTGCGCCCAAACACCCAATCGACCCAAGAAAATCCAAATATAAACACCAAATATAAAACACGACAAAGTTATATTACAATGGAAACTTTCTCTCTCTAAGAGAGCCCCTCTCTCTAGAATTCTAGAGCCTTACCATAGTCACCGTTAAACTCCTCCACTGCTCTACTCTTCAATTCCACTTCTCACCAACTAATCTCCTTTTATTTTCAATTAAATCAAGTTTTTGTAGTTTACTCCATCTTATTTGTTGGAAAGTTTGTTCCTACGGACTGATTGGTGGTGCTTTCACTCTGCCCACCGCCATACCTGTTCGCTGCCGCTTTGCTAAACGGTGGCCCAAGCTCATCGGTGACACTTCCCAGGTCACCGGTGATGGTTATCCTTAGTTTATTTTCCTTTTCCTTAGTTTAATTTCCTGTTCCCAATTAATATGTCAGAAACTCAATTTCCTTCCTTTTCGTTTTCGCACCCTTCCGTTCATAAACCCCAATATTCCCACAAGACAGGGAGTTGTATTCCTTCAACCTCAGATTTCTTCACCAATTCCCTCTTCCATCTTGTCTTCGGCAAATTTTTAGATTATCGTAATTTCTCGGAAGGTTGTATTCAAAATTGGGTTTCTAATCATTGGATTACGTTTGGCAACATCTCTGTCCAAAAGCATAAGAACATCTTCCTGTTTCTGTGTGAAGATGCCCGTGACAGAGACGCTTTGTTAGAGCAAGGGTCAACAACATACCAGGCTGCGTTTCTAATCTTTAAGCCTTGGAAGCATGGTGAATCCTTAAAGGATATCAAATTTGAGGATGCTCCTATATGGGTTCACCTTGATGAGGTACCTTTGAATTTATGTCAGATTAATGTCGTAAAACCAGTGCTTGCTTTGATCGGTAGCATTATTTGTGTTGATGAACCCCTTTCGAGTTCAATTTGATGTTCCCTTAGAGTAAGAATACAATTACATGTTCTTGGACCGCTTTTGTCAGGATTCTACTTGGACCTCGGAAACTATGAATTTAAATGGATTAATATCAGTTATGAGAATATGTTTGTTTTATGCTCTGCATGTAACAGAGTTGGCCATAAGAGGAATTCCTGCAAATTTAATCCATATATATCTGCTCCTTTACTTGTCAATAAGAATGGCTTGTGTTTACCTGCCACTCATCTTGCCCACAATATTTCAAATATGAATATTGGCTTGAAAAGAATTGAAAAATTCAGAACCACCAGATTGAATCTTCGGAGTTGTAGTAGCAACATTAACCCACCACAGCATCATACAAACCCCCTCAGCCACTCCAAAAAAAGGACTTTTGGTTTTGCTACTCCATCAATCTCACCTTTGAAAAAAAGGAAACTATGCTTTGAACCAACTTCTCCTTCCACACTTGCTCCAAAAGGACCTAACCACACACTAAAACAACCCACCTTACAGACCCACCAAAAACCCTCTTCTAATCCAAAGAGAAACCAACATTGCCCTGTTACTGCTCTTTTTGGGAGAAAGAAGAGAGGGTTCCAAAGTAGAATGCTGACTATGCCTGTCCCTCATCAAAATTGTCCAACATAAAAAATTGATCCAACACAGATAGATAAAACCCCAAGTCACCAAAACGAAAATAATAATAGACGACCCTATTCTTTAAAGCAACCAAAACCTCCTTTTCGGGATAAGGGAAAGGTATTAGCGAGGGATTTTTCTCTTAGCAGATTAAAGACTTCTGTCGACCCCTGGTTGTCGTTGTCTAGAGATGATGTTGTTTTGGAAAGTTCGCCATCTGGTGCTTTGCTGACTGCAGATGACAATTCTGGGCGTTTGTCTTCTGTTATACAATCAGTTAAAGTAAAAGTACAGAGTCGTCCTTGTTCGTTGATTTGCCAAGGTAAGGAAAAGACTATGGAGTTGGGGCGGCGGGTTAATAATATATGTCCAGCTAAGCGGAATGCTTCTTCTGTTGTTCCTTTGGCTCTGTCGTCACTGGTTTTACATGATCACAGCTCTGGTTCTTCTAAATGTTTGCAATACCTTTTACCCTTCAAGAAGAGGAAGGGTCAGGATGGTTCGAGTTCTCCTCATGCTACATCGGTTATGGGTTTGGTGGCTCCCCTCTCAGAGCCACCACGGTTGGAATGAGGCTAGCCGCATGGAACTGTAGGGGTTTAGGACTGGCGGACTCCCCTAAAGTTCCGTATCTGCGCTCTTTAGTCCTCTCTCATCACTTGGATGTTGTTTTTTTGATGGAAACAATGGTTTCTGTAGATACTGTGGTGCATAGGTTAGCATCTATTCCCTTTGTGGATTGTTGTGGTCTAGATGCTGTAGGCTTAAGTGGTGGTTTGTTCATCTTTTGGCTTGCTCCCTTTAGTGTAATTCCGTTATTTATATCTCCACACTTTGTAGTTTGTAAAATAGTGGTTGGTGATGCAATCAAGTTTGTGATCTTTGTGTACGGTGCGCCTCATGTTGTTGATAGATCAGATGTGTGGTCATCTATCGCTAGTTTTGTCCAAACTTACCCAAACATTTTGTTGATTGGTGACTTTAACCAAGTGGAGTATCTCTCTGATAAAGTAGGAGGGTCTTCAATTATTCCAGGAAGGCTGGATTTTATTCAGTGGAGGTTGGACTTGGGGTTAGTGGATGTTCCTTTTTCGGGACCATCTTACACTTGGACAAATAATAGGATAGAAGTGGATCCGACTTTTGAAAGACTGGATAGGGCATATGCAACACAGGATTGGTTTATTGACTGCCCGGATTCCATAGTTCATCATCAACCAATTTTATTTTCGGATCATGCTGCTATTATCTTTTCGGACTTGGTGCCTCAGGATAATGTTCGGCGACCTTATAGAAATGAGAATTGGTGTTTATCTGCTCAGGATATATCTGTGATTATTAAGGAAGGTTGTCTTTTACGGTTTGCAGGTTCTCCTTTGTTTACCTTATCTCGCAGACTTGCTGTTATTCGCGGGAGACTTAAAGATTGGTGTCTTGGCCACAAGAAATCTTGGGGTATAAATTGGAAAGCTTTATGTTCAGATTTATCTTCTTTTTCTACTCAGTTGCAATCTCCTGTGGCACGTGTTCTTTTTCTTAATACCAGGGAAGAGAGGATTGCGGAAGCCACTACTGCTTTTCTCTACTGGAAACAACGTGCTAAAATTAAATGGGATGTTGAAGGGGAATCACACTCCAGATTACTATTTTCGGTTGTTCAAGCTCGCCGTCGTCGTAATCTGATTGTTAGTCTAAAGAATGAAGCTGGAAATTGGGTGTCTGATTCACATGGTCTTCGTTCTCTAATTCAGGCTTTTTACTCAGATTTATATTCTCCTGTATCTCCTTCAAGGAGTGACCCTCCTTTACACTGGGATAATCTAGGCCTCCCGACGTTGTCTCTAGATCAAAAGGACATGTTAATAACCCCTTTCTCGGCTTCCGAGATTAAATCTGCAATGTTTCATATTGCTAATGATAAATCCCCTGGCCCAGATGGTTTTACCTCGGTTTTCTTCAAGACTCATTGGGAGGAAACATGCCATTTTGTTATCTCAGCGATTCAGTACTTCTTTGCTCATGGTTACATGTTGAAGGACTGGAATAGAACCTTTTTAGTTCTTCTTCCGAAGGTTCCTCTACCGGAATTAGTGTCTCAATTTCGGCCGATTGGGTTATGCAATGTTCTGTACAAATGCATCGCAAAATGCATTACTGGTCGTTTGTGGAGGGTTCTTCCCTCTCTTGTTTCAGGGTACCAGAATGCTTTTGTGCCGGGTCGCCTGATTTCTGATAATGCTCTGGTAGCTCACGAGCTTCTGTCCTTTATGAATGCTTCTAAGGCTCGAAAACGTTTTTATGCAACCTTGAAATTGGACATGAATAAAGCTTATGACAGAGTACGATGGGATTTTTTGAGTCAGGTGTTACACGCTTTTGGTTTTCCCCCTTATTGGGTTCATATTATTGAGCAATGTGTTACAACTGTCTCGTATCAAGTTCTGGTGAATGGGAGTCTTACGCCTTCTTTTCGGCCTCAATGTGGTCTTAGACAAGGAGATCCTCTGTCGCCCTATCTGTTTGTGCTTTGTATGGAGGTGTTGTCAGCCACTCTTCGACGGGTAGAAGAGCAGGCTCTGTTTTCCAGAATTCGCGTTTCTAGGGGTGGACCGTCGATCTCACATCTTTTCTTTGCGGATGACTCGCTGTTATTTTTCCAAGTTTCACCGCAAGCGTGTGAAAATGTCTTGGCCATTCTTTCTGCTTTCTGTTCCTCCTCAGGCCAGATGATTAATCTTCAAAAGTCCTTTGTCAAGTTCAGCCCAAATACTCCCCCTGACTACCGTGAGTTTTTATCTCACAGTCTTCGTCTACAATCGAAGGATTCATTTGGTACCTATTTGGGTCTACCTGTCGACTTGGGAAGGAGTAAAGTTTCGGAGTTCAGGTTTTTGGTTGACAAAGTTGCTAGTCGACTGTCTGCTTTTGCTTCTCTTCGGTTGTCTCCAGCGGCAAAATTGGTTATTATAAATTCGGTTTTAGTGGCTTCATTTAATCATATTCTGTCTGTCTTCAAAATTCCTTCTTCAATTGCTGCTCAACTGGACAATATGCTTGCCAGTTTCTGGTGGAGATCTTCAGATTCTAGGAAGGGTTTGGCACTACGCTCGGCTTCTCTACTTCATTTACCGAAAGGTTTGGGGGGTTTGGGTTTACGCAACATTGCCTGCTTCAACTCCGCTCTTCTCGCTAGCACAGGATGGAGGATGATTCACAATCCCCAGTTATTGGTTTCTAGGCTCATGTTTTCCAAGTACCCTTCTCTTGCTGACACTTCATCTGCTCAGATAAATCGAGCCTCCTGGGGTTGTCGCGGGTTACAGACGGCTTTTTCTGCTGTAGCTCCTGCTGTTCGTTGGAAGGTGGGTAGTGGTAATAGTGTTCGTATTACGGCTGATGACTGGGCTCCTGGGGGTCCAGTAAATTTCAAGGCTGGTTTATCTCTGTCGGATTTCCCGACTCATGTGTCTGATATTATTGATCCGCGTTCTAACGCGTGGGACTCCTCGAGAGTCCATCGGTTTTTTGATGGTCCAACTGCCTCTCAGATCCTTAGTCAGGACCGTCCACTGGAGCATATGGATGATTTTATTTATTGGAAATTCACTAAGGATGGCACCTTCTCTACGAAATCTGCATATGCCCTCTTACTTCAGCAGACTGTTAGACATTTGTCCGTGGGATTCACTCCTGCTTCTTGGTGGGGGAAATTTTGGGCACCCCCCCTCCTTCCTAAATGGAAGATCTTTGGCTGGAAAATTATTCAGTCTGGACTCCCGGTTGCCTCGGTTCTAGCTGTTCGAGGCATTTCGGTTGATTCACTTTGTTGCTTCTGTCGACGGGAGCAAGAGACGGTGGACCATTTGTTTCGAGACTGTGACTTCGTTGCTCCATTGTGGGTCCATTGCTCTTTACATTTTAATAGGCAAGGTCTTCTTCACCTTCCTTTTCTCCAATGGTTTTCCACTATGGTCTCTTTGTTAGGGGCTGCAAAGGACTGGTCGAGCCTGGTGAGGTTTTTTTCCCTTTTATGGGCTATTTGGCTATCACGTAATAATGTTCGGTTTCGGCATCAGACTGTCTCTCCAGATGATATTTTGCTTCTGGCATCTCAGTGGGATGTGTGAGGGCGACAAGCTCAGGATTTTTGCATTCGCTCTTCTTCTTTGGGTCTTGGTCCTAATCCGACTGGTTCGGGTTTCGCTGCCACTCTTTGTGGGGGTCCTATTTCTACTTTTGAAATTTGTATGATTTGTGATGGTTCTTGGTCTTCTTCGGACAACTCGGCTGGTGCTGGTTGGATTTTTCGCGATTGTGATTCTCCTTCAGTCCGTGGGGGAGGGGCCCGTGCTTCTCTCTCGTCTTCAGCATTACATTCTGAGTTACAGGCTTGTTTATGGGGATTACGCAATGCTTATTCCAGAGGTTTTCGTAGCATCCTTATTTACTCCGACTGTGAGTCTTTGTGTTTGATCTTGGCCCAAAAACAGCGGGATGAGGTTTCTTTATGTTGGTTACTTCGGGATATTCGGGCTCTTCTGTCTACTATGGAGGCTTGCAAGATTCTAAAGGTTCCAAGGGAATGGGTGTCCCCCGCGCATTGGTTGGCTGGAAAGGCTCGTGCTCGCGAGTGTCTTTCTTGGTCCTTTTAAGTTGTTGTTTGTGGTTTCCTTTCTTAGTTCTCACTGTCAAAAAAAAAAAAAAAAAAAAAAAACACCAAATATAAAACAACCCTTTTGTGTGAACAACTCGAAAAACTTGAGCAACGGCTACACACTGACATTCAGCTTACCAACAAAGCTCCCTTTGTATTCTCCCCATCTTATGTACTGTTCACTGCTCATAATTTCTCTACCGTCCGATCTTTCTGACATCTAAATCAACCTTACATCATTTCCTCATTTCTTCTTTCTTCCCCTCCTCTTATAATCCCCTGCTTTTTCCAAATATTTCCTTACTTTTACACTTTCTCTCTCTGAAACTTTCTCACTCTTCCTCAACCTCAACAATGTCTGCTAATATTATAGCTCTGTTCTTGTTTCTTTCAACTGTTCTTGCTCAAGGTGAGAAATTGCTTAGTTTTTGTTCACAAACATAATTTATCCATTTTTTATGCTTATATTTCTGGGTATTTGCTACTAATCCAAGTTATCCCAAGAAATGCATTTTTTTTTCATTTGTCCTGTTCAAAATTTACAATTGTCAACTTTGAAACTTGCTTGAACATTAGTTTTTCTTTTTCTTTTTTTACAAAAAAAAAAAAAAAAAAAAAAAAAAAAAAAAATTAAGTTCAATTTTGATAATGTGGGTAGGAGATTTTCCAGAAGGTATTACACTTTGGGCAAATCAGTAATTGCATGTTTTCTGCTGTAAGAAATTAGACTAAAACTGTAGCAGTTGAGAAACAGTAAAACTCATTGAATGTGTTGTACTTTATTTTCATCTGCTTTCAGCAAATTTTTCAAAAGCAATGTGAAATAATGTATACATGTTTTCCAATTTAAGTGAAAATTCAATTTTGAGCCATTTATAGATGCCCCAGCATTTAATGTAATTTTGGTATAAATGTATACGAACAGTTGCCAAAAATAATGTCATTTTGGTAATGTCTTTTTTTTTTTTTTACTTTATGAAGTTAATGTGTAAGAAATTTGGCTAGATTATTAATTTAATGTAATGATGTAAATCTGCAAAAAATATTGTTAAGAAGCTGCTTAAGCTATTGTTGCTCTAAATCTGTAATGGGTGAATTAGATGATTTATTGAGTAGGGGTAAGAAATTCTAGAGTATAATATTAACTTAATGTCTGCTAATAATCTTGTTGAGAAGCTGCTTAAGTTATTGTAATGGGAGTTGGGTGATTAGTTTAATTAAAAAAATGGTGACTGCATATACTCGTACCTGGTAGTATTCGTCTGTCTGTTATTGTTGTTGTTTTATCAAAGCATGGATTAATTGCTTAATTTATGTTAGAAGACTGTGTACCTCGTTAATGACAGGAGTCAAAGATTAAAAAATCAAGGCAAACTTTATAGAAATGGTAATTGCATTGGTTTTGGTGGGCTGAGAATTACCACAACAATATTGAAGCATATGGATGCAATGCCTTCTTTATGCATATATGTTTATCATTTTCTCCTAATTATCTACCAGAGGAATCGAGAAACCTGAATTTGTAGAATAATTTTTTTTGATGGGTTGTTTTGGATAAGACCTCTAACTTGGGATTAGAAAGGTTTGTTAAGACTAACTGATATTTAGTGTAAAAAATTGCTATTTAAGTTGATTAAAGTGGAGAATGTGCACTCTTGAGAAAAGTGAAAGTTTCAGGAATGTTTATATGTAGATATATAACCCCTCGTGTCTAATTATGTTTGCCATTCGATTGCTAGTGGAGATAGTGTCGTTGCTATTTTATTGTCGAATGACTTAGTGCCAAAAACTTAAGTTATTTAACATAGTTGAGACATTGCCTTGGTTGATTGTGTCTAATCTTTTGAGTTTAAGAGCTTTTGCTGCACAATTACATTTATAGATTTTAGTACTCCGAAGCAAGCAATGTGAGGGTGTATAGCTGTGTACCATCAGAATGTCATGGCCGTAGTATGCTGCCATTACAAATGGTTTGATTTAGAATTATTACGCATGTAACTGTGTAAGCATCAGGATTCTTAGGTCTGCAAAGCTATATGCTCTCAGGATACCTGATCTCGAGCTGCTTAATTAACACCATCAACCATTTCTAACCTCTTGCCTCGTTTTTTTTATGCACTGATGTTCATATAGTTTCCTTGTGCATTGCAGATGCTTTTATTGGAGTTAATATAGGAACAGACCTCTCAGACATGCCTCACCCCACTCAAGTGGTTGCGCTATTGAAAGCCCAGCATATTCGACACGTTCGCCTCTATGATGCTGACAGGGGAATGCTCCTTTCACTTGCCAATACTGGTATACAAGTTGCAATCTCTATTCCTAATGATCAAATCCTTGGTATTGGTCAATCAAACTCCACTGCAGCTAGGTGGGTCTCACAAAATGTGGTCGCACATTATCCAGCAACCAACATTACCGCAATTTGTGTTGGCTCTGAGGTTTTGAGCACAATCCCAAATGCTGCCCCTATCCTTGTGAATGCCCTCAAATTTATCCAGTCAGCACTTGTTGCGTCGAATCTTGATGGCAAAATCAAAGTCTCTACACCTCTTTCTACCTCGGTTATCCTAGATTCTTTCCCACCATCCCAGGCCTTTTTTAACCATTCCTTAAACCCTGTCCTGGTACCATTGCTTAAATTCTTGCAATCAACTAATTCATATCTCATGCTCAACATATATCCTTACTATGATTACATGAATTCAAATGGGGTTATTCCATTAGATTATGCTCTTTTTCAACCTCTTTCCGCAAACAAAGAGGCTGTTGATTCAAATACACTCCTCCATTACACAAATGTCTTTGACGCCATGCTGGATGCTGCTTACTTTGCCATGGCTGATCTAAATTTCACTAACATCCCCATCATGGTCACGGAGTCAGGCTGGCCATCGAAGGGGGATGCCAAAGAGCCCGATGCCACTCTCGAGAATGCCAACACTTACAACAGCAATCTTATAAAGCACATTCTCAACAATACAGGAACACCAAAACATCCTGGAATCGGTGTTAGTACTTACATCTATGAACTATATAACGAGGATACAAAGGATGGTGCCACCTCAGAAAAGAATTGGGGATTATTCGATGCAAATGGGAAGCCAGTATATATCTTGCGTCTCACTGAGTCTGGGTCTGTTTTGTCTAATGATACAACAAACCAGACTTACTGTACTGCAAGAGATGGAGCTGACAAGAGGATGGTACAGGCGGCGTTGGATTGGGCCTGTGGACCTGGAAAGGTGGATTGTTCCCCTTTATTACAGGGCGAGCCTTGCTATGAGCCTGATAATGTATTTGCTCATGCTACTTATGCTTTCAACACTTATTATCAGAACACTGGAAAAGCTCCGGAATCTTGTGACTTCAATGGTGTGGCTGAAATCACCACCACCGATCCAAGTATGATTAAAACTGCAGACTGTATATTCAACATACTTTCAAATATCAATTTCTAATCTGTGATTTTTATCTGCTGCAGGTCATGGCAATTGCACATCAAGTACGGGTGGTCTCAATGGCACCTTCCCCAATGCGACTGCACCATCTATGAACTCAATGAGCTCAGATTCTACAAGTAGCATGTTTTCTCAAAGTTCTTCATTACTATTAATGGTTGGAATTCTAACTTGGAGCATAATTTTCTTACCAACTGCAAGATTCATGTAAGATCAATGCTTTGGACGCGAACCTATTTTTGCTGGGGTGGAAACTGAAGGGACCTCCTCGTTTCCCTGATAGATTTTCGCCCTACAGTACTGCCACTCCAAACTGTCAAATAGGAACACAGTTGTAGGTATCAATTGATGTTTAGCTGTTTTTGTTCTATTATTTGGCTGATGATTTCTGCACACCATTATTTATATTTGCGCTCCGATTTTACACAAAACACTCCTCTCCAATTGGGACTCGGGGTGTGCGGATAGCAAACCAAATGGTGCAGAAATCAATTCCCAAGTTATTTGTTTGATGATTGTAGTTGGGCCATATTTTGTCTTCCCCTTCACCTCACTAAATATTTGGGTGCAGGTTGGCCTGACAATATCTGTTTATCAGAGGACATAAGTCTTAGCTTAGGATTTATTTTAACGGCATGGTAGAACTAGAGAAAATTCATTCAAATGTGAAGGTTATGAATACAATTGTAACACAATTATTCAATGCACAATGCATAGTATTGACTTTTATCGACTTCTTCTGTTAAATTTGTTGTTTTCTTTTATACTTTTATCGACTATGGAACAGGCTGAAATGAAATGAGGGAGTAATAATAATTTTTACTTCAAGAACAAAGGAATTGAGGATGTTCTAATTTACTAGGGCAGCTAAATGTGTGCATTATCTAGTACTATCTAGCCAGGTCTGGAATTTAGTCCCCGTCTTGCAGTGCTGCTTTAATTTTCATGAAAACTAGGTAAGCTCCCGTGCCATAAACGGTAGTTTTTAATAATTATAAACTAACACTATATTAAAAAAAAAAAAAAAAAAAATAGTTACTTTCGTATGTTATATTCATGTCAATTGAATGGAACAACAAAATTTGGCAAGAAAATATCACACTAATAATAATTAACATGCGTCGGTCTTGTTAAGTTTTATTGAAATATTTGTAGTTTATAGTAGACCTGGCAAATGGGTCATTCGGGTCGGGTATGGGTCGGGTCATTTCGGATCGGGTCAAGTTCGGGTCAAAAGGTTATCGGGTCAAGTTCGGGTCGGGTCGGGTCATTTCGGGTTTCGGGTTGATTTCGAGTCGACTGATAATCGGGTCGGGTCGGGTATCGGGTCAACACTTCGGGTTGAGTTCGGGTCGGGTCAAGTATGGGTCGGGTCAGTTCGGGTTGGGTCAATTTTCGGGTCGGGTCAATTTTCGGGTCAACTTCGGGTGATACATTGGGTTACACATTACAGATTAATACAAAAAATTAAGTCAATTTGATTACGGTTTATTTCTATTTCGGTTTGCTAAGGTCAAGTCTTTAGCTTAAATAGATTCTGGTCATTTCAGGTATAAGATAATTTTGGTTCGGGTGACTTTGGGTTTCGAGGCTATTTGGGTCAATTAATTCAATTTAAAGGTCGGGTCAACTTCGGATCTCGGGTCAACTTCGGGTCGGGTCATTTCGGGTCTCGGGTCAACTTCGGGTTGGGTCATCTCAGGTCGGGTCGTTTCGGGTTTCGGGTCAAGGTCGGGTCAGATGCACTTCGGGTCGGGTCGGGTTGATTCGGGTTTCGGGTCGATTTCGGGTCATGGGTCGGCTCATCGGGTCTGGTCAGGATTGCCAGGTCTAGTTTATAGTAGAGTATTAATTGATTAATATAATTATCATGAATTATTCAAGGAATTAACAAAAGTTTCATTAGTTGATTTGATATGTGCATTTCATTATAAAGTATCTATTACATAATAAAAAATAAAATTAAAAAATATATCAAGAAAAAATATATAATTTTGCTATAATAAACGTAGTACGTACTACATAAGAAATATATAATACGTACATATATAATGTGTCTTTCCTAAAACAAATAATCCATATGTCACAAATACGATAAGATAAGAATTTTTTTTCCCCCTAGTTGTTAATGTGTTTTTTTTTTTTTGGAAAGATGCATCAAATCTTCTATTATAATTTATACATGTAAATGATTTTATTTTAAAATAATTTTTTTTAAAAAAAAAAATAAGGACGCACCAGAAAATGACACGTGTCATTGCTGGTGTGTCTTTTGATATGTAGTTATTGATATGTGCAGTGCGACAGATAGTGTTGCGATTATTACGAAAGAAATATCTCATGGCTCATTGACATATTTAACTAGCATCTTACCCTATAGTATTTAAATATAGTATCCCATTGTAACAAGTAGGATCGGAGAGGAGCAAAAAAAAAAAAAAAAAAAAAAAAAAAACCTAGCCTCCTCTCTGTTCTCTCTCAAACTTTAGCCTCCATTGTTAACTTTAAAGGGGGTTCCATCGGGTTTCACCGGTGGAAAGCCCCAATCTTTATTTCTTTTACGTTTTCTTTCTTTTTAAAATTATAATGTCTTCCTCGAAAGAAAGGGTTTATCTCCATCGAAAGACAGGGTTTTTTTGATCTCCTTCAAAAGACAAGGTTTTTCGAACTCCTTCGAAAGACAATGTTGTTTTATTTGCGCTTAATAGGGTCTCTAGTCGTGCGTGCTTTAATTGATTATGGATCAGATTCGGGTTACAAATTCAACACAAGAATTTTCTTCCTCACAAAACTATGAAGCAGCGACGGATCCACTCAAAAAGTTGTATGAGACAACGAATCGAGAATGTGCTGAAGTGTTATATCTATGTATTTGGATTCTTAGCCCTTCCCCGATTAATTCTTGTTTGATTTTGTTAAATTTTTTTTCATTATCGTTAATTGTCAATTGTACATGCCGTATGACTTTATTTAATGAAATTTAATGTCCTTTGGGACTTCTTTTTTTAAAAAAATGAGATAATCTGTCAATTGAAATGGACTGGAATGTATAAATCTCGAATTGATATAAAACAAAACCTGCTACAACCTAACAATACTCGGTTAGAACCCGATGTCAACTCGACCAAAATTAATTCGAATCAGACCGACTCATTAATTATTTTCATTGATCCAAATCGACCCGCCGATGAAATGACCCACTTTCAACCTAACTCAATTTGACCTGCAACCCGATGAACCAGACCAATATAATCACCAACCCAATTTGACTCGTTACTCGAAAAACCAGGTCCATATAACAACTGACTTGATTATTAATAGGACTGATAGATATAAAATCAAATCCGTTATAACACAGGTTAACCCACTACCAAAATGAATAGTTTTAAACCAACTCGAGTATAACCTGAACCACTTACAACTCGAAATATTTATAACAAAGCCAATTTAAATCTGCACAAAATAAACTGAAATCAAACCAAACCTGATAATAATTTTAAACACAAAAACCGAATAGAACGCCCTATCATCCAATTGAACCCATTTCAAACCGATTCATATCAAATCGAACCGTTTAATCCCAAACTAAAATCCAACTGTCAAACTAATAAATTGAACTTTTTTGTATTCTATATTACTGTAGGTCATAGGACGGACTCCTATAGGAGATTAGGAGTATAGGACTACTATAAAACATAAAACACAATTACCTTTTATTTTTTAGAAAATTTTTAAATTACCATCCAAAATTATATCCATTTTCATAATAAACAATACCTTAATTTTTTATTTTATTTTACCACCCTTAAATTAAAAAACTACTCAAATTACCACTCATTTCAAAACTTCGGTGGATTTTTGTTATGAACCCACCCAACGCCTAGTAACGGCTATATCTAAGCATTACAATTAGTCATGTTTTCACTCCACCTCCCCTTAAACCAGTTTATTGAGTACAAAACAACCAAAAACCAAAAGAAAACAAATAAAAAAACTAAGAGCTTGCTGTTTGAATTGCCATTATTACTGATCATCTTTTTCTTGTCACCACTTGGGTGGGGCCCACATAAGAAAAATTCACTGAAATTTTGAAATTGGTGGTAATGTGAGCAGTTTTTTTAATTTTAGGGGTCGTAAAATAAAAAAAATAGACGGGTAATTATTTTGAAAATTAATAAATTTTTCAGTGGTAATTTATAATTTTATTTTATTATTTTACTAGATGAAACCCGTGCGATGCACAGGTTGATCTATTTTTTTTTTAAAACAATATTTTCATATTTATGTGATTACATTTGTTATTTTATTAGTTGTACACTTGTACGTAATATATCATTTTCTCCGTATTTGTTTTAAAATATTAGATAAACTTCATAATCTCAAAAGATAATATTTCATATTTAATTAATGTAACCATTAAAATCTCATTGGTCAATTATGCTTATGTGACACTTGAATTATTTATTGGATATAACTATAATTTATAATCTTACGTGGCACGTTAACTAATCTTAGGTGACATAATCCTATTGTAGCGTTTTAAAAAATATTAATCCTATGTGGCGCTCTAATAATTTTTTAAAAATAAAAATCCTATGTGGCGCTCTAAAATCTCGGGAAAAAACTCCCCTTTATATATATATATATACTAGATGTAAGCCCGTGCGATGCACGGTTTTTAAATATTTCATTTTGTATATATATTTTTTTTTTGTAATTTCTTAATATTTTTTGTTTTTATTTTCTATTATATTATTTTAACATTAATTTAAGGTAAAAATATTATGTTAAGTTTTAAATTATTCTTATTCAAATTGTAAAAATATTATGTTAAGTTTTAAATTATTCTTATTCAAATTTTACGTATATAGAACTTGAATATATAAATTGAAATAAATATTATCTCATTCATCGGATAGTTAGATAAAATCATTAAATCAAAATATATTTTTTAATTTCTAATTATTTGTTAAAATAATATAAATCCTAATGTAAAAGATAATGTAAAAGATAATTTTTGTTTTTTTTTTCATAATTTAAATCTTAAATTACTATTTTTTGTTTTCAATTCTCAAATTTCATTTGTTAATTTTTTCTTAAATGGCGAAAGAAAATTAAAATTCTAAATTAATTATAAATATAATTTTTCATTGGTTGAAATATTACTTTTGCTTATGTGTCGTGCGATGCACGAATTTTTATATACATTTTGTATATAAATATTTTTTTTGGTGATCTCTTACTTTTTTTCTTGCATTATAAGTTTTAAAATTTTGTATGAAAGTATCATATCATTAGATATTTACATAAAACCATTAACATCAAATGATAGTTTATATTTTTTAAATATCAAAATATAATTTTTAGTTTTTTTAAATAATATAAATCCTAATATCTAAAGATAATTTTTAGTTTTGTAACAAATAAAAATGATAAAATTTAGTGTTCTTAAATAATTAAAATCCTAATAAATTACTATTCGTCGTTTTTACCTACGCGGCAAAAATTTAAAATTTCATTCATCGCTTTTGTTTAGGTGGCGAGTGATTTTTTTAATTCTAAAATAAAATAAAAATCTAATTTTTGATTGGTCGAAAATATACCTTTTCTTATGTGGCACTCCCAATACTCTCCAAAAATGCCTATTTTATTTATATATACTAGATGAAGCCCGTGCGATACACGGTTTGTTTGAAGTTTTTTAATATTTTTTTTCTTGTATTTATGTGCTAATTTGTTACATATTTGGATAAAATTTCTAATATCAAAAGATAATATTTATATTTAATTAATTTAAACTTAAAAATATCATTCGTCTATTTTTCTTACATGGCATTTGAATTAATTAATTCTAAAAGAAATTAATAATCTCTTATTTAATTGGCTACCACTAAAATTTATATTCCTACGTGGCGCAATGAAAAAATTAAATCTTACGTGGCTCTCTAAAAACTCAGGAAAAAACTCCCCTATATATATATATATATATATATATATATATATATATATATATATATATATATATATATATATATATATATATATATATATATATATATATATATATATATATATATATATATATATATATATATTAGATTTGTTTACATTGATAGATCGACTGATTTTCTGGCCACTTCTGCTCCATTCATCTCCGCATTACTGGGTATAAATCTTGAAAATGCTGTTTTGTGGATGTCAAAAATGCCTACTTTATTTATATATATTAGATTTGTTATAAATTAAAGAGAAAGAGGAGAAAGTAGGGTAGAGAATAGATCAGTCAATATTATTCCATAGAGTGAGGATATATATACATACAATATAACTAGGGTTTGCTTAGATAACAATAAACCCGGGATCTAGAACATTCCAGAATGATAAAGGAGGATAATGGATATCCACACAATATTTCATAACACTCCCCCTTGGATGTCCATTATCGAAGAGTGTGCCTCATTAAAACCTTATTAGGAAAAACCTTGTAGGATAAAAACCTAATGAAGGAAAAAGAGTACAACATTCTTCGTAATACGCTTGAGATGCTGCCTCATTAAAAACCTTACCAGGAAAACCAGTGTGGGACAAAACCATGGTTAAGGGAAAAAGAGTGCAACGCTTATTTTCTCCCCCTGATGAATACAAAACTTGAGAATATCTAGTGCTGCAATGAATCCAATATGGCCTGGCTAGGTGTCTTCTCATATGACGCAGAATAGTATCATTCCTCGATCTTCGATCCTCCTAAACTGAAATAGCATCTTCAAGTCTTCACGTAAACATGTGAAGTGTCTTGATTTCACCATACATGTGTTTATCTCTAATATCATTATTTCTAATCCCTGTTCAATAGTTGATTTAATACTTATGCGGTTATGACTTCTGCTGGAAGTCGTTATTGATGATCATTATTTGATCAAACATTCTGTAATAATAATATGATGTCAAAACTTGATATTATCAATGTCGTTCTTCAATCTCATATGAATTATAATATGAGACATATAATTATATACGCTAACCATGGTTCTTCTGGACCATAAGAAAACATTCTCACGCATAAGTATTCCATTGATATTCTTTAGATGTTTCACAATTGACACAATAGCTCTCTTGCAAACATGAATAGTAAATCTCATTAACTCTCATATGCTCAAACTTCAGGTTGAGATGTCAATGATTTAGTCACATAGACTAAAAGTTTAATAATAATTACAATATTCAAAATATAATTTTTGTAGAGCTGGATATATAAATGCGCCGTACATAAGTTCTTCATGAACTCTTCTTCTTACATGATTCATAACATGCAATTGAATTGGCGTCATCAATAATTTCATCACAATTATAAGCCCACTATAATATAAATATTTCTTTCTCATTTTCCATCAAAGTTGTAAATATGTCTTACTATACTTTGAATGAACATTGACATACACCACAATTATTGTACAGAAAGTAATGCATGCAATATATATGAGATATAGAAAATATGATAACATATTAAACAAATTATACAATGAGTAATGCATCTAACAACTTCGAACATATGCAATGAATAATCCAGTAACCTATGACTCACACATGCATATGAACATACATAGGACTCGAAATAATGCAAGACACTGTATAGTGTGGATTTTAAAAATCCATATTTCATTGGACTTCTGGTCCATGATAAACTTTAATTATTATCATTATGTCGACATCAAAATGGACGTATATTTCAGATCCCTTATTCACTAGTCCATTATATCATGCATATGCATTATTTATCGGTTCCATCATATACCGGTATCATCATATAATTCCTCAAGGTACAATTTTAATTTGCATGTTATCTTGACAATGATATCTGAATACATTTTTCATATGTACCATCATAATTTTTCTTACATCATAGGCCATCTATTGTAATAATTCAAATATCTACACAGCTTCGTATCAAGGGTATATTATACACCTGGTATTAATATTTTATTACACTGTTAAAAATGTCAACTGCACTATCTTGCCATATATCACATCTTTATTTTGGAACCGATTATACAATCTACACTTCAGGTGTAGTGATTCAAGTATATACAATTGACAAGCTTTATCTCAATGTGCAACATATCTTGATAACATATGGACGAAATTTGGCTAGAAAACATTTCAAATTACCATTATATATATATAGGGATCATCATTTTAATTCTTTTTTTTTTTTTTTTTTTGCCAACTTACTCCAATTCTCCCCCTAAGTTGGTAAAATATCTCATATATAGGGGCATCACAATTCTTCACCAACTTAGTATACAAATTAAATTTGTAATAAAATTCATTTCATGGGAGGATCATAATCAACAAAATTTATCTCTCAAAAGAATTATATTAAACAAGTTTTTATCTCTTCTAAGAGAGCAATTTTAAATCATTATACATTGCATAACGCATATGTATTTATTATTAAATCTTTCATAATTTGTTCTCTTCAGGAGATCAATAATTCAACATCAATGGGGAGACATATGTTGTGCAATTGAATTTCCTAATTTTCCTATTTCTTATGTGCTGACATATAATAGCCTCAATCAAAAGAATTGTTATACAAGCATAAATCACTTGCTTGGAATTCTACTAAGTGGTGATCTTCTAGATCTTTAAAGACTTAAATAGTGTATTTGGTGAGCTTCTGGTCACCTGATAGTGGACAATAATATATAAATTATTAGGAAAAATTGCTCCCATTAATCCCAACTTTGCCTCGTCCGCCGAAAATAATCCCAACTTTCGTTTATTATCTATTGCACCCAACTTTGGGGGGTATTAATTTCTATTGCACCCAAATGACCTGCAACCGGTAAATCAGGTAAACATTTCTGATTTTTTTTTTTTGCACACGTGTCAACATGTAATTGGTTGAAAAAAATAGGAAAAAAAAATTAAAAACATAATTAAAAAAAAAAACCCCAACAGCCACCCTTAGCTTCTCCACCAGCCACCAGCACCACCATCACCACCATCAATCAAACCCCAGCCACCAAAAAGAGTTTCGAGTGGTGGTGGTTTTTCGCAGCCACCAAAACCCGTTAGAGTAGCCACCAAAATCCCAAATTCGCAGCAACCGATACCCTAAATCGGAAATTCAAGGGAGGAGTTTTTGGGGGTTTTCGGGTTTAGGAGGGAGACCGTGGTCGGTGCTGGTGAAGGGGAGTTCGATGATGTTGAGGTTGTCGGATTGACGGCGGAGATTTGCGGCGTTTAAAGGGGTGGTAAGGAGAGAGAGAGTGAAGGGTGTTTGGGAGAGAAGGCGGTGAGCGAGGTGGAGGAATGGTCGGAGGTGGCCTTGTGCTAAAAATGGCAGAGTGGGAAACCGCCTCAGGGGGAGGGGAAGGGGAAAGCGACGAGTGGGAAACCGTCGCCGGGGAAGGGGGAGAGGAAACCGACGCAGGGGAGGGGAATTAGCGCCGCCGTTTGGGGTTAGACTAGTGATTTTTGGGGTTGGCCGGTGGTTTTTGGGGTTGCTGGTGGCTGGGGTTTGATTGGTTTCCGGCACCAGGGGAGGGTTTTTTCGGGGGTGGGGGTGTTTTCCGGCGGGTGGGGGTGGGGGTGTGGTGGCAGCCGCTGGGTATGGGTGGGTTTGTGGGGTTTTTATTTTTTTATTTTTTGTTTTTTTTTTAAAAAAAAAAAATTTAAGCCAATCATACGCTGACACGTGGCTAGGTAACCTGCTACATCAGGTTAGATGACCTGTTGGGTGCAACGAAAATTAATACCCCCTAAAGTTGGGTGCAATAGATAGTAAACGAAAGTTGGGATTATTTTCGGCGGACGAGGCAAAGTTGGGATTAATGGGAGCAATTTTTCCAAATTATTTTGGTGAACTTTTGGTCACCCGTTACTCTTTAAATAAGAAATTAAAATCTATTAACTCTTGAAATTTTCATAAATACAAATTATTATGAATCATAATCGAAATAAAGCTCAATCTCAATGTTATGTCTTGCTATTCAATTCATTTCATATATCTAACATTAAGAGAGCGTCAGCACATTATCAAATGAAACTTCAGGTTTCCATAACGGGTAATTATTAAACCCGGATGGACTAATTTAATTATCACATCCAATCACTTTTCTAACTTTGAGCTTTGGTCAGTTTTCCAACACTAGTGATCACTTTATTAAACTTAATTTATGTATGGCCATGATATGATATGATATTATAACACCAACATGTGTTACTTTATACAATTGGCAAGACAATCAATTCATATTTTATCCAAAAATTACTCATACTCTACTGGAGTTTTGACTATAAACTTGATACATGTTAATCTTGTTGTATATTCCATACTCTTTTGGAGTCTCTTATATAATCATGGAATATAAGAATTTTACTAAAAGTTATTTCTTCTAGAAATGTAATGTAGTTTATCACTTCCTCAAACTGGTCATTGTCAATAGTGGCTCCTTTCCTTTTCGAAGATACTTAATTATCTTTAGATTTATTAATCTATCACGCTTCAGGCACGATATAGGTTCATCAGCAATTGGTGTTGTCCTTCTAGGACATCAATTTTAATTGGAGCATTTACAATTAGTATATGATCAATGACATTTATTTATATCCATCTTCAGGATGGTATCATTTCAAAATAGCATGTGGCCACTTCTATTAAATAAATTGTTGGTATTCAAGTTAATGTATATACCAAATTGACCATCAATATATTTTATTATTTATGTGCAAGGATTACATAAAATAATTGTAATCCCCCATATTTTCAATTTAATAATAATGTATTTATTTAGTATTTATTTTACAAATACTTTTTTATTTTTCTTATTTTATAAGTATGAATTTTATTTGAGGTAAAGTATTAAGATTTTAATTATTTTCAAACTAAAACTACTAAGTTGTGATTAGCCCAAACACTTAATTCCTCTTATTCAAGCCCAAATTGCAAGTTCCTACTCCTAATTCTACTTGGGTTAGGAATTTAGGCCCAACTTTTATAAAAAAAAAATAAAAAACCACCTTAACTCCTCTACTCCTCTTTCACGTGGGATTAAAGAAAAAAAAAAGGGAAAACCCTCACTCTCTTCATCCTCCTTCTTCACGACATTCAGCAAGAAAAGAAAAAAAAAAAAAACACAAACCTTGCACCGCTGCCCAGCACCGCCGCGCCGCCCAGCAGCCGCCGCCCCCCTGACCGCCGCGCCGCCCAGCAGCCGACCTCCCTCCCTGCAGTTCGCCTTCCTCCCTTCTCCTTCCCCCTATTTCTCTTCCTTTATTCTTGTTATTTTGATTTAAAGATTCAATTTTTATTTGATTTCAATTATAAAATTATTGTTATTAGGCTTTAATAGTATGTATAAATTACAAAAGATTATAAATTTATGGGTTTTAACATGTTTAAATTATTATATTAATTTTCAGATTTGGGTATGTATGAATTTAGGGTTTAAAGTGTTGATTTATCATGTTTTAAGGCTTAATAACGTACTAAACAAATTACTTAATTATTCTATGTTCAAAGTATGTCAAAGTATGATTATTTTGGTTGTATATTAATTTTCAGATTTATTAAAGTTTCAATTTTTATGAACAAGTAGTGTTAATTTCATGTTTTTATGCTTCTAAACCTATAAAATAATTATTGTGAGTATTTTGTGATTAAAAAAGCTTTGAACTTGATATTCTAACTTTAAAAATAATTTTCAGATTTTATACCTTTTATTTTGAAGCCTCTAGTTGCATTGAATTGATATATTCTTGGGTTTTTAACATACTAACTTGCTATATAATGACTATTTCAAGTAATTATGCTTATGGGGTTATTTTATATATTTAAAACAAAATTCCAGATTTAATTACCTATTTTAAAGTTGCTGTAATTTGATATAAAGCACTATATTTTCATAATTCTAACATGTAAACTTAAAGTTGGGATGTTATATTACTAACTTTGATTTTTGGGGACAATCTAAAGACTTTGTTTTGGTAATTTAAGAGGTTTTAAAGTAGTTTAGTATTGCTGTAATTTTAATTGCTTTGGTATTGATTTATTCCTAATTGTTTGGTTTAGGAGAGGACTTTGTAGAAGGCGACTTCTAGTTTTAAAGTGGCCAACCGGATTGTTTACACAAGGTACGTACAAGATACGAAACCTTGCTTGTAGGTGCATGTTTAAGGACGGATCGAGAACTTAGTATCATGTATAGGATTGACTGGGTTAAATTGTCTGGTTATACATTGTGAATTTCAAATGATGTGCACTAGTTTATAATGCAAGTATTATTTGTGCTTTATATATGCAAGGTGCGCTTAAAGGCAAAGGTATGTGATTGGTGTAAAGATCAAATTATTACTCGTTCAGGATTATGTAAACAGGATGAGTAAAGGAGAAATTCAAGTCTTGTAAGACGAGGTTAAGGTTTTGGGGTGCCTTATGCACTCAAGGTGTTTATACACCGAGGTAGTAATGGAATAATTAATAAATGTTGTTTGTCACTAATAAATTAAGAATCTAAATTGAGAATTTGCCATGTTTGATTGAATTGCTTTTGGGATGTTTGTATTGATATGTATAAGAGTCATCACTGAGTCTAAACCTGTAAATCACGTAAAGTGCAAGATGGATGAGCAATAAAACTCTGGAATGGTGCACATCTGGAGTAATGACAATCAGGGGTTGGGGTACATGGGGTATTAGCCATGTACTTTTATCGAGGCCGTCTGATCTACGAGTGTCTTCTTTCAAATATTATTTTTCTAAAACTAGGAGTTAGGTGAGATCTCATACTAACTACGGTCACGGAGTCGCGCCCGTGGTCGTTGGATGTTTATTGATGTTTCCGAAAGGAGGCATGGGGTTTTTCTTTATTGATGTTCCAAATGGGACATGGGTTGGACAACCTTGTCTATTGCTAAATCCAATGAAATAAATAAACGAGTCAGTTAATATTAATTAGTGAGGTCTTAATAAATTTGTTAATCGAGTCGTGAATTGAGTCTATATTTAATGATGCTTGTGCTTGAATATTAGTAGCATGTTAGGTATTTTCTCAATTTGTTTTCGCAGCTTGTATGTACTCAGCTTTGCTGACTGCGTGCTTTTGTGTGTGTCTTTCTTTGGTCATGGCCTTCGCCTTTCAATGACCCTGTGACAATCCAATTTTTACACTTGTAATATTGGGGAGCAGAATAACCACAGGTTCTTACACATGCAACATTCATCAGGGTTGTGGGATCTTGAGTAGAGAGTTGGTTGTTTCCATATTATTTATTTTGCAAAGTTTGAATTTATTTTAATTCGTTTTTAGTTGACACTAACTCTTTTGAGGTTGAAATTATTGGAACTCTGAATTTAATCACTTACTACTTTTCTTGGGTTTTGAATAAGGGCCTTAAAGGTTCCAACTTGTAATACTTATTTTGATTTAATTCCTTTGTTTTGAGGTTTATTTAAAACTGTTTTGGTTTTCCGCTGCTAATTTCTGAGATAGCCTTAACGTTTGAACACGTGGCGGTAACACACCAGTAATTCTCTTGAAATTGTTCAGGTTATATGCAGGTTTCTCACAGGTTTTTAAGAGAGATTTATTAGGGTGTTACAATAATGGAATGAATACAATCTCCCCCTAATCCTTGCATATGGGGCATAAAATGAATCCAACATTAAATCTCATCCAAATTTTAAGGCATAAATTCTTTTAGCAATGCATGTATCAAGCATAATAAAGTTATTTTTTATAAACTTGTTCTTACTCGTAACTCTTGCCCAATTATATTAATTTCTTATAAGAATGGGCATAATATATATATTTTACAAGTAAGTTTTCCACAATGTCATCCATCTCTTGCTCAAATAAATATTGTGCAATTGTGTTTAATACATAGATCGTATAACTTTTACATGAATTATATTCATCACGAAAACATGCATGTATCATCTCAATCATACAATTATTTCTTATTCATTTTCGGGTATAAGAATCTAGTTATCTATGAATCATTAATACTCACCCAAAGTGTGGTATGACTGGTATCTATAATAACCACCAAATTAAAAGACATTATGTCAACTTTTCTAAATTTTTGTATAGTATTATTTCATGAAATTGTGTTTATAAAATCACGTTAGTATGTAGTGGATATCTAAGCAACATGCTTTAGCTTTGTAGATCATGCACATTTCTTTGTATTATTCTTAAGGGTTTTGAGCCCTTTATAAGTTCAAGCTAGGCACTTTAAGTTTATATGTGTGAGTAATCTTTATAAATATAAGGAACTTCAGGTCCGCACATCATATTCAATTAACATTCATTCCAATAATCTAACTTCAAGTAGGTACATAATACTATAATTAAATTTAATCATACATCGATCAACATAATGTATATAGTATGCTTCATAATATTATCAACTTATAAGGATACTAAAAAAAAAGGAGAGATGAATATACATGCCATTTTATATAGAGCATTAACATGTAAGTTAATAGTAGTACACTATTTGTCTTATTTATTTCATGCGGAATTATAAGTATCCATGTAATATTATTATTAGCTCATCACAATGCAAACTACAACTTAAATTCAACGTCAAATAAATACTAGCATGATTTATGGTATCACCAAGTCATTTTGCATCTAAGTGTATTTCAACAGTTGTTTCTAGTAATATCAAGAGCAACAAATTCGAGTTTTGCAAATTTTGACATGATTCAATGATATAAAACAATATTATAAATTAGGAACTAAGATATTATAATAAATATATACTTTGCATATGCCAATTCAAGTTTCTATCAAAACAAAGTTCAAGCTAAGTATTGGCGTAAAAGATCTCAAATTTTGCAAGTTAATATTTGACAGTTATATAGCTATGTATATAAAAACTTTACCAAGAAGATAATTACACTATTCTATCTAGAGGGAATTAATGTTCATGAAACCACAACTAATTTAAGTTAGTTATCATAACAAACATGAAATCTCAACTAATAATATAGTATACGAAGCATTATCTTTCTGGTTGCCTAACTTATCATTCTAGTTTCCTAACTTATCATAATAGAACATAGCATCGTAAACATTCGACTCTAAAACTCAATACAGTAATATTGCAGGACCTATATTTCATCGTCAAACTTTAATACGAAACGAAATTCCATGGGTATTTATTCAATAATGTTAGCTCATTAAAGTTTCTGGCTTAAAAAGAATTGACGTGTGATGGTCATTCAAGGTGTAAAAGGTATGCAATCAAATAATCAAATAGAGAATTGCAAATACATATATTGATATATGCACACATATGACACGGGGTATATGATCACCAATATATAATCAAATTTATAGAATTGTAAAAGTATATATAAAGATACAAAATATCCATGAATGATCAAAACAAATAATCCTATGACAGCAAAATATAAGGCCAATAATTATGTCATTAATTTGATCAATCACAAAAGTAAGCGACATTATCTAAAACTATTGATTTAATGAATTCAATGACCCAAATAAATAATAGTATTATGCAAAGAACTTGTAACGTATAGTGACTATTAATACAAATTAAACTATAGCACTAAAAATCAATACAAGTTAGGCACATTGAATCACAGTGCATAAAAATTATCGGTTGTTGTGAAGTATAACTTATTCAATCCAACTTGCATACATATTTATATATCTACACCGATCTGGGAAAATCAATTAATAATTATGCATAATATGAAGTATATGCGTACCTTTGTTTATCCTTGATATATATATAACTATAATCAAACGTGTGTATTCGTATTGTATGCTCAATAGGCTAGAGTGTTGCTGATAACGTGTTATAAATAAAAGAGAAAGAGGAGAAAGTAGGTACAGAATAGATCAGTCAATATTATTCCATAGAGTGAGGATATATATACATACAGTATAACTAGAGTTTGCTTAGATAACAATAAACCCGGGATCTAGAACATTCCAGAATGATAAAAGAGGATAATGAATATCCACACAATATTTTATTATTTTATTTTTATCATAGTTGGATCCGATTTAACCGAACAAACACCCGGCTACTAAAGCAACCCTAGTAGGGCTTCTCTATATAAATATTTCCAAACCCTCCTACTTTCTTTGCCGCACACTTACTCCGTCATTCAAACTTCTCTAATTAATCATTCCTTAGTATTCTCTCAAAATTATTATCTCTAATTACGTGAAATCCAATAAATAAACGCATCTTCGACTATGATTTTCTCTGCTTAATCAAATCAACAGAGAAATTACAATGAGATGCAACATCCATTGTACCTCTGGACGTGCAATTCCCTTTTTTTCATGGGATTCTTTTGCAACTTTCTCGTAGGTTCTACAATTATTTTATTTATTTAATTTTTAAAAATTTGTTTTTCAAATTCAATTTTTGTTAACTTTTTATTTTTGCTCTCGATGATGATTCAATCAATGCTTTAACCACACCGAAGGAAGCGTAGTATTTGTTTGGTGATTTCTGATCTTGAAATTTTGATCTGTAAAATATGCTTGGTTTCTTGGTTATTTTTGATGATTCTTTTCTCTAAAATAAGTGAGAAATTTATTTTTCTGGCTTATTTTAGAGTTAAGAGGAAGGGATTTCTGAGAAATTAATGCATATTTTTGGAGTTGAAATTTCTGTTGATTGGTTTTTGCCTTTCGGAGAAATGCTAATATGTGGAAAACCTTGGCCCTTTTCTGAGAGCAACTTTGATTTAGTTTTGCATTACTAGTTTAAATTACATTAACACGGTTTTTAATTCCATATTTAAAATGGGAGTACTAATTTTACCTAAATGCAGGACAACTTAATTTTTAGTCAAATTTATTTTTCCAAGCTTACCCTAATTTTAAACTTGCACCCAATAACTATTTACGAAGTAATTACCTCTTTTTTTTTTTTTTTTAGTTTTTTTAAATTTATTTTTAGGAAACTATTTAATTACCCTTAAAATATATACCTCATAGTCTTCAAACTTCAAGCCTTCAACCTTTCCTCTATAGACAAATTTTACACAGACCCAACCCCGTTCGTAAAATACTTCCAAGGCTTTCAGCTAAATACCGGCTATGATTTCCGGGCCTCTTCACCGCCTACCGGAATACAAATCCGGGGCCCTCTGCTGCCTACCGGAGTTCTTTTCCAGGGCCCCAGACTACCTACCGGAATTAATTTCCGCGGTCCTTTATTGCCTACCACTTTATAACTTTTTTTCATCTTCGTTATATGACGGAGTTGAATTAATTGTTTAAAAATTCTAACTTTAGAATCGAAAACACAAAGAACATATACCCACAATAATGGAAATTAATTATTTGGCTTCTCACCAATCACCATAACATTTTTATAACAGCTTGTTTCGGCTTTGCGTCATCTAATTATCAAATAACCAAAAGATGAGACTTTAAAAAATTGAGCAACATGAAGCTTTTAAGCTTGTTCTTAGTTGTAGTAGTGTGCTCTGAATCAATGGAGATTGGAAAATATGAGATGAATGGAGCGAGATTCTTATTAGTAAAGGAGAATTAAATTAATTTGGGTTTATAAAAGGGTAGTATAGTCTTTTTTTTTTATATTTAAGTGTTTAAAATTAGAGGTTTTTAAAACTGACTCAATCGAAGACTAACTACTTGACTTGAGCCTGAATATCCCGGATTGAATCTGGCCTAGAATTTCTCAATTTGTTTTAATTTAGTTTTTTGCATTACTAGTTTAAATTACATTAACACGGTTTTTAATTCCGTGTTTAAAATTTGAGTTTTTAAAAACTGACTCAATCGAAGACTAGCCACTTCACATGAGCCTGATTAGCCTGGATTGAATCTGGCCTAGTGACTCGAATTGATATCTCTATTTAAAAAGAATGGGACTTATATTACTCATTATATTATGTTTTTAAGTCTAAAAGTTAAAAATTGGCGATATACAGTAGCACATAATTTAAGTTACAGTCGGATGGACAGTAGCACAGAACGCCCAGTAATATATTAATTGCTTACACGCCTCTAAACTAACGCCTGAATTAGGCTAATTAATTGATTGAAATATATTGAGAGAAGCAGAGATTTAATAGTGAAAAAATGGTATTTATCAAAATATATAAGTATTTCTTAATGTGGTTAACTAAATAATTGGTAATGGTACATAAGAAATTGGTAATTGTTTGCAAGAAAATTGATTACAGTGTTCATCTCTTCTCTGTTTGTGTTTTATTAATTGGACATAGTAATGCTCTTCTGTCAATGATAATAGTGGATCATGAATGTCGAAGTGTCTTCCTTGCTGAAGGTGTTCTTTCAGGAGGTGGTGTAGCATTCGTCCCTGAAGGTGTTGTTTCAGGAGGCGGTGTTTCGTTCTTTGGAGCATTCCTTGCTGAAGGTGTTGTTGTTTTAGGAGTTGGTGTTTCGTTCTTTGGAGCATTCCTTGCTGAAGGTGTTGTTGTTTTAGGAGTTGGTGTTTCGTTCTTTGGAGCATTCGGAAATAAACTTGTGAAGAGCTTATTAGCTAGTACAGCATTGGCGGCGTCTGAGGGATGGAAAGCATCCCAAAAGACGTAGTCCTTCCTGTTTTTGCACACTTTAGAATTCGGCAAGCATAGTCCCCCAATTGATGTATCCACGTTACAGCAAGATGTATTCGATACCTTGAAACCTTGAAAATAACCCAGAACGATGGTTTAGTACAAGTTCGATAATCTAATTGTGATTTAGGACTAAAAGAGTACGTGATTAGTCGAGTTTACCATAAGCTTGTGGGCTTGTGATGAGTTCTTGCACGTCTTGGTAAGTATCAGCAAATCCAAATTGTGCACCCTCGAGGTGTTGGTTCAAACTCAGGACTAAATTTTGTACCTTACTATTAAACTGTTGTACCCATTTGTTCACTTGGGTTAGGCATGTTCCTTGCTTTGATTTCACCCTCTGCGAGGGTATGCAGCCCAAGGGGCCGAGTCCATGGAAGATTACTCTTCGAGCACCCAGTTGGTGAAGGGTCTGATAGTAAACCATGTTAAGCTACAGTCAGCGAGTATTTGATATAGTAACTAAGTTTTTATGGTTATGTAACTTATACTCAGATTGATCATACTGAGTTTTATAGCAGAAGGAGAGGGTGATTACCGTAAGTTGGTTCCCTAATGTAGCGATTAGGAGCTCTACAAACTCATCATGGGAGTATTGCTGTCCTGCTACCATGAATGGTTGCAAGTAATTGTTGACATAATCATTGCTTCCTGTAAAATTTCGCAAAGCCTTAACATCAGTTTGTGTGCCTTAACCTCAGACTGACCTCAGTGAACCAGGAGTGATTTCGATCTTTTACCTATTCCAACAAAGTAAACAGCTTTGTTTAAGAGCTTGTTTGCAGCTGCTTCTCCTATCTTAGATTTAATGGCTAATGTCGTGTTCCCAAGTGCATTGATTTGATCATCAAATGTTAATCTTTGTATCTGAACAAAAAAAAAAAAAAAAAAAAAAAAAAATGAAAAACAGAATTTATAAATGTAAATCCCAAAGAAAATCTTAACAAGCTGCATAAAAGCAGTGGGTTCTTACAAAGTAAATGCCAGTATCATTGAGAATTCCTGCTCCCCCAGATGCATAATTCACTCCTTTGAGCAATCTATCGTCGTTTGGAGATAGGGAAAGATATGGTGGTGGTGATTGGATTCCGAGTTTCTCAGCTACACCATCAGGAAAAAAAAAACTAATTAATCAATCATCTAAATATTATGTACATATTAAGTCTAACAGACATCAAAGTCATATCATGAATTGAGCTTTTGTTAAGTATATTACATATTATGTCACCAATGGTTCTTCCATTGGTGAACCTTCCAGTTGCTTGGCCACCCTCGTAATCAATACCATACCAAGGGTAGTTGGACTTGGCTAGAGAGTATTGCAAGTAATTGTTATTGCCAACTTCAGTCAAGGAATCGCCAAAGATAAATGTAACCAGCTCCTCCCCATCAGTTGGTGTCGCGGCAAAAGCTGTAAACACTAATAGGTCTATAGCCACCAAGAAAGCTAATGCCAATCTAAGTAACAATGCCATAGATTCGTTTATGTCGTTAGTATATATCTACACTTAAGATGCATACAATAAGTAATTGAAGAAGGGTTTTATATACATACAGCATTGTTTAATGGTTGGTGTTCTTTCTAACCAAGCATGCATACAATTATGTCCATTTCTTTAAGATTTTCTTTATTAGGTGAATTTTGTCAAAACAAGAAAAAAAAGATCTAGCAGATTATAGTGTCAGGAAGATTCTGAAAATAGTATTGAGTGAGACAAGGTTAAGCTTTGTTAGAGTGGTTGTTACTTAGTGTGAAATGGCAGTTGGCCAACTTAGTTTACAATTGTTTAGTCTGTTTTTTTAGGTATTTGTTCTCCAATAAGTTGTAGTATTTGGTGCCATAAAGGGTATATACTGGTACAACGGTGGAAATTGAGCTACTCCTTGGATGGTTAGTCTTCTTTTGGTTTGCTTCTTTCTAAGGGATTGGTATTGGTATTGCCTTGTCAAAACAACAATGTTACAAATAAATTTTCTAATTAATGTGCTACTTATGTTACCTTTGAGACGAATATCGAATCGATTGGTAAAATTTTGTCTCTAAGTGATGTTAACATTTACTCTTTTCCCATAGATTAATAAAAAAAGTATTAATGCCATGAGTGGGTGTAAGAAAAAAGGTGACTAAAGTAATAGGAAAGTGTAAAATAAATTAGCGTAAAAAAATAGATCAATAAAGTATTCCCAGTACCTTCCCGTCCCTTTTTGTTTGCACAATTTCACTTTTCACGATTATCAAGACACGTCATAAATTATAAATTTTGATATTCTAAAAAAAACATTGAATTGAGTTCAATAAATTTTCAGATGATATATAATATATAGTAGACAATTTTGGTTTAGGCTTGGAATCGACTCCTTAGCAGATCCTATTCCCCCCGGCCCCCTAAGAGATATTTTTTTGTTATGACACTCGATCTTAACTTAGTTCTTGCTCCTAAGCAAAAGTGCAAAACCATCCCATCCCCATAATGACATCAAAGTCAGACAAGTTATGCTGGAAAAGATTTGCAGATAACCCAATTCCATCTATGCTAATAGGAATGTCCTCATATAGCTAGAGACCTACAAAGTATAACTTCTCCCAAGGGTATGACTATGTTAGCTTTGACACGATAATGTGCGTTTCAATGCATACTTATTTACAAAAGAGGTGGCTATAAAAGAATAATGAAAAGCTCCAAAATCAACAGGCAATAAGCATGTAGGTTTAGAGTTAACAAGAAAAGTACCCGTCACAGTATTGTCTTCAACATTATTCTAGCCATTTTTGTTTCCTATAACATTGACATTGTTGTTTTGGCCTTTATTACATCCTTGAGCATTACTGTCACCTTAGCCTTGACCATTGTTGTTGTTGAAGCGATTATTATATTTAGGATCTTACTAACGAACGCCCCCGGGCGTTGGATAAACATTTAAAATCTTACCTAAAGTGGTATTAATTTGGGAAAGCATGACAAAATCATGCGTCTATCGGTGTAATTAATGTTAATTTTAATTTACTTTTTCTACTTTTAACTAGTTTATCCAACGCCCTCGGGCGTTCGTTAGCATTTGCCTTATATTTAAAATTCTCTCCATAACCACCTCCGTTGTTCATTAATCATTATTATTACCTTGACCCATTTGACCTTGCCCTTGATTGGCATTCTACTTCTTGGACAATCGCGTGTCTTATATGACTAGGAATTGGGACACCTTAACAATTGTACCTTGAATGAATCTTGTCGTACATTCTACAAGGGCGAGATCCTTGTTAAGTACTCGTATGTTTCCATTGTCCCCAAAAATTGATGCGATTGTTATTTTTGTAGTAATAATCTTGCTTGTAACCTCCACCACCGCCATTATTATTTGGGGGCACCCCAGTTGCTCTTCTTGAGAAACAAGAAGAGTTTCGCTAGTGGCAATTGTGTAATAAAAACGCTTTGGGAATTGTAAAGAATTGGTATTTTAATCTGAATAATTGCTGACTGTAAGTTTCACTGAAGCTGGTGAAGTGGACCATTGTAGACGACGTTAGATGGTGAAGTTAACGACGTCAAGATTATCGTTAAAACCGAAGTAACTCAGATTCCAGATTTGAAGGTGGGCTTCCATTGCAACACCATTGGAGCTTCGTCTTTCACCTTCCTCTTTCGTCACACCGACAACAACCATCGACACCATCTTCTTCCACTATCGTCTAAATCGTCTCCACTGACGACAACCACCATTTTCGGCGGCGAATATAGGCGGCTTTGCCGCCAAAATCAAATTAAAAACCCTATAAGAAAGGGTATCATTTATGGCATGGTCAACCCAAAGGGTAAGGTGACCGTCCTCCATTGAAGCTTCGTCGGCAAATCTCGAATTCCTCCATTCAAACTCGAATGCCTCCATGAATGGCGGCTTCGCCGCTGGAATTTAACGAAAACACCCTAAATAAAATATTGAAATTAAGGGTATGTTTAACCCTTAATGGATAGGTGTTTGACACTTGTGGAGCTTTCCCTCCTCCATTGAAGCTACTATGTTTTTGGGTTGTCTTAGTTTTGAGAAAAAGATGGATCTCTATTCCAAGTTAAAACAGTAACTTTTTGTCAAAATCTAGGCATAAAAGCAGTTGCTAGTGATAATATGCAGTCATATGAAAAAGTCACTTATACCCCCACATTCTTGCAAAAACAGACCAATTTACCCCCTTAAGAAACGCTCCTTGTTTCTCAAGAAGAGAAACTGGGAATTACCTTTATTATTTCCTCTTTGTTTGATAAAATTTTGAGCGTGTTTTGGATTATTTGTGATCTAGTTTTTATTGCTCAAGTGATGGCTCCAGTCATCTTTCATGATAGGGATCTTCAACTTATCAACCTACGATCATCAAAGTTCAACAACGGACTATATTCAATTATAAATAATTTTCAATTTATGTTTCTTCTTAAGCAATAATAATGCAATCAACTTCTATATTTGCAAATTTTCAAAATAATGCTATCCTTGGATTTTACTCCAACAAGTTTACAATGATTTGGGAGATGCACTATCATTTGTGAGCACGTAGATTGACCTTAAAATTTTGAGTGTGTTTTGGATTGCATGGGAGACACATTACCATTCTTAAGGCACAACATCTCTAAGCTCGTGCTTGCTTATGGTTACCTCATAAAGGACCTATTCCTTGTTAAGGTCGTGCTTGCAACATCAATACTTGCTTATCTTATCTTTGTTTCCATGCATCTAGAACTCATCCCGTTGCTTGTCTAAGTACTTTGTATTTTCTTGATTATAATCTAACGATTTTTCACTTAGATTTTTTATATGATTGGTATATTATACTTGCCATGCTCGAAGCACACAAGTCATTGTGGCGATTCAATAACGTAACATAAATAATGGATTCAATTGCAGAACTAATTCCTATTTAATCCCATTCATGTAACTATCTAGTTTCACAAGATTCAATTCCTAGTCTTGTTAAACAATTTGCAATATGATATGGTTGAAAGTCTCATCTAGAATCTTTTATGTTTACCTTAGTATGTATTGTTCCTAGATTTATAATAATTAAGTTCAACTCACTTAGATCATACATATGGGTCGAATCTTTTCAAAATCTTTCATGTTTAACACAATAAATACCTTTACTTGTTCAAACATTTTATTAAGTCTATCTAATAGATGTTAATTCTCACTATGTACTAATTAAGTATCGTCTAAGCTTGGTTCATTATCAATAAATACTTTCAAATCTAAGCAATTGTATGTCAATTTGCAGTGTAGAGCTCTATACTTCATATTATTGGACATAAAAAAATCGAATTTTTCTCCCACTAAACTTCTTATCTATGAAAATTTCTATATTTATCAAGAAGACAAACTTCTTATTAATTTCATGAGAACATATTCCAATTCCTACATGCTTACCTCAAACCACCAATGGATTTCTTGAGCTCGCTTCCTATAGATAAACAAAACCCTCATGCTTTGTCCATAATTTCTTCTAATATCCCATCTAGGAAGACCAATTTAACATCTATTTTGCCATATTTTTTATTCTCAATGATTTCTAGAATAACAAAAAAAAAAAAAAAAAAAAAAAAAAGCATTCTAACTAGTGAATATGTTTCATTGAAATCAACGCCATGAATGTAATTGCAACCTTTTCACAAATCTAGTTATGTATGCATATACATTTTCATATTTGTTAGCTTTTGTTTTGAAAATATATTTGCAATTGATGAGCCTTTACCCTTCATGCAAATTAATCAAGAATTCTAAACCTGATTTTCAAATATGGAGTCTATTTCATATGTTATGTGTAGACACCCATGTGTGTCTCCCCAAAATCAAACCCAGTGATGAATACCTTTCATTTCATTTGATTATCGAACGAGGTGAAAGTGTGAAAAGTCTAGTGATGAGGATGTTTTCTTAAAATATCTCTTCTTTCTGTTTTTGAAATATTTCTTTTCTTACCCTATTTATGAAAAACGTGAATTTCAGTTTATTTTGGTCCATGATATGGGTACAATAATGGTGTAGTTGGACGGGGCTTGAAAATACCTTTCCAACGATATATTATAAGCCCAATTCCGATGAATAATGAGTAAGTTATGGCCAAAATACTAAACTGGGCCCGATTTGGTTCTTACATACGACCCAATGATCTAGAGGAAGGCCTAATATTAATTATCATTCCTAAAATTATTAGGATTGATTATAGTATTCTAGAATACTCTATAAGGTTATTTTAAATCCTAATGGAGTTAGGATTGATAATTATGTTTCAAAGAGTTTGAAATTGAATAAAACTACTCCTTTTAAGAATCCTTGTTTTGTACGAGATGGAATATGTTCAGATATTATTTTCGTGCCTCATAATCTTTATCTGAATATTATATGGTTGGATAGATATTGAAATTATCTTTCCAATGATATTATTATAATATTAAATCCAAGCTATAGCGAAAAAGATATGAATGGGATATGAAACTCTGTCCAAAACTGATACCCTTCCACTATTTCGGCTATATTGTTTTATCTACAAAATATTTTAATCTTATTCTAATTGGGTTGGAATTTAGACTTCAAGAGCTTTCTAACGACATATTATATGCCTTATTTGGACTTCTGGATCAAAAGATATGATAAAAACAAAATCCGTAAAAATTGTCCTGCATCGCCGGATGACGGGCTTGTCGCGCAGTGACAAGCCCTGTCACGCGGCGACAAGGGCAGTTGCGGCGACATCGTCGTGTTTTATTCTTTTGTAAACTCCAATTCTTTTTTATCATATCCGGACTCTTTTCATTATAAATAGTGTCCTTAGACCTTCATTTTTAATCATCAATGCTTCATCAATTCTCCATCTAACTCTCACCAAGTCTCATCAAGAAAATCTTGATACTCTCTCTCTCTATCTCTCTCTCTCTCTCTCTCTTTCTAAGCCAACCTTTTTACAAACAAAATTCCGCATTCACAAGATCTAGACACACCTAGCCAAGTTCGAAGTTGCCTTCGCCCTATATGTGAAAGGTTTGATATTTCTGAGGGTTTGGCTCCAAATCTCTATTTCAATTATTTAATTTAATTGTCTTGATTTAATATTTTCCTTTAAGTTACTAACGTGTGTATTTTGTTATTAGAAAGAGGTACGAGGCATGTAAGTAAGTACTTTAATTGTTTTAATTGATATTATGATATAGAAATCATGCTTAGATTGTTATTTTGATTCCTAGTATCAAGTTAGGATGTTTTTATCTTCATAGTATCATGTTTAGAATAAGTTCCTTATATCAAGTATGATTAAAATGATTCTTCCTATTTTCTTTCTTAATATCTTGTTAGTATTATGTTAGGGTCAAAGCTTTGATCTTTATTGTTTTGTGACATGCTAGGTTTGTTATTAATCTTGTTAGTATCATGCCTAGGATCTTGCTATTATTATGCTTTATTTTAAACATGAACATGATTATTTTAATTATGCTAGA
Organism: Chenopodium album; assembly: GCF_948465745.1. Classification (NCBI taxonomy): domain Eukaryota; kingdom Viridiplantae; phylum Streptophyta; class Magnoliopsida; order Caryophyllales; family Amaranthaceae; genus Chenopodium; species Chenopodium album. Next base: position 21,198,852 of record NC_137841.1, on the reverse strand, counting down.
CCTCTAGGAGATAGCTTGTTGAGCTCTTTTGATTGCATTGTCTATTTTCCCTCGCAATACTTGAATTAATCAATCTCCAACCCGATTAGTGTGTGTCCATTACAAGAATATGTGGATCCTTAATCCCTAGTGTCTTGATATATTGGTTTGCTTTGCTGATTAGTTGAATTTAGATAACCTACACTACCTCTTATACTTCAAAGTAGCTTGACATTGACCATAGCAAACTTCCCTCCATTCCTAGTGGTTCGACCCGAACTTTCCATATTACTAGGTGTAGGTTTGGTTATAAATTTAGTTTGATTGGAGGAATTTCAGTTTCAACAACCTAGAATCCACCCTCCATCATTCTTCGCCCTCCAAGGGCCGTTGGTATTGGAGGAGAGCTTTATTCATGCTACTGACCTCTGCTCGTCCAGCCATCAGTTAGACTCCAAGAAGTTTGACAAACAAAAAGTGAGTCGGTCTGCTTAAACGGCTTAGAAAGCTGATGAAAGCAAAAAGAGGAAAGAAGTTTGGGCGGTTAATGAGCCTGATCAGTCGTCCAAAAAGAAAAAGAAAGAATTAAAACGGTATGTCCCGAGGTGTGAGTTTAATAAAGACTGCCACTCCATCCTCATGGAGATAAAGGACCGGCTGAACATTGGGAAGCTGAATCCAATGAAGAGTTTTGTTCATTCATGGAACAAGAACAAATATTGTCTCTTCCATGAGGAAGTCGGCCATGACACCAACGATTGCTATATTCTCAAGCGAACGTTGGACCGTCTGGCTGATAAGGGCGTGCTGAAGTCCTATGTCTTGAAGACCAAAGCGACTGCCAAGAAAAATCCGGGACAATCATCTAAGACTACCCAGCCTACTAGTAGTTTGGACACCGACAAGGATCCAATCTACACCATAGCAGGCAGATTTGCGAGTAGTGGCTCGACTATCCGGGGCACCAAGGATCATCTGAAGAAGATGATCCACTCAGTTGATGATGGACATGCGTCTACCAGTGGTACATTCCCAGACGTGCTCATCACTGATAAGGATCAGGGCAAAGTCCGCCGACTGCATGACGACCTGGTCGTCATTGAATGTGAGGTCGCCAACCAGCTTGTTGGACCTCATCAGCTACAAGTGTTTGTCCAAGCTGAGCTATAAGCTGGACAACCTGCACGACGTCTCCCATCCACTCGTTGTCTTTGGGGGAGGGGTCGTGCACCTAGTCGGACAAATTAATTTACCCATCCGGCTGGGGCAGAATGGAAAAGAGCGACATATCATCGTCTGGTTTTTGGTGGTTAAAGAGCTGACCACCTATAACATCATTTTGGGCCGACCCACTCTAAACGAGTGCAAGGCCGTCATCATCCCATCTCTCATGCTTCTCAAGTATGAAAAGGATGATGGCTCTGTTGGCTCCCTTGTAGACACCTAAAAATGTCTCCCCAAAACCAAACCCGATGATGAACAACCTTTCATCACCGTTATTGGTCGGATTGAGAATTTAATTTTTGGAGTGATTAAGTTCATATTCAATCCCAATATATTTCATAAGCAAAACAATTCCTAGCCCATTTCCCTAAACCATAACTTATTTTCCTCTTTTCGTGCCTTCAAACCCAAAATAATTTATTTCATGTCTTTTAAAATCATTCATTTTGTGTCCTTTTTATAAAAACGTTTAGTCCACTTTATTTTGGTCCATAATATGGGTCCTATGATTTAATAATTGGATGGGGATTTAAAAGAGCTTTCCAACGATATATTATAAGCCCAAATCCGAGTTAAAACGAATAAGTTATGGCCAAAATACTAAATTGAGTCCAAACCTAACCTAAGCCCACCTTACCTACGACCCAATGATCATGTGGAGGGTCCAAATGATTTAATACCATTCCTAAACCAATTAGGATTAATTGGAAGATTCTATAAGTTTCTAAAAGATCTTAATTATCCTTTTGAAAATATAAGATTAAAGAGTTTAAAATTGAATAAAACTTTTCTTTTTGAAAGTCCTAAGCTAATTCTATTCGAATTGAAAGACGTTCAAAGATAGACAAATATTATTTTTGTGACTCATAGTTTTTATCCAAATCTTAGATGATTGGATATCCCTTGAAATTATATTTCCAATGATATATTATAATATCAATTCTGAGATATAACGGAAAAGATATGAATGAAATGTCAAACTCTATCCAAAACTAACACCGTCCAACTATTTTGTCCATATCTTTTATTCTACAAAGGATTTTAACCTTATTCCAATTGGGTTAGAATGTAGACTTCAACAACTTTCCAACAACGTATTATTTATCTTATTATAATTTCTGGATCAAAAGATATGATAAAAACAAAACCGCAAAAACTGATGTCGTCTATCACAAGAGTTTTATTCCGATTCGAATTCTTATCTTTTCTTGATTCTTCGACCCTTCTTTTTCCTTATAAATAGAGGTCATATCTCTCCCTTTTCAATCATCAACAAGCTTGATCATCAAATCCTTCTCTCTTTCTCTCTTTTACACCAAAAATCATTCTCTTCTCTCTCTTTGTCATATTCTAAGCGTTAAACCTATATTCTTAATTGCACCATTCTTCTTCTAAGCACTACAAGGAGTCCATACTTAACCCGAGGTTCCGTCCTTAAACCAAGGCGTGAAAGGTAAAAGAAATTGAGGGTTTGGACCAAATTAAATCTACATTTATTTAATTTAATTTTCATTTGATTTACATTTTTTATTGAAGTTACTAACAATTTATTCATGATGTAGCAATTTAAAGGAAGGCGCAGAATGTGAGTAATTAATTAATTTAATTACTCTTATTTATTCTTATTGCTAGTATCATGATTAGGTTACTTTATTATTTGATTTGGCTAACGCTATTATTGTTAAATTGCTTTCAATATTAATGCTAATTCTATTATTGTTATAATGATCACCATATTGCATGTTTAAAGGGAATATGTAATTGAAAATCACGCCTAATAAGATAATTTGGACGACCGGTTTAGGTTCCTTTTTAATCTTGTTGTTTAATAAAGTGATCACGATATTTTAGAATTATATGTTGCATTAATATTCAACCAATTTAGTTTAATAATAGTTTGGAGCAAATTGAATATTTTGTTTGTATGCCTTTGAGACCGCAGGAATCACTTTTCACAATAAGAATTGAGTAGAGGCCAATAAGGGAAAATGTGACTCCATGACTCACTTTGTACCATCATCCCCGATCCTCCTTTCGTGGTTCCAAACCATATGGGGTTAGTAATCTCATGGATTATGAATGGGGTGTAACCTTCACGGGTCAATCGTTGTTGCCTATCGTTGTCCCTTATCGTGGTTGCCTTTTTATGATCCGTGAACGATTTACAAGTTCCTTAAAAACTTGTTGGCGGCTCCCTACTTTCCTTGTCCCTAATCGTATATGTCAATTCCCAATTCCTATGAGTGCTTAGCATATTCATAACATGCTTAACGTAGGCCCACTTTAAACGACGCCTACATCAACAGGGATCAGAAGACGACAAGAGAGTGTTACGTCTCAGACGTCAAACTTACGACTCTGCAGCCGATCAGCCAAATGAGCCAATAGACCCTGAAAATGTAAAGGACACCGACCCAGCCCTACCAGTAGCTAGAAAGAAAATAAAAGCTGATTAGCTGGTGAAGGTGATGAAAGAGAAGAAATATCAATCACTGACCGAGGAACGGTCATATGAGCTCCGTCCCCATCCGGCTGATGAGCACATTGATATTCCTCTAGACGACAGTGGTTCAGAGCGAACTGTTAAGGTGGGGATGACTGCCTTTGAAAGGTTAGGTGCAGACTTGCGTCTCCTGCTGAAAGAATTCAAAGATATCTTTGCCTTTGAAGTGGAAGAGATGCTAGGCATCAGCCCGGATCTCGTTGTCCAACAAATCGTCGTGGATCCTAAAAAGAAGCCCATCCGGAAAAATAAAATAAATCACGACGAGGAAAGGAGTTAGGCGGCAGCTGCCGAGGTCAGAAACCTGTTAGACGCTGGGTTCATTCGGCCATGTAACTTCCCTGATTAGGTTGTAAACGTGGTGCTTGTTTAGAAGTCGAAAGGTACCTATCGCATGTATGTAGATTACACTGATTGAACAAGGAATGTCCAGAGGACAGTTACTCGCTTCCTAAGATCGATAGCCTGGTTGACTCTACAGCTGGGTACGCCTTGATGAGTTTAAGGATGCCTACTCAAGCTTCCACCAGATACCCCTGTGGAAAAACATCAAGAGAAGGTGGCTTTCATCACCGATCAAGGGTTATTCTGTTATACGGTCATGCCATTTGGCTTGAAGAATGCGCTGGCTACTTTTAAAGGGATGATTAATACAGTCTTCATTAATCAAAATGGGAGAAATGTAGAGGCGTACATTGATGACATGATAGTCAAATCCAAGCTACAGACGGATCACCTTGCTGATCTCCGAGAAACATTCACCACACTCAGGCGGCATAAGGTCATGTTAAATACCCAAAAGTGTGTTTTTGGTGTTGAGTCTAGGAAGTTTCTCAAATTCCTGATTGATCAAAGGGGGATCGAGGCTAACCCCGAGAAGATACAGGCGGTAATTGACATGAAAGAACCCCACACTGTCAAGGAAGATCAGAAGCTCACCGGTTGCCTAGCAGCGTTGGGGAGATTCCTCAGCTGGTCAGATGATAAATGCCTTTACTTCTTCCAAGCATTTAGGAAGAAGACTAGATTTGAATGGGGAGATGATGCTGAGGCGGCCTTTCGAAAATTGAAAGAAAATTTACACTCCTTGCCAAGGTTTGTTAGCCCTCTGCCCAAGGAGACGCTTTACATGTACTTAGCCGTCTTAGATTGAGACGGTATTCAGCTCCTGGTCTATTTCATTAGCGATGTGCTCATAAATGCTGAACTGCGGTACTCAATGGTTGAAAAATTTGGCCTCGATATCTACATGGATATTAAGAAGTTGAAGGCTTACTTCTTGGCACATCCGGTTGTGATCTACACAGATCAACCCCTCAAGCGGCCAATGACAACCTTGGAGTCATTCGGCAGAATGCTAAAGTGGGCTATTGAAATGAAAAGTCTTGAAATCACATATGAACCAAGAAACGCAGTGAAGGGTTAGACGTTTGCCGACTTCATTGTTGAAATGACAAGGCCGGTTGCTCCGGACAACCTTGATTAGGTTTAGAAAGTGTATATAGACGGGAGCTCCACTATGAACGGTTGTGGTGTAGGCGTAATCTGTCAGACTCCTAAGGGAACAAGTATGAATATGCACTACGGTTGAAGTTCCAAGCCTCAAACAATGAGGCAGAGTTTGAGGCCCTGCTAGCCGGCATCCGCATGTGCAAGGCGGCAGGTGCAACAAAATTTACGCCTTCTCTGACTCTCAGTTGGTCGTTGGCCAATACCATGGTGAATATGAAGCCATCCATCCGGCAATGATCACATACCTTCAGGCGGTCAAATTTGAGGATGAGACACTTGAAGAATTCCGTCTAAGTCAAGTTCCCAGGCATAAAAACAATCAGGCGGTTGCTTTGTCAAAATTGACATCTTCCGCCTCTTGTGATACGCCTCGGTCAGTCTTATGGGAAGTTATGGAAAATCGGATTATATCTGATGAAGAACCCGTCGGAGTACTTGACTGAAGCTCTACCTGGATGGATGACATTCGAGCGTATTTGACAGACAGTGCGCTTCTTGATTCACCCTAGGAGGCAGCCGTACTAAAGAAACGTGCTGCAAAATTTGAGATGAGAAATGGATAACTCTTCAAAGTAGGTTTCCTAAAACCTCTGTTGAAGTGTGTTACCCCAGATTAAGGGGCAAGAAGTTCTCGAAGAATTGAATGTCGGGTACCGCGCCTCCCATATAGGCGGCAGGGTTACTTTTAGCTTACCCTTGGGCCAGACGCTATGAGAATGGTATAAAATGTGACAAGTGTCAAAGATTTGGCAAGCTAATCCATCGTCCAGCTACTAACCTGATGGCAATCCACAACCCAGTCCCGTTTGCTAAATGGGGCATGTACATTTTAGGTCCTTATACGCCTGCACCAAGTGGGTGGAGGCAGAGGCGGCCAAGAGCATCAAGACAAAGGATGTCATCTCTTTCATTTGGAAGAACATCATCACCTGGTATGGGGTACCTATGTTTATGGTGTTTGATAATGGCCCTCAGTTTAAAAAGCCTCAGCTCAAGACTTGTCTAGGAGATCAAGGGATCTCACATTGTTTTGCATCAGTCGGCCAACCCCAAGCAAACGACCAGGTTAAAGCCTTTAACAAACTCATCTTAGACGATATCAAAAAGAAAATTGAAAGAGCCGGTGGTTTATAGGCTGAAGAATTAATTCATGTCCTATGGGCCATCCGGACAACTGAAAAAGGGGCAACTGGTGAAACCCCATTTCTCATGGTTTACGGTGCCGAAAGTCGTCTTGTCCATCGAGCAATATGAGCTGACTTTACGAGTCATGCTATATGATGAAGAGGCAAAATGGGAGGGCATACGACTAGCATTGGACTCGCTCCCGAAACGCAGGGGCAATGCCGCCTTGTGTCATGAGATATACCGTCTGAGCAAGAATGACCCGTGCCTACAAAAAGAATGCACAAACGACCCTTGAAAGTTGGGGACTTTGTGTTACGGAAAATGGAGGCAACTGGTAGGGCCAATATGCATTAGGGGAGTTCAGATACGGGTACTCGGGTTTTTGGATACCCAAAAAAGCGGGTACCCGGATCTTTGGGTAGTTCAAAAGTCGGCCCATGTCCCAACCTGAGAAAATCGGGTACTCGATTTTCTCGGGTCGGGTCATAGGTTACCCGGATTTATTAAATCCATTATATCAAGATTATAATTAAATGAAACAAAATTATAAAAATAATAGTAACAGGCAGACCATCAACAATTTCAAAGATATAAAATCCAAAAATTCAAAAAATTGAAAGATCTTGCAATATTTTATCATACAAACCACATTAACAATTAATAATGAACATCTTCCTTAAAACTCATAGCTAAACTCGACCCATCTCGAAGCATCAAAACATATAAATTAACACTACAACTTGCAACTTGGAGTCATCGTTGTGTGTTTGTTTGCGGCGAGATCTTGTACTCGCGCGGTCACCAGCTTGCCGTTGCAATAGGACATCCGTCGGACGCCGTTTGACTGTGTGAGAAAGGGAATGAGGGATGATTGTGGTCAACGACAAAACTATAATGATTTTGGGGGTTTCAAGACCAGAAGAAATTCGTTGTTTGTCAAAAAATACACAAAAAATGAAGTAGAATTAGAGAGAGGAGGGAGAGAGAAAGAGGAAGGAAGGAGAAAGAGAGATTGATTGGTGGTCTGGTGAGTGGTGGCTGCCAAAGTGCCAAACTTTGAAAAGGGTAACAAAAACCCTACTAGCAGTATTATATATATATATAAAAAAAGTTTAGCGGGTTAGCGGGTACCCGCCTAACACAAAGGGCGGCCCATGACTCGACCCGCCACTCCTCTTTTTTATCGGGTCGGGTAACCGACCCGTTAATTTTCAAAATAAATCGAAAATACCAGGTAAAAAATTACTAGGTCTTTGGGTCAGCAGGTCAACCGGGTCAGGTATTTTCCTCTTGCCTTATCAAACAACGTCGAGTATAACTAGATTGCAAAAATCCCAACCGGAGGAGAAGAAGTGTAGTGTAACTACTTCTCCGCCTGGGCTGACGGCTACCTACTTGAATGTTTGAACGTCTATGTACTTGGTTTAGGGCAATCACTAATGTGATTGATTGACTTAGGAACATCTCATACTCTTTAAAGTATCAAAAGTTCCCAAGTCAATCAATTAGAGAAGTATTGAAACCAACCACACAACAGCCCAAGGGTAAGTGTAGCCGGTTTATCGAATGCCGCATGCTATTAAAGATTTAGGGAAAAAAATGCCAAAATTCAAGTATATACGTATGCAAAACATTAAGTGCAAAAATTGAAACAAATTGAAGAAACCAACTGAGTCGGTAAACTCCATAAATTCAAGACCAACCACAAGGCTGGGATATATTGTTATCCGGATTAACATCCGGAGAAAAGCAAAATATTTAAATTTTTAACCTATAGGCGTCGTTCGAAGTGCGCCTACGTTAAAGCATGTGGTGAATATGCTTGGCACTCATAGGAAGTGGGAATTGACATATACGATTAGGGACAAGGAAAGTAGGGAGCCGCCAACAAGTTTTTAAGGAACTTGTAAACCGTTCACGGATCATAAAAGGAAACCACGATAAGGGACAACGATAGGCAACAACGATTGACCCGTGAAGGTTACACCCCATTCATAATCCATGAGATTACTAACTCCATATGGTTCGGAACCACGAAAGGAGGATCGGGGATGATGGTACGAAGTGAGTCATGGAGTCACATTCGCCCGTATTGGCCTCTACTCGATTCTTATATTGAAAAGCATTCCTGTGATCTCAAAGGCATACAAACAATAATTCAATTCGCTCTAAACTATTATTTAACTAAATTGGTTTAATATTAATGCACACATAATTCTAAAATATTGGTGATCACTTCAATTAATAATAAGATTAAAAGGATCCTAAACCGGTTGTCCAAATTATCTTATTAGGCGTGATTTTCAATTCCATATTCCCTTTAACATGCAACATGGTGATCAATAGAATAACATTAATATTAAAACCAAATTAATCACAATTCCAACAACATAAAATCGTTAGAAAAATAATAAAAATAAAAGGAGCATGATCCTTACTTTGATTCTGTTTGTTTGCAACTACAAAATAATAAACGAGTTAGTAACTTCAAGGAAATAAATAAACAAAAATTAAATTAAATTAAATAAAATAAAGTTGATTTTGGGGCCAAACCCTCAAACAGTTCTACCTTTCACGCCTTGGCTTAAGGACAGAACCTCGAGTAAAATATGGACTCCTTTGAGTGCTTGAAGAAGGAATTTTGAAGTGAAAAGGGTAGGCTAGTGTTTAGGCTAAAGCATAGAAGAGAGAAAATAAAATCAGAGAATTACTCGGTGCCCCCGTTCATCAGAAATGAGGGGGGTATTTATAGGGAAAATGTGCTGAGGGAGCACACGGAACCCTAAAATGATAAAAACCCTAAAAAAGTATCCCGTGACACGGTCAAACTGTACCGTGACACGGGAAGCTCCACCGTCAGACGGTACACTTTCCCGTGACACGGTACATTTTTGGTGTGACGCGGGAATTTTTCAGAAAACGGGATAAAAAACGCGTTAAGGGTTTACGCGGAAAAGACACGGAATGTCCCGTGTCACGGCAGACCTCCCGTGTCACGGGAAATCCCACCGTCAGACGGGAAGGATTCCCGTGACACGGTAGGTACCTGCCGTGGCGCGGGAAATTCCAACCTGTTTTTTCCGTCTAAATACATTTTTAACCCTAATTTCCTTCGGCATTTTAAGTGTCGATTGATAATTTCGGGCCTTTTCTGACTTTTTATTGTTCGGGCTAAAATAAGAAAATAATTAAATAAAAATAAATAAAGGGTTTGGGGCAAAAATAAATAATAAAACAATAAATAAAAAAGGTTTGGGCTAAAAATTAATTAATAAGTTTGGGCTGAAATTAAAACTATGCTTTTACCAAACATCAAGACTAATCCATGGACTGTTCAAAAATATGAATTTAATAAAATACGATTTTTTAAGCACTCTCGGGATTAAATACTAAACCCGACCAATAGTGGCGGTGAAAGGTTGTTCATCATCGGGTTTGGTTTTGGGGAGACATTTTTAGGTGTCTACAGAAGCCCCCACTTTGACTGAGTTTGTAGAAACGTTAGTTTCAAAAACGATAGTCAAAGTAGCCGATAGGGACGGAGAATGATTTAAGACGTTCTGCGATCCTAAATCACTCTGTATACGCCGATACCTGCAGAAAAATGTTAGTTCTACAGATAGAAGGAGTAAAGGGATAGAATACGTATCTGACACCAGTGTATCGGTGACAAATGAGTTTAGTATTTTCCTATGCTTGAAGGAATCCACCGGATGACGTTTGTTGAAATGCTTTCCATGCTTGAGGAAAGCCGACTGAAGAGTTTGGTAGCTTTCTAAGCCTGAAGAAAGCTATCGGATAATACTTTCCATGCCTGAGGAAAGTCGATGAACGAATTTGGTGTCATTCTATGCTTGAAGAATTTCACCGATAATGCCTTCCATGCTTGAGGAAAGCCGACAAAGGAATTTGGTGGTTTTCTATACTTGAAGAAAAATCCACCGATAACGCTTTCCATGCCTGAGGAAAGTCGACTTGGCGGTTTTCTATACTTGAAGAAAAATCCACCGATAACGCTTTCCAAGCCTGAGGAAAGCCGACTTGGCGGTTTTCTATACTTGAAGAAAAATCCACCGATAACGCTTTCCAAGCTTAAGGAAAGCCGACTGATGAATATGGTGTCATTCTATGCTTGCAGAAGAATTCCACCGATAATGCCTTCCATGCTTGAGGAAAGCCGATTTGGCGGTTTTCTATACTTGAAGAAAAATCCACCGGATAATACTTTCCATGCTTGAGGAAAGTCGAAAGATGATGAGATTGCAAGTCTCTGTGTATCGAGAACCTTGCGTCATGAAATGATGGTGGTCCGCTTGTCCCCGGACGTGGGCTGTAGATGGTCCGCTTGTCCCCGGACGTGGGCTGTAGATAAGACCTGCAAAAATAAATTTGCCAATGGACTCGTATATATTGTGATTAACTTGACCACTGACTTGACCAAGTTTGACTTGACGTGACATGACATGTGTATGACTTGTGAGTGTGTGTGTGTGTGTGTGTATGTGTGTGTGCAGATACAAGCAAACGAAGATGCAAAAGCAAAAATTTTCCGTCAATTTTTGTCATGAGTGGAGGGTACCGACTTTCTCCCGAAAAAGAAAGATGTGAAAACTGAACTTTTATTTTCGAACTTCCTTCGATGAAAACTTGAAAAAAGTTTTTTGAACTTCCCCAAAATAAAATAATGAAAAGGGAGAGAAGTTTTGAACTTCCTCCTTGAGCAAGACGAAATGATTCGTATGGATTGAATTGTTTGTCCTGAAAATAATGTATGCATGATGCATGTTCTTAGGCCAGGAGGCTAAGGACAATTACATCATGTGACACGATAGATGAATGAACTTAAGTCATGGAGCTAAGCATCATATATGGTGTAAAGAAGCGATTTTGAACGTTACTTAGGTCTGGAAGCTAAGCACGTATAGTAATTATTGCATAATGAACGTTGCTTAGGTCAAGGAGCTAAGCACGATATGCTTTGTATGATTAAAAATCATTGATATATAAATGTTTCTTAGCACATTATGCGAAACAATGAACATTGCTCAAGTAAGGAAGCTAAGCAAGTATGCAATGTTTCTCTTTTACTGAATGTTGTCTTTAAATATGATGAAGCATGCACAGTGTTGAAACAAGATTTCATGATAAAGGGCTCTTAAAGGGAAGGATGATTGATATGGATATGGATGTGTGAGTGAAGTGTGTGAATGTGATACTAAGGCTGGCTGCAAGGGTTATAGCGATGGAAAGAGATGTGAGAAGAGTTAAAGATGATGACTCTTCAGGCTGGGTAAGCTAATGTGATTTGGGTTCAAGCCCCCAAGTCTAGCTCTAAATGGGTAGGGATAAGCATTGGATATTCTTTGACTTGATCATGCATGGATATGAATATGAATGTGGCCGCACCTCGATGTGAGGTTGCCTACGTATCCGTTAGGAATCAGGCCGAACGTAGCTCTAACCGAAATTTGCACAAGTGTACGTACACCTCAAAGAGGTCTTTCAAGGGTTGTAATGTGTTTAAGTTGATGGTTTAAGGAAGAAAGAGGTAAAAGGCTCAAGACCCGAGAGAAGCCCCCAAGATGTGTAATTGTGAATTTGAAAATTTTGAATTTTTCAAGTTTATTTTCAACACATTTTTATTTTATTTTATTTTTTTTGCTTTGAACTTTTTTTTTTTCATTCTTTTGAATCAATGTAGGCAATCTCAGATCATGCGATCCATCACTCACTTAGCATTCATGTTTCTCAGGCACGGTACCGAGCACTCGATGAGAGACGCAATTTGAGACGTGTTCATATCAAAGACATTGGAACACTTGCCTTTAGACATTGTTTTATTGTTGCTTTGCTGCTTTATTTTTTTTTTACTTGCTTTTTGAATGTTATACAATTACACATCTTCCAATCCCAGGGTTAAGTGAATGTGGGTTGAAGAAATGAAGGCCAAACGTTAGACGAGGCTTAAAATGGTTGATGAAGAAATGGAATGTGATTGAACGGTTAACAGGGAATGACATGGTTGCAAAGGTGCCTCAAGTCATTGGTGTACCTTGGGTTTAGTTCGGTAATTGATTTTTTTTTTATTTTGCAAATGAATTTGATGATCGATTGCAAAGGAAAGGAATGCTCATTGATGGAAAAGGTAAGAAATATGACACATAGACAGTACACATGGATAACGGGAACCTATGCTAGACTTATTGGAGGAGAGGGTTGAAACAAAAAAAGCATGAAATCTTGCACGAAGGATCTGTGTGCCTTGTATTCATTACTTCTTGCCGCCTGGAGGGACAGGAAGTTTATTTGCATCCATCAAGTCTTGAATGACGTCCTTCAAATTCCAACATTGCTCCGTAGTGTGGCCCCTTCCTTGATGGTACTTGCAATGGGCATTGGGATTGCATTTGGCGCTCCTTTCTTCAGGTTTTGGCTCTGGAAATGGCCCAATAGGTGTGATCAAGCCTTAACTGTAAAGGCGATCAAAGGCCGCATCATAAGTCATTCCTAAAGGAGTGTAAGTTCTTTTCTTCTTGGGCAATGGAGTATCAAGAGCTAACACTTCATTGAGATCAACTTGGCTTATATTGTTGGTAGTATTTTTGTGCTTAGAAGACGAAGAAGAAGGATGGTCATTCTTCTTGTTTTTCCAAGTGTTATTATTGTTACTACCAGCAGTCTTTATTAGCTCATCCTCGATATTGATGCCGATGTCGTATACAGCTTCGAAAGTGTTCAGTGGAAGAAATTTGAGATGTTCCCTATATTTATGAGTCAGATTTTGAATAAAGAGGCGAACCATCTCTCTTTCTTTGGGGGGATCTACCAAGAGTGAAGCTGTTTCCCTCCACCTGTTCAGGTAAGCGGTGAAGCCTTCATTCTCTTTTTGTTTGAGAATGGAGAGTTCACGTTCAGAAGTTTTAGTTTGAATGTTACACTTGTAACGATTCATGAAACTTTCGGTGACATCTTGCCAAGTCGCATTATGCTTGGCATCTAAGGAATAAAACCATTGTTGGCAAGCATGTTCTAAGGAGAGAGGGAACACCGTAGGGAAGAGTGTTACGTCCAATCCCTTAAGAGCCATGGTTGCAGAGAACGCCTTCAAATGGAATATTGGATTGTCAGTAGGCTTGAACTTTGGAATATCAGCAGTGGAGAAATTTTCAGGGAGTCTATCCTTCACATCCAAAGGAGTGGGAGGCCGTTCCACATAAGTGAAATCCTCAGAGATCTTACTCATTTGTTCCTTCAGTTTGTCAAGGGTGGAAACAGTGACCTTGTTTTGTTCCATGGTAGTGACCCTAGTGGTAAGGGTTTGCATCATGGAAGACAGTGCCTCAATGGATTTGTTGATGTTCTCAATGTCTTCTTTAGTGGCCATTGAAAGGTGATGAGTAACGGAGATGACAAAGTTCTCTTTGAACGCCTATTAGATCTGAGAGATTGTTGCGGTAATGGCTCGAACCGTATTGATCTATCCCTGTTCCTTGACCAAGTATTGTGAAATAAAATAATTCACTTAATTGTTTGACTCATTGCTCAAGATAGGAAAGGAAGGAAAAAAATAGACATTTGAAAACAGGTGAGAAAACTCCACTCATTTTTTATTATGACGAAAAAAGGGTGCATGAACCTAATATACGATCATAAACGACCTGGTGCACGACTCGAGTCGGAACATAAAGAAAGTGTGTGGATTATACTTGACTCGTGAGTGACTAAGTGATGTTATAAGACTCGTGGTATGATCGTATGGCTAGACATGTGAACAATAACCAAAATGACTGACGCGAGGACCAAATTAACACGGAAGACTTGACTGACGCTTTCTTTTTTTTTTTTTGGAAATTCCACCGTGTCACGGTGGAAATTTGCCGTGACATGGTAGAGTTTCCCGTGGCGCGGCAGCCCCCTTTTTTTTTTCTTTAGCAAGTCCACCGCGCCACGGTGGACCGTGCCGTGACACGGTGGACAGTCCCGTGTAGCGGCAACCATTCCTGTGCCACGGTGGATGTTGACGTGGCACGAGATTTTTTTTTTTTTTTTTTTTTTTTTTGCAGGTCCACCGTGCCACGGTGGACTGTGCCGTGACACGGTGGACAGTCCCTTGTCGCGGCAACCATTCCCGTGCCACGGTGGATGCTGACGTGGCACGAGATTTTTTATTTTTTATTTTTTATTTTTTTTACAGGTCCACCGTGCCACGGTGGACTGTGCCGTGACACGGTGGACAGTCCCGTGTCGCGGCAACCATTCCCGTGCCACGGTGGATGCTGACGTGGCACGAGAATTTTTATTTATTTTTATTTTTATTTTTATTTTAAAAAAATCTATAATTTTGAAATTCTACTTGTTTATTTTTAAAGGGAGGATACCATCCGGCTTACTCTAAAAAAAAACGACACAAAAACAAGACTTCCCTAAAATACGGTCAAAAAAGTGGTGCACGACTTAAAGCAAAAAAATGTGTGAACACGACATGTGAGTGATTAAGTGAGGTTATGAACGCGTGTTTTGACCGTACAACTAGACACGACACAAAAATGGACACAGCATTCGCACAAAAATCGAAAAAAGGACTGACAGGACACTTTTCTGGGCACCGTGTCACGGTACAGACTGTCGTGACACGGTGCAGTCTGCCGTCAGACGGTAGACAGCCCCGTGTCACGGCACTGTTCACCATGGCGCGGCAGAACATGCCGTGACACGGTGCGCAGTTCCAGGTCAGTTTTGTGATTTTTCCAGATTTTAACCGATTTTAGATCCGTACTTATTACTATGTGAGAATAAAAACCCTCGGTCATGGGTTAAACAAAAGAGAAAACACATGAAGGTTAGCACCAAACAACCACATAGCATTTAGGCACGATGATGTAAAAAAGTTCGCAACCTAGAGTCAAGATCTATGTTCAACTATTGGTCAAGCTTTGGGCGTCAAAAGGGTACCATGGTTAAGAGTTTGGACGCGTTAGCAAGGCAGCCTCCCTTGAGGGTGTATGCCAACGGGCGGCTCCGCGAGTTCGTGATGAAATCGAACTCGACTCCATGGTTTGGTTGGATTTAATAACTCGGATGAACCCTTATTGCCATGAGCGTTTTTGGGTCGATAGAGCTTAAATCCCCCGGGGCTAAGACGCATGTAGAACACATACGTTTTTTCAGAAAAATCGAAGGAAGTCGACTGTGAGGAAAGAAAATAAGCCACCGGACTGATTTTAGGACTGTCGTGACACGGCAAAAATTCCCGTGTCACGGTACTGTGCACCGTCAGACGGTGCACTTTACCGTGACACGGCAGATTCTTCCGTGGCACGGCAGTCAGAAGATCTGATTGGTGCCCTGTTTTCCTTCGCGCGCAACCAAGTTATCCAATTTTTCTTACGGGACAGACGTGAATGCGACGTTAAAACGTCTATGCAGATGCAAAAATGCCAAATTAATCACAGGAATATTTTTTCAAGAATCTTTCAAGTCTCATCCACTCATCTTAATTAAATACTGATCACTCAAATCGATAAATAATTAAGAATCCTCCCTAGTGGAGTCGCCAAATTGTAGGCGTCGTTTGAAGTGCGCCTACGTTAAAGCATGTGGTGAATATGCTTGGCACTCATAGGAAGTGGGAATTGACATATACGATTAGGGACAAGGAAAGTAGGGAGCCGCCAACAAGTTTTTAAGGAACTTGTAAACCGTTCACGGATCATAAAAGGCAACCACGATAAGGGACAACGATAGGAAACAACGATTGACCCGTGAAGGTTACACCCCATTCATAATCAATGAGATTACTAACTCCATATGGTTCGGAACCACGAAAGGAGGATCGGGGATGATGGTACGAAGTGAGTCATGGAGTTACATTCGCCCGTATTGGCCTCTACTCGATTCTTATATTGAAAAGCATTCCTGTGATCTCAAAGGCATACAAACAATAATTCAATTCGCTCCAAACTATTATTTAACTAAATTGGTTTAATATTAATGCACACATAATTCTAAAATATTGGTGATCACTTCAATTAATAATAAGATTAAAAGGATCCTAAACCGTTTGTCCAAATTATCTTATTAGGCGTGATTTTCAATTACATATTCCCTTTAACATGCAACATGGTGATCAATAGAATAACATTAACATTAAAACCAAATTAATCACAATTCCAACAACATAAAATCGTTAGAAAAATAATAAAAATAAAAGGAGCATGATCCTTACTTTGATTCTGTTTGTTTGCAACTACAAAATAATAAACGAGTTAGTAACTTCAAGGAAATAAATAAACAATAATTAAATTAAATTAAATAAAATAAAGTTGATTTTGGGGCCAAACCCTCAAACAGTTCTACCTTTCACGCCTTGGCTTAAAGACAGAACCTCGAGTAAAATATGGACTCCTTTGAGTGCTTGAAGAAGGAATTTTGAAGTGAAAAGGGTAGGCTAGTGTTTAGGCTAAAGCATAGAAGAGAGAAAATAAAATCAGAGAATTACTCGGTGCCCCCGTTCATCAGAAATGAGGGGAATATTTATAGGGAAAATGTGCTGAGGGAGCACACGAAACCCTAAAATAATAAAAACACTAAAAAAGTATCCCGTGACACGGTCAAACTGTACCGTGACACGGGAAGCTCCACCGTCAGACGGTACACTTTCCCGTGACACGGTACATTTTTGGTGTGACGCGGGAATTTTTCAGAAAACGGGATAAAAAACGCGTTAAGGGTTTACGCGGAAAAGACACGGAATGTCCCGTGTCACGGCTGACCTCCCGTGTCACGGGAAATCCCACCGTCAGACGGGAAGGATTCCCGTGACACGGTAGGTACCTGCCGTGGCGCGGGAAATTCCAGCCTGTTTTTTTCGTCTAAATACATTTTTAACCCTAATTTCCTTCGCCATTTTAAGTGTCGATTGATAATTTCGGGCCTTTTCTGACTTTTTATTATTCAGGCTAAAATAATAAAATAATTAAATAAAAATAAATAAAGGGTTTGGGCCAAAAATAAATAATAAAACAATAAATAAAAAAGGTTTGGGCTAAAAATTAATTAATAAGTTTGGGCTGAAATTAAAACTATGCTTTTACCAAACATCAAGACTAATCCATGGACTGTTCAAAAATATGAATTTAATAAAATACGATTTTTTAAGCACTCTCGGGATTAAATACTAAACCCGACCAATAGTGGCAGTGAAAGGTTGTTCATCATCGGGTTTGGTTTTGGGGAGACATTTTTAGGTGTCTACATAACCCGACCCCTTAGTCGGTAAATACATAAATACACGGCTCACAGACCGGTGAAAATAAAAGATGGCATACTGCCGCAGAATACTACAAGGATGGCTGAATTACGGCTGTTGAGTCTGCTCTGGCTGGTCTTGGTCGACAGTGAGGTCTGCTTCATTTTTCTCAGGGAGGACTTTAGTTGGGATCTGGTCAGCTTGGTCCTCCCCCTTCTCCTCTTCTCCATTAGAAACTTTAATGCCTTGATCCAAGGCCCATTATTTTTATGGAGGAGGGGCTTGTTCCTTCAAAACTCCGACATCATACACCGCAGTGGCGTAATCATACCTTAGTTTGAAATACTCGAAGTCCACAGCCGGGTGGAGAAGTTTCCAAGAAAGCTTCAGGCGGGCCTCAGTGTCCCCTCGTTCTCTGCCACTAGTCGACTCTGCTCCTTGGAGAGCTCTTTTTGGTGATTGCTCCTCATTTGAAAAATATCCAGTCTAAACCGGCTGGCATCTTCCCTTAGCTGAGCATTCTCCTTGTCCACCTCCCCTAACGCCGCAAGGTCAGATTTGGCGTTCTTTGTCAAGTTGGAGGCCTTGGCATTGGCGCTCTCAGCTGCAGCCGTCAAACTCTTTACCATTTCCTGCTGTTTCTACTCCACTGCTTTAATTTCTACATTACACATTATTTTACTGTATACAGCAGAGTGGACAGCTTCAGTGGCCCTTTATTTAGCATCTTTTACCTCGTCTTACTTCCTCTAAAGGGGGCCCTTAGCCCGTCTACCCTTAGCATTGCCTGAAAGGATGCAAATGGAAAGTTAAGCACTTGAATAAGAAAAGAAAAGACTGAAGTACGAATTGAACTTTGAGTTACCTTAACCAGCAACCCCTGGATCCTGTTAAAGTCCACTACCTGTAGATCAGGCATTGAGCTTTTCTCTGATCTAGTCAGAGACCTCACCATATTATTGGCAAACGCTTGAACATTAGGCGGCTCTGGAGGTAGCATCTGTACCATAAGAAGTACTTGGTGAGAAAGCAGCATAGGAGGTATCTAATTTTTGTTGGCTGCTTATCGAACCTCAAGAGGGGTTGATTCGAGTCTTAACTCGCATATAGTCAAGCGACCAAGGGAGTGTAATACTAGCCTTATCTTAGGCCTTAGGTTGGGAGGTCTCCCCCTCCCCAGGCGCTGCAGCGTCGTCTGCAGCATTGAGTGGCACGCCACTCTTCGATGCCGTTAAGGTATCCGACAATTTTCAAACGCGCTCCGAGCTTTTTCTTAGAGCCTTCATCACAGCCGGGCTCTTACCCTCGGTTGGTGGATGTCCTTGGTTTTGCTGGGAGGAGGAAATATAAGGATTCTTTTTCAAAGTCTTGGCCGGGTTCTTAGCCAGATCATCCCTCGACCACTTTTACTTGATCATTTTCGTGATAGAGCGGGGATGACTCTATTGCCACTCTGCAAAATGAGACAAATATTAAAATTTAAAGAATAAAAAGCCAGAAAGTATGGTAAGCGGTCTTTACCCCATCCTTATTGGCCTCCTTGGCATCCAAGGCTGCCTTCTTTTGCAACATCTGCTCTTTCCTCAGCTAAGCAGCCGACTTAGCAGGCGCCTAGTTTGCGTCTACCATTATGATGAGTGTCATTTATGGCACTCATAGGGTAGTCTTTTAGGGTTATTTCTTTCCCTTTTTAATGCTTTCTTCTCTTATTTTTGGTCCTTTTTCCTTAGTTTTCTCTTTCTCCTTTTTTCTTTATGGTTCTCGTGTTTTCCTCGTGTTTTCCTTTTATGTGGCTCTTTTTCCTTTTATTTCCTTTCTTTGTTTGCTTGTGTAGGTATTTGGAGAATCACCTTTGCAAAGGAATCGAGTTGGGGCCTTAATGATCAAGTAAGGAAGAAGCATTTGGCTAGAGAGGGCTTAGAGAGGCCTTGGAGAGGCCTCGGAGAGGTCTCCAAGGTATTTCCAGCAGGCTGCGGGCGCGGGTCAGTGGAGCCGCGGGCGCGGGCTTAAGAAGAGCAAATTGCAAGATTTAAGCAGGAGCTTCCCGCGGTTGCCCCGCGGGCTCACCACGGGCGCGGGAAATCTGGAGAGGGCGCTCCATCTCAGAGAGACCGCGGGCCCCTGATTGAGTTTTGGGAGCATGGAATTGGCCGCGGGCGCGGCATCTTTGGCCGCGGGCGCGGGTCTATCTTGCCGCGGGCGCGGGTGCTGCCTTGAAAGCCCGCGGAGGGTTCCGTACCCATTTCTCTGCGGCCACAGATTCATCGGGAGAGACCGCGGGATTTGCCGGTTTCTTCTTTACCTATAAATAGAATTGTAATTCCTTTTTAAAAGGAACTTTTTGATAATATTTCATTAGCTTAGTTTTAGAGAGAGAATTTAGAGAGAGGTTAGAGAGAAGTTCTTGGTTTTGGATTTGTAACTCAACAATTGATCAATCAAGTTTGGATTTCTTCATTTTCAATCATCAATATTAGTGAGAATCTCTTCCTTCTTTCATTTCTTACTTACTTGCTATTTGATTTATGCTTGTTGCTTGTTTTTATTTGGATTTGAATTTGATATTGTTGAATATTTTGATTTCTCTTAGATTTTAATATAGAATGAAGATTAATGCAATTTCTAGTTATTTGTTCTTGAATTTCACCATGATTAGTGAGTAGATTAGTTGCTAGGGAAAGGGGGAAGCATGTTTGATTAATGAAATTGCTAGTTGATGCTCTTTGATTGATTGATTTGTTGCAATTAAATTGGTTGACATAGTTTTGCATGTGATTGATTAGACTAGGAGTGATCAACCTTTAAGATTAATCTAGATTGCATTGCAACTCTTAATGACATGAACAATTGAATTGAAAGTTGCTCTAATTGATTGGGTTTGCTTGTGATTCTTCTTGATTTGCCTTTCATAGTGACACCTAGATTGGCCTATAGGAGATAGCATTTGAACTCTCTTGATTGCTACTATTGTTTGTCCATTGCAATACTTGAATTAATTGATTGAGCTCTAAACTAGCATTATCATTGAGCTTACATGTGGAACCCATATCCCTAGTGTTTAGACCTTTGATTTACTTGATTAGACTTGTTTTAGTTTACCATAGTGCCAACCATAATCTAAACTCCATCTTCGAGGTAGCTTGACTTAGACTCTAGTTTTCATCATTGCATTCCCTAGGGATCGACCCTTAACTCACCCTATATTCATATAAGGTTGGTTAGGTGTTTACAAATTTAGTTTAACTTGGGGGAAGGGTAGATAACGACCTACATTTTCCTCTTGTCAAAATGGCGCCGTTGCCGGGGAATGCTATTAGTGCTTAGCTTTTGTTGTTGAGTCTACTTCATTTTAATTGAAAAAAAAAATACAAAAAGATTTTGATTCTTTAGGCTACACTTGTAGCCGTGCTACTAATATTTTCTTTGAAGTTTTGCATGCATAGAGCTCGTGATCGATCCATTGTGCCTTTTGACCCGGAAATTAAAAGGACTCTCTCAAGGAGAAGGATAGCTAATCTATCCTTGGGGTATAGTTCTTCAAGTGAAGAAGAGATTGAAGAAGAGCAAGACATGGGAGAAAATCCGAGAGTGGCCTTGAAGGAGCTAGGAATACCCGGTGCTTATAGGTTTGAGAGCGGCATAGCTCCGCCTACAACACCGGCAAATGATTTCAAGATTCGGCCGGCCATGATCACCTTAATTGAGAGGAGGCAATATAGTGGGGCTAAGAATGAGAGCCCGTTGAACCATCTTAAAGAATTTGAAAAATATTGCAACACCATCAAAGTCAACAGAGTTTCTCAAGAGTTCATACGCCTCAAGTTGTTCCCCTTCTCTCTCATAGGAAGATCCTTAGAGTGGCCAGATAAAGAAGTGAAGCCCAACTCCTTGAGAACATGGGATGATGTTACAAAGGTCTTCTTGTCCCGCTTCTACCCTCAAAAGAAGACGGCGGAGGCAAGAGCCTTGATTCAAGGGTTCAAGCAAAGGCCAAATGAAAGCCTTTACGAACCATGGGAGAGATACAAAGAGTATAAAAGGGAGTGCCCTCACCACGGAATCCCAACATACCAAGTGGTCCAAATCTTCTATGGCGGTTTAAGTCCCCAAGGCAAGTCATGCCTTGATGGGGGGGCCGGGGGTCCTATCATGAACAAGACCGAAGAAGAAGTGGTGGACATTATTGAGGACGTGGTGACGTACTATAGAGATTGGCAAGATGGGGAGAGAGACTCTTCAAGCAAGCAATCTTCATTGTACTCGGTGGACCATCTAAATGCGATCAACAACCTTTCCTCCCAAATGACAAACTTGGGAAAGGAGATGACCGCAATCAAAGCCAAGTTGGAGAGCACTTCTTCTTCTTCCCACGCTTCGAATCTTCCCTCCCAATTTAAGGGGAGAGGTACTCCTTCTAACTCTCAACCCCCTCCCTCTTCACATAATATGCCTATGGGTTGTTTGTTTTGTGATGCATGTGGATCGTATGATCATGACTCTAGTAATTGTCCTAATGAATGTATTGATGAGTTTGATAACAATGAGAGTGAGCATGTGAATTATGTGTCAAATAATAATGCTCAAAGGTTTGATAATCAAAGAGGTCAATGGAATAGGAATTACCAAAACCAAGGCAATTTTGACAACTATAATCAAGGTGGTGGTTATAGAAACCAAGGGAACCAAGGTTCTCGTGGTAGCTATAATAACCAAGGTTATAGTGGCCAAAATCAAAGCTAAAATTATGGTAATCAAAACCAAGGTTATGGAAATCACAACCAAGGTAGTGGTAACCATAATCAAGGTGGTGGTAACCATAATCAAGGTTATGGTCAAAATCAAAATAGGGGTACTTGGAACAACCAAGGGAAGGGCAATTTTCAAAATAATGCTCAAAGAGGTCCCCCACCCGGATTTGTTCCAAGGACTCAAGGAGAAAATTCCTATTCACAACCTTCTTCACCTAGGACCAATTTGGAAGAAATAATTGAGAATCAAACCAAATTGTTGAACACATACATGGCCGTTAGTGATAAGAAGTTTAATGAAATGATGACCCACAATAAAAAGCTTGAAAACCAAATTTCTCAACTTGCTAATGCTTTGAAAGATCATGCAAGCCCTTATTCTTTACCTTCCCAAGGTCTTGATCCCAAGAAACACGTGAATGCTATTGTTACAAGGAGTGGTAAGGTTCTTGAGGAGAGATTACCTAGGAAGGGTGAGGATAAGGAGGTTCCTAAGGAAGCCTTGGTTGAGAATGAGGGGGATAGGGCATCATTGGATGAGGTTGTGGTTGAGACACCTAGAGAGGTGAGAGTAGAGAAAGAAATTGTGAAACCCAAGCTCCCTTACCCACAAAAATTCATGAGACACAAATTGGATGAACAATTTGGGAGATTCATTGATATGCTAAAACAACTTCATCTTTCTCTACCTTTTACCGATGTGATCAACCAAATGCCAAATTATGCCAAATTCCTCAAGGAAATTTTGAGTGGGAAAAGGACTTGTGAGGTTGTGGAAACTATCGATTTGACCGAAAATTATAGTGTTATCATCATGAACAAAATGCCACCCAAATTAAAAGACCCCGAAAACTTCTCCATCCCTTGTGCCATTAACAAGATGCAAATTGATAATGCCCTATGTGACTTGGGAGCTAGTGTGAACATAATGCCATATTCGGTTTATCAAAGGCTTGAACTAGGGGAACTCTTACCTTCTAACATTACCTTGCAATTAGCCGATAGGTCAATCAAGTTTCCAAAAGGTAAGGTAGAAGATGTTCCATTGAGGGTTGGGAAGTTTGTGTTCCCGGTGGATTTTATTGTGCTTGAAATGGATGAAGATGCTACCATTCCAATCAATTTAGGTAGACCCTTTCTTGCTACATCGGGTGCTATGATTGATGTGAGGAGTGCAAAGATTTCCCTGAAGGTAGGAGATGAGGTCATTGAATTTGATTTGAATGAAAGCATGAAATATCCATCTTCTTCTCTAGAAAATTGCATGATGATTGATTCACTTGATCATGTTGTGTCTTCCATGCATGAGCACTTGCTCACCTCTAACGATGCTCTTGAGAATGTTTTGTCGAACAAGGACAAAGTAGGTACACCATGCAAGGAAGTGGCATTCTATGAAGAATTGCTTAATGGAAGCATGGAGGAAGTGGATGAGCAAATGTGCTTGAAAATCTCAAGCCAAGAAGCTTTGCAAGCGGCCACATCAAAGGAAGGTAATGGTGTGCCTATGGTAGAGCTCAAACCTCTACCATCACACCTTAGGTATGAGTTCTTGGGCCCTCATTCCACTTACCCCGTGATAGTTAGTGCATCCTTGAGCGCGAGCCAAGCTCAAGCGTTATGTGGTGTTTTGAGAAAGCACCAAGGTGCTTTGGGGTACAAAATTGATGATCTTAAAGGTATAAGCCCCGCCTTGTGCCAACACCACATAACACTTGAGGAAGGCGCCCTTCCTTCTATCGAACGACAAAGAAAACCACATCCCAAAATGGGAGAGGTAGTTAAGAAGGAGATCACCAAGCTATTGAATGCGGGAATCATATTCCCCATCTCTAGCTCAAGGTGGGTCTCCCTCGTGCATGTCGTTCCAAAGAAGGGGGGCATGACCGTGGTTGAGAATGAGAAGGGTGAGCTCATTCCAACTAGGACGGTCATGGGTTAGCGGATGTGTATAGACTATAGACGTCTAAACACATCCACCAAGAAGGATCACTTCCCTCTTCCATTTATTGATCAAATGCTTGAAAGACTAACAAGACACAAATTTTATTATTTCCTCGATGGATATTCGAGATTCTTCCAAGTCCCCATCCACCCCGTGATCAAGAGAAAACTACCTTCACATGTCCTTATGGGACCTTTGCCTATCGAAGAATGCCCTTTGGGTTATGCAATGCACCCGCTACATTCCAAAGGTGCATGATGAGTATTTTTGGGGATATGTTGGAGGAGGAAATGGAGGTCTTCATGGATGACTTTTCGGTGGGGGGTGTCTCATTTGAGGAGTGCCTTGTGAACCTTGAGAAGTGTTTGGAAAGATGTGTTAAGGTCAATCTTGTTTTGAATTGGGAGAAATGCCACTTCATGTTGGAGGAAGGTATAGTGCTTGGGCACAAGATTTCAAATAGAGGCATTGAGGTGGATAAGGCAAAAATAGAAGTTATTGAGAAACTTCCACCTCCGGTGAATGTCAAGGGTGTGAGATCGTTCCTTGGTCATGCGGGTTTCTATAGAAGATTCATCAAGGATTTTTCACTTATTGCTAAGCCCCTAAATGACCTTCTTCAAAAGGATGTTGAGTTCATTTTTGATGACAAATGCTTGAAGGCATTTGATAGATTGAAGAAGGCCCTTATCTCCACTCCTATTGTTCAAGCCCCAAGGTGGGATCTTCCTTTTGAATTGATGTGTGATGCAAGTGATTGGGCTATTGGAGGTGTTTTGGGACAACGTGTAGACAAGAAGCTTCATGTGATTTACTATATGTCCAAGACACTCAATGGGGCTCAAAAGAACTACACAACAATGGAAAAGGAATTTTTAGCAATTGTGCACTCTTTTGAGAAATTCCGTTGTTACTTGTTGGGTTCCAAGACCATAGTCTTCACGGATCACGCGGCCCTCAAGTATCTATTTTCCAAGAAAGAGTCCAAGCCTAGGTTGATTCGATGGGTGCTTGAATTACAAACTTTTGAGATTGAGATTAGGGACAAGAAGGGTGCGGAGAATGTTGTGGCAGACCGTCTTTCTCGCCATGAGGGTGATCAAATTCATGATGATGGTTCACCTATTGAGGATAAAATGCTTGATGACTTCTTATATGCCATAGAGGTGAAGGAACTCCCATGGTATGCCGACTTGGTGAATTTTCTAGCGTGTGGGGAGTTTCCACCCTCTTTCTCAAAGAATCAAAGGAAGAAAATCAAAAGGGAGGCAAGACATTACTTGTGGGACGATCCCATCCTATACAAACGAGGGGTTGATGGCTTACTTAGGCGTTGTGTTCCAAATGAAGAGGTGCCTAGTGTTTTAAGGATGTGCCACTCGGACCCTAGTGGTGGGCATATGGGTGTTTCCAAGACCGCTACCAAGGTTCTTCAATGTGGTTTGTGGTGGACGCATCTCTTCAAGGACTCATGGGGCTTTGTGAAGTCATGTGACCGATGTCAAAGGGTTGGGAATATCTCCAAGAGGAATGAGATGCCTCAACAACCCATTCTTGAGTTAGAGGTGTTCGATGTTTGGGGGATTGACTTCATGGGACCATTCCCATCTTCATATGGTAATCAATTCATACTTGTGGCTGTGGACTATGTTTCTAAATGGGTTGAGGCCATTGCCTCCCCTACTAATGACCACAAAGTAGTGTTGAAGTTGTTCAACAAAATCATCTTCCCAAGGTTTGGCGTGCCTAAGGCTGTGATAAGCGATAACGGATCTCATTTTGTTCACAACGCCTTCCAAAAGATGTTGAGGAAACATGGAGTGCATCAACGGTTCGGCCTTCCATATCATCCTCAATCAAGTGGCCAAGTCGAGGTCTCCAATCGTCAAATAAAGCTCATTCTTGAGAAGACGGTTGCAAGGAATAGAAAGGATTGGTCGAACAAGTTAGATGATGCTCTTTGGGCTTATAGGACGGCTTTTAAGACGCCTATTGGTACCACTCCATATCGCCTTGTCTATGGCAAATAGTGCCATCTCCCGGTAGAGCTTGAACATCGTGCCTTATGGGCCATCAAGAAGATAAATTTTGACTTAGCTAGTGCGGGGGAGAAGAGGTGGTTGGATCTTCATGAGCTAGAAGAACTTCGACTTGATGCTTACGATTGTGCTAGCACCTACAAGGCTCGCTCCAAGGAGGTTCATGACAAGTTGATTGAGAAAAAAGATTTTTGTGTAGGTGACAAAATCCTCCTCTACAATTTAAGGATGAAGTTGTTCCCCGGAAAGCTCATGTCAAGATGGAGTGGACCATTCTTGGTGAATGATGTTTTTGATAATGGTGCCGTGGAAATTTCTCCTTTAAACTCCTCATCTTCATTCAAAGTTAATGGTCATCGGCTCAAGAAGTACTATGATGGAGTGTTTGTTGGACTTGTTCACAAAATGATTCTTTTTAGGCCAACATGAGATGGTGGTGCACGTCGAGCTAACGACGTTAACCAAAAGCGCTTACGGGAGGCAACCCGGATTCTCATCTCATTTCTCTTTCCTTTCTTTTCTTTTATTTTTCCTTGATTGGTTTTTGATTTTATTTTTGAGTTGGTTTTGTGTTTGTCTTGTAGGTCGCCCATTATCATCACTTGTTGGAAAGAAAGGGTTTGAAGAAGAGTTTAGAGTGCAGGGGAGAGGGCTCCCCGAGGGCTAGGAGAGACCTCGGGGGCATTTTCACCTCTTTGAAGCAAAATTGAAATATCATTCCAGGGACTTCCCGCGGTTGCCCCGCGGTCTCTCCGCGGGCGCGGGAGGTTCTGGAGAAGCCTCGGAAGAGTTGGAGAGGGCGCGACCCTCATATCAAGCATAATTGAATTTCTTTCCAAGGACTTCCCGCGGTTGCCCCGCGGTCTCTCCGCGGGCGCGGGAGGTTCTGGAGAGGGCGCGTCATGATTGGAGAGGGCGCGGGTCTCAATTCGAGCAACATTGAACCCCATTCCAGGGACTTCCCGCGGTTGCCCCGCTGTCTCTTTGCGGGCGCGGGAGGTATTGGAGAGGGCGCGGCAAATCAGGAGAGGGCGCGGCCCCCATCAGGTATTAAAATTCTAAAAATTCCAGGAGGTCCCCGCGGTTGCCCCGCGGTCTCTCCGCGGGTGCGACATTTTCGGGAGAGGGCGCGGCGATCTGGGTTTATTACCCGGGCACGCCCCTCTTCTCTCTCTCTCCTATCTTATTTCCTCCTCTTCTCCTTATTTTTCCCCTTCCTCTCTCTACCTCCTCTCAAACCCTAACCCCAAAACATAAATTTCTCACAAATTTCTTCACCTTTTGCCCAAATTTTTCATAAATTCTTCCATATTCCTCCATTTTCAACACTCCTACTCTTCTTTCTCGTGCTTTTTCGGGAAATTTCGGGTCTTTGAAGTGCTTTGAGTTTAATTTGAGTCTCCAATCTTGGTATACTTCTAACCTTTGTAATATTTTTGTCAATTTCAATTGATTTCTTTACATTGGTTTGTTTACCTTGAATTTGAGCATGATTTTTGTGTTTTATGGTTGATTTATGGAAAAATTGGTATATTTGGGTGATTGTTACTTTTTCTTGTTGATTCATGATTATATTGATGTTTGATTGTTGATATTGTTGTTTGTTGTTGGATTTTGGTTGTTGTGTTAATTGGAACAGGTACCTTGTAGTTTGTGGTGGTTTGGTTGGATTTGTAAGGAGGTTTGTGAGTAATTTTTGGTGGAAGTTGTTTTGTTTGAGGGAGTTTGTTGTGTTTTTGTGAATTGTGTGAATTTTGTTAAAATGGATTTGATAAGAAGAGTCAAAAGTAGCAAGAAGCGCTCAAACCAATCCCCCGACCAATCTTCTCAAGGCCAATCCTCAAACCCTCAACCCCAACCGCATTCCACAACTCAAGATGATGCTCCTCCTCCTCCTTTACCCCCTCTCAAATTTTGGAACCGGTCTAAACAAACCCCCATCTTTAACAAAATGAAAGACCGGAAGTTTAGACCCTCTCGGCATTACTTTCGTGAGGATATGTCCAAGCTAGGCATTGAAAATGACCTTGACATCCTTCTAGATAACCTAAGCTTGGGTGAGTTTCTAAAATCGGCCCCTAGAACCTATTTGGAGCCTTCCATTGAGTTTTTCTCCACAGTTCAATAAGGTGGGGGAAACCGATTTTATTATTTCCTTCCAACTCTTCAATGTTAAACACACCATGAACCTAGCCGAGTTCAATGTAGCCCTTGGTTTCAACCCCAATGGTGATATCTTCGAGACCCTTATCTCCCTAGTCCAAACTGAGTATAATGAGGTTTCTTGGTGTAAAACCATAGCCAACAGGAGGGAGTTTGATTCAAAGAAGTCCCTTGCTAGTGAAATTATCCATCCGGCCCTTAGGATCCTTCATAGAATTCTTGGGTATTCGGTCTTTAATAAGCAAGATTTGGGAAAGTTATCTCGGGAGGAGATTATGGTGTTATGGATGGCTACCAAGCCGGAGTTAGGGTCAAGGATTAATTTTGGCTATATCTTCATGAATTGTTGTAAGGAGATAATGCATGGGGTCAAAACGGGGGAAATTCATTGTGGGGGCATGGGGACACGTCTTGTGTCGTATTTCAAGCAAGAGGGGTTCTTGAAGTCTTGCACTCCGGTTGGAAGGAGTGAAGACGTGTGGATTAGTTTGAAGCAAGTTAACACTTTGCGTTTCATAACTAGCACTAGGAGAGCCGACACTTACTCTTGGCTAGTGAGAAATACCCACCATTGCCTACTCCCTAACCCGGCCACCACCTCCATCCTCCGTGAGGCTAGAAGCATTTGGATGGTCCCTAGGGACAATGGGAGGATTGATGATGAGATGGAGGAGGATGATGAGATTGATGGGGGTGATGGGAATGATGAGGAAGAGGAGGAAGGAAGAGGAGAAGAATATGATGAAGAGTAACAACAATCGCCACTACAACAACAACATGAGCATTTTCATGATGATGCTCAAAGAAGAAGAAGAGAACGGAGACATCAAAGACAACAACAACAACAAGATTTCCAAGGAGATGCTTATCTCCGAGAGATGGAGGCCATGAGAGCCAACATGGAGCGCATGCAATTGAGCATGCAAGGTATGTACTCGGACCACCAAACTTTGTCTTATCAAACTAGCGCCTTGTATGACGCTAGTGTGCATAGGGGGGAGGTCACACCTCCGGTCAACTACCCTTATGTGCCGCCCCAACAAGGGCCGGTACCTTCATGGGGCGGTGACAACCTCCCTACGTACCCATATTGGCCCGGGGTGGAGGACCCCGATGTGCCAAGGCGCGACTTCCCACCTTATGATTATAGGGTCTCGGGGGGGAGTGATCATCGGGGTGATCCCGCATACTACAATGTTCACCCCCATCACCCCGAGCCCCTTGTTCAGCCTGAGCCCTATGACCGATTAACCCGATCCCAACTTGACCTATTCCAGGGTCACTATGGTTTTCCTCCCGGTTACACCGGAGGTTGGGATACGGGTGATGATGGTGTCGGCCCTAGTGGCCAATAGTCCCCTTATGTATGTTTGTTTCCCTTTTTGTTCTCCCCTTTCCCTATTTTGCATGTTTATAGGCATCGCGGTCGATGCCTTCATTTTGTGATGGGGGGAGGGTCAAAAAGGATGTTTTATGTTGGTTTGGGGAGGCACCTGGGGCTCGGTGGGAAGTCTTTGATAAGGCTTTTGGTGGATTTTTGCTAATGGTCTCGTTGGTTTGTTTCTTGTTGTTGTTTTGTTTCACTTCATGACGTTTTTGGAAATTTCTTGATGATGATGATGATGACGGGTTTCTCTAGGTTTTTGTATATAGCTTGTGTCTAAGTGTTTTATTGTTTGCTTTTGTTTGGAAGTTACTAACAATTTCATTTTGTATATATAGCCTTTTTCTTTAACTCACCT
Source organism: Chenopodium album (assembly GCF_948465745.1). Classification (NCBI taxonomy): domain Eukaryota; kingdom Viridiplantae; phylum Streptophyta; class Magnoliopsida; order Caryophyllales; family Amaranthaceae; genus Chenopodium; species Chenopodium album. Next base: position 21,168,621 of record NC_137841.1, on the reverse strand, counting down.
TGCTCGTAGCCTATGCTTTGGATTGCGGAACCTTTTGGAGAAGCACGTTCCTACTCCTTGGGTACTTTAATTTAGCACGGATGCTTGGTGAGGCCTCTCTTATTTTACCTCTTTATTTTCACTTCTTCATTTTCTTGGTTGCTTAGATTAAGATTAGATTTACGAGAAGTTGAACGGTTCGAGGATGTATGAATTTAACACCTAGTGTGTTTGGGGTCTTTGGCGATGTGGCCATTAGACCGCTTGTATGTCGATTGGGATAAACGTGTTATGATTGCATCTTTGCCCTTTTCCTCTTTCCCTTTCTTGTCCTTGTCTAAGTTTTCCATCTTCTTCTTTTCTTTTCTTTCCTTTTCTTTTAATCTTGTTTGTGTGCATAACTTTTTGAGGCTTTATTTTCACTCTTTCTCTTTTTAAAAATTGGGCTTGTATGCAATGGACTTTTGCTTTTGAATAATAGTCTTCTTAGGTAATAATGGTATGCACGGTTTGAGATTACGTTTGGTTGATTCTAGGATAAAGCATGCTAAGATAGTTGTCTAGAACTAGGGGGATCATGAAACCGGATTCTACTCGTTTGTGGCATGTTGGTAGTTGCTCCCTATCTTTGATTTGACAACCTTAGTGAGTTTTTGCTACAACCATGTGAGATTTATATTTGTTCAAGATTTCATCATACTCTTGCATGAGCGGCATGGATCCTTGATTTTCGCAAACCTAATCTAGAATCTTAGCGTATGATTCCTAAGACCGTGACCGAACTACCTAGGGAGGACAAAGGCAACTTTTCGGGGAGGTATTTTTCTTTTTCTAGGATAGTCCCTTTTTGTTTACTTTTTTTTTTGGGTTTGGGATACATTTGCCTACTTGTTACCCCTTTGAACCTTTTTCCCTCTTTTCAAGCCGCATAATTAGATATCTTGAGCCTTTTGTTTCGTTCTCCTTCTTTTTGGTTTTTGTGAAGAAAGGGTCAATGTTTGGTGATTGTGGTCTATGAAGTTGGCGTTTGGTTCGAATTGGTACGCATAATTGAGTTGTTTATATTTGGTAAATAATGGCAAATGCTTATGTAAAAGCCATCCTTAGTAAAAGAGGCAAGGATCTTAATAAATGCATATTTGAAAAAAAAAGCCGTCCGAATTGAAAAAGGCAAGGACTAATGCTTTTAAGGAGTTCAAGGAAATACAAACAAATTTATAAATGAGAAAATGCAAAAAAAAAAAAAAAGAAAAACCATAAAATTCAAGTGTCTTTCTCCTCTCTATGCATTGAGGACAATGTTTCTTTTAGCTTGGGGGGAAAGCGCTTGCACTTTTTGTTCTAATGATTGTAGATTGTTGATTTGAATAATCTTGGGGGTGTTAATACGTTTTTGTTTGGTGATTAATTAAGTTTGGTGTTGAGATTTAGCCGGTCTTTGCTTCACAATTTAGGATAACCACCAAATTTTAAATTTTAGCCTACCTTAACCCTTCTTGCCTTGCGTTACAACCTTGGGGAAGACCTTTGGACCTAGGAGTTGAGTCTTTCATCGGTGGAGGGAATCATAGGTTGTAGACTAAGGAAAGGAGATGCGAAATCAAGATGTCGAGTAGCCCAAAAATTTGATCTTTTTCCGGTTCCTTCGCGGAATCTATGAGATGCTCACTAAGGGGAGACATGAGATTAGTAGGGGGAACGCGGTAAGACCGTTTGGGATGAAAGTGGAATGTGATAACTAGTTCCTATGCTTAGCATATTTATGTTTCAATCAACCTTAGGTATCTTATAACGTGCATACCATAATTCTCTTTAGAAAGGTTGTTATTCATTTGAATTATAGTCTCTTTGTAAAGTCCATTTCGTAAAGATTTTGTTTCCTTTTTCCTCTTTCTTTTCCTTCTCTGGTTTGCCTCTTGGGGGTTTGGTGGAGAGTTATGGTTAAACTCTTAGGATACCCTTACGAGAGCATCACTCGTCCTCTAGAGCGATCTAGGGGTTTAAATGGCTTGTTGTAGCTAAAAACAACCGTGATTCCTACGACAGTGAGTCTTAGTGTAAATTCTCGCCCCTCTTTTTCTTTTTGCTTTGAATAAGCCCTTCTCTTTCCTTTTTAGCCTTTGTTTTGCTCGGGACGAGCAAAATTCTAGCTTGGGGGAATTTGATGAGTGTCATTTATGGCACTCATAGGGTAGTCTTTTAGGGTTATTTCTTTCCCTTTTTCATGCTTTCTTCTCTTATTTTTGGTCCTTTTTCCTTAGGTTTCTCTTTCTCCTTTTTTCTTTATGGTTCTCGTGTTTTCCTCGTGTTTTCCTTTTATTTGGATCTTTTTCCTTTTATTTCCTTTCTTTGTTTGCTTGTGTAGGTATTAAGAGAATCACCTTTGCAAAGGAATCGAGTTGGGGCCTTAATGATCAAGTAAGGAAGAAGCATTTGGCTAGAGAGGGCTTAGAGAGGCCTTGGAGAGGCCTCGGAGAGGTCTCCAAGGTATTTCCAGCAGGCCGCGGGCGCGGGTCAGTGGAGCCGCGGGCGCGGGTCAGTGGAGCCGCGGGCTTAAGAAGAGCAAATTGCAAGATTTTGGCAGAAGCTTCCCGCGGTTGCCCCGCGGGCTCTCCGCGGGCGCGGGAAATCTGGAGAGGGCGCTCCATCTCAGAGAGACCGCGGCCCCCTGATTGAGTTTTGGGAGCAGGGGATTGGCCGCGGGCGCGGGTCTATCTTGCCGCGGGCGCGGGTGCGGGTGCTGCCAAGAAAGCCCGCGGAGGGTTCCGTACCCATTTCTCCGCGGCCGCGGATTCATCGAGAGAGACCGCGGGATTTGCCGGTTTCTTCTTTACCTATAAATAGAATTGTAATTCCTTTTCAAAAGGAACTTTTTGATAATATTTCATTAGCTTAGTTTTAGAGAGAGAATTTGGAGAGAGGTTAGAGAGAAGTTCTTGGTTTTGGATTTGTAACTCAACATTTGATCAATCAAGTTTGGATTTCTTCATTTTCAATCATCAATATTAGTGAGAATCTCTTCCTTCTTTCATTTCTTACTTACTTGCTATTTGATTTATGCTTGTTGCTTGTTTTTCTTTGGATTTGAATTTGATATTGTTGAATATTTTGATTTCTATTAGATTTTAATATAGAATGAAGATTAATGCAATTTCTAGTTATTTGTTCTTGAATTTCACCATGATTAGTGAGTAGATTAGTTGCTAGGGAAAGGGGGAAGCATGTTTGATTAATGAAATTGCTAGTTGATGCTCTTTGATTGATTGATTTGTTGCAATTGAATTGGTTGACATAGTTTTGCATGTGATTGATTAGACTAGGAGTGATCAACCTATAAGATTAATCTAGATTGCATTGCAACTCTTAATGACATGAACAATTGAATTGAAAGTTGCTCTAATTGATTGGGTTTGCTTGTGATTCTTCTTGATTTGCCTTTCATAGTGACACCTAGATTGGCCTATAGGAGATAGCATTTGAACTCTCTTGATTGCTACTATTGTTTGTCCATTGCAATACTTGGATTAATTGATTGAGCTCTAAACTAGCATTATCATTGAGCTTACATGTGGAACCCATATCCCTAGTGTTTAGACCTTTGATTTACTTGATTAGACTTGTTTTAGTTTACCATAGTGCCAACCATAATCTAAACTCCATCTTCGAGGTAGCTTGACTAGACTCTAGTTTTCATCATTGCATTCCCTAGGGATCGACCCTTAACTTACCCTATATTCATATAAGGTTGGTTAGGTGTTTACAAATTTAGTTTGACTTGGGGGAAGGGTAGATAACGACCTACATTTTCCTCTTGTCACATTCTTAGTGCTTCCTCTGTAAAAAAAACAAGAAAACAGTTCAGCAAGAATAACAAAAAAGACAATGCATCTATATAGGCGGCAAGCCGCCAGATGTGTAGGTGAATCTACCCTTTTGAAACATGGGGCTAAGGCCGCGGGCGGAAAGAAAAGCCTTTTCCTTTAGGAATTCTGGATGCGTTACCCATTTATTGGGTACAATTATGTGGGTTCCATCATCCAATGGCTTAGTAGTAGTCTCAAAAAATCACGACTCTATTATTTGTTCCCAATCCCGCGAGGGAATGCGAGGAAGGGGACACTTTTTGCCCTGCAGATCCGGATCTTTATTGTACCGGCATAGATACCGGTTGTGGCCCAATGTGGGCAAAGAGATCAAGTAAAAATTATCTTTCCAGCCGATCCACTTCGACGGCTTGTCCAGTAACATCATATACCGCGGATGCGTCGTTGTATGCGTCGTTTGAAGTGCGCCTACGTTAAAGCATGTTGTGAATATGCTTGGAACTCATATGAAGTGGGATTTAACATATTCGATTAGGGATAAATAAAGTAGGGAGCCGCCAACAAGTTTTTAAGGAACTTGTAAACCGTTCACAGATCATAAAAGGCAACCACGAATAAAGGGACAACGAAAGGAAACAACGATTGACCCGTGAAGGTTACGCCCCATTCATAATCCATGAGATTACTAACTACATATGGTTCAGAACCACGAAAGGAGGATCAGGGATGATGGTACGAAGTGAGTGATGGAGTCACATTCGCCCGTATTGGCCTCTACTCGATTCTTATAGTGAAAACTGATTCCTGCGATCTCAAAGGCATGCAAACAAAATATTCAATTCGTTCCAAACTAACATTAGGCTAAATTGGTTGAATATTAATGCAACACATAATTCTAAATATCGTGATCACTTGATTAACACAACAAGATTAAAAAGGAACCTAAACCGGTCGTCCAAATTATCTTATTAGTCGTGATTTTCAAATACATATTCCCTTTAACATGCAATATGGTGATCAATAAAAAATATAATAGAATATACGTTAATATTGGAAGCAATTTAACAACAAATTGTTAGTCAAATAAAATATAAATAAACCTAATCATGATACTAGCAACAAGAATAAAAATTAGAATAATTAAGTGATTAACTAGTTAGTGACCCGGGCGATTCCCCGTTTATAGATATGGTGATTATAGAAATAGTGATATTTCAAACGTTTGGATTTTTTTAAAATTATTACTCAGTACTACAAAAATTAAGAGAATCAATTCTTGTATATAACTATCATATTTCATTTTATGATGCTGTGTTGCGAGAATTTTCTACCTAGAATTTGAAATATTTTCTTATAATTTTAAATAGCATATATATTGAATAGCAAAGAGCAACAATTAAACCCCTTAAATGCAAAAAGATTCCCGTCTATGTCTCAATTTTTTTCATCTTGTGATGCATCTTTGTTATCTGCTAGGAGTTGTTGTTCTTCATCTTATTCTTCTCCTTACATAAGCTTTTCAATTTCCCTGTACAAATTTATATTCATAATAAATGGACACCCAAATGGAAATATATATATATATATATATATATATATATATATATATATATTTAAAATTTGATTTGCATAATATAAGATGAGAAAATGAAGTGTCAATCATAAAGTTTCGTTCCCGTAAAAATCTCAAGATTTTATCAATTCCATATCAATCAAAATATGAGGCACATAGAAAACTTAAACTTATGTTGAAATTCACAAATTATCGGCGTAAGAGTCACTTATTCATATAAATTTAGCTCAAAATCAATTCGAGAATCAGTCTAAATACTTTAAATACAAAGATTAAGGTGATCCACTATTAAAAAAATTCCATATAATTATAAAAAATCCACTAACACCTATATATTATTGAAATTTACTACCATGTATTATAGGCAATTAGGCATACAAATCTAATCACATAATGTAAGATGACAATATAACAACGATCAACTTGTATCTTATAAAAAAAGTGTAGGAAGGCAACAACTAGTACATATATTACCTTTCTTTATTCTGGTTTTCTGAATGTGATTAATGACGTTTAGATGTTTTTGACAATAGTTACGGCCACAAATCAATAAAATATGGATACTTTCATAGTAAGGGCCTGTTCCGATTGACTAAACTCAGCTGAACTGAACTGAACTGAATTGAACTGAACTAAGCTGAACTGAACTGAACTGAACTTATTAATTAGTGATTTTTAACTACGGATTAGTGATCTTTGATTATTTATTGATTATTTATTTCTATACATATGTGTATATACAAATGTACATATTATTATTATTATTATTATTATTATTATTATTATTATTATTATTATTATTATTAATTATTGATGATTATTATTATTATTTATTGATTATTATTATTATTATTTATTGATGATTATTATTATTATTTATTGATTATTATTATTAATTTTTCGTTGGAAAGCTGTTGAATTCTACTTTCTAACCCAATTAAAATCAGATTAAAAAACTTGGTAAAATAAAAGATTGACCGAAATAGTGGGACGGTGTCAGTTTTGGATAGAGTTTGATATTTCATTCATATCATTTCCGTCATAGCTCATAATTAATATTATAATATATCATTGGAAAAATAATTTCAAGGGATATCCAACCATCTAAGATTTGAATAAAAACTATGAGGAATGAATATAATATTTGTCTATCTTTGAACGTCTTTCAATTCGAATAGAAATAGGATTTTCAAAAAGAAAATCTTTATTCAATTTCAAACTCTTTAATCTTATCTTTTTAAAAAGGATAATTAAGATTTTTAGAAACTTATTGAAGCTTTTAATTAATCCTAATTTTTTTAGGAATGTAATTAAATCCTTTGGACCCTCCACATGATCATTGGGTCGTAGGTAAGGTGGGCTAAGGTTCGATTTGGGCTCAGTTTAATATTTTGGTCATAACTTATTCGTTATAACTCGGATTTGGGCTTATAAGATATCTTTGGAAACCTCATTTCAAGCCCCATACAAATATTCAATCATTAGATCTAGTTTATAGACCAAAATAAACCGAACTAAACGTTTTTATAAAAAGGACACGAAATGAATGATTTTAAAGGACACGAAATGAATTATTTTGGGTTTAAAGGCATGAAAAGAGGAAAATAAGTTATAGTTTGGGGATATGGGCTAGGAATTGGGTTGGTTTATGAAATGGAAATATGGATTTAAGCACTCCAAGATTAAATACTCAACCCGACCAATAATGGCGGTGAAAGGTTGTTCATCATCGGGTTTGGTTTTGGGGAGAAATTTTTAGGTGTCTATAGTCGTCAAAGTGTACCATGCCCCGAATTTGCCCGGGGCCCGACTCATATAATGCATGTGAGAAAAATCCCCAAAGCTTGGCTCAAAGTTCTTAAAATCACAGCGGCAATGTAACATAGGATGGGGATTGAAAAGAGCTTTCCAACGATATATTATAAGCCCAAATCCGAGTTATAACGAATAAGTTATGGCCAAAATATTAAACTGAGCCCAAACCGAACCTAAACCCACCTTACCTAGGACCCAATGATAATGTGGAGGGTCCAAATTATTTAATCCCATTTCTAAATAAATTAGGATTAATTAGAAACTTCTAGAAGTTTCTAAAAGATCATAATTATCCTTTTTTGAAAAGATAAGATTAAAGAGTTTGAAATTGAATAAAACTTTTCTTTTTGAAAATCCTATTTCTATCCGAATTGAAAGACGTTCAAAGATAGACAGATATTATTTTCGTGCCTCATATTTTTTATCCAAATTTTATATGGTTGGATAGACCTTGAAAATATCTTTCCAATGATATATTATAATATCAATTCCGAGCTATAACGGAAAAGATATAAATAAAATGTCAAACTCTATCCAAAACTGACATCGTCTCACTATTTTGACCATATCTTTTATTCTATAAAACATTTTAATCTGATTTTAATTGGGTTAGAAAGTATACTTCAAGAGCTTTCCAACCATATCTTATTTATCTTATTCCGATTTCTGGATCAAAAGATATGATAAAAACAAAAACCGCAAAAACTGCTGTCTATCGAGTTTTATTCCGATTTAATTCGGATCTTATCTTAACTTTTCGACCCTTATTTTTTCTCTATAAATAGAGGTCATATCTCCCATTTTCCAATCATAAACAATCTTGATCATCAAATCATTCTCTCTTCCTCTCTTTTACACCAAAAGTCATTCTCTTCTTTCTCTCTCTCATATTCTAATTCTTAAATCTATATTTCTAATTACACCATACTTCCCTTAAGTACTCCAAGGAGTTCATACTTAACCCAAAGCTTTATACTTAAACCAAGGCGTGAAAGGTATAAATAACTGAGGGTTTGGACCAAATCAACTCTACATTTATTTAATTTAATTTAATTTTCATTTGATTTATATTCTTATTGAAGTTACTAACGGTTTATTCATGATGTAGCAATTCAAGGAAACGCGGAAAGTGAGTAATTATTCAATTAATTACTCTTATTTTTATTCTTGTTGCTAGTATCATGATTAAGTTTATTTATATTTGATTTGACTAACGTTATCATTGTTAAATTGCGTCCAATATTAATGTTTATTCTTTTATTATTTATTGATCACTATATTGCATGTTTAAAGGGAATATGTAACTGAAAATCACGCCTAATAAGATAATTTGGACAACCGGTTTAGGTTCCTTTTTAATCTTGTTGTTAAATCAAGTGATCACAAGTATTTAAGAATTATGTGTTGCATTAATATTCAACCAATTTAGATTAATAATAGTTTGGAGCAAATTGAATCTTTATTTGTATGCCTTTGAGACCGCAGGAATCATTTTTCACTATAGGAATCGAGTAGAGGCCAATACGGGCGAATGTGACTCCATGACTCACTTCGTACCATCATCCCCGATCCTCCTTTCGTGGTTCCGAACCATATGGAGTTAGTAATCTCATGGATTATGAATGGGGTGTAACCTTCACGGGTCAATCGTTGTTGCCTATCGTTGTCCCTTATTCGTGGTTGCCTTTTATGATCCGTGAACGGTTTACAAGTTCCTTAAAAACTTGTTGGCGGCTCCCTACTTTCCTTGTCCCTAATCGTATATGTCAATTCCCACTTCCTAAGAGTGCCAAGCATATTCCCCACATGCTTTAACGTAGGCGCACTTCGAGCGACGCCTACAGTAACCGTCAAATATAACCTAAGAGGTATTCCGGGAAGTGCTTGTGCTAATACGGGAGGATTTGCGAGATAGGCCTTGATCTTTTCAAAGGCTTTTTGACACTCGTCATCCCATATTACTGGTACATTCTTCTTGAGCTTTTTGAAGATTGGTTCACATATTGTCGTCAACTTGGATATGAACCTACTTATGTATTGCAACCGGCCAATAAATCCTCGAATCTGTTTCTCAGTCTTAGGCGGTGGCATTGACATGATTGCTTTGATCTTGGTTGGGTCTACCTCTATTCCTCTAGATCTTATGACATATCCCAAAAGCTTTCCTGAGGTGACTCCAAAAGCACACTTAGATGGATTCAACCTCATATTATATTTTCTTAGCCTTTCGAAAAATTTCCTTAAGGCTACTTGATGGCCTGGACGGTCTTTTGACTTTACAATCATGTCGTCGACATATACTTCGACTTCTTTATGCATCATGTCATGGAGTAAGGAAGTTGCTGCACGTTGGTAAGTAGCACCTGCGTTTTTCAACCCGAATGGCATTACCGTGTAGCAGTAAGTGCCCCATGGTGTTATAAAAGTTGTTTTCTCCATGTCTTCTTCTGCCATGAGAATCTGGTTGTAACCTGCGTACCCATCCATGAACGAGAGAAGCGCGTGATTTGCCGTGTTATCTACCAGAATATCGATGTGTGGCAAAGGGAAGTCGTCATTTGGACTTGCCTTATTTAGATCTCGATAGTCGACACACATCCTTACCCTTCCGTCTTTCTTCGGAACTGGGACGACGTTGGCGACCCATTCGGGGTATTTGGATACCTTGATGAAACCTGCAGTTATTTGTTTTTGAACTTCTTCTTTTATTTTAAGAACTACGTCAGGTTTCGTTCGATGTAACTTTTGTTTTACCGGTTTCATTCCTGGAATTAGTGGTATAGTGTGTTGAGCTATTTCTCTATTAATGCCTGGCATATCTTCGTATGACCAAGCGAATACATCGATAAATTCTTTAAGTAAGTTAATTAAATCAGTTCTTTCTTGTTTATTCAGTGTTAATCCGATTTTAACTTCTCTTTTATGGGTTGAATCATTTGAAATATCAACCGTTTCAGTTTCTTCAATTACCGGTGTTTTCTTTTTGAGTGTTTCCATTGCTTTAATAATTTCTTTGTCTTTTTCATTGTTAGTTAAGCAATGCTCGTCATCTTGGGTTAGAGAAGAACACGAGAAATAAGGAGAAGGAGAAATATTATTATACTCTGAGATCATTACATCAAAGAGTGATATGTCCTCAGGGACTTGATCACTAACTATTCTAGGAGAAGAAATAGGAGGGGAAGGTGCTACTACTAAAGACTTAGAAGACTCTAGGGGGAAAGACTCTGACTCTGACTCTGACTCTGACTCAGACGACTCTTCAAACATCGGTCCTTGCCCTGTCGTGATGGATATCTTCCTTCCGCTTGGAGTAGTCACCTTGATAGTCTTGCTCCACCCTTGTAGTGATCCTTCAGCTAGAGTGATTAGCTTCGAGGGATCGAAGCTTTCGCTTTGTAGGACTGTTTGAATGAGCGAGGAGTTATCTTCTCTGTAAGTTGGCTCATTCTTTTCTCGCCCAAACAATAATCCCATGACGTTAAAGTCAAAGCATGGGGGTGCTTTCTCCTTGTAGACAGGAGTTGGGATTTCATCGGTGAAGTAGCAATCCAAGAAAATCTCGAATCCCGGTTGTCTTATGCCGTTCACAACAAATGGCTCGGGAAATTCATGTCATGGATAGTCCTCTCCTTCTTTTATAAACTGACCATTAAGCGTAAGAGGGTACTGATCCATTGGGATTGCTTTCTTTTGAATGCGAGCGTCCCTACGTGCCTTTGACTTTTCCTAGGCTCGCTTGAGATCTTTCCGAGTCGGTTCGAAACCAAGTCCGAAAGTGTCTAACTTAGGGAGGCCAGGTGACTCCAGCGGTTTTGCCATTGCTTTTTTCTTTCCTAGGGTCATCCCAGGAAAATGTCCTTGTTCCTTCAGCATAGCATTTACAATCATGTTGGAATGGGGGTCATGGCAAAGAGGGGTCCTTTCATCCTCCTGGATTAAGGAGACTTCTTCGTTAAAGCCCCATAAATCTTCATCATCCGCGTCGTGCTCCACATTAATGATTGAATTTTCTATAGATTTGATCCTCATAGGCGAAGCATCGATGGTGATAGGAATTCCCCCAACTATTGCTTTTACTTGTTGGTGGAGAGATGAAGGGACGACCTTTAGATCATGAAGCCAAGGGCGTCCCAACAGTAAGTTGAACGAAGCTTTAATGTCTCCTACTTGGAAAGTAGTAGCATGTTCTATTGCTCATGCCGTTACATTCAGGGTAATTTTGCCAAGAGCTTGACGACGAGTGTTGTCATAGGCCCTTATTCCTTGTGCAGATGGAGTTAAATCTTTGTCCCTTATGCCTAGCATCCTTGCAGTTCTAAGTGGACAGACGTTGATGGCCGATCCATTGTCTACAAGAGTCATAGGAACATTCATCCTCTTGCAAACTACTGTGAGGTTTAATGCCTTGTAATGTTTGTCACCTTCTAGGGGTAAATCTTTGTCAGAAAAAGTGATCAAATTAATTGGACTAGAAAGATCACTTGTGAGGAAGTTGGCTAATCCCTCAGGAGTAGTGTCAGAATCTATCCCAATTTTGTTCAAGGCATTCATTACAGCCAACCTATGTTCTCGAGATGTTGCCAAAAGTTTCCATACATTCATCTCAACTTTTGTTTTCTTAAACTGCTTAACAATATCATTGTCTTCAATGATAGGTATGGGAACTTGTTGTGTGGTTGGCATAGGTTGTGTTGAAACGGGAGGTTGCATCCTCCCGGACCTTGTGAGGACATCTATTGATGGATATTCTTCAACCCAAAAATCATCCATGGCATATGACACCGAAGGTGGAGGTCCTACCATGTCTTTTAAGTAGACGTCTTCTTCATCGCTGTCCCAAACTCCATTAATAGTTGCATCGTCTTTTTGTGGAACTTGGACTAGTTTCTTTTCATCAATCATTTTCTGAACCAAATCCTTGAATTTGAAACAATTTTCTATAGTGTGACCCCCCGATTGATGATACTGACAGTAATATCTATCCGTCCTTTTCAATGATTCGAATGGTTTTGGTTCGAGAGGTTTGATCTCGCCACTCTCGGAGAGCATTTCGAACATTTGTGCATATGGGATCCCAATTGGAGTGTAGATTCTGTTACTCCTCTTGGGTTTTTCAGTGACTTGACATCGAAAAAGGTTTCCTCTTCCTTTTCTATGGCATAGATTTCTTTGACAGGTCTAATAAGAGATGAGGGGTCAACCTCATTTTCCTCATTAGAGATAGCCAGGGTATGAGCGAGAGGCGCATTATCAATGCTTGGCTTCTTGCTGGTAGGGGGCAACAACAACTTGTTGTTGTCGATTAAGTCTTGGGCAACTTCCTTAAGCTTCCAACAGTTTTCGATGAGATGGCCCCTACCTTGGTGATACTTGCAGTGTGCATTGGGGTTCCAATTAGCCGACCTCTTCTCGACTGGTGGGTCCCCAAATGGTCCAATAGGAGTTATAAGACCTTTTGCATTTAATCGATCAAATGCGGTGTCATAACTCATGCCAATAGGAGTAAAGTTCCTCATAAATGGTTTCTTATGTCCTTGATTGTTCATAGCAATGTCTTCTCCTAAATTAAAAGCGCTAATGTTGTTTGAGTGGGTGGTTTTAGAAGAAGAAGGATTGTCGTTCTTCTTTCCTTTCCAGCCACTGTTGGAGTTATTGTTGGCAGCTTTTAATTTAGCCAAGTCGTCTTCAATATTGATCCCAATGTCATAGACGGCCTTGAACGTATGGAGATTATTTTGATACTTGAGATGCTTGGAATATTTTTCTTGAAGATTTTTTATGAATAGCCTCACATACTCTTTTTCACTTGGCACCTCAATCATCTTGGCTGCGATTTCTCTCCATTTGTTAAAGAAAGAGGTGAAGCCTTCATTCTCTTTATGTTTGAGGATTTCAAGTTCCCTATGGTCATTCTCAACCTGAATGTTGCACTTGTACCTATCAACGAAAGCGTTTTCTATGGACTCCCAGGTAGAGGTCTTTTCTTTCTCGAGAGAAAAGAACCATTGTTGGCAAACGGTCTCGAGAGATAGTGAGAACAGAGAGGGGAAAACCTTCTTATCGATACCCTTAATACTCATTATAAGGGTTATCAATTGCTCTTAATTTTGGGATGTCGTTGGCATTGAACTTCTGCGGAAGAAGATCTTTGTCCACCGAGACCCCTTGTGATGTAAGCCCTTGAAACCTGTAGTCGCTAGACAGCTTGCTTAGACTCTCTTGCATGAGGTCCATTTGTTGTTGTTTCACGGGATCATCAATCTTAAGTGCGAGAAGCTTCAGTGTCTCAGTCACGGTAACCAGTTGGTTCCTAAGATCATTGACTTCTTCTTGTGTTGCCATTATAGTCTTAGCTTTCCTCTTACGAGCTATGGGTTTGTCGAAAAGTTGGACTTGTATGAAAAGGTTGTCTTTGATTAACCGTCCTTCCTTTCTTGACCACGCGCTGTAAATTAAACCATTTTACGTTTTAATTACTTGACTTGAATCAACTTGACTTTACGGTTTATTTTTAAAGAGGAAAAAAAAGAATTAATAAAAAAAAGGGTGCCTATTTTTGGCAAAAATAATGTACATATTTTTAGGGAACTAAGTATAGTTTTTTAAACTGGAGGATTAATATCCGACTTACCCCCCTAAAAAAATGAAGGAAAAAACGCGCATGCAAGACTCTCTTAGGCATGGTCAAAGTATGTGTATTGGTGTGTGCGTTGAGTGTAAGTGACATGTTAGGACTCTTGTGTAAGACCATGGGACTTAGTGCCTAAACTCGATTACCGACTTAAACAAGTACTATTGACAGCAAAACTTAACCGAATTAATTAGCAAACTGATTAATTATACACTAGGTGACGACTAGACCAATAATCCGAACTGTCGGCCAAACGACAGGATTGGCGTCGCACTGTAGAGCTTGGCGCCAGACGACAGAGCTGTCGCCAGGCGCCACACTCCACAGTGTGGCGCTACAGCTCAGACTTTGGCGCCGATATTGGAGCTTCAGTCTGGGACTGTTTTCGGTGTTATTAGTCAATTGGGGTATGCCTAAAGTCGTACTAGGTCAATTCCGATTAAAATATTAGACTTTATTGACTCAAATTAATTAATTAATTAATTAATTAATTAGGCAAAGTGCTTTAGGTCATTAATTTATTTAATCTCAACACAAGTCAAACAAACGGTTAAGAGAAATCATAATATATATGCACAACAAATAATGCACAATTAGTCAAGTAGGCACAATATGATGTAATGAGTTCGCAACCTAACCATGGCTCTAGTTCTCTAAAGTTCGGGATATGGTTTAGTCAAAAAGGGTCCATGGTTAATTGTCCGGATGCACCGCGCGGAAGCCTAACCGTGAAGGGTTGGCGCGAGTGGATGGGACACCGCGAGTTTTAGAAAAAACTCGCTTCCATGGTTTGGGGAATTCAACATTCTCGGATGTACCCTTTGTTGCACGGAGCGTTCAATCAGGTAGATGGAGCATGAATTCCCAGAGGGTTATGTCCATATGAAGAACACATATGGGTTTCAGAAAAGTGAGAAAAAATTCAATCAGGAAGTAGGATCGAGTAAACAATACGAAAAACCGGTCGAAATTAGAACGCATATTTCTGGCTCGGTATTGGGGGAAATTGGCGCCAGCAATCAGAGACTGGCGCCAGCTTTTAACTGTAGCGCCTGGCGCCAATACTGGCGTCTGGCGCTACGGCTAAAATGCTGGCGCCAAGCTCTGGTCATTGGCGCTACTTCCCATATGCCTCAGCAGCATTATGTGCTCGATAAAATTTTCCAGTTTCGCGCGGTGTTATTTCGTTCCTAGTTGTGAAAGATATTTCTCAAATTTCCTACGTGTAAAATTCTATGTTTTTAACTCATTACGGAATTATCGCCTACATAGTGAAGCGGAGGTCGGCTCTAATTACCGCCTCATAGCAGTTGTAGTAGTTTTCGGCATTATCTATGTTGTCCTTCTAGGAAACCGTTGAGCGCCACTATGATCATACACTTAAGCATGGTGGCGTCCAAAGGGAAGGAAGCTAGAGTAAAAGAGTCGCCAACAAGTTTTAAGAACTTGTAAATCATTCACAGGGTGAAGGTTACACCCCTTCATGATCCATGAGATCGCTAACTCCATAGTGGTCTGGAACCATGATTGAATATTAAGGGATGAAGGTACAAATCCATCCTAAAAGAGATTGAACTTGCTCTAAAAATTGGCCTCTAATTTATTCTTCTCGTATTCATGTTTGCTTTCTGACTAACATACAATCATTAGGTTAACCCTAAACCTGTTAATCTGTGTTGGTTGAATATTAATGCACAAACAAAACTATTATTGGCGATCACTTGAATTATAATCACATTAGCCTAAACAAGATTATTAATTATCTTATTAAGCGTGATTACAAGTACAATTTCCCTTTAAACCTGCAAGAGAGGGCATGATCAAACAATAACAATAATATATCAAACAACAATAACAACAATCGTCATCATAATAATATTCTCATCAAAACATAATAATATTAGCAAGATCCGAGGCATGATACTATCAAGATTAATAACAAATCCTAGCATGTTAATAAACATTAAAGATTAAAACTTTATTCCTAACATGATACTAACATGATATTAGAAAGAATGGGAAGCAACCTAAACATGATACTAGGAATTAAAGCATGATTTCTATATCAAAAGAATAACAAAGTAATTAAATTACTTACTTCGATGTCTCATATCTCTTTGTAATAACAAAATACACGCGTTAGTAACTTTAAGGAAAATAATAATTTAAATAATTAAATAATTGAAATAGAGATTTGGGACCAAACCCTAAGAAATTATCAACCTTTCATGTCTAGGGCGAAGTCAACTTCAAACTTGGCTAGGTGAGTCTAGAACTTGTGAATGCGGAATTTTGTGAAAAGGAAGGTTTAGAAAGAGGGAGAAAGAATAAGCTTCTAGCTTAGAGAGAGAGGAGAGATGATTGGATGATTGTTAATGAATAAAAACGGGGAAATACGACCCCTATTTATAAGAAAATAGTCCGAAATCGATTAGAATTTGAATCGGAATAAAACTAACCCCTGTCGCCAGTGACAGAGCCCAACGCAAAATGACAAGGATCACGCATGGCGACAGGCTCTGTTGATTGGCGACAGGCTTGTCGTTTGGCGCTGGTTAAAAGATAAAACGCGATTTGTACTTGTAGGGAATATATTTCAAGCGTTAACCCCTAGCTTGAACCCCACTGTGATCATACACTAAAGTACGGTGGCGTCCAAAAGGGAAGAAGATAGAGCAAAAGCGTCGCCAACAAGTTTTAGGAACTTGTAAACCGTTCACAGGGTGAAGGTTACACCCCTTAACGATCTAAGAGATCGTCAACTCCATAAGGTCTAGAACCAAATAAGGGTTCGGGGATGAAGGTACAAATCCAACCTAAAAGAGATTGAACCTGCCCTAATAATAGGTCTCTACTTTATTCTGATCGTATTCATGTGCACTTTCTGACTAACATACAATCAATAGGATTACCCTAAACCTGTTTATCTATGTTGGTTGAATTTAATGCACAAATAAATCTATTATTGGCGATCACTTGAATTATAATCAAATTAACCCTAAACAAGATTATTAATTATCTTATTAAGCGTGATTACAAGTACAAATTCCCTTTAAACATGCATAAAAGGCGTGATCAAGCAATAACAATAAATAGCATCAAGCAACACAATAAATAATCAATATCATGAATAATAATTATAATAATCATAATAATAATCATAACAATAATAATCATCATTATAAAATTATAGCCATAATCAAAACAATAATAATCATAAAATAATCATCATCAAAATAACAATAATAATAATATTCATAATCATCATAAATTATAACAAATATAATCATAATCATGTTCATGTTAATATTAAAGCATAATAATAGCAAGATCCTAGGCATGATACTAACAAGATTAATAACAAACCCTAGCATGTCACTAAGCAATAAAAATCAAATATTTAACCCTAACATGATACTAACAATCATAAATATTAGGAAGAAAATAGGAAGCATCGCAACAATCATATTAAGCATATTTAATATTAAAAATACCCTAGACATGATACTAGGAATATCATAATAACAACATAAACATGATTCTACATCATAACATCAATTAAAAACATTAAATTACTTACTTTGATGCCTCGTACCTCTTTCTAATAACAAAATACACACGTTAGTAACTTCAAGGAAAATAATAAACAAACAATTAAATTAAATAATGGAAAGAGAGATTTGGGACTAAACCCTCAAAAATTAAACCTTTCACGTCTAGGGCGAAGGCAACTTCGAATATGGCTAGGTGTTTCTAGATCTAATGAATGCGAAATTTTGTATGTGAAATGCAATTTTTAGAAGAGAAAGAGATGGATGAATTGATTATAGAAATCTTGATGAATGAAAACTAATTGTAAGTGAATATTAATTAAAACTGATTGATGATGAATGAAGACGGAGTTTTTAATACGTTATTTATAGAGAAATTAGCCAAAAAGATAAAATATCAAAACAGAGCTCTTGGCGCACCTAAAACAGAGCTGGCGCCAACCCTGGCTAACTGGCGCCAGGCACCAACACTAGCGCAAGGCGCCAATGGCTGGAGTTAGGCGCTAGGCCTGTTTTTGACGCGTTTTCGAAAATTAGATAAATTTGCTGCACTGGAGGATAAAATCGTATACTTTCTTCGAAAATGCTTTTTGATTTTAATTAAAACTCTGAAAAGTCAACAAAAGTCAATTTATCAATGCTAATTGAATTAGGAATGAAAAGAACCTTCTAGAAGAATCTAGAAGACTAAAACTATTCCTAATTGTATTAGGAATGATAAATCATATTAGGCCCTCCCCTAGATCATTGGGCCGCATATAAGGCTCAAACCGGGCTCAGTTTAGTAAATTGGCCATAACTTCCTCAATATTCATCGGAATTGGGCTTATAATATATCGTTGGAAAGCTCTTGTCAAGCCCCATCCAACTACACTACTATTGGACCCATATCATGGACCAACCAAACTGGATTGGCTGTTTTCTTGAAATAAGTTTTCAAAAATAGAGAGAAGAGAAAAGAAATTAAAACTATCCGCAACACTAAACTTTCCACACTTTCGCTTCATTCGATTATGATTCGACGTGAAAGGTACTCATCACTGGGTTTGGTTTTGGGGAGACACAAATGGGTGTCTATAGTAATGAATCCTCTTCTTAATATAATTAAGCAATTAAACTCATACTAAAGCACTTGTTTTATTTCAAATCAAAGTCATTATTTTTCTAAGCAGAATAATTATCAATCCTAACGCTATTAGAACTCAAATTAACCTTCTAGACTATTCTAGAAGACTATAATCAATCCTAAAAATTTTAGGAATAATAATTAATGGGCCCTCAACTAGATCATTGGGCCATTAAACCATTTCAGACCCAATTTAATATTTTGGCCATAACTTCCTCATTATTCATCGGAATTGGGCTTAATATCATTGGAAAGCTCTTTACGTGCTCGACCCAACTACACTATTATTGGACCCTTGTCACAGACCAAACTAAATTGGTCTAACTATTTACATAAAATAGAGAAGATTTTCAAAAATAGAAAGAAAGATTTTTATTAAAACGACCGCATCACAAAACTTTTCACACTTTCACTTCATTCGATAATCAAGCGACGTCAAAAGTATTCATCACTAGGTTTGGTTTTTGGGGAGACACATTCGGGTGTCTATACCTATCTAAAAAATATAGGGTTTTAAACTTTCCGAACTCTAAAATAAGATATATGATATTAGGAAAGTTAATTAATAAATAAAAAAAATAAAGTACTTTTCATAAAATTTATTATATAAAATCAAAAAAAAAAAAAATCGGGTATTACAATGTATTGGTGGCATAGGATGAAGAATGAAGTTGCGGAATTTGTAGCAAAGTGTTTGACTTGTCAAAAGGTGAAGATAGAGCACAAGAGACCCCAAGGGACTGTGAAATCATTGGAAATCTGATCCCTGGATGGAAGTGGGATTGTATCTCAATGGACTTTGTGACTTGCCTACCAAAGTCAAAGAGTGAAAATGACACCATTTGTGTAGTGGTGGATAGACTTACAAAATCTGCAGTGTTTATACCAATGAAGGAGAATTGGAAGATGAAGCAACTTGCAAAAGCTTACATCAGATATGTTTTGAGGTACTGATGTTACATGGAGGTTCCAAAGGATATTGTGTCTGAATGAGATTCTAGGTTTCTTTCAAAATTCTAGAAAAGTGTACAGGAAAACTTTGGTACAACATTGAAGATGAGTATAGCGTTTAACCCTGCTACATATGGACAAACTGTGAGAACCATTCAAACCTTGGAGGACATGTTGAGAGCTTGTGTGATAGACTTCCAAATGGGATGGGAAGATAGCTTGGATTTGATTGAATTTTCCTATAATAATAGTTATCATGCGAGCATTGGTATGGCTGCATTTGAGGCTTTGTATGGAATAAAGTGTTGTAGTCCCATTTGTTTGAACAACATAAGTAAAATAATGATTTTAGGGCCTTAAATGATCGAGGATACAGTGAAGCAAGTAAAGGAAATTCGTGCTAAAATTCAAGCAGCTCAAGATCGTCAAAAGAGCTACGCCGATTTGAAGCGTAGAGAAGAGGATTTTGAAGTTGGTGACAAAGTGTTGCTAAAGGTGTCACCAATGAAGGAAGTGACGAGGTTTGGAAAGAAGGGAAAGCTTAGTTCAAAGTATATTGGCCTATATGAGATACTGCAAAGGATTGGCAAAGTAGCTCATAGGTTGGCCTTACCTATGGAGCTAAGTAAAGTGCATGATGTATTTCACGTGTCTCAATTATGAAGATATATCCCTGATAAGTCTCATGTCTTACAACCTGAAACCATTGAGTTAGAACAAAGCTTAACCTATGAGGAAAGACCTGTCAAGATCCTTGACTGTAAAGTGCGTAGTACACGCAATAAGAATATTAAGATTGTGAAAGTGCTATGTTCTAACCAAGAATATGAGGAAGCCACTTAGAAATCCGAGGATGAAATGAAAAAGAAATACCCAGAGTTGTTTCAGGTATGTTGAGTTATGGGAATGTAACTCGTTTTCTTTAAGGAGCGTAGAATACGATAGAATTTCGCGCTTTATCCCTATATTTTAGTTATTTTTGTGCTTTTTGCACAATTTCAACGAGTATTTTGAGTAATTGTGTTCTAAAAGAGACACAAAAAGGTAAAGGTATGACAAAAATTACAACAATATTATATAAAGTGAGGAAAAAGTTTGAATTTCCTTTCCCAAGTTTCAGGACGAAACTTCTTTAAAGGGGGGGTAGACTGTAATACCCTGTATTTTTATAAGTATTTTATTTTAAATAAGTATTTTGCAAGGTATTTAAATACTCCATCCGTTTCATTTTGTTAGTCCCATATTGAATATTTCCTAACATAATTATAAGGCGAATAATTTTCATAATTCATGAACAATTAATCTAATTGGGTGTTTAAAGAATCAAATAATTTTGATTGGTTAATGTATGTGTTAGTGGATTGCTGACATGATAAATTTTCCAATCAAAATTTATAATAGGTGATTAATTATAGCCAATAACCATAAATAAAACACGAAAAGACAAAACATTAATTACAAAGTTGCAATCAAATTCCAAATTACTAAGATTCCTTTACTATCTTTACCGATTCCTTTCCTAATGAAACTTAACTAAAATAAAACATTCCTAAAATAAATCCGAACTTAATTAAATAATTAATTAAATAAAACTTTCCTTTTATAAAATATTTTTTAACTTATTTAAAATAAATAATTAAAATGCCATAAGTAATTCATTTCAAATTACTCCCTCTGTTTCACTTTGTTAGTTCCCTTTGGAATTAATCACTTAAAATAAGAAAAGGAGGAATCTTAGTAAGAGGGAGAAGAGAATTATTTTGTGATCAAGATTGTTGATGATTGAAAAAGGAGAGATATGACCTCTATTTATAGAGAAAAAAGAAGGGTCGAAAAAACAAGATAAGATCCGAATTAAATCGGAATAAAACTCGATAGACAACATTTTTTGCGGTTTTTGTTTTTATCATATCTCTTGATCCAGAAACTGGAATAAGATAATAAGATATCTTTGGAAAGATCTTGAAGTCTACTTTCTAACCCAATTAAAATCAGATTAAAATATTTTGTACAATAAAAGATATGGTCGAAAGAGTGAGACGATGTCAGTTTTGGATAGAGTTTGATATTTTATTCATATATTTTCCGTTATAGCTCGGAATTGATATTATAATATATCATTGGAAAGATAATTTCAATGTCTATCCAAACATATAAAATTTGGATAAAAAATACTAGGCAAAAAAATCATATCTGACTATCTTTGAACGTCTTTCCATTTGAATAGAATTAGGATTTTCAAAAAGAAAAGTTTTATTCAATTTCAAACTCTTTAATCTTATCTTTTCAAAAAGGATAATTAAGATCTTTTAGAAACTTATAGAAGCTTCTAATTAATCCTAATTGGTTTAGGAATTAGATTAAATCATTTGGACCCTCCACATGATCATTGGGTCGTATGTAAGGTGGGCTTAGGTTCGGTTTGGGCCCGACTTAATATTTTGGCCATAACTTATTCGTTATAACTCGGATTTGGGCTCATAATATATCGTTGGAAAGCCCTTTTAAATCCCCATCCAAATATTCAATCATTGAACCCAGATAATTGACCAAAATAAACTGGACTAAACGTTTTTTATAAAAGGGACATGAAATGATTTATTTTAATGGACACGAAATGAATTATTTTGCGTTAAAGGCACGAAAAGAGCAAAATAATTTATGGTTTGGGAAAATGGGATAGAATTTGGGTTGGTTTATGAAATGAAAATATGGATTTAAGTACTCCAAGATTAAATACTCAACCCAACCAATAGTGGCGGTGAAAGGTTGTTCATCACCGAGTTTGGTTTTGGGGAGACATTTTTAGGTGTCTACAATAATATATCATTAGATACGTAAAAATGTCTACTTTCATAAGTAGCGTCTCGGCAAATGTGCCAATCAAATTGATGCAAATAAAAAAGGAGAAATTCTACAATATAACCCTCAACATTTCAAATTCTATGTTGTGCCCTTACATTTCTAAACTTCTACACTGTAACCCCAAGGTACAATTAGTTACTGTACAGTACCCCACGTCAGCATGCATTTATGACGGGTGTTAGGTGGGCATTTAAGACGTTACCTTTTTTTTTAAAACTGGTTAGAGCATTTTATTTAAATAGTAAGTGTGTCAACAAGTACATACGGGGAAATTTCACTAGGGACATGATTTTCCCAACATTGCTCTACATCAACTGCACTAACTTTGCAAGATGGTGAGCTACGTAATTACCATCTCTCTTAACATGAGACCAAACAATAGACGAAAAACTAGAGCTAGAAGTGATGATGTCTTTTAGAATGCTGTCAACCGGAGACATATTGAAGGTTTTCTTTCCAAGCTTAGACACCATAAGGTGTGAATTAGATTCGAATATAAGGTCTTTGAAGCCATGTTCTCTTGCTTTCCTTAGCCCAAAAACAACAGCTTTGCACTCATCCACCAATGAATCCCATTTGGCTTTAATTCTTCTCACCGCAGCAAACAAAACTTGCCTCGAGCTGTTTCATGCCACTACCCCCAAGCCAATCCACCCTTCATCTTTAGATGAGTCATCGACATTGATCTTGTTCACCCCCAAGGGAGGGGGAGTCCAAACAGTCCTGCCAGGGGGTCGAACCTGCTTTGGCTAGCCATAAATCTTCTCATTGTAGAGGTTGAAATCAGCAACTAACCTGCAATGACGGTGAAGGATAACTTCCTCTGGTTCACAAGTGCTCTCAAATACCCATTTATTGCGTCAATAACAAAGCTACCAGACCAGAAACAGAGATTTCTGAAATGTAACTTAATCCAACTTGTCCTGCCATAACAAAATAATCTCACTAAATGCAGTAAGCTCCCCAATGTTCAGCGCAGCACTACACTCAGATTTTTTCCACACAACACGTATAGAGGGGCAGGATATAAGGGCATGAACAACAGACTCGCAACTCGAACCACAACAAGGGCATCTTGGATCCTCAACGAGGTGCCTGTAGTTCAGCAAAGTACGAGTGGGGAGGGTATTAGTACAACACCTCCAGAGAAAATGCCTCACCTTAGGTGTGACTTTGGCCTTCCAAATTTCAACCCAAAACTTCTCTAATTTATCGAGCCAGCATGACTTGCCTAAAATATAGGAAGTCTTCACCTCGTAATCACCATGCCTGGACCACGCCTAAGTGGGAATATTAGCAGGCAACCTGTCGTTAATGGGAATAGCATAAATAAGCTGCTTGTCTCGGTCATTGAAGATTCTCTCCACCTTCTCATAATCCCACCCATTCTCATGAGCAGAAAATAAATCTGCTACCATAACACACTCGGGGTCCTGTGTTTCAGTCATAGCAAAACTAGGGGTGAAAGTTCGGATTAAAATCGAACCGAACCGAAAACCAAATCGAATTAGTAATTCGGTTTGGATTTATTTTTGAATTCGGATTGGATCGGATTGGAAATATTAAAGAATATTGATTACGGATTGGATTCGGTTTGGGGTTTAAAAAAACTGAAAACCGAATTTCAACCCAATACTTGTAGCCCATTTTCTTTTTCAAACTAACCAACCACTTTCCCTTTTCATATATAAGCTTTTAAAAAAACCTAATTCTCAATTCTCCTTTTCTCAATATTTTACTCTCTCACAAAGAATGTAGTTAACAATAAATGATTGTACGAATTTTCTGGGTGAAGTTTGAGTTTTGGGTTTGAATGTTGCAAAAGAAGGGAACAAATTTCGGTTTGGATTGGATTCTAATTTGAAAAACCGAATTAAATCGGTTTGGATTGGATTGGATCGAATCTTAATTCGGTTTGGATTCGGATTGGATTCGGTTTTGGCTATAATCCAAACCGCAAACCGAACTTTCACCCCTAAGCAAAATGCCCCTCGTCATCAATAAGCCAAGGGTCTTCGCAAATTTTATTCTTCTGTCCATTGCCAACTCTCCAAAGAAGACCTTCAAGGACCAGAGACTTAGAACCCCATATGTTGCGCCATGAGAACGCTTCAAAGATTGAGGAGTGAGGGTAGTACTTAGCCTTTAAGACACGGCTAAAGAGGGAGCTTTTATTGCATGCAAGTCGCCAAATATGCTTCCCTAAAAGAGCATCATTAAGAACCCCCAAATCTCCAAAGCCCAGACCCCCAAGCCACTTAGATTGACATAAAAAATCCCAACTCTTCCAGTGCATCTTTCTCTCCTTGTAGTTCGATCCCCACCAAAATCGAGCCATCATAGAGTGGATTTCAGAAATTAGAGACGATGGAAACTTATATACCCCATGAGATAAGTTGGAATCGCTTGGATAATCGATTTTAGAAGAACTTATTTACCGGCTCTAGAAAGTAATCTCTCCTTCCAACCTTGTATTTTTTTTTCCAAATTCGAGCTTTCACAAAAGAGAACACAACTTTTTTTTTTTATCTCCCCACAACAGTTTGTAGCCCAAGATACTTCAAATGACTATGAACCAATTCCATACCTAGGACCGAGCTAAGAGACACCTTTGAATGGAAAGCTACACAATTTTTAGGCATCGTTCGAAGTGCGCCTATGTAAAAGCATTTTGTGAATATGCTTGACACTCATAGGAAGTGGGAATCGACATAATACGATTAAGGACAAGGGAAGTAGGGAGCCACCAACAAGTTTTTAAGGAACTTTTAAACCGTTCACGGATCATTTAAGGCAACCACGAATAAAGGGACAACGAAATGCAACAACGATTGACCCGTGAAGGTTACACCCCATTCATAATCCATGAGATTACTAACTCCATATGGTTCGGAACCACGAAAGGAGAATCGGGGATGATGGTACGAAGTGAGTCATGGAGTCACATTCGCCCGTATTGGCCTCTACTTGATTCATATAGTGAAAAGTATTCATGTGATCTCAAAGGCATACAAACAAAATATTCGATTAGCACCAAACTATTATTAGGCTAAATTGGTTGAATATTAATGCAATATATAATTCTAAAATATTGTGATCACTTGATTAAACAACAAGATTAAAAAGGAACCTAAACCGGTTGTCCAAATTATCTTATTAGGCATGATTTTCAATTACATATTCCCTTTAACATGCAATATGGTGATCAATAAATATAATAAAATAAACATTAATATTGGAAGCAATTTAACAATAATAGCGTTAGTAAAATCAAATATAAAATAACCTAATCATGATGCTAGCAATATTAAAATAAAATAATAGTAATTAAATTAATTAATTACTCACATTTTGCATGTTCCTTAAAATTGCTACATCATGAATAAATTGTTAGTAACTTCAATAAAAAAATATAAATAAATTGAAAATTAAATTAAATAAATGTAGATTTGATTTGGTCCAAACCCTCAGTTATTTTTACCTTTCACGCCTTGGTTTAAGGACGGAACCTCGCGTTAAATATGGACTCCTTGGAGTGCTGAAGGGAAGAATGTTGTAATTAGGAATATTGATTTAAGGCTTAGAATATGGGAGAGAGAGAATAGAATGATTTTTGGAGTAAAAGAGAGGAAGAGAGAATGATTTGATGCCCCGAACTGCAGAAATGAGGGTCTTATTTATAGGGAAAATTTGGAAAATGAGCAGAGGGAACACACGGAACCCTAAAAAGATAAAAACCCTAAAAATTAACACCGATACACGGCAGAGAACACTGTGACACGGTGCCAGGCACCATAAGACGGGGGAAAATCCCGTGACGCGGGGAAAATTGGAGTGACGTGGGACATATTTGACCTACGGGAAGTGAAAACGCGTGAAGGGTTTACGCGGAAAAGACACGAGAAAATTTCGTGACACAGAACTCGTACCGTGACACGTTAGTGTCCACCGTGGCACGGTATAGTACACCGTGTCATAGAATGGGAAAACGTGGAAATTACACGGAAAAAACACCGTGACACGGTGAGAAATACCATGCCACGGCAGCAGGTACCGTGTCACGGCATCAGGTACCGTGCCACGTTGGGATTTCACGCAAAAAATCTTTGTAAATAGCACCGTGACACGATGTAAAATACCGTGTCACGACACCAGGCACCGTGACACGGTGCTTTTGCACTGTGCGCGGTAATTCTTGTTTTTTACATGTTTTTAAAATCATCATAAATTTTGATCCGTAACTCGGAATAAGGCATATGATATATCATTGAAAATCATTTTTATATTTTAAGATATGGCCGTTTTAGTAGAAGGGTCTCGGTTTTGGGTCGAGTTTAGTGTTTGGCTCATATCTTCTTCGTTTTAATTCGGAATTGGGCTTATGATATATGGTTGGAAAGCTTATTTCAATGCCTATCCAACTAAATAATGATTGGATCAAAATTATTAGGCTAAAAAATCAATATCTCTCGGTTTTGCGATGTGGACACGAAAAGAGGAAAACAAGTTATGATTTAGGGAAATGAGCTAGGAAATGAATTGGTTTATGAAATGTATTGAATAGAACATAGATTTAAGCACTCCAAAGATTAAATACTCAACCCAATCAATAATGGCGGTGAAAGGTTGTTCATCCTCAGGTTTGGTTTTCGGGAGACATTTTTAGGTGTCTACACCTTTACTAAAAGAGACCTCCGACTTTTCCAAATTAAAATTTTGACCGGAAGTTGCTTCATATTTGTTGAGAATATCAACAATGATAAAACATTCCTGCTGGGTCGCTCTGGTAAAAAACAAATTGTCATCCGCAAAGAACAGATGAGAGATCTCCAGGCCATTTCTGCTAGCCCGAACACCATGGATAAGCTTCCTTTCCAAAGCCAACTGTAACATTCTAGGCAGAACATCAGCAACCAAAATAAAAAGATAAGGTGAGATAGGGTCACCTTGCCAAAGACCCCTTGAAGGAGTTAAGGATTTCGAGGGAACTCCATTTGTTATGAAGGAGTATTCAACCGTAGATAAAAAGACCATGATGGTGTACGTCCACCCAAACTCCAACAAAACCAAGTTTTGTTAGCAATCTCCGTAAGAATTCTCATTCAACCCGATCGTAGGCTTTACTCATATCAAGTTTCATAGCCGCATAGCCTCTCTTTCCCTTTGCCTTATATTTCATAGAGTGAAATAATTCTAGAGCAATTAAGGCATTATTAGTAATCAACCTTTTTGAAACAAAGGCACTCTGATTCTCAGTAACAATATTTTGGAGAAGGGGTTTGAGTCTATTTGCCATAGATTTCTAAGCCAATTTATATAAGACTTTACAAAGAGCAATAGGCCAAAATTAAGCGATGGTGGACAGATCCATCACTTTCAGAATAAGGGCCACATATTTCATATTAATCTCCCTAGTAAAGATTCTACCAGAAATAATATTGTTCACAAAAATAGTAACATCATCACCAACAACATGCCAAAATTTCTGGTAAAAAATAGCATGTAAACCATCGGGGCCCGGGGCTTTACAAGGTGCCATTTGGAAAAGAGCCATAAAAATTTCATCTTTCAAGAAAGTACGACACAAAGATAAATTCATGCCTTCCGAGATCTTGTGACGTACACTTTCAAGGACATCATCCATTAGTTGAGAATCAACCTCCCTTGCCGAAAACAAGGAGCCATAAAAGCCCATAATTTTTTTCAATCTCATTCTCCCCGATCTTCCATACTCCATTATCATCAGTGAGTCCCTTGATATAGTTTTTACTCTTCCGTTGCGACGCTTTATGGTGGAAATACTTCGTGTTCCTGTCCCCGTCTTTGATTTTGGAAACCTGAGAACGAAGGTACCAATAAGCCTCATTCTTCTCAAGCAAGTCATCAAATAAAGCTTCGAGCCGAGAACACTCAGAGAAATTAGGATGGGTCGATGGGAGCCTCGGTTATTCTGTGCAGTTTTCAGAGCTTCCTCTGCCTCAGCTATTTGGACCCCCAAATTATCAAACGCGTCACCACTCCATTTTGTCAAATTCTTTGCTAATTCTTTGAGTTTATGCGCCATGTGAAGGTGATTAGAAGACCCCCAAGCTTGCTTAACAACATCTTTAATCCCCTCTTTGAGAAGCCAACAAGTTTCAAATTTGAAGAGCCTTTTCCTCGGTTTTTTTTTGGAGTCTTCCTTCTAGCCTCAGTGTTAAGCAGAATTGCCACATGGTCCGATTTATATTTTGTCATATGTTGCAAATGAGCCTCCTTAAACCATGAACACCAGCTCGTACAGGCAATGAATCGGTCAAGGAGCTCTCGAACCAATTTCTCAGGAGTATTACCTCTCTCCCAAGTAACCCACGAACCTTCAAAGCCAAGATCCTTTAAATTACATTCGTCAAGAACACGTCTAAAATTATCAATGAGTCTTGGCTCCCTCGGAACTCCACCAGATTTCTCATCATTATTGAGAATCTCATTTAAGTCTCCATCTACAACAAAAGGGTAAGGTGAGTCAAGATAAAGATCTTTAAGGAGGGCCCAAGTGTTCTCTTTCAGATTAGTATTCGCCCACCCATACATACCAACGAACCTCCAACACCTACCCCCAAACTCCTTCACATCCCCGCATATATGGTGATAAAAAAAGAGACAATGGAGAAGTCAATCCCCTCCCTCCAAAACATACACAATCCACCAGATTTCCCTCTGCTATCGACCCCTACAGCATTATAAAGACCAAGCTCCCTTTTCAAGTTCTAAGATTGTTTACTATCAATAATTGTCTCTGACAAAAAGACAATGTCACGACAAAGCTCGCGACTCCAAAATCGAAGTGCACGAACTGTACGGGGATTGCCCGCTCCCCTACAGTTACAACATAGAAGTTTCATTGCTATTCCGGGGGGGAGGGGTTGATTCCAACTCCCCCTACTTGATTAAAGCCGTCTCCGGAAGCATTGGTGTTAACACATTTTTGTTTCTTGTAAGCATCACCAGTCAACACTCTATCATCAATAATAAAAGGGGTGTCAAAACCTCTCTTTTGGTTCACCCCAACAGCCTATCTCCTTTCTTCTGTAGAACAAGCAAGACCTCTCTCCACACCTTTCCTTTTGAACCTTCTCTTCTCCTTAAAAAGCACATGATTTTCTAAGTCATGTTCCATGTCAGTACATTCATCATTAACCTGATTTTCCACCCGATCCTCTTTATTATAGCCCTCGGACCTTTCCTCACTATTATCATTATCCTCCAAATTCCTTCCCTAACTCTCATCATCAAGAACACTCTTAATGCGATGTATTGCCTTTGAGGTTGCTCTATCAACAACTTTGACTTAAGCTACCTCACTTGGTCTAGGAGACAAAGATTTTGAGGGAGTTGGGGCTGAGAAAATGAGTTTACGGGCAGCACTTGGAGGGCCTAACTTGATTGCATCAGAATCGTAGTAACTCGTCTTTCGAGGCTTTCTTGAAGTTAGCAGGTTTTGCTTCAATCCCTTCTCCTCTTCGAGTTGAGCCAAAGATTGTCGAGAGCGCCTGTGAGGGGATGCATGAAGCCACGACCCGTATTGGTAAATAACTTCCTGATCAGCATCACTCAAATCATCTTTACCCGGGCAAGAGCTTTTTGTATGATCAATTCGTCCATAGAAAAAAAAATAGGCAAGACGTTCATACTTAATGGTGATTGTAGACACCCATTTGTGTCTCCCCAAAACCAAACCCAGTGATGAATACCTTTCACGTCGAATCATAATCGAATGAAGTGAAAGTGTGAAAAGTTTAGTGTTGCAGATAGTTTTAATTTCTTTTCTCTTCTCTCTGTTTTTAAAAACCTATTTTAAGAAAACAGCCAATCCAGTTTGGTTGGTCCATGATATGGGATTAATTGTAGTATAGTTGGATGGGGCTTAAAAAGAGCTTTCCAACGATATATTATAAGCCCAATTCCGATGAATATTGAGTAAGTTATGGCCAAATTACTGAACTGGGCCCGGTTTGAGCCTTATATGCGGCCCAATGATCTAGAGGAGGGCCTAATATAGATTTTTCATTCCTAATGCAATTAGGAATGGTTTTTGTCTTCTAGATTCTTCTAGAAAGTTCTTCTCATTCCTAATTCAATTAGCATTGATAAATTGACTTTTGTTGACTTTTTAGAGTTTTTATCAAAACAAAAGAATGTTTTTGAGGAAAATACGACTTTATCCTCCTGTACGGTTAAATTCTATCTAATTTTAGAAAATGCATCAAAAAGGGATTAGCGCCCAACGCCAGACATTAGCGCCTAGCGCTAAGCCTGGCGCCAGGCGCTAGCGTTAGCGTCTGGCGCCAATTACCAGCGTCGGCGCTAATCAAGTTTTATTTGCGTCAGCACTCTGTTTTGATTTTTTATCTTTTTGGTTCTTTTTCTCTATAAATAGCCTTCTAAAAACTCCATTTTCATTCACAAATTCTCACCAACTCTCATCAAGATTTCCTTGATTATTCTCTCTCTCTTTTTTCTAAACTAGCCTTTTCTTAAATACAAAATTCCGCATTCGCAAGACTTAGATACACCTAGAATTATTCGAAGTTGCCTTCGCCCTAGACGTGAAAGATTTTGATTTCTAAGGGTTTGGTCCCAAATCTCTTTTTAAATTATTTAATTTAATTGTTTTGTTTATTATTTTCCTTGAAGTTACTAACGTGTGTATTTTGTTATTAGAAAGTGGTACGAGGCATCCAAGTAAGTGCTTTAATTGATTTATTGATTTTATAGTTCTTAGAAATCATGTCAATGTTGTTATTATGATTCCTAGTATCAAGTTAGGATGCTTTCCTTAATTTGATGTTTTGAATGACAACAATGATTCCTAGTATCATGTTTAGGGAAAAGGTTATAATATCAAAGATGCTCATTATGATTCCTGCGATGCTTCCTATTTTCTTTCCTAATATTCTTGTTAGTATTATGTTAGCGCTATATATTTGATCTTTGATGTTTAGTGACATGCTAGGGTTTGTTATTAATCTTGTTAGTATCATGCCTAGGATCTTGCTATTATTATGCTTTAACATGATTATTATGATTATTATTTTTATAATTATTATTATGTTGCTTGATATTTTATTGTTATTGCTTGATCACGCCTTTTATGCATGTTTAAAGGGAATTGGTACTTGTATTCACGCTTAATAAGATAATTAATAATCTTGTTTAGGGTTAATTTGATTATAATTCAAGTGATCGCCAATAATAGATTTATTTGTGCATTAAATTCAACCAACATAGATAAACAGGTTTAGGGTTAAACCTATCGATTGCATGTTAGTCAGAAAGCGCACATGAATACGATCAGAATAAAGTAGAGGCCTATTATTAGGGTAGGTTCAATCTCTTTTAGGTTTTATTTGTACCTTCATCCCCGAACTACCAGTCATGGTTCAAGACCTATTGGAGTTGACGATCTCTTGGATCGCTAAGGGGTGTAACCTTCACCTTGTGAACGGTTTACATGTTCCTAAAAAAACTTGTTGGCGACTCTTTTGCTCTATCTTCTTTCCCTTTGGACGCCACCGTACTTTAGTGTATGATCACAGTGGGGTTGAAGCTAGGGATTAACGCTTGAAATATTCCCTATAGTTTTTGGCGACTCCACTGGGGAGGATTTCTGTTTTAATTCCTAAAATTTATTTCAGCAATGATTTAGAATGAGTGGATGAGACTCGAAACGTTTTAAGTATTTCATGTGCATAATTTTGATTAACATTATTGTCATATGCATAAAAAAGATCTCATTGGAAAGACCATCCGTAATGAGTTAAAACATAGGATTTTTACACGTAGGAAATTTGAGGAATATCTTTCACAACTAGGACCGAAATAACACTGTGCGAAACTTGAAAATTTTATCGAGCACAGAAAGCTGCTGAGGCATGTAGGAATTAGCGTCAGCGAACAGAAGTTAGCGCCAGTATTTTGGCTTTAGTGCCAGACGACAGCTTTGTCGCCAGGCGCTAAAGCCAAAAGTTGGCGCCAACCTTTGTTTGCTGGCCCCAAATTCTTCCAATACCGAGCCAGAAATATGCGTTCGAATTTCGACCAGTTTTTAGCATTGTTTGCTCGATCCTACTTCCTGATTGAGTTTTTCTCACTTTTCTGAAACCCATATGTGTTCTACATATGGACATAAACCCCTGGGAATTCATGCTCAATCTACCTGATTGAACGCTCTGAGCAACAAAGGGTACATCCGAGAATGTGGAATTCACCAAACCATGGAAGCGAGTTTTTTCTAAAAATCGCGGTGTCCCATCCACTCGCGCCAACCCTTCACGGTTAGGCTTCCGCGCGGTGCATCCGGACAATTAACCGTGGACCCTCTATTGACTAACCCATATCCCGAACTTTAGAGAACTAGATCCATGGCTAGGTTGCAAACTCATTGCATCATACTGTGCCTACTTGACTAATTGTGCATTATTTGTTGTGCATATGGTACATGTTTTTCTTAATCATTTTTTTGACTTGTGCTAAGATTAAATAAATTAATGACTAAAAGAACATTTCCTAATTAATTAATTAATTAATTAATTTGAGTAAATAAAGTTTAATTTTTTAGCCAGAATTGACCTAGTACGACTTTAGGCATACCCCTGTTGATTAATAATACCGAAATTAGTTTCAGATAGAAGCTCCAGCATTGGCGCTGAAGTTTGAACTGTAGCGCCACTCTGTGGAGTGTGGCGCCTGGCAAAAGCTCTGTCGTCTGGCGCTACACTGCAAAGAGAGGGGTCAGTCCTGTCGTTTTGGTGACAGTTCGGTTTATTGCTCGAGTCATCATCTTGTGTCTAATTAAACAGTTTGCTAATTAATTCTGTTAATTATACCTTGTTAAGTCATTAATTGAGTCTAGTGACATAGTCTAGCCACATGGTCGTGACACGAGTCCAAGTATGTAACCTACACTCACTAGTCTTAGCACACACTTTTTATATGTCACCATGACCATGTCTTAGGTTCATGCATGAGTCGGTTTTTTCCGTCATTTAAGTTGGGGGTACATTCCATTCCTAATTCTTCATATCCCTCTATTTACATCATCTTTCTTCACTTCCTCCATCCATTGCATGTTGAATAGAGTTTTAGTCAAATAATTAACAATGAATATCCCCAAATTCCTTTTCCACAGTACTTGGTCGAGAAGAGAAGGGCGATAAACCAATTCGTCAAAAGAGGAAAGCTAAAAATATAATGGCAACTAAAGAGGAAGTTAATGAACTTAGGAGTCAATTGACTGACGTGACTGAGGTGTTAAAGGCTTTAATCCTCAAAATTGATGGCATTAGTTCACAAGGGGTCTCGCTGGACAAGGAACTTATTCTGTATAAGTTCAATGCCAACGACATCCCAAAATTCAAGGCAACAGATAACCCTTACTTTCTTCTAAGAGCTTTTGAAACCATAATGAACATTAAGGGGATTGATAAGAAAGTCTTTCATTCTTTGTTTTCTTTATCTCTTGAGACCGTTTGTCAACAATGGTTCTTTTCCCTTCACAAAGAGAAAACCTCTTCTTGGGATTCCATAACAAACACTTTCATAGACAGATATAAGTGCAACATTCAAGACGAAACAGACCACAAACAACTTGAGATGTTAAAACAAAAAGAAAACGAAGGGTTCACGTCTTTCTTCAACAAATGGAGGGAAACTTCCGCTAATATGGTCAAGGCTCCTATCGAAAAAGAATATGTGAGGATGTTTATCAAGAATCTCCAAGGGAAGTATTCAAGCCACTTAAAATACCAACACGATTTGAATACTTTCAAGGCTGTGTATAATATAGGCATTGACATTGAAGATGACCTTCTGAAAGATAATAGTG
Source organism: Chenopodium album (assembly GCF_948465745.1). Taxonomy (NCBI): domain Eukaryota; kingdom Viridiplantae; phylum Streptophyta; class Magnoliopsida; order Caryophyllales; family Amaranthaceae; genus Chenopodium; species Chenopodium album. Next base: position 21,134,437 of record NC_137841.1, on the reverse strand, counting down.
CGAGAGGAAAGAAGAACGACCATCCTTCTTCTTCCTCTCCCATTAATGAGGTACATGCTACGAACGCCTCTAAATCGCGAATCCAAAGGTCAAAAAGAATGTTCACTTCACTTGGTATGAGTTATGAAACATCTTTCGAGAAGCTACATCACAAAGGACTAGTCATGCCCATAGGGCCCATCAAAGATCAAGTTCCAGAAGCCAGGCCACCCAAGTGGGACCCTAATAAGCACTGCAAATATCACCAACGAAAGGGTCACGACACTGAGGAGTGATGGAAGCTCAAAGAAGCTATCCAAGATCTGATTGATGACAATAAAACGTCCAAGGTTCTAGCCATTGAAGAAGATCAAACATCCTTCGAACCATCACTTCTTATCACACCTGTAGGTGAGCCCATGATCGAGACAACTTATATAACCTCTCTCGATGAAGTGGCCATAATTGAGGAGGATGAAAGTCTTTTCTTAGGTAATACCAGGGAAGACTCGTCAAGTCTAAAAGAGGACATTCGAAAACTGCAAGATGTCGTTGCCATGCTCTTGAATGTGGTAGAAGGATTAGCAAATCGGGTGATGGTTATCGAACAAAATTCTCGCCAAGGATTTAATGAAGAACTCAATGCTCCTAAGCCACGGGAAAAACGGACCATTGAAGAATACACACCAATAGGAATGACTTACAATGAAGCTTTTGACTGTCTTCACGATCAAGGTCTCATTCACCCCATTGGTCCCAGTTAAGACCCTTCGCCCGAAAAACGATTTCCCAATTGGGATCCAAATTCTTATTGTTGATACCATAAAGGTCGTGGTCACACCACCGAAGCATGTCTCGCCCTCAAGGATCGTATTCAAGATCTCGTAGATTCAAATCTTCTTCATGTTCTTCCGCACGACAAGAAGGCCATGATTAGTAACAATAAAAACAGTAGTTGTAAAGGAAATAAGAACGACTATCCTTCTTCTTCCGGAAACACCTACTCTAGTAACAATATTGGTACTTTCGACCTTAATGAAATCCTAGCCATGGATAATCGAGGATTTAGAAAGCAACTAAGAAAGGATTTCACCCCTATGGATTTAGCTACGATGATGCTTTCGATTGCCTCTATGCAAAGGGACTCATTACTCCTATTGGACCGATTCAAGATCCCCCACTTGAGAAGAGATTGCCTAGTTGGAACCCAAATGTACGTTGCAAGTACCATTAAGGTAGGGGTTATACTACTGAGAGCTGTTGGAAGCTAAAGGAAGCAATCCAATATTTGATCGACAATAACGGGCTTATAATACCTCCAGTCGGCAAGAACACCAAGTGATGATAAACACAAGGCAAGAGGCGGGCTTCAACGACGAAATTTCATGATCTTTTTTCTATTTTTTATTCACCTTTTCCTTAATAAGTCTAGCATAGGCACCTTTCTATTCTCTTTAGATTTATTTTGTAGGATCATGATTTCTTTTCCTTAAATAAAATGAGCATTTTATTCTCTTACATATGATCATCACATCACATTGCATAAATAAATAAATAATAAAAAAAAATCCATGTCAAACTAAGCACAAGGTATACCGATGATTTGAGGCACCCCTTGTAGCCACATCATACCATCTTTCACCTTTCTAATTTACAAATCCTTTCTTCATAAACCACTTTGAGCCTCGTCTAACGATAGACCTTTCATTTTTCAACCTACATCTACCTAACTTTGGGATGGGATGGTTGCAACTTATGCAGTTTCAATATCATAAAAAGCTTGAGTAATTTCAAAAGATTAAAATAGCAAATAATAATAATAATAATAATAATAATAATAATAATAATAATAATAATAATAATAATAATAATAATAATAATAATAATAATAATAATAATAATAATAATAATAATAATAATAATAATAATAATAATAATAATAATAATAATAATAATAATAAAATAATAATAATAATAATAATAATAATAATAATAATAATAATAAAAGTGTACAAAAGGGTAAGTGTTCTAATGTCTTTGATATGAAAATGTCTTTGATAAGAACACGTCTCAAATTGCGTCTCTTATCGAGTGCTCGGTACCGTGCCTGAGAAACATGAATGCCAAGTGAGTGATAGACCGCATGGTCGGGATTACCCGCACTTATAAAAATAACTTAAATGCTAAAGCAAAAAAAAAAAATTAAATAAAATAAAAAAGAGCTAAAAGAGTAGAAACTCAAGTAAAAAATAATACAAAAGCGAGGTTGCACACCTTGGGGGCTTATCGAGGGTCTTGAGCCTTTATCCCCTTCTTCTTCAAGCCTTTAGCCTAACCACGTTATAACCCTTAAAAAAGACCTTTTTAAGGTATACACATACTTGTGCGAGGTTTGGCTAGAGCTACGTTCGGCCTGATTCCTAACGGATACGTAGGCAACCTCACATCGAGGTGCGACCGTAATAAAAATGCATTCATATTCACACACTCACACCATGATCATATCAAGGGATTCTCTGTGCTCATCCCTATTCATGTAGAGCTAGACTTGGGAGCTTGATCCCTACATCATTAGCTTACCTAGCCTAAGAGTCACCACCATTTGACTCTTTTCAATATATTTTCCCACAAACTTAGCCCTTGCGGCCTAACTTTAGTATCACTTTCACATATCGCATAGATACATGACCAAATAGTCTTTCCCTAAGGAACCCTTTGTCATGAAATCTTAACACAACGCTGAAGCATGCATTGTCATGTCAATATCGCTCATCAATCATCATTGCATCACAAAGTATGAAGTACTTAGCCTCCGCGCCTAAGTTACCTAAATACTTTCATTATCGAGTTAACTAGGATAGTCTAAGATGTTAAAATCCTTGTACTGTGAGAGACAACATTTGACTAAGCTCATTCAACATGCGCCTTCAAAAACTTTGATTCTTTTTCTTGTCTTTCTTTTTCAGGAGAAAGTCGGTACCCTTCACAAAAATGACGGAAATTTTTTGCTTTTTTGCATTTTCAAGTCCCACAATCACAATACAATGCACATACGAGTCATGTACACGTTGAGTCATGTCATGATATCACCTTGATTTGAGTCTAACACATGTGTCAAACACTTTGAGTTGAGTCAACCTCGAGTCAATTACAGCGAGTCAAGTTTATACCTTGAGTCACGACAAGTTAATGAGTCAAGCAACACTAAGTCTTAGGTCAACCCTAAAGAAAGATAAGCAAAGTCCTATAGTCAAAGATAAATACAGGTGCATCCCAGCGGCAGCAAGAGCAGGATAGGGAAGACCCTACTCCGTGGAAACAGATTTCAGCTCCTGGCGACAGAGCCAAATCGCAGCACCGGAGGCAATTGCAGCGGCGACAGAACGCTCAACCACTCAGAGCGGTTATTTCAACCTCTTTCAGCAACTTTTTGGTTCCTTGGTACGCCAGTTAGCCCCTATAAGAAATTTGACATGATCAAGTAGTCAGCTTGATTACAATCACAATAAGTGATCGACCTGATGAAAGATCGTCTCACTTAGCTTAAAGCGCTTAAACATTGGCTCATCGCAAGACACCGACGTACTGGTCCATAAATAACAGAGACACCGACATACTGGTTCATAAATAGCAGAGGCACCGACATAATGGTTCACAAGCAGCAAACCGCCGACGTACTAGCATAGCGGAAGCAAAGTTCAAGCGAGCTTTAGAGACCGACAAGCGTCGGTCTTCGGAAATTTTTCTTCGGAATATTATCGCAATAAACATTCAAGCTCTTTTGCTCCAGAGACGCATGGACATATTATTCAAAAGCTCTATTGTTTAGAGACGCGTGGACATATCATCAAAGCTCTATTGTTCAGAGACGCGTGGACATATTATTCAAAAGCTCTTTGTTCAGAGACGCGTGGACATATTAAAAAGAAGCTCTTTGTTCAGAGGCACGTGAACATATCCAAAAAAATGAAGCTCATTGTTCAAACACGAGTGAACATCAAAACAACAAGATGGCGTTCCCTGGATTGTGGAGAGTTGTCACAAACAACTGAAGATGATTTCAAGCGAAGTTGTCTTCGATCGTGTTCCCTAAGATGTGGAAGATGGTCATAAAGTGGAAGAGGATCGTTTCAAGCGAAGCAATCTTCGATGGTGTTCCCTGGCTTGTGGAAGATTATCATGGCGGAATTGGAGGCAGTTACAAACGTAACAGTCTTCAAGAAGGATGGTGTTCTCTAGCTTGCAGGAGGTCATCAAAACAGTAATGCAGCAGCAAATCGGTTACTTCAGAGACGTGTGCTCGACGGTGCAAGGTACGCGTTTCTTAACTCTTTTATCTGTTTAACTAACGCTAGTATGCAGGTATCGGCATTACAAGAGAGATTTAGGATCGCAGAACGTTCTGAATCATTCTCCATCCCTATCGATACTTTGACTTTTGTTTTCGAAACTTACGTTTCTCCAAACTCAGTCAAAGTGGGGGCTTTTGTAGACACCCATTTGTGTCTCCCCAAAACCAAACCCAGTGATGAGTACCTTTCACGTCGAATCATAATCGAATGAAGTGAAAGTGTAGAAAGTTTAGTGTTGCGGATAGTTTTAATTTCTTTTCTCTTCTCTCTGTTTTTGAAAACCTATTTTAAGAAAACAGCCAATCCAGTTTGGTTGGTCCATGATATGGAACTAATTGTAGTATAGTTGGATAGGGATTGAAAAGAGCTTTCGAACGATATATTATAAGCCCAATTCCAATGAATAATGAGGAAGTTATAGCCAAATTGTTGAACTAGGCCCGGTTTGAGCCTTATATGCGTCCCAATGATCTAGAGGAGGGCCTAATATAGATTTATCATTCCAAATTCAATTAGGAATGGTTTTAGTCTTCCATATTCTTCTAGAAGGTTCTTTTCATTCCTAATTCAATTAGCATTGATAAATTGACTTTTGTTGAGTTTTTAGAGTTTTAATCAAAAATAAAATAATGTTTTTGAGGAAAATACGATTTTATCCTCCTGTACAGTTAAAGTCTATCTGATTTTAGAAAACGCGTCAAAAAGGGATTAGCGCCCAACGCCAGACATTAGCGCCTGACGCTAAGCCTGGCGCTAATGTTAGCGTCTGGCGCTAATTACCAGCGTCGGCGCTAATCAAGTTTTATTTGCGTCAGAACTCTGTTTTGATTTTTTATCTTTTTGGTTGTTTTTCTCTATAAATAGCCTTCTAAAAACTCCGTTTTCATTCACGAATTCTCACCAACTCTCATCAAGATTTCCTTGATTATTTTGTCTCTCTCTCTCTCTTTTCTAAACTAGCCTTTTTTCAAATATAAAATTTCGCATTCGCAAGACTTAGATACACCTAGCATTATTCAAAGTTTCCTTCGCCCTAGACGTGAAAGGTTTTGATTTCTGAGGGTTTGGTCCCAAATCTCTCTTTCAATTATTTAATTTAATTGTTTTGTTTATTATTTTCCTTGAATTTAATAACGTGTGTATTTTGTTATTAGAAAGAAGTACGAGGCATCCAAGTAAGTGCTTTAATTGATTTATTGATTTTATAGTTTTTAGAAATCATGTCAATGTTGTTATTATGATTCCTAGTATCATGTTAGGATGCTTTCCTTAATTTGGTGTTTTGAATGACAACAATGATTCCTAGTATCATGTTTAGGGAAAAAGTTATAATATCAAATATGCTTATTATGATTCCTGCGATGCTTTCTATTTTCTTTCCTAATATTCATGTTAGTATTATGTTAGAGCTATATATTTGATCTTTGATGTTTAGTGACATGCTAGGGTTTGTTATTAATCTTGTTAGTATCATGCCCATGATCTTGCTATTATTATGCTTTAACATGATTATTATGATTATTATTTTTATAATTATTATTATGTTGCTTGATATTTTATTGTTATTGCTTGATCACGCCTTTTATGCATGTTTAAAGGGAATTGGTACTTGTATTCACGCTTAATAAGATAATTAATAATCTTGTTTAGGGTTAATTTGATTATAATCAAGTGATCGCCAATAATAGATTTATTTGTGCATTAAATTCAACCAACATAGATAAACAGGTTTAGGGTTAAACCTATTGATTGCATGTTAGTCAGAAAGCGCACATGAATACGATCAGAATAAAGTAGAGGCCTATTATTAGGGCAGGTTCAATCTCTTTTAGGTTGGATTTGTACCTTCATCTCCGAACTACTAGTCATGGTTCAAGACCTATTGGAGTTAACGATCTCTTGGATCGTTAAGGGGTGTAACCTTCACCTCGTGAACGGTTTACAAGTTCCTAAAAAAACTTGTTGGCGACTCTTTTGCTCTATCTTCTTTCCCTTTGGACGCCATCGTACTTTAGTGTATAATCACAATGGGGTTCAAGCTAGGGATTAACGCTTGAAATATTCCCTACAGTGATCCACTTTGTAGACGAGTTGTTCGTAGCCAAGAACATACCCCTCCAAAGAGGTTTTTTGATGTTAATTTCGATCTTGATACACATGAATTCCCCCCAACCTAAGGGATCAGAATCGTCAAATTCAATAAATCCACCAAGGTAGTCTCCAATCTCCTTCATGATCTTCTCATTGCGCTTGTTGAAGGGCACATCAATCAATCGAACCCACATGGGAGAAAACCTGAAGGCAATATCTCCACCAATCTCCTTTAGCACTAAAAGTTTTTCATCAAAAAACAAAGGGCGTCTATTCACAACCTTCTCCTTATCCTCCTCACAGAAGAATTGGAAATAAAAAAGTTTCATCTTCACCATCTTAATAACCACTTGACCCTCTAGTCTCCAAACGTTCGTCAAGGTTCGTTTCATTGCTTTGACATTGAAAGGTTTTGTAGTACATATTTTCCCTACTAAAGATAAGGAAATATGATTATTGGAGTCAGGAATAACATCTTCTGCCAAATCGCCTCCTATAACCTTAGTTTCGTCCTTTGTAAGCCTAAATTTTTCGAATTTAGTGAGTAACTCCTCCAATGCCATTGAAAACAGGAGAAATTCTAGGGGAAAAGCTAAGGATCGGATCAAGAGAGGAAGAATTCTAGCAGTAGACAAGCAAATTCGAGGAAAATAGAGTACAAACCACAAACCCTACGCTAGGGACAACCAAACCCTACGCTAGGGACCGTATAACTTCCCCTCTATTAAAATATAGAGATTTTTAGAATAGATTTTATTTAAGACGTCACCTAACTCTTCCTTTGTATTGCTCTTTTTCTCTCTCTTGAAAATTAATTCCCTCCCAAACTTACTCCCTGTTTGTATTTCTCTTCGGAAAAAATTGATCAAAACCCTAAATTGCGAAAAGTAAAGGGAAAATTATCGAGATGTTCTTGCTGCGATTTGAAGCAGGAAGTAAGGGTTTTGTGGTGCGAGTTTTAGTGCGGTAGTAGTCATCGTGCAAGGTATGTGTTTTATGTTGCAATTTTTTGTTTTTGCATCTTTTAGTAGTATGTTGTTGTTTAATGTTTGGGTTGGGTTTTTTATTGCTTAACGTTGATAAATTTGATTACCTTTTACAAAAATGTATTTGTTATTGGTCTTAATTGTGGTATAATTTAGGTTGATTATGTGGTTGGTTTAGGTTGTTTGTGTTATAAGTTTTTAGCATCATTCAGTTTCAATTAGAATAAAAGTTGTGTAATTTATTTGGTGTGATGTGATGTAATGTTGACTATAGTTAATCTGTGTCTCATTCTTCTTTGGCTTAGGTTAAAAATTTGCAGATGGAAGAGGAGAGAATATTGAAAATTCATTATGGTGCAAATTGTGTTGACTTAACAATTGATGATGTTGATAAGTGTTTGTTAATTGATGTGATAAATGAAATGTGTGAGGAATTTGGTAGGAGAGGGTTTGAGTTGCTTGAATATCCTGGGTTGCACTACTGTTTTAAAGAGAAAGCAATTAAGTTAGTTGATGATGGTTCAATGATGAAAATGTTTGAAAATATTGTGAGTAAAGAGATTGATGTGTGGATTGGTTGTTTAAGTGAGCCTTCCTTTATATACACTTTGACTAGGACTGTTAAACCCCAACAAGTTAAGCCTCAGCCACAAACCCAAATTTCTCGAGGCCCACCTCATCAATTTCCTACAACCCAAACTGAACATACTGGCACATCTCACTCACCCTCTGTACCAACTAGCCCATCAGCTGGTTCAATTTCTGTAAAAAAAAAAGGTGGTCTTGTAACTCTTGTTGTTAATTCAACCAAGCCACCTAGACCAAAGCTTCTAGTAAAGATAAAGAGCCCAAGAATTACACCACCAGATTCTACAACTCCACTTGATTCCCCTCCGCATCACTCTCCTGTTCATAACTCCCCTCCACAAAACCAGTCCTTCCATGTCAACAGTGGTGGGAGGAGATTACCTAGGTTATTGGAAGAAATATCCCTCTTCTTCCCATATATCACTTGCAGCTTCCTCTGAATCCCAATTTTCTTCTCTTACTCAAACTAGGAGGAGCCCAAGGCTGATTCTGACTCATAGTCAAACATCACTTCCAACTATTAAAACAAACTCTTCTTTTATTTTCTTCTCTTTAGAGGCAAAGAGTTAGATCTAAAGCTTTAATATTTCCTCATTGTAAAAAAAAATGGCTCATAGTACTGCTAAGTTAAAGGGCATTAAGATAGTTCAAACCCATGAATCACAAGTAAAACCCAGTATGAGCAATGCAAGGGATAGATGCAGGACTAGGGATCCTAATGTGTGCTATGAGGGACAAGATAATGAGCCTAGTTTTGATTCTGAAGAAGATACCAACCCCAACATACTGAAAAGGTTGATGAAAGTGAGAGTATGGATGATGGGGATGAAGTTGAAGAGAATTTGAGGGATTTGCTAAACCAAAATTTTGTTGATGGGAATTGGGAATTCTTTCAATTACATGAGAAGGAATTTGAGGATGATCTTTATTTGGGGAAGGTATACAGAAATGGTGAAGTCTACGATGATGCTGAGATAGGAAAGATAAGACTTAGGAGTTGGCAGCTGTTTGTTGACGGAGAGCATTTTAAGGTAGCCTTAAGAGATTACTGCATCCAGGAAGGTTTTGCCTTAGTGGTGAGGAGGGAAGAGTGTCATAGGTACACTATAGAGTGTGCTGACATTAGGTGTAGTTGGAGAATTCATGTAAGAACTTTACCTGATGGATACACCTGGGCTATTAAAAGTATCAAGAACAAGCATGTGTGACATGAATCTGATCAACAACCCTATGGATAATTGTTAGTGGGCAACTAACAAGCTTCTGGAAGAGATTAGAGCTTGCCCTGACATAAAAGGAAAAGCACTGAATGAGCTGCTATGGGAGAGATATGGAATTAAGGTGGTTATATCTGCTGTGTAAAAGATGAAAAGGATTGCCATGTGGATAATACAAGGTGGCCATGATGATTCCTACAATAAGTTGCGGCTTGACTACTACTTTTTGATGAAGGAGAGCAATCCAGATTTTGTTGCTTTCTGCACTTGGAAATTATTGCAACAGTCTGAGCACCCTTTAAAATTCAAGTCCTTATTCATCAGTTTCTCAGCACAATTTAGAGGACTTGTGGAATGGTGTAGAGGTTTGGTAGGTGTGGATGGCTGCCACCTGAAGGGGAATTATGGTGGAGTGTTGTTGTTAGTTGTCTCATTAGATTGGAACAATGAGATATTCCCTGTTGCTATTGCAGTGGTGGACTTAGAGAACAAGTAAAGCTGGTGCTGGTTTTTCCATCACTTGAAGTTTATCCTCACCAAAACTGGTAGAGATGACTGGACCATAATGTCAGATAGACAAAAGGTGCCCATCTTCCCTTAATTCATTGAGGTTGTTTTATATGGGTACATATTGATGTTATACTAACTACTACATGTTATTATTTTGTCAATGTAAGCGTATAGACCCCTCATTGGGTGAAGTTTGGCCAAAGGTGCCTAGGAGGCTGTAGACACCCATTTGTGTCTCCTCACAACCAAACCCGGTGATGAATACCTTTCACGTTGAATCATAATCGAATGAAGTGAAAGTGTAGAAAGTCTAGTGTTGCGGTTAGTTTTTATTAAATTCTCTCTTTTCGTTTTCAAAAAACCTATTTTATGAAAATAGTCAATCTAGTTTAGTTTCGTCCATGACAAGGGTCCAATAATAGTGTAGTTGGATTGGGCTCAAAAAGAGATTTCCAACGATATATTATAAGCCCAATTCCAATGAATAATGAGAAAGTTATGGCCAAATTACTAAACTGGGCCCGATTTGAGCTTTATATGCGGCCCAATGATCTAGAGGAGGGCCCATTATGAATTATCATTCCTAATGCAATTAGGATCGATTATAGTCTTCTAAAATCTTCTAGAAGGTTCTTTTGAATCCTATTGTGATTAGGATTGATAATAAACCTTTATGAGTTTTATTTTGAATAAAAGAAGTGTTTTAAATGAAATTATGATTTTACCCCTCGTACGGACTTTTACGACTTATTTTTTATTAAAAGATAGAAAATGCATGGAAAATCGCCTGCAGCGCCGCACGCCAGGCTGTCACCTAGCAACAGGCTCGTCGCGCAGCGACAGAAGCGTGTTTTATTCCTTTGCAAACTCCGATTCTTTTCTATCATATCCGGACTATTTTCATTATAAATAGCGTCCTTAGGCCTTCATTAATTCTCAACAACTCTCATCAAGAATTTCTTAATACTCCCTCTCTCTTTCTAAACCAACTTTTTACAAACAAATTCCACATTCACAAGATCTAGACACACCTAGCATAATTCGAAGTTGCCTTTGCCCTAGACGTGAAAGGTTTTGTATTTCTGAGGGTTTGGTCCCAAATCTCTATTTCCATTATTTAATTTAATTGTTTCGTTTATTATTTTCCTTGAAGTTACTAACGTGTGTATTTTGTTATTAGAAAGAGGTACGAGGCATCACAGTAGATGCTTTAATTGTTTAATTGATATTATGATACAGAAATCATGTTTTGATTGTTATTTTGATTCCTAGTATCATGTTAGGGCGTTTTTATCTTCCTAGTATCATGTTTAGGGTAATAAATAAAAATCTCTAATATCAAGTATGATTAAAAGAATGCTTCCTATTTCTTTCCTAATATCATGTTAGTATCATGTTAGGGCTAAAGCTTTGATTTTTATTGTTTAGTGACATGCTAGGGTTTGTTATTAATCTTGTTAGTATCATGCCTAGGATCTTGCTATTATTATGCTTTAACATGATTATTATGATGATTATATTTGTATGATTATTATTATGTTGCTTGATATATTATTGTTATTGCTTGATCACACCTTTTATGTATGTTTAAAGGAAATTTGTATTTGTAATAACGCTTAATAAGATAATTAATAATCTTGTTTAGGGTTAATACGATAATAATTCAAGTGATCACCAATAATAGATTTATTTATGCATTAATATTCAACCAACATAGATTAAACAGGTTTAGGGTAAACCTATTGATTGCATGTTAGTCAGAAAGCGCACATGAATGCGAGAAGAATAAAGCAGATGCCTATTATTAGGACAGGTTTTTTTCTCTTTTAGATTGGATTTGTACCTTCATCCATGAACTTCCAGTCTTGGTTCCTGACCTATTGGAGTTAACTATCTCCTAAATCGTTAAGGGGTGTAACCTTTACCCTGTGAACGGTTTACAAGTTCCTTTAACTTGTTGGTGACTCTTTTGCTCTAGCTTCCTTCCCTTTGGACGCAACCATGCTTAAGTGTATGATCATAGTGGGGTTCAAGCTTGGGGTAATGCTTGAAATGTTCCCTATAGTTTTTCATGACTCCACTGGGGAGGATTTCTATTTTAATTCCTAAAATTTATTTCGCCAATGATTTAGAATGAGTGGATGAGACTCAAAAAGTTCTAAGTATTTCATGTGTGTAATTTTGATCAACATTATTGTCATATGCATAAAAAAGGTTCTCATTGGAAAGACCATCCGTAATGAGTAAAAAACATAGGATTTTTACACGTACGAAATTTGAGGAATATCTTTCACAACTAGAATCGAAATGATGCTGCGAAAAACTGGAAAAATTCTAAGAATACAGACAGCTACTGAGGCATGTAGGAACGACCGTCTAGAAAACAGAGCTTATCGCCGAAGATATGGTTCTGTCGCCGGGCGACAATTTTGTCGCCGAGCGACGGGGCTCATATTCCGGTGACAGTTCCTGTTGGCTGGCGCTGCGTTCTTCCAATACCGAGCCAGAAATATGCGTTCTTATTTCGACAAGTTCTAGCACTGTTGGCCCAATTCTACTTCCTAATTGAGTTTTTCTCACTTTTCTGAAACCCATATGTGTTCTACATATGGACATAACCCTCTGGGAATTCATGCTCCATCTACCTGATTGAACGCTCTGAGCAACAAAGGATACATCCGAGAATGTTGAGTTCAACTCGCGGGTCCCATCCACACGCACCAACCCTTCCAAAGGTAAGGCTTCCGCGCGGTGCATCTGGACTCATAACCATGTACCCTCTTTGACTAACCCATATCTTGAACTTTAGAGAATTAGAGCCATGGTTAGGTTGCAAACTCATTGCATCATATTGTGCCTACTTGACTACTCGTGCATTATTTGTTGTGCATACTCTATGTGTCTTTCCTAACCGTTTGTTTGACTTGTGTTTAAGCCTAAATAACTTATTAATGACTAAAAGGACTTTGCCTGATTAATTAATTAATTAATTAATTAATTTGAGTAATTAAAGTTTAATAAATTAATCAAAACTGACTTAGTACGACTTTAGGCCTGTCCTGTAGAGTAAAAATACTGGAAGCAGTCCCCAATTAATGTTCCAGTAATGGCGTAAAAATGTGGGCTGTAGCGCCAAACGCTGCTGTGCAACGCCATGTGACAGTTTTGTCGTCTGGCGCTGCACTGGAGAGTGTGGCGACAGTTCGGATTTTTGCTCGAGTCATCACGACGAGTCTAATTAAACAATTTATTAATCAGTTTTGTTATTTTCTTAATGGCAGTTTCCATATTTAGTCCTTAATTAAGTCTAAACACTTAGTCCCATGGTCTTACACAAGAGTCTTAACATGTCACCTACACTCACTATTTTAGCACACACTAATATGTATGTACACCATGACCATGTCTTAGGTTCATGCATGGGTCGTTTTCCATCATTCGATTGGGGTGTTCAATCTATTCCCATTATCTTCCAAATTCTCTTCCATGTTGAATAGATCTTGAGTCAAAATAAATAATAAAAAAAATTACCCCTAATTTCCCTTTCCACAGTACTTGGTCGAGGAGAGAAGGGCGATTAATAAAGGACAACACCTTCGTTCAAGTTCAACTTTTTGATAAATCAGTCGGTCAAAAAAGAAAAGCTAAGAAGATAATGGCAAATCAAGAAAAAGTCAATGAGCTTAAGAAGAAAATAGCAGACGTGACTAAGGTGTTGAAGTCTTTAACCCTCCAAATCAATGACCCTGTGAAACAACAACAAATGGAGCTCATGCAACAAAGCTTGAGAAAAATATCCAATGACTATAGATTCCAGGGCATTAGCTCACAAGGAGTCTCAGTGGACCAGGAGCTTCTTCGCAGAAGTTCAATGCCAATGACATCCCTAAGTTCCAGCCAACAGATAATCCTTACTTCCACTTAAGGGCATTTGAGACCATAACGAACATTAAGGGGATTGATAGGAAAATCTTTCATTCCTTGTTTTCTTTATCTCTTGAAAGAGTTTGTCAACAATGGTTCTTTTCCCTTGACAAAGAGAAAAACTCTTCTTGTGATTCCATAACAAACGCTTTCGTAGATAGATTTAAGTGCAACATCCAAGATGAAATAGACCATAGATAAATTGAGATGTTAAAACATAAAGAAAACGAAGGGTTCACTTCTTTCTTCAACAAATGGAGGGAAACTTCTGCTAATATTGTTAAGGTTCCTACTGAAAAAGAGTCTGTAAGGATGTTCATTAAGAACCTTCAAGAAAAATATGCAAAGCACTTAAAATACCAACACAACTTGAATTCTTTCAAGACTATGTATAATATAGGCATTGACATTGAAGATGACCTTCGGAAAGATAGTAGTGCAAGAGGAAAGAAGAACTACCATCCTTCTTCTTCCTCTCCTATTAACGAAGTACATGCTACAAACACCTCTAAACCATAAATCCAAAGGTCGAAAAGAGTGTTCACTCCACTTGGTATGAGTTATGACACGGCTTTCGAAAAGCTACACCACAAAGGACTCTCATGCCCATAGGACCTATCAAAGACCCAGTTCCAGAAGCCAGGTCACCTAAGTGGGATCCTAATAAACACTGCAAGTATCACTAAGGAAAGGGTCACGACACTAAGGGGTGTTGGAAACTCAAAGAAACTATTCAAGATCTGACCGATGACGATAAAACTTCCGAGATTCTAGCCATCGTGGAAGATCAAACATCCTTCGATCCTTCACTCCTTATCACACCTGTAGGTGAGCCCATGATTGAGATAGCTTATATAACCTCTCTTGATGAAGTGGACATGATTGAGGAGGATGAAAGTAGTTTCTTAGATAATACCAGCAAAAAAATTGTCAAATCTAAAAGAGGACGTTTGAAACCTGCAAGTCGTCATTGCCATGCTCTTGAATGTGGTAGAAGGACAAGAAAATCGGATGATGGTTATCGAACAAAATTCTCACCAAGGATTTAATGAAGAACTCAATGCTCCTAAGGCATAGGGCAAAACGGACCATTGAATAATACACACCAATAGGAATGACTCACAATGAAGCTTTTGAATGTCTTCACGATCAAGGTCTCATCCACCCCATTAGTCCTAGTCAAGACCCTCCGCCTGAGAAAAAGTCTCCTAATTGGGACCCAAAATCTTATGGACAATACCATAAAGGCCGTGGTCACACCACCGAAGTATGTTTCTCGCTCAAAGATCGCGTTCAAGACCTCATTGATTCAAATCTCCTTCATGTTCCTCCGCGCGACAAGAAGGCCAAGGCTAGTAACAATAGCAACAGTGGCTGGAAAGGAAAGAAGAACGACAATCCTTCTTCTTTCGAAAACACCTTGTAGACACCCATTTGTGTCTCCCCAAAACCAAACCCAGTGATGAGTACCTTTCACGTCGAATCATAATCGAATGAAGTGAAAGTGTGGAAAGTCTAGTGTTGCGGAAAGTTTTTATTTCTTTTCTCTTCTCTTTGTTTTTGAAAACTTATTTTAAGAAAAACAGTCAATCCAGTTTGGTTGGTCCATGATATGGGTCCAATAGTAGTGTAGTTGGATGGGGCTTGCAAAGACCTTTTCAACGATATATTATAAGCCCAATTCCGATGAATATTGAGGAAGTTATGGCCAATTTACTAAACTGGGCCCGGTTTGAGCTTTATATACGGCCCAATGATCTAGGGGGGGGGGGCCTAATATGATTTATCATTCCTAATGCAATTAGGAACTGTTTTAGTCTTCTAGATTCTTTTAGAAGGTTCTTTTCATTCCTAATTCAATTAGCATTGATAAATTGACTTTCGTTGACTTTTCAGAGTTTTAATCAAAATCAAATAGCATTTTCGAAGAAATTATATGATTTTCAAGGCCGTTTATGACATCGGAATTGAAATCGAAGACGACCCCGCAAAGCAAAAAGCTACTAACAATAGTAACCACGGTTGCTGGAAAGGAAAGAAGAACGACAATCCTTCTTCTTCCAAAAATGCCCACTCTAGTAATAATGTTAGTACCTTTGACCATAATGGTGTCTTAGCCATGGACAATCAAGGATCTAAAAGGAAACCCAGGGGAGAGTTCACACCCATTGGAATGACCTACGATGCTGCTTTCGATCGTCTCTATGATCGAGGATTAATCAAACCTATTGGCCCTACTGAGGATCCAACACCAGAAAATCGATCTTCGAGATGGAATCCAAACTCCTATTGCAAGTACCATCGAGGGCGAGGTCATACTACTGATGAATGCTACAGGTTTCAAAACCTCATTCAATATCTCATAGAGGCAAATAAGATCCCATTGCCTCTAGCTGACGAGAAGACTGGATGATGTAGGAGCAAACAACACAAGACAGAGGCGAGCTTCAACGACAAGATTTCATGACCTCTTTTTCTATTTCTTTTTCATTTTTTCCTTTCCCCAATAAGTCTAGCATAGGCACCTCTTCTTTTCCCTTAGATTAATTTTGTAGATTCTTTCTTTTATTTTCTTTTAATAAAATGAGCATTTATTGCCTTATATATGATCATTTCATTACATTGCATTATTAAAAAAAAAAAACAAATCCTTGTCGAATTAAGCACAAGGTATACCAATGACTTAAGGCACCCCTTGTAGCCACATCATATCTCCTTTCACCTTTCAAATATACAATCCTTTCTTCATAAGCCACTTTGAGCCTCGTCTAACAATAGACCTTTCTTTTTTCAACCTACATCTACCTAACCTTGGGATGGGATGGTGTGTAACTTATGCAATTCTAAAAAAGCTTGAGTGATTTCAAAAGATCAAAATAAATAGAAAAAATAAGCATAAGCAAAATAAAAATAAAAGTGTACAAAAGGGCAAGTGTTCCAATGTCTTTGATATGAAAATATCTTCGATAAGAACACGTCTCAGATTGCGTCTCTTATCGAGTGCTCGGTACCGTGCCTGAGAAACATGAATGCCAAGTGAGTGATAGACCGCATGATCGGGATTGCCCACGCTTATAAAATTAAAATAGATGCTAAAGCAAAAGATAAAAGAGAGCTAAAAAAAGAGTAGAAACACAAGCATAAAAATATAAAGATTCAAAAGCGAGGTTGCACACCTTGGGGGCTTATCTAGGGTCTTGAGCCTTTATCCCCTTCTTCTTCAGACTTTAGCCTAACCACGTTACAACCCTTAAAAAGACCTTTTTGAGGTATACACACTTGTGCGAGGTTCGGCTAGAGCTACGTTCGGCCTGATTCCTAACGGATACGTAGGCAACCTCACATCGAGGTGCGACCGTAATAAACATGCATTCATATTCACATTCACACATTTGCACCATGATCATATCAAGGGATTTCCTATGCTCATCCCTATCCACTTAGAGCTAGACTTGGGGGCTTGATCCCTACATCATTAGCTTACCTAGCCTAAGAGTCACCACCATTGGACTCTTTTCAATAATATTTTCTCCACACACTTAGCCTTTGCGGCCTAGCTTTAGTGTCACTTTCACACACTGCACAGATACATGACCAAATATACTTCCCTTAGGAACCCTTTGTCATGAAATCTTAACATAACGATGAAGCATGCCTTGTCACATCACTCATCACTCATTATTGTCATTGCATCATGAAGTATGAAGTGCTTAGCCTCCGTGCCTAAGTTACCCAAATACTTTCATTGAGTCAACAGTTGAGATAGCCTAGGATGGATTAATCCTTTCACCTTGAGGGATAGTATCAAACAACATTTGACTAAGCTCATTCAACATGCATTCGAAAACTTCGATTCTTTTTTCGCGTCTTTCTTTTTCGGGAGAAAGTCGGTACCCTCCACAGAAATGACGGAAAATTTTTGCTTTTTTGCATTTTCGAGTCGCACGATCACATTACAATGCACACACGAGTCATGTACACATTGAGTCATGTCGTGTCATATCACTTTGATTTGAGTCTAACACACGTGTCATTTTACTTTGAGTCGAGTCAACCTCGAGTCAGTCAATCATAGCGAGTCAAGTTTATACCTTGAGTCGTGTCAAGTCAATGAGTTGAGTCAATCAACATTAAGCCTTAGGTCAACCTAAGATTGTTAAATAATTTGGCAAAGTTCTATAGTCAAAAATAAATACAGGTGCAGCAGAATAAGGAAGGCCCTATCACAGCGTTCGGCAACAGAGTCAATTCTTGGCGCCAGAGATATTTCAGCAGCGACAGAACAACAATTTCGGGAACCTTGGTACACCAGTTAGCCCCTATAAGCAATTTGACATGATTAAGTAGTTGGTTTGATTACGACAGCAAATAAGTGATCGACCTGATGAAAGATCGTCTCACTTAGCTTAAAGCGCCTAAGCATTGGCTCAAAAGCAGAAAAGGCACCGACATATAGGTTCAAAGCAACGGAAGCGCCGACGTACAGGCATAGCGGGAGCAAAGTTCAGGCGAACTTTTAAAGATCGACAGGCGTGGATCTTCGGTAATTTCCTTTGGGAAATTATCGCATCAAAAGATGACTTCAAGAGAAGATATCTTCGACAGCATTCCCTAGCTTGTGGAGAGTTGTCACAAACAACTGAAGGTAATTTCGGGCAAAGTTGTCTTCGATCATATTCCTTAAGGCATGGAAGATGATCATAATGCGGATGAGGATTATTTCAAGAGAAATAATCTTCGATGGTATTCCCTAGGATGTGGAATACTATCAATGCGGATGAAGATTGTTTCAAGAGAAATAATCTTCGATGGTATTCCCTTGGACGTGGAATATTATCAAAGCGGAGGAGGATCGTTTCAGGCGAAGCAATCTTCCAAATTTGGAAGCAGTTACAGGCGTAGCGGTTTTCAAGCGGGATGGCATTCTCTAGCTTGCAGGAAGTCATCAAAACAGATCGGTTACTTTCAGAGACGTGTGCTCGACGGTGCAAGATACGCATTTCTTAACTCTTTTATCTGTTTAACTAACGCTAGTTTGCAGGTATCGGTGTTGCAAGAATGATTTAGGATTGCAGAACGTTATGAATCATTCTCCGTCCCTATCGATACTTTGACTTTTGTTTTCGAAACTTGCGTTTCTCCAAACACAGTCAAAGTGGGGGCTTCTATAGACACCCATTTGTGTCTCCCCAAAACCAAACCCAGTGATGAGTACCTTTCACGTCGAATCATAATCGAATGAAGTGAAAGTGTGGAAAGTCTAGTGTTGCGGAAAGTTTTTATTTCTTTTCTCTTCTCTTTGTTTTTGAAAACTTATTTTAAGAAAAATAGCCAATCCAGTTTGGTTGGTCCATGATATGGGTCCAATAGTAGTGTAGTTTGATGGGGCTTGCAAAGATCTTTTCAACGATATATTATAAGCCCA
The DNA here is from genome assembly GCF_948465745.1 of Chenopodium album. Taxonomy (NCBI): domain Eukaryota; kingdom Viridiplantae; phylum Streptophyta; class Magnoliopsida; order Caryophyllales; family Amaranthaceae; genus Chenopodium; species Chenopodium album. Next base: position 21,115,365 of record NC_137841.1, on the reverse strand, counting down.
ATTCCGATGAATATTGAGGAAGTTATGACCAATTTACTAAACTGGGCCCGATTTGAGCTTTATATACGGCCCAATGATCTAGGGGAGGGCCTAATATGATTTATCATTCCTAATGCAATTAGGAATGGTTTTAGTCTTCTAGATTCTTCTAGAAGGTTCTTTTCATTCCTAATTCAATTAGCATTAATAAATTGACTTTTGTTGACTTTTCAGAGTTTCATCAAATTAAATAGCATTTTCGAAGAATTTATATGATTTTATCCTCCAATACGGTAAACTTATCGGATTTTCGAAAACGCGTTAAAATCAGGCTTGGCGCCTAACCCCAGGCCTTGGCGCCTGGAACCAGGCTTGGCGCCTGGCGCTAGCCATTGGCGCCTGGCGCTGGTGCTGGTGCCTGGCGCCAGCTAGCCAGGGTTGGCGCCAGCTCTGTTTTCTGAGCGTCAGACTCTGTTTTGTCTAATTTATCTTTTTGGCTGATTTTCTCTATAAATATCGTATTAAAAACTCCGTTTTCATTCATCATCTAGATTCATTCATCATCTACATTCACCAATATTTACCAATTCTCACGAATATTCACCTACAATCAGTTTTCATTCGCAATCATTAATTCTCTAATTCTCTTAATCATTCACCAACTCTCATCAAGATTTTCTTGATTATTCCTCTCTCTATCTCTCTCTCTCTTTTTCTAAACTAGCTTTTTACATACAAAATTCCGCATTCACAAGATCTAGAAACACCTAGCCATATTCGAAGTTGCCTTCGCCCTAGGCGTGGAAGGTTTAATTTCTGAGGGTTTGGTCCCAAATCTCTCTTTTAATTATTTAATTTAATTGTTTGATTATTATTTTCCTTGAAGTTACTAACGTGTGTATTTTGTTATTAGAAAGAGGTACGAGGCATCAAAGTAAGTACTTTAATTGTTTTATTGATATTATGATGTAGAAATCATGTTTAGATTGTTATTATGATATTCCTAGTATCATGTCTAGGGTAATTTTAATATTAAATATGATTGGTGCGAGGCCTTTTATTCGCTTCCTAATATTTATGATTGTTAGTATCATGTTAGGGTTAAAGATTTGATTTTTATTACTTAGTGACATGCTAGGGTTTGTTATTAATCTTGTTAGTATCATGCCTAGGATCTTGCTATTATTATTATGCTTTAATATTAACATGAACATGATTATGATTATAATTGTTATGATTTATGATTATTATTATTTTGATGATGATTATTTTATTTATGATGATTATTATTATGATTATAATATTATTATCATGATTATTATTTTAATTATGATTATGATTATTTACTATGTTGCTTGATTATATTTTTTTGTTATTGCTTGATCACGCCTTTTATGCATGATTTAAGGGAATTTGTACTTGTAATCACGCTTAATAAGATAATTAATAATCTTGTTAAGTGTTAATTTGATTATAATTCAAGTGATCGCCAATAATAGATTTATTTGTGCATTAATATTCAACCAACATAGATTAAACAGGTTTAGGGTTAATCTATTGATTGCATGTTAATTAAAACGCGCACATGAATACGATCAGAATAAAGTAGAGGCCTATTATTAGGGCAGGTTCAATCTCTTTTAGGTCTGATTTGTACCTTTGTAGGGAATAATTTCAAGCCTTAAAAATCCCACTAGCTTGAACCCCACTGTGATCATACACTAAAGTACGGTGGCGTCCAAAAGGGAAGAAGATAGAGCAAAAGAGTCGCCAACAAGTTTTTAAGGAACTTGTAAACCGTTCACGAGCTGAAGGTTACACCCCTTAACGATCCAAGAGATCGTCAACTCCATAAGGTCATGAACCAAATAAGGGTTCGGGGATGATGGTACAAATCCAACCTAAAAGAGATTGAACCTGCCCTAATAATAGGCCTCTACTTTATTCTGCTCGTATTCATGTGCGCTTTCTGACTAACATACAATCAATAGGATTAACCCTAAACCTGTTTAATCTATGTTGGTTGAATTTAAATGCACAAATAAACTATTATAGGCGATCACTTGAAATTATAATCACAATTAACCCTAACAAGATTATTAATATCTTATTAAGCATGATTGCAAATACCAATTCCCTTTAACCTGCAATAAAAGGTGATCAAGCAATAACAATATAAAAATATGCATATCAAGCAACATAATAAATAATCATCAACATCATTAATAAAAAATAATATCAATCATAAATATAATAATCATAATCATGTTAAAGCATAGCAAGATCCTAAGCATGATACTAACAAGATTAATAACAAACCCTAGCATGTCACTAAGCAATAAAAATCAAATCTTTAACCCTAACATGATACTAACAATAAATAAATATTAGGAAGAGAATAAAAGGCATCATAGCAATCATATTTAATATTAAAGTTACCCTAGACATGATACTAGGAATCAAAATAACAATCTAAGCATGATTTCTATATCATAATATCAATTAAACCATTAAAGTACTTACTTGAATGCCTCGTACCTCTTTCTAATTAAAAAATACACACATTAGTAACTTCAAGGAAAATAATAATCAAAACAATTAAATTAAATAATTTAAATAGAGATTTGGGACCAAACCCTCAGAAATTAAAACCTTTCACGTCTAGGGCGAAGGCAACTTCGAATATGGCTAGGTGTTTCTAGATCTAATGAATGCGGAATTTTGTATGAAAACCAAAGTTCAGGAAAGAAAGAATGAATGAAGAGATGAATGAATTCAAATAATTTTATGAATGATTGAGAGTTGATGAAGACTTAAGAATAAGGAGAATTCGTGAATGATAGGTGTAGATGATGAAGATAGTTGATGAAGACTTAAGAATAAGGAGAATTCGTGAATGAAAACGGAGTTTTTGATACGATATTTATAGAGAAAATCATCCAAAAAAGATAATTTATCAAAACAGAGTATGAAGACCACAAATCCACCTTGGCGCCAGACCTGGCTCATTGGCGCCAGGAACTGTGGTTAGCGCCAGGCGCCAATTCTGGCGTCTGGCGCTAATCTTGATTCCAGGCGCCAAGGCCTGGGGTTGGACGCCAAACCGGATTTTAACGCGTTTTCGAAAATCTGATAATTTTACCGTACTGGAAGATAAAATAATATAATTTCGGTCGAAAATTCTATTTGATCTAATTAAAACTCTGAAGAATCCTAATTGAATTAAGAATGATAAGACCTTCTAGAATGTTCTAGAAGACCAAAACCATTCCTAATTACATTAGGAATGATAAATCATATTAGGCCCTCCCCTAGATCATTGGGCCGTACTTAAAACTCAAACCGGGCCCAGTTTAGTAAATTGGCCATAAATTCCTCAATATTCATCGAAATTGGGCTTATAATATATCGTTGGAAAGTTCTTTGCAAGCCCCATCCAAATACACCACTATTGGACCCATATTATGGACCAACCAAACTGGATTGGCTATTTTCTTAAAAATAAAGTTTTCAAAAACAGGGAGAAGAGAAAAGAAAAGAAATAAAACTTTCCGCAACACTAGACCTTTCCACACTTTCGTTTCATTCGATTATGATTCAACGTGAAAGGTACTCATCAATGGGTTTGGTTTTGGGGAGACACAAATGGGTGTCTACAGAAGCCCCCACTTTGACTGAGTTTGGAGAAACGCAAGTTTCGAAAACGAAAGTCAAAGTAGCGATAGGGACGGAGAATGATTCAGAACGTTCTGCGATCCTAAACCAATCTTATAACGCCGATACCTGCAAAACTAGCATTTGTTAAACAGATAGAAGAGTTAAGAAACGCGTATCTTGCACCGTCGAGCACACGTCTTCTAAAGTAACTGATTGTTGCTGCTTTACTGTTTTGATGATCTCCTGCAAGCCAGAGAATACCATCCCGCTTGAAAACCGCTATGCCTTGTAACTGCTTCCAAATTAGAAGATTGCTTTGACTAAAACGATCCTCCTCCGCATTGATAATATTCCACATCATAGGGAACATTATCGAAGATTGCTTCTGTTGAAATAATCCTCAGTCGTTTGTGACACTCTCCATAATCCAGGGAACGCCACCTTGCTGTTTCGATGTTCACTCGTCTCTGAACAAAGAGCTTCTTTTTGATATGATCTTCTGAATAATGTGTCCACGCGTCTCTGAACGAAGAGCTTGATAATAGGAAATCTTTGATGATATGTCCACGCGTCTCTGAACAAAAGAGCTTGAAAATAGGAAATCTTTGATGATATGTCCACGCGTCTCTGAACAAAAGAGCTTGAAAATAGGAAATGTCCACGCGTCTCTGAACAAAAGAGCTTGAAAGAAATGTTTACGCGTCTCTGAACAAAAGAGCTTTGATGATATGCCCACGCGTCTCTGGAGCAAAAGAGCTTTTGATGGAAATGTTCACGCGTCTCTGAACAATAGAGCTTTTTAGTGATATGCCCACGCGTTTCTGAGCAAAAGAGCTTCAATGAAATGTCCACGCGTCTCTGAACAATAGAGCTTCGGTGTTTGAATGTTTGTTACGATAATGTTCTGAAGAAAAATTTCCAAAGACCAACGTTTGTCGATCTCTGAAGCTCGCCTAAACTTTATTCCGCTAAAACCAGTATGTCGGTGTTTCCGTAATGAGCCATATCTTAGGCGCTTTAAGCTAAGTGAGACGATCTTTCATCAGGTCGATCACTTATTGCAATTGTAATCAAACTGACTACTTAATCATGTCAAATTGCTTATAGGGGCTAACTGGCGCACCAAGGAACCCGAAATTGCTGTATGAAGTCGAAATCACCTTTCTGAGAGGCTTCAAGCTCTGTCGTTGCTGAGATATCTTTGGCGCTAAGAATTGATTCTGTCGCCGAACGCTGTGATAGGGTCTTCCCTGTTCTGCTGCACCTGTATTTATTTTTGACTATAGAACTTTGGCAATTTCTTTAATTATCTTAGGGTTGACCTAAGGTTTAGAATTATCTTAGGGTTGACCTAAGGTTTAATGTTGCTTGACTCATCGACTTGACACGACTCAAGGTATAAACTTGACTCCATATGATTGACTGACTCGAGGTTGACTCGACTCGAAGTGTAATGACACATGTGTTAGACTCAAATCAAAGTGATATGGCACGACATGACTCAATGTGTACATGACTCGTGTGTGCATTGTTATGTGATCGTACGACTCGAAAAAATGCAAGAAAAGCAAAAATTTTCCGTCAATTTTGTGGAGGGTACCGACTTTCTCCCGAAAAAGAAAGACGTGAAAAAGAAAATCGAAAGTTTGAAGATGCATGTTGAATGAGCTTAGTCAAATGTCATTTGATACTATCTCTCAAGGTTCAAGGATTAATCCATCCTAGGCTATTTCAACTGTTGACTCCATGATGAAAGTATTTGGGTAACTTAGGCACGGAGGCTAAGCACTTCATACTTCGTGATACAATGACAATTGTGATTGATAAGTGATTTTGATATGATAAGGCATGCTTCAGCGTTGTATTAAGATTTCATGACAAAGGGTTCCTAAGGGAAGTATATTTGGTCATGTATCTGTGATGTGTGTGATAGTGACACTAAAGCTAGGCCGCAAGAGCTAAGTGTGTGGAAAAATATATTATTGAAAAGAGTCAAATGGTGGTGACTCTTAGGCTAGGTAAGCTAATGATGTAGGGATCAAGCCCCCAAGTCTAGCTCTAAATGAAAAGGGATGACCATAGGGAATTCCTTGATATGATCATGGTGCCAGTGTGTGAATGTGAATATGGATGCATGTTTATTACGGCCGCACCTCGATGGGAGGTTGCCTACGTATCCGTTAGGAATCAGGCCGAACGTAGCTCTAGTCGAACCTCGCACAAGTGTGTATACCTCAAAAAAAGGTCTTTTTAAGGGTTGTAACGTGGTTAGGCTAAAGGTTATAGAAAAAAGGGATAAAGGCTCAAGACCCTAGATAAGCCCCCAAGGTGTGCAACCTTGCTTTTGAATATTTGTATTTTTATGCTTGAGGTTTTCTACTCTTTTTTTTAGCTCTTTCTTTTCTTTTGCTTTAGCATCCATTTTATTTTTTATAAGTGTGGGCAATCCCGATCATGTGTTCTATCACTCACTTGGCATTCATGTTTCTCAGGCACGGTACCGAGCACTCAATAAGAGACGCAATCTGAGACGTGTTCTTATCGAAGATACTTTCATATCAAAGACATTGGAACACTTACCTTTTTGTACACTTTTATTTATTTATTTTTTGCTTATTTTTGCTATTGCTTTCTTTTGAATTTGCTCAAGCTTTCTTTAGAATGGCATAAGTTGCACACCATCCCATCCCTAGGTTAGATAGATGTAGGTTGAAAAAAGAAAGGTCTATCGTTAGACGAGGCTCAAAGTGGTTTATGAAGAAAGGATTTGTAAATTAGAAAGGCGAAAGGAGATATGATGTGGCTACAAGGGTGCCTCAAATCATTGGTATACCTTGTGCTTACTTCGACATGGTTTTATTTTTTTTTTATTTTTTTTGTATTTGATGCAATGCAATGTGATGATCATGTGCAAGGAAATAAATGCTCATTTAATTAGAAGAAAATAAAGAATCTACAAAGTTAATCTAAGGAAAGGAAAAAGGCGCCTATTCTAGACTTATTGGGGAAAGAAAAGATGAAAAAGAAATAGAAAAAAAAAAGGCCATGAAATCTTGTCGTTGCAGCTCGCCTCTTGTCTTGTGTTTCTTCCCTTATCATTACTCGCTTTTCTTGTTAACTGGAGGTATGGGAAGCTTGTTGTTATCAATCAAATACTGAATGGCCTCCTTTAGCTTCCAACAGCTCTCAGTAGTATGACCCCTACCTTGGTGGTATTTGCAGTGTTCGTTTGGATTCCAACTAGGCGATCTTTTCTTAAGTGGGGGATCTTTGGTAGGTCCAATGGGAGTAATGATTCCCTTGGCATGGAGTCGATCAAAAGCATCATCGTAGCTAATTCCAATAGATGTGAACTCTTGCCTGGGTTTCCTTTTAGATCCTTGATTGTCCACGGCTAAGACATCATTATGGTCAAAGGTACTAACATTATTACTAGAGTGGGCGCTTTCGGAAGAAGAAGGATTGTCGCTCTTCTTTCCTTTCCAGCCACCGTGGTTGCTATTGTTAGTATCTTTTTGCTTTGCGAGGTCATCTTCGATCTCGATACCTATGTCATAGACGGCCTTGAAAGTATTCAAGTTGTGTTGATATTTTAAGTGCTTTGAATACTTTTCTTGGAGATTCTTGATAAACATCCTCACAGATTCTTTTTCGGTGGGGACCTCAATCATCTTGGCGGAAGTTTCTCTCCATTTATTAAAGAAAGAAGTAAAGCCTTCATTCTCTTTTTGTCTTAGCATCTCAAGTTGTCTATGATCGGTTTCAACTTGAATATTGCACTTGTACCTATCAACGAAAGCGTTTGCTATCAATTCCCAGGTAGAGGTTTTCTCCTTGTCAAGGGAGAAGAACCATTGTTGGCAAACGGTTTCAAGAGATAGTGGGAACAGAGAGGGGAAAACCTTCTTATCGATACCCTTAATGCTCATTATAGTTTCAAAAGCTCTTATATGGAAGTAAGGGTTGTCTGTTGCCTTGAATTTAGGGATGTCAGTGGCGTTGAACTTATGTGGAAGAAGTTCTTTATCCAGCGAGACACCTTGCGAGCTTATGCCCTGAAATTTGTAGTCACTAGATAGCTTGCTCAAGCTTTCTTGCATGAGGTCCATCCGTTGTTGCTTCACGGGATCATCAACTTTGAGTGTGAGGAGCTTCAGTGTTTCAGTCATGGTAACCAATTGGTTCCTAAGCTCATTGACTTCTTATTGAGTTGCCATTATCTTTTTAGCTTTCCTCTTTTGACGAATCGGTTTATCAAAAAGCGAGACTTGAATAGAGAAGTTGTCCTTGATTAATCGCCCTTCTCTCCTCGACCAAGTACTGTGGAAAAGGAAATTGGGGATATTTATTGTTAATTATTTGACTCAAACTTTATTCAACATGCAGTGAAGAAAGATCAGAATAGAATGTGAAGAAGATTTAGGTGGAGGGATGTGAAGAATTAAGAATAGAATGTACCCCCTCAACTCAAATGACGGAAAAAAAACCGACTCATGCATGAACCTAAGACATGGCCATGGTGATGTATACTCAAAGTGTGTGCTAAGACTAGTGAGTGTAGGTGACATGTTAAGACTCGTGTCATGACCATGTGGCTAGACTATGTAACTAGACTCAAGCAAAGATTAAGTTAAGACTTCACGTATATGCATTAAACTGGACAGACTGTGGTATTTTAGTCATAAATTTTGATCTGCGACTCTGATTGGGATGAAACCAACGCCAAATTAAAGAAAAAACTCGGGGCTACAGATCCATAGGTTGTACGACTCGTAGTTCTTTCTAGAACTCGAGATATGACCAAAACAAATTGACGTTTGTGCAGTATACGAGAATAAAAATCCGGGTTGACTTAAAGGGACTATGACTCGATTTTAAGTTTATTTATTAGCTCAAATTAATTAATTAATTAATTAAACAAAGTCCTTTAGTCATTAATCAGTTTATTAAGCTTTGACACAAGTCAAACAAATGGTTAGGAAAAAACCACATAGAGTATGCACAACAAATAATGCACAATTAATCAAGTAGGCACAATATGATGCAATGAGTTCGCAACCTAACCATGGCTCTAGTTCTCTAAAGTTCGGGATATGGTTTAGTCAAATAGGGTCCATGGTTAATTGTCCAGATGCACCGCGTAGAAGCCTAACCGTGAAGGGTTAACGCGTGTGGATAGAACACCGCGAGTTTTTAGAAAAAACTCACTTCCATGGTTTGGTGAATTCAACCTCTCAGATGTACCCTTTGTCGCCAGGAGCGTTCAATCAGGTAGATAGAGCATGAATTCCCAGAGGGTTATGTCCATATGTAGAACATATATGGGTTTCAGAAAAGTGAGAAAAAAATTCAATCAGGAAGTAGGATCGAGCAAACAATACGAAAAACCGGTCGAAATTAGAACGCATATTTCTGGCTCGGTATTGGGGGAAATTGGCGCCAGCAAACAGAGACTGGCGCCAACTTTTAACTGTAGCGCCTGGCGCCAATACTGGCGTCTGGCGCTACGGCTAAAAGTTTGGCGCCAAGCTCTGGCCCCTGACGCCACTTCCCACATGCCTCAGCAGCTTTCTGTGCTCAATAAAATCATCCAGTTTCGCGCGGTGTTATTTCAGTCCTAGTTGTGAAAGACATTTCTCAAATTTCCTACGTGTAAAAATCCTTATGTTTTTTACTCATTACGGATGGTCTTTCCAATGAGAACCTTTTTATGCATATGCCACAATGTTAATCAAAATTACGCACATGAAATACTTAGAACTTTTCGAGTCTCATCCACTCATTCTAAATCATTGCCGAAACAAATTCAGGAATTATAATAGAAATCCTCCCCAGTGGAGTCGCCAAAAACTGCAGGGAATAATTTCAAGCCTTAAAAATCCCACTAGCTTGAACCCCACTATGATCATACACTAAAGTACGGTGGCGTCCAAAAGGGAAGAAGATAGAGCAAAAGAGTCGCCAACAAGTTTTTAAGGAACTTGTAAACCGTTCACGAGGTGAAGGTTACACCCCTTAACGATCCAAGAGATCGTCAACTCCATAAGGTCATGAACCAAATAAGGGTTCGGGGATGATGGTACAAATCCAACCTAAAAGAGATTGAACCTGCCCTAATAATAGGCCTCTACTTTATTCTGCTCGTATTCATGTGCGCTTTCTGACTAACATACAATCAATAGGATTAACCCTAAACCTGTTTAATCTATGTTGGTTGAATTTAAATGCACAAATAAACTATTATAGGCGATCACTTGAAATTATAATCACAATTAACCCTAACAAGATTATTAATATCTTATTAAGCGTGATTGCAAATACCAATTCCCTTTAACCTGCAATAAAAGGTTATCAAGCAATAACAATATAAAAATATGCATATCAAGCAACATAATAAATAATCATCAACATCATTAATAAAAAATAATATCAATCATAAATATAATAATCATAATCATGTTAAAGCATAGCAAGATCCTAAGCATGATACTAACAAGATTAATAACAAACCCTAGCATGTCACTAAGCAATAAAAATCAAATCTTTAACCCTAACATGATACTAACAATGAATAAATATTAGGAAGAGAATAAAAGGCATTATAGCAATCATATTTAATATTAAAGTTACCCTAGACATGATACTAGGAATCAAAATAACAATCTAAGCATGATTTCTATATCATAATATCAATTAAACCATTAAAGTACTTACTTGGATGTCTCGTACCTCTTTCTAATAACAAAATACACACATTAGTAACTTCAAGGAAAATAATAATCAAAACAATTAAATTAAATAATTTAAATAGAGATTTGGGACCAAACCCTCAGAAATTAAAACCTTTCACGTCTAGGGCGAAGGCAACTTCGAATATGGCTAGGTGTTTCTAGATCTAATGAATGCGGAATTTTGTATGAAAACCAAAGTTTAGGAAAGAAAGAATGAATGAAGAGTTGAATGAATTCAAAGAATTTTATGAATGATTGAGAGTTGATGAAGACTTAAGAATAAGGAGAATTCGTGAATGATAGATGTAGATGATGAAGATAGTTGATGAAGACTTAAGAATAAAGAGAATTCGTTAATGAAAACGGAGTTTTTGATACGATATTTATAGAGAAAATCATCCAAAAGAGATAATTTATCAAAACAGAGTATGAAGACCACAAATCCACCTTGGCGCCAGACCTGGCTCATTGGCGCCAGGAACTGTGGCTAGCGCCAGGCGCCAATTCTGGCGTCTGGCGCTAATCTTGATTCCAGGCGCCAAGGCTTGGGGTTGGACGCCAAACCGGATTTTAACGCGTTTTCGAAAATCTGATAATTTTACCGTACTGGAAGATAAAATAATATAATTTCGGTCGAAAATGCTATTTGATCTAATTAAAACTCTGAAGAATCCTAATTGAATTAAGAATGATAAGACCTTCTAGAATGTTCTAGAAGACCAAAACCATTCCTAATTACATTAGGAATGATAAATCATATTAGGCCCTCCCCTAGATCATTGGGCCGTACTTAAAACTCAAACCGGGCCCAGTTTAGTAAATTGGCCATAAATTCCTCAATATTCATCGGAATTGGGCTTATAATATATCGTTGGAAAGGTCTTTGCAAGCCCCATCCAACTACACCACTATTGGACCCATATTATGGACCAACCAAACTGGATTGACTATTTTCTTAAAAATAAAGTTTTCAAAAACAGGGAGAAGAGAAAAGAAATAAAACTTTCCGCAACACTAGACCTTTCCACACTTTTGTTTCATTCGATTATGATTCAACGTGAAAGGTACTCATCACTGGGTTTGGTTTTGGGGAGACACAAATGGGTGTCTACAACTTTCATCCCCGAACCCTTATTTGGTTCTAGACCTTATGGAGTTGACAATCTCTTGGATCGTTAAGGGGTGTAACCTTCATCCTATGAACGGTTTAAAAGTTCCTAAAACTTGTTGGCGACTCTTTTGCTCTATCTTCTTCCCTTTTGGACGCCACCGTACTTTAGTGTATGATAACAGTGGGGTTCAAGCTAGTGGGATTAAAGCTTGAAATCTATTCCCTACACACCTACTCTAGTAACAATATTGGTATCTCTGACCTTAATAAAATCTTAGTTATAGATAATCAAAGATCTTAAAAGAAACCCAAAAGAGAATTCACACCCATTGGAATGACCTATGATGTTGCTTTCGATCGTCTCTATGATCAAGGATTAATCAAACCTATTGGCCGTACTGAAGACCCAACGCCAGAAAAAGTGATCTTCAAGATGGAATCTCAACTCTTATTGCAAGTACCATCAAGGAAATGGTCATACCACAGATGAATGTTACAGATTTTAAAATCTCATTCAAGATCTCATAGAAGCAAATAATATCCCATTGCCTCTGGCTAGCAAGAAGACCGGGTGATGATAAAGCAAACGACACAAGGTGAGCTTCAACGACGAGATTTCATGACCTCTTTTTCTATCTCTTTTTCATTCTTCTTTTTCCCAATAAGTCTAGCATAGGCACCTTTTATTTTCCCTTAGATTTATTTTGTAGGATCATTCTTTCTTTTCCTTTAATAAAATGAGCATTTTATTTCTTGCATGATCATTGCATTGCCAAAAAAAAATAAAAAATTCATGTTGAACTAAGCACAAGGTATACCAATGATTTTAGGAACCCCTTGTAGCCATATCATATCTCCTTTCACCCTTTCAAATATACAATCCTTTCTTCATACACCACTTTGAGCCTCGTCTAACGATAAACTTTTCTTTCTTCAACTCACATCTACCTAACCTAAGGATGGGATGGTGTGCGGCTTATGCAAGTTCCAAATATGAAAGCTTGAGCCATTCAAAAGATTAAAATTGATAAAAATAAGCAAAAATAAAAGTGTAACAAAGGGCAAGTGTTCCAATGTCTTTGACATGAACATGTCTTTGATATGTACACGTCTCAGATTGCGTCTCTTTTCAAGTGCTCGGTACCGTGCCTGAAAAACATGAATGCCAAGTGAGTGATAGACCACATGATCGGGATTGCCCACACTTATAAAATAAAATATATACTAAAGCAAAAAAAAAAAAAAAAAAAAAAAAGAGAGCTAAAAAGAGTGAGAAACCTCAAGCATGAAAATACAAATATTCAAAAACAAAGTTGCACACCTTGGGGGCTTATCTAGGGTCTTGAGCCTTTTCTTCTTCAACCTTTAGCCTAACCACGTTACAACCCTTAAAAAGACCTTTTTAAGGTATACACAGACTTGTGCGAGGTTCGGCTAGAGCTATGTTCGGCCTGATTCGTATTCACATTCACACACTCATACCATGATCATATCAAGGGATTCCCTATGCTCATCCTTATCCATTTAGAGCTAGACTTGGGGGCTTGATCCTTACATTATTAGCCTACCCAGCCTAAGAGTCACCACCATTTGACTCTTTTCAATATATATCTTGTCACACACTTAGCCCTTGCGGCCTAACTTTAGTGTCACTTTCACACACATCACAGATACATGACCAAATATACATCCCTTAGGAACCCTTTGACATGAAGTCTTAACACAACGCTAAAGAATGCCTTGTCATATCAACACCAATCATCATTGCATAACGAAGTATGAAGTGCTTAGCCTCCGCGCCTAAGTTACCCAAATACTTTCATCATTGAGTCAAAAATTGAGATAGCCTAGGATGAATTAATTCTTGCACCTTTAGAGATAGTATCAAACAACATTTGACTAAGCTCATTCAACATGCACCATCAAAAACTTCTTCCTTTTTGTGTCTTTCTTTTTCGGGAGAAAGTCGGTACCCTCCACAAAAATGACGGAAGATTTTTTTTCTTTTTCCCATTTTGAAGCAAGCACATCAAAATACAACGCACATACTACTCATGAGTCACACGTGTCAATTCACCTTGGGTCAACCTCAAGTCAGTCAGTCACATTGAGTCAGCCTCAAGTTAGTCAATCACCTTAGGCCAACCCTAAGAAAAGCCTTAGGTCAATCCTAAGAACCAACAAAGTCTTTTGGCAATATTTTGATTTTTACAGGATACAACCATTCAACAAAGCTCCTGTTCGCAGCCAACTAAACGATCGCAACAAACATTCAAGTATCATCAAAGCTCTTTTGTTCAGAGACGTGTGGACATATCATCAAAGCTCTTTTGTTCAGAGACGCGTGGACATATTATCAAAGCTCTTTTGTTCAGAGACGCGCGTACATATCATCAAAGCTCTTTTGCTTAGAGACACGTGGGCATCCTATTAAAGCTCCTTGTTTGGAGACGCGTGAACATATCAAAAATCTCCATTGTTCAGAGACGAGTGAACATCAAAACGACAAGATGGCGGTATTCCCTAGCTTGATGAAGATCGTCCCAACAAATCGGTTACCTACAGAGACGTGTGCTCAACAGTGCAAGATACGCGTTTCTTAACTCTCTTATTTGTTTAACTAACGCTAGTTTGTAGGTATCGGCATTACAAGAATGATTTAGGATCCCAGAACTTTCTGAATCATTCTCCGTCCCTATCAATACTTTGACTTTTGTTTTCGAAACTTGTGTTTCTCCAAACTCAGTCAAAGTGGGGGCTTCTGTAGACACCCATTTGTGTCTCCCCAAAACCAAACCCGATGATGAATACCTTTCACGTCGAATAATAATCTAATGAAGAGAAAGTGTGGAAAGTCTAGTGTTGCGATTAATTTTTATTAAATTCTCTCTTTTCGTTTTAAAAAAAAAACTATTTTATGAAAATAGCCAATCAATTTTAGTTTGGTCCATGACAAGGGTCCAATAATAGTGTAGTTGGATTGGGCTCAAAAAGAGCTTTCCAACGATATATTATAAGCTCAATTCCGATGAATAATGAGGAAGTTATGGCCAAATTACTAAACTGGGCCCGGTTTGATCTTTATATGCGGCCCAATGATCTGGAGGAGGGCCCATTATGAATTATCATTCCTAATGAAATTAGAAACGATTATAGTCTTCTAGAATCTTCTAGAAGGTTCTTTTGAATCCTAATGTGATTAGGATTGATAATAAAGTTTTATGAGTTTTATTTGGAATAAAAGATTTGTTTTAAATGAAATTTTGATTTTACCCCTCGTACGGACTTTTACGACTTATTTTTATTAAAAAATTGAAAATGTGTGGAAAACCGCCTGCAGCGCCGAATACCAGGCTATCACCTAGAGACAGACCCTGTCGCGCGGCGACAGAAGCGTGTTTTATTCCTTTGCAAACTCCGATTCTTTTTTATCATATCCGGACTGTTTTCATTATAAATATCGTCCTTAGGCTTTCATTAATTCTCATTAACTCTCATCAAGAATTTTCTTGATACTCTCTCTCTCTTTTTGAACCAAATTTTTACAAACGAAATTCCGCATTCACAAGATCTAGACACACCTAGCATAATTCGAAGTTGCCTTTGCCCTAGATATGAAAGGTTTGGTATTTCTGAAGGTTTGGTCCCAAATCTCTATTTCCATTATTTAATTTAATTGTTTCGTTTATTATTTTCCTTGAAGTTACTAATGTGTGTATTTGATTATTAGAAAGAGGCACGAGGCATCCAAGTAAGTGCTTTAATTGTTTAGTTGATATTATGATATAGAAATCATGTTTTGACTTTTATTTTTATTCCTAGTATCATGTTAGGGTGTTTTGATCTTCCTAGTGTAAGGAGGTTGATCCCATCGTAAGGGGGTCCTTCCTTAGATGCCCATTGGTCCTTTAGAAGCCTAGGAATTTACACTTGTTAGGGTGTATTAGGATTTGAATTCCTGACTGTTTGGGAGACCCTGAATTAGAAATGATACTCTCATCACGCTTTTTTGTAAGAAACAAGTAGGAGTCGCCAATGAGTTTTAGGAAAACTCATAAACCTCGTTCATGCCTTTCTCCCAAGTAGAGTTCAAGGGATAATTAGCACGAATCGTAAGTTTACCCATGCCCAAATTGGTCTACATAAACCAGAAATGAGTTCGGGAGCGAGGGTACTAAAATAACATTCCTTTTAGGGAGGAATCGCTATTCTAGCCCTAGTACGGCCTCTACTAGCTCTTCCTTTTTCACAATTTCATTACCAAACAATATATGCAACGTGATACCTAAAGACTAAGTTATTTGATTTTATTTACAAGCATTAATCACGTAAGAATTACATTGCAAAAGTTTTTATTCTTTGTTTAATCAATATTCGTGAAAAGAACAAAATAAACAATATTTGCGTTTTCTTAAGTGATAAAACAACAATTAATTATCAAATTCTATTCTTGATTAACAAAAGAATACTATGTGAATTAATTAATTAAAAGTTTGTTTAAAGTGATCAAACAACACTCTGTATTCAATTAAAGTTATTTAAACGATAAAGGAAAGGTGATTTATCTAAGTGCTCAAGAAACTAACTGTTCTTCTTTTATGTTAAATCTCCGTTTAATGTGTTCATGGACTTTCTTTCTTCTTTGTACCTCCAAGGAATTCAATGGATTCAATTAGGGTTTGAAAGTATTTGGTAAGAGAGAAGAAAAAGTAGTATGATAGTAAGAGAAGTTGAGAGATTAGGGTTTTAAGAATACTAGGGTTTTTAATTCTGAATTTTCCGATCCTCGTAATGCTGAACGAAGACCCCTATTTATAGGTGTAGGGATCTAGGTTTAGGGTTTTAGATCCGCGCCATCAGGTGGCGCGCGCAAATCTCTGAGTCGCGGTGGGTGCCGCGCGCATCTCAATGAGTCGCGTGCGCCAGGCGCGCACAACTGATTGAGTTGCACTGGTTTGCGGTTTGCCTTATACGAAAACGCGTTTTTAAAACTTCCATAACTTTTGATTGCAAAGTCGGATCAAGGCGTGTGAGATATCATTGGAAACCTCTGAATGTCTACTTTCTAATTCCGTTAGAATTAGGTTACAATATGTTATGGATCAAAATTTATGGCCGTTGGAGTGCAAGGGTGTCGGTTTTAGGCCCGGTTTAGTGTTTTGATCATAACTTCTTTGTTTTGGCTTGGAATTGGGCTTATAATATATCGTTGGAAAGATCTTTGAAAGGGCTATCCATATATTTAGGCCTTGAACGGGAATTTTATGTTTGGTTTATCTGTTTGGCTCGGTTTTTCAACAATGTAGGTTCCATTGGATCCAATTATTGCATTTGACGCATTTGGGTCCGTTATTAATCAGGTTTAAACATGTACGAACACTTTTTAGGCCTAATTAGTAATCGGAAAAGGCTCTAAGATAAATTGGTCTCAAATATGGGTTTTAACTTACTTCATAATTCTTTTCATAGTCCATAAACATTTCAACTTTGATCTAACATGAAAAACGAATTTTTGTAACATCGTCGCACTTCCTTTCGGGACAAGAGGCCAAAAGTAGGTATCTACACCTAGTATCATGTTTAGGGTAACAACTAAAAATCTCTAATATCAAGTATGATCAAAATAATTCTTCCTATTTCTTTCCTAGTATCATGTTAGGGCTAAAGCTTTGATTTTTAATGTTTAGTAACATGCTAGGCTTTGTTATTAATCTTAATAGTATCATGCCTAGGATCTTGCTATTATTATGCTTTAACATGATTATTATGATGATTATATTTTTATGATTATTATTATGTTGCTTGATATATTATTGTAATTGCTTGATCACACCTTTTATGCATGTTTAAAGGGAATTTGTATTTGTAATCACGCTTAATAAGATAATTAATAATCTTGTTTAGGGTTAATATGATTATAATTCAAGTGATCACCAATAATAGATTTATTTATGCATTAATATTCAACCAACATATATTAAACAGGTTTAGGGTAAACCTATTGATTGCATGTTAGTCAGAAAGCGCACATGAATACGAGAAGAATAAAGTAGATGCCTATTATTAGGACAGGTTCTTTCTCTTTTAGATTGGACTTGTACCTTTATCCCCGAACTTCTAGTCTTGGTTCCAGACCTATTGGAGTTAAAGATCTCCTGGATCGTTAAGGGGTGTAACCTTCACCCTTTGAACGGTTTACAAGTTCCTAAAACTTGTTGGCGACTCTAGCTTCCTTCCCTTTGGACGCCACCATGGTTAAGTGTATGATCACAGTGGGGTTCAAGCTTGGGGTAATGCTTGAAATATTCCCTATAGAGGCATTGTGCAAGGCATTTGTGCAAAAATTTCATGTCAGACTACCCTGGGATGTTGACGCATTACAAATGCATATTTAGAGTACAGTTTAAGGAAGGCACTTATCAATTCACGGAGTTGCTAACTTAGGTGCAGTCAAGTGGTTAAGAGACATTCGGCTTCTACAAAGGTGGACAAGGTGGAAATTTGAGCCCCATATGTGCTCTGATGAAAACACCAACAATTTTGTTGAAAGTTTCAACAACACCATTGGTGTGGACAGATCCTACACCATTCTAAGACTTTTGGAAGGTAAACTTGTTTAACCAACTAGGGTATGTTTGTATCTATGTGCGTGTAACTATGTAGTAATTGAGTGTTTGCATGAATGTAGGTGTGAGGAGGATAGCTATGGTAAGGCATGCTACAAGGAAACATATAAGTGGGCAATGGGTGGAAGGTGTTTGTCCTAACATGAGGGAGAGGATTAGAGCTCTAATCAAGGAATCTAGAAACTGCAATGCGTACCCAGCTCGAAGGGGAGAGTATGAGATCTCAGATGGGAAAAGCATGCATGTTGTCTGTCTCACTGAACGCAAGGAGTTGTGTTTGTGGCAGATGGTAAATAACTGGTATTCCATGTAGGCATGGAATGAGGGCTCTGCTGGATGCTGGAAAGGAACCAACTGACTATGTTAGTGATTGGTACTCATTGGCAACATTTTACCACTGCCAGATCAAGAGCAATGGCTAGAAATGGATAACCCAAAACTGTTTCCACCACCAATCAAGAGAAGTGTAGGTAGACCCTCTAGGAATAGATAGAAGAAGAGAGGAGGGAGAATAAAGGAAAGGAAAGAGAAGTGCCACTGTCAAATGCAGCAAGTGCAACCAGTATGGACACTATACTCTAACATGCAAGGGAGGGCCAACTAAGAAAGAGATGCTACAACAACAAGGAAAGGCACCCACCAAGAATGCAAAAGGAAAAGGGTCCAAAAGAGCACCACCTTCCTTAACCCAGCAAACTGACACCAACCTGATTGACCTTATGATCAACAGCTGTACATCAAGCCAGAATGTAACAAGGGAGAGGCCAAAGCAGCCAATGCATACTCCAAGTTCAAGCCAGCCACAACCTAGATAAAGTAGGAGGATGTCTGCTCCAACAGCAAGTTCCAGCCAGCCAACAAGACAGAGCAATAGACCATCAACTGCAAAAGCAGGTGCTACTACTCAGCCACCACCAACAAGGGACTTTCACCTGAGCATCAGTCCAAAGAGGCAGAAATTTCTATAAAGGCTATCCATGCTATAATTTTATGTATTTGGTGTTACATCTCTTTTGTAATTAATTTGGAACAAACATGATATCAATGGTTGGGATTAAATGTAAACGGGGGTTAAATGTAAATGGGGGTGCTATTTTTTGACTACCAAACTGTACTACTTAAGTACTTAAGGGGGTACTTTATTTTAAAACAATGCTTGATGTTTATAAGTGGTTAGCCACCTGTAGACATCTAAAAATGTCTCCCCAAAACCAAACCCGATGATGAACAAACTTTCATTATCATTATTGGTCGAGTTGAGTATTTAATCTTTGGAGTGTTTAAATCCATATTCAATCCCAATAAATTTCATAAATAACCAATGCCTAGCCCATTTCCCCAAACCATAACTTATTTTCCTCTTTTCGTGTCTTTAAACCCAAAATAATTCATTTCATGTCCTTTAAAATAATTCATTTCATGTTCTTTTTATAAAAACGTTTAGTCCACTTTATTTTGGTCAATAATCTAGGACCAGTGATTGAATAGTTGGATGGGGATTGAAAATAGCTTTTCAATGATATATTATAAGCCCAAATTCGAGTTATAACGAATAAGTTGTGGCCAAAATACTAAACTGAGCCCGAACCGAACCTATGCCCACCTTACCTACGACCCAATGATCATGTGGAGGGTCCAAAAGCTTTAATTTCATTACTAATACAATTAGGATTAATTGGAAGCTTCTATAAGTTTATAAAAGATCTTAATTATCCCTTTTGAAAAGATAAAGATTAAAAAGTTTGGAATTGAATAAAACTTTTCTTTTTGAAAGTCTTAATTCTATTCGAATTGAAAGACGTTCAAAGATAGTCAGATATTATTTTCTTGCCTCATATTTTTTATCCAAATATTAAATTTTTGTATAGCCCTTGAAATTATCTTTCCAATGATATATTATAATATCAATTTCGAGCTATAACGAAAAAGATATGAATAAAATACCAAACTTTATCCAAAACAGACACCGTCCCACTATTTCGGCCATATATTTTTTTTTACAAAGGATTTTAATCTGATTTTAATTGTGTTAGAAATTAGACTTCAATAGCTTTCCAACGACATATTATTTATCTTATTCCAATTTCTAAATCAAAATATATGATAAAAATAAAAACTGGAAAAACTGTTGTGTATCGCAAGAGTTTTATTCCGCTTCAAATTCTTATCTTTTCTTAATTCTTCGACCCTTATTTTTTCATTATAAATAGAAGTCATATCTCCCATTTTTCAATAATAAAAAATCTTGATCACAAACTCATTATCTTCTCCCTCTTTAGCCTAAACACTAGTGTAGGCGTCGTTCGAAGTGCGCCTACGTTAAAGCATGTATGAATATGCTTGGCACTCATAGGAAGTGGGAATTCACCTATACGATTAGGGACAAATAAAGTAGGGAGCCTCCAACAAGTTTTTAAGGAACTTGTAAACCGTTCACGGATCATTTATGGCAACCACGAATAAAGGGACAACGAAGGCAACAACGATTGACCCGTGAAGGTTACACCCCATTCATAATCCATGAGATTACTAACTCGATATGGTTCGGAACCATGAAAGGAGGATCGGGAATGATGTTACGAAGTGAGTCATGGAGTCACATTCGCCCGTATTGGCCTCTACTCGATTCTTATAGTAAAAAGTGTTTCCTGCGATCTCAAAGGCATACAAACAAAATATTCAATTTGCTCCAAACTATTATTAAGCTAAATTGGTTTAATATTAATGCAACATATAATTCTATAAAATTTGTGATCACTTGATTAAACAACAAGATTAAAAAGGAACATAAAACGGTCGTCCAAATTATCTTATTAGGCGTGATTTTCAATTACATATTCCCTTTAAACATGCAATATGGTGATCCTAAAAAATAATAGAATAAACATTAATATTGGAAGAAACTTAACAACAAATCCAACAATATAAAATCGTTAGAAAAATAATAGAAATAAAAGGAACATAATCCTTACTTTGATTATGTTTGCTTGCCACTATAAAATAATAAACGAGTTAGAAACTTCAAGGAAAAAAATATTAAAACAATAATTAAATCAAATTAAGTTAAATAGAGTTGATTTGGGGCTAAACCCTCAAACAGTTCTACCTTTCACGCCTTGGTTTAAGGACAGAACCACGAGTAAAGTATGGACTCCTTGGAGTGCTTGAAGGGGGAATTTTGAAAGATAAATGGGTAGGCTAGTGTTTAGGCTAGAGCATAGAAGAGAGAAAAAGAGATAATTAATTGATGCCCCGTACATCAGAATTGAGGGGGTATTTATAGAAAAAATGTGTTGAGGGAACACACGAAACCCTAAAAAGATAAAAACCTTAAAAAAATTTGCACCGCGACACGGTAAAGGGCACCATCAGACGGGGCAAATTCTCGTAACATGGTGGACAAATGTGTGACGCGGGAAATATTTAAGGTACATGGAATAAAACGCGTGAAGGGTTTACGAGGAAAGGACACGGAATTGCCCTGTGTCACAGCAAAGGCACCGTGTCACGGGGAATCCCATCGTCTGATAGGGCAAATTTCCATGACACGGTGGACAAATGCCGTGATGCGGGAGCCTGTAGTCCGTTTTTCCGTCTAAATTCATTTTTAACCCTAATTTCGTTCAGCATTTTTAAGTGCTAATTGATAATTTCGGGCCATTTCTGATTTATTATTATTATTAATTGGGCCAAAATAAATAAATAAATAAATAAAAGGTTTGGGCCAAAATAAATATTAAAATAAATAAAAAGTTTGGGCCAAAATAATAAAATAAAAAGGTTTACACTGGAATTAAAAAAAGAAAAGAACTATGCTTTCACTAAACATCAAAACTGATCCATGGACTATTCAAAAATTGAATTTAATTAAATAAATTTTTTTAAGCACTATCGGGATTAAATACTGAACCCGACCAATAATGGCGGTGAAATGTTGTTCATCATCGGTTTTGGTTTTGGGGAGACATATTTAGGTGTCTACAGAAGCCCCCCTTTGACTGAGTTTGTAGAAACGTCAGTTTCGAAAATGATAGTCAAAGTAGTCGATAGGGACGGAAAATGATTTAAGACGTTCTGATATCCTAAATCACTTTGCATACGCCGATGCCTGCAGAAAAATGTTAGTTCCACAAATAAAAGAGTAAAAGAATAGAATACGCATCTGACACCAGTGTATCGGTGACAAATGAGTTTGGCAGCTTCCTATGCTTGAAGGAATCCACTGGCTAACGTTTGTTGAAATGCTTTCTATAGGGCATAATTTCAAGATTTAATCCCACTAGCTTGAACCCCACTGTGATCATACACTAAAGTACGGTGGCGTCCAAAAGGGAAGAAGATAGAGCAAAAGAGTCGCCAACAAGTTTTAGGAACTTGTAAACCGTTCAAAGGGTGAAGGTTACACCCCTTAACGATCCAAGAGATCGTCAACTCCATAAGGTCTAGAACCAAATAAGGGTTCGGGGATGAAGGTACAAATCCAACCTAAAAGAGATTGAACCTGCCCTAATAATAGGCCTCTACTTTATTCTGATCGTATTCATGTGCGCTTTCTGACTAACATGCAATCAATAGGATTAACCCTAAACCTGTTTATCTATGTTGGTTGAATTTAATGCACAAATAATCTATTATTGGCGATCACTTGAATTATAATCATATTAAACCTAAAAAGATTATTAATTATCTTATTAAGCGCGATTACAAGTACAAATTCCCTTTAAACATGCAATAAAAGGTGTGATCAAGCAATAAAAATAAATAGCATCAAGCAACATAATAATAAAATAATAAATATAATCATTATAATAATAATCATCATAAATCATAACAATTATAATCATAACCATGTTCATTTTAATATTAAAGCATAATAATAATAAGATCCTAGGCATGATAATAACAAGATTAATAACAAACCCTAGCATGTCACTAAGCAATAAAAATCAAATTTTAGCCCTAACATGGTACTAACAATCATAAATATTAGGAAGAACATAGGAAGCATCGTAACAATCATAATTAATATTAAAATTACCCTAGACATGATACTAGGAATATCATAATAACAATATAAACATGATGTCTA
The DNA here is from genome assembly GCF_948465745.1 of Chenopodium album. Lineage (NCBI taxonomy): Eukaryota > Viridiplantae > Streptophyta > Magnoliopsida > Caryophyllales > Amaranthaceae > Chenopodium > Chenopodium album. Next base: position 21,092,172 of record NC_137841.1, on the reverse strand, counting down.
CATCATACCACCAATAAATCAATTAAAGCACATACTTTGATGCCTCGTACCTCTTTCTAATAACAAAATACACACGTTAGTAACTTTAAGGAAAATAATAAACAAACAATTAAATTAAATAATTGAAATAAAGATATGGGACCAAACCCTCAGAAATTAAAACCTTTCACGTCTAGGGCGAAGGCAACATCGAATATGGCTAGGTGTTTCTAGATCTTGTGAATGCGGAATTTTGTATGAAAAAGCAAAGTAAGAATTAAGAGAGAATTGATGATGAATGAAAACTGATTGTAAGTGAATATTCGTGAGAATTGGTGAATGAAAACGGAGTTTTTAATACGTTGTTTATAGAGAAAATCAGCCAAAAAGATAAAATAAACAAAACAGAGTTTGACGCACAAAAAAACAGAGTTGGCGCAAGCCCTGGCTAACTGGCGCCAGGCACCAACACTAGCGCTAGGTGCCAGGCCTGGTTCTAGGCGCCAATGCCTGGAGTCAGGCGCCAAGCCTGGTTTTAACGCGTTTTCGAAAATCAGATAAGTTTGTCGTACTAGAGGATAAAATCATATAATTTCCTCGAAAATGCTATTTGATTTTGATTAAAACTCTGAAAAGTCAACAAAAGTCAATTTATCAATGCTAATTGAATTAGGAATGAAAATAACCTTCTAGAAGAATCTAGAAGACTAAAACTATTCCTAATTGCATTAGGAATGATAAATCATATTAGGCCCTCCCTTAGATCATTGGGCCGTATATAAAGCTTAAACCGGGCCCAGTTTGGTAAATTGGCCATAACTTCCTCAATATTCATCGAAATTGGGCTTATAATATATCGTTGGAAAGCTCTTGTCAAGCCCTATCCAACTACACTACTATTGGACCCATATCATGGACCAACCAAACTAGATTAGCTGTTTTCTTAAAATAAGTTTTCAAAAACAGAGAGAAGAGAAAAGAAATTAAAACTATCCGCAACACTAGACTTTCCACACTTTCACTTCATTCGATTATGATTCGACGTGAAAGGTACTCATCACTGGGTTTGGGTTTGGGGAGACACAAATTGGTGTCTACAGAAGCCCCCACTTTGACTTAGTTTGGAGAAACGCGAGTTTCGAAAACGAAAGTCAAAGTATCGATAGGGACGGAGAATGATTCAGAACGTTTTGCGATCCTAAATCATTCTTGTAACGCCGATACCTGCAAAACTAGCATTAGTTAAACAGATAAAAGAGTTAAGAAACGCGTATCTTGCACCATCGAGCACACGTCTCTGAAAGTAACCGATTTGCTGCTTCTGTTTTGTTGTTTTGATGACCTCCTACAAGCTAGAGAATGTCATCCCGCTTTAAAACTTCTGCGCCCGTAACTGCTTCCAAATTAGAAGATTGCTTCGCCTGAAACAATCCTCCTTCGCTATTATAATATTCCACGTCCAAGGGAATACTATCGAAGATTATTTCTCTCGAAACAATCCTCATCCGCATTGATAATATTCCACGTCCAAGGGAATACTATCGAAGATTATTTCTCTTGAAACAATCTCCATCCGCATTATGACCATCTTCCATGCCTAAGGGAACACGATCGAAGACAACTTCGCCCAAAATTACCTTCAGTTGTTTGTGACAACTCTCCGCAAGCTAGGGAATGTCGTCGAAGATATCCTCGCTTGAAGTCATCCTCATTCGATGCGATAATTCTCCAAAGGAAATTACCGAAGACCTCCATCTGTCGATCTTTAAAAGTTCGCCTGAACTTTGCTTCCGCTATGCCTGTACGTCGGTGCTTCTGCTGCTTTGAACCTGTATGTCGGTGCTTTTTTTTTTTTTAATGAACCTGTATGTCGGTGCCTTTTGCTTTTGAACCTATATGTCGGTGCTTTTTGTTAATGAGCCAATACTTAGGCGCTTTAAGCTAAGTGAGACGATCTTTCATCAGGTCGATCAGTTTACGTAATCAAGCCGATTACTAAAATCATGTCAAATTGCTTAGAGAGGCTAACTGGCGTACCAAGGAACCCAAAATATGTTGCAGAAAGGTAGAACAACCTCACCAAGTGGCTGGACATTCTAGCGCCACTGAAAACCCATCAGCGCCACACAAATAGCCTTAGCGCCAGGCGCCAAGCCTAATTTTTTACGCCAATGCCTAGGGCTTGGCGCTAGCACGGGGATTTCCTTAAACACCCCTTTCCTCTTCATTTTGCTGCTTTGGTCGTCGCGAAACTGCTCGAAAAAATCGCAGAACTTCAATTGCTCGGTTCTTGCTCGTTTCTCAACCGAATTCACTCAAATTCGTTGCAAATCAAAGCCATACTTATTCTTGATGTTTTTTCTAGAAATTCTTGTCCAATTTGTCACAATAATTACTATAGTGTTGCAAGAAATTGTGTGATTGCTTGAAAAATGTCGTTATGCTCAATTTGAATTTGTGTTGTGTTTTAGTACTACGTACTCTGTTTTTTGCGAACATAGTATCATGCGGCTAGGCGAACCTTAGGTACTATAGAATCTTAATTTATGATGATTTTGCACAATATAGTATGGTTCGACAGCGAGGTTCGGGTTCACGGTCCCGAAACACCCGACGGGAGCATGAGCCCGTAGAGGATGACGTCACACCTTCTACTTTGCTTGGTCGACTTCCCGAGTGGGATGAGCGGACCCTGTTCTTCGCCCCCGTCCACCACATTTCTGAGAGGGTGAGACGGGGCATCACGGTCGGGAGGACGCGCTATCACGGTTCCGACTGTGATGGTTTGGGCGATTTGTACAAGATGTACATCGCCAGGGATCGGGAGACGAGACTCCTATGGGAGTCTTGCGGACTGTCTACCCTGTTCGAGACCTCCGAGGCTATGGTTGCCTCTAGTGGTGGTCACCATATAGTGCGTGCTTTGGTGGAGTTCTTCTGGGACACCACCAAAACTTTCCATTTCTCCTGGGGCGAGATGATGCTCACCCCTACGGACTTCAGTCTCATTACAGGACTGGAGTTCAACTCTTTGCCACTGCCGTTCGACAGTGGGATCGACGTCTTTTCTTCTGAGGTCGAGGAGCTGTTGGGGCCGATCGCTATTCGGGCCCGAGCTGAGGTCGAGACGACTCAGTTTAGTGCTAGGGGAATTCGCCGCTCGACGCTGGCAGCGGCTTTTGATGACGATGCGACTACCAGAGAGCAGCGAGTGCGCATTTTTGCACTGATGTTGTTGTCAGGGACGTTCTCCCCTGACAAAGGTAGTAGGGCGTTGCTTTACTATCTTCCTACTGTCCGCGATCTTCACCGGATCGGTACTTATGACTGGGCCAGCTTGGCCTACGCTAACTTCCTTCGAGCACTGAGGGACTCGTGTCGACACTGGTCCTTTGGGACGAATGTTTCTTTGTCTAACTTTTGGAAGGTCGTAGAGGTAAACATTATTCCCTATAAAGTTTAGCTCTACATTTTAGCTAGCATTTACTCACACTTTTTACTCCTTGTAGATCTGGTTCTACGAGTACTTCCCCTTTGCTGCGCCGGCGAGACCATCGCCGGGCGGATTTCCAGTGAGCGCTTCTTGGGGCGGCCGCCATGTGGATATGTCTACTACACATGTCCGGAACTGGATCATCGCGGTACGAATTTTTATTATTTATTTTCTTTTTACGACGCTTTAGGTATACTCTCGCCTGATTGATGTTCTTTGTAGGGGCCTGAGTTGGTGTTCCGACCATGGGGTGGCTGGACAGTCCCCGGGTTAGCCGCACAGTATTCTGCTGAGCGTCGCTATTTTCTGGGGACTTATGGAGCGATCGCGTACTTAGGAGAGAGGGTTGCTAGACAGCATTCCTCTGATGTCTTCGTCGTTCCGGCTGCTCCACCACGTCACATGTTCGACGAGCGGTTGTTGAGCATGTCTGAGGGAGCTGGTACCCCTTGGCGGTCCTATGTGATCCCTAGGCAGTGCTATGCTGAGGAGCTATTACCATTGTTAGCTCCAGCCCCTGTACCGGCTGAGGATGTGAGGGTAAGATTTTTCAGCTTTTACTTTCCATTAAGTAGCCCCCAAGTAATGTTTACTGACTTTTGCGTTATCAGGACGGTGCTGCTGAGTTCGTGCCACCCCGTATGTCCATTCATTACCAGGGGACATATGGGCCGATCGAGGAGATGATCCCTCCGGCTCCCGAGGGTGAGCGCTTCGTAGAGCGGTCGATTCCTCGCCACCAGACTCGAGTAAGCCTAGTTATTCACAATTTCTTTGTCCATATATCATGCATATTTACTGACTTATTTCTCTGACAGTATTCGCGCGAGGTGGTTTCGGCGATGGCACGATGTATAGATGCCTTCCGGAGCCAGCTCCTCCGGATGCAGAATGCAGCCACCTGCCGTCGGGACGACGTTATCCGAGAGGTAGTCTTTCTTTATATATATTTTGCATTACCTCTTCGATTTTGCCTTATTTCTGATTTCATTCTTTTTACAGGGCCAGCCTATTGCTTCTTACACCCGCACGAGACCTGAGGTGCGGAGGGATCCGGCGAGGTCTAGCTCGAGACGTCGTCGTACTACGTCAGGGGGTGGAGGCGGTCGCTCTGAGGCTGCTCGTGCTGATGTTGCAGAGGGATCGGGATCTTCGTCTGGGGGTGCTCATGCTGCACCGGTAGGCGAGGGAGAGGCTCTCTTGGCTTTCAGAGGTGGTGGGATGTACGAGGTAGGCTCGTCATCGAAGCATCCTCCGCGGCTTCAACCTCAGGTTGATCCTTGGTGGAGTGGACCTACATTGAGCTTTCCTCCTCCTGCGGAGACCAGATTGAATCAGGGAGAAATCCGATGCCATTGATAGTTGGAGAGACTATGATTAGTCTTGATGAATTGAAAAGGGAACCAAAAGCACCTTTTCGCGGTTCTCCAATTTTATTACAGGTAGTAAAATAATATTTTTAATTACAGAAATCAAAAAATGTATTTTGGTATTGTAATAATAATTTAATTGCATTGCAATTTTTTTAAAGATGTGGCTAATGGAGAGGCTAGGATTAATTAGCCCTCCGGACGATATTGAGAAGTATACTCCCAATTGCTTCGTGAGGAGGAAGAATCGCTTCCCTAAGATTGGGCGCCATGGGTGGAGAAAGGTCTTCGAATCTCGCAATTTTGCTATCAAGTGGGTTGTCCCATGGTGGAAAATAGAAAGGATGGTTGGTGTCAACAAGCAACCTTTCTGCAGGTTTCCAAGTTTATCTCGTGTGACTTATTATTACCCCTGCAGGGTAAAAAGACAATACGACTTGCTTCAGAATATTCCTTCCGGGGATCTTCGTCCTCCTTATGAGTACTCTGTTTCTCAAGAAGTAGACAGATTTGATGCTTACTGGAGTGCTAGACCTTTATGGGAAGTGATTACCCAAAAGGTTCCTCCTTCTTTGCCCAATGATGTGAAGAAGTGGTTGCTGAAGAAGCCTTCGAAGGATTCGAAGAAAAATCAGGGTAAAACTGACGTGAAGAGTTGTCTAGGTGACAGGGTAATTCCTGTCAAGGAAGGCTTAGGTGCAAGAGTAGAATTCAAAACACCTGCAATGCCTAGGAAGAAAGGTGTCACCAAAGATAAAGGGAAAAGGAAAGCTGACACCATAGATAAAAAGACTTGGGTGGAAAAGAAACATGGAGTACTAGCTGAAGGGGAGACTATCTATTCTAAGATTGAATGTAGGTCCTCAAAAGGATGCCTACTAGCTAAAGTTATGGATGAGGAGGAGGAAGCAGACAAAAATTGGAAATGGGATAGAAAAGAAAAGAAAGATTAGGAGCATTGCTTAACTTTCAATTTATTAGACTTAGTTTATTTTTCATTTAAAGTTAATTTATTTAATCTTTATTTAAATTCCACCAATAATGTAATTTTATTTTATTAATGAAATTTCAGCTTTTAATTAAATTATTTACTTTAAATTTATTTTATTAAAGCAATGAAAACCGAAAAATTAATTTTCCAGAAATTCTTCGAGTACGGAAGTCGAAAATTTTCCGAAAAACACCGGGATTCGCCCAGAATTTATCTTGAAATTGGCGCCACTTATTTGTGATTGGTGCGTGCCGGTGCAGTTTGGCGGCAGGCGCCAATTTCATCGGCTGGCGCTGACGGTTGTTGGCTGGCGCCAGGTTCTACTCTGCGACGCCGATATTTCGCCGATCTTCTGTTGAATTTTTAATTAAATCTAGAACGCAGGGATGTTGAAAAATAATGTGGCCGCACCCGTAAAGGGTTGCCTACGTATCCTTTCCTAAGGAATCAGGCCGAACGTAGCTCTCTTGGGTATCTTACTCAAGTAATTATGGGTAGTATTTTAAGTTGGTCAAGATTTGTCATGTTCGAGAATTCATTGCCATCCATATCAGTTAGTTTTGCTGCACCTCCTGACAGGATTGTTTTGACAATGTAGTGTCCAGACCAATTAGGTCTAAATTTACCCCTTGGATCTAAAACATTTTTTCTTGGTGCTTTTAACACCAAGTCTCCTACTTTGATATTTCTTGTGTTTACCTTCTTATTAAAATTCCTAGCCATACGAGTCTGGTAACACTGAGTGTGATGTAGAGCTTCTAGTTGTTTCTCATCGAGTAGAATTAATTCTTCATATATTTCCCTAGTTCATTCAACTTCATCGAGTTTACTCTCTAACGCAATGCGTAGGGACGGTATTTCTAGTTCGAAATATTGTACGACATCCATTCCATATACCAAGGAATATAGCGTATTTCCTGTTGATGTACGGATTGACGTGCGGTAACCCCACAATGCGAAGTGGAGTTTATCAAGCCAATCCTTATAATTTTCGGTCATTTTCTCGATGATAGTCTTTAAATTTTTATTAGCTGCCTCGAGTGCTCCATTTGCTTGAGGTCTATAAGGGGAAGAATGATGATGTTGAATGTTGTATTTTTGTAGCAATTCCTCACATTCGGCTTGAAAGTGAGTTCCATTGTCACTTATCATTTCATGTGTGACTCCGTATCGACAAATAATATTTCTCTCGATAAAGAGTGCTACATGTTTTGCAGTGATTTAAGCGTATGATTGTGTTTCGACCCATTTTGTGAAGTAATCAATTGCTACTAGGATATATTCATGGCCTCCTGTTCTTGGGGGAGTGATTTTGCCAATGATGTCAATTCCCAATGTACAGAATGGCCATGGCGATGTGTAGGTGTAGAGTAAAGATGGAGGAACATGTTGTAAATTGGCATAAATTTGGCACTTAGGGCATCTTTATACGTATTGATGGCAATCCCTATTCATCATAGTCTAATAATATCCTTCTCGCATTATTTTCTGGACTAACATTTTGCCATTTATATGTGTTCCACAGATTCCTTCGAGGACTATCCTCATTGCTCTTTGTGCATCTTTCTTTCCTACACAAAAGAGAGCTCGACCCTTAGGTACCCTTTTATGTAGCTCGTTGTCTATGAGTACATATAGGGAAGCCAAAAGCCTTAATGCTCGTTTTGCTCTTTTGTCAGCATGAGGAGGGTATTCTCCTTTGGTGACATAATTAAGTATGTCCGTGTACCACGGTTCTTCTTCTTCTTCTTCTTCTTCTTCGCCTTGGACTACTTCGTCGTCTTCTATAGCCTAGATGTATGCTGGTTTGTGCCTTTTTTCTATAGTTAGAGGCATTTGCTCGATTTCCGTGGGAATCCTAACCATTGAGGCTAGTCTTGTCAGGGCATCAGCGAATTGGTTTTCTTCCCTAGGTGGATATGTGTATTCTACCTTCTCTAACTGATCGGTAAGAGTTTCCAGATAGGTTTGGTAAGGAGCTAGGATTTCGCTCCTTACTTTCCACCTTTTAGATATCTGATTGATGATCAAAGAAGAGTCTCCGAATATCCTTAACTTTTTTACTCCCAATGCCAAAGCTGTTTCAAGGCCTACCACGCATGCTTCATATACAGCAGCATTGTTGGTAACGTCGAAATCGAGCTTTATGGAGATTGGAACATGCTCTTCTTTAGGTGATACTAGTAATACTCCAACGCCACATCCCTTTTGGTTTGAGGCTCCGTCGAAGTATAAGGTCCAAGTATCATCTTCAGTGACCATTAAGTCTTCATCTGGAAATTCATTATCTTGTATTGGCGTTGAGTCTTCTATTGGGAAGTCTGCTAGAAAGTCTGACACCACGGATCCTTTGATAGCTTTTTATGGCGTGAACCTTACATCAAATTCGGCTAGATTAACTATCCATCTTGATATGCGTCCGTTGAGTGTAGATTTCTCGAATAGATACTTGAGTAGATCTAATCGGGAGACTACAAAGACGGTATGCACTACCATGTAATGTCTTAACTTAGTTGTGGCCCACACCAAGGCGAGGCACAACTTCTCGAGCGGTGTATAGCGTGCTTCGTATTCGAGCATCTTCTTGCTTAGATAGTAGATTGCGTTCTCTTTGCCTTCTACTTCTTGTGCTAGCATAGCTCCCATTGTCTCTTTGGTAACCGTCAAATATAACCTAAGAGGTATTCCGGGAAGTGCTGGTGTTAATATGGGAGGATTTGTGAGATAGGCTTTGATCTTTTCAAAGGCTTTTTGACACTCGTCATCCCATATCACTGGTACATTCTTCTTGAGCTTCTTGAAGATTGGTTCACATATTGTCGTTAGTTTTGATATGAACCTACTTATGTATTGCAACCGGCCAATAAATCCTCGAATCTGTTTTCCGGTCTTGGGCGGTGGCATTGACATGATTGCTTTGATCTTGGTCGGGTCTACCTCTATTCCTCTAGAGCTTATGACATAACCTAAGAGCTTTCCTGAGGTGACTCCGAAAGCACACTTAGATGGGTTCAACCTCATATTATATTTTCTTAGCCTTTCCAAAAATTTCCTTAAAGCTACTTGATGGCCTGGACGGTCTTTTGACTTTACAATCATGTCGTCGACATATACTTCGACTTCTTTATGCATCATGTCATGGAGTAAGGCAGTTGTTGCACGTTGGTAAGTAGCACCCGCGTTTTTCAACCCGAACGGCATTACCGTGTAGCAGTAAGTGCCCCATGGTGTTATAAAAGTTGTTTTCTCCATGTCTTCTTCTTCCATGAGAATCTAGTTGTAACCTGTGTATCCATCCATAAACGAAAGAAGCGCGTGATTTGCCGTGTTATCTACCAGAATATTGATGTGTGGCAGAGGGAAGTCGTCCTTTGGACTTTCCTTATTTAGATCTCGATAGTCGACACACATTCTTACCCTTCCATCTTTCTTCGGAACTAGGACGACGTTGGCGACCCATTCGGGGTATTTGGATACCTTGATGAAACCTGTAGTTATTTGTTTTTAAACTTCTTCTTTTATTTTAAGAGCTACGTCGGGTTTCATTCGACGTAACTTTTGTTTTACAGGTTTCATTTCTGGAATTAGTGGTATAGTGTGTTGAGCTATTTCTCTATTAATGCCTGGCATATCTTCATATGACCAAGCAAATACATCGATGAATTCTTTAAGTAAGTTAATTAAATCGGTTCTTTCTTGTTTATTCAGTGTTAATCCGATTTAAACTTCCCTTTTATGAGTTGGATCATTTGAGATATCAACTGTTTCAGTTTCTTCAATTACCGATGTTTTCTTTTCGAGTGTTTCCATTGCTTTAATAATTTCTTTGTCTTTTTCATCGTTAGTTAAGCAATGCTCGTCATCTTGGGTTAGAGAAGAACACGAGAAGTAAGGAGAATGAGAAATATTATTATACTCTGAGATCATTACATCAAAGAGTGATATGTCCTCAGGGACTGGATCACTAGCTATCCTAGGAGGAAAAATAGAAAAAGGAGGTGTTACTACTAAAGACTTAGAAGACTCTAGGGGGAAAGACTCAGACTCAGACTCAGACTCAGACTCAGACGACTCTTCAAACATCGGTCCTTGCCCTGCCGTGATAGATATTTTCCTTTCGCTTGGAGTAGTCACCTTGATAGTCTTGCGCCACCCTTGTAGGGATCCTTCAGCTGGAGTGATTAGCTTCAAAAGATCAAAACTTTCTCTTTGTAGGACTGTTTGAATGAGCGAGGAGTTATCCTCTTTGTAAGTTGGCTCATTCTTTTCTTGCCCAAACAATAATCCCATGACGTTAAGGTCAAAGCATGGGGGTGCTTTCTCCTTGTAGACAGGAGTTGGGATTTCATCAGTGAAATAGCAATCCAAGAAAATCTTGAATCCCGGTTGTCTTATGCCGTTTACAACAAATGGCTCGGGAAATTCATGGCATGGATAGTCCTCTCCTTCTTTTATAAATTGACAATTAAGCGTAAGAGGGTACTGATCCATAGGGATTGCTTTCTTTTGAGTGCGAGCGTCCCTACGTGCTTTCGACTTTTCCTGGGCTCGCTTGAGATCTTTCCGAGTCGGTTCGAAACCAAGTCCGAAAGTGTCTAACTTAGGGAGGCTAGGTGACTCCAGCGGTTTTGCCATTCCTTTCTTCTTTCCTAGGGTCATCCCAGGAAAATGTCCTTGTTTCTTCAGCATGGCATTAACAATCATGTTGGAATGAGGGTCATGGAAAAGAGGGGTCCTTTCATCCTCCTGGATTAAGGAGACTTCTTCGTTAAAGCCCCATAAATCTTCACCATCCTCGTCATGCTCCACATTAATGATTGGATTCTCTATAGATTTGATCCTCATAGGCTAAGCATCGATGGTGATTGGAATTCTCCCAACTATAGCTTTTACTTGTTGGTGGAGAGACGAAGGGACGGCCTTTAGATCATGAAGCCAAGGGCGTCCCAACAACAAGTTGAACGAAGCTTTAATATCTACTACTTGGAAAGTAGTAGCATGTTCTATTGCTCCTGCCGTTACATTTAGGGTGATCATACCAAGAGCTTGACGACGAGTGTTGTCGTAGGCCCTTATTCCTTGGGTAGACGGAGTTGAATCTTCGTCCCTTATGCCGGGCATCCTTGCAGTTCTAAGTGGACAGACGTTGATGGCCGATCCATTTTCTACAAGAGTCATAGGAACATTCATCCTCTTGCAAACTACTGTGAGGTTTAATGCCTTGTAATGTTTGTCACCTTCTGGGGGTAAATCTTTGTCAAAAAAAGTGATCAAATTAATCGGACTAGGAAGGTCACTTGTGAGGAAGTTGGATAATCCCTCAGGAGTAGTGTCATAATCTATCCCAATTTTGTCCAAGGCATTCGTTACAGCCAACCTATGTTCTCGAGATGTTGCCAGATGATAGGTATGGGAACTTGTTGTGTGGTTGGCATAGGTTGTGTTGAAACGGGAGGTTGTATTCTCCCGGATCTCGTGAGGACGTCTATCGATGAGTCTTCTTCAGCCCAAATGTCATATGTGGTGTATGACACAGAAGGTGAAGGTCCTACTATGTCCTTTAGACAAACATCTTCTTCATCACTGTCCCAAACTCCATTAATGGTTGCATCCTCTTCTTGTTGAACTTGGCCTAGTCTCTTTTCATCAATCATTTTCTGAACCAAATCCTTGAATTTGAAACAGTTTTCTATAGTGTGACCCCCTGATTGATGATACTGACAGTAATATCTATCTGTTCTTTTCAACGATTCGAATGCTCTTGGTTCGAGAGGTTTGATCTCACCACTCTCGGAGAGCATTTCGAACATTTGTGCGTATGGGATCCCGATTGGAGTGTAAATTCTATTGCTCTTCTTGGGTTTTTCCAGTGACTTGTAAGGGAAAATGCTTTGCCTCGTAAGTCGTTCTCACTGGTGTGAATTCCCTTTTAGGTTCATCTTTCGGAAGTGGAACCTCATCACATTTCTTTTGGGATTCCTTTTTGGCCTAGAGAGCTTCACGTAGTAGATGCGATACCTCCATCATAGACAGCATGAGCAATTGTATATCTTCCTTACTTGCCAGTTCTGGAAGGTTATCCTTGACATCGAAAAAGATTTCCTCTTCCTTTTTGTGGCACGGATTTCTTTGACATGTCTAATGAGAGATGAGGGGTCAACCTCGTTTTCCTCATCAGAAATAGCCGAGGTATGAGCGAGTGGTGCATTGTCAATGCTTGGCTTCTTACTGGCAGGGGGCAACGGCAGCTTGTTGTTATCGATTAAGTCTTGGATAGCTTCCTTAAGCTTTCAACAGTTTTCGGTGAGATGGCCCCTACCTCGGTGATACTTGCAGTGTGCATTGGGGTTCCAATTGGCCGACCTCTTCTCAACTGGTGGGTCCCCAAATGGTCCAATAGGAGTTATAAGACCTTTTGCATTTAATCGATCAAATGCGGTGTCATAACTCATGCCAATAAGAGTGAAGTTCCTCCTAAAAGGTTTCTTCTATCCTTGACTGTTCATAGCAAGGACTTCTCCTAAATTAAAAGTGCTAACGTTGTTTGAGTGGGCGGTTTTGGAAGAAGAAGGATTGTCGTTCTTCTTTCCTTTCCAACCACTGTTGGAGTTACTATTGGCAACTTTTAACTTAGCCAAGTCGTCTTCAATATTTATCCCAATATCATAAACGGCCTTGAAGGTATGGAGATTATTTTGATACTTGAGATGCTTGGAATATTTTTCATGAAGATTTTTGATGAACAGCCTCACAGACTCTTTTTCACTTGGCACCTCAATCATCTTAGCTGAGGTTTCCCTCCATTTGTTAAAGAAAGAGGTGAAGCCTTCATTCTCTTTCTGCTTGATGATTTCAAGTTCCCTATGGTCAGTCTCGACTTGAATGTTGCACTTGTATCTATCAACGAAAGCGTTTGCTATGGACTCCCAGGTAGAGGTCTTTTCTTTCTCGAGAGAACAGAACCATTGTTAGCAAACGGTCTCGAGAGATAGTGAGAACAGAGAAGGGAAAACCTTCTTATCAATACCCATAATACTCATTATTGTTTCGAATGCTCTTAAATGAAAGTAAGGGTTGTCAGTTGCTCTGAATTTTGGGATGTCGTTGGCATTGAACTTCTGCCGAAGAAGATCTTTGTCCACCGAGACCCCTTGTGATGTAAGCTCTTGAAACTTGTAATCGCTAGACAACTTGCTTAGGCTCTCTTGCATGAGGTCCATCTGTTGTTGCTTCACGGGATCATCTATCTTGAGTGCGAGAAGCTTCAGTGCCTCAGTCACGGTAGCCAGTTGGTTCTTAAGATCATTAACTTCTTCTTGTGTTGCCATTATAGTCTTAGCTTTTCTCTTACGAGCTATGGGTTTGTCGAAAAGTTGGACTTGTACGAAGAGGTTGTCTTTGATTAACCGTCCTTCCTTTCTTGACCACGCGCTGCAAATTAAACCATTCTGCGTTTTAATTACTTGATTCGTATCAACTTAACTTTACGGTTTATTTTAAGGAGGAAAAGAGAAAAAAAGAAAAAAGGGTGCATATTTTTGGCAAAAATAATGTACATATAATGTATAGATTTTAATGTACATATTTTTAGGAAACTAAGTATAGTTTTTTTTTATTAGAGGATTAATATCCGACTTACCCCCAAAAAAAAATGACGGAAAAAACGCGCACACAAGACTCTTAAACATGGTCAAAGTATGTGTATTGGTGTGTGTGTTGAGTGTAAGTGACATGCTTGGACCCTTGTGTAAGACCATGGGACTTAGTGCCTAGACTCGATCATCGACTCAATTAAGTACTATTGACAGCAAAACTTAACCGAATTAGTTAGCAAACTGATTAATTAGACTCTAGGTGATGACTCGACCAATACTCCAAACTGTCGGCCAAACGACAGGACTGGCGTCGCACTGTGGAGCTTGGCGCCAGACGACAGAGCTGTCGTCAGGCGCTACACTTCATAGCGTGGCGCTCAGCTCAGACCTTGGCGCCAATATTGGAGCTTCGATCTGGGACTGTTTTCGGTGTTATTATTCAATGGGGTATGCCTAAAGTCGTACTAGGTAAATTCCGATTAAAATATTAAACTTTATTGTCTCAAATTAATTAATTAATTAATTAATTAGGCAAAGTTCTTTAAGTTATTAATTTATTTAATCTCGACACAGGTCAAACAAACGGTTAAGAGAAATCATAATATATATGTACAACAAATAATGCACAATTAGTCAAGTAGGCACAATATGATGCAATGCGTTTACAACCTAACCATGGCTCTAGTTCTCTAAAGTTCGGGATATGGTTTAGTCAATAGAGGGTCCATGGTTAACTGTCCGGATGCACCGCGGGGAAGCCTAACCGTGAAGGGTTGGCGCGAGTGGATGGGACACCGCGAGCATTAGAAAAAAAACTCGCTTCCATTGTTTGGTGAATTCAACATCTCGGATGTACCCTTTGTTGCACGGAGCGTTCAATCGGGTAGATGGAGCATGAATTCCCAGAGGGTTATGTCCATATGTAGAACACATATGGGTTTCAGAAAAGTGAGAAAAAAAAATTCAATCAGGAAGTAGGATCGAGCAAACAATACGAAAAACCGGTCGAAATTAGAACACATATTTTTGGCTCGGTATTGGGGGAAATTGGCGCCAGCAATCATAGTCTGGCGCCAGCTTTTAGCTGTAGCGCCTGGCGCCAATGTTGGCGTCTGGCGCTACGGTTAAAATACTGGCGCCAATGCTCTGGCCCCTGACGCTACTTCCCACATGCCTCAGCAGCTTTCTGTGCTCGATAAAATTTTCCAGTTTCGCGCGGTGTTATTTTAGTCCTAGTTGTGAAAGATATTTCTCAAATTTCCTACGTGTAAGATCCTATGTTTTTAACTCATTACGGATGGTCTTTCCAATGAGATCTTTTTCATGCATATGACAATAATGTTAATCAAAATTACGCACATGAAATGCTTAGAACGTTTCGAGTCTCATCCACTCATTCTAAATCATTGTCGAACCAAATTCAGGAATTAAAATAGAAATCCTCCCCAGCGGAGTCGCCAAAAACTGCAGGGAATAATTTCAAGCCTTAAAAATCCCACTAGCTTGAACCCCACTGTGATCATACACTAAAGTACGGTGGCGTCCAAAAGGGAAGAAGATAGAGCAAAAGAGTCGCCAACAAGTTTTTAAGGAACTTGTAAACCGTTCACGAGGTGAAGGTTACACCCCTTAACGATCCAAGAGATCGTCAACTCCATAAGGTCATGAACCAAATAAGGGTTCGGGGATGATGGTACAAATCCAACCTAAAAGAGATTGAACCTGCCCTAATAATAGGCCTCTACTTTATTCTGCTCGTATTCATGTGCGCTTTCTGACTAACATACAATCAATAGGATTAACCCTAAACCTGTTTAATCTATGTTGGTTGAATTTAAATGCACAAATAAACTATTATAGGCGATCACTTGAAATTATAATCACAATTAACCCTAACAAGATTATTAATATCTTATTAAGCGTGATTGCAAATACCAATTCCCTTTAACCTGCAATAAAAGGTGATCAAGCAATAACAATATAAAAATATGCATATCAAGCAACATAAGTCGCCAAAAACTGTAGGGCATAATTTCAAGCTTTAATCCCACTATCTTGAACCGTATTGCGATCACACACTAAAGTACGGTGGCGTCCAAAAGGGAAGAAGATAGAGCAAAGAGTCACCAACATGTTTTAGGAACTTGTAAACCGTTTACAGGGTGAAGGTTACACCCCTTAACGATCCAAGAGATCGTCAATTCCATAAGGTCTAGAACCAAATAAGGGTTCGGGGATGAAGGTACAAATCCAACCTAAAAGAAATTGAACCTGCCCTAATAATAGGCCTCTACTTTATTCTGATCGTATTCATGTGCGCTTTCTGACTAACATGCAATCAATAGGATTAACCCTAAACCTGTTTATCTATGTTGGTTGAATTTAATGCACAAATAATCTATTATTGGCGATCACTTGAATTATAATCATATTAAACCTAACATGATTATTAATTATCTTATTAAGCGCGATTACAAGTACAAATTCCCTTTAAACATGCAATAAAAGGTGTGATCAAGCAATAAAAATAAATAGCATCAAGCAACATAATAATAAAATAATAAATATAATCATTATAATAATATTCATCATAAATCATAACAATTATAATCATAATCATTTTCATGTTAATATTAAAGCATAATAATAATAAGATCCTAGGCATGATACTAACAAGATTAATAACAAACCCTAGCATGTCACTAAGCATTAAAAATCAAATCTTTAGCCCTAACATGATACTAACAATCATAAATATTAGGAAGAACATAGGAAGCATCGTAACAATGATATTTAATATTAAAATTACCCTAGACATGATACTAGGAATATCATAATAACAATATAAACATGATGTCTAAATCATAACATCAATAAATTAATTAAAGCACTTACTTTGATGCCTCATACCTCTTTCTAATAACAAAATACACACGTTAGTAACTTCAAGGAAAATAATAAACAAACAATTAAATTAAATAATTGAAATAGAGATATGGGACCAAACCCTCAGAAATTAAAACCATTCACGTCTAGGGCGAAGGCAACTTCGAATATGGCTAGGTGTTTCTAGATCTTGTGAATGCGAAATTTTGTATGAAAAAACAAAGTAAGAATTAAGAGAGAATTGATGATGAATGAAAACTTATTGTAAGTGAATATTCGTGAGAATTGGTGAATGAAAACGGAGTTTTTAATACGTTATTTATAGAGAAAATAAGCCAAAAAGATAAAATAAACAAAACAAAGTCTGACGCACAAAAAACAGAGCTGGCGCAAGCCCTGGCTAACTGGCGCCAGGCAGCAACAGTAGCGCCAAGCGCCAATGGCTAGCGCCAGGCGCCAGACCTGGTTCCAGGCGCCAATGCTCGGAGTCAAGCGCCAACCCTGGTTTTAACGCGTTTTTGAAAATCAGATAAGTTTGATGTACTGGAGGATAAAATCATATAATTTCCTCGAAAATGCTATTTGATTTTGATTAAAACTCTGAAAAGTCAACAAAAGTCAATTTATCAATGCAAATTGAATTAGGAATGAGAAGAACCTTCTAGAAGAATCTAGAAGACTAAAACCATTCCTAATTGCATTAGGAATGATAAATCATATTAGGCCCTCCCCTAGATCATTGGGCCGTATATAAAGCTCAAACCGGGCCCAGTTTGGTAAATTGGCCATAACTTCCTCAATATTCATCGAAATTGGGCTTTAATATATCGTTGGAAAGCTCTTGTCAAGCCCCATCCAACTACACTACTATTGGACCCATATCATGGACCAACCAAACTGGATTAGATGTTTTCTTAAAATAAGTTTTCAAAAATAGAGAGAAGAGAAAAGAAATTAAAACTATCTGCAACACTAGACTTTCCACACTTTCGCTTTATTCGATTATGATTCGACGTGAAAGGTACTCATCACTGAGTTTGGTTTTGGGGAGACACAAATGGGTGTCTACACTTTCCATGCCTGAGGAAAGCCGATTGATGAATTTGGTAGCTTTCTAAGCCTGAAGAAACCTACCGGATGATACTTTCCATGCCTGCGGAAAGTTGACGTATGATTTAGGTGTTTTCCTATGCTTGAAGAAATCCACCGATAATGCTTTCTATGCTTGAGGAAAGCCGACTTGGCGGTTTTCTATACTTGAAGAAAAATCCACAGATAATGCTTTCCATGCTTCAGGAACTTGGCGGTTTTCTATACTTGAAGAAAAATCCACCGATAACGTTTTCCATGCTTGAGGAAAACCGACAACTGATATAATCGATGAAATTTGCAAGTGCATGATGGTTCGATTATCCCCGGACGTGGTCTGCAGATGATTTTCCTTCAAGTCGACTATCCGACTATATTAGGCGCTTAAAGTGTCAAAATAGAACCCTAATGCTTGTTAGGGGTAAATCGGTAATTTTGGCACCCTTTAAATACCAATTAAAATTTTTTTGCGGAATTCCGGTGAGAAAATAAATGACCAAAAGTTGTAGAAAATCGCTCCAACTTGGTCAAAGATGCTAAAATATCTGGCAGAAGATTGAAGGAGCTTGTAGGACAAGCAATAGGGCACCGCGCCACGGGAAAGGATCCCGCGACACGGCGGAAGACCCCGTCAGACGATGGATATCCCCGTGACGCAGGACTTTTCTTTCCTTTTTTTTTGAAATTTTACCGTTACCTGGTAACGGGGTATTTGGAACGGGAACGGAGGAGGGTAATGGCTATTTTTTTAGCTTTAAATTCACTGCTTCTTTCCCTATTTCTCACTTCTTCTTCACCATTTTTGATCTCAACCTCCTGCTGCTCTCTTTCTCTTCGCCATTCTTTTCACTTACACAGACCACCGTGCCACGGCCGACGGCACCGGCGAGCGAGGGCACACACCGTGACACGGCGTCCGCTTGCGCACAGCTACCCCTTTTTTTCTGCTTGTTGCCGCTGCCATTGCCTGAGCTCCACTACTTCCTGCTGCTGCTTCCTGAACTCCGCCACCGTCCCGGACTCACCATGACACGGGAAAGCTTCACCGTGTCGCGGCTATAGACCACCGTGTCATGGTGGTTGTTGCTGCATTTTTGCGGGTTTTTTCGAGCTTTTGTAGCTCAAATCTCCACCAAATTCGCTCCAATTTTTTTGCTAATTTCCTCATTTTTGATTTCTCACAAGGATCTATGTAAGTTTCCTTTGCTTTGTCTCAAAATTAGTTGTAAATTCCATACTTGCTTGAAACCCTAAAAATCAAATTGGGGGGTTTTTTATTTTGAGCTTCCATGTCAAAATTCTTGCTATGAATTGACTTGTATATGGATGTATGTGTGTCTGTGAGCAATTTGAGACCAAGTTTGTGTGTTTTGGTGAGAAATTGAGCAAATCACAATTTTTTTATACTACTTGTGTGAAATGGTGCTCTTGTTGTTCATGTTATTCTTTTGCACTTGAAATGGTGATATATTGGTTGTAGATCTTGTAAAACATGCCATGATGTGCCAATTTATCGTTCTTCTGCAATTTTGAAACATGTTTTGTTTTGTAAATGTACTATATTGTCATGGAGAACATAGTATCATGCAATTAGGAGAACATAGTATTAGTTTGTCATGGAGAAACTAAATACTAAAAATAATTCCATTATTTTGCTAATTTTTAGCCTTGAGGTAAAAATTTTGCGTAAAATAGAAAATGCCACTTGAGGTAACTGTTAAGCCGCTTTTGAATAAAAAAACTAAGGAAATGATGCTAAGTATTTAGATTTTTATTTTTGTGATAGCATGCCTAGACAACGGGATCGCGATCTTTCTACTCGTGGTCGACGTCAGGCTTTTCGGGAGGACACTCGCACAGTGCATGAGGGCATGGACGACGATGTCCTAGAGACCAATCCTCGCCCTTCTTCGAGTAGGGGCAGGTGGATTCAACCTCCGTGGACTCCAGATGAGTTGGTTTTCTGCCGTGAGAACCACGTTTCTCACCGTCCACTTGCCGGCATAGTCGATGACACGCTTCGCCATCATGGATCAAGAGCTAGAGATTTGGTTCCTCAACTATATGGGATTATCACGAGGGATCCTGTTACGAACGCCTTGTGGGAATGTGCTGGTTTAGTAGATTTTTATTCGGTGGTCGTAGGGTTTTGCAGCCCCCGGGGTTGTGGCCCGACAGTCGGTCGCGCGTTGTTGGAGTATTTTGGGATATACTACAAACACTTTTCACTTTTCTTGGGGGAGATGACAGTGACCCTCTTGGATTTTAGCATGATCAGCGGTTTACGCTTCACCAATCGGGTCGTACAGCAAATTCCTGACCTTACTTGGGGGGCAGCTGAGGTAGCAGATTTTTTAGGTTCGGTTGTTCAGCACATCAGGACTCAGTCGGTGCCTCGAGGTGGTCCGTGGCTTTGACATGGATGAGATATCACCTGAGCAGCGAGTGCGGATCTTCATTTTGATTCTCATTTCCGTGACTCTTTCTCCTAATAGGAGTTTGCGTGCGCTCATTTGCTACCTTCCTTCTTTGGTCAAGATCGGCGAGATATGATCCTTTAGTTGGGCCAGCCTTGGATATGCCGATCTTCTCTTGTTGCTACGTCATGGCAGTAGGCAGCTGAATGACCAGGCCCCTGTCACTGTCTACGGTTTATGGAGAGTCGTAGAGGTGACAATCTTTCTTCTTCTTGTTTTGTTTTAATCTGTTTGACTCATGTGCTTAGAGACTACTTTTCATTGCAACTATGGTTCTATGAGTACTTTCCGGGATTGGCCCCTCGACGGCGTCGTGGAGCGGTCCATGACTTCCCTGTCAGTTTTAGCTGGCGTGACCGAGGCGAGTCACGAGTGGAGTCCGTCCCTACGCTGCGCAGACTGCTACGCCGAGGAACCTCTTTCGTTGGTGTAAGAATTGATTTTACAGCATGTTATTCTTTACCTTGACATTATTTTCGGCATTCATTGCAACTTTTTATGGTTTTTAGGTTACTGTTGATATCCAGTATCGGCCTTGGGCTGGGATGACTGATATTCCCGAGGCCTTGCAGCTTTCGGCGCACCGTACTGTTTTTGTTGGTACTGGGCGCTTTGTTTGGTATCTTGGGGAGCATATTGTTCATTAGCACAGTGATGACCGCTTTGTGGTGCCCTTGCCTCCACCAGAGTCGATGTTGGACTCACGTTTGCTTAGGTAGTTGATAAACAGGGGAGAGCGCTACACTTTTCCTTGGCAGGAGCTTGTGCGTATGGAGGGCGATTATTCGTAGGACTTGCTTCCCTCTTTGGCTCCTCCACCCCGTCTTCCCGAGGTATGATTTCTTTTGAGAATTTTATCGCTAGTCTCTGTCTAAACCGTCGAATAACCTGATTATTCGATCGTATTTTCAGACGACTATTCGCCATGTGGGGAAGATCGAGGTCCCGCCTCAATCCGTCCACTACCCGAGGCCGATTGGTATTACTGAGGATCATATTGCTGACGCGCCATATGGTTTCAGACAGACACAGGAGTCTTTGCTTGATGTGTTTGAGTCGGTAAGCTTTTTGACACATTATTCATCCTTTTTAATACCGCCTGTTACTGATTTTGCTTTGTTTTGTTCTCAGCCTAATCACCCGGGGATGATGGGATTCATGAAGCTGGTTGACGCTTTGAAGTACTGCATCATCAAGCTTCGGCGTGGTGCGAGTTGTCGGAGCGGTTCTGGCGATGTTCTTGAGGTATGTTCACTTTTTTTCATTTTTACCATTTGTTCTATCTTGCACCATTGACATCTTTTGATTTTGTGTCTTTCAGGAGCGACGGAGGTCCCGCTCGCGCTCGAGGCATAGAGGCTCGGACGAGGGGGAGCCTAGTCGCGACAGACGATCTCCTGAGGTTCGTCGGCATTCTCTATCTCAGCGGCAACCTCAGCTTTCTCGACCATTTTAGGAGGCTCAGTGGCAGCAGCCTCAACCTTCTCAGCCATTCCAGTACTTACAGGGTCAATGGCAGCGACCTTCATCTTCACAGCCTGAGTTCTGACTAATCATTACTCCTGTGGATCAGGGTTTATACTCAGTTCCATTGTCTGGGGCGCTTCCTCCACCAGTGCCTGGCTGGTTTTCAGTTCCAGTGTCTGGGACGATGCCTCCACCGATGCTTCCTACCTCTTGGAGTCAGTCTACGCCGTTTGCCCATTGGACGGGTCTTGCTTTGAGTTTGACTGCTACTAGAGCTATAGGGACTAGTAGGGATACTACTTCTCGTACCCGGATGATGGAGGGACTCTTTGGTTCACCGTTCCCGTATTCACAGGCTGGAGATTACACTGATCCTCACTCTTCTAGTGCTACAGATTTTTGACCGATGGTCTTTATTTTGTATTTTGTTTAATGACACTTGACACTGCTTATGCATCATGATTCACTTTGTACATTATTCACAGTTTATGCATTTATTAGTGTGTATTAGTGTGTGCTTGAGACTCATTGTGTGTGATTGTGTATTTATTAATGACGCGAAAAAAAAATGTAAGTGGAGGGTACCGACCTTCCCAAAAGAAATAAAAAAGAAAAAATAGACAAGTTTTACAACTCCTCCAAAATAAAAAGGAAAAATAAGCATGAAAATGGGACAAGTTTTTCAACTTCCCCAAAAGAAAAAGGAAAATAAAAATCAAATAATAATAAATAATAGGAAAAATTAGAAAAAATAATCCCAACTTTCTTCAATTTTCGTAGAATAATCCCAACTTTCATTTATTCTGTAATAATCCGAACTTTGGGGGGTCTTCTTTTTCTTCAATCCCAAACCGGTCAATGAAAGTCAATGACCTGCTGTAATAGGTTATGTGCCACGTGTCAAACTGCAATTGGTCCAAAAACAAAAAATTAATTTTTTAAAAAAAAAAAAATTTTAAAAAAAAACCAAAAAACCCTTAATACCATGCCTGCCACCGTAACCCCCACCACCACCACCAACTGCCACCGCCAGCCGCGCCAACCCCTCCCTTCCCCTGCCCAAAATGTGCGCCCCTTTCCCCCCAAACCCTCTGTGCCGACGTTTCGACCCACCTCCACCCCCAATCTCCTCCTTTTCCATTCGAAACCCCTCCCGAAAACCCCCAACAACCACTTCCTCACCGTCGAAAACCCTAGCGGCTAGGATTTTCAATGGTGGGGGAAGGGTGTTTAGAGGTTTTTGGGAGTTGGGGGGACATTTAAAGAAAGTTTCGAGTGCTTGTGGTGGCTGGAAAAGGAGTTGCGATTGGTGGTGGCGGCGGAAATGGAGAGGAGGAGATTGGGTCGCATCACCAGCGTTGGGGGAGGGGGAAACTGGCGCAGGGGAGGGGGGAAAGAAACCGGCGCAGGGGAGGGGGGAAACCAGCGTCGGGGTTTGGGTAGGGGAGGGGAATAGCAGCAGCCGCCGGAGATGGCTCGAATCACCAGCGCAGGGTGGCCGGATTTGGGGTTTTGCTGATTTTTTTTTTTTAATTTTTTTGTTTTTATATTTTTTAACCAATTAACGCGTGACACGTGTCACTTTAAATTAAAAAAAAACCAGGAAACCCATTCAACCGGTAACCGGTGTTTGGGATTGAAGAAAAAGAAGACCCCCCAAAGTTCGGATTATTCCAGAATAAATGAAAGTTGGGATTATTCTACGAAAATTGATGAAAGTCGGGATTATTTCCCGTGTCACAGTGCGCGTATTCTGCAGCGTTGTAGTTTGCACGCGTAGAAAGATAAATTTTGAGTATTTCCAAGCGTTTTGGCTATAGAATAGGATCAGTATATTCGTGATATGCATAATTACAAAACATAAAATGATTAGAATTTCATATTTCAATAATAATGTCTCGGAATTTTGATAATACATTGTGTGACTGGTCTTATTCTTTGACCAATGCTGACAAAAGAGAGTTGGAATTGTTTCATGTCAGAGACTTATTAGCCTTGAGGCATGTAGCAATTGAACATGATTTTCTTAGGGGCAGCTTTAGACTATTGGAGTCTAGAAACACATTGTTTTAAATTTGATTACGATGAAATATGTCCCCTGCCGGAGGAATTCGGTGCCATCTTTGGGTGTCCTACAAGAAATCTCATTGCCATGCCAACCCTACGTGAGTATTATTACAAAGACTTTGAACGCCATCTGAATCTGACAGATCTAGATTTAAATAAAATTGTGTGTGGTAATGAGGTAGATTTATAAAAACTTGCAAATTTGTATTTCAATCGCCCTGTCTCTGAGTCTTATCATGTATACCGTAGGAGGGCTTATATTTTTTGCATGTTTAGCAAGATTTTATTTGCAAACGGTAGGGTAGGACATGCTTGTTTAGCGTTTGTGCTTGAATATGTTGAATCTGGGAGATCTCCTATGCCTACGTGCCTTGGAGAAACTTTGCGCGGCCTTGACGAAGCAAAAGCTGACCGAAAAGCCGTCAGGAAGGGCTCTCTAGTACTGTTGCAGGTAAAAACGCGCTCTGAGTAGCCCCCGTGACACCAAACAGGCACCGTGTCACGGTGCATGTCCACCGTGACACGGTGAAACCTGCCGTGTCACGATGGTTTTCTGCAAAAAAAAAAAAAATCGACTGATTTTTTTTATTTTGCAGATTTGGTTGATGGAACGTTTAGAACTTTTTGAAGCCCCCGATGATATTGAAAAATATGGTCCTAACGATCTAGTCCGCAGGAAGAAGAATTACTCTGCGAACATGTCATATGATGATTGGAAGAATTTTTTTGCAAAGAGAGAATTTTCCATTCGGTGGGTGGTGCCTTGGTGGAGGCTTACTAGGATGGTTGACACGAATGATACTCTATATTGTCGCGTTCCTAGTATTTCAAAGCTGAATTTTTATTGTCCTTCTCGATTTATGCGACAATATGGACTTGAACAAGTAGTTCCACGCTATAACGATAGTGCTCGTGAAATATCGTTGCATGAAAGTAACGTTCACAAGTATGAGGCTTATTGGATGGGAAGACCTTTGTGGACCGTTTCTGCAAGTAACCAAGCTCCTTCTCCCTTATCTAGTGCATACAAGGCATGGTTGAATCCTTGAAGTAGAAGGGATCGAGTCGGATCACGCAACTTTGATGTGAAGGGACGTCTTGGAAGTAAGAAGGTGCCTCATAAAGATCGTCTAATTCCGAGAACACAAGGAATTGAGTTTAAGACTCTTATAATGCCTAAAAAGAAGAATTATGTGAAAGGAAAGGGTAAGGAGAAGATGGTTTATAGAGAGAAGCAAACAAAGAATTCTAAGAAAGGTGAAAGGGGTGAAAGTTCGACTAGGAGTGCGACGGTTCAGGCTACAAAAGATACATTAATGGTGAAGGCCGACCTAGTTGAAAAAGAGGAGGTGCCTAAAGTGAAGAAGGATTAGATCAATATTGCTTTGCTTATATGATTTATAATTTTTATTTTTAAAATAAGGCGTATGATACCAATAATTGTAGTCACATTTATTTCAATAATTGTAGTCACATTTATTTTCACCTTAATTAAAAATTACAATGACCTTTTTTTATTATTATTTATTTTTTTATATATCCGAGTCAAGAAGCCATACACAATGGAAGAATAATAACAAACATCGAACAAATAACAGAATTCACAAAGTCCAGTTTTACTGCGCCACGGAACAATTCACCACATACTTTTTTTTTCGGAATTCCACTGTGCCACGGTGGGAAATGCCGTGACACGACGAAACTCCCCGTGGCGCGACAATTTTTTAAAATTTTTTTTATTATTATTATTATTTTTTGGTGCTGGAATTCCACCGTACCACGGTGGACCCTATCGTGACACGGTGAAAATTCCCGTGGCGCGGGGAATGCTGACGTGGCGCGGCATTTTTTTTTTTTTGTCGTGCCACGGGGTATTCTGTCGTCTGACGGTGGTGTCTACCTGTAGACACCTAAAAATGTCTCCCCAAAATAAAACCCATTGATGAACACCTTTCACCGCCATTATTGATCGGGTTGAGTATTTAATCTTTGGAGTGCTTAAATCCATGTTCTATCCAATATATTTCATGAACCAATCCAATTTCTAGCTCATTTCCCTAAATCATAACCTATTTTCCACTTTTCGTATCCACATCGCAAAACCGGGAGAAACTGATTTTATGGCTATATAATTTTGATCTAATTATTATTTTGTTGGATAGGCCTTTAAATAATATTTCCAACCATATATCATAAGCCCAATTCCGAGCTATAACGAAAAAGATATGAGCAAAACACTAAACTCGGCCTAAAATTGACACCCTTCCACTAAAACGGCCATATATTAAAATCTACAAATCATTTGGACCTGATTCTAATTGGGTTGGAAATTAAATTGATAAGCTTTCCAATGATATATTATATGCCTTATTCCAAGTTACGGATCAAAAGTTATGATTATTTTAAAAACGGGTAAAAAACTAAAATTACCGCGCAGTAGCTAAAATGTCGCGACGCGGCAAATGCTGACGTGTCACGGGGCTTATTCCCATGACACAGTGCCCTTTTTTGTAATTCTGCAAAGTTTTCTCCGGTGTCACATGATTTTGCACCGTGTAACGGGGATATTCCGTGTAATTTCCGCGTACTTTTTACACCGCGACACGGCATACTGCATTGTGCCACGGTGGACAATGTCGTGTCACGACATTTATTCCTGTGTCACGGTGCACATCCCGTGACACGGGATTGCTCCGTGTTTTCTCCGCGTAATCCCTAAACGCGCCACTTCCCGTAACCTAATTATTTCCCGCGTCACTCAGTTTTTCCCCGTGTCACGGGATATTCCCCCGTCTGACAGTGCCTGTCACCGTGACACGGTATTTTTTTTTAGGGTTTTTATCTTTTTAGGGTTCCGCGTGTTCCCTCTGCTCATTTTCCCTATATATAGGACCCCCCTTTCTGCAGTTCGGGGCACCAATAATCATTCTCTCTCACCTTACACCAAAAATCATTTTCTTCTCCCTCTTTAACCTAATTTCTAGCCTCCTTATTCTTCCATAATAATTCCCCTAAGCGCTCCAAGGAGTCTATACTTAACCCGAGGTTCCGTCCTTAAACCAAGGCGTGAAAGGTACAAATAACGGAGGGTTTGGACCAAATCAACTCTACTTTTTTATTTAATTTAATTTAATTTTCATTTACTTTATATTTTTTTTGTTGAACTTACTAACAGTGTATTCATGATGTAGCAATTTAAAGGAACATGCGGAATGTGAGTAATTAATTAATGTAATTACTCTTATTTTATTTAAATATTGCTAGTATCATGATTAGGGTTATTTTATATTTGATTTGACTAACACTATTATTGTAAAATTGCTTACAATATTAATGTTTATTCTATTATTATTTTGATCACCATATTGCATGTTTAAAGGGAATATGTAATTGAAAATCACGCCTAATAAGATAATTTGGACAACTGGTTTAGGTTCCTTTTTAATCTTGTTATTAAATCAAGTGATCACAATATTTTAGAATTATATGTTGCATTAATATTAAACCAATTTAGCTTAATAACAGTTTGAAGCAAATTGAATCTCTGTTTGTATACCTTTGAGATCACAGGAATCATTTTTCGCTATAAGAATCAAGTAGAGGCCAATACGGGCAAATGTGACTCCATGACTCACTTCGTACCATCATCACCGATCGTCCTTTCGTGGTTCCGAACCATATGGAGTTAGTAATCTCATGGATTATGAATGGGGTGTAACCTTCACGGGTCAATCGTTGTTGCCTATCGTTGTCCCTTAATCATGGTTGCCTTTTGATGATCCGTGAATGGTTTACAAGTTCCTTAAAAACTTGTTGGCGGCTCCCTACTTTCCTTGTCCCTAATCGCATACGTCAATTCCCACTTCCTATGAGTACCAAGCATATTTACACATGCTTTAACGTAGACGCACTTCAAACGACGCCTACAATTTGGCGACTCCACTAGGGAGGATTCTTGGTTATTTATCGATTTAAGTGATCGGTATTTAATTAAGATAAATGGATGAGACTTGAAAGATTCTTGAAAAATATTCTTGTGATTAATTTGGCTTTTTTGCATAAGCATAGACGTTTTAATGTCGCGTTTAGGTCTGTCCCGTAGGAAAAGTTGAATAACTTGATTGCGTACGAAGGAAAACAGGTCACCAGTCAGATCTTCTGACTGCCGTGCCACAACAGAATATGCCGTGTCACAGTGCAGTTCACCGTCTGACGATAGGCTGCACCGTGGCACGGGGCTATTTGTCGTGTCACGACAGTCCTAAAATCAGTCTGGTGGCTTGTTTTCTCTTCTCACAGTCAACTTTCTTCGATTTTTCTAAAAAAAACGTGTGTGTTTTACATACGTCTTAGCCCCGGGGGATTTAAGCTCTATCAACCCCAAAACGCTCATGGCAATAAGGGTTCATCCGCGTTATTAAATCCTTCCAAACCATGGAGTTGAGTTCGATTTCATCACGAACTCATGGAGTCGCCCGTTGGCGTACACCCTCAAGGGAGGCTGCCTTGCTAACGCGTCCAAACTCTTAACCATGGTACCCTATTGACACCAAATAAACCCGACCATAGTTGTTGGACTTAATGATTTTGATGATGACACAACCTCACTTACTTACAAACTAATAAGTGCTTGATTGTTTAAGTGTGTACTCAGTTACAAAGACTAGGAGAATGAAGTGTCTTGTAAAAATACCATGAGGAACAAGAAGGCCAGAAGCAGAGCTAGCCATATAGAAGAGTTCCCTCGCAGGAACTGGCGCTTCAGAAATGAAGACTGGAGAAGAGAAGGTTCCCTCAGGGAACAGAAGCTTCAGAGAAGAAGCCTCATCAGAGAAGAGAAGTTCCTCCCAAGGAACAGAAGCCTCGGAGTAGAAGCTTCATCAGAGAACATGAAGACTAAATATATTTTTATATTTTAGGATTTATGTAAGTATAAGATATTAAATGGCACTCGAAAAATCTGTGTGGAATTGGTCTAAAGAGATAAAGTTGTGCATGCTAGTTTTTAGGTAAGTGGTTAAATCTTTTAACGATTATCTTTTTCTTAACCAAAAAGATTTTATTTCTGATTTTCTAAAAATATCTTTTGCAAATAAAATCTCCCACGTTTTCTAAAAACTTGCGGCTACTCCTCCATGATTTTCTTCAAGTCATGGCCGTGCACATTAAGGAGTTCATGGTTCCTTAATTATAGGGACATGATCTTCTTAGTGGGTTGGAGTAGTGGCGTAATGGATTTGCTGCACAAAGAAGTTTTTCCTAAACAAATTTTGGTCTATAAATAGTTGTTGATTTCAGATGGAAAATCTCACCTTGCTCACATAAGTTTTCAAGCTTCAAATCGAGTCAAGTGTCAATTCCACACAAGTTCATTAGAGTGTTTTAATGTTCTTATACTAGAGTTTGTTTTTCTTTCGAGTTGTAATTTGGGGAATGGGGAAGTTCGAGTGAACATTTGTGTATGAGAAAGAGAAGAGAGAGAGAGAAGAGAAAGAGAAAAGAAAGAGAAGAGAGAAAGAGAAGAGAGAACAGAGAAGTGAGAAGAGAGAAAGAGAAGAGAAGAGTAACAAGTTGGGTGACTTGTTCCTCAGGGTCTCAAGTTCGTAGAGGAACTTGAGTTTGATTCTTTAGCTTGTAATAGGATCATTTGCCCTATTATAGTGAAGATTCTTTTCCCAAAGTCCCCAGTGGTCGTGGTTTTTCTCCTTGTTAGGGCCAAGGAGTTTTCCACGTAAAATCTCTCTTGCATTCTTTAGTTCCTTTAGTTTATCTTTCAGTTCCTTTAGCTAACTTAATTTTAATTCCGCAAAAAGTTAGGCTAAATTCTCATACTACAATTCAACCCCCCTTTCTTGTAGTATTCTTTGGAACAACAATTGGTATCAGAGCCTAACTTCTAGGAAAATCAGGAAACCCTGAAGAAGAAAGGTCTTGGAGAAAATGAATACTCATGAGAAGCTCGAGGAAGGATACTCAACACAGAGGCCTCCTATGTTCAACGGCAAGTTCTATACTTACTGGAAGAACCGCATGGAGATCTTTATCAAGGCAGAGAACTACCAAGTCTGGAGGGTCATCGAGGTTGGTGATTTCGAAGTCACCAAAACTAATGCTCAGAATGAGGTAATCCCTAAGCCTATGTCTGAATATGAAAAAGAGGACTTTGATAAAATGGAAATAAATGCTATGGCTGTGAAATTGCTCCACTGTGGACTTGGACCTCACGAACACAATCGTGTTATGGGGTGCAAGAACGCTAAGGAAATCTGGGATTTGCTGCAGATTACTCATGAAGGAACTAATGAGGTTAAACGCTCAAAAATCGATCTACTTATGTCCAAGTATGAAAGATTTGAAATGCAGCCTAAGGAAACCATTCAAGAGATGCTAACCCGTTTTAATAACATCATAAATGAGTTGGTTTCCCTTGGTAGACAGATTCCTACAGATGAGCAGGTTAGGAAGGTTCTTAGAAGTCTTCCACAAGATGAGAGGTGGAGAGCTAAGGTGACAGCCCTTTAGGAAACGAAGGACTTTACCAAGTTCAATATTGAACAACTAGCAGGCTCTCTCATGACTCATGAGCTACACCTTGGATTCAACAATGAACCCATGAGGAACAAGGGATTGGCTCTTAAGGCTGATGAGGAGGAAGACTCAGAAGTGGACGAGGATGAGGCTGCCCTAATTGTGCAAAGATTCAAAAAGATGTTTAAGAAAGGCCGAACCTCAAGGAACTTCTGGAAAAAGACCTCAAATCCAAAGCCTGACTACAGCTGCCACAAGTGTGGATCCCCAGATCACTTTATCAGAGACTGTCCCCTTTGGGAAAATGATAAAGGAAAAGGAAAGGCTAAGGAACAGGGAAGAGAAAAATTCAGCAAAGCAAACTATCAGAAGTCAGACATGAGGAAGGCCATGATAGCAGCCTGGGGAGACTCAGAGAGTGAAGAAGAAGATGATGACCAGCCAGAAGAGGAGACATCCAATCTTTGTTTGATGGCCGAATCAGATGATGAAAAAGCTTACCTTGAGGAACTCCAGAAAGAGGTATTTCTTGATCCTAAACAGCTTAAAACTCTCTCTAAAGATGTCTTAATAGATATATGTCTTGAAGAAGAAGAATTCTTTAGAGATACATGTGTAAAGTTGAACAAATGTGAAAAAGCTCTTAAGGTTTGCAAAGAACATGGTGCTTGGTTGGAAACAGCCTATGCCAAGTCTCAAAGCAAATTAAGAGAGCTTGATTTTAAATACAAACACATAACTGAGATAGCTGATAGGATTAAGAATGAAAGTATTCTTCTGAATGTTGAATTAACTCTTTATAAGCTCATAAATTCTGATATCAGTTCTAGCAGTTCCTCAAGCGATCAGTTGCTTAAATTCAATGTTGATTTTGAAAATTTGAAAAATGAGCTTTCTACCTTAAAAACTCAAAAGGATCAACTTGAATCGGAACTGAATGCTAGAAAGGATAGAAGTATTGACCCAAAAGTCATACCTAAGTGGATAGCTGAAGCTCAAGTAAAAAGAACTGAAGGCCTTGGCTATATGACCGAGAGGAAAGGTAAGCAAAAGAAATATGTTGAGCTTCCTAGCATGAAGGTATGCACTTTTTGTGGTAAGTCTGGACATCTCTATGGACAATGTAGGATAAGAGAAGAAGCTGATAAAAGAAATATAAAACAAGTGTGGGTCAAGAAAACTGATATTGCATCCACGTCTAAGGAACCCAAGGAAACCTGGGTTCCTGATCCTAATGCTTAGTTTTCTTGCAGGTCCTAGTGAGGGGGAACAACTCGTGGTATCTCGACAGCGGTTGTTAAAAGCATATGACAGGTGATAAATCAAAATTCCTCTCACTAGAAGACTACCCTGGAGGAACAGTAACCTTTAGGGATAATAAGAAGGGCGAGATCATTGGAAAAGGCAAAATTGGTAGATCAAAATCTCATTCCATTGATAATGTGTTCCTGGTCGAGGGCTTAATGCACAATTTACTCAGTATATCACAATTCTGTGATAAAGGAAATTTTGTAAGTTTTACTTCTGATTCTTGCAACATCATCAACAAGAAGTTAGGAAAGGTTGTTCTAGAAGGAACAAGAAGAGGGAACACTTATACAGTTGACCTCAACTTAATCCCAAGGAACAACCTTACATGTCTGAGTGTTGTTGAAGATGATCCCCTGCTATGGCATAAACGTTTTGGACATGCTAGCTTTTCATTACTGGACAAGCTAAGGTCAAGGAACTTGGTTGTGGGACTTCCTATTATCAAGTTCCTACAGAACAAAGTTTGTGATGCATGTGTGAAAGGCAAGCATGTTCGCTCATCTTTTAAATTGAAGAAAATGGTGAGCACTACAAAGCCTTTGGAATTAATCCATATGGATTTGTGTGGTCCCATGAGAATTCAAAGCAGGAGTGGCAAGAAATATGTTTTGGTTATTGTTGATGATTATTCTAGATTCACTTGGGTTATTTTTCTTGCTAGTAAAGATGAAACTTTTAATGAGTTTGTTGCCTTTGCCAAGAAAATACAGAAAATCAGTTGTCACTCCATAGTCCATCTCAGATCAGATCACGGAACTGAATTTGAGAACTCAAGATTCGATGAGTTTTGCAGGGAAAATGGCATGAATCATAACTTCTCAGCTCCAAGGACTCCCCAACAGAATGGAGTTGTAGAAAGGAAGAATCGAACCCTTGAGGAAATGGCTAGAACGATGTTGATTGCAAGTTGATTGCCAAGGAACTTCTGGGCTGAAGCCGTGAATACAGCATGTTACATCCTTAACAGAGTAACAATCAGAAGTATCATCAACAAGACTCCCTATGAACTATTCAGGGGAAGAAAGCCAAACATATCTCATCTTAGAGCCTTTGGTTGTAAGTGCTTTGTACATAACAATGGTAAGAAAAACCCAGGGAAATTTGATGAAAGAAGTGAAGAGGCCATATTTCTAGGATATGCCTCTGATAGCAAAGCTTATAGAGTATACAATAAAAGCTCAATGTGTGTTGAGGAAAGCATTCATATAATCTTTGATGAAGTTAACCAGTTTGTGAGTGTACAGGAACAAGAAGATGATAATGATTTTGAAATTGGATTGATAAGAGACAGGGATGAAGAAGAGACCCAAAAGCAAACCAAAGAAAAGCAGCCTGCTCCAGAAGAGAATCATCAAGAAAAGGGAGAGGTTCCTCAACCAGATGAACAGGTGAATGAGGAACAAGCAAAAGAAGTAGAAGGAATAGAAACAGAAGCTCCTCAAATTGGAGTTCCAGCAAGGGAATTCCAACCCCGACCATTCAGGTATCGAGGTTCCCATCTAACTGATCTAATTATCAGTGATATAGGAAAAGGAACTCAAACAAGATCACAGATGAGGAACTACTGCGCATTCCATCCATTTCTGTCCATTCTCAAACCAAGAAATCATCAAGAAGCCTTGGGAGATGCTGATTGGATAGTGACCATGCAAGAGGAACTCAATGAGTTCGAAAGGAACAAGGTCTGGCACCTTGAGCCAAAGCCTAAGGGAAAGAAGGTAATTGGGCTTAAATGGGTGTTCAGGAACAAGCTTGATGAACATGGCACCACAGTAAGGAACAAGGCTAGATTGGTTGTGAAGGGCTACAACCAACAGGAAGGTATTGATTTTGATGAAACCTTTGCTCCTGTAGCTAGATTAGAAGCTATTAGAATTCAAGTGGCTTTTTCTTCCTTTATGGGTTTCAAACTCTATCAAATGGATGTGAAATGTGCTTTTCTAAATGGTTTCTTAAATGAGGAGGTGTTTGTTGAACAACCTCTAGGTTTCGAAAATCCAAAATTTCCAAATCATGTTTTTAAGCTTGATAAAGCTCTCTATGGGCTCAAACAAGCTCCAAGAGCCTGGTATGAAAGGCTTTCAAAGTACCTACTGAAAAATGATTTCAAAAGAGGAAAAGTAGACAAAACTCTTTTCCTTAAATCTCGAGGAACTGATTTGTTAGTTGTACAGATCTATGTAGATGATATTATATTTGGTGCTACTAACAATGGTTTGTGCAAGTACTTTGCTGAGCTAATGGGTGGTGAATTTGAGATGAGCATGATGGGTGAATTGAATTTCTTCCTTGGACTTCAAATAAAGAAAACAGCTGAAGGAATAATGATTCACCAACAGAAGTATGTCAAGGAACTTCTGAAGAAGTACAACATGGAAAATGCCAGGACAAATCATACACCTATGGGAACAGCAACAAGACTTGATGAGGATCCACAAGGAACAAGTGTGGATCAAACCACTTACAGAGGTATGATTGGTTCATTGTTATATCTAACAGCCAGTAGGCCTGACATTTCCTTTAGTGTTGGATTATGTGCTAGATTTCAGTCTAATCCTAAAGAATCACATCTAACGGCTGTTAAGAGAATTTTGAGATACCTCAAAGGAACAGATGACCTGTGTCTGTTCTATCCTAGAAGTGATGACTTTATTCTTAGAGGATTCACAGATGCTGACTATGCAGGTGACCTAGTCAATAGGAAACGCACCTCAGGTATGGTTCAGTTCCTTGGCTCTTGTCTAGTTTCTTGGGGTTCCAAGAAACAAAATACTGTTGCATTATCTACTGCAGAGGCTGAGTATGTAGCAGCAGCTGCTTGTTGCTCTCAAGTCCTCTGGATAAAACAACAGTTACGTGACTTTGGTATTAAATTTAATTGCATTACTATCTACTGTGATAACACTAGTGCAATTTGCATATCTAAAGATCCAGTCCATCATTCAAGAGTTAAGCATATTCATATAAGGCATCATTTCCTTAAGGATAATGTTGAAAAGGGTTTGATTAAATTAGATTTCTGCCAAACTGACAATCAAATTGCAGATATATTAACAAAACCCTTAAATAGAGAAAGGCATGAGAAGATGAGAATGGAACTTGGGATGATTAAGTTATACTGAGAAAAATGCATCAAGTTCCCTCAGGTATGAAACTCAAACTGACATGCTTAATCTGTTGTATACTGTGCACAAGTGTTATATGTTTAATTACATAGTTAAGACAGGTTGTAAGCAGGAGTACTATTTACTAAGGGCATGTAAATTTGAAAGACATAGAATATGAAAAGTCCAAAATTGGTTGCATGAGCCTTGTTGAGTTGTTCCGTGTATCAAGTTGTATTTGCAAGTGTTCTTTACTAACAATATTCAAAAGATAAAATTGTTGTGTTTATCTATTTTTCAAAATTCCAAATTCTTTTTATCTAAACACAAAAATCGGATGAATGCATCTAAATTCATCATTATCTTTTGTTCAAAAAGTAGCCCACTTACACTACTCTCTTGAAACACGGTTTGCGTTTCCCTAAGCAATAAATATGAATGTCAAATCAACTAAATTCACCTCACCTCCCAAACGACACCTCACTTCACCAATTTACCTCCACCATAAAAGATGTCAACCTCACACAAATTTACACCACACAAAAATTACCTTCTCTCTCATCACTCCGATCAAAACTACTCTCCAATGTCTACCTCTCCAAAAACCCAAATTAAAGCCGACCTTAACACTAACCCAATTCCAGAAATTACCATGGAAATCCCACCGAAAATTAACCCCATTGATAACCAAGAGCCTCCAAAAGTGGATTCAACCACTGAATTCCAATCTTCTCGAAAAAGGAAGTCCGATGACATGCAAGAAGAAGAAGAAAGCGCTCCGGAACTAGGGGTCAATTACCGAGACAAGCCTGCAGCCATGAAACGGCAAGAGAAGATTAGTGATCACTTTGTGACAGGTTTGGCTATTAATCTTCCTTGGTGTAAGTCTGTTAAATTGTATGAACTGCTTGATTTGATTGAAGCTCAAAATTGGGTGAATTTGTTGAGTGAATGCTTTAATCGGAGTATGTATGTTGATGCTATGAGGGATTTTTGCAAAAGTTTCAAATATTCTAAAGGTGTTATTCGTTGCTGTGTGTATGAAAAAGAAATTGAGTTTCATGCGATGTACTTGGCTGAGTTGTTTGATGTTCCTAATACTGGATATGACTTGTATTTTAAGAGTAATGTGATAAGGAACCCTCTTCTTGATACAAATATTGATGAGATAGTAGAGTTTCTAGGTGGAGACCCGGAGGAAACCTACATAAATCAGAATGACCTAACCCTTCTTGACAAAATTCTGCTAAAATTTGTTTTCAATGACATTATTCCTCGAACCCAAAAGAGAGACAGTGCCAACAAGCTTGACTCTGTTCTCATCTATTGCCTAGCCAAAAAGATCCAAATTAACTTTCCCTCCATCATGATCCAACACCTTTCTCACTGTGTTCCAAAAGGATGGAAGGTGGGATATGGTAACCTACTTACCTATGTTTTCGAAAGCTTTGGCATCTCCTTTACTGATAAAGAACCTCTGCCCCTCAAAAACACCGAATACATGCAATCTATTTTCCTTGAAAATCATAAGATGAAGGTTGTGGATGGATGTTTTGAAGTTGTGCTGGAGGAAAAGGAGAAAAGGCCTAAGGAAGTAGGTGGACTAGCTGAGGGGGAAGAGGAGAGAGCTACTGGGATCATAGAGGGAGTAGTGCAGGATATTCAGGAGGAGGAAGAGGAAAAGGTGGTTGAGGAAGTGACTGAGACAGGGGGAAGGAAGAAAAGGAAGAGTTTAAGGCTGATGAAGAAAAAGGATCCCTCTGCACCCATTTGCATTGATATGACTGGGGTGCAAGAGGAATTGCAGAAAGTCTCAAGCTCTCCTATTCTGGGCAAGCATGCATCTGCAGGAACAGGTTTTGCAGCTTTCAGTTCCCCACCTAAGGTTTCCAGTGAGGATGTCAAGGAGATGCTCCAGAAATTGCTGAAGGAACAAGAGCAGTCAAAGGTGAAGATGGAGGAACTAAAGAAGAGTGTGCTCACTATAGATGCTACTGTGAAGGAACTGGTCAAGAGCTCTGAACAAGGGAGACAGTCCATTGTGACGGACATAGTGTCTCAAATCAGCAAGAAGCTAGAGGATCTTGCTGTTGATAATGACCAGAGCATTTCATCTTAACCTATCTTTCCTTGCAGCCTCTTTATGTTGATGAAACTTATGTTTATTTGCTTTTGGGAACAATTTTTTTTTGGTCTGTAATATTTTGGGCACTTTTTAATTTCTTGTGGTAATCTTGCAAATTTGGTACATTTGGCCGATGTTTTAAATCGGTTTTGGATGATTATAATCTATGTTTCTTTTGCCTATATGCTTTGTGAATATTTTCTCTATATGCATGCTTCTTGTCTTAACACTAAACCACTAGTTGGTGTTGTGTTATGGTATACTATACGTGTGTGTGTTAGTTTTTGATAATGCCAAAAGGGGGAAAAGGATGGCAAACTATCAAGGAAACTTAATCATTCTATGGTCTATGTTCGAAATCTTCACAAGCTGCCTAATCTCTACAAGCAGGTATAATGTATATACAAGTTTTAAGTTTTTCCTTAAGCTACTTATTTATGCATTGTTTTTTTTATGCATTGTTTTTATTTCCTTAACATTAGTTTCCATTATGCATTTATTTTGTTTTTGCATTTTCTTTCTTTAGGAATAAAATGGATTATCTCCGTTTCCTTGTAAGTAAGTTTGGTTTTTTTGTCATCATAAAAAAGGGGGAATATTGTTGGACTTAATGATTTTGATGATGACACAACCTCACTTACTTACAAACTAATAAGTGCTTGATTGTTTAAGTGTGTACTCAGTTACAAAGACTAGGAGAATGAAGTGTCTTGTAAAAATACCATGAGGAACAAGAAGGCCAGAAGCAGAGCTAGCCATATAGAAGAGTTCCCTTGCAGGAACTGGCGCTTCAGAAATGAAGACTTGAGAAGAGAAGGTTTCCTCAGGGAACATAAGCTTCAGAGAAGAAGCCTCATCAGAGAAGAGAAGTTCCTCCCAAGGAACAGAAGCCTCGGAGTAGAAGCTTCATCAGAGAACATGAAGACTAAATATATTTTTATATTTTAGGATTTATGTACGTATAAGATATTAAATGGCACTCGAAAAATCTATGTGGAATTGGTCTAAAGCGATAAAGTTGTGCATGCTAGTTTTTAGGTAAGTGGTTAAATCTTTTAACGATTATCTTTTTCTTAACCAAAAAGATTTTATTTCTGATTTTCTAAAAATATCTTTTGCAAATAAAATCTCCCACGTTTTCTAAAAACTTGCGGCTACTCCTCCATGATTTTCTTCAAGTCATGGCCGTGCACATTAAGGAGTTCATGGTTCCTTAATTATAGGGACATGATCTTCTTAGTGGGTTGGAGTAGTGGCGTAATGGATTTGCTGCACAAAGAAGTTTTTCCTAAACGAATTTTGGTCTATAAATAGTTGTTGATTTCAGATGGAAAATCTCACCTTGCTCACATAAGTTTTCAAGCTTCAAATCGAGTCAAGTGTCAATTCCACACAAGTTCATTAGAGTGTTTTAATGTTCTTATACTAGAGTTTGTTTTTCTTTCGAGTTGTAATTTGGGGAATGGGGAAGTTCGAGTGAACATTTGTGTATGAGAAAGAGAAGAGAGAGAGAGAAGAGAAAGAGAAAAGAAAGAGAAGAGAAAAAGAGAAGAGAAAACAGAGAAGTGAGAAGAGAGAAAGAGAAGAGAAGAGTAACAAGTTGGGTGACTTGTTCCTCAGGGTCTCAAGTTCGTAGAGGAACTTGAGTTTGAGTCTTTAGCTTGTAATAGGATCATTTGCCCTATTATAGTGAAGATTCTTTTCCCAAAATCCCAAGTGGTCGTGGTTTTTCTCCTTGTTAGGGCCAAGGAGTTTTCCACGTAAAATCTCTCTTGCATTCTTTAGTTCCTTTAGTTTATCTTTCAGTTCCTTTAGCTAACTTAATTTTAATTCCGCAAAAAGTTAGGCTAAATTCTCATACTAAAATTCAACCCCCCCTTCTTGTAGTATTCTTTGGAACAACAATAGTCGAACATAGAACTTGACCTTAGGTTGTGAACTATTCGTTGCATCATTGTACCTACGTGTTATATGTTTGGTCGTTTTGATCCTAACCTTAACGATCTTTTTTTGTCTGTGGTGGATTATTTTATGACTAACGATAGCCAATGGACCGTACTCACTTAGTAATTAGCGCAAAAAAAAAAAAAAAATCGTGTCTCGTCAGCATCCACCGTGTCACGGTAATTTCCACCATGGCACGGTGGATTTCCAGCAAAAAAAAATAAAATAAAATAAAAAAAAAACCGTGCCTGTAGCGAAAATTTCAAGCATTACCCCTAGCTTGAACCCCACTATGATCATACACTAAAGTACGGTGGCGTCCAAAGGGAAAGAAGATAGAGCAAAAGAGTCGCCAACAAGTTTTAGGAACTTGTAAACCGTTCACGAGGTGAAGGTTACACCCCTTAACGATCTAGGAGATCCTCAACTCCAATAGGTTTGGAACCATGACTGGTAGTTCGGGGATGAAGGTACAAATCCAACCTAAAAGAGATTGAACCTGCCCTAATAATAGGCCTCTACTTTATTCTAATTGTATTCATGTGCGCTTTCTTACTAAATTATATAATTGAAAGAGAGATTTGGGACCAAACCCTCAGAAATTAAAACCTTTCAAGTCTAGGGCGAAGACAACTTCGAACTTGGCTAGGTGTGTCTAGATCTCGCGAATGCGGAATTTTGTAAAAAAGAGGGTAGGTTTAGAAAAGAGAGAGAGAGAAGCTTTAGCTTTAAAAGAGAGAAAAGAATTAGAAAACTAGAGAGTTGATGATTTTAGATGAATGAAAACGGAGTTTTTAGGAATCTATTTATAGAGAAAATCAGCCAAAAAGATAGAAAATCGAACCTGAGTTCTGACGTGAAAAAAACAGAGTTAGCGCCAGACGCTGACATTAGCGCCAGACGCTAATGCTAGCGCCAGGCGCCAAGCTTAGTGCCAGGCGCTAATGCTGGCGTTAGGCGATAATCCAGTTTTTGACTCGTTTTCTAAAATCAGATAGAAATTAACCATACAGGAGGATAAAATCGTATTTTCCTCAAAAACATTCTTTTATTCTGGTTAAAACTCTAAAAAGTCAACAAAAGTCAATTTATCAATGCTAATTGAATTAGGAATGAAAAGAACATTCTAGCAGAATCTAGAAGACTAAAACCATTCCTAATTGCATTAGGAATGATAAATCCATATTAGGCCCTCCTCTAGTTCATTGGGCCGCATATAAGGCTCAAACCGGGCCCAGTTTAGTAATTTCCTCAATAGTCATCGAAATTGGGTTTATAATATATCGTCGGAAAGCTCTTTTCAAGCCCTATCCAACTACACTAATATTGGACCCATATCATGGACCAACCAAACTGGATTGGCTTTTTTCTTAAAATAGATTTTCAAAAACAAAGAGAAAAGAAAAGAAATTAAAACTATCCGCAACACTAGACTTTCCACACTTTCACTTCATTCGCTTATGATTCGACGTGAAAAGTACTCATCACCAGGTTTGGTTTTGGGGAGACACAAATGGGTGTCTACAGAAGCCCCCACTTTGACTGAGTTTGGAGAAACGTAAGTTTCGAAAACAAAAGTCAAAGTATCGATAGGGACGGAGAATGATTCAGAACATTCTGCGATCCTAAATCATTCTTGTAACGCCGATACCTGCAAATTAGCATTAGTTAAACAGATAAGAGAGTTAAGAAACGCGTATCTTGCACCGTCGAGCACACGTCTCTGAAGGGTAACCGATTTGTTGTGACAATCTTCCGCAAGCTAGAGAATATCGCCTAAAGACTGCTACGCCTGTAATTTCCTCCAATTTCCACTGTGATAGTCTTCGAAAAGATCACTGCTTTTTTATCCTTAATGCTGCTATGCCAATACGTCGACGCTTTACTTCTTGTGCACCAGTATGTCGGTGCTTTTGCTGTGATGACAATCCTCTTTTCTTTGGGAATAGTTGCTAACACAACTCTTGTATGATGTATGAAAATCTAATTTAAGGAAAGTTGTTAAT
Organism: Chenopodium album; assembly: GCF_948465745.1. Lineage (NCBI taxonomy): Eukaryota > Viridiplantae > Streptophyta > Magnoliopsida > Caryophyllales > Amaranthaceae > Chenopodium > Chenopodium album. Next base: position 21,051,740 of record NC_137841.1, on the reverse strand, counting down.
GCTTCGTAACAATCCATCCTTAGAAATGTTGCCACGATGAAGCGACAATCCGTATCTCGAAAAATTAGCCAAAATCCAATTTTTGGGAAAAGTTGCCAATGCTTTGTAACAATCTGTCATAAGAATTTTGCTACGATCGACAATCCACATCTTGGAATAGAACTCTTGAAAGCAATCCACCTTGGAAATTTGCCAACGCTATGCGACAATCCTTTTTGGAAAATATTGCCACAATTGACAATCTGCGTCTTGGAACATTTGCAAAAAGAGTCGACCGACAATCCACTTCGGGAATATTTGCCACTTACTGAAATGAATGACAATCCACGTTGAGGAACCTTTGCCAAAATTTATGATGAATAGAGTCCTACAACAATTCTTTGGGAAATTTTGCCATAGGGAACTGGGTGTATGACAATCCAATCTCGGAAAACTTGCCAAAGATGCATGAATGTAAGACAATCCGAACTTGGAAAAACTTGCCAAACAAAGAAGGAGAACGACAATCCACGCTTGGAAACTTTACCATAGATGACAATCCAATCTTGGAAAAAATTGTCGTTGAAGAAGATGCACGACAATCCATATTTGGAAATATTGTCAGTTGGGGATGACAATCCAATTTTTGGAAAACTGTTGTTTAAGAAGAATGCACAACAATCCATATTTGGAAATATTGTCGGTTAAGAAGAATGCGCGACAATCCGTATTTGGAAATATTGTCGTTTAAGTGCTTGCTTTTAAACCGATATGTTGGTGCTTGTAATGAGCCAATGTTTTAAGCACTTAGGCTAAGTGAGACGATTTTTTGTCAAGTCATTCACTTACTACGATTGTAATCGAGCCGACTACTAATCATGTCAATTTGCTTATAGGGGCTAACTGGCGTACCAAGGAATCCGGAATTGCTGTATGAGGTCGAAATAACCATTCTAAGAGGCTTCAAGCTCTGTCACTGCTGAAATATCTCTGGCGTCAAGAATTGGCTCTGTTGCCAGACGCTGGGATCTAGAGTCAGGCGCTGAACTCTGTTGCTAGTTGCCAGATGTTGTTGCCAGAAAACATCCTTGTCGTCTGGTGCTGGAGTCGGGTCTTCCCTACTCTGCTCTTGCTGCCGCTATTGCTTGGTTTTGCTACGAACTTTGAGCTTGGTCGTTTCCTTTCAACCAAATCCGCTCAAATCTTTTGTAAATTAAATCTCTTCATCTCTAATTTACTGATCCATGTAACTCCTCTTATCTTGGAGGAATCTCCTGTATCATGTTCGTGGTTTTTTCAAAACAAATTCGGGAATGTTCTTACTTGTTGGGATGCACCTGTATTTATATCTTTGACTATAGGAATTTGCTTATCTTTCTTTAGGGTTGACCTAAGACTTAGTGTTGCTTGACTCATTGACTTGTCGTGACTCAAGGTATGAACTTGACTCGCTGTGATTGACTCGAGGTTGACTCGACTCGAAGTGAAGTGACACGTGTGACTCATGACCCGTGTGTGCATTGTATTGTTATCGTGCGACTCGAAAATGAAAAAAAGTAAAAATTTTCCGCCATTTTTGTGGAGGGTACCGAAAAAGAAAGACGCGAAAAAGAAAGAAGCGAAGTTTTTGAAGGTGTATGTTGAATGAGCTTAGTCAAATGTTGTTTCTCACAGTACAAGGATTGTAACATCTTAGACTATCCTAGTTGGCTCGATAATGAAAGTATTTAGGTAACATAGGCGCGGAGGCTAAGCACTTCATACTTCGATGCAATAATGATTATGATTGATGAGTGATTTTGATATGACAATACATGCTTCAACGTTGTGTTAAGATTTCATGACAAAGGGTTCCTAAGGGAAAGTATATTTGGTCATGTATCTGTGCAGTGTGTGAAAGTGATACTAAAGGTTAGGCTGCAAAGGCTAAGTGTGTGGAAAAATATTATTTCAAGAAGAGTCAAATGATGGTGACTCTTAGACTAGGTAAGCTAATTATATAAGGATCAAGCCCTCAAGTCTAGATCTAAATAAATAGGGATGAACACATGGAATCCCTTGATATGATCATGGTGTAAGTGTCACTAGTAGAAAAAGGCTCATTTGCGTCGCCATATTTGCGTCACTCATTCTAAAGAACGAAGCAAATGTGTATTTTTACCCTCCTTTAAAGTTATTTGCGTCGCTTGTTATTAAAGAAGCGACGCAAAAAACAAGTGTATGTTAGCTTTCTATCATTTGCGTCGCTCCTATTTATTGAAGCGACGCAAATAATAAACTTATTTGCGTCACGCATTTACTGACAAGCGACGCAAATAAGGCAGTGAATAAATTGCGTCACTCCTTTAATAAATGAGCGACGCAAATAACAAATTTTCAGCATTTCAGATTTTGTTATTTGCGTCGCATTTTTATTATAAAGTGACGCAAATAACTCTGTTGCACTTTAGGTTCTTCTTTTTGACCTTAGCTTTTCACGCCTACCTTTCACTAATTCACTAAACATAAAGAAAAAAAACAGAGTTGCAACAAATTCAACATCCAAAATCGACCCTTCAATCCAACAAATTCGCCCAAAAAACACCCACAAATTCGCCCAAAAAACTGCAATTCCCCAGCAAATTCAACATCCAAAATCGCAATCAAGTTCAACACCCATAATCGGCAGCAAATCCGAGCAATTTCGAGCAAAAATTTAGACCAAAAACCCTAATTAATTCGAATCCTTAAACCCCAGAAAAATTGATTATTTTCGACCAAAAACTATAGGGAATATTTCAAGCATTATCCTTAGCTTGAACCCCACTATGATCATACACTAAAGTACGGTGGCGTCCAAAGGGAAAGAAGATAGAGCAAAAGAGTCGCCAACAAGTTTTAGGAACTTGTAAACCGTTCACGAGGTGAAGGTTACACCCCTTAACGATCTAGGAGATCGTCAACTCCAATAGGTTTGGAACCATGACTGGTAGTTCGGGGATGAAGATACAAATCCAACCTAAAAGAGATTGAACCTGCCCTAATAATAGGCCTATACTTTATTCTGATCGTATTCATGTGCGCTTTCTGACTAACATGCAATCAATAGGTTTACCCTAAACCTGTTTAATCTATGTTGGTTGAATATTAATGCACATATAAAACTATTATTGGCGATCACTTGAATTATAATCAAATTAACGCTAACAAGATTATTAATTATCTTATTAAGCGTGATTGCAAGTACCAATTCCCTTTAAGCATGCATAAAAGGTGTGATCAAGCAATAACAATAAATATATATCAAGCAACATGATAATAATCATCAAAATAATAATTATAATCATAATAATAATAATAATAATAATAATAATAATAATAATAATAATAATAATAATAATAATAATAATAATAATAATAATAATAATAATAATAATAATAATAATAATAATAATAATAATAATAATAATACTAATAATAATTAAAATAATAATTAAAATAATCTTGATCATAAATTATAACAATTATAAACATAATCAAAATAATAAAATTAATCACAATTAACATAATCATGTTAAATCATAATAATAATAGCAAGATCCTAGGCATGACACTAACAAGATTAATAACAAACCCTAGCATGTCACTAAACATTAAAGATCAAATATTTAACCCTAACATGAATATTAGGAAGAGAAATAGGAAGCATCATAACAATCATACTTGATTTAAGGAACTTATTCTTTATCCTAAACATGATACTAGGAAGCAATAAAACATCCTAACATGATACTAGGAATCAAAATAACAATCTAAGCATGATTTCTAGCTATATCATAATATCAATTAAACCATTAAAGTACTTACTTGGATGCCTCGTACCTCTTTCTAATAACAACATACACACATTAGTAACTTCAAGGAAAATAAAAATCAAAGAATTAAATTATATAATTGAAAGAGAGATTTGGGACCAAACCCTCAGAAATTAAAACCTTTCACGTCTAGGGCAAAGGCAACTTTGAACTTGGCTAGGTGTGTCTAGATCTCACGAATGCGAAATTTTGTAAAAAAGAGGGTAGGTTTAGAAAAGAAAGAGAGAGAAGTTTTAGCTTTAAGAGAGAGAAAAGAATTAGAAAACTAGAGAGTTGATGAATGAAAACGGAGTTTTTAGGAAGCTATTTATAGAGAAAATTAGCCAAAAAGATAGAAAATCGAACCAGAGTTCTGACGTAAAAAAAACAGAGTTAGCGCCAGACGCTGACATTAGCGCCAGACTCTAATGCTAGCGCCAAGCTTAGCGCAAGGCGCTAATCCAGTTTTTGACGCGTTTTATAAAATCAAATAAAAATTAACCGTACTGGAGGATAAAATCGTATTTTCCTCAAAAACATTCTTTTATTCTGATTAAAACTCTAAAAAGTCAACAAAAGTCAATTTATCAATGCTAATTGAATTAGGAATGAAAAGAACCTTCTAGAAGAATATAGAAGACTAAAACCATTTCTAATTGCTTTAGGAATGATAAATCCATATTAGGCCCTCCTCTAGTTCATTGGGCCGCATATAAGGCTCAAACCGGGTCCAGTTTAGTAATTTGGCCATAACTTCCTCAATATTCATCGGAATTAGGCTTATAATACATCGTCGGAAAGCTCTTTTCAAGCCCTGTCCAACTACACTACTATTGGACCCATATCATGAACCAACCAAACTGGATTGGCTGTTTTCTTAAAATAGATTTTCAAAAACTATCCGCAACACTAGACTTTCAACATGTAGACACCCATTTGTGTCTCCCCAAAACCAAACCCAGTGATGAGTACCTTTCACGTCAAACCATAATCGAATGAAGTGAAAGTGTGGAAAGTCTGGTGTTGCGGATAGTTTTAATTTCTTTTCTCTTCTCTCTGTTTTTGAAAACTTATTTTAAGAAAACAGTCAATCCAGTTTGGTTGGTCCATGATATGGGTCCAATAGTAGTGTAGTTGGATGGGGCATGCAAATACCTTTCCAACGATATATTATAAGCCCAATTCCGATGAGTATTGGGGAAGTTATGGCCAATTTACTAAACTGGGCCCGGTTTGAGCTTTATGTGCGGCCCAATGATCTAGAGGAGGCTCTAATTTGATTTATCATTCCTAATACAATTAGGAATGGTTTTAGTCTTCTAGAATCTTCTAGAAGGTTCTTTTCATTCCTAATTCAATTAGAATTGATAAATTGACTTTTTGTTGACTTTTCAGAGTTTTAATCAAAATCAAATAGCATTTTCGAGGAAATTATATGATTTTATCCTCCAATACGGCAAACTTATCTGATTTTCGAAAACGCGTTGAAAATAGGCTTGGTGCTGACCCCAAGCTTTGGCGCCTGGAACCAAGCCTGACGCTTGGCGCTAGCCATTGGCGCCTGGCGCTAGTGTTGGTGCCTGGCGTCAGTTAGCTAGGGTTTGCGCCAGCTTTGTTTTTTGTGCGTCAGACTCTGTTTTGTTTATTTTATCTTTTTGGCTGATTTTCTCTATAAATAACGTATTAAAAACTCCGTTTTCATTCACCAATTCTCACGAATATTCACCTACAATCAGTTTTCATTCGCAATTATTAATTCTCTAATTCTCTCTTTAATCATTCACCAACTCTCATCAAGATTTTCTTTATTATTCTCTCTCTCTCTCTTTTTCTAAACTAGTCTTTTCCCAAATACAAAATTCCGCATTCGCAAGACTTAGATACACCTAGCCATATTCGAAATTGCCTTCACTCTAGACGTGAAAGGTTTAATTTCTGAGGGTTTGGTCCCAAATCTCTCTTTCAATTATTTAATTTAATTGTTTGTTTATTATTTTCCTTGAAGTTACTAACGTGTGTATTTTGTTACTAGAAAGAGGTACGAGGAATCAAAGTAAGTGCTTTAATGGTTTTAATTGATATTATGATGTAGAAATCATATTTAATTGTTATTATGATATTCCTAGTATCATGTCTGGGGTAATTTAAATATTAAATATGATTGTTGCGATGCTTCTTATGTTCTTCCTAATACTTATGATTGTTAGTATCATGCTAGGGTTTGTTATTAATCTTGTTAGTATCATGCCTAGGATCTTGCTATTATTATGCTTTAATATTAACATGAACATGACTATGATTATAATTTATGATGATTATGAATATTATTATTATTATTATTATTATTATTATTATTATTATTATTATTATTATTATTATTATTATTATTATTATTATTATTATTATTATTATTATTATTATTATTATTATTATTATTATTATTGTTATTATTATTATTATTATTATTCATTATTATTATTATTATTGTGTTGCTTGATATTTATTGCTTGATCATGCCTTTTATGCATGTTTAAAGGGATTTTTTGTACTTGTAATCACGCTTAAGAAGATAATTAATAATCTTGTTTAGGGTTAAATGTAATTATAATTTCAAGTGATCGCCAATAATAGTTTATTTGTGCATTATATTCAACCAACAAAGATTAAACAGGTTTAGGGTTAATCCTATTGATTGCATGTTAGTCAGAAAGTGCACATGAATACGATCAGAATAAAGTTAAGGCCTAATATTAGGGCAGGTTCAATCTCTTTTAGGTTGGATTTTTACCTTCATCCCCGAACCCTTAGTTGGTTCTAGACCTTATGGAGTTGACGATCTCTTGGATCGTTAAGGGGTGTAACCTTCACCTCGTGAACGGTTTAAAAGTTCCTTAAAAACTTGTTGGCGACTCTTTTGCTCTATCTTCTTCCCTTTTGGACGCCACCATACTTTAGTGTATGATCACAGTGGGGTTCAAGCTAGTCGGATTTAAGGATTGAAATCTATTCCCCACAGTTTTTGGCGACTCCACTAGGGAGAATTTCTATTTTAGTTCCTCAATTTGTTTTGGCAATGATTTAGAATGAGTGGATGAGACTCGAAAAGTTCTAAGTATTTCATGTGCGTAATTTTGATTAACATTATTGTCATATGCATAAAAATGATCTCATTGGAAAGACCATCCATAATGAGTTGAAAACACAGGATTTTACACGTAGGAAATTTGAGAAATATCTTTCACAACTAGGACCGAAATAACACCGCGCGAAACTGGAAAATTTTATCGTAGCACAGAAAGCTGCTGAGGCATGTGGGAAGTAGTGCCAATGACCAGAGCATTGGCGCCAGCATTTTAGCCGTAGCGCCAGACGCCATCATTGGCGCCAAGCGCTACAGTTAAAAGCTGGCGCCATTCTCTGTTTGCTGGCGCCAACCTCCCCCAATACCGAGCCAGAAATATGCGTTCTAATTTCTACCTGTTTTTCGTATTGTTTGCTCGATCCTGCTTTCTAATTGAATTTTTCTCACTATTCTGAAACCCATATATGTTCTACATATGGACATAACCCTCTGGGAATTCGTTCTCCATCTACCCGATTGAACGCTCCGTGCAACAAAGGGTACATCCGAGATGTTGAGTTCACCAAACCATGGAAGCGAGTTTTTTCAAAACTCGCAGTGTCCCATCCACTCGCGCCAACCCTTCACGTTTAGGCTTCCGCGCGGTGCATCCGGAAAATTAACCATGGACCCTCTATTAACTAAACCATATCCCAAACTTTAGAGAACTAGAGGCATGGTTAGGTTGCAAACTTATTGCATCATATTGTGCCTACTTGACTAATTGTGCATTATTTGTTGTGCATACTCTATGTGATTTTTCCTAACCGTTTGTTTGACTTGTGTTAAGACTAAATAAACTGATTAATGACTAAAGGACTTTTTTTAATTAATTAATTAATTAATTAATTTGAGCTAATAAATAAACATAAAATCGAGTCATAGTTCCTTTAAGTTAACCCGGATTTTTATTCCCGTATACTGCACAAACGTCAACTTGTTTTGGTCATATTCGGAGTTATAGGAAGAACTACGAGTCGTACAGCCTATGTATCAGTAGCCCCGAGTGTTATCTTTAATTTGGCGTTGGTTTCATCTAAATCAGAGTCACATATAAAAAGTTATGACTAAAATACCACAGTCTGTCAAGTTTAATGCATATACGTGAAGTCTTAACTTAGTCTTTGCTCGAGTCTAGTCACATAGTCTAGCCACATGGTCATGACACGAGTCTTAACGCACCATTTACACTCACTAGTCTTAGCACACACTTTGAGTATATGTCATCATGACCATGTCTTAGGTTCATGCATGAGTCGGTTTTTTCCGTCATTTGAGTTGGGGGGTACATTCTATTCCTAATTCTTCATATCCCTCCACCTCCATCATATTTTTCTTTTTTCACATTCTATTCCAATCTTTCTTCACTTCCTCCATCCATTGCATGTTGAATGAAGTTTGAGTCAAATAATTAACAATAGATATCCCCAAATTCCTTTTCCACAGTACTCGATCGAGGAGAGAAGGGCGATTAATCAAGGACAACCTCTTTATTCAAGTTTCACTTTTTGATAAACCGATTCGTCAAAAGAGAAAGGCTAAAAGGATAATGGCAACTCAAGAAGAAGTCAATGAGCTTAGGAACCAATTCGTTACCGTGACTGAGACACTGAAGCTACTCACACTCAAGATCGATGATCCCGTGAAGCAACAACAAATGAACCTCATGCAAGAGAGTCTAAGCAAGCTATCTAGTGACTACAAATTTCAGGGCATGAGTTCGCAAGGGGTCTTGCTGGACAAGGAACTTCTTCCACATAAGTTCAATGCCACCGACATCCCTAAATTAAAGGCAACAGATAACCCTTACTTCCATCTAAGAGCTTTTGAAACTATAATGAGCATTAAGGGTATCGATAAGAAGGTTTTCCCCTCTCTGTCCCCACTATCTCTTGAAACCGTTTGCCAACAATGGTTCTTCTCCCTTGACAAGGAGAAAACCACTACCTAGGAATCGATAGTAAACGCTTCCGTTTATAGGTACAAGTGCAATATTCAAGTTGAAACCGATCATAGACAACTTGAGATGCTAAGACAAAAAGAGAATGAAGGCTTTACTTCTTTCTTTAATAAGTGGAGGGAAACTTCCGCCAAGATGATTGAGGTCCCCACCGAAAAGGAGTCTGTGAGGATGTTTATCAAGAATCTCCAAGAAAAGTATTCAAAGCACTTAAAATATCAATACAACTTGAATACTTTCAAGGCCGTTTATGACATCGAAATTGAAATCGAAGATGACATCGCAAAGCAATTAAAAAGCTACTAACAATAGTAACCACGGTGGCTGGAAAGGAAAGAAGACCGACAATCCTTCTTCTTCCAAAAACGCCCACTCTAGTAACAATGTTAGTACCTTTGATCTCAGGGAAGTTTTAGCCATGGACAATCAAGGATCTAAAAGGAAACCCAGGCGAGAGTTCACACCCATTGGAATGACCTACGATGTTGCTTTCGATCGTCTCTATGATCGAGGATTAATCAAACCTATTGGCCCTACCAAGGATCCAACACCAGAAAATCGATCTTCAAGATTGAATCCAAACTCCTATTGCAAGTACCATCGAGGGCGCGGTCATACTACTGATGAATGCTACAGGTTTCAAAACCTCATTCAAGATCTCATAGAGGCAAATAAGATCCCATTGCCTCTAGCTAGCGAGAAGACTGGATGATGTCGGAGCAAACAACACAAGACAGAGGCGAGCTTCAACAACAAGATTTCATGACCTCTTTTTCTATTTCTTTTTCATTTTTTCCTTTCCCCAATAAGTCTAGCATAGGCACCTTTTCTTTTCTTTTAGATAGTTTTTTTTCCTTTTTCCCTTTTTAATAAAATGAGTATTTATTTCCTTGCATATGATCATTGCATTGCATTAAAAAAAAAAAAAATCCATGTCGAATCAAGCACAAGGTATACCAATTATTTGAGGCACCCCTTGTAGCCACATCATATCTCCTTTCACCATTCAAGTATACAATCCTATCTTCATAAGCCATTTTGAGCCTCGTCTAACGATAGACCTTTCTTTTTTCAACCTACATCTACCTAACCTTGGGATGGGATGATGTGTAACTTATGCAATTTTGAAAAAGCTTGAGTGATTTCAAAAGATCAAAATAAATAGCAAAAATAAGCATAAGCAAAAAATGAAAACAAGTGTACAAAAGGGCAAGTGTTCCAATGTCTTTGATATGAAAATATCTTTGATATGAACACGTCTCAGATTGCGTCTCTTATCGAGTGCTCGGTACCGTGCCTGAGAAACATGAATGCTGAGTGAGTGATAAACCGCATGATCGGGATTGCCCACACTTATTAAAATAAAATAGATGCTAAAGCAAAAAGGAAGAGAGCTAAAAAAGAGTAGAAACTCAAGCATAAAAATATAAAGATTCAAAAGCGAGGTTGCACACCTTGGGGGCTTATCTAGAGTCTTGAGCCTTTATCCCCTTCTTCTTCAGCCTTTATCCTAACAACGTTACAACCCTTAAAAAGACCTTTTTGAGGTATACACACTTGTGCGAGGTTCGGCTAGAGCTACGTTCGGCCTGATTCCTAACGGATACGTAGGCAACCTCACATCGAGGTGTGGCCGTAATAAACATGCATTCATATTCACATTCACACACTCACACCATTATCATATCAAGGGATCCCCTATGCTCATCCCTATTCATATAGAGCTAGACTTGGGGGCTTGATCCTTACATCATTAGCTTACCTAGCCTAAGAGTCACCATCATTCGACTCTTCTAAAAAATAATATCTTCCCACACACTTAGCCCTTGCGGCCTAACTTTGGTGTCACTATCACACACATCACAGAAACATGACCAAATATACTTTCCCCTTAGGAACCCTTTGTCATGGAATCTTAACATAAAGCTTGCCTTGTCACATCGCTCATCACTTATCAATCATCGTTGCATCACGAAGTATGAAGTACTTAGCCTTCGTGCCTAAGTTACCCAAATACCTTCATCATTGAGTCAACAATTGAGATAGCCTAGGATGGGTTAATCCTTGCACCTTGAGAGATAGTATCAAATGACATTTGACTAAGCTCATTCAACATGCACCTTCAAAAACTTCACTTCGATTCTTTTTCGCGTCTTTCTTTTTCGGGAGAAAGTCGGTACCCTCCACACAAAAATGACGGAAAATTTTTGCTTTTTTGAATTTTCGAGTCGCACGATCACATTACAAAGCACACACGGGTTACGAGTCACACGTGTCATTTCAATCGAGTCAACCTCGAGTCAGTCGATCACATCGTGTAAAGTTTATACCTTGAGTCATGTCAAGTCGATGAGTCAAGCAATGCTAAACCTTAGGTCAACCCTAAGATAATTTTGGCAAAGTTCTATAGTTAAAATAAATACAAGTGCAGCAGAATAGGGAGGACCCTACTCCAATTCCTGGCGCCAGAAATATTTCAGCAGCGATAGAGCTCAAAGCCTCTCAGAACGGTTATTTCGACTTCATACAACAATTTCGGGTTCCTTGGTACGCCAGTTGGACCCTATAAGCAATTTGACATGATTAAGTAGTCGGTTTGATAACAGTCTAAGTGATCGACCTGACGAAAGATCGTCTCACTTAGCTTAAGCGCCTAAAACATTGGCTTATTACAATCGGTTCAAAAGCAAGCACTTAAACGACAAAATTTTCTAAATATTGGATTGTCATCCCCAACTGAAAATATTTCCAAAAATGGATTGTCGTGCATCTTCTTCAAACGACAATTTTTCCAAGATTGGATTGTCATTTCTGGCAAAGTTTCCCAGCGTGGATTGTCGTGCTCCTTCTTTGTTTGGCAAGTTTTTCCAAGTTCGGATTGTCATACGTTCATCGACTCGCTGGCAAGTTTTCCGAGATTGGATTGTCATACACCCAGTTCCCTATGGAAAAATTTCCTAAAGGATTGTCGTAGGTCTCTACTCATCATAAATTTCGAAAAAAGTTCCTCAACGTGGATTGTCTTCAGCAAGTGGCAAATTTTCCCGAAGTGGATTGTCGGTCGACTCTTTCTTGCAAATGTTCCAAGACGCGGATTGTCAATAGTGGCAATATTTCCCCAAAAGGATTGTCGCATAGCGTTGGCAAATTTCCAAGGTGGATTTCTTTCAAGAGTTATATTCCAAGATGTGGATTGTCAATCAAAGCAAAGTTCTTATGAAAGATTGTTACGAAGCATTGGCAACTTTTACAATGATAAGATTTTGGCAAATTTTCCGAGATACGGATTGTCGCTTCATCGTGGCAACATTTCCAAGGATGGATTGTTACGTGGCATTGACAACTTTCCCTAAATCAGATTGTCATACATCATACAAGAGTTGTGTTGGCAACTATTCCCAAATAAAAGAGGATTGTCGACATACTGGTTCACAAGCAGCAAAGTGCCGACGTACTGGCATAGCAGCATTAAAGATTAAAAAGCAGTGATCTTTTCGAAGACTATCACAGCGGAAATTGGAGTCATATAAAAAAGAAGCTCTTTGTTCAGAGACGCGTGAACATATCAAAAAGAAGCTCTTTGTTCAGAGACGAGTGAACATCAAAACAGTAAGGTGGCGTTCCCTGGATTATGGAGAGTTTTCACAAACAGCTGAGGATTGTTTCAAGAGAAGAAATCTTCGATGGTATTCCCTTGGATGTGGAATATTATCAAAGCGGAGGAGGATCGTTTCAGGCGAAGCAATCTTCCAGATTGAAAGCAGTTACAGGTGTAGCAGTTTTCAAGCGGGATGGCATTCTCTAGCTTGTAGGAGGTCATCAAAACAATCGGATACTTTCAGAGACGTGTGCTCGACGGTGCAAGATACGCGTTTCTTAACTCTTTTATCTGTTTAACTAACGCTAGTTTGCAGGTGTAGACACCCATTTGTGTCTCCCCAAAACCAAACCCAGTGATGAGTACCTTTCACGTCGAATCATAATCGAATGAAACGAAAGTGTGGAAAGGTCTAGTGTTGCAGATAGTTTTAATTCTTTTCTCTTCTCTCTGTTTTTGAAAACTTATTTAAAGAAAACAGCCAATACAGTTTGGTTGGTCCATGATATGGGTCCAATAGTAGTGTAGTTGGATGGGGTTTGCAAAGACCTTTCCAACGATATATTATAAGCCCAATTCCGATGAATATTGAGGAAGTTATGGCCAATTTACTAAACTGGGCCCGGTTTGAGCTTTATATGCGGCCCAATGATCTAGGGGAGGGCCTAAGATGATTTATCGTTCCTAATGCAATTAGGAATGGTTTTAGTCTTCTAGATTCTTCTAGAAGGTTCTTTTCATTCCTAATTCAATTAGCATTGATAAGTTGACTTTGTTGACTTTTCAGAGTTTTAATCAAGATCAAATAGCATTTTCGAAGAAATTATATTATTTTATCCTCCAGTACGGTAAACTTATCAGATTTTCGAAAACGCGTTAAAATCAAGACTGGCGTCCAACCCCAGGCCTTGGCGCCTGGAACCAGGCTTGGCGCCAGACGCTAGCCATTAGCGCGTGGCGCTAGCCATGGGTGCCTGGCGCCAGCTAGTCAGGGTTGGTGCCAGCTCTGTTTCCTGAGCATCAGACTCTATTTTGTTAAATTATCTGTTTTGGCTGATTTTCTCTATTAATATCGTATTAAAAACTCCGTTTTCATTCATCATCTACATCAATCAATTCTTATTTCAATTCACCAATTCTCATAAAGTTTTCTTGATTATTCTCTCTCTCTCTCTCTCTCTCTTTCTTACCTTGTTTTCATACAAAATTCCGCATTCACAAGATCTAGAAACACCTAGCCATATTTGAAGTTTCCTTCGCTCTAGACGTTAAAGGTTTAATTTCTGAGGGTTTGGTCCCAAATCTCTATTTCAATTATTTAATTTAATTGTTTGTTTATTATTTTCCTTGAAGTTACTAACGTGTGTATTTTGTTATTAGAAAGAGGTACGAGGCATCAAAGTAAGTGCTTTAATGATTTATTGATATTATGATGTAGAAATCATGTTTATATTGTTATTATGATATTCCTAGTATCATGTTTAGGGAAAAGGTTATAATATCAAATATGCTTATTATGATTTCTACGATGCTTCCTATGTTCTTCCTAATATTTATGATTGTTAGTATCATGTTAGGGTTAAAGATTTGATTTTTATTGCTTAGTGACATGCTAGGGTTTGTTATTAATCTTGTTAGTATCATGCCTAGAATCTTGCTATTATTATTATGCTTTAATATTAACATGAACATGATAATTATTATAATTGTTATAATTTATGATGATTATGATTATTATTATTTTTTTTTTTTTGTTATTATCATTTTGATGATGATTATTATGTTGCTTGACATTTATTGTTATTTCTTGATCACGCCTTTTATGCATGCTTAAAGGGAATTTGGTACTTGTGATCACGCTTAATAAGATAATTAATAATCTTATTTAGGGTTAATTGTGATTATAATTCAAGTGATCGACAATAATAGATTTATTTGTGCATTAATATTCGACCAACATAGATTAAACAGGTTTAGGGTTAACCTATTGATTGCATGTTAATCAGAAAGCGCACATGAATACGAGCAGAATAAAGTAGAGGCCTATTATTAGGGCAGGTTCAATCTCTTTTAGGTTGGATTTGTACCATCATCCCCGAACCCTTATTTGGTTCATGACCTTATGGAGTTGACGATCTCTTGGATCGTTAAGGGGTGTAATCTTCACCTCGTGAACGGTTTACAAGTTCCTTAAAAACTTGTTGGCGACTCTTTTGCTCTATCTTCTTCCCTTTTGGACGCCACCATACTTTAGTGTATGATCACAGTGGGGTTCAAGCTAGTGGGATTTTAAAGCTTGAAATTATTCCCTAAAGTTTTTGGCGACTCCACTGGGGAGGATTTCTATTTTAATTCCTGAATTTGTTTCGGCAATGATTTAAGATGAGTGGATGAGACTCGAAAAGTTCTAAGTATTTCATGTGCGTAATTTTGATTAACATTATTGTCATATGCATAAAAAGGATTTCATTGGAAAGACCATCCGTAATGAGTAAAAAACATAGGATTTTTACACGTAGGAAATTTGAGAAATATCTTTCACAACTAGGACTGAAATAACACCGCGCGAAACTGGAAGATTTTATCGAGCACAGAAAGCTGCTGTGGCATGTGGGAAGTAGCGTCAGGGGCCAGAGCTTGGCGCCAGACGCCAGCATTGGCGCCAGGCGCTACAGTTAAAATCTGGCGCCAGTCTCTGTTTGCTGGCGCCAATTTCCCCCAATACCGAGCCAGAAATATGCGCTCTAATTTCGACCGGTTTTTCGTATTGTTTGCTCGATCCTACTTCCTGATTCAATTTTTTTTTCTCACTTTTCTGAAACCCATATGTGTTCTACATATGGACATAACCCTCTGGGAATTCATGCTCCATCTACCCGATTGAACGCTTCGTGCAACAAAGGGTACATCCGAGATGTTGAATTCACCAAACCATGGAAGCGAGTTTTTTCTAAAACTCGCGGTGTCCCATCCACTCGCGCCAACCCTTCACGGTTATTCTTCCGCGCGGTGCATCCGGACAATTAACCATGGACCCTCTATTGACTAAACCATATTCCGAACTTTAGAGAACTAGAGCCATGGTTAGGTTGCGAACGCATTGCATCATATTGTGCCTACTTGACTAATTGTGCATTATTTGTTGTGCATATATATTCTACGTTTCTCTTAACCGTTTGTTGATTTGTGTTGAGAATAAATAAATTAATGACTTAATGAACTTTGCCTAATTAATTAATTAATTGATCAATTATTTTGAGTCAATAAAGTCTAATTTTTTTTTTTAATCGGAATTGACCTAGTACGACTTTAGGCTAACCCCAGTTGACTAATAATACCGAAAACAGTCCCAGACAGAAGCTCCACTATTGGCGCCAAAGTATGAGCTGTAGCGCCACACTATGGTGTGTAGCGCCAGACGACAGCTAAGTTGTCTGGCGCCAACCTCCACAGTGTGACGACAGTCCTGTCGCTTGGCCGACAGTTCGGATTATTTGTCGAGTCGTCACTTAAAGTCTAATTAATCAGTCTTCTGTTTAATTCGGTTAATTTTGCTGACAATAATGCTTAATTGAATCAATGATCGAGTTTAGGCACTAAGTCCCATGGTCTTACACAAGTGTCCAAGCATGTCACTTACACTCAATTCACACACCAATACACATACTTTGACCATGATTAAGAGAGTCTTGTGTGCGCGTTTTTTCCGTCATTTTTTGTAGGGGGGTAAGTCGGATATTAATCCTCCAATATAAATAATAATACTTAGTTCCCTAAAAATATGTACCTTGTTTTTTCCAAAAATATGCACCCTTTTTTATTAGAAACCATTAAGTCAAGTTGATTCAAGTCAAGTAATTAAAACGCAAAATGGTTTAATTTACAGCGCGTGGTCAAGAAAGGAAGGACGATTAATCAAAGATAACCTCTTCGTACAAGTCCAACTTTTCGACAAACCTATAGCCCGCAAGAGGAAAGCAAGGGTTATAATGGCAACTCAAGAAGAAGTCAATGATCTTAAGAACCAACTGGCTACTGTGACCGAGACACTGAAGCTTCTCGCACTTAGGATCGATGATCCCGTGAAACAACAACAAATGGACCTCGTGCAAGAGAGCCTAAGCAAGTTGTCCAGCGACTACAAGTTTCAAGAACTCACATCCCAAGGGGTCTCGGTGGATAAAGATCTTCTTCCGCAGAAGTTCAACGCCAACGACATCCCAAAATTCAGAGCAATTGACAACCCTTACTTCCACTTAAGAGCATTTGAAACAATAATGAGTATCAAGGGTATTGATAAGAAGGTCTTCCCTTCTCTTTCCTCACTATCTCTCAAGACCGTTTGCCAACAATGGTTCTTTTCTCTCGAGAAAGAAAAGACCTCTACCTGGGAGTCTATAGCAAACGCTTTCGTTGATAGGTACAAATGCAACATTCAAGTCGAGACTGACCATAGAGAACTTGAAATCCTCAAACAGAAAGAGAATGAAGGCTTCACTTCTTTCTTTAACAAGTGAAGAGAAAGCTCAGCTAAAATGATTGAGGTACCAAGTGAAAAAGAGTCTGTGAGACTGTTTATCAAGAATCTCCAAGAAAAATATTCCAAACATCTTAAATATCAAAATAACCTCCATACCTTTAAGGTTGTTTATGATATTGGGATCAATATTGAAGATGACTTGGCTAAGTCAAAAGCTGCCAACAATAACTCCAACAGTGGCTGGAAAGGAAATAAGAACGACAATCCTTCTTCTTCCAAAACCGCCCACTCAAATAACGTTAGCACCTTTAATCTAGGAGAAGTCCTCGCCATGAACAACCAAGGACAAAGGAAACCATTTAGGAGGAACTTCACTCTTATTGGCATGAGTTATGACACCGCATTTGATCGATTAAATGCAAAAGGTCTTATAACTCCTATTGGACCATTTGGGGACCCACCAGTTGAGAAGAGGTCGGCCAATTGGAACCCCAATGCACACTGCAAGTATCACCGAGGTAGGGGCCATCTCACCGAAAACTGTTGGAAGCTTAAGGAAGTTATCCAAGACTTAATCGATAACAACAAGCTGACGTTGCCCCCTGCCAGTAAGAAGCCAAGCATTGACAATGCACCACTCGCTCATACCCTGGCTATTTCTGATTAGACATGTCTCTCATTAGACATGTCAAAGAAATCCATGCCACAAAAAGGAAGAGGATTTAACTCCGTCCACACAAGGAATAAGAGCTTACGATAATACTCGCCGTCAAGCTCTTGGCAAAATAACCCTAAATGTGACGGTAGGAGCAATTGAACATGCCACTACTTTTCAAGTAGTAGACATCAAAGCCTCATTCAATTTGTTGTTGGGACGCCCTTGGCTTCATGATCTAAAAGTCATCCCTTCATCTCTCCACCAACAAGTGAAAGCCATAGTTGGAGGAATTCCAATCACTATTGATGCTTCGCCGATGAGAATCAAATCCATAGAAAATCCAATCATCAATGTGGAGCACGACGAAGATGATGAAGACCTATGGGGCTTTAACGAAGAAGTCTCCTTAATCCAAGAGGATGAAAGGACATCTCTTTGCCATGACCCCCATTCCAACATGATCGTCAACACCATGCTGAAGAAACAAGGACACTTCCCTGGGATGACCCTAGGAAAGAAGAAGGGGATAGCAAAATTGCTGGAGTCACCTGGCCTCCCTAAGCCAGATACTTTCGGACTTGGTTTCGAACCGACTCGGAAAGATCTCAAGCGAGCCCAGGACAAGTTGAAAGCACGTAGGGACGCTCGCGTTCAAAAGAAAGCAATTGCAATGGATCAGTACCCTCTTACGCTTAATGGTCAGTTCATAAAAGAAGGAGAGGACTATCCATGCCATGAATTTCCTGAGCCATTTGTTGTAAATGGCATACGACAACCAGGATTCGAGATTTTCTTGGATTGCTACTTCACCGATGAAATCCCAACTCCCGTCCATAAGGAGAAAGCACCCCCATGATTTGACTTTAACGTCATGGGATTACTGTTTGGGCGAGAAAAGAATGAGCCAACTTATGAAGAAGATAACTCCTCGCTCATTCAAACAGTCCTACAAAGCGAAAACTTCGACCCCTCGAAGCTAATCACTCCAGCCGAGGGATCATTACAAGGGTGGCGCAAGACTATCAAAGTGACTACTCCAAGTGGAAGGAAGATATCAATCACGACAGGGCAAGGGCCGATGTTCGAAGAGTCGTCTGAGTTAGAGTCCGAGTCAGAGTCTTTCCCTTTAGAGTCTTCTAAGTTTTTAGCAATAACACCTCCCCTTCCTATTTCTCCTCCTAGGATAGTTAGTGATCCAGTCCCTGAGGACATATCACTCTTTGATGTAATGATCTCAGAGTATAATAATACTTCTCGTTCTCCTTACTTCTTGTGTTCTTCCTTAACCCAAGATGACGAGCATTGCTTAGCTAACGATGGAAAAGACAAAGAAATTATTAAAGCAATGGAAACACTCGAAAAGAAAACACCAGTAATTGAAGAAACTGAAACAATTGACATCTCGAATGATTCAACTCATAAAAGAGAAGTTAAAATCGGACTAACATTGAATAAACAAGAAAGAACCGATTTAATTAACTTACTTAAAGAATTTATCGATGTATTTGCTTGGTCATATGAAAATATGCCAGGCATTAACAGAGAAATAGCTCAACACACTATACCACTAATCCCAGGAATGAAACCTGTAAAACAAAAATTGCGTCGAATGAAACCTGACGTAGCACTTAAAATAAAAGAAGAAGTTCAAAAACAAATAACTGCAGGTTTCATCAAGGTATCCAAATACCCCGAATGGGTTGCCAACGTCATCCCAGTTGCAAAGAAAGACGGAAGGGTAAGAATGTGTGTCGACTATCGAGATCTAAATAAGGCAAGTCCAAAGGACGACTTCCCTTTGCCACACATCGATATTCTGGTAGACAACACGGCAAATCACGCGCTCCTCTCATTCATGGATGGATACGCAGGGTACAATTAGATTCTCATGGAAGAAGAAGACATGGAGAAAATAACCTTTATCACACCATGGGGCACTTACTGCTACACGGCAATGCCATTTGGGTTGAAAAACGCGGGTGCTACTTACCAACGTGCAGCAACTGCCTTACTCCATGACATGATGCATAAAGAAGTCAAAGTATATGTCGACGACATGATTGTGAAATCAAAGGACCGTCCAGGCCATCAAGTAGCCTTAAGGAAATTTTTCGAAAGGCTAAGAAAATATAATATGAGGTTGAATCCATCAAAATGTGCTTTTGGAGTCACCTCGGGCAAGCTTTTGGGATACGTCATAAGCTCTAGAGGAATAGAGGTAGATCCAACCAAGATTAAAGCAATCATGTCAATGCCACCGCCCAAGACTGAGAAACAGATTCGAGGATTTATTGGCCGGTTGCAATACATAAGTAGGTTCATATCAAAACTGACAACGATATGTGAACCAATCTTCAATAAGCTCAAGAAGAATGTACCAGTAATATGGGATGACGAGTGTCAAAAAGCCTTTGACAAGATCAAAGCCTATCTCGCAAATCCTCCCGTATTAGCGCCAGCACTTCCCGGAATACCACTTAGGTTATATTTGACGGTTACCAAAGAGACAATGGGAGCCATGCTAGCACAAGAGGTAGAAGGCAAAGAGAACGCAATCTATTACCTAAGTAAAAAGATGCTCAAATACGAAACACGCTATACGCCGCTCGAGAAATTGTGCCTCGCCTTGGTGTGGGCCACAACAAAGTTGAGACATTACATGTTGGTACATACTGTTTTCGTAGTCTCCCGATTGGACCGACTCAAGTATCTGTTCGAGAAATCAACACTCAATGGACGTATTTCAAGATGGATAGTCAATCTAGCCCAGTTTGATGTACGGTTTATGCCATAAAAAGCTATTAAAGGATCCGTGGTGTCAGACTTTCTGGCAGACTTTCCAATAGAAGACTCGACAGCAATACACATATCTACCTAGAGAAGAAAACCAATTTGCTGATGCCTTGGCAAGATTAGCCTCAATGGTTAGGATTCCCACGGAAATCGAGCAAATGCCTCTAACTATCGAAAAAAGGCATAAACCAGCGTATATCCAGGCTATAGAAGACGACGACTTAGTCTAAGATGAAGAAGAAGAAGAACCATAGTACACAAACATACTCAACTATGTCACCAATGGAGAATACCCTCCTCATGCTGACAAAAGAACAAAGCGAGCACTGAGACTTTTGGCTTCTCAATATGTACTCATAGACAATGAGCTACATAAAAGGGTACCTAAAGGTCGAGCTCTCCTATGTGTAGGAAAGGTGGATGCACAAAGAATAATGAGAATAGTTCACGAAGGACTCTGTGGAACTCATGTAAATGGCAAAATGTTAGTCCAGAAAATAATGCGAGAAGGATATTATTGGACTACAATGAATAAGGATTGCCATCAATACGTAAAAAGATGCCTTAAGTGTCAAATTTACGCCAATTTACAACATGTCCCTCCATCTTTGCTCTACACCTACACATCGCCATGACCATTCTCTACATGGGGAATTGACATAATTGGCAAAATCACTCCCCCAAGGACAGGAGGCCATGAATTTATTCTAGTAGCAATTGATTACTTTACGAAGTGGGTCGAAGCGCAATCATACGCTAAACTCACTGCAAAACATGTAGCACTCTTTATCGAGAGAAATATTATTTGTCGATATGGAGTCCCACATGAAATGATAAGTGACAATGGAACTCACTTTCAAGCCGAATGTGAAGAATTGCTACAAAAATATGGCATCCAACATCATCATTCGTCCCCTTATAGACCTCAAGCAAACGGAGCAGTCGAGACAGCTAATAAGAATCTAAAGACTATCATCGAGAAAATGACATAAAATTATAAGGGTTAGCTTGACAAGCTCCACTTCGCATTGTGGGGTTATCGCACGTCAATCCTTACATCAACGGGAAATACGCCATTTTCCTTGGTATATGGAATGGATGCTGTACAACATGTCGAACTAGAAATACCATCTCTACGCATTGCGCTAGAGAGTAAACTCGATGAAGTTGAATGGACTAGGGCGAGATATGAAGAATTGATTCTACTCGACGAAAAACGACTAGAATCCCTACATCACACTCATTGTTATCAAACTCGTATGGCTAGACATTTTAATAAGAAGGTCAAGACAAGAAATATCAAAGTAGGGGATTTGGTATTAAAAACACTAAGGAAAAATGTTTTAGACCCAAGGGGTAAATTTAGACCTAATTGGTCTGGACCCTACATTGTCAAAACAATCCTGTCAGGAGGTGCAGCAAAACTAACTGATATGGATGGCAATGAATTCTCGAACATGACAAATCTTGACCAACTTAAAAAATACTACCCATAATTACTTGAGTAGGATACTCAAGAGAGCTACGTACGGCCTGATTCCTTAGGAAAGGATACGTAGGCAACCCTTTACGGGTGCGGCCACTTTATTTTTCGACATCTCCGCATTCCAGAATCAATTAAAAAATCAACAGAAAATTGGCAAATTATTGGCGTCGCAGAACAGATCCTGGCGCCAGCCAGAGGTCATCAGCGCCAGCCGATGGAATTGGCGCCTGGCGCCAGACCTCAATAGCTGGCGCCAAACCCCAATTACTGGCGCCAATTCGGAAATAAAATCTAGGCAAATTTCGGTGTTTTTCGGAAAATTTTCGACTTCCGTACTCGAAGAACTTCTGGAAAATTAATTTTTTTCGATTTTCATTGCTTTAATAAAATGAATTTAAAGTAACAATTTAATTGAAAGCTGAAATTTTGTTAATTAAATAAAATTACATTATTGATGGAATTTAAATAAGGCTGAAATATATTAACTTTAAATGAAAGCAACAATCCAAGGCTAATAAATCTAAAGCTAAGCAATGCTTTTAATCTTTCTTTTCCTTTTTAGCTCTTTTCCAATTCTTTTCTGCTTCCTCCTCTTCATCCATTACTTTAGCTAGTAGGCATCCTTTAGAGGACCTACATTCAATTTTGGGATAGATTGTCTCCCCTTCAGCTAGCACTCCATGTTTCTTTTCCACCCAAGCCTTTTTGTCTGTGGTGTTAGCTTTCCTTTTTCCTTTGTCTCTAGTAGTATTTTTCTTCCTAGGAATTGTTGGTGTTTTGAATTCAATTCTTGCACCTAAGCGTTCTTTGGCAGGTGTCACCCTATCACCTAGACGATTCTTCACATCGGTTCTACCCTGATCAATCGAAGATTTCTTCAGCAACCACTTCTTTACATCATTAGGTAAAGAAGGGGGAACCTTTTGGGTAATCACTTCCCATAAAGGTCTATCTAATTCTTAAGATATAGGATACTCATAGGGAGGACGAAGATCCCCGGAAGGAATGTTTTGAAGTAAGCCGTATTGTCTCTTTACCCTGCAGGGATAATAATATGTTACGCGAGACAAGCTTGGAAGACGACAGAAAGGTTGCTTGTTAACACCAACCATCCTTTCTATTTTCCACCATGGGATGATCCACTTGATTGCAAAATCACGTGATTCAAATACTTTTCTCCACCCATGGCGCCCAATCTTAGGGATGCGCTTCTTTCTTCTCACGAAGCAATTGGGAGTATATTTTTCGATGTCATCCGGAAGGCTAAATAATCCTAGCCTCTCCATTTGCCACATCTGTAAAAAATTGCAATGCAAATAAATATATTATTACAATACAAAAATATATTTTTTGATTTCTATAATTAAAAATGTTATTTTTCTACCTGTAATAAAATTGGAGAACCGCGAAAAGGCGTTTTTGGGTCCCTTTTCAATTCATCGAGACTAATCATGGTCTCTCCAACTATTAATGGCATAGGATTCCTCCCTGATTCAATTTGTTCTAGTACAGTGGTGATAATTGATTGACCCTCATTATTTTTACCACTACTAAGAAAAAATTGATTGAGCATGCAAAATAAAAACGCCCTTCTTCTATATATATGAAAGGATTCAGAAAGAGGTTTATCAAAATAATAGCGTGCGAATTCTTTCAAATTAACTATATTGCCATCTACTATTTTTGATAAATTCCCTTCCTTTAAATTAAAGAAGCGTTTGAAATCCTTATAGTAGTATGCATCTACTCTAGGGATTACTACCAGGTCTATTGCAGGGAAGCCTAAGATAGCACCAAATTCCTCTGGCAAAGGGCTAATCTCATCATACCCTATTCTGAAACAATGCGTATCAATATTCTAAAATTCTAAAGCGGTATGTATAAAGTCTAGGTCTAGATCTACCCCTTTTATGCCATAAATTCCCCCCAAGTGAAATAAATCTAATTCCTTTTTGTCTCTAGCATTAAGAGATCGACACCATTCATGAGTGCATTGGGTGAAGGTTTTAGTGGCTAAAGACATGATTATTATTTTTTCTAAAGAAGAGAATAAATTTTTTCGCTGGAATTATGAGAAGAATCGGCTGCGCAGGGGACTATTTATGCACAAATTGCGAAGAGTTTTAATCAGACCGAAACACGGAGTCAGCGTCAAACCCCCGAGATTGGCGCCAACCTCCAGATCTTGGCGCCACACGCTAAGTGTAGCGCTTGGCGCCACGCGCCATAGTGTGGCGCCAGCTGGCGCCAAGTCACCATGACAGCCACGCGTGCTCAGTTTGCGTTTTTGGTATTAAACTCGAGTCGGTTAATGACTTTATGGCTCCGTTTACTATTCCTAAACATCGTCTCTATCTTTTTTCTTAATTAATTAAATATAACAATTATTTTTAATTTATATTATTCTTTT
The DNA here is from genome assembly GCF_948465745.1 of Chenopodium album. Classification (NCBI taxonomy): domain Eukaryota; kingdom Viridiplantae; phylum Streptophyta; class Magnoliopsida; order Caryophyllales; family Amaranthaceae; genus Chenopodium; species Chenopodium album. The sequence goes on along the minus strand of NC_137841.1, from coordinate 21,027,422 downwards.
TTTTTTTGGACTTCATTTTAAATTCCAAAAAACCGGCAAATTTTTTTTCGTTTCTTTTCCTTTTTATTTTTTCTTTTTGGGGGAGAGAGTCAAATAATATCCTCCATCAATAATAAAAATGACGGAATTTTTGCGGAAAAATTGTTATCACACTTCTTTTGCACACACTAACATACACAATCAAATAAATTTACGATAACATAAAAATACAAAATGTGTCTAAATAACGAGTCAAAGGCAAAGTTCTATAAAAAGTCAAAATAAAATATATATACAGAAACAGACTACGGCGCCGGAGGACGTAGGCCCATCATGCCATAAAACTGCGCTGTACGAGGAGTCACCTCTCCACCAGCTCCAGCTTCAGCACCAGCTCCAGCTTCAGCACCAGCTCCAGTCTCCGTAGGAGGAGGAAGACTCAAGATAGGACCACTCCAGCCAGGATCAACCTGAGGCTGAGACCGCGGAGGCTACTGCGATGACGAGCCGACCTCGTACATCCCACCACCTCAGAAAACCGAGGTAGCCTCTCCTACTGGTGCAGCAGGAGCACCCTCAAAGGAAGATCCCGAGCCCTCAGCAACATCGGCTCGAGCAGCCTCAGAACGACCGCCTCTACCCCCTGACGAAGTATGACGACGTCTCGAGCTAGACCTCGCCGGATCTCTCCGCCCCTCAGGTCCCGTACGGGTGTGAGAAGCGATAGGCTGGCCCTGCAAAAGGAATTAGATCAGAAACAAGGTAAAATTGAAGCCATAACGCAGAAATAATGAGTGAAGAAAGGTTACCTCTCGGACAACGTCATCCCGACGACAGGTGGCCGCGTTCCACATCCGGACGAGCTGGCTCCGGAAGGCATCTATGCATCGTGCCATAGCCGAAACCACCTCGCGTGAAAACTGTTAGAAAAATAAGTCAGTGAAAATGCATGATAAAAACAAAAAAAATTCCGAATTAAAACTAGGCTTACACTAGTCTGGTGGCGAGGAATCGACCGCTCTACGAAGCGCTCGCCCTCGGGAGCCGGAGAAATCATCTCCTCGATCGGCCCGTATATTCCCTGGTAGTGAATGGACATACGGGGCGACACAAACTCAGCAGGACCATCCTGATAAAACAAAAAAAATCAGTAAAGTATTACTTGGAGGCTACTTGGCGAAAAATAAAAAAAGCTAAGAATCTTACCCTCACATCCTCAGCCGGTACAGGGGCTGGAGCTAATAAAGGTAGTAGCTCCTCAGCGTAACACCGCTCTAGGATCACATGGGACCGCCAAAGGGTACCAGCTCCCTCGGCCATGCTCGACAACCGTCCCTCGTCGAACATGTGACGTGGCGGAGGTGCAGGAACGACGAAGACATCAGAAGAGTGTTGTCTAGCGACTCTTTCTCCTAAGTACACGACCGCTCCATAGGTCCCCAGAAAATAGCGACGCTCAGCAGAGTATTGTGCGGCTAATCCAAGGACTGTCCAACCGCCCCACGATCGGTATACCACCTCAGGTCCCTATAAAAAGCACCAATCAGGCAAGAATATATCTAAGACACCGCGGAAGAGCAAGATAAACACTAAAAGTCATACCGAGATGATCCAGCTCCGGACACGTGCAGTAAACATGTCCACGTGGTGGCCGCCCCAAGAGGCGCTCCTCGGAAATCCCCTCGGCGATGGTCTCGCCGGCGCAACAGAAGGAAAGTGCTCGTAGAACCAGATCTCTAAAGAGTTAGAAGTGTGAATAAATGCTAACTAATATGTAGGGCTAAACTTTATAGGGAATAATGTTTACCTCTACGACCTTCCGAAAAGCAGACAAAGCAACGTTCGTCCTAAAGGACCGATGACGACACGAGTCCCTCAGCGCACGAACGAAATCAGCATAAGCCAAGCTAGCCCAGTCATAAGTCCCGATCCGCTGGAGATCACGGATAGCAGGGAGGTAGTAAAGCAATGCCCTACTACCCTTGTCAGGGGAGAATGTCCCTGACAACAACATCAGCACAAAGATGCGCACCCGCTGCTTTCGGGTGGTCGCATCGTCATCAAGAGCCGCTGCCAGCGTCGAGCGGCGAATCCCTCTAGCACTGAACTAAGTCGTCTCGACCTCAGCTCGGGCCCGAATAGCAATCGGCCCCAACAACTCCTCGACCTCTGAAGAAAAGACGTCGATCCCACCGTCGAACGGCAGTGGCACAGAAGTGAACTCCAGTCCTGTGATGAGACTGAAGTCTGTAGGGGTGACCATCATCTCGCCCCAGGGAAAATGGAAGGTGTTGGTGGTGTCCCAGAAGAACTCCACCAAAGCGCGCACTACGTGATGACCCCCGCTGGACGCGACCATAGCCTCGGAGGTCTCAAACAGAGTAACTAGCCCGCAAGACTCCCATAGGAGTCTCGTCTCAAGGTCCTTGGCGATGTGCATCCTGTACAAGTCGCCTAGACCTTCACAGCCAGAGTCGTGATGCCGTGTCCTCCCGGGCTCGGTTCCCCGTCTCACCCTCTCAGAAATGTGGTGGACAGGGGCAAAGAACAGAGTTTGCTCGTCCCACTCCGGAAGCCGACCAAGCAAAGTGGACGGCATGGCGTCGTCCTCCACGGGCTCATGCTCTCGTCTAGTGTTTCGGGACCGTGAACTCGAGCCTCGTTGTCTAGCCATGCTACATTTTGCAGAATCATCATAAATTAAGGTTCTATAGTATCTGAGGTTCGCCTAGCCACATGATACTATGTTCGCAAAAAACAGAGTAAATTCAAATTGAGCATGACAGCATTTTTTCAAGCAATCGAACAATTTTTTGCAACGCTATAGTGATTATTGTGACAAATTGAACAAGAATTGCTAGCAAAAATGTCAAGAACAAGCCGCATTGTTCTTCACGACCTTAAGAGGTCCAACAATGGCAGATTGCTCATTTCTTCACCAAATTGAGTCAAACAAGTCTCAAATTACTCCCAAGGCAATATATAAACATAAACAAGCAATTTCATGGCATAAAACTTGACAAACAAAGCAAATTGAGCCTCATAGAATTCGAATTTTCATGAAATTCGTGAATATTCATTCATAAAAACCGATGTGAGTTTGAGGAAAACTTACATAGATCGGGAAAATAGATGAGAAGAGCTTTGATTTGCAACAAATTTGAGCGAATTCGGTTGAGAAACGAGCAAGCAATGAGCAATTGAAGTTTCGGACTTCTTTCGAGCAATTTCGCGACGAACAAAGCAGCAAATGAAGAAGAAACGGGTATTTAAAGAAAATCCCGTGCTGGCGCCAGTCCCTAAGCATTGGCGTCACAGTCTGGGCTTGGCGCCTGACGCCAACATCAGCGTCTGGCGCTAACACCAAATAGCTGGCACTGATGGTTTTTCAGCGACGCCAAAGCATCCAGCCACCTGATGAGGTTGTGCTAGCCTTCTGCAACATATTTTTGGGTTCCTTGGTACGCCAGAAAGCCCCTCTAAGCGATTTGACATGAATAGTAATCGGCTTGATTACATAAAGTGATCGACCTGATAAGAGATCGTCTCACTTAGCTTAAAGCACCTAAGCGTTGGCTCATTAGCAAAAGGCACCGACATATAGGTTCATTAGCAAAAGGGCACCGACATACAGGTTCAAAGAAAAAGAGCTCCGAAGTACGGGCATAGCAGAAGCAAAGTTCAAGCGAACCTTTTTAAAAAGATTGACAAGCATGGATCTTCGGTAATTTCCTTTGGAAAATTATCACATCGAATGAGGATGACTTCAAGAGAAGACATCTTCGACATCATTCCCTAGCTTGCGGAGAGTTGTCACAAACAACTGGAGATTGTTTCAAGAGAAATAATCTTCGATGATATTCCCTTGGACGCGGAATATTATCAATGCGGATGGAGATTGTTTCAAGAGAACCAATCTTCGATAGTATTCCCTAAGGTGTGGAATATTATCATTGCGGAGGAGGATCGTTTTTAAGCGAAGCAATCTTCTAATTTGGAAGCAGTTACAGGCGTAGCGGTTTTCAAGCGGGATGGCATTCTCTAGCTTGCAGGAGGTCATCAAAACAAATCGGTTACTTTCGAAGACGTGTGCTCGACGGTGCAAGATACGCGTTTCTTAACTCTTTTATCTGTTTAACTAACGCTAGTTTTGCAGGTATCGACATTATAAGATTGATTTAGGATTGCAGAACGTTCCGAATCATTCTCCGTCCCTATCAGTACTTTGACTTTTGTTTTCGAAACTTGCGTTTCTCCAAACTCAGTCAAAGTGGGGGCTTCTGTAGACACCCATTTGTGTCTCCCCAAAACCAAACCCAGTGATGAGTACCTTTCACGTCGAATCATAATCGAATGAAACGAAAGTGTGGAAAGGTCTAGTGTTGCGGATAGTTTTAATTCTTTTCTCTTCTCTCTGTTTTTGAAAAATTATTTAAAGAAAACAGCCAATCCAGTTTGGTTGGTCCATGATATGGGTCCAATAGTAGTGTAGTTGGATGGGGCTTGCAAAGACCTTTCCAACGATATATTATAAGCCCAATTCCGATGAATATTGAGGAAGTTATGGCCAATTTACTAAACTGGGCCCGGTTTGAGCTTTATATGCGGCCCAATGATACAGGGGAGGGCCTAATATGATTTATCGTTCCTAATGCAATTAGGAATGGTTTTAGTCTTCTAGATTCTTCTAGAAGGTTCTTTTCATTCCTAATTCAATTAGCATTGATAAGTTGACTTTGTTGACTTTTCAGAGTTTTAATTAAGATCAAATAGCATTTTCGAAGAAATTATATTATTGTATCCTCCAGTACGGTAAACTTATCAGATTTTCGAAAACGCGTTAAAATCAAGACTGGCGTCCAACCACAAGCCTTGGCGCCTGGAACCAGGCTTGGCGCCAGACGCTAGCCATTAGTGCCTGGCGCTAGCCATGGGTGCCTGGCGCCAGCTAGCCAGGGTTGGCGCTAGCTCTGTTTCCTGAGCGTCAGACTCTGTTTTGGTAAATTATCTTTTTTTGGCTGATTTTCTCTATAAATATCGTATTAAAAACTCCGTTTTCATTCATCATCTACATCAATCAATTCTTATTTCAATTCACCAATTCTCATCAAGTTTTCTTGATTATTCTCTCTCTCTCTATCTCTTTCTTACCTTGATTTCATACAAAATTCCGCATTCACAAGATCTAGACACACCTAGCCATATTCGAAGTTGCCTTCGCTATTTCTGAGGGTTTGGTCCCAAATCTCTATTTCAATTATTTAATTTAATTGTTTGTTTATTATTTTCCTTGAAGTTACTAACGTGTGTATTTTGTTATTAGAAAGAGGTACGAGGCATCAAAGTAAGTGCTTTAATGATTTATTGATATTATGATGTAGAAATCATGTTTATATTGTTATTATGATATTCCTAGTATCATGTTTAGGGAAAAAGTTATAATATCAAATATGCTTATTATGATTCCTACGATGCTTCCTATGTTCTTCCTAATATTTATGATTGTTAGTATCATGTTAGGGTTAAAGATTTGATTTTTATTGCTTAGTGACATGCTAGGGTTTGTTATTAATCTTGTTAGTATCATGCCTAGGATCTTGTTATTATTATTATGCTTTAATATTAACATGAACATGATAATTATTATAATTGTTATAATTTATGATGATTATGATTATTATTATTATTATTATTATTATTATTATTATTATTATTATTATTATTATTATTATTATTATTATTATTATTATTATTATTATTATTATTATTATTATTATTATTATTATTATTATTATTATTATTATTATTATTATTATTATTATTATTATTATTATTATTATTATTATTATTATTATTATTATTATTATTATTGTTGTTGTTGTTATTATCATTTTGATGATGATTATTATGTTGCTTGACATTTATTGTTATTGCTTGATCACGCCTTTTATGCATGCTTAAAGGGAATTTGGTACTTGTGATCACGCTTAATAAGATAATTAATAATCTTGTTTAGGGTTAATTGTGATTATAATTCAAGTGATCGCCAATAATAGATTTATTTGTGCATTAATATTCAACCAACATAGATTAAACAGGTTTAGGGTTAACCTATTGATTGCATGTTAATCAGAAAGCGCACATGAATACGAGCAGAATAAAGTAGAGGCCTATTATTAGGGCAGGTTCAATCTCTTTTAGGTTGGATTTGTACAATCATCCCCGAACCCTTATTTGGTTCATGACCTTATGGAGTTGACGATCTCTTGGATCGTTAAGGGGTGTAACCTTCACCTCGTGAACGGTTTACAAGTTCCTTAAAAACTTGTTGGCGACTCTTTTGCTCTATCTTCTTCCCTTTTGGACGCCATCGTACTTTAGTGTATGATCACAGTGGGGTTCAAGCTAGTGGGATTTTAAAGCTTAAAATTATTCACTACAGCAGATATCGGCGTTGCAAGAGTGGTTTAGGATCGCAGAACGTTCTGAATCATTCTCCGTCCCTATCGATACTTTGACTTTTGTTTTCGAAACTTTCGTTTCTCCAAACTCAGTCAAAGTGGGGGCTTCTGTAGACACCCATTTGTGTATCCCCAAAACCAAACCCAGTGATGAGTACCTTTCACGTCGAATCATAATCGAATGAGTGAAAGTGTGGAAAGTCTAGTGTTGCGGATAATTTTAATTTTTTTCTCTTCTCTCTGTTTTTGAAAACTTATTTTAAGAAAACACCCAATCCAGTTTGGTTGGTCCATTATATGGGTCCAATAGTAGTGTAGTTGGATGGGGCTTCCAAAGACCTTTCCAACGATATATTATAAGCCCAATTCCGATGAATATTGAGGAAGTTATGGCCAATTTACTAAACTGGGCCCGGTTTGAGCTTTATGTGCGGCCCAATGATCTAGAGGAGGGCCTAATATGATTTATCATTCCTAATGCAATTAGGATTGGTTTTAGTCTTCTAGAATCTTCTAGAAGGTTCTTTTCATTCCTAATTCAATTAGCATTGATAAATTGACTTTTTGTTGACTTTTCAGAGTTTTAATCAAAATCAAATAGCATTTTCGAGGAAATTATATGATTTTATCCTCCAATACGGCAAACTTATCTTATTTTTGAAAACGCGTTGAAAATAGGCTTGGTGCTGACCCCAGGCTTTAGCGCCTGGAACCAGGCCTGACGCCTAGCGCTAGCCATTGGCGCCTGGCGCTAGTGTTGGTGCCTGGCGCCAGTTAGCCAGGGTTTGCGCCAGCTTTGTTTTTTGTGCGTCAGACTCTATTTTGTTTATTTTATCTTTTTGGCTGATTTTCTCTATAAATAACGTATTAAAAACTCCGTTTTCATTCACCAATTCTCACGAATATTCACCTACAATCAGTTTTCATTCGCAATTATTAATTCTCTAATTCTCTCTTTAATCATTCACCAACTCTCATCAAGATTTTCTTGATTATTCTCTCTCTCTCTCTCTTTTTCTAAACTAGCCTTTTCTCAAATACAAAATTCCGCATTCGCAAGACTTAGATACACCTAGCCCTATTCGAAGTTGCCTTCGCTCTAGACGTGAAAGGTTTAATTTATGAGGGTTTGGTCCCAAATCTCTCTTTCAATTATTTAATTTAATTGTTTGTTTATTATTTTCCTTGAAGTTACTAACGTGTGTATTTTGTTATTAGAAAGAGGTACGAGGCATCAAAGTAAGTGCTTTAATGGTTTTAATTGATATTATGATGTAGAAATCATGTTTAATTGTTATTATGATATTCCTAGTATCATGTCTAGGGTAATTTAAATATTAAATATGATTGTTGCGATGCTTCTTATGTTCTTCCTAATACTTATGATTGTTAGTATCATGTTAGGGTTAAAGATTTGATTTTTATTGCTTAGTGACATGCTAGGGTTTGTTTTTAATCTTGTTAGTATCATGCCTAGGATCTTGCTATTATTATGCTTTAATATTAACATGAACATGACTATGATTATAATTTATGATGATTATGAATATTATTATTATTATTTTTATGATTCATTATTATTATTATTGTGTTGCTTGATATTTATTGCTTGATCACGCCTTTTATGCATGTTTAAAGAGAATTTGTACTTGTAATCACGCTTAATAAGATAATTAATAATCTTGTTTAGGGTTAAATGTGATTATAATTTCAAGTGATCGCCAATAATAGTTTATTTGTGCATTATATTCAACCAACATAGATTAAACAGGTTTAGGGTTAATCCTATTGATTGCATGTTAGTCAGAAAGCGCACATGAATACGATGAGAATAAAGTAGAGGCCTATTATTAGGGCAGGTTCAATCTCTTTTAGGTTGGATTTGTACCTTCATCCCCGAACCCTTATTTGGTTCTAGACCTTATGGAGTTGACGATCTCTTGGATCGTTAAGGGGTGTAACCTTCACCTCGTGAACGGTTTACAAGTTCCTTAAAAACTTGTTGGCGACTCTTGATATGTCTATTTTATATAGTATTTTACCCCCGTCCCTCGGTCATAATTAGTAGTGTTTTTGGCCTTTTGGGGCCACTTTTATTACTAATATGTGTTTTCTAGTGTTTTCGTAGTTTTGGTTAAGTTTTGCAGGGAATTACACTTTTGGAGTATTTTCCCGGGATCTTTATGAAGCGACTACGAGCATTGGAGGAACACGACCACTTTTGGAGCCCAAGGCTGGCTAGAGCCATCGAGCCGGTGATAAAGGGCTCGGTTATTTGGATCACGAGGCAATTGGACCATGTATTCGAGACCCGGGAGGAAATATGGATTGGGCCGAGAAATCTAGCCCAATCGAAGTCCAAGCCTCGAAGATGAAGACCTGGGTCCGATCGGGCAAGCATACGCCCGATCGGGCGGTTGCGCGCATGAAGGCTATCAAGAAAGGCGCGCCCGATCGGGTGAGCGTGAGCTCGATCGGGCGCGGCACTTTAGACTGGGCATAGGAAAAAAAGGCGGGCCCGATCGGGCGCCCCTTCGCCCGATCGGGCGCGTGTTTTTCCTAGTGTCTGATTTAGTTTAGTTAATTCTTGTTTTAGGGGAAGTATATATAAGTTTTGTACGGATTATTTACGGACCTTCCCTCTTTAGACTTTCTCTCTCTACTTAGTATTTTTCTCTCTCTTAAATTCTCTCTAACTCTTGTTCTTAATTCCTTGATTAATTCCAGATTTAGTTTGGTACAATTTCTTCCCTTTTTAATTTCAGCTATCTTAATTATTTTCTTGTTTATGTTTTTAATTGTTTATTTGATTGGATTAGTTATGATGATTAGTGAGTAGTTTAATTCTAGGGTTTAAGGGGATCCATAATTAATATGAAGGGATAGCTTGTTATTGTTGATTGTTGATATTGCATGATAATTTCCTATTGAATTGTTTTAACTCTTTGCAATTAGAATATGAATCGAGCAGATGTAATTTGGTTGTGAATGTTTAGCAATATTGAATTGATGAATCGAGCAGATGTTGATTTAATATTAAAGGCTATTTTTAATAGGAACTTAGGTCTAATAAATTGCGAGAGCCTGTTAGATCTATGTTGGTTAATAAATTGCGAGAGCCTGTTAATCATATTATCTATGCTTTGTTAATTATTAATTACTTCATTCTATCCCGGAATATTAATTATTGGTGAACCTGTGATCCTAGGTTTCCTTATTATTGATTCTTTTCTCCCTAAACTCATTCTTCGTAATATAGAATTCACATTCAAAATATTGATTACTTGGATAATTTAGATTATATTAATTAATTAGAATTAAAAAGACCTGTTTCCCTGTGGAGTTCGACCCTACTTCCCTATCTACCTTAGTTAGTGATTTAGGTAATTACTTTTGATTTGGGATACGACTTTACCCTGTCAAAATTTGGCGCCGTTGCCGGGGAAACGGTTTTATTTTTATTTTCTGATTATATTTTTGTAGTCTAGATTATCTCCCCCCTCTTGCCTCAGAGAACATTAGTTCTTTGAGGCAAGTCTCATATTTGTCTTTAGTTCTTTGTTTATGCCCAGGTGTTCTAGATCAGGTGACATCCCTTTTGATCCTGAGATCGAGCGTTCTTTTCATAGGCAAAGGAGACTCTACAGACAAATTCTGGCGGGTTCTGAGGAGGACAACGATCGAAGAGATCCTCCCACTGATTCTAGTGATACAGATATTCCTTCAGATTTGGAATCAGAGATGACGGCCCAGAAGAAACTCAGTGATTATTCGCAACCGAAGCTCACAGATTTCCCGCACCTTACTCCTACTCCGGCTCTAGATGGAGTTCAATTTGAGATCAAGCCCCAATTTATCACTATGATAGAGAGGAAGCAGTTCAGCGGAGCTAAGGGTGAAGATCCTAATCTTCACATCGCAGATTTCTGCCAATATTGTAACACCATTAGACAAGCCGGGGTTACGCAGGACCAAATCAGGGAGATTCTTTTTCCCTTTTCTTTATGTGGCAAAGCAAAATTATGGTTTAATGGTTTGAATAGAACTGCACTTGGTATTACTGACTGGGAAACTCTTGCTTTGAACTTTTATAATAAATATTATCCTTCAGAGAGAACAGCGGTGCTAAGAAGTGCTATTCAGAACTTCGCTCAAGAGGCCGACGAAACACTATATGAGGCTTGGGAGAGGTTCAAGGATCTACAGAGAGAGTGCCCCCACCACAATCTAGCACAATGGCAATTGATCCAAGCATTCTATAATGGACTTGGAAATTCTTCCAGATCAGTACTAGATTCGGCAGCTAGTGGGAGGTTTATGAATTTAAATGTGGATGATGCAGGACAGGTTATCGAGGACATGGCAATACACAATTCCCAATATGGGAATCCGAGGGGGTTTGCAAATAAGGGGAAACATAATGTCGATTCTGTATCCTTTTTGCAAGCTCAATTAACTTCTATTTGTCAAAAATTAGATAATCTTACTACTACTCCTAACTCTGTAGCTAATGTTTCTGCTGTTGCTAACCATGAAGCCTTTTGTGAAAATTGTGGAATTGTAGGTCATTGGGAGCAAGATTGTAGGAGCTCTATGGAACAGGTTAATGCCTTTCAAACCTATAGGCAAAATAACCCTTATTCCAATTCCTACAATGCCGGTTATAAAAATCATCCTTACCTTTCATACCGGAGTACCAATGTACAAAACCCTCCACCTCCACAACAACCACAACAGCAACCCCCACCACAGCAAAAATATTATCATCCTAATGCCGGCCAGAAAAGCCAAGTATCACCCTCATCATCTTCCGACCCTGCCATGACAGAAATTAGAGCGATGCTAGCTAATATGCAAAAGCACATGGAGAGTAGGGATGCGCAAATAGATTCCATCTTAGCCCACAATAAAATCATGGACAATCAAATTGCACAACTTTCATCTACCCTACAATCCCGTCAGCAGGGAGCTCTACCGTCACAGCCTATCCATCCTACAGATCATGCTAATGCAATCACTCTAAGGAGCGGTTCCCATTATGATGGACCTCCTATGCCACAGGAAGATGGACCAGTTTCTAATCTAGATTCCTCTACATCAAACGGTAATTCTGCTAGCCCTGCAGGGCTACAAAAAGACACTAACCCTACCAATGTTTCTGTGCAGGGTAAATTGCAGGATAAGGGAGGAGTTGTGCAGAGCCCAGTTATCAAGCTTCCATTCCCTAATAGACAACTGAAGAGTAAGCTTGATAAACAATTCGGTAAGTTTTTAGAGGTCGTGAAAAACCTGCAGGTAACAGTCCCTTTCACTGATTTAATCACTCAAGTACCTGCTTATGCTAAATTCATGAAAGACATTCTGACTAGAAAAAGGGCCTTTAATGAAGTAGAAACTGTAGCTTTCACAGAGGAGTGTAGCGCTTATTTGAAAAATAAATCACCTCCTAAATTAAAGGATCCCGGTAGTTTTTCTATCCCTTGTCACATTGGGAATGTTTTTATTGATAAGGCTTTATGTGATCTGGGTGCTAGTGTCAGTGTCATGCCATCATCTATATGTGCTAAATTAAATATGGGGGAATTGAAAATTACTAATATAACTTTACAAATGGCAGATCGTTCGGTAAAATATCCCTTGGGAATTTTAGAGGACGTACCTGTCAGAGTTGGTAAATTTTTCATTCCAGTTGATTTTGTTGTTTTAGATATGGCAGAGGACACACAAATACCCATTATATTAGGTAGGCCTTTCCTCCACACTGCAGGAGCTATTATTGATGTGAAAAATGGTAAACTGACCCTTTCTGTAGGCGACGATAATGTTACCTTTAATTTAGGGAAGGTTTTGAAAGGGCCTATGTTGGAGGAAAATTGTTGTTATATTGATACAATTGATATAATGGACAATATTTGTGTTGATAGCTTGCCACAGGTTCTTGCTAAGGATCCCTTGGAGGAAGTTCTCTGCGGGAATTTATCCAGCGATAATGCAAGCATTTGGGGTAATGAGGTACAAATTATTGAAAAAGCTCTTTCCTTAGAAGAGTTAAGCCCCAAGGAGACAATGAAGGTAGTAAATTTAGTTCAGGAATCAAAACCTGCAGAGGTCAAGAAACCTGAGCTAAAACCTCTCCCTTCTCATTTAAAATATGTTTTTCTAGATGAGCAGGAACTACACCCCGTGATCATCAGTACTGCACTCACTGACCTACAATCTTCCCAACTTCTAGGGGTTCTCAAAACCCATAAGAAGGCTATAGGGTACAGTATTGATGATCTTAAGGGTATTAGCCCTGATTTTTGTATGCACAGGATTCATCTTGAGGAAAATTATAAGCCCTGCATTCAACCCCAACGAAGATTAAATCCAAACATGCAGGAAGTAGTCAAGAAAGAGGTGATGAAATTACTCGATGCAGGTATCATCTATCTTATTTCTAACTCCAAGTGGGTAAGTCCTGTGCAGGTAGTACCGAAGAAGGGTGGGATGACTGTGATAACCAATGATAAAAATGAATTAATACCCACCAGAACTGTGACAGGGTGGCGTATGTGCATAGACTATCGTAGACTTAATATCGCCACTAAAAAGGATCATTTCCCTCTCCCCTTTATTGATCAAATGCTTGAGAGGTTAGCTAATCACAAATTCTTTTGCTATTTAGACGGGTATTCGGGATTTTTCCAAATTCCGATTCACCCTGAAGATCAGGAAAAGACCACCTTTACATGCCCTTATGGCACTTTTGCATATCGTAGAATGCCCTTTGGTTTATGTAATGCACCTGCTACCTTTCAGCGTTGCATGATGAGCATTTTTTCTGATTTCATAGAGTCTATTATGGAGGTCTTTATGGATGATTTTAGCGTATATGGTTCTTCTTTTGATTCATGTTTAATTAATCTCGCTAAAATTCTGAAAAGATGTGAGGAGTGCAACTTAGTGCTTAATTGGGAGAAATGTCACTTTATGGTGACAGAGGGAGTAGTCCTTGGTCATATTATATCTGATAAGGGCATACAGGTAGATAAAGCTAAAATATCAGTGATTGAGCAATTACCTCCCCCAGTTAATGTCAAGGGAGTTAGAAGCTTCTTGGGTCATGCGGGGTTTTATCGCCGCTTTATCAAAGATTTTTCTAAAATTGCTAAACCACTGACACAGCTTTTGCTCAAGGATGCCCCATTTATTTTTACTGACGAATGTCTTGAGGCTTTCCACAGGATTAAGCAGGCTTTGATATCGGCACCCATCATATGTGCTCCTGATTGGAACCTCCCTTTCGAGATCATGTGTGATGCAAGTGACTTTGCACTAGGAGCCGTGCTCGGACAGAGGAAGGATAAGGTTTTGCATGCTATTTATTATGCTAGCAAAACCTTAGATGAAGCCCAAGTCAACTATGCCACCACTGAAAAGGAGTTTCTTGCTGTTATATATGCTTTAGAGAAATTTAGATCATATCTAGTTGGTTCTAAAGTTATTGTTTTTACTGATCATGCAGCATTAAAATATTTGATAGCCAAGGCGGAATCAAAGCCAAGGCTACTCCGTTGGGTTCTCTTGCTCCAAGATTTCAACATTGAAATAAAAGATAAAAAAGGAGCAGAGAACGTAGTGGCAGACCACTTGTCACGTATCAGGTATGATGAGGGTAAGGATTCTTTACCTATAGATGATTCTTTCCCTGACGATAACCTGTATGCAGTTGTAGAGCATCACCCTTGGTACGCCGATTTTGCTAATTATATAGTGGGTGGTACTCTACCTCCGGACTTGTCCTACCAACAGAAGAAGAAATTCCTCTATGATGTTAAACATTATTTTTGGGATGACCCTTTTTTGTTTCGTGAGTGTGCAGATGGATTATTTCGCAGGTGTGTTCCCGAATGGGAGGTTCACGGCGTCCTTACCAGTTGTCATACTTCACCCTATGGTGGACATCATGGCCCCACTAAAACGGTGGCCAAGATTAATGAGTCAGGCTTCTTTTGGCCTACTATGTTTAAAGACGCTAACACTTTTGTGCAGGCTTGTGATTCTTGCCAGAGGACTGGCAACATTTCGCGGAGGCATGAGATGCCCCAAACTGGCATCCTAGAAGTTGAAATATTCGATGTTTGGGGTATCGATTATATGGGGCCGTTCCCATCTTCCAATGGGAATTGTTACATACTTGTAGCCGTCGATTATGTGTCCAAGTGGGTTGAAGCCATAGCTTCACCAACGAATGATTCCAAGGTAGTCATTAAGCTCTTCAAGAAGATCATATTTCCCAGGTTTGGTGTTCCACGAGCTATTATTAGTGATGGGGGTACCCACTTCCATGAAAGACAATTGGATAACCTCCTCAAGAAGTATGGCGTACATCACAGAACAGGGCTTAGTTACCACCCTCAAACTAGTGGTCAAGTTGAGGTCTCTAATAGGGAAATCAAGGCGATTCTAGAAAAGGTAGTAGCCAAGTCAAGAAAAGATTGGAGCATGAAGCTTGATGACACACTTTGGGCATACCGGACCGCATTTAAAACACCGATCGGTACTTCACCTTATAGATTGGTTTATGGTAAGGCTTGTCATCTTCCCGTCGAATTGGAGTACAAAGCTTTTTGGGCGATCAAAGAGCTTAATATGGATTCTAAGGCCGCGGGTAAGAAGAGACTCCTTCAACTCAACGAGTTGGAGGAGTTTAGATTGTCGGCATATGATAGTGCGCGGATCTACAAGGAGAAGACCAAGAAGTGGCATGACAAGAGGATCCTACCAAGAGAGTTTGCACCGGGCGATAAGGTTCTTCTCTTTAATTCTAGATTGAAGATTTTCCCAGGAAAGTTGAAGTCTAGGTGGTCCGGTCCCTTCACTGTCACAATGGTAAACAAATTTGGTTCGGTAGAGTTGGTGAATGACAAAGGTGAAGAATTCAAGGTGAATGGCCAAAGGTTGAAAGTGTATCATGAAGGTGCTACCATCAGAGATGTGGAGGAGACTCTCCTAACTCCACTCTCAACATGAGTTCCAAGGTGGTGAGAAGGTCGTGCGGGACCTAGATAAACCAGCGCTTTGCGGGAGGCAACCCGTATTTAATGCTTTATTTTTTTTATTTTTTTTTTTATTTTATTTATTTATTTATTTTTTTAGAGAGGCGAGGAGAGTGATATTTCACCGGTTTTAAGTGTTTTTGTACAGGTATAAATTTCACAGCGTATAAAGACTTAGAGAAATTTTGAAGAAGAAACAGAATCGGAGGAAACAGGCACTCTCGGGCCCGATCAGGCGACCATCGCCCGATCGGGCGCGCAAGTGAGCCAGAATTCAGGGCCAATTTCGCCCGATCGGGCGAAATTGCCCGATCGGGCGCGTAAGTGAGCTAAGAATCGAAGCAAATTTCGCCCGATCGGGCGACACAGCCCGATCGGGCGCGCAAGCTAAGTGGATTCCAGGGTTATTTTCGCCCGATCGAGCGAAGCTTGCCCGATCGGGCAAAATTTTTGAAAATCGAGTAAAAGAAAAAGAAATGCCGGGCTAAGCTCGCCCGATCGGGCGAGAAAAAAGGGCGAAAAATCGTTCGCGTTCTCGCCCGATCGGGCGGAGATCGCCCGATCGGGCGCGCAACTTGAATTTTGGAGAACCACACCTACGCCCGATCGGGCGAGGCTCGCCCGATCGGGCGCGCCATCAGGACGACCCCCCTTTATTTTCTTTTCTCTTCTTTCTTCCCTCATTTCCTCCTTATTTCTTCTTCTTCATTCACTTTCTCTCTCTAAAACCTCCATTTCCAAACCTTAAACTTTCACTTCAATCTAAGATCCCCTCCAATTCCTCCATCCAAAATCAAAAATTTTTACATATTTCATCTCCCTTCACCTTCCTCTACATTCTATACTAATTTTCCCCAATTTTCCCTCCATTTTTTCTCAAACCCTAAGAGAGAGAAATCTCAAATTTTCTACTATTTTCAACGACAATGGCCTCCAAGCGTTCAAGAAATCAAAGGGGTGAGAGCTCTAGTGCGGCACAACCAGCAATCAACCCGGACCTTCAAATTCCGGGATGGGAGGAAGTTGTAATCGTTTCAGAGGAGCAACGGGTTCGGATGATCAACCTCATCGATCGTCAGGTAATTTCTACCCGTTTCATACATCATCCTACTTTAGCTAGGCTAGGTCTTGACAAATATGTGGAAAAATTGTTTAAGGGCATAGGCATGAGTGGTTTTTTTCAAATGTGTCACGATACTTATGATTATTTAACATTGGAATTTATATCAAGTTTTAATGTTATCAAAATGAATGCACTTATCACTCACGTCCAATTTCGATTGTTGAACAATAATGTGAGATTAACTTTAAAGGATTTTGGTAAACTGTTTGACTTGAAATCGGACAAGCCTATTGAACCTTCTCAAGACCACACCGCCATGGTCTATAAGAGGTTAACAGGGGAGGATTTGGTAAACCCCCAACATGCCAAAGGGACGTGGATTCAACACCCCGTCCCCAAACTTTGGCAAAGATTTGCCGGCCTCACTATTTTTGGGAGGCATGAACCGGCAAATGTTCGGAGGGATGAATTGGAATTGTTGGCTTCCTATATAATCCCTAATGCTGAAAAATTAAATTTACCCCATAGGATAGCCATCCATTTTCAAAGGGCGGCCAATGCGGCCGAAGCTAGTAGGTCTAGAGCGCCTATTTACTTTGGAGGGTTAGTGACCCATATAGCTAGGAAGCATTTAGGTTGGAACCCCGATGGCCATAGAAAAGTTGTGGGATCGAACCTAATGGACCTACCTTATTTTGGGAGTTTGAATTGGGTACAACCGGTGGGGAATGATACTTGGTGGATTTTCCACCGACAATCGGGTAGGAGAGACCAAGCGTTTACCTTACCCAACCCCGCCTTGACCAAATTTGAGAGGGGGAAGCCCTCTTATACCTTCGAGTTAGATGGTCAAGGTGCGGTTCAACCACCTCACCCCTCACCACAACCTCACCAATCCCCCATTCACCTCACTACACACCACCCCCACCTTTCACCTACGGCATGCCTACAATGCCAACTTCCTCGGTCGATTACAATTTCGACCCAAATGCCCCATATGACTTTTCGGCTTTTAGGAGCCAACTAGACCGTATTGAGACGGGGCAAGGAAGGGTAGAGGGCATGATGCAAAACCTAGACTCTAGGTTAAGCACCCTAGATGGGAGGGTTGGTCTTATTGAGAGGAACTTAGGGAGGGGCCTTTACCCCATGTATGATGATTATGCCCGTCGGGGGGCTATTCCTCCCGATTCCCTTACTCCCGATTGGTTCCAATACCCCCAAGGAGGGTATTCTAACCCCGGTGCTTATGGTACTTATGTGGACTACTCTTCGGTCCACGGATATGGGGGTATGGGTGGGAATGTAGACCCTAACTACTATGCCGGTGGTTCGGGGTATGGTGGTGGTGGCTCTAGCCATGGTGGGGCCGGCTCTAGCCACGGTGGAGGGTACTCTAGGATGGATGAGGATGAGGAGTAGGCTACTCTCCCAAGTCAATGAGGGCATTGCTTGATTTGGCTTGGGGGGAGTGTTCTTTATCTCCCTTCGAAATTCTCTTCCTTCTCTCCCTTTGTCTGCTTTCTAGTATAGTTTTTTTTTTTTGCTTTCTTATTTATGAAAAATACAAAAAAAAAAAAAAAATTGGAAAAATAAAAATCAAAAATACGTCCCAATGAATTATAAATCATGCTTCCCTGTGCCCCATACTTGAGAAAATTATTTTGATTCTTGGTATTTGATGATGAACATTGTGGATTTGTTGGTCATGATTTGAAGTCTAATTGTTTGGATTCCTTAACTTGCGTCAATTTTGTCCAACTACTTGTGAATATAGTGCCTGACTAGTTGATTTGGTTAGGAAGTGTGTGATAGTTCCATAATTCCTGGTATGTCAATGAATTTGAGTATTGATTTGCAACTATGAGTAGTGTTTCATGACTTTATAATATGCACATGAGGAGGACGAAGGCGTTCATTCCTTAGGTAGCCTTCAGAGATATTTAGATACATTTGTTCCCTTCTTGTCACCCATGTTGTTGCTTGTGCCCTTTTATTGTTTATAGCCACATTACAAGCCTTAATTGCCCCATTGGTTACTAGTCCCAAGCTTGGCTTGGGGGAGCTATTAGTGAGTGAGGTGAGGGAGTTTGTAGTGTGCACTTTATTTGCACAATTTGGGTGGGTTTTGTAAAGTAATTTGTTCTTGATCATATTTTTGTTTATATGAGTTTGAAAGTTGTATATATTTGAGAAAATAAAAGTGTGATGAAAAAAAAAGAAGTTCAAAGAAAAAAAGTGAGAAATATGAAAAAAAAAAAGAAAAAATGCTTGATGTTCAAATGTTCTAAGTGAAGGGTAATCAAAAGAAAGAAAAAAAAAAGTTGAGTTTCAATGTAAATATTTCAAGTTATGAGTTCAAGGTTTGTTATTCACTCTTGTTTTACACTATCATGTTTTTATGAGTGAATTTGTGAGTGTTGGGATTGTTTTATTGTTTGGATTATATTTGGTTGTTGTTGGAGTTGGTTATGTTGGAGATGTGTATGATCATTACTTTTGATCATGGTTTTATTAGGATTTGGCTCCCTTAATGCATAGCTTTTCTCTCACATAATCCCAAATTTATCCTACCTTTACCCTAGCCTTACATTACAAGCTTAAAAGACCTTCCGACCATGTGCATAGAAGTTATGTGAATGTGAAAGTGTTGTTTTTCAATGCAAGTTATGACTTGACATATTTCGAGTCGACTAGTAGGATGAGCGTTCAATGTTTTTATATACACGAGAGTGTGAGTTGGGAGGGCATTGTTCACATTAAAGGGGTTTGGGTGGAGAGCGATCGAGTACATTCTTTACTCACCACATAAATGAGAGTCGAGTGTGTGAGCACTAGTCTTGTATTCTATATGCTCTTGTGGTTTGCTCTACTTGACAATTGTTGGGGAGGAAGGGTGATTAGATGAATAAGATTGATTGACGTCGAAGCATGTTTGTTTAATTTTACCTTGAATCGTTGGTTTTTGATTTGTTGATTGGGGTGAAGTATGTTTTATATGTTCATTGATGAGCTCTTTGCTTAGGGACAAGCAAAGGTTTGGCTTGGGGGAGTTTGATATGTCTATTTTATATAGTATTTTACCCCCGTCCCTCGGTCATAATTAGTAGTGTTTTTGGCCTTTTGGGGCCACTTTTATTACTAATATGTGTTTTCTAGTGTTTTCGTAGTTTTGGTTAAGTTTTGCAGGGAATTACACTTTTGGAGTATTTTCCCGGGATCTTTATGAAGCGACTACGAGCATTGGAGGAACACGACCACTTTTGGAGCCCAAGGCTGGCTAGAGCCATCGAGCCGGTGATAAAGGGCTCGGTTATTTGGATCACGAGGCAATTGGACCATGTATTCGAGACCCGGGAGGAAATATGGATTGGGCCGAGAAATCTAGCCCAATCGAAGTCCAAGCCTCGAAGATGAAGACCTGGGTCCGATCGGGCAAGCATACGCCCGATCGGGCGGTTGCGCGCATGAAGGCTATCAAGAAAGGCGCGCCCGATCGGGTGAGCGTGAGCTCGATCGGGCGCGGCACTTTAGACTGGGCATAGGAAAAAAAGGCGGGCCCGATCGGGCGCCCCTTCGCCCGATCGGGCGCGTGTTTTTCCTAGTGTCTGATTTAGTTTAGTTAATTCTTGTTTTAGGGGAAGTATATATAAGTTTTGTACGGATTATTTACGGACCTTCCCTCTTTAGACTTTCTCTCTCTACTTAGTATTTTTCTCTCTCTTAAATTCTCTCTAACTCTTGTTCTTAATTCCTTGATTAATTCCAGATTTAGTTTGGTACAATTTCTTCCCTTTTTAATTTCAGCTATCTTAATTATTTTCTTGTTTATGTTTTTAATTGTTTATTTGATTGGATTAGTTATGATGATTAGTGAGTAGTTTAATTCTAGGGTTTAAGGGGATCCATAATTAATATGAAGGGATAGCTTGTTATTGTTGATTGTTGATATTGCATGATAATTTCCTATTGAATTGTTTTAACTCTTTGCAATTAGAATATGAATCGAGCAGATGTAATTTGGTTGTGAATGTTTAGCAATATTGAATTGATGAATCGAGCAGATGTTGATTTAATATTAAAGGCTATTTTTAATAGGAACTTAGGTCTAATAAATTGCGAGAGCCTGTTAGATCTATGTTGGTTAATAAATTGCGAGAGCCTGTTAATCATATTATCTATGCTTTGTTAATTATTAATTACTTCATTCTATCCCGGAATATTAATTATTGGTGAACCTGTGATCCTAGGTTTCCTTATTATTGATTCTTTTCTCCCTAAACTCATTCTTCGTAATATAGAATTCACATTCAAAATATTGATTACTTGGATAATTTAGATTATATTAATTAATTAGAATTAAAAAGACCTGTTTCCCTGTGGAGTTCGACCCTACTTCCCTATCTACCTTAGTTAGTGATTTAGGTAATTACTTTTGATTTGGGATACGACTTTACCCTGTCAACTCTTTTGCTCTATCTTCTTCCCTTTTGGACGCCACCGTACTTTAGTGTATGATCACAGTGGGGTTCAAGCTAGTGGGATTTAATCTATTATAATCTAAATTATCAAAGTAACCAATTTTGTTGTAAATAAATTCTATACTACGAAGAATAAGGTCGAAGGAAATAAAGTAAGGGAAAATCAAATATTAAAAGACCTAGGCTATAGGTTCACTAATAAACAATATTCCAGGGCAAATCATAATAAGCAATCATCAAGCATTGATTAATCAGATTATAAAGGGCTTTTGCTACGTATTATAATCATAGAGTTAATTTACCGGTATTAAATCTCATCTGTCGAATCTCGACTTAACCATTTATGAATTAATCCGCCTATTGAAATTAAGCCTAAACATCAATTCTCATCTGTCGAATCTCGAATTAATATTGCTAAACTTATACAATTAAATCTGGCCAAACCTAATTGCATAGCATTAAATCAACCAATAGGAAATTAACCAAGCATTGGTAATTAACAATCACAAAACTACCCCTTCATATCATTTAATAGATCCCCATAAACCCTAGAAATAAAATTACTCAAACATCATCATAACTAAACTAATCAAATAAATAAAGCAAAGCATAATCAAAGAAGTATATAAAATAGCTGAAATTAAAAGAGAAGAAATTGTTACCAAAAGAAATCTAAATTAATGAAAGTAATTAAGAACAAAAGTTGAGAGAGAAAAATCCTAAGTAGAGAGAAAAAATCTAAAGAAGAAGGTAATCCAAAATTACGTACACAATTCGTACTTAAACATTTCTCAAAACAAAAATTGAAACTAATCTAATCAGCTCTGAGAAAAACACGCGCCCGATCGAACGAAGGGCCGCCCGATCGGGCCCATCTTTTTGCCTTGCCCGCTGTTGGTGTGCCGCGCCCGATCGAGCTTACGCTCACCCGATCGGGCGCACCTCTTCCTTGAGAGTTCTTATGTGCGCAGCCGCCCGATCGGGCGTATGCTTGCCCGATCGGGCCCGGTCTTCTTCTTCGAGGCTTGGAATTCGATTGGGCTCAATTCCTCGGCCTAATCTAAGTTTCCTCATCGGGTCTTGATTAATCGATCCAATAGCCCCAGTATCTCATACCAAGCCCTTAATCATCGGCTCTCACCGATCCTTGGCTTCAAGAGTGTTCGTGTCCTTCTAACTTCCGTAGTTGATCCATGAAAACCTGGGAAAATGCTCCAAAAGTGCAATTTCCTGTAAAATGCAACTAAAACTACGAAAACACTAGAAAACACAAATTAGTAATAAAAGTGGCCCTAAAGAGCCAAAAACACTACTAATTATGACCGCGAGACGGGGTTAAAACGCTATATAAATTGGACACATCAGCCACGTCAGCATCCATCGTGTCACGGGAATTTCCACCGTGGCACAGTGGATTTCCAGCAAAAAAAAAATCCCTTGCCACGGTGAACTTTCCCGTGACACGTTAGCATCCACCATGCCACGGGAAAGTTCACCGTGTCACGGCAGTTTCCACCGTAGCACGGTGGAAACCCAGCACAAAAAAAAAACAAAACAAAAAAAAAAACACCGCGTCACGGCAGCTTGTACCGTGACACGGTACAGTTTTCCGTGTCACGGTGTCCTTGAAATAAATCCAGTCAGCTTTTTTTTAGTATTCATTCCATTTCTTCATCAACCATTTCGAGCCTCGTCTAACGTTTGGCCTTCATTTCTTCAACCCACATTTACTTAACCCTGGGATTGGAAGATGTGTAATTGTATAACATTCAAAAAGCAAGTAAAAAAAAAGAAAGCAACAAAGTAACAATAAAACAATGTCTAAAGGCAAGTGTTCCAATGTCTTTGATATGAACACGTCTCAAAATTTCGTCTCTCATCGAGTGCTTGGTACCGTGCCTGAGAAACATGAATGCTAAGTGAGTGATGGACCGCATGATCTGAGATTGCCTACATTGATTCAAAAGAATGAAAAAAAAAAATCAAAGCAAAAAAAAAAATTGAAAATAAACTTGCAAAATTCAAAAATTTCAAATTCACAATTACACATCTTGGGGGCTTCTCTCGGGTCTTGAGCCTTTTACTCCTTTCTTCCTTAAACCATCAACTTAACCACATTACAACCCTTGAAAGACCTATTTGAGGTGTACATATACTTGTGCAAAGTTCGGTTAGAGTTACGTTCGGCCTTATTCCTAACGAATACGTAGGCAACCTTACATGGAGGTGCGACCACATTCATATTCATATCTATGCATGATCGAGTCAAAGAATATCCAATGCTTATCTCTATATCCCTACCCATTTAGAGCTAGACTTGGGGGCTTGAACCCACATCACATTAGCTTACCCAGCCTAAAGATTCATCATCTTTGACTCTTCACACATATATTTCCATCACCATAACCTTTGCAGCCTCACCTTAGTATCACTTTCACACACTTCTTTCACACATACATATCCATATCATCTTTCCCTTAGGAACCCTTTATCATGAATTCTTGTTTCCCTACCGCACATGCTTCATCATCTTTCAAGACAACATTCATCAGAAGAAACGTTGTATACTTGCTTAGCTTCTTGACCTGAGCAATGTTCATTGTTTCACGCATCGCATAATGTGCTGAGTAACATTTCTATATCAATGATTTGTAATAATACAAAGCATATCGTTCTTAGCTCCTTGACCTATGCAACGTTCATAATCACTTCATCTATATACGTGCTTAGCTTCCAGACCTAAGTGACATTCAAGATCGCTTCTTTACACCATTTATGATGCTTAGCTCCATGACTTAAGTTCATTCATCTATCGCGTCACATGATGTAATTGTCCTTAGCCTCCTGGCTTAAGAACATGCATCATGCATACATTATTTTCAGGACAAGCAATTCAATCCATACGATTCATTTCGTCTTGCTCAAGGAGGAAGTTCAAAACTTCTTCCCTTTTTCATTATTTTATTTTGGGGAAATTCAAAAACTTTTTCAAAATTTTTATCGAGGGACGTTCGAAAATAAAATTTCATTTTTCACGTCTTTCTTTTTCAGGAGAAAGTCAGTACCCTCCACTCGTCTCATGACAAAAATGATGGAAAATTTTTGCTTTTGCATTTTCGGTTGCTTGTGTCTGCACACACACACTCAAACTATACACACACAATCACAAGTCATACACATATCATGTCATGTTGTGTAATGTCAAACTTGGTCAAGTCAGTTGGTCAAGTTAATCATAGTCTACACGAGTCCCCTGGAAAATTTTATTTTGCAGGTCTCAATTACAGCCCACGTCCGGGGACAAGCGGACCATCTACAGCCCACGTCCAGGGACAAGCGGACCATTTACAACCAGCCCACGTCCGGGAACAAGCGGACCATCTTTAGCCCACGTCTGGGGACAAGCGGACCATTTACAACCAGCCCACGTCCGGGGACAAGCGGGCCATCTACAGCCCACGTCCGGGGACAAGCGGACCATTTACAACCAGCCCACGTCCGGGGACAAGTGGACCATTTACAACCAGCCCACGTCCGGGGACAAGCGGACCATCTACAGCCCACGTCCGGGGACTAGCGGACCATTTATAGCCCACGTCCGGGGATAAGCGGACCATTTTCAACCAGCCCACGTCCGGGGACAAGCGGACCATCTACAGCCCACGTTCGGTGACAAGCGAACCAACTACAGCCCACGTTCGGGGACAATCGAACCACCATCATTTCACAGCGCAAGGTTCTCGATACACAGAGACTTGCTATCTCATCATCTGTCGACTTTCCTCAAGCATGGAAAGTATTATCCGGTGGATTCTTCAAGCATAGAAAACCGCAAATTCATATGTCGGCTTTCCTCAAGCATGGAAAGTATCATCTGGTAGATTTCTTCAAGCATAGAAAGCTACCAAACTCGTCAGTCGACTTTCCTCAGGCATAGAAAGTATTTCAACAGAACAACATTTGGAGGATTCCTTCAAGCATAGGAAGCCACCAAGCTCATTTTCCACCGATACACTAGTGTTAGATAAGCATTCTATCCCTTTACTCTTTTATCTGTAGAACTAACATTTTTCTGCAAGTATCGGCGTATATAGAATGATTTAGGATCTCAAAACGTCTTAAATCATTCTCCATCCCTATCGACTACTTTGACTATCGTTTTTGAAACTGACATTTCTACAAACTCAGTCAAAGTGGGGGCTTCAGTAGACACCTAAAAATGTCTCCCCAAAACCAAACCCGTTGATGAACACCTTTCACCGCCATTATTGGTCTGGTTGATTATTTAATCTTTGTAGTGCTTAAATCCATGTTATATCCAATATATTTCATGAACCAATCCAATTTCTAGCTCATTTCCCTAAACCATAACCTATTTTCCACTTTTCGTGTCCACATCGCAAAACTGAGAGAAAATGATTTTAAGGATATATAATTTTAATCTTATTATTTTTTTTTTTGAAGAGGCCTTTAAATAATATTTCCAACCATATATCATAAGCCCAATTCCAAGCTATAACGAAAAAGATATGAGCAAAACACTAAACTCGGCCTAAAACCGACACCCTTCCACTAAAACGGCCATATCTTAAAATCTAAAAATAATTTTGACCTGATTCTAATTGGTTTAGAAATTATACTTGATAAGATTTCCAATGATATATTATATGCCTTATTCCAAGTTACGGATCAAAAGTTATGATTATTTTAAAAACGGGTAAAAAACTGAAATTACCGCGCAGCAGCTAAAATGCTGCGACGCGGCAAATGCTAACGAGTCACGGGGCTTTTTCCCGTGACACGGTGCTTTTTTTTGTAATTCTAAACAGTTTCTCCCGTGTCATAGGATTTTGCACCGTGCCACAGGATTTTGCACCGTGTCACGGTGCAATTTCCCTTGTCACGGTGCCCATTCCGTGACACGGGGATATTCCGTGTAATTTTCGCGTACTTTTTACACCGTGACACGGCATACTGCACTGTGCCACGGTGGACAATGCTGTGTCACGAAATTTCTTCCCGTGTCACGGTGCACATCCCGTGACACGGGATTGCTCCGTGTTTTCCCCGCGAAATCCCTAAACGTGTTTTCACTTCCCGTAACCAAATTATTTCCCGCGTCACTCAGTTTTTCCCCGTGTCACGGGTTCTTCCCCCGTCTGACGGTGCCTGTCATCGTGTCACAGTGCTCTTTTCCGTGACACGGTATTATTTTTTAGGGTTTTTATCTTTTCAGGGTTCCGCGTGTTCCCTCTGCTCATTTTCCCTATAAATAGGACCCCCCCTTTCTGCAGTTCGGGGCACCAATAATCATTCTCTCTCACCTTACACCAAAAATCATTCTCTTCTCCCTCTTTAACCTAATTTCTAGCCTCCTTATTCTTCCATAATAATTCCCCTAAGCGCTCCAAGGAGTCTATACTTAACCCGAGGTTCCGACCTTAAACCAAGGCGTGAAAGGTACAAATAACTGAGGGTTTGGACCAAATCAACTCTACTATTTTATTTAATTTAATTTAATTTTCATTTACTTTATATTTTTTTATTGAAGTTACTAACAGTTTATTCATGATGTAGCATATAAAAGGAATGTGCGGAATGTGACTAATTAATTAATTTATTTACTCTTATTTTATTTTAATATTGCTAGTATCATGATTAGGGTTATTTTATATTTGATTTGACTAACACTATTATTGTAAAATTGCTTCCAATATTAATGTTTATTCTATTATTATTTTGATCACCATATTGCATGTTTAAAGGGAATATGTAATTGAAAATCACGCCTAATAAGATAATTTGGACAACCGATTTAGGTTCCTTTTTAATCCTGTTATTAAATCAAGTGATCACAATATTTTAGAATTATATGTTGCATTAATATTAAACCAATTTAGCTTAATAATAGTTTGGAGCAAATTGAATCTCTGTTTGTATACCTTTGAGATCGCAGAAATCATTTTTCGCTATAAGAATCGAGTAGAGGCCAATACGGGCGAATGTGACTCCATGACTCACTTCATACCATCATCCCCGATCCTCCTTTCGTGGTTCCGAACCATATGGAGTTAGTAATCTCATGGATTATGAATGGGGTGTAACCTTCACGGGTCAATCGTTGTTTCCTATCGTTGTCCCTTAATCGTGGTTGCCTTTTTATGATCCGTGAACGGTTTACAAGTTCCTTAAAAACTTGTTGGCGGCTCCCTACTTTTCTTGTCCCTAATTGCATACGTCAATTCCTACTTCCTATGAGTGCCAAGCATATTTACAAATGCTTTAACGTAGGCGCACTTCGAACGACGCCTACACTGCCGTGGCGCGGTGGATGCTGAACTGGCACAAAGTCTAATTTTCTTAATTTTAGCTCCATTTTGTCGTGTAGCAATGCTGAACTGGCGCGTGTACTTGATCGACGGAGGATGGATTTTATTTTTTAAAGTGGTCGGGCCCCCTTAAGAGGTTGCCTACGTATCCTTAAAAAGGAATTAGGCCAAACGTAGCTTTATCGGGTCATGAACCCATGTAACTAGGCATAGAATTTCTTGAGTTGATCCAAGTTGGTTAAATTGTGGAAACAATTGCCATCCATGTCTACCAATTGTGCCGCTCCGCCAGACAAAATGGATTTAACAATGTACGGACCTGACCAGTTTGGTCTAAATTTTCCACTTGGATCCAACACAATTTTGCGAAGTGCCTTAAGCACCAAGTCACCTTCTTTGATGTTCCTAGTCTTGACTTTTTTATTGAAATGTCAAGCCATACACTATTGGTAGGTTTGGACATGATGCAAAGCTACCAAGCGTTTTTCGTCAAGTAAGACTAGTTCATCATATCTTGCTCTAATCAAGTCGACTTCATCTAGTTGGCTTTCCAACGCGATTCAGAGAGAAGGGATTTCGAGCTCTATTGGTTGTACAGGTTCCACTCCATAGACCAAAGAAAAAGGGGTAGCCCCCACTGATGTACGAACAGAGGTTCGATAACCCTAAACGGCGAAATGTAGCTTACTTAGCCTATCCTTGTAATTTTTCGTCATCTTTTCGATGATAGTTTTTACATTCTTGTTGGCTGATTCGACCGCACCATTTGTTTGTGGCCTGTAGGGTGATGATCTGTGATGCTTGATATGATATTTCTGTAATAGTTATGCGCACTCGGCTTGGAAATGCGTTCCATTATCACTGATCATCTCATGAGGTATCCCATAGCGGCATATGATACGTTTCTCAATGAATTAAGCTACATGTTTTGCTGTTAACTTAGCATATGAGGCAGCTTCGACCCCTTTGGTGAAATAGTCGATTGCTACGAGGATAAATTCATGCCCCCCTTGTCCTGGTGGCGTTATCTATCCAATGATGTTGATACCCCAAGTAGAGAAAGGCCATGGAGAAGTATATGTGTAAAGAAGAAAAGGTGGAACGTGCTGTAAATTTGCGTAGACTTGACACTTCATACATTTCTTGACGTATTCGTGACAATCTCTCTCCATAGTAGTCCAATAATAACCTTGTCATTGAATCTTTTGGGCTAACATCTTAGCATTTACATGCATTCCACATATGCCGGCATGAAGGTTTTCCATGGTTTTGTGTGCTTCTTTCTTAGTTATGCATAAGAGATTTCTCCCTAGTGCAGTCCTTTTGTGGAGTTCTCCCCTGATGAGCACATACTGTGAGGCCAGGAGCCTCAAAGAACGGCATGCCCTTTTATCAGTGTTAGAAGGGTATTCTCCCTTGGTCATGTAGTTAAGGATATCTGTATACCATGGCTCTTCATCTTCTTCTTGTGATTCTTGTTCATCATCAAGTGTGTGCACATAAGCCGGCTCATATCTTCTTTCTATGGTCAATGGCATTCTGATTGTGTCTGTTGGAATTCGCACCATTGATGCTAATTTAGCCAGTGCGCATTGGCAAACTGGTTTTCTTCTTTAGGCAAGTACGTATATTCCACTTCATCTAGTTGCTCCGTGAGAGTTTCCAGATGAGCTTGATACGTAGCAAGACTTTCACTTCTCACCTTCCATCTCTTGGAGATCTGGTTAATGATTAGTGATGAATCACCATAGATTCTGAGCTTCTTAATTCCCAAGGCCACAGTTGTTTCTAATCCCAAGATGCATGCCTCGTATTCTGCGACATTGTTGGTGACATCAAAGTCGAGCTTCATAGAAATTGGGATATGCTCTTCATTGGGTGATACAAGCAAGACTCCTACACCACAACCCTTTTGGTTCGAACTCCGTCAAAATAAAGCGTCCAGCTATCGTCTTCGGTCATGAGTAAATCTTCGTCAGGAAAACCATACTCATCTTCTTCTTTCTCAACCTCTTCTAGCGAAAAATCTGCTAACAAGTCAGAAACCGTAAAACCTTTGATGGCTTTTTGTGGTACAAATTTCAAGTCAAACTAAGCAAGGTTGACTATCCACCTTGATAATCTACCATTGAGTGTTGCATTTTCGAACAAGTACTTAAGAGGATCCATTTCTACGTGAGTGAGCATGTAATGTCTTAATTTCTGCGCGGCCCACACAAGCGCGAGACACAGCTTTTCAAGTGGTGTATATTGTGTCTCATATCCTTGAAGCTTCTTGCTCAAATAGTAAATTGCATTATCCTTGCTTTCAATCTCTTGTGCTAGCATTGCCCCCATCGTTTCTCTTGTGACCGTAAGGTAGAGTCGAAGAGGAAAGTCAGGCATTGCTGGCGCTAGCACGGGTGGGTTTGCCAGGTACTCTTTCATTTTATCGAAAGCTTTTTGGCAATCATCATCCCATGTGACTGGGACATTTTTTGTAAGCTTCTTGAATATAGGTTCACATATTGCTGTGAGTTTTGATATGAACCTACTTATATATTGCAGCGTTCCAATGAAGCCTCGAATTTCTTTCTCATTCTTGGGTGGTGGCATGGCCATGATCGCTTTGACTTTTGTGGGATCTATTTCAATCCCTCGAGAACTGATCACATATCCAAGTAGTTTGCCTGACGTGACTCCAAATGCACACTTTGCTGGATTTAATCTCATGTTGTACTTGCGGAGTCTTTCAAAGAACTTGCGAAGTGCAATGATGTGGCCTAGGCGATCCTTTTGACTTGACGATCATATCATCAGCATAGACCTCCACCTCTTTGTGCATCATATCATGTAACAATGCTTTGGCTGCTCTTTGCTAGGTGGCACCCGCGTTTTTCAACCCAAATGGCATTACCGTATAGCAATATGTACCCCATTGTGTGATGAATGTGGTTTTCTCCATGTCTTCCTCGGCCATTAATACTTGATTATATCCAGCGTAGCCATCCATGAACGATAGGAGTGCATAGTTTGATGCGTTATCGACCAGAATGTCAATGTGAGGTAGAGGGAACCCATCTTTCGGGCTTGCCTTATTGAGGTCCCTGTAATCAACACACATTCTGACCCTTCCATCCTTCTTCGAAACTGGAACCACATTTGCTATCCATTCTGGATACTTGGATACTTTGATGAAACCTGCAGCCAATTGCTTTCTGATTTCTTCTTTGATTTTGAGAGCCACATCCAGTTTCATACAGCGCAACTTTTGTTTGACAAGCTTCATACCTAGAATGAGTGGTATTGTATGCTGAGCTATATCCCTGTCAATTCCTGACATATCTTGGTATGACTAAGCAAATACATTAACAAATTCACTAAGCAAGTTAATTAGCTCTTTGCGTTCTTCTTGACTTAGTTTTAATCCAATTTTTACTTCTTTGATAGTCGTATCATTGGAAATATTAACTGTTTTTGTATCTTTAATGATTGTTGTTTTATTTTTGTGTTCTTCCATTGCTTTTATTATTTCTTTATCATTTTTATCATTAGCAAAGCAATATTGATCAAGGTTAGGGGAATGACACGCATCGTAAGCAAAGGTACTCATTTCATTGAATTTATTGGTCATTACATCAAGGAGGGCAAGGTCAGTTGCGACCTCGCCGGAATTATTTGGGATAGAAATAGGAGACTCAGCATTAGAATCTATAGCAGAAAGAGGGTCGACCTTAAATCCTAAAGACTCGTCTACAGACTCAGACTCGGACTCGGACCCAGACGACTCTGATTCATCAAACATTGGACCTTCGCCAGCGGTCACTTCCAACTTCTCTCCACTTGGAGTAGTGATCTTCACCGTCTTGCGCCATCCCTTTGAAACATTATCAGCCTGGACGATTAACTCAGAGGGATTAAAATCCTTGCTTAATATGACAGCTTGAATGAGCTCGGAATCATCATTGTAGACAGGCTTGGGTTCATTCTTTTCTAGTCCAAAAAGAAGATTAATGTTCATATCATCAGAGCTTGGACTAGTTAGTTTCTCAATTGTGAAAAGCTCATTGCCTTCATCGATGAAGTCACAATCAAGGAACATCTCGAAACCTGGCTCACGCTTCCCATCATGGACGAAAGGCTTAAGGAATTCATAGCATGGGAAGTTTTCCCCTTCTTTGATATACTGGCCATTGAGAGTGAATGGATATGGGCCCATGGCCATTTCTGTCTTCATTATTCGAGCATTATTGCGAGCCTTCATTTTCATGAGATCTTGTTTCACATCTTCTTTTGTTGGCTTGAATCCCAAGCCAAAGGTATCCTTCTTAAAAGCACCGGGATGGCCCCAAAGTTCAGCCATTTTCTTTTTGAGTCTGAGGGTCATTCCATGGAAATGCCCTTGCCTCTTCATAATGGCATTAACATTGGTATTTGAATAAGGATCAAAGTCGAGGTGACACTTCTCCTCTTCTTCAATCATGAGAACATCATCCAGCAAAAACCCCCAGAGATCTTCATCTTCCTCGTCATGTTCGACGTGGACGATGGGAGTATCGATAACTTGAATGCGCATGGGGCAGGCATCAATGGTAATTGGAACCCCTCCAACTAT
Source organism: Chenopodium album (assembly GCF_948465745.1). Classification (NCBI taxonomy): domain Eukaryota; kingdom Viridiplantae; phylum Streptophyta; class Magnoliopsida; order Caryophyllales; family Amaranthaceae; genus Chenopodium; species Chenopodium album. The sequence continues at coordinate 20,995,474 of NC_137841.1, read as the reverse complement.
GGCTTTCACTTTTTGGTGCAACGACAATGGGATCGCCTTTAGCTCATGAAGCCAAGGACGACCTAACAACAAATTGAAAGAAGCCTTAATGTCCACCACCTGAAACTTGGTGCGACGTTCAATGGCTCCAGTAGTTATATTTAGCATGATAGTACCCACGGCTTGACGGCGAGTATTATCGTAAGCACGAATCCCTTGAGTAGAGGGAGTCAATTCTTCATTTTTTTATGCCCAATTTCTTTGTAGTGCGGAGTAGGCATACATTGATTGCAGAGCCATTATCAACCAGGCTCATGGGGACATTTATCTGCCTACACACCACAGTGAGGTGTAAGGCCTTGTTATGTTGGTCCCCTTCTGGGGGAATATCCTTGTCAGAGAAAGAAATCAGATTGCTGGTACTTGGCAATTCAATAGTGAGAAAGTTGACCAGTCCTTGAGGAGTCATATCATCATCAACTCCTATTTTCACCAGAGCATTCATCACAGCTTTTCGATGCTCATGAGAGGTGGTAAAAAGCTTCCTTACATTCATTTCCACCTTGGTCTTTTGTAATTGTTTGACCACATCGTTGTTCACAAGGTCAATGGGATCAACTATTGGTTGTGATTGCGGTGGAGGTGGAGGTGGACTAGGCTGTTGCAACCGTCCACTTCTGGTGAGAACCTTGACCTCAAGGTCTCCCCAAACTTCTTCACTTGTTCCAAGAGATGAACAGGCTATAGCTTTGAGATAGACGTCTTCATCGTCACTATCCCAAATTCCATTTACTTCTTCATAGTTTGAGACTAATACAACTTCTGGTAGAGGTTCATTCACAGGTTGAATGAGTATTGACGGATCAAAGGAGACTTCATCTCCCATGATAGCCAAAGCATCAAAAAGAGGACTTGTTTGAATATTAGGCTTCTTGCCCCCTAGAGGGACAGGAAGTTGATTAGCATCAATCAGGTCTTGGATCGCATCCTTCAACCTCCAACACTTCTCAGTAGTATGACTGATATGTCTAGTTTATATAGTGTTTTATCCCCGTCCCTTGGTCGTTATTAGTAGTGTTTGTGGCTCTTTCGGGCCACTTTTATTACTAATTTGTGTGTTCTAGTGTTTTCGTAGTTTTAGTTGTATTTTACAGGAAATTGCACTCTTGGAGCATTTTCCCGGGCTTTATTGGATCGACTACGGAAGCTAGAAGGACACGACCACTTTTGGAGCCCAGGATCGGTGAGAGCCGGTGATTAAGGGCTCGGTAATTGGGATCACGAGGCATTTGGACCAAGTATTCGAGACCCGAGAGGAAATCCGGATTGGGCCGAGAAATCTAGCCCAATCGAAGTTCAAGCCTCGAAGAAGAAGACCGGGCCCGATCGGGCAAGCATACGCCCGATCGGGCAGCTGCGCGCATAAGGACCCTCAAGGAACAGGCGCGCCCGATCGGGTGAGCGAAGCTCGATCGGGCACGGCACATCAGTAAAGGGCATTGTAAAAAAGGCGGGCCCAATCGGGCGCGTGTTTTCTTAGAAGCTGATTAGTTTAGTTTTAATTCTTGTTTTAGGAGAGGTTTAAATACGTTTTGTACGGAATTATTAGTTACCTTCTTTCTTAGACTTTCTCTCTCTACTTAGTATTTTTCTCTCTCTTAGAATTCTCTCTCTAAATTTTTGTCCATAATTCTTCCATTAATTCCAGATTACTTTTTGGTAACAATTTCTTCCCCTTTAATTTCAGTTATTTTATTTACTCCCTTGATTATGCTTTTATTTATTTATTTGATTAGTTTAGTCATGATGATTTGTGAGTAGTTTAATTTCTAGGGTTTATGGGGATCTAATAAATAATATGAAGGGGTAAATTATTGTTGTTGATTATCAATGCTAGATTAATTTCCTATTGATTGATTTAATGCTCTGTGACTAGATTAGGCCTATCTTTTATGCATGAGTTTGACAATATTGATTCAAGAATCGAGAGATGAGAATTAATGTTTAGGTCTAGTTTCAATAGGCAGGTTAATTTATAAATGGTTAAGTCGAGATTCGAGAGATGAGATTTAATACCGGTAAATTAATTGTGTGATTGTAATACGTACCGAGAGCCCTTTAAAATCTGGTTAATTGATGCATTGATGATTGACTATTATTGATTATTGGTATTGCATAATAATTTCTTATTGGATTGTTTTAATGTTTTACAATTGCGACTTGTAAAAGTATAGCAATATTAAATTGATGAACCGAGCAGATGTTAATTTGATATTAAAGGCTATTTTCAATAAGAACTTAGATCTAGTAAATTGCAAGAGCCTGTTAGATCTATGTTGATTAATAAATTGTGAGAGCCTGTTAATCATGTTATTTATGCAATGTCAATGATTGATTACTATGTTTTACCCTGGAGTATTATTTATTGGTGAACCTATGCCCTAGATCCTTTCATATATTGTTTTCTTCCTATTCTCAACCTTAGTAGTTTAGTTTCTTACTTAATTATAAATATTGGTTACTTAAATAATTTAGATTATATTAATTAATTAGGAGTAAAAAGACTTGTTTCCCTGTGGAGATCGACCCTACTTCCCTATCTACTTTAGTTAGAGGACTTAGGAATTATTTTTTATTAGGGGATACGACTTTACCCTGTCAATGACCCTTGCCTCGATGAAACTTGCAATGAGCATTGGGGTCATAGCTAACAGTTTTGTTCTCTGGTCGAGGTTTTGGAAAAGGTCCAATTGGCATAATCAATCCTTGACTATGCAAGCGATCAAAAGCAACATCATAAGTCATTCCCAAAGGCGTGTAAACCCTCCTTTGCCTTTGGAATATTTGAGGGGGAGCATTAAGAGCCAGCACATCATTGATGTTGATATTGTTGGTAGCATTATTGGGTTTGGAAGACGAAGAAGAAGGAGTGTCGTTCTTTTTGTTTTTCCAAGTGTTGTTGTTATTATTGTTGCTACCAGTAGTCTTCATCAGTTCATCTTCGATATTGATTCAAATATCGTACACATCTTCGAAGGTACTCAAAGGCAGAAACTTAAAGTGTTGCTTGTACTTATGAGTCAAATTTGCAATAAACAAGCGAACCATCTCTTTCTCCTTGGGAGGATCCACCAACAGCGCAGCTGTTTCTCTCCACCTGCTTAGGTAAGTAGTGAAGCCTTCATTCTCCTTCTGTTTGAGAATGGAGAGTTTACGTTTAGAAGTCTTGGCTTGGATGTTACACTTGTAACGATTCATAAAGCTTTCAGTAACGTCCTCCCAAGTCGCAACATGTTTGGATTCCAGAGAGTAGAACCATTTTTAACAGGCATGCTCCAAGGAAAGAGGGAACACAGTAGGGAAGAGTGTCACATCTAATCCCTTAAGAGCCAGTGTCGCAGAAAAGGCCTTCAAGTGAAACAGTGGATTATTAGTAGGCTTGAACTTGGGAATGTCAGCAGTGGAAACTTCTCAGGAAGTTTTTCCCTTATGGACGAAGAGGTGACAGGTTGCTCCACATAAGTGAATTCTTTAGAGATCTTACTCATCTATTCTTTGATCTTGTCCATTGCAGCGGCAGTGACATTTTTTTTATTGTCTTGCTCTATCGTGTTGACTCTAGTGGTGAGTGTTTGCATCATGTCGGACAACATCTCAATGGTCTTGTTGATATTCTCGATATCCTCCTTAGTAGCCATTGGTTGAAAGTAAACTGGAGATGGACTTTGTGGAAATGATTACGGTGGTTTCCTTGTACGCCTCTTTGGTATAAGAGGTTGTTGAGGTATCGACTCGAATCATAACAGTCTACCCCTGCTTCTTGACCAAGTGTTGTGACACCGAAACAAATACACCTTTAATGACCAAACTTAATTGACCCATCCAAAAATAAAAACAATTTATTTTTTTTGAAATTTTCTTTATTATTTTTTTTTAAAAGAAAGTATGGGAGGATACCATCCGACTTACTCCGAAAAAAAAAACGAAACAAAAAAGACGACACCAGACCACCTTAAAAGTGCGGCCATGAAATGGTGCACGACTAACGGAAAAGTGTGTGAACACGACATGTGAGTGATTAAGTGAAGGTTATGGACACGTGTAATGACCGTACAGCTAGACAGGACACCAAACCAGACATACGAACCACATAAGCGTGCACAAAGACCAAAAAAAGATGACTGGACAATCCTCCTGGGTACCGTGTCATGGTGCTGACTGTCGTGACACGGTACATTGCACCGTTAGACGGGACAAAGCACTGTGTCACGACATTGCACACCATGGCACAGCAGACCTGCCGTGACACGGTGTGCAATTCCAGGCCTAAATTTGCGTAAATTCCATGTTTTAATCATTTTTTAGTCCGTACTAATTACTATGTGTAGGCGTCGTTCGAAGTGCGCCTACGTTAAAAGCATGTGTGAATATGCTTGGCACTCATAGGAAGTGGGAATTGACATTACGATTAGGGACAACGATTAGGGACAAATAAAGTAGGGAGCCGCCAACAAGTTTTTAAGGAACTTGTAAACCGTCCACGGATCATAAAAAGGCAACCACGATAAGGGACAACGATAGGCAACAACGATTGACCCGTGAAGGTTACACCCCATTCATAATCCATGAGATTACTAACTCCATATGGTTCGGAACCACGAAAGGAGGATCGGGGATGATGGTACGAAGTGAGTCATGGAGTCACATTCGCCCGTATTGGCCTCTACTCGATTCTTATGTTGAAAAGCATTCCTGTGATCTCAAAGGCATACAATAAAATATTCAATTTGCTCCAAACTATTATTTAACTAAATTGGTTTAAAATTAATGCACACATAATTCTAAATATTTGGTGATCACTTCAATTAATAATAAGATTAAAAAGGAACCTAAACCGGTTGTCCAAATTATCTTATTAGGCGTGATTTTCAATTACATATTCCCTTTAAACATGCAATATAGTGATCAAAATAAATAATAGAATCAATATCAACATAAAAACCAATTTAATCATAATTCCAACAACATAAAAATCGTTAGAAAAACAATAATAATAAAAAGAGCATGATCCTTACTTTGAATCTGTTTGTTTGCAACTACAAAATAATAAACGAGTTAGTAACTTCAAGAAAATAATAAAGCAATGACTAAATTAAATTAAATAAAATAAAGTTGATTTTGGGGCCAAACCCTCAAACGATTCTACCTTTCACGCCTTGGTTTAAGGACAGAACCTCGAGTAAAATATGGACTCCTTTGAGTGCTTGAAGAAGGAATTTTGAAGTGAAAAGGGTAGGCTAGTTTTTAGGTTAAGAGCATAGAAGATAGAAAGTAAGAATAATCGAATTTTGCCCCCCCGTTCATCAGAAATGAGGGGGTATTTATAGGGAAATGTGCTGAGGGAGCACACGGAACCCTAAAACGATAAAAACCCTAAAAATGCATCCCGTGACACGGTCAGACTGTACCGTGACACGGTTAGACTGTACCGTCAGACGGTACAAGTTCCCGTGACACGGTCAGTTTTGGAGTGTCGCGATAAATTTTTAGAAAACGGAACGGAAAACGCGTTAAGGGTTTACGCGAAAAGGACACGGAACTTCCCGTGTCACGGCAGACCTCCCGTGTCACGGGAAGTCCCACCGTCAGACGGGAAGAGTTCCCATGACACGGTTAAGCTTGACCGTGACACAGTCAGTTCCAGTCCACTTTTCCGTCTAAATTCATTTTTAACCCTAATTTCTTTCGGCTTTTTTAAGTGCCGATTGATAATTTCGGGCTTTTTTTCTGACTTTTATTATTCGGGCTAAAAATAAGAAAATAACAAAAATAAATAAAATATTTGGGCCAAAAATAATAAAATAATAAAATAAAAAGGTTTGGGCTTAAAATTAATTAACAAATTAAAACTATGCCTTTACCAAACACCAAGACTGATCCATAGACCTTTCAAAAACAAGAATTTAATAAGATACGATTTTTTAAGCACTCTCGGGATTAAATACTAAACCCGACCAATAGTGGCGGTGAAAGGTTATTTATCATCGGGTTTGGTTTTGGGGAGACATTTTTAGGTGTCTACAGAAGCCCCCACTTTGACTGAGTTTGTAGAAACGTCAGTTTCGAAAACGATAGTCAAAGTAGTCGATAGGGACGGAGAATGATTTAAGACGTTCTGCGATCCTAAATCATTCTGTATACACCGATACCTGCAAAAAATGTTAATTCCACAGATAAAAGAGTAAAGGGATAGAACGCTTATCTGTCACCAGTGTATCGGTGGCAAATGAGCTTGGTAGCTTCCTATGCTTGAAGGAATCCACCGAATGATGTTTGTTGAAATGCTTTCCAAGCTTGAGGAAAGCCGACAGATGAGTTTGGTAGCTTTCTAAGCCTGAAGAAACCTACCGGATGACACTTTCCATGCTTGAGGAAAGTCGACGTATGAATTTGGTGTCATTCTATGCTTGAAGAATTCCACCGATAATGCCTTCCATACTTGAGGAAAGCCGACAAAGGGATTTTGTGGTTTTCTATACTTGAAAAATCCACGGATGATGCCTTCCATGCCTGAGGAAAGCCGACTTGGCGGTTTTCTATACTTGAAGAAAAATCCACCGATAACGCTTTCCAAGCCTGAGGAAAGCCGACTTGGCGGTTTTCTATACTTGAAGAAAAATCCACCGATAACGCCTTCCAAGCCTGAGGAAAGCCGACGATTGCTAAAAATTGATAAGTATATGGTGGTTCGATTATCCCCGAACGTGGGTCGCAGATGATTCACAATTTTAAGCCAATTATCCGACCATATTAAATGTTTAAAATGCCGAAAAATAGGCTTTGGCGCTTGCCAGAGATAAAATGGTAATTTAAGCCCCCCCCTTTAAATATCAGTTGGGATTTTCTGCGTAACCGTAGCGAAAAATCATCGCCCAATAAACTCGGAAAGTCAACCAAACTGGTCAAAAAGCTAAGAATATTCCCTGACCAGGCTCAGATTTTCCGCGCCACGTCAGTAGGTTCCCGTGACACGGTCAGGGATTCCCGTCTGACGGGACTAGTATCCCGTGTCACGGGACACATACTTTTCTCTTTTTTTTTTTTTTTTACTTTTTGCTGTTTGAATCAGTCAGCAACGGTTACTTTTGCTCCTTTTTGTCCTTTTCTGCCTTTAAATCCGCATGCTTGCTTTCACCATTTCACATTTCACATTTCACATTTCTTCTTCATACTTGTTTTCACACTTCACCATTTTTGCTCCTTTCTTACCAAAAACTGCCGCGCTACGTCTGAGGTTAACGGCCGGCCGGTCAAAGCTCGTCGTGACACGGTTAGTCTCTCCCTTTTTTTTTCTTCTCCTTTTCTTTTTGCTTTGCCGCGGTTGTTTGGCTACCGCGCTGCTGCTGTTTCGTTGCTGCTTCTGTTTCTGTTCCTGTACTGCCGCCCAGTTCACCGGAGCTCCGTCAGCCTTGAAGGTTTGTCGTGACACGGTTGCTGTTGACCGTGACACGGTTAGTCTTGTCCGTGTCGCGGCAGCTGTGCTGGTGGCCGGAACACATTTTCAAGTTTTGGAGTTCGAATTCCATCAAATTCGTTGTAATTTCTCGATCTTATTTTTGACCTTTTACAAACATTCATGTAAGTCCCTTTGATTTTTGCTTTGAATTTGCTTCACATTAGCAATTTCATGACAAACCCTAAAAAAATCAATTTGGGGGTTTTTTATTTTGAAGCTTTATGTTGAAATTCTTGTCATGATTTTATTTGTATATGTGTACATGTGTGTTTGTGAGAAATTTGAGACAAAAATTGCATGATTTGATGGAGAGTTGAACAAATCACCATTTTTAGGTGCTACTTTGTGAAATAATGGTCATGCTTTGAAATGGTGAATTTTTGTGAAATGATGTGTTGATTCATATTTTGCATATGTACTATATTGTCATGGAGAACATAGTATCATGCGGCTAGGAGAACCATAATTTTGCCAATTTTTAGCCTTGAGGTAAAAATTTAGCATATAATTCAATAACCAACTAAATAACTCAGGAAATGATGCTAAGTTTTTAGATTATTATTTTGCAATTTTAAAATATTTAGGAAATGATGCTAAACATTTATAATTCAATAAAGAACTAAATAACTTAGGAAATGATGCTAAGTATTTAGATTTTTATTTATAAATATGCAACTTGAATTGAATGTTTAGGAAATGATGCTAAACATTTAGATTTTGACAATAGCATTCCTAGACGACGAGACTGCGACCTTTCCACCCGCAGCCGGCGTCGGGCTTTTCGGGAGGACACTCCCACGGTCCCTGAGGACATGGACGACGACATCTTGGAGTCCGAGCCTCGGACATCCATGAGTAGGAATAGGTGGGTTCCACCTTCATGGACCCCGGACCAGCTGGTTTTCTATCGTGAAAACCACGTCTCTCACCGCGCACTCTCTGGCATAGTCGATGGCACACTTCGCCAGCACGGTTCCGGAGCCGGTGATTTGATCCCTTGGCTTCACCAGGTTATTACGAGGGACCCTGCTACGCGCGCTTTATGGGAGTCGTGCGGCTTGGTCGATTTTTACTCGGTAGTTGTAGGGTTTCGCAGCCCCCGGGGTTGCGGTGCGACGGTCGTTCGCGCATTGTTGGAGTATTTCTGGGATACTACCAATACGTTTCACCTTGCTTGGGGGGAGATGACGGTGACCCCCTTAGACTTCAGCATGATCAGCGGGCTGCGCTTTACTGATCGGGCAGTAGGCCAGATGTCCGATCTATCTTGGGCATCGGCTGAGGTAGCTGATTTGTTGGGTCCGATTGTTCAGCACATCAGGACTCGACCAGTATCTCGAGGTGGTCCTAGGAGTGGACGATCGGAGTCGGCTTCAGTTCTTGCCCGTGGCTTTGATATGGAGGATACGACGGCCGAGCAGCGGGTGCGGATCTTCATCTTGATCCTGATCTCTATAACTCTTTCTCCTGATAGGAGTTCACGCATGCTCCTCTGCTACCTCCCCTCTTTGGCCAGGATTCCCGAGATAGGATCTTACAGCTGGGCCAGTCTTGGGTACGCGGATCTTCTTCTATCCTTACGTCATGGCTGCCGTCAGCTGAATGATGAGTCTCCTATCACCGTTTACGGCCTGTGGAGAGTCGTAGAGGTGATGATCTTTTTCCTTTTTGTTTCATTTCGGCTTGTTCGGTTCGTGTACTAAGTATCACTTTGTTGCAGATATGGTTCTACAAGTACTTCCCAGGCTTGGCTCCTCGCCGGCGTCGAGGAGCGGTCCACGACTTTCCTGTCGGGGCCAGCTGGCGCGACCGAGGAGAGTCGCGGGTGGAGTCTGTTCCAGCACTTCGCGGGCTACTACGCCGTGGCACCTCTTCTGTTGGCGTAAGGATTAGTTTTGTCACATTCTTTCCTTCTGATATTGTTTCCGTTGTTCACGCCTAACTCTTCATGATTTTCAGGTCCCCATCGATGTCCAGTACCGTCCTTGGGCCGGGATGACTTACCTGCCCGAGGCCCTACGTCTTTCAGCGTACCGTACCATCTTGGTTGGTACTGGGCGCTTCGTCTGGTATTTGGGGGAGCGAGTCGTCCGTCAGCATAGCGGCGATCGCTTTGTGGTGCCTTCTTCTCCGCCAGAGTCGATGCTGGACTCCCGCTTGATCAGAGGGTTGATCAACAGGGGAGAGCGCTACACTATTCCGTGGCAGGAGCTCGTTCGCATGGAGAGCGACTACGCGCGGGATTTGCTTCCCTCTCTGGCTCCTCCGCCCCGTCTTCCGGAGGTATGATTTCTTTCGAGAATCTTCTTTGCTAGTCTCTGTTTCAAATAGTCGAATAACCTGATTATTTGATCATATTTTCAGACGACCATTCACCCTGAGGGGAGGATTCAGATTCCTCCTCAGTCTGTCCGCTACCCTGGGCCGATCGGTATCACGGAGGATCATATTGCCGACGCGCCGGAGGGTTATAGACAGGCGTAGGAGTCAGTGCCCGAGGTTTTTGAGCCGGTGAGTTTTCTTTGACGCATTATCCACTCCTTTAATGCTGCTTATTACTGATTTTTCTTTGTTTTTATCCTCAGCCTAACCGCCTAGAGGTGATGGGAATCATGAAGCTGGTGGACGCGCTGAAGTATTGCATTATCAAGCTTCGGCGTGGTGCGAGTTGTCGGAGCTCTAGCGACGTCCTTGAGGTATCACTTATTATTATTTCTACCGTTTGTTTTATTTTGTATCATTGACATCTTTTGATTTTGTGTTTTTCAGGAGCGACGGAGGTCCCGCTCGCGCTCGAGGCCTAGAGGCTCGGACGAGGAGGAGCTTGGTCGTGGTAGACGATCTCCCGAGGCTCGCCGGCGTTCTCAGCGAGAGCCACATACTACTCAGCCGTTCCAGGAGGCTCAGTGGCAGCAGGGTCAGTCTTCTCAGCGTCCGTCATTTTCACAGCCTCCAGTTCCTGAGTTTGGGTCTCCTTTGGATCCTGGTTCATTCTCGGCCCCATTATCCGGGATTCCTCCACCAGTGTCAGGTTTGTTCTCGGTTCCGCTGTATGGGACGATGCCTCCGCCGACGATTCCAGTTTCTTTGGGCCAGTCTACTCCGTTCTCCGGCTGGACAGGTCCTGCTTTGAGCTTGACTACTACTGGGCCTACGGGGACTAGTAGGGACGCTACTCCCCGTACTCGGATGGTCGAGGGACTCTTTGGTTCATCGTTCCCATATACCCAGGGCGAACCACCTACCCAGGGTGGAGACGCGACTGATTCTGATTCTAGAGATTTTTGACCGAGGGTTTTTGTATTATGACTCTTTGTACATGTTATGATGACACTTGACATATTGTATTACAACTCTTTATACATTATTTACAGTTTATACATCTATTATTACGTGTGTTAGTGTGTGTTTGAGACTCTTTGTGTGTGATTGTGTACTTATTAATGACACGACGAAGAATATAAGTGGAGTAAAGGAGGGTACCGACCTTCCCCAAAAGAAAAGAAATAAATAAAGAAAATACTTAAAATAAAAATTCCCCAAAAGAAAAGAAAAGAAATAAAATAAAATGATTAAAAATCTTCGTGAAAACAAAACAAATAAAACAAAAATAAAAAGGTGAGAATATTATTAGAAATAAAACTCTCAGAGAAAACTATAAGATAAAAAAAAAGTGAGAATTTTATTAGAAATAAAACTCTCAGAAAAGACTAAAAAATAAATGTTAAAGATAAGAAAATATATAAAAAAAAAATAAAAAAAAAAAAAAATCCGGATAGATACGGAAAAGATGAAAAAAACAGGCGCGTAAAGTGCCGTGACACGGCACTGTTCACCGTGTCACGGCAAAACCTGCCGTGTCACGGCAAAGGTTCCCGTGACACGGTGGAATTTCCCGTGTCACGGGAAGCGTATCATTCAGCGGTTTGTGTTACGCGTGCGAAAAGATAAATTCTGGGCAGTTCCGAGCGCTTTTGCTATAAAATAAGACCAGATTATTCATGATGTGCATAATTACGAAACACAAAATAATTTAGAATTTCAAATTTCAATAATCATGTCTCAGAATTTTGATAATACATTGCGCGACTGGTCTTATTCTTTGACCAATGCTGAAAAAAGAGAGTTAGAATTATTTCATGTCAGGGGTTTGCTAGCCCTGCGACATGTAGCTATTGAACATGATTTTCTTAGAGCAACATTAGACTATTGGAGTCCAGAAACGCATTATTTCAAATTTGATTATGATGAAATCTGTCCACTGCCGGAGGAATTTGGTGCAATCTTTGGATTTCCTGCTAGGAATCTTATAGCCATGCCTACCTTACGTGAATATTATTACCAAGACTTTGAACGCCATCTGAATCTAACAGATCCAGATTTAAATAGAATTGTTTGTGGTAATGAAGTAGACTTAGAAAAACTTGCTAACTTGTATTTTAATCGACCTATCTCTGAATCTTATCATGTATATCGTAGAAGGGCATATATTTTTTGCATGTTTAGCAAGCTACTATTTGCAAACGGTAGGGTAGGACATGCTTGTCTAGCGTCTGTACTTGAGCATGTAGAATCCGGAAGATCTCCTATGCCAACGTGCCTTGGAGAAACATTTCGTGGCCTTGACGAGGCAAAATCTGACCGGAAAGCCATCAGGAAGGGTTCTCTGGTACTATTACAGGTAAAAATACGCTCTGAATAGCTCCCGTGACATAAAACGGTCACCGTGTCACGGTTAGGTTCTGCCGTGACACGGTCAAAACTGCCGTGTCACGGGAATCTGCAGTTTTTTTTTTTTTTTTTTTTAATATTCTTGTTGTTTGCAGATTTGGTTGATGAAGCATTTGGAATTATTTGAAGCCCCCGACGACATTGAAAAATATGGCCCTAACGACTTAGTCCGTAGGAAGAAGAATTATTCTGCGAACATGTCGTATGAAGATTGGAAAAATTTCTTTGCAAAGAGAGAATTTTCCATTCGTTGGGTGGTACCTTGGTGGAGGCTTACTAGGATGGTTGGCACGAATGAAACTCCGTATTGTCGTGTTCCTAGTATCTCCAAACTGACTTTTTACTGTCCCTCTCGACTAATGCGGCAGTATGGACTGGAACAAGTAATTCCACGCTATAACGATAGTCCTCGTGAAGTATCGTTGCATGAAAGTAACGTTCACACGTACGAGGCTTATTGGATTGGAAGGCCTTTGTGGACCGTTTCTGCAAGTGACCAAGCTCCTCCTCCATTATCTAGTGCATACAAGGCGTGGTTGAATCCTAGAAGTAGGAGGGAACGATTCGGATCGCGCAAGCCTGATGTAAAGAGTCGTCTTGGAGAGAAGAAAGCTCCTCTTAAAGATCGCCTAGGTCCGAGAACACAAGGAATTGAGTTTAAGACTCCTAAGATGCCAAGAAAGAAGACCTATGTGAAAGGAAAGGGTAAAGAAAAGATGGTGTATAGGGAGAAGCAACCGAAAAAGTTCAAGAAAGGTGAAAGGGGCGAAAGTTCGACTAGGGGTGTGACGGTTCGGGCTACAAAAGACACACTAATGGTGAAGGCCGACCTAATTGAACAAGAGAAGGATGTTCCTAAAGAGAAGAGAGATTAGATCAATAGTGCTTTGCATTTTATTATTTATTTTTATTTAAAATAAGGCGTATGATGCCAATATTGTAGTCGCATATATTTTAATAATAATAATAGCGCATTTATTTCTTAAATAAAAAAAAACAATGACTTTTATTTATTATCCGAGTCAAGGAGTCGGACGCAATGGAAGAACGAAAACAAAACTCGAACAGGAAATTCGCAACGAATGCGCCAAAAAATAAAATGGTAAACTGAAAATCTGCCGTGTCACGGTCAAAGAGTCCCGTGACACGGTTAAAGTTCCCGCGTCACGGCGAAACTTTTTTTTTTTTTTTTTTTTTTTTTTTTTTTGCAATCAGGGTGACGTGGCACGGAATAGTTCTCCGTCAGACGGGAACAAATCCCGTGTCACGGGAGGCACTCTGTTCTTTTTTGCCATTCAGAGTTTGCCGTGACACGGGATTTTCTCCCGTCAGACGGGAATTCTTCCCGTGTCGCGGCATATTTACCCTTTGTTTTTTTTTTTGTCGTTACGCAATGTTGAACCGGGCACATATTAAATCAATAGAGGGAGGATTTTTTTTATTTTAAAGTGGCCGGGCCCCCTTGAGGGGTTGCCTACGTATCCTAAAAAGGAATCAGGCCAGACGTAGCTGTATTGGGTCATGAACCCATGCGACTAGGTGTAGAATTTTTTGAGTTGATCCAAGTTGGTTAAATTATGGAAGCCGTTGTCATCCATGTCTACCAATTGTGCCGCTCCGCCAGACAGGATGACTTTAACAATGTACGGGCCTGACCAGTTCGGTCTGAATTTTCCTCTTGGATCTAACACATTTTTGCGAAGTGCTTTAAGCACTAGGTCACCCTCTTTGATATTCCTGGTCTTGACTTTTTTATTAAAATGTCGTGCCATACGCTGTTGGTAGGTTTGGACATGATGCAAAGCTGCCAAGCGTTTTTCATCAAGCAAGACCAGTTCGTCGTATCTTGCTGTAATCCAGTCGACTTCATCTAGTTGGCTTTCCAATGCGATTCGGAGAGAAGGTATCTCGAGCTCGATTGGTTGTACAGCTTCGACGCCATAGACCAAGGAGAAGGGGGTAGCCCCTGTCGATGTACGAACAGAGGTTCGATAACCCCAAAGGGCAAAATGTAGCTTACTTGGCCAATCTTTATAATTTTCCGTCATCTTTTCGATGATGGTCTTCACGTTTTTGTTGGCCGATTCGACTACTCCGTTTGTTTGTGGTCTGTAAGGTGATGATCGATGATGTTTTATATGATATTTCTGTAACAATTCCGCATATTCGGCTTGGAAATGTGTTCCATTGTCACTGATCATCTCATGTGGTACCCCATAGCGGCATATAATATTTTTCTCAATGAATTGAGCTACATGTTTTGCCGTCAGCTTGGCATATGAGGCTGCCTCGACCCATTTGGTGAAGTAGTCGATTGCTACGAGAATGAATTCATGCCCTCCTTGTCCTGGTGGTGAGATTTTGCCAATGATGTCAATGCCCCAAGTGGAGAAAGGCCATGGAGAAGTATATGTGTAGAGAAGTGAAGGTGGAACATGCTGTAAGTTTGCATAGATTTGACACTTCATACATTTTTTGACGTACTCGTGACAATCTCGCTCCATAGTAGTCCAATAGTAACCTTGTCGTTGAATTTTTTGGACTAACATCTTTGCATTCATGTGAGTTCCACATATACCAGCATGAAGGTTTTCCATGGTTTTATGTGCCTCTTTCTTGGTTATACATAAGAGATTCCTTCCTGTTGCGGTTCTCTTGTGGAGTTCTCCCCTGATGAGCACATACTGTGAGGCCAGGAGCCTCAAAGCACGACGTGCCCTTTTATCAGTATTAGGAGGATACTCTGCTCTTGTCACATAATTAAGGATGTCTGTATACCATGGTTCTTCATCTTCCTCCTGTGATTCTTGTTCATCATCAAGTGCATGAACATAAGCTGGTTCATACCTTCTCTCTATGGTCAATGGCATTCTGATCGTGTCAGCTGGAATTCGCACCATTGATGCTAACTTAGCTAGTGCGTCAGCGAACTGGTTTTCTTCTCTTGGCAGATATGTATATTCCACTTCATCTAGTTGCTCCGTGAGAGTTTCCAGATGAGCTTGATATGTAGCGAGACTTTCACTCCTCACTTTCCATCTCTTAGAGATTTGGTTAATGATTAGTGAAGAGTCACCGTAGATTCTGAGTTTCTTGATTCCCAAGGCGACAGCTGTTTCTAATCCCAAAATGCATGCTTCATATTCTGCGGCATTGTTGGTGACATCAAAGTCGAGCTTCATGGAAATTGGGATGTGTTCTTCATTGGGTGATACGAGCAAGACTCCCACACCACATCCCTTTTGGTTTGAAGCTCCATCGAAATAGAGCGTCCAACTATCGTCTTCGGTCATGAGTAAATCTTCGTCAGGGAAATCATACTCATCTTCTTCTTTCTCAGCTTCTTCTAGCGGAAAGTCTGCTAAGAAGTCAGAAACTGCAGAACCTTTGATGGCCTTTTGTGGCACAAATCTCAAATCAAATTGAGCTAGATTGACTATCCATCTTGATAATCTGCCGTTGAGTGTTGCTTTCTCGAACAGATATTTGAGAGGATCCATCTTAGACACGACATGCACTGTATGAGTGAGCATGTAATGTCTCAGTTTTTGTGCGGCCCATACAAGTGCGAGACACAACTTCTCGAGTGGCGTGTATCGCGTCTCATATCCTTGGAGTTTCTTGCTCAAGTAATAGATTGCATTCTCCTTGCTTTCGATCTCTTGTGCTAGCATTGCCCCCATCGTTTCTCTTGTGACTGTAAGGTAGAGTCGAAGAGGAAAGTTAGGTATTGCTGGCGCTAGCACGGGTGGGTTTGTCAAATACTCTTTGATTTTGTCGAAAGCCTTTTGGCAGTCATCATCCCATGTGATTGGGACATTCTTCTTAAGCTTCTTGAATATTGGTTCGCATATTGCTGTGAGCTTTGATATGAACCTGCTTATGTACTGCAACCTTCCAATGAAGCCTCGAATCTCCTTCTCATTTTTGGGTGGTGGCATGGCCATGATCGCTTTTACTTTTGAAGGATCTATTTCAATCCCTCGAGAACTGATCACATATCCAAGTAATTTGCCTGACGTGACTCCGAATGCACATTTTGCTGGATTTAATCTCATGTTATACTTACGGAATCTTGCAAAAAATTTGCGAAGTGCGACAATATGGCCTGGGCGATCTTTAGACTTGACAATCATATCATCAACATAGACCTCCACCTCTTTGTGCATCATGTCATGTAAAAGTGCTGTAGCTGCTCTTTGGTAGGTGGCACCCGCGTTTTTCAACCCGAATGGCATTACCGTATAGCAATATGTACCCCACTGTATGATGAATGTGGTTTTCTCCATGTCTTCTTCGGCCATCAATACTTGATTATATCCGGCGTAACCATCCATGAATGACAGGAGTGCATGGTTTGCTGTATTATCGACCAGAATGTCAATGTGAGGTAGAGGGAACCCATCTTTTGGGCTTGCTTTATTGAGATCCCTGTAATCAACACACATTCTGACCCTTCCATCCTTCTTTGGAACTGGGACCACATTTGCTATCCATTCCGGATACTTAGATACTCTGATGAAACCTGCGGCCAATTGTTTCCTGATTTCTTCTTTGATTTTGAGAGCCACATCTGGTTTCATTCGGCGCAGCTTTTGTTTGACAGGCTTCATACCTGGAATGAGTGGTATCGTATGCTGAGCTATATCCCTGTCAATTCCTGGCATATCTTGGTATGACCAAGCAAATACATCAACAAATTCACTAAGCAAGTTAATTAGCTCTTTGCGTTCATCTTGACTTAGTGTTAATCCAATTTTTACTTCTTTAACAGTCGTATCATTGGAAATATTAATTGTTTCTGTATCTTCAATAACTGCTGTTTTATTTTCGTGTTCTTCCATTGCTTTTATTATTTCTTTGTCATTTTTATCATTAGCAAAGCAATATTGATCAGGGCTAGGGGAATGGCACACATCGTAAGCAAAGGTATTCATTTCATTGAATTCACTGGCTAATACATCAAGAGAGGCAAGGTCAGCTGCGACCTCACCAGAATTATTAGGACTAGAAGGATAAGGCTCAACAAAAGATTCAGGGCTGAACTCTATAGTAGAAAGAGGGTCGGCCTCAAACTCTAAGGACTCATCTACAGACTTAGACTCAGACTCGGACTCGGACTCAGACAATTCAGACTCATCAAACATAGGACCCTCGCCAGCGGTTATTTCCAACTTCTCTCCACTTGGCGTAGTGATCCTCAATGTCTTGCGCCATCCCCTTGAAATGTTGTCAGCTTGGACGATTAACCCGGAGGGATCAAACTCCTTGTTTGCTATGACCGCTTGAACGAGCTCAGAGTTATCATTGCAGACCGGCTTGGATTCATTTTTCTCCATTCCAAAAATAAGGTTAATTCCCAGATCATCAGAGTTCAGGCTGGCTGACTTCTCGACTGTGGAGAGTTCTTCATCGATGAAGTCACAATCGAGGAATACCTCAAATCCTGGTTCACGGATCCCATCATGGACAAATGGTTCGGGGAATTCATAGCATGGGAAGTCTTCCCCTTCTTTGATGTACTGGCCGTTGAGAGTGAACGGATATGGATCCATGGCCATTTATGTCTTCGTGATTCGAGCATTGTTGCGAGCCTTTAATTTCAACGCAGCCCGTTTCAGGTCTTCCTTTGTCGGCTCGAATCCTAAGCCGAAAGTGTCCTTCTTGACTGCACCAGGATGGCCCCAAGATTTAGCCATTTTCTTCTTGAGCCCAAGGGTCATTCCAGGGAAGTGACCTTGCTTCTTCATAATGGCGTTGATACTAGTGTTTGAATAAGGATCGAAGTCGAGATGACACTTTTCCTCTTCTTCGATCGCAAGAACATCATCTAAAGAAAAATCCCCACAGATCTTCATCTTCCTCATCGTGTTCAACATGGACGATAGGGGTATCAATAACTTGAATGCGCATAGGAGAAGCATCGATAGTAATCGGAATCCCTCCCACTATGGCTTTCACTTTCTGGTGAAGCGACGACGGAATCGCCTTTAGCTCATGAAGCCAAGGGCGTCCTAATAACAGATTGAAAGAGGCTTTAATGTCCACCACCTGAAACTTGGTGCGACGTTCAATAGCCCCAGTAGTTATATTCAGTACGATAGTACCCACGGCTTGACGGCGAGTATTATCGTAAGCTCGAATCCCTTGAGTGGAGGGAGTCAATTCTTCGTTCTTTATACCCAACTTCCTTGCAGTACGGAGTGGGCACACATTGATTGCAGAGCCATTATCAACCAGGCTCATAGGAACATTCATCTGCCTACACACTACAGTGAGGTGTAAGGCCTTATTATGTTGGTCCCCTTCTGGGGGTAGATCCTTATCAGAAAAGGAGATCAGATTGTTGGTACTCGGTAGCTCAGTAGTGAGAAAGTTGACCAATCCTTGAGGAGTCATGTCGTCATCAACTCCTATCTTCACCAGAGCATTCATTACAGCCTTTCGATGCTCGTGGGAAGTGGCCAAAAGCTTCCATACATTCATCTCCACCTTGGTCTTTTGCAGCTGTTTGACCACATCGCTATTCACAGGGTCGATGGGATCAAGTATCAGATTTGATTGTGGTGGAGGTGGAGGTGGGTTAGGTTGTTGCAACCGTCCACTTCTGGTGAGAACCTTGACCTCAAGGTCCCCCCAAACATCTTCACTGGTGCCGAGAGATGAACAGGCTATGTCTTTGAGATAGACGTCTTCATCATCACTATCCCAAATCCCATTCACTTCTTCAGTGTTTGAGATAAATACAACTTCCGGCAGAGGTTTATTCACAGGTTGAATGAGTATTGACGGATCAAAGGAGACTTCATCTCCCATGATAGCCAAAGCAATAGAAAGAGGACCTGTTTGAATGTTAGGCTTCTTGCCCCCTGGAGGGACAGAAAGTTGGTTAGCATCTATCAGGTCTTGGATTGCGTCTTTCAGCCTCCAACACTTCTCGGTGTTATGACCCTTGCCTTGATGATACTTGCAATAAGCATTGGGGTCATAGTTGGCGGTTCTATTCTCAGGTCGAGGTTCTGGAAATGGTCCAATTGGCATAATCAGTCCCTGACCATGTAGACGGTCATAAGCCGCATCATACGTCATTCCCAAAGGCGTATAAATCCTCCTTTTCCTTTGGAATCTTTGAGTAGAGGCATTAAGGGCCAGCACATCATTGATGTTGATATTGTTGGCAGCATTATTGGGCTTAGAAGACGAAGAAGAAGGAGTGTCGTTCTTCTTGTTTTTCCAAGTGCTGTTGTTATTGTTGCTACCAACAGACTTCATCAGTTCGTCTTCGATATTGATTCCAATATCGTATACAGCATCAAAGGTACTTAAAGGCAGAAACTTCAGGTGTTGCTTGTATTTATGCGTCAGATTGGCAATGAACAAGCGAACCATCTCCTTCTCCTTGGGAGGATCCACTAAGAGCGCAGCTGTTTCTCTCCACCTGCTTAGGTAAGTGGTGAAGCCTTCATTCTCTTTCTATTTGAGAATGGAGAGTTCACGTTCAGAAGTCTTGGCCTGGATGTTACACTTGTACCGATTCATAAAGCTTTCAGTAACATCCTCCCAGGTCGTGACATGCTTGGACTCCAGAGAATAGAACCACTGTTGACAGGCATGTTCTAAGGAAAGAGGAAACACAGTAGGGAAGAGTGTCACATCTACTCCCTTAAGAGCCATAGTTGCAGAAAAAGCCTTCAAATGGAAAAGTGGATTATCAGTAGGCTTGAACTTGGGAATATCAGCAGTGGAAAACTTCTCAGGGAGCTTCTCTCTTATAGACGAGGAGGTGATAGGCTGTTCCACATAAGTGAACTCTTCGAAAATCTTGCTCATTTGTTCCTTGATCTTGTCCATCGCAGCAGTAGTGACACTGTTTTGCTTGTCTTGCTCTACAGTGCTGACTCTAGTAGTGAGTATCTGCATCATGTCAGACAATCTTTCGATTGTCCTGTTGAGGTTCTCGATGTCTTCCTTAGTGGCCATTGGTTGAAAGTAGACTGGAGACGGATCTTGTGGAGATGACTGAGGTGGTTTCCTTGTACGCCTCTTTGGTACAAGAGGTTGTTGAGGTATGGACTCGAACCGTAACAATCTACCCTTGCTTCTTGCCCAAGTGCTGTGACACCGAAACAAACACACCTTTAATGACCAAACTTGACCTTAACCTATCCGGATTAAAGAAAAAAAAATTTTTTTTTTTCGAAGCTCTACTTATTAAAAAAAAAGAAAACATGGGAGGATACCATCCGACTTACTCCGAAAAAAAAACGACACAAACGAAACTTCCCTAAAATACGGTCAAAAGTGGTGCATGACTAAAAAAAGTGCGGACATAATATGTGAGTGATTAGGTGAGGTTATAGACACGTGTTTTGACCGTATAACTAGACACGACTCAATACTGGACACAAAAATCGAGAAAAAAGACTGACGGGACACTTTCCTGGGCACCGTGTCACAGTACAGACTGGCGTGACACGGTTAAGGCTTACCGTCAGACGGTAGCCTTTACCGTGTCACGGCACTGTTCACCGTGACACGGCAGAAAATGCCGTGACACGGTGCGCAGTTCCAGGTCAGTTTTGTATTTTTTTCAGATTTTAATCGATTTTAAGTCCGTACTAATTACTATGTGAGAATAAAAACCCTCGGTCATGGGTCAAACAAAAAGAGCAAACACATTAGGGTTAGCACCAAACAAACACATAGCATTTAGGCACGATGATGCAAAAAAAGTTCGCAACCTAAAGTCAAGATCTATGTTCAACTATTGGTCAAGCTTTGGGTGTCAAAAGGGTACCATGGTTAAGAGTTTGGACGCGTTAGCAAGGCAGCCTCCCTTGAGGGTGTATGCCAACGGGCGGCTCCGCGAGTTCGTGATGAAATCGAACTCGACTCCATGGTTTGGGTGAATTTAATGACTCGGATGAACCCTTATTGCCATGAGCGTTTTTGGGTTGATAGAGCTTAAATTCCCCGGGGCTAAGACGCATGTAGAACACATACATTTTTTCAGAAAAATCGAAGGAAGTCAACTGTGGGAAAAGAAAATAGGTCACCGGACTGATTTTAGGACTGCCGTGACACGGCAAAAATTCCCGTGTCACGGTACAATGTGCCGTCAGACGGTACACTGTACCGTGACACGGCAGACTCTGCCGTGACACGGCAGTCAGAAAATCTGACTGGTGCCCTGTTTGCTTTTGCGCGCAACCAAGTTATCCAATTTTTCCTACGGTACAGACCTGAATGCGACGATAAAACGTCTATGTAGATGCAAAAATGCCAAATTAATCACAGGAATATTTTTTCAAGAATCTTTCAAGTCTCATCCACTCGTCTTAATTAAATACCGATTACTCAAATCGATAAATAATTAAGAATCCTCCCTAGTGGAGTCGCCAAATTGTAGGCGTCGTTCGAAGTGTGCCTACGTTAAAAGCATGTGTGAATATGCTTGGCACTCATAGGAAGTGGGAATTGACATTACGATTAGGGACAACGATTAGGGACAAATAAAGTAGGGAGCCGCCAACAAGTTTTTAAGGAACTTGTAAACCGTCCACGGATCATAAAAAGGCAACCACGATAAGGGACAACGATAGGCAACAACGATTGACCCGTGAAGGTTACACCCCATTCATAATCCATGAGATTACTAACTTCATATGGTTCGGAACCACGAAAGGAGGATCGGGGATGATGGTACGAAGTGAGTCATGGAGTCACATTCGCCCGTATTGGCCTCTACTCGATTCTTATGTTGAAAAGCATTCCTGTGATCTCAAAGGCATACAATAAAATATTCAATTTGCTCCAAACTATTATTTAACTAAATTGGTTTAAAATTAATGCACACATAATTCTAAATATTTGGTGATCACTTCAATTAATAATAAGATTAAAAAGGAACCTAAACCGGTTGTCCAAATTATCTTATTAGGCGTGATTTTCAATTACATATTCCCTTTAAACATGCAATATAGTGATCAAAATAAATAATAGAATCAATATCAACATAAAAACCAATTTAATCATAATTCCAACAACATAAAAAATCGTTAGAAAAACAATAATAATAAAAAGAGCATGATCCTTACTTTGAATCTGTTTGTTTGCAACTACAAAATAATAAACGAGTTAGTAACTTCAAGAAAATAATAAAGCAATGACTAAATTAAATTAAATAAAATAAAGTTGATTTTGGGGCCAAACCCTCAAACGATTCTACCTTTCACGCCTTGGTTTAAGGACAGAACCTCGAGTAAAATATGGACTCCTTTGAGTGCTTGAAGAAGGAATTTTGAAGTGAAAAGGGTAGGCTAGTTTTTAGGTTAAGAGCATAGAAGAGAGAAAGTAAGAATAATCGAATTTTGCCCCCCCGTTCATCAGAAATGAGGGGGTATTTATAGGGAAATGTGCTGAGGGAGCACACGGAACCCTAAAACGATAAAAACCCTAAAAATGCATCCCGTGACACGGTTAGACTGTACCGTGACACGGTTAGACTGTACCGTCAGACGGTACAAGTTCCCGTGACACGGTCAGTTTTGGAGTGTCGCGGGAAATTTTTAGAAAACGGAACGGAAAACGCGTTAAGGGTTTACGCGAAAAGGACACGGATCTTCCCGTGTCACGGCAGACCTCCCGTGTCACGGGAAGTCCCACCGTCAGACGAGAAGAGTTCCCGTGACACGGTTAAGCTTGACCGTGACACGGTCAGTTCCAGTCCACTTTTCCGTCTAAATTCATTTTTAACCCTAATTTCTTTCGGCTTTTTTAAGTGCCGATTGATAATTTCGGGCTTTTTTCTGACTTTTATTATTCGGGCTAAAAATAAGAAAATAACAAAAATAAATAAAATATTTGGGCCAAAAATAATAAAATAATAAAATAAAAAGGTTTGGGCTTAAAATTAATTAACAAATTAAAACTATGCCTTTACCAAACACCAAGACTGATCCATAGACCTTTCAAAAACAAGAATTTAATAAGATACGATTTTTTAAGCACTCTCGGGATTAAATACTAAACCCGACCAATAGTGGCGGTGAAAGGTTATTTATCATCGGGTTTGGTTTTGGGGAGACATTTTTAGGTGTCTACACTATGTGGAAATAAAAACCCACGGTCATAGGTTAAACAAAAAGAGCAAACACATGAGGGTTAGCACCAAATAAACCATGTAGCATTTAGTCACGATGATGTAAAAAGAGTTCGCAACCTAAGGTCAAGATCTATGTTCAACTATTGGTCAAGCTTTGGGTGTCAAAAGGGTAACATGGTTAAGAGTTTGGACGAGTTAGCAAGGCAGCCTCCCTTGAGGGTGTATGCCAACGGGCGGCTCCGCGAGTTCGTGATGAAATCGAACTCAACTCCATGGTTTTGGTGGATTTAATAACTCGGATGAACCCTTATTGCCATGAGCGTTTTTGGGTTGATAGAGCTTAAATCCCCCGGGGCTAAGACACATGTAGAACGCACACGTTTTTTCAGAAAAATCGAAGGAAGTTTACTGAGAGACTAGAAAACAAGCCACCGGCCTGATTTTAGGACTGTCGTGACACGGCAGATTCTGCCGTGGCACGGCAGTCAGAAAATTTGACTGGTGCCCTGTTTTCTTTCGTACGCAATCAAGTTATTCAATTTTTCCTACGGGACAGACCTAAATGCGACGTTAAAACGTCTATGCTTATGCAAAAATGCCGAATTAATCACATGAATATTTTTCAAGAATCTTTCAAGTCTCATCCAGTCATCTTAATTAAATATCGATCACTCAAATCGATAAATAACCAAGAATCCTCCCCAGTGGAGTCGCCAAATTGTAGGCGTCGTTCAAAGTGCGCCTACGTTAAAGCATGTATGAATATGCTTGGCACTCATAGGAAGTGGGAATTGACATATACGATTAGGGACAAATAAAGTAGGGAGCCGCCAACAAGTTTTTAAGGAACTTGTAAACCGTTCACGGATCATTAAGGCAACCACGAATAAAAAGACAACGAAGGCAACAACGATTGACCCGTGAAGGTTACACCCCATTCATAATCCATGAGATTACTAACTCCATATGGTTCGGAACCACGAAAGGAGAATCGGGGATGATGTTGTGAAGTGAGTCATGGAGTCACATTCGCCCGTATTGGCCTCTACTCGATTCTTATAGTGAAAAGTGATTCCTACGATCTCAAAGGCATACAAACAAAATATTCAATTTGCTCCAAACTATTATGAAGCTAAATTGGTTTAATATTAATGCAACATATAATTCTATAAAATTTGTGATCAGTTGATTAAACAACAAGATTAAAAAGGAACATAAACCGGTTGTCCAAATTATCTTATTAGGCGTGATTTTCAATTACATATTCCCTTTAAACATGCAATATGGTGATCATAAAAAATAATAGAATAAACATTAATATTGGAAGCAATTTAACAACAAATCAAACAATATAAAATCGTTAGAAAAATAATAGAAATAAAAGGAACATAATCCTTACTTTGATTATGTTTGCTTGCCACTATAAAATAATAAACGAGTTAGTAACTTCAAGGAAAAAAATAATAAAACAATAATTAAATCAAATTAAGTTAAATAGTGTTGATTTGGGGCCAAACCCTCAAACAGTTCTACCTTTCACGCCTTGGTTTAAGGACAAAACCACGAGTAAAGTATGGACTCCTTGGAGTGCTTGAAGGGGGAATTTTGAAAGAGAAATAGGTAGGCTAGTGTTTAGGCTAGAGCATAGAAGAGAGAAAAAGAGAGAATTAATTGATGCCCCGTACATCAGAAATGAGGGGATATTTAAAGAAAAAATGTGCTGAGGGAACACACGGAACCCTAAAAAGATAAAATCCCTAAAAAAATTGCACCGCGACACGGCAGAGGGCACCGTGACACGGTGCCTGGCACCGTCAGACGGGGCAAATTCCCATGACACGGTGCACAAAAGTGTGACACGGGAAATATTTAGGGTACGGAGAATAAAACGCGTGAAGGGTTTACGCATAAAGGACACGAAATTGCCCCGTGTCACAGCAGAGGCACTGTGTCACGGGAAATCCCACCGTCATACGGGGCAAATTCCCGTGACACGGTGGACAAATGCCGTGACATGGGAGCTCGTAGTCCGTTTTTCCGTCTAAATTCATTTTTTAACCCTAATTTCTTTCAGCATTTTTAAGTGTCGATTGATAATTTTGGCCATTTCTGATTTAATACTATTAATTGGGCCTAAATAAATAAATAATTTTGGGTAATTCCCATTGATACACTCCAGGTATTGACTTTTCTCAGCGGTACCACATTTTTTTTTTTACTTCCTGCTGATACACTTGAGGTTTTGACTTTATAATTGACGTGATGAAGTCTGTTAATAAGACGTTAATAACTTATTTTATTCACATTTTAGGCTTAGTAATAGATGAAATGACTAATATACCCCCATTTTTTAATCATTTTTTTAATCATTTCCCTCCAAAATTTCCCCCTTAATGTTGCTGTTATTTCCCTCCAACTTCCCAACCCTTATTCTCTCCCTATAAAACCCCACTTTCCCTCTTCTATTCTCCATAAAATTTCCCCTCCATTTTTTCGAGCTCACCTCTTCTTTTGAATATTTTCTTGGTTTTGAATGAATCAATCATTGAGATCAACTAAAATTAACAAGCTGAACAAAATGGCATCAGTTGCCAACATTCATTAAAGTCTGGAAAATCATTCAAAATGTGGCCACCATTCTTAATATAGACAAAATGGCATAATTCTTCAACATTACCATGTAAGTTCAGCAAAAAAATCCAAAACATATAGAGTTGACTACAAATTTTGACTTTCTATCCAAATCACCAAAAAAAGCATTTGCTACTACTTTGCAAAACAGAACACTTGCTAGCTTTGAGAGTTTCCTTGAGACATCTGGATTGGTTGGCTAGGCAACTGTGAGGCTGTCAGCACTGTTTGTTGCTCAGCTGAGGGTCTGCCCTTCTTTCCCTTAGTTTTTTTGGTTGAAGCTGCTGCTTGAGATGCTGAAGGTTGAGTTGCTGCAGACTGAGATCCAAGTGCTTCAGATTGCTTTGCTGCCTTAGCTGCCTTTGCTGCATTACTTTGGTCTCTGACCCTAGGGTTCTTGATGACAACAGGCTCATTTGTCTTCAACTCTTTTCCTGTTAAGCCTCCCTTGCAGGTTGTCTTATTATGCCCAAAGCAACCACATTTGCTGCATTTCACTGTTTTTGACCTTTTTCCAGGTTGCTCCTCACCTTCTTCCCTCTTTCTGTTCCTGCTTGGTCTTCCAATTCCCCTCTTCATCTTAGGAGGCATGATGATTCTACCTGACTCATCTGCAGGCCATTGCTCTGTGTCAGGAATTGGGTTGATGCAGACACTGTAAGCTTGCTTATAAGTCTTCACAGAATACCAGGAACTGACAAAGTCATGTGGGTCCAACTTGGCATCAATGCAAGCCCTAATGGCATGCCTACAAGGCACACCTGTCAGTTGCCATGCCCCACAAGAACAAACTTTCTTGTTTAAGCTGAGAGGAAATTGTGATCTTCCCTCATGAATTTCATATTCACCTGGGCTGGACTTGAATACTCTGCATTTTGAGCTAGCTTTTCCTATTTCTTTCACTAGCTTCACAATTTTTGGATTTATGTCTTCATCATTCCAAGACTTTGCATTCTCCATTCTTGTTGCTATTCTAACCATACATACCCTCCTTATTCCTGCATAACATTATCTTACTTAGAAAAACAAACCAAATCAGAATAAAATGACAATGTTAATACAGTAAGAGGTGGGTTAATACCTTCTAGCAAAGTCAAAATAGGCCTACACCTATTCACCCCTAGAGTAGAGTTGAAGCTCTCTACAAAATTGGATGTATTGGAGTCATTGCAAACATTTGGGTCAAATGCATGCTTACTCCACTTAGACTTCTCTCCCAGTTCTGCAAACCAAGTCATGACATCATCTCCTCCTGCTTTCTGCAACTTCTCCATAGCTTTCCTGAATGTGAAAGCTGAAGAAGCATTGCATGCTCTCCAGAATAGAACATACATCATAGGGCCTGGAAATAGCTTTTTGTAGTTTCTACTTAGATGCCTACAGCAGAACCTCCTGTCAGCTTTTGGCCATACTTGTTCTAGTGCAAGTTCAACTCCCTGAAACAATGATTACAGCATGAGCATTTGTATGTTTGCATATCAAAAAAAAGAGAATGAAAATTTGAAAAAAGCAACAAACACTTGCCTTTTGCCTATCAGAAATAATAGTCCAATGCTCTCTTGATGAATCTTTTACAATGTTCAGCAAATGCCAAAAGAAGTAGGTCCATGACTGCTTGTCTTCTTGGCCAACTACAGCATATGCTATGGGGAAGATCTCATTATTGCCATCTATTCCCACAACAGAGAGCAATACCCCCCCATAGTTACCTTTGAGGTGGGTTCCATCTACACCAATTAAAGGTCTAACACCCCTTAAAAGACCTTTCCATTGTCCAGTGAATGATATAAAAAGGCTTGAAAATTGAAGCTGTTTAGGGATAGACTCTGTTTCATTCCATGCACAAAAAGCCTTGGACTCTGGGTTTGTTTCTATGCACATCTTAGCATACATTGGCAGTAGTCTATATGACTCATCATGCCCTCCAAACAACTGCTCAATCACATAGCTCTTTAACCTGTACAAGGTTGACTGCCTCATGTAGATGCCATATCTCTGAAAAAGGAGTTCATTGAGTGCTTTCCCAGGAATGTCTGGGTTAGCCCTGATGTCTTCCATGACTTTCTGAGATGCCCATTTCACATTGCAGATTGGGTTGTAAGTCTCTAAGCCCCTGCAAGTGTGTATATTGGGCCATATTTTCTTGATTGCCCATGTTCTGCCATCTGCCAGTCTGCTGGCATGCAATCTCCAATCACAGCATTCAGATTGGCAAACTGCACTGTATCTCTTGTTGTCAGCATACTCTACATTGATGGCAAACCTTTCTTGAACAGCAAAATCTTTCAGAGTGTCCTTGAAGTGAGCCTTGTCAGTAAAAATCATCCAAGGTCTGAGTGTTATTTTACCAAAGTCAGCATCCTCATACATCTCACCATTCTTGTACAATCTCTGAAAATAATCCTCATCATCTTCATCATCAAAAAAATCAAACCATTTTGATGGTTTCCAACTGTCCTTCACTTTTGGAATCCTAGTTACTTGTGCTAGCTCATCTGCTGGAATAGAACCCTTTGGTGCAATGTCTCCATCAGAATCCTCATCTTCTTCACCAAGATTGAAACCAGGATTGGGTTGTGTCTCTACAGACTCAGAGCTGTCTACAACAAAAGTCATCTTTCTTCTAACTCTAGAATCACTTGTGCCTTGCACCTCACCCACATTGTCCCCAGCACTACTGCCCTCACTCATATTTACATTAACCCTAGAAACTGATCCTTGCAGCTGACTCACTCTGTCAACAACACCTAGCATCCTTTTCTCAGTCACAGTTGATCCTTTCACTAACCCCTTTCTTATAGCTGTTGATCTAGGAACCTTTTTCCTAAACACAGTTGTTTGTGAAGCATTTGTCAATGGGTCAGCATCAGAAGCATTAGGTGTGTCAGTTACTGCCAAAGGTGAAAATCTAGGACTCCTTCTAAGTGGTAAACCCTTGAAGACTGTGTTTGGAGACTTGGGAGATGGTGGTTGCATTGGGGATGTTTTAGTTGTAGCTTTCTTCTTACCCTTTGCTGCACCCTTACCCTTCCTAGAATTCTCTATCTTTTCCATACTTTTCTCAAACTCTTTTCTACCCTTGGTATACTCAGTAGCAGATTGATTTGTTTCATCTTGGGGTGACTCATAACCCTCAGTATACCTAGGTGGAGAGGACTCATTATTAAGGTTGATATCCTCAATAGAAAGGGGAGGTTCAGTTTGGGAAGGGTCAAAAAGGGGAGGTTCAGTTTCAAGAACAAGTTAATTTGTTTCAATTTGAGGGGGTTGTTCATTTGAGGGTGCAGTATCAGAAGGTTGATCAATATGGGGTGGTTCAGATTGGGAAGGTGCAGCAAAAGGTTGTGCAGATTTGGACTTGTTCCTTAGCCTATTGGTCATTCTATTCAAGGCACTTGGTTTCTTAGCAAAACCTACCCAAATGTGATAAATCTCACACTCACCTAGGGTGTGAATCATCTTAAAAAGATCAGCATCATCTATTAAAGGGTGATTCTTTTCATTGAAACCATAACCAAATGATGGGTTGACTATAGGAAACTCAGAGTCTACTGCAGCAGTGTCCTCAAAATCCACAACCAAATCAAGCAAATTACATCTATCTAAGTCAACAGCAAGATCAACATGCTTATCAAAGTAATGAAACCTTAACACAACATCACCCATTCTGCAAAAGAAGGTAAACAGTATACACACTTACAACATGCATATAAATTCAAAATCATATCCAACAATCCACAACATTCAAATAAATTCCAAATCAGGTATCCAATTACCTATAACATGCACATAAATCCCAATTCAGGTATCCAACAATCAATCAAATAAGCAAATACATTCCAATTCAAGTAAATCAATGAAACAGGATCATGCCATTTCATCCAAATTAAATACATACTCTACATAAATAATTGAACACACATAATCACGCACCTAATATACCTGAAAAAAACCCTAAAATCGCACAAATATACAACATTTACATCATGAATTTAACTTAAAATCGCAAAGAAAAAAGAACATCACAACTGCACCAAATCAAGCAAAAATGAACAGTAGTAGTGCTAAAGTACCTGAATTGTGCTAGATTATCCTCTAATGATTTTGTAGACCAAAAAGATCAGCGCAATTCCCTTGCAAAACACTTGGACTTCGTCGTGAATGATGCAGAGAGCAGAGGAGAGAGAGATGAAATTTGAACAAGGAGTTTGTTTTGTGTCAAATCGACATAAATGGAAGGGGAAGGGGTTTAATTATGGGTGATGGAGGGAAGGATTAAAAGGGGGCATTTTAGTCTTTTCACCTAATCTCAGCTTTTAACCTAGAATTACTAAGTTATTAACGTCTTATTAACAGACTTCATCACGTCAATTATAAAGTCAAAACCTCAAGTGTATCAGCAGGAAGTCAAAAAAAAAATGTGGTACCGCTGAGAAAAGTCAATACCTGGAGTGTATCAATGGGAATTTCCCTAAATAAAATAAATAAAAGGTTTAGGCCAAAATAAATAAAAGGTTTGGGCCAAAATAATAAAATAAAAAGGTTTGGACTAAATTTAAAAAAAAAAAAAAAAAAAAAAAAAAAAAAAAAAAAAAGAACTATGGTTTGGGCCAAAATAATAAAAATAAAAAATAAAAAAAAAATATTGATCCATGGATTATTCAAAAATTGAATTTAATTAAATATGATTTTTTAAGCACTTTCGAGATTAAATACTGAACCCGACCAATAATGGCGGTGAGAGGTTGTTCATCATCGGGTTTGGTTCCGGGGAGACATTTTTAGGTGTCTACAACTAGCCTCCCTATTCTTCCATAATACTTCCTTTAAGCACTCCAAGGAGTCCATACAATACCCAAAGTTCTATACTTTAACCAGGGTGTGATAGGTAGAATTAACTGAGGGTTTGGACCAAATCAACTCTACTTTTAATTTAATTTAATTTCCATTTGATTTATATTGTATCAATTTAAAGGAGCGCGCGAAATGTGACTAATTAATTAATTTATTTACTTGTTTTATTTTTATATTGATAGTATCATGATTAGGTTAATTTATGATTTGATTTGACTAACAATTTATTGTTGAATAGCTTCCAATATTAATGTTTATTCTATTATATTTTTTATTGATCACCATATTGCATGTTTAAAGGGAATATGTAATTGAAAATCACGCCTAATAAGATAATTTGGACAACCAGTTTAGGTTCCTTTTTAATCTTGTTATTAATTCAAGTGATCACAAAATTTTGAATTATATGTTGCATTAATATTCAACCAATTTAGCCTAATAATAGTTTGGAGCAAATTGAATCTTTGTTTGCATGCCTTTGAGATCGCAAGAATCACTTTTCATTATAAGAATCGAGTAGAGGCCAATATGGGCAAATGTGACTCCATGACTCATTTCGTACCTTCATCCCCGATCCTCCTTTCGTGGTTCCGAACCTTATGGAGTTAGTAATCTCATGGATTATGAATGAGGTGTAACTTTCACGGGTCAATCGTTGTTGCCTTTTGTTGTCCCTTAATCGTGGTTGCCTTAAATGATCCGTGAACGGTTTACAAGTTCCTTAAAAACTTGTTGGCGGCTCCCTACTTTCCTTGTCCCTAATCGTATATGTCGATTCCCATACTTCCTAAGAGTGCCAAGCATATTCACCACATGCTTTGACATAGGCGCACTTCAATTGACGCCTACACCACCCCTTTTCTGCTTTTATTAATTTGGTTATTGATTATAAACAAATGCTTTGAAAAAAAAAAAACAAAGTCACCAAAATAAGACTTGATTTTATTTCATATAATTAAGTTGGGTTACAATAAGCCGCAATTTAACATGACAATATTACAATTACGTTGCACCATTTTTAACAACATAATCACAACCAGCAAAACATACATAAAAATTCCAACTTTCACTACTTCCCTAAAATAAGACATAAACTCTGTCAATTGCAAAACTACTGACTCTATCTCATTATTGCCCTTCATCATAGCATCAAGCCCTAAAATATCAGTTTCATCCAGCCACTTGAAGAATCCACAATCATTGCACTTAAAAAATGCTTTCCTTAGGTGCGATTTGTGCTCGAGATCTTCAACTTCGCAAGCTTCTGTGGCCTACACCAACATCGATGGCTGACAAACTCCAACGAACAATATGAATTCGAGGGGAAGGAGCTTCGAGAGGTTGAAGATGACATGACTAGAAAAGAGGCAGAGAGAGAATGAAGAAGAGAGAGAAAGAAGAGAGAGAAAACAAATTGAAACCCTTAATATTGGGGAAGAGGGGAGGGAGATCCGTTGCTATGGAGGGAAACTTTCCCACCAACCTTAAATAATGGTTTAATAATAACAAATGGAACATTGTTAACAGAGACTTGACGGTTACATCGTGGTTACTTTTTTTTTTTACGGGAACATCGTGGTTTACTAAGGCCCCGTTCTTTAGAGATTCTTTGCTCTGCCCTGCTCTGCTCTCTGCTCAAATCGAATCTGCTCTGCTCAAAAGAAATCTGCTCTGCTCTGCTCGGCTCTGCTTTGATTAATTTTCAAATAATAATTAATAATAACAACAATAATAATTAATATTCAATAATAATAATTAATATTGTATTGATGATAATAATTTATTATTTTGAATAATAATAATAATAATAATAATAACGGCTATTTCACCAAATGCCACTGAGCAATTTAAAAGTTCACCAAATGCCACCGAGCAATTTAAAAGTTCACCAAATGCCATCGGACTTTTCAGAATTCACCAAATGCCACCGAGTTTTTACAAAAATCACCAAGTGCCATTAATGACTAACGGCAGCTAATCCGTTAGTCATTTAGGCTAATTATGCCACGTGGTGGCTTATGATTGGTTGATTATTAAATTAGTAAATTAATTACTTAATAAAAAACTTTTTAAAAAAAATCACCCACCATGACCCAGCCCCAACCACCGTCTGTCACTGCCACCACCCTATCCCCACCACGGCGACCCAGCCCTGAACAACCACGCCGGCGACCCCAGCTTAGCCAGCCCGCGCCGACGACGCAACCCAGCTTAGCCAGCCCGCGCCGACGATGCAACCCAGCCACCCTTCTCGCAATTCGCAACCTTCTCTTTCTCCATCGAAAATCCCTAAGTTCCCCTCCCCAGCGCCGGACGACCAAAGCCCCCTCCACTCCCCACTGCTGGTAAACAATTGTAACACCCTAGAAATTCCTTTCTTTTAAAATACCTGTTTTGCCCTGTTTAAAAATTTAAATAGGAATATCTAAGATATTACCGCCACAGTGAAAACGGCTAAGGCAACCATCAAAGACACACAGCGGAAGACTAATTTCAAAACCATTCAAAACAAGTCAACTTGAAAAGTCAACCAACGAAAGTAAAGTCAAAACCAAAGTTAGACAAAGTAAAATAAAACCATCCTACAACTTGGAACCATTGTAGGCCCTTATTAAAACCAAACCAACTTTAAAACTTTTGCGTTAGTCATGCATGATAATAATATCATAAATAATTAAAGAATTAAACACATCATATACTTATAGAAACTAGCATGATTCGCTCTTCACTCATGCCCATTCATGAATATGCTTCATCACCTGAAAACCTCCTCTCTACTTGTCCCCACTACTCGCCATTAGAAAATGGGTCGTCGTAGGGCCAAAGTAAAGACATGGCCAAACACACAAACACACACAATCAGCAAAGCTGAGTACATAAGCGTAAATAAACACACTAACATGCTTTCACCTATCAACACACCCTTACCTCAATGCACCTGTTCACAAGCACACACACCAATCAACAAGACATAATGACTAGACACTAATTAATTCATTTTGCATTGATTACGCATCGAACGGGTTTCCACCTCCTAACCTCCCCCAAATAAATTTGAGGTTAACTGACACGGGAGCTAACTGTGCCAGCGACAAAACCACTCAAAGGTGGCGGAATTCCTGCGCATAATAATAAATTAAAAAAAAGGAATATACAGCGTCCTGTACTCCATTAGAAGTTATGGTTAAATATAAAACCCCATAACTCCCCCCATTGTTCATACTCAAGGTATATACGTTCCAAGAGTTTTGGTGCGTAATCTCTTTCACTTTACGTTATTTACATATTATTAGACTTGGTGATGACTCTCAAAGCATAATAAGTCAATCAACAATAATTATTCAATCAAACAAACATACCAATTTAATTATTGAATAATTAGTGACCACATATTATTTATTGTTGAACCCTGTTTAATTCTACCTCAGTGTCAAAGACACCTTAAACGCATAATGCGCCAAAAATCCTATCTCTCGGTGTTAAAAACACCTTAAGTGCACAAAGGCACCAACATACAATTTATTCCTTGTGTACATAGACACTTATATAGCTCCTTCCTCATGCTTAAAGCATCAATAAAAATTATTTGAATCATAATAAAATTCCTTTTCAATATTCCAAACATAATTAAACATGTAGTTTAATTAATCATGCCTTCTAACATGCCATAAATAAAAATGTGGTTCAAACACAACATGCCAAAAATATAATTTTCCAATCCATAAACCATCACAAATAATTCATGCTTCACCATTCAATCACCAACACCATTAATTCACAATTCCATACATAAACCTTAGCATGATACTACTTGTAATTGATTGAAATCAAGCCTAACATGATTCTACATTATCAAAATATGTTAAGTACGCGAACTTACCTCAAATAAGCTCTTAAAATAACCGAGTACTCTACAACAATTCTCGAACCAAGTCTCCTACATAAAGGGACAATAATACTATATTAATTACCCTTGTATACACAATTTCCAGCAACTTAAACTCACTTTAAATAACTTATAATAATCTGAAAATTATTTTAAAACCCCTAATTAAACTCCTTTTTAATGGATAATCACACCCTTTTATTAAAAATCACAATTATACTACTTTAAATAAAATTCCAACATTTTAAACTATTCAAAAATCCTTTAAAACTTCATCAAAATACATCTTTATACTTAAATTATCCATAGAAACATTAAATTATCTCTTACCCCTTTTAAACTCAAAGATAAAATTTAAAGCATAAAAAAAAAACTTCGTTAAAAATCAAAAACTGCTCGAAAATCGTATTTAGAGGCTGAATTTGGCCACGAGAGGGTAGTGAGTCTTTCTTAAAACGTTGTTTCCACTCGAAAAATACTACTTGTTTATCAAAATCGGAGGAGTTTAGAACCTGATCGGGATTAAAACGAGATTAATATTAATGAACGGAAATCTAATTATTAAAACATGAATTTGTGTGTTCAAAATAAATCTGGAATTAAGTTAAACTAATAAGTAGTTATAATCACCAAAATTTCAAAACATCATTACTATAAAAGCCCTAAATCAATTATTCATAAAAACCCTAAAATCATGATTTTCAATAATTAAAAATCCTAGGTTATAAAATTTACAAAATCTGAAAATTATAAAGTTCAATCATCAAAATACAATTTGATACTAATTAAATTAATTTCAAACAATAAAATCAAAACCCATAAATCAATAATTATAATTACACAAATTAATAAAACAAAGGAGAGAGAAAATAAGACTAACCTTTTTGTGTGGGAAATTTTTGGGGATTCATGGGGTATTTATAGAGTAGAGAGTGTAGGGTTAAATTTGGGCTTATAAAAATGTGGGCTTGAGTTATGGGATAGGGCTTAAGTTATAGGTTTTGAAATGGGTTATTCCAATAAGAGTATGTAGGAATAATTTACATTGCCCAATAATTAATAAATGTTTGGCCCAAAACATATTTTACTTTAATAAAACTTTATATTTAAAATACTTTAACCCTTTAGAATATTTAATTAAAATACTTGAGCCCTTGACAATACATTTTATTAATACTTAAATACTTTATAAAAATACATAAAAATATAGGGTATTACATTCTACCCCCCTTAAAAGAAGTTTCGTCCTCGAAACTTAGGTACGAAAAATTTTAAAAACTCGTTTAAAGGCAAATAAATACTTAAAATCTCAAAAACTTTTCTTAATACTTTTAGTTGCTGTAATTTTGTGATACTTCCTTTCTACGTCATCTATTCATTCACACACAAATTAGTGTGTAAAGTAACCAACTTGCTGACCTACTTACACAAAATAATGTGTAAGATAACAACTTTACTAACAAACTTACACAAAATAATGTGTAAACTATTAGACTATCTTACAAACTCACACTAGCATTAGTGTAGATCAACTTTGGTAATAAACTTACATAACTTAGTGTGTAAAATAATCACACTTATCAACTAAATCAGTGTAAAACTGACGAAAAAGCACGTTACAATGCCAAAATTAAGGAAAAAGCGCGTAATTCTATCGCACTCTACCCCCCTTAAAGAAAACGAGTTACGCCCCCATAACTCCACTTAACTCAACTTTAGAATCATGTTGATCTTTTCTCATTCCATCCTTGGTAAGGTCATAACACTTAACTCAACTACACTTCTTTGTTGCGAACCAAAATTCTTATTAATTCCTTACTCATTATACCAAAAATAATCTATTTTCATCTATACTATCTTTCACCTATCCTCTAGTAAAAGTATGAAGCACTTTGATATTCGAAACTTTGATTTGTCCAGCTTTTTCATGATCAAATTGGCCGAACTCAATAGATCTCTTTGCAACTCATACCATTAGTTAATGTTCTTTCACAATGACTTATGAAAATTGTCTTATACTTTACCAAGGTCCGATAATATGCCAAGTTATTTGCCACTTTACCAATTCTATGCAAATTCATATATATTTCTATATATTTTGGCTCAAATTTTCTTTCTTACCAAAATTGATCTTTTGTCTTATGGGTTACACTTTCAATAACACTTGTGTCCTGTCCGTTGTTTAACTTGCACTACTCAGATCAAATCCATTCATGTATATTTTTCTTGCTTCGGTCACTAATGTTCCCTAACATAGTGAAATTTCATGGTTCTTTTATTCCAACCTCAAAATGTTGCCACACCAATGCTGGCTTGTATGTTGACTTTGTTACATCCTTTTCTGAAATTGAATACGCTTGTTTTCTGCATAAATTCCCCAGTCAAATATTATTTCGCTATTATACTAATGGGTGGAGGTTGTAATCTTCTCCAATGTATTACCAAAGTTCTCCTGTATACCTCCTTCTAGGATTTTGAAAGAAACTAGGAATTTTTATTTGACATGATATTTTCAAGAACTCCATGTAATCTCACAACGAATTTGATGTAAGCCTTCGCAAGTTGCTCCATCTTCGAAGTCTCCTTCGTCGGGTTTTAAACATTGCGGACTTAGACAATCTTTCCACCACAATCCGAAAAAAATTAATCACTCTAAACCCTTAATACACCTTTACCAAATCATTTTTGCAGCTTGTCCTTTCCTGGTTGTATTACATTTCCTACCGTTATATTTCCTTTAAACTTCTTACTCTTACAAAGTATACTCAAGCTTTTATCCCCATTAATATTAAAGTGACATATCCTCTTACAAATTCGATCAAATTCACACTCTCTACTTGATTTTTTTTTCTTCATTTCCTCGAATGTTTTTGGTCTCATGTTGTCGTTACCCCAACATTTTTTTTAGCTTTTCTTTTCCAACACTTTCGAGGAGATTAATGTCCTTATTCCCCCTTAACTTTAACATTATTAGCAACGCATTTGCCCAATACATTGCTTCCCCTTCAATGACATTGAATGTCTTTCCACGGTCCTTTATCAACTCCAATAATTTCTTGTTACATTTTTAAATCCTTATGTGTGAGAGTCTATCTCAAACTTTAAACTATAAAATTCATTCACAAATAATCATTAATTTATACAAAGTTATTTCACACTTATTACTTTCCATGAACTTCCAATTATTCTTCGCCAGGGCATTCACTTGTTAATAATCCTTTCGAATCTATCAAAATCTTCCACACCGTTGTCCAACTTAAACCTCAATAACAATTGTTTTATCACGGAGTCCATAATTCACCGCTTCTATCCCTGTTACATCAACTTTTCCTCTTATCGCAAGGTTTCCCAAAATGGTCCTTTCTCAATCACAAGTCACGCTCGAGAAAAACTTGCGTGCATTTGCTTCTCTCTAAGCATCAACACGTTTTATTACAGATGTTCACATCGTCCTTTCCTTCCCATTCTTAGAATTCACAAAAATACCTTCAATGAAAATACTGAATTCCATAAGTCCATGGAAATTATAGGTGATTCATTATCCCAAAAGGCAAAAATGAAAACTCGAATCGTCCAAACCTTGTCATAAGCGCCAAATTCTAAATATCCTCTTTCGAATATTTTTACTTAGTAGTTCTATCCTCAAGTCTAATATCGAAATTATATTTGCTCCTTTCATTTGATCAAACAAATCGTCGCTTTAAAGCAAAGGATAATTATACTTCTTTGTCACATTGATCAATCCCCCATAGGCACTTTACAGACACTTCCATCCCTTTCTTTAATAATTACATGCGCTCTCCAGGGTGATGTAACCTTCTTTCAATAACTTCAATAGTATCTTTCAACCCCCTTTAAGCAATGCAACATTAACCCTTTCTCCACACGCAAATATGTCCATATAATACCTCCAACTTCACTTAACCTTTATATCCTTGCTTATATTTCCCATGCTTACATCTTTTCTCCAATTAAATCCATAATCTTTCTTCTAGCATCCCTTGAATAAATCTCGTGACCCCTAAATAATCTCAACTTCAATCACCTCATATACAATCCTTATTCAAGTTATTTCAACACATCTCAATCATCAAATTCATAAATCTTGTCATAAACTCTTTCTCCTTTATGATATTTTTACATCCATAGTTCAATATTCTCGACACTTTCAAGTATACAGCGTCTTCATAATTCAAATTTCTTAAGTTTCAAGAGTTACTCAAGCCGCCTTTAAACTTTTTATCATTTCCAAAATATTCCTTTAAAGCTCTTTAGCCATTTTGTTGAACTCTCGCCTATTACCTTCTTTCTTGATTTGATTCCTTATCATTATTTTTGATCTCACCTTTCTTTTAGCTAATATATGAATTGATTATTTATAATTCAATTCAATCAAACTCCCAAAGACTTTATGTCTTGAAAACCACCCTTAAACTCATAGTTCGCCATCCTTCAACTCATTCCCTTAAGTTTAAAGCAATATCATTTTCTTGAATACCGAGAGATCTTAAGAACTTGGAGTACTTCTCGAAACCAAGTAATCTTTTCATTTCCACTTAATTAAATCTCACTATCTTTTCTTTCTATCTGCATGAAAAACTGGTAAAACTTATTTCGGGTTTGTTATCTCAAACATCTCCAAATAAGATCGGATGTATTCGTAACTTGTTCGTTCCCTCTGACATGGTAAAAATCAACTCTCTCCAGTACTTACCATACAAACTTTTATTCACTCTCAAATTCTCAAGACACAAATTGTTTTTAAACAACTTGTATAACTCTTTAAGTCAACCGTCAAAACTTCAGGAATTGATCTCCCTTTGGTATATATATAGTTTTCACTTCTTAACACCATCTTGTTTCACCTTTTTCCCACTATGGGATTGTTGGTGGTTATATCATACTTGCCTCCTTGGCAATCTGTCAAGCTTGCCTTACTACCTTATTCAAATAATTCCATTATTAAAATTGCTTCTTGTTACCATACTTTCTTGATGATAAAACTGGTTGCTATATAGGTTCACTGGGCGAAAAAACCATTTGGGCACCGGTTCAAAACCCCCTTATGCCACCGGTTTTGAATCGGTGGTCATTTGGGGGGTGGCAATAGTCAGATACAAAGCCACCGGTTCAAAACCGGTGGCAAAAACAAGTATTGCCACCGGTTAACCGGTGGCAATATAACTTTCCCGCTTTTTTTTAAAGGGTTATTGGCACCGGTTCCTGTTCAAAACCGGTGCCAATAATGGCCAAAAAAAAAATTAAAAAAATTTTTTTTTTTTTTTTGCATTTTTTTCACTTAAATTGATAAATAAACACTAACATATGTATAAACTTACATATTTTCACAAAAAATGTTGTGATGTTACATTTTTTGTCTAAAAAATTAAAATAACACTATAGTCTGCATGATATGAACAAATGCAAATTTATCAGACCAACATACTACCGGAAAACTATCCTTAATTAACTACTTTAATACTTACAATAACCCAGTTTATATTACAAAAAACCTTCAAATGTAGACAATTGTTTCCAATGGCAAATAGAGATTCATCGGTGATAAAGGATCCGCCAATGTTGAGGTGCTGCAAAGAAGTAGCTCTTGAGACCTGTAACCAAATGCATTCATTGGGTTTGGCTTTATACAAACTAAGTACACTGTTAGAACATTGTTCAAGCAAACTAAGTACACTGTTGCAGATCAGAGCCTCCTTTCAGTATTCATTGAGTTTAGCTTTATATAAACTAAACTTTATATTAAGCTCAGTCAAGAAGGATCATGCAATTTTAACAATAAAATAATCAGATTTATTTTGTTACTCCATCCAATCATATGAGTTTAGAGTAAACCCAACAACACAAAAACATACAAGTATATTTAAAGAAGAAAAAAAAAATCAAACTCTGTTTGAAATATTCAATTATTGTCCAAAACAAAGGATTAGATAAATAAAATAATACGAATTTTAAGCATGAAATAATAAAGAAATTAAAAACTGGTCATACATGTCAAGTTCCTTGAGAGAGAAGGCAAGATGAACAAGGCAAGAAGTAGAGGCATCATCCATTTTACATCCAGAAAAGCTCAAACTTCGCCTCCTTCCCATTGATTGCTTCACCCCTTCCCTCCATTTCTTACACACACCAACTTGCCCTTCATTTACATACATAAACATGTTAGAAAATAAAAAATATTCAAAAGTCGTAAGTGGAAATTAATTCCTCTGCCGACAACAACCAGGATTTAATTGTCACGTTACTAGTTACTAGTGCGTATCTTAAATTTAAATTACACAATTGACGTGACAATAAAAATAAAAAAATACTTACTGAGCTAAATCAGTGAAAGAAGAGAAAAGGAGGAATATATGAGACAGAAGATCAGTTGGAAGCTTTTCAATTTCTGATTCTTCAATATCCATTATTTCACCCATTTCTGATATTCTCATCAATAATAATCAGCAGGAGAAGGTTCTAGAGAGAATAAATGAAAAAAGAGAGATAAAATGAATTGTTGGATTATAATTTTAATTTATAAAAATGAAAATCTAGGCACGGCTTGATAAATTGGCTCTCTCCAAAGGCATACAAACCAAAATTTTGGAGTGCAAAAAGCAATACTCACACGGAGCATGCATGGGGACAGAATTGAAACAAATAGTACAGGCTCACTGCCATACTTAAAACGTTAAAACCCAAATCTTGAAGTGCAAAAAACAATTCACATGCAAGTGCGTTGTAGCCCCCGTAATCATATGAATTTATATCCAAAATTATTAACAAAATCACATTAGATACTACTATACTCACAAAACCATTACAAGAAGAAACACCAAATCACAGGCTACATATATATAATTAATAAAACACGTGCTAGAGACGTTAGGAAAATGGGGAAACATATACGGAGTACATATAACTAAGATGTGAAATAGCCTATAATTTGAGCAAAAATGATGCATCTATGAAGCTTGAGAAATAAACATATACGGAGTACATAAATTCAAATGCTGAAAGATAGAGCTAAACTCGGATAATTACCAGAAGCAACCATTGCTTTAGGACCCAGCTCTTCAAAAAACTCAGCTTCTGGACCCTTTTCAAGGACAGTGTGACAATACCTCTGAAACAAAAAGTAAACAAATGCTCTCCCATTAATACAATTAATCTGATTATCCAAATCCCTACAAAAACTAAATTATGTGATTCATACCACGATTTAGATATTCAAGGTCGCGGCAGAACAGGGCAAGGAATGGGGATTTTGATTAACAGGAAAAATAGATAAAAAAAAAAAAATCAACCAAATGAAGACATTAATTAATATACCCACAGTCAATTTAACACATTCATATAGCTTAATCAATCGATGTTTACGAAGCCAATTTCAACAAGTAAATAACCTAATCGTCCAAACAAATTACAGTCAATATAAAGTTGACCGCTGGTAGCCCCCATAGCCACCACGCCTAACCAACCACATAAACCCACCACATGCACCACCTAAACCCAAACACACAACCTCAACCCACCCCTACCCGAACCCACACACTAGACCGACCACCATAACCCACCCTAAGTCCCTAACCCAAACCCACACACCAGACCGACCACCCTAACCCACCAGATCCACCACCTTAACCCACCCTAAACCCACCAGGTCCCGCCTTAATCCACCAGATCCACCACCTCAACCTACCCTAACCCTAACCTGAACCCACCTTAACCAACTAAATTCATACAGAACAATGGAACAACTCCTCATTTATCTTAATTATCATTCAGAAAACAGATAATTTCATACTTCATACACAATCATGAATATTTCTTTCCTAAATTCAATCAATTATTCTACCAAATAAATTAAACCCAAAACGCAAAAAAATCAAGGCATTTAACCTGAATAATTGGACCAAAACGCAAAGCCAAAGAACCCGGAAACCCTAACATCAAATTTCTGATTTTTGAATCGATAATTGATTCAAGTTTGTTGTTGTTGTATTTGGTTCAAATTGAAGACGGCAGCGACGGTGGTGTTGGCCAATTGATGCTTGCATGGTTCGAATTGGCGGCGGCGTTGGTGGTTGTGCGAGGGTAAATGAAAGAGAGAAATAGAGAGCTGAGAGGAGAGTGCGCCGGCGAGGTGGATTGGACGGCGGCACGACCGGAGAGGAAAGAGAGAGAGAAGAGGGAGATCTAGTTAAGGAGAGAGGAGAAAGAAGAGAGAGAAAGCTAGGTCGAGGGTCGAGGAAAGAGAAAGATAATGCGGAAAGAGAGAGAAAATAGAGGGGCGTTTTTTGTTTTTATTTTTTACTATTGCCACCGGTTTTGAACCGTGGGATTAACATTTTCTCTACCGGTTCGGTTTGAACCGGTGGCAATAATCTTCCCTCAAAATCCCGCCGAATTTTCTCCTTCTTTTTCCCACCGGTTTTAAAAAACCAGTGGCCATTGATCGGTGCTAATGACTATTTTTCTACTAGTGGTTGGGTGAAACACTTAGCTTCCTCTTATTCTAATCAACTAACACTAACCACTAAACTCAATCAAGAAACAATTATAATTTAATTCGAATTAAGGCTTGAGGTAATTTTTTTTT
This sequence comes from Chenopodium album, assembly GCF_948465745.1. Taxonomy (NCBI): domain Eukaryota; kingdom Viridiplantae; phylum Streptophyta; class Magnoliopsida; order Caryophyllales; family Amaranthaceae; genus Chenopodium; species Chenopodium album. The sequence goes on along the minus strand of NC_137841.1, from coordinate 20,952,171 downwards.
TTTTTATGTCCTCATTCCCAATAATTCGAATACATAAAATCTTGATTGATAAACAACCAAAATTCATATACTTAAACAAACACTCAAAAATAAAAAAAAAATAAAAAAAAATATATCTCCATTAACTGCTACTCACAAAGGGAAGAAAGAAATGAGTAGCACTTGGAAAACAATAGAAATCATAAGGTTGTTGAACAACTCTAAAAGATTAGGTGAATAAATTCAAGAATTTTCTCCAAAATGATAGCAGGCTACCCATAATGACTCCTTGAAGTAAAATAATTATCCTCATATCCCAAGTGAAAGAATAAATACTCATAACTCCTAAATAACATATGTCAATATTCTCAAGGTTGAACATGTGACAATGTATTTAAGGTCCAACATAACAAGAGTCCTCAATATTCCAACAAGATCATAACTTCTCAAAACTCCAACCATATATTAAAATATATATGCTCAATTCTCCATCCCAAATCAAATAACTTTAATTATAAGAAATGATAAGTCACTAAGCTTAAAATGTCAAACTTCAATTGATATTGAGTATCTCTCAACTCATATAATAACTTTCATCATTACTCATCTCTAATCAATTCCTATGCTCACCTCTCTTGGGCTCTTGTTCAATTTCGATTCCAATTCAAACTCATACTCAAAGACAAAACATATTCCTCTGAATAGATAATATCCCAAATGATTTCATCCTTAAACTCCTTAACCATATGCATTAAAATCAATTTCTTTATCCTTATAATTTGGTGTCTCCATACACAAGTGTAAAAAACTCAAATTACTCATTTTTAATATCTAGACAACGTATCTTAACAACAAATTATCCCAAAAATAATACTCACATTCATGTGATGATGTGCATCCAAAATTTCTTCGAAAATACATCTCAAATAAGACCATTGAAGCGAACCATCCTAACATAAGCAATTGAACTCTCAAAATCCTTAACATTCCTCAAAATTCTCATTATAGAAACTCACAGGGTATAGGTTTAGGCATCCTACAAGAAAACGGGATCAACTACCAATAGCAAACCCTTCCCATAACCATATAATACAGTTCTTGCATAAAATTAAGTTCGATGTTCAATCAAACAATCTTGATAGCTCACATATAATGATTCACATATTACATGTTGTCATCAATAAACATTTAGTCATACAACATGCTTGAAAACCTCTTAAAAATATATATATATATATATGCACATAGGAAAGAAATTAAATTCTAGCCTATATGCCCTTTCTTCTCCTACCCAAGCTCACCAACATGCTTATAAAAGCTTTTAACACATATTTCTTACCTCAGTCCTTGCTTTCCTGCAACATGAACAAACTAAAAATATTTTTGACTCTTTTTTTTTTAAAGAAATTAAAAAATAAGCTTTGAAAAAGACCGAAAAATTTTCGGCTTCCTTAAAAAAATTCGGATATCCTTAATAAAAAAAAAAAAAAATCGGATGTTCTTCTTCTTCAAAAAAAAAAAAAAAAAAAAAATGGGCCTTCCTAAAATAAAAACAAAAATAAAATTCAAAACAATTTAGTTTAACACCGTTTAACTAAATAAGCACTTGGCCAAGTTTTAAAACAAAACACTTGAAAATACATTTTTTTTTTTTTTTGCTTTAGTGGTAATAAAATCTCAACCAAAGCTCCCAGATACCACTTTGTAACACCCTAGAAATTCCTTTCTTTTAAAATACCTGTTTTGCCCTGTTTAAAAATTTAAATAGGAATATCTAAGATATTACCGCCACCGTGAAAACGGCTAAGGCAACCATCAAAGACACACAGCGGAAGACTAATTTCAAAACCATTCAAAACAAGTCAACTTGAAAAGTCAACCAACGAAAGTAAAGTCAAAACCAAAGTTAGACGAAGTAAAATAAAACCATCCTACAACTTGGAACCATTGTAGGCCCTTATTAAAACCAAACCAACTTTAAATCTTTTGCGTTAGTCATGCATGATAATAATATCATAAATAATTAAAGAATTAAACACATCATATACTTATAGAAACTAGCATGATTCGCTCTTCACTCATGCCCATTCATGAATATGCTTCATCACCTGAAAACCTCCTCTCTACTTGTCCCCACTACTCGCCATTAGAAAATGGGTCGTCGTAGGGCCAAAGTAAAGACATGGCCAAACACACAAACACACACAATCAGCAAAGCTGAGTACATAAGCGTAAATAAACATACTAACATGCTTTCACCTATCAACACACCCTTACCTCAATGCACCTGTTCACAAGCACACACACCAATCAACAAGACACAATGACTAGACACTAATTAATTCATTTTGCATTGATTACGCATCGAACGGGTTTCCACCTCCTAACCTCCCCCAAATAAATTTGAGGTTAACTGACACGGGAGCTAACCGTGCCAGCGACAAAACCACTCAAAGGTGGCGGAATTCCTGCGCATAATAATAAATAAAAAAAAAGGAATATACAACGTCCTGCACTCCATTAGAAGTTATGGTTAAATATAAAACCCCATAACTCCCCCCATTGTTCATACTCAAGGTATATACGTTCCAAGAGTTTTGATGCGTAATCTCTTTCACTTTACGTTATTTACATATTATTAGACTTGGTGATGACTCTCAAAGCATAATAAATCAATCAACAATAATTATTCAATCAAACAAACATACCAATTTAATTATTGAATAATTAGTGACCACATATTATTTATTGTTGAACCCTTTTTAATTCTACCTCAGTGTCAAAGACACCTTAAACGCATAATGCGCCAAAAATCCTATCTCTCGGTGTTAAAAACACCTTAATTGCACAAAGGCACCAACATACAATTTACTCCTTGTGTACATAGACACTTATATAGCTCCTTCCTCATGCTTAAAGCATCAATAAAAATTATTGAATCATAATAAAATTCCTTTTCAATATTTCAAACATAATTAAACATGTAGTTTAATTAATCATGCCTTCTAACATGCCATAAATAAAAATGTGGTTCAAACACAACATGCCAAAAATATAATTTTCCAATCCATAAACCATCACAAATAATTCATGCTTCACCATTCAATCACCAACACCATTAATTCACAATTCCATACATAAACCTTAGCATGATACTACTTGTAATTGATTGAAATCAAGCCTAGCATGATTCTACATTATCAAAATATGCTAAGTACGCGAACGTACCTCAAATAAGCTCTTAAAATAACCGAGTACTCTACAACAATTCTCGAACCAAGTCTCCTACATAAAGGGACAATAATACTATATTAATTACCCTTGTATACACAATTTCCAGCAACTTAAACTCACTTTAAATAACTTATAATAATCTGAAAATTATTTTAAAACCCCTAATTAAACTCCTTTTTAATGGATAATCACACCCTTTTATTAAAAATCACAATTATACTACTTTAAATAAAATTCCAACATTTTAAACTATTCAAAAATCCTTTAAAACTTCATCAAAATACATCTTTATACTTAAATTATCCATAGAAACATTAAATTATCTCTTACCCCTTTTAAACTCAAAGATAAAATTTAAAACATAAAAAAAAAACTTCGTTAAAAATCAAAAACTGCTCGAAAATCGTATTTAAAGGCTGAATTTGGCAGGTAGTGAGTCTTTTTTAAAACGTTGTTTCCACTCGAAAAACACTACTTTTTTTTTTTTATCAAAATCGGAGGAGTTTAGAACCTGATCGGGATTAAAACGAGATTAATATTAACGAACGGAAATCTAATTATTTAAACATGAATTTGCTTGTTCAAAATAAATCTGGAATTAAGTTAAACTAATAAGTAGTTATAATCACCAAAATTTCAAAACATCATTACTATAAAAGCCCTAAATCAATTATTCATAAAACCCTAAAATCATGATTTTCAATAATTAAAAACCCTAGGTTATAAAATTTACAAAATCTGAAAATTATAAAGTTCAATCATCAAAATACAATTTGATACTAATTAAATTAATTTCAAACAATAAAATCAAAACCCATAAATCAATAATTATAATTACACAAATTAATAAAACAAAGGAGAGAGAAAATAAGACTAACCTTTTTGTGTGAGAAATTTTTGGGGATTCATGGGGTATTTATAGAGTAGAGATTGGAGGGTTAAATTTGGGCTTATAAAAATGTGGGCTTGAGTTATGGGATAGGGCTTAAGTTATAGGTTTTGAAATGGGTTATTCCAATAAGAGTATGTAGGAATAATTTACATTGCCCAATAATTAATAAATGTTTGGCCCAAAACATATTTTACTTTTATAAAACTTTATATTTAAAATACTTTAATCCTTTAGAATATTTAATTAAAATACTTGAGCCCTTGACAATACATTTTATTAATACTTAAATACTTTATAAAAATACATAAAAATACGGGGCATTACACCAATAAACCCTCCCCGCTCCGGCGAACCCAAACCGCCCCCTTCTCCCTCCCATCTCCACCTCCTAAACCACCTCACTCAAACCCCAAAATTGAAAACCTTAAAATCGAATTAGGGTTTTGATTTTGGATATTTCAATTTTGGGGTTTTAGTGTGTCGAGGATGGTGGTTTAAGGGGGGAAAGTGGATGGAGATGGTAGGGGGATGGGCGAATTAGCTTTGCCGGCATGGCGGCATAAGTGATGGTGTTGGGCGAGGGTGGGAGGGGAGAGAGGTGTTTTTAAAGTGGAGGGAGGGGTTTTAGGGTGGGGGGAAGGTGAATCTGGGAAGGAGAGGGTGGCGATGGCATAGGATTAGGGGGAAGGGTGGCCGCTGACACCCGAAGAAAATGTTGGCCTGGTCGCCGGTGGGGGCAAGGGGTTGGGCTGGCGTTGGGGCGGTGGTGAGGTGGGAGTGGCTGGGGTTAATTTTTATTTTTTGATAATATAATAATAATAAAATGAACCAATAAGAATATGCCACGTGGCATAATTAGCCTAAATGACTAACGGAGTTAACTGCCGTTAGTCATTAATGGCACTTGGTGAATTTTTTAAAAACTCGGTGGCATTTGGTGAATTCTGAAAAGTCCGATGGCATTTGGTGAATTTTTAAATTGCTTAGTGGCATTTGGTGAAATAGCCGTAATAATAATACTAGTAGTAATAGTAGTAGTAATAGTAGTAGTAGTAGTAGTAATAATAATAATAATAATAATAATAATAATAATAATAATAATAATAATAATAATAACAACAACAACAACATTAATAATAGTATTAATAATAATGTTGAAATCTGATCTGCTCTGCTCTGCCCTGCCCAGAAGCTCAAAAGAACATGACATAATTGTACCTTGGGGTTACAGTGTAGAAGTTTAGAAATATAAGGGCACATTGTAGAATTTTAATAAGTTGAGGGTTATCTTGTAGAATTTCCAAAAAAAAAAAAAAAAAAAAAAAAAAAAAAAAAAAAAAAGAGATTGAGAGAGTTAAAAAAAATAAATAAATAAATAAACATGGGCAAGTAATGAAGCAGAAGCACAGAACCAGCTTGACCTGGCACTGTAACACTGGCAGAGTGGCAGCTAACACCTTCAAGGCTAAGATAAGAACCTTCGAACATTGTCACGTTTCCCTTTTTCATTTCATATCATTTTACCTTTTTTAGGCAAAACTACAAGACTCTATTCATTTTCACAGCCAACCAATCGACAGCCTGCCTCACACCTTCTACTAAGTCACAGTCACACCCCTCTCTTTCTCTCTCCTCCACCACAACCATGTCAGTCTGCTGCTGCGGCGTCGAATGCGTCGTAATCATTGGTTTTTCCAGATGGCTATGGAAGCGCTGCACATACGTCGGCTCCAACGACAGCGCTACATGGCCATCTGCAACCCCTGATGAATTCGAGCCAGTTCCCCGCCTTTGCCGGGTCATCCTCGCCGTTTACGAACCAGATATCCGTAACCCCCAATTCGCCCCACCTGGTGGTTATCGGCTCAACCCTGATTGGCTTTTAAAGCGAGTGACGTATGAACAAACAGAAGGCCGTGCTCCGCCTTACATTATCTATGCTGACCACCAACACCGTGAGATCGTGCTTGCTATTCGTGGGTTAAATCTAATCAAAGAATCGGATTATAAGCTACTACTTGATAATCGGCTTGGAATGCAGATGTTTGATGGTGGGTATGTTCATCATGGGTTGTTGAAATCGGCGATTTGGTTGCTCAATAGAGAGTCAGAGACGCTGAAGAAACTGTGGGTGGACAATGGAAGGTGCTATAAGATGGTCTTTGTTGGGCATTCTTTAGGGTCTGGTGTTGCTGCTTTGTTGGCTGTTGTTGTTGTGAATCATGGTCATAAACTTGGGGGGATTCCGCGGAATCTTGTTACTTGCTATTCGATTGCTCCTGCGAGGTGTATGTCGCTTAATCTTGCTGTTAAGTATGCTGATGTTATTCACTCTGTCATACTTCAGGTCAGTAGTATGATAAGATCTTGTGATTTCATTACTTTGACTTCTTTATCATTGTTGCTATTAGGCCTATTACTTAGAAGATGTTAATTTATTGGTAATAATTGTTTCGCACTTTTCGATTGGTACCCGTGTTGGATCATTGACACTTATGGGTTTTGAGTATTTTGACTGAGTTTAATTTGGGAAGGGATTCTGTCATACATCAGTGTCTGTTAACAAGTACTTGTCAAAAACACATAAATCAGAGATTTTGGTAATAAGGGTAGGATCATTCTTCAGAAATTGTGCTTTATCTCTGATAATGGTAAATTTGGGCAATCTGTATTGGTCAATTGTTGCTACTCGGACCCTTCATTAACCTCAAGTGCGGTGTAGGAGAAACAATACTCAAAGACATGAGTATGATTTGATGATCCATTTTGTACTAATTACATGGGAACCTTTCATCATACAACCGAGTGTAACATAAGGGGTGATTATAGATCTAATTAGTAATGGAGTAATGATATGGTATGAGTTACTAACCGTTGACATTGATGAGAAGGGTCCTTCTAAATGATTTGATAATGAAGCCTTTAGGACTAGTGTTGTTATTGTTCTTCATATTAGTTGGTCTAGTAACTCAACCACATTCATGCAACCTGGGTCAAGTGGAAGCCCTTCTACTCTTCCCCGTGGCTTGGAGGACTTAGGTGGAGTTGGTTTTTGGTTATTTCTGCAGATAATTGTGTTGCATCTTACATGCTAGCTAGACTAATTCCTTTAAAAGCCCGACTTGTGATCATTCCTCAATCTGTTCTTTGTATTCTCTCTTAGTTAGTGAATTTGTCCTTTCTATTGATGTAGGATAATTTTATTGCCAGCTTGTCAGCTTAGAGATCAACCCAGATAGTCATCCATTAGAATGTTAGATTTTCAGTTGTGGACCAGTTAGTCTTGGATGTGAATTATGGCTGCTTGTTATAGTAATCTTTTGATCCTTCCTTCAGTTGGTAGCTCTCGCCCATTCAATAAGCATACCCTCATCAGATGCTAAACTGAAGCTATTAATTTCCCTTGTTTTGTGCTTATCTAGTTGCTTTATATTTAAATGAATTTGTAAATATTTTCAAAGTACTTCTAAGCTATTACATGGGAAAATGTTAAATTTCACTAGTGACCTGACAACATCACCATATTTATGCTGTTATCCAGGATGACTTTCTACCCAGAACAGCCACTCCATTAGAAGATATTTTCAAGTCAATTTTCTGGTTAGTCTTATTCCCTAATTTTTTAAAATTGAGATGGGAAAAGAAAGGAACTCCCTCTTGAGTTTACTACAGAATCAGTGATCTGTAAAGCAGTGAGTTTGTTATTTATATCAATCTCTCAAACCAGGCCTTAAATGCTTTCAACAGCTTGCCCTGTTTGATGTTTTTGATTTGCTTGAGGGACACCTTCATCCCCGAGGAAAGGAAGCTTAGAGATCCAAGAAGACTATATGCTCCTGGACGAATGTACCACATTGTAGAAAGGAAATTTTGCAGGTAAGAGCAGAGTTGTGTTGTTCTTGTTATTTCCTCATGTTAGGATTAATGTACCATATTGTAGAAAGGAAATTTTGCAGGTAAGAGCCGAGTTGTGTTGTTCTTGTTATTTCCTCATGTTAGGATTGAATCCTGAATTCCTAATGTTTTAAGAATCTCATATTACACTATTACAGGCAGTGTGGAACTATATTAGCTAGATTTTCCTCGTAAACCACCTTCATATCTTTCTTCAAGCTTGTAAGAAGTGTTTGGAGCACAGTGGCAATGCCTTTTTGTTTTTGTTTTTTTTTTTTAACACTTTTGAAATCAATCCAGCTTTTTCATTGCATAGACATGTCATTTGGAGGATCTCTTAATCTCTTTCATGGTTGTGAATCTTGGTATTTGCCACTTAGGAGCTGAGATGCCAGTCATATAAACATTCAGTGTCCCTATTACTCCTGTCAGGGTGTATTTTTTCAGTCATATAAACATTAAGTGTCCCGTTATGAAGTTTCTTTTCATAGTTTTAGAATATTTTTTCAGTTTTGTAATAGATGCTACATAGAGTAGTGGCACATCATTCGAGATAGCTAGAAAGGAAGAAATGTCCCACCTTTTGGCATGTTATTTTCGCTTTTTACCCTCATAATCAAAAGCGGAGAAGGCCTATGATAAGGAGTTGCCACTGCAACAAGCACTTTTTACAAGCTTAGAAGTCCCTCTTCCCAGCTTCTAGTGCTTGGGAATTTGCATATGCTTTTGTAATATAAAACAACAAAGCTCTGATAGTTTGCCACAAAACCATGCAAGTAACTTGTGCTTGTTGCTAACTTGCTATTTTATTTTTATAAGTGAATCCCCAATAGTATGTGCGGGATTGACAGAAACTAAAAGTAAATTTTTTTATTTGTTTATTTCTTACAGAAAAATCCCACCCTCTTAGCTCCCCTGCCTCAAAAAAATTAAAGAAAAAAGCTCAGACTATCTTAAGTGCAAGAACTAAGACCTTGTTTTAATGCAATTGAAAAAGGCATCACATGTTAATCAACAGATCCTACCAAAACCAACTTCACAAATTCTCCAGGCACTGTATTATTGCAAAACTAGTCTTTTACCTGAAGCTCAGACTAGTATTTATAAGAAAATGCCTTTGTAATTATTGGGTAAATTTACATATACAAAACTTTATGTATTATAAATTCAATATTAGAAACATAAATATATCAAGATCTACTCATTTTAGGTATTTTAGAAAGCTTTTTAAAAAGTAGGTATTTTTATGCTTCAGAGCAACTATTATTTTGTAGAACTTATTTCCCCCTAAGGTGATATTTTAAAAATGATTTTGGCTGGAAAAATCTCTGAGGGGAGATTGTCATGTGTTAGTAAGTCAGCTTTAGAACTTGATGGTATGCTTAACTCTTTCACCTATATGTTTTCTTCTCGAGTTTGAACATCTTTGTTGATTGTTACGATCCTTAAAGGTTGACATGCTTCCTGTATTTCCTTTATCTTTTTTTTTTTTTTTTTTTTATTATCCAAAGAGGTGGCTAGATAATTGGTATGGAGTTGGAGTACCTCCTGCATGGGGGGAGTGAGAGTTTGACCAATTTTGATTAATTTTGATTTCCTTACTATCTGGTTATTCGCAGTAAAGTCATTAGTCATATGAATAAATGATAATTGGTTCTTTGCAGATATATGTTTTGTACTGTACAGGGTTCTGTCATAAAATTTTAACCCATAGCCCCTAACCCACAGATATGTTGGAATCCCTGCTCAATCATTTTATGCTTTCATGCAATTTACTGAATTCTGCATCCTTTGAGTAGCTTAATTGTAGAAATAGACTTGCTAAATGTTGTTTACATAAGCTTGGGTTTTAAATATCGAAATTTTCAGATGTGGAAGGTTTCCTCCAGAAGTCAGAACTGCTATTCCTGTTGATGGAAGATTTGAGCATATTGTGCTGTCCTGTAATGCTACATCTGATCATGGGATTGTTTGGATCGAAAGAGAAGCAGAGAAAGCTTTACTAGTAAGTTAATTCACATCTGAATTGAGATCTTTAATATCCTAGGGATCCTATAAAGTTACTGTATGGAGTCTTACGAATTTTCTTCAATGTTCTCATCTTTAAACCCGAACATGTGCTCTTAAGCAAAATTTCACTTTTACCAAAGTTTGGTGTTTAATAAAAAAGGCGGAAAAGATAGTGAATCGGGGAATCAAGTAAGAATTGTCATTTGATGAAAGTTCACGTCTTGGGTTGAAATACTTGTATGTATCTGTGGGGGGTAGGTAAAGCATCAGATGCCTTTTTTTCTTGGTCATCTTATGGTATATGCTTGAAAAGTTTGGTATGTACTTTCTGATTTTTTGATGCTAACTTGCTGACATGTGTTAACTGTTAAATGACTTAAATCTTTAGGAAGATCTCCAAAAAGGGAATGTTGTCATTGTGAACCTTGTGGTCTCTGGGGAATTTCCCAGTGCCCTGGGGCAATGAACGCTCATGAGCATTTGTGATACTCCGTAATATATTTTATTTTCCTGCGAGACTTACCTAGGGAGGCTTTTTTGAACTAGTCCTGGCTCGCGAGTTAAATGGCAGTTAATGGTGCTTGGGTGGATAACACACGATTTTGGATTTCCTAAACCAACTCTTTAAATTGCCAAGTGTAGAGGTAGATTTCAAATGGTGTAGTTCTTGAAGATCTGGAAATGCTTCCCGGAGCTATGGGTAGCAGTATTGCCTAATTTGCCAGTAAAATCTGAACCATTCACCTATTAATTCATCATTTTCGATTCGCAGTTTAATGAATTGATGAAATGACACTGGACTACCTTAGGTTGTAAGTCTTGTAACGCATTGGCTTTGTGTTTACATTGTATTTTAGTAGATTAACATTGCATTTGAACAAATAGTATTAGTATGAAAGGGAGTACTATCTCTATTTGAGCTATAATTTTCATTCGATTGCTGTAGATAGTATTATGTTAGATTATCTTTTCTTGTTTAAAGGTGAGAATAGTGCATGCTCCTTATTATATGAGCACCTATGGACCTACAGTTGTTTAAGTTTTCCAACAAAAGGAAATGCTCACCTTTGTTAAAATGGAGAGGACTGTAATTCTAACATACGTGAAAGAAAAATCAAATCTAAAAATTTACTATCTTTTTTTTGCAGAGGATGAAAGACAGCAGCACAGAGACAGTAACTAGTCCTCCAAGAGTGCAGAGATTTGAGAGGTTGCAAACAATTGAAAAAGAACACAAAGATGCTTTGGAAAGAGCTGTAAGTCTCAAGGTGCCTCATGCTGTTTCTTTAGAGAAAGAACTTGAGAAGCCGGCGTCCCTCGAGGAGGGAGCTGTACGTTCATCGGAAGATAAGCCAACAGAGGAGTCCTCAAGACCCCTTCCAAGATCGATTGGTGAGAGAGCTACTTGGGATGAATTAGTATCGAAGCTCTTTAAAAAGTCAGAAGCTGGAGAAATGAATTTACACAGAATTGAAGGTGCTTCACCAGGCTCCCAAAATTCTTAACATTTGGCCAATACACTATCATATATTGTTTTTGCCATGAGTTTGTAAATTGTTTCATGTACATTGCATAGCCTTGAATGATTGTATAATTGTTATCGAGTGTAGACTGTAAAAGTGTATATTAATAGTAAGTACACAACGATTCTTGTGAATGTTGTCTTCATTCAATTTTTGACGTGCGCAGCATTTGAATGTGAATGTTTGTTATCTTATTTATTCAACTTCTCGTTTCCTGCCCTTTCCCAATTCTTCCAACAAAAATTAGATGAAATAACTGTTGGGTTCACTCGATTGATATTAGTTTGACTGTATATTGCTCAGTTGTAGGGTAACATTTTAATCAATCTGAAGTAATTTTAACCTACAATAGTAAAGTAGCTTAACGTCCTACCTATAGTTGGTTGCTAAAGATCATTACTTGAGTAACCCCAACCACACACACGGTGTGGCCAGCCATGTATAAAAAAATGCCTACATTCAAAACTAGGGTTGTGAATGGGACGAAGTAGAGTGGATATTGGCATTCCTATCCCCATCCGTATCTAAAATTTCATCCTCATCCCCATCTTCGTGGCGAGTCAAAAATTCATCCACATCCCCAACACGGTAGCCAGGGTACAATTTCAAAACCATCCCGCCCCACTTGGATATCCCCCCTACCTAATCCCCACCCAAGACCCGCCTAATCCCCACTTCTCAATACACAATCCTACATACTAGTAATTAATATGGATTAAAAAAAAAAATTGTATTATTGCAAACTTTTTTGTTTATGACATTAGCGTATTTTAAAGTATTATATCTAGTAATTTATTTTACATATATATTTTTTTTAATAAAATAGAATAAAAATATAAATTTTGTTTATAAAAATTTATAGATGTGGAGATGAGGCGGGTATAAAGTGGGGCGAGGCGGGTATAAAGTGGAGCGGGGCGGGAATGAGGCGGGTACAACCTAAAATCCACCCTCGCCCAATCACCCCTAGCGAGCATGATTTTTTATCCCCATCCCCGCCCCACCACCTGCCAAACCGAGACCCATCTCCGCCCTAGTGGGCCCATGTCTCCTACTTGATTCACACCACTGACATCCCTAATCAAAACATACCAATAAAGGTCAATGTTTCAATAAATTTAAAAATGAAATCTAACCAGATTAGAAAATTTTAAGTCATAATAGATAGAGTGAACATAGCCGAAGGACTTGTTTGTTTGACATAAGAAAAACATAGAAAGTGAGACTTCCTGTGAATTGCAAGTTTTGTGTGTTGTTTGGTTGACCAAATTTGTTGAAATGAAGTAAGTGAAAATTCCTAAGAATTTTGAGTTCCCAAAAAATGTAGGAACTTACTTCTTCTTCTTTCTTTTTTTTTTTTTAAGAAATATTGGAACTTACTTACCTAACCCTCCAAGGTAAGTATAAATTCCCATTAAAAATTACTTCCCTCATGATTAACCTAACAATTTTATAAAATTCCTATAAATTTGAGTATAAGAATTTAATTTCCATAAATTTACTTTTCATAGGAAGTTCTAATTCCCAAGTGAACCAAACAATACTCGATACGACTTTTACGAGTATTTGGTTTTTACCTTGGGTTGAATGCAAACAGTGGGACGTGGGATCAGCATGGCTGAACATTTGTCGTAGACAACAAGAGCAATTATCGACGCAGGCACATCCAATTCAACAAAAATAAAGTGGGTTAATTGACATAGTTTGGTCCTAGTGGTTGGAATTTATTCTCATCTCACTCTCACCCACTATTCAGTATTCACTACTCATCATCCCTACAATATCTTCTACGACTCAATTACACCCTTTTCACTCTCTTCTTGCTCTCCTCTCTTGGTCCCTCTGAGGTCAGTTGGAATATTCTCTCTTTTCCTCTTCTTGTTTCTTACCAATACTGTTCAACTGATTTTACTTGTACTTGAAATACTATTTGTAATCAAATTTGATTGGTTTTCACTTCAATATATGAGTAGCTCGGAAAAGTTGATTTTTTGTTGCTGCAATTTCATGTTTATGTTGACAAACTGATTATAATTTCTAAAGGGTATTTTTTAAATTATAAGTATGATACAATTATTTGGTGGGATGATGTTATATTTTGTCAAAATGGTAGAATTTGCAATAATGGAGTTGAACTATTTATTGATAACTTTAAGTTGATGTTTAAGTAATTTGTAATCTTGTCAATGATGATACACATTCCAGAATCGTGTTATTTGTTGCTATTTTTGATCATTTGGTATGCAGGAGTCCATCATACACCCGGGTGTAAATTTTCGACTCTCTCACAGTTTCCTCCCCATGTGGAAGGTGTTAGTTGTACTCGGGTGTATAATAGAAATTGATTATTGATACACGGAAATAAATAAGCATGTATAATCCTATATAGTAAAGAGTTTGCAATTAGAATTTATACAATCCTATGGCTATATCAACTTAAATGATTGAATTGAGATGAAAAAATAGTAAAAATGCAAAATGAATCTTACATAAATCTTTACCTCATTTGTACCTGTATGTGTTTGTTCATATGCAGCACAAAAGCTTAAAAGAGCTGTTACTATGCTGATGCCTTTGCATGTCGAATTTGTGAATTGGCTGTTATTTATTCTTGTTGTGTTCTTGGTTCTTTGGTTGAATTGGACCCTAGCTTAGTATGCATTTCATTGTGTGTTTCTTGTTGGCTGGTGTCTTAAAATCTTCATTGATGTACTAATAACTCCCGTTCTTTGATTTGTTCCAACAGTGAGCTTTCATCAGTGAAATGCCACTCAGCATAGTCAGATTCAATTTCTGATCCTTCAAATGGCACTAACCTCTAGCAGAGTAATAAGATATCCTGCAATTGCAGATCAAACTGCAAATTCTAACCGACAAGCAATTTTATGTTCCATTCCTAATTCGCCTAGATCTAGTTGTCACAGTGGAAGTTGTGGAGCCAGTTTCAGAAGGTTGTGCAGTGAGCGTAGTGAGCGTAACAGGGAAGCCAGGCTGAGTCCTTCCTCGGACAGTCTATGGGGCATATGCAAAAGACCTGTAAGCCATGCTACTTGTCGGAGATTGTTAGTACAATGCCACTTGACAGAAACTCCTCAGACAAAATCAAGAGAAGGCATTAGACATGCTAGTGAATGTGCGGATAAAACTGGGTATTGTGGATAGCTTCTACCCATTCATTGTTCCTTGTCAATATTTTAGTGATTATTGGAGGGTATCCTTGAGCTCTTAGAATGATTAAAATGACAAACAAAAAAATGATGTATCTATCCATTGATATCCTTGAGCTCTTAGAACGACAAAAGTGATGTGTCTATCCAGTAATATTTTTAAGCTCATATCTTGTACTCATAATTTTTTGCTTTGTATTGTAGAGAAGGGATTGAAGAAAAGGAAGTTCAGAATTCAGCTGGAGGTCAAGAGTTGGCTTCAACAACTCAAGGACTAGCAGAAGCCTATAAATATGCTCATAACGATGCTAAGTTTGTTAATGAAAGAGCACGTAGAGATATGGTCTTACTTTCTCGGTAATGCTAATAATTTGATAACATGTTCTGGTTTTTTCATATTCATGTTTACTTCACCTTCTAATCCTTTACTCGCACAAGTGCTAACTAATTAATTTCCCGAAGTTGCTTTATTTGTTGCATCTTTAAGTTGATGCCACCTCTACCTGCCCAAATATTAAGGAAATAAAGAAATTAAGTTGCCTTTGAATCTAAGAATGTCATAGTCAGAAAAGTTGTTCTATGGCATGAACAAAAATGGAAAAGAATTGCCTGAGGCAATGGAGGAAAGCTCTTGAACTAAAGTGTTACGTCAGAAGATGCATATTTGTGAACAGTCAGATGTTTTTAAAATGGTTTTTCCTTTTCCCTGGCAGACTTCCTAGAAGCTGAAAGATTTTTCACCACAAGTTAATATTCATACATTGCACCAGAATAGGCATTGATTTCAGAGTTCAGACTGAACGTGTAAATATAACAGTCCATTTCCTGATATTTCCCCAATATAAAACTTATTAATTTGGCGTATTATCATTTTTTGCTTGTCATGATATAGAAGATGGTTTTGTAGTAAAGGTATAGTCAGAAGTCAGAATCATTGACATCAATGAATGAAAGGGTCATCAGTGAATTAGTTTTTCATCATAAATTTTTGTAATTTGTGCAGTGGGATGGGATGGGCATAAATCTTCAGTTAATGCCAAGATGTGTTGTTGAAAGTGATATAATTGTGTTGTGAAAATGATGTTTATCCAATCAATAAGAAGTTTTTTTAAAAAAAGTGAACTGTATTGTTGAAAATATCTTGTGTCTTTAATTGCCCAAAATATGGTATTGGATTTCCATAATTAAACCTATGCACTGAACACTAATGACTTTTTTGCTGTTAATGATGGTGATGGTTATAGTGCTATTGTATTTCCTTTGTGATATATGAACTTTTCAACCATGCTTGATCCTTTAGTTTAATACTTTAGTGTGTATCCAATTATTAGTGCTCTGATCAGTCTCCTTAAAAGTTCTTGTTCATTATTTTCCTTTCCGATTTCTTTTGCAGTGGTTTACGCAGCCTTGATGCTCGTGCACGTCAGGATGTAGCCATCCTAGGTTTGGAATTTCTTAAACTAGATGGTGAGTTCATTGGTGTTTTGTTTTAAATTCCTATTTTCATAAATATAGTTTAATTTCTGTACAGCCTCATATAAGACTCTTAGTGAGTACTTCCTCCGTTCTTTTATTATTGCACCACTTGCCTTTTTAGGAAGTTTCACAAATATTGCACCATTTCCTCTTTAGGAAAAAAATTATTTGTGTTCACACTACAAATACCCAACATACCCTTGCTTTTTCACACTTACTTTTTAGTTTATCAATATGTCACATGGGCAATTTTGTATTTTTACCTTTCTCTCTCTCACTTTTTTCCACTACCAAAATATTTGTACCAAACCCTTATGGTGCAATAATAAAAAAAACGGAGGAAGTATAAGATTGTACAATGTGCATATTTTTTATCCCTTGAAATACAGAGAAGATTTTTTGGTTAGATGTCTGACAACTTCCTAGAAAATGAGAGGTGCAGGACTTCATTCACACAATTGCCAACAAACAAAATTTATTAAATTTCACATTCATTCTAAAATCAATTTTAAATTCCATTTTGAGTGTTATAGGACTTCAAAACCCAAGTTGATGGTGTTGATATTTTATCCCAGACAACTTTCCTCAATTGTCTTTTTAAACTCTTATAATTCAATAATGGAAGACCTACCCTCTATATTTGTGATTGATCAAATTATGTACAAAACTGGGGTCTATTTTCACAAAAAAATACTGCTTTCTATATTTTGTTGTCTTATGATTTCTAAATGATTCTTTGCCTTGTCTTTTGTGATATATAGCTCGGGCAAGGGAAGATACTGAAAAAATTGACCATAACGTCAAGAGAAAGGCTGAACGCCTTCATCACATTGCTACAGTAGGCACTTTTATTTGTTTTTACATTAGTTTCTCATTGTAACTTCTGGATATTTGACTAAAAACTTATTCTTAACCACATCAGATTGTTAAAGATAAAGCAAAATCAAGACTGAAGACTGCAGCAGATCAACATTGGAGTGATGGAGCATTAGAGGTGCGCCTTACAATGCTTTATAGTTTATGTGTCATTGTCTTCCTGCATTGTCACCAAGGTTTAACTTCTTGTAAAACTTGTCTATTTTTTTTATTTGTATTATTTGTGCATATTAAGATTTTGGTTGTCCGTTGTCGGTCTTTGTTTAGTTTAATTTTCCAAAATATAAAAAACTTTTAATAGTTATCTTCCATGAAATGATTCATGTTATGTATATTGCGAAAATAACCAAAAAAAAAAATAAAAAATAAAAAAAATAAAAAAAATCTAGTTGCTACTGAGGTCTGCACTGCGTTAATTAAAGCTTTTAGTATCATTTATTCACTATTTCGCACGTTACATGTTATGATCTTGGTGGTTGTAGTCCTCCAAAAATTATGATGTCAACGTTGTTATGTTCATGATCCTTGTCTTTTTGTTTGCTGCTTAAGATACGGGACCCTTTATTTATTTTTCAGTTTCTTCCTAGAGTATTATTGTCGTGGTACCGGTCTGCTACTATTTATTTGAGTCATTAAGATAGCCTCTAGAATTGGACCAAATCAAACTTTGCTCTTGGGCCCTAGGGGCGGGTGGGAGAGGAAGGGGATGGTACAAACCTACAAGGCTACAAGTATTATTTTCCATGTTTATTAAACTAAATTTAGCTATGGATATGTTGGATTGCAATATTTTGCATTTCCGCTCATTTCCTTTATTCATTTTCATACATATCTTCATAGATAGATTTGGAATGTTCAAACAATTTGAAAAGCGGATGTTGTTTATGGAGGGGAAATCGGTTGCCCAATAGCTGACATAGAGAATTGTGAAAGATAACCATGAAGGGTGGCGCCTAGGACCTTAAATGAGGTGTGGAGAAACGGGAGACCAGCAGTTGATTTGGTCTTATTGGTGCTTGAAGGGCCAAGAAGGGGAGAGAGACCAAAAATCTAATGGATTAATCTGTTGACATTGATTCCAAGGGATCTTGGGAATTGTGATGACATCACCAGCCCTTGTGGCTCACAAACACCCAAAAAAAAAAAAAAAAAAAGGAATAAATAAAATAATATAAAATATTTAATGCTGATATCACGATATGACATGAAGGTAATGGGTGAGAACGAAGATGTTTGGAGATTTTAGAATTTTTGTAAATAATCACAAATTTAATATAAGAATACTTAATAATAATAATTTTCACATTTAACATGTTGATAGAATGGTCAATGGCTATAACTAAATTCATTTTGGAAGATTAAGATATGACTTATTTTTATGGGACCCCTTACAAACTTTACATGGAAAACCCATCCTCAACAATAAGGGAATAACCACAATTTTATTAATACTACGTTCGTTCAATCAAACTTGACACATTTGCCAATGTGCTAATTAATCCTAAATGTAATTAATCTCCATATCAACCCTTGTACTATATATTTATATGTTCGAATTTCATGATAAACACTTGATTATGAACAAATTTGGAATTTCAGAAAGGATTATCCTAGTAGCATGATTATCTTTAATATCCTTACTAAGTTAAGGAGGAAATTATTTGAGGACAAAGGGAGTCGTTTCTTGCTTGATTGTGTTATCTTAGTAAGGGTTCTCATTTCAAATTGAATGTAGTCTTGTTGTGTTTGAGATTATGCGAGTCTTCTAAATTATCAGTTCATAAATCTTATAATTGTATTTCTCTATTGTGCTTTTGACATGTAATTTTGATAATATGGATTTTATGCATATAATAAGTTTCATCCTCAATGTGGTATGGCATCCAGATAGTATTTCTCTTTTAGAAGATGTTGAGATGATTTTGTTAACAAATCAAGATATTCATGCAACTGTGTTTTTGAAACTTCTGGAATTCAAAACTTTCGGACAATATAGATTACTAACCCCCCTCCCCCCTTTTTTATTTTCCTGTCCGTATCTGTTTAGGGAGAAGTTTTTTTTTTTTTTTTTTTTTTTTTTTTTTTTTTTTTTTTTGGGGGGGGGGGGGGGGTGGGGGGGTGGGAGGAGGGGAGGGGGATTCACTTGTAATATTAATAGTGGATAATAGCATTTTGTGAGGCATGATTTAGGATTCGTGTTTCTTTGAGTTACAATAATTTCATCCTGCATAAAAATGACTGATCCAAGCTTGTTATAGTATGCTGTATAGTACATAATTCCCCGTAGATAAGTTCTTGAACTATCATCATTAGTAAACGCTTCTCTACTTACTAGGTCAAAGTATTAAGGACTTGCCTACTAGGAAGGGATTTGAATAAAATTTCTACGTTTTCTTATCCAAATAGAGCTAATGTTAAACTGCACTTGAGCGGAATGACTTAGGTTATGCCAACAAGTTAAACTAGACTAGATCACCATAAAGAGAACATAGTCAGAGCAGGATAAAAGTTCTATTTTTTTTTTTTTTTTTTTTTTTTTTTTGTCATCTCCTCATTCATGTGATTTTTTTTCATCTTGGAATATAGTATGCACTAAGCAGTTTGAATTCAAAACCTAAATTAGATTTAATAGGAAGGTTGTGTAATGTTCAAATTGTTTCGATAAAATCTCTCTGTCACTTCCTAGAGTAGTGTTGGCTGGACACTAGTCTGCCTTTACAAAAACATGAGCATTAGTTAGATAATGTTGAGTTCTTATTACAGGCTGACTTACGGCGAGCTGACCAACGTGCCAAGAGACGTGCAATGGAGGATACCCTTATGGCCCTAGAGGTAAAAACCAGTTACTGTATTTAGTGTTATCAAAAAACATGTTTAGTGATGATTCTTATTTCAGTAGTTATCCAATCTTGATTGTTTATAATTTTGTTTTGTACATTAAGCGACTACAAGCCTTGACTTTTGGGTTTTGCAGTTTGTCAAGAACATCCATGATATTATGGTCAACAGGATGTACAAATTGTAAGTTTTCTGTTGGAGAGTAATGATTTTTGTATCATATTGGATGTGGAATTGTAATCTGTCATTTTGTATTTAGCCCTCTGCGCAAGAAATATGGGTCCTTGAATCAAAATATAATGCTTGAAAAGAATGGAAAGGCTCTTGATTTCTTCCCTGGTGAAGTGTCCGATGATCGCATCAATGCTATTCAGGTTCCTTGTTTTTGCATTGTGTTGCTATTGATTTCCAGATTAGGTTTTAAGTTTTTAACATAGAATTCTAATCCTTTCGAAGTTGCGGTTTGCAGGAAGCTTACTGGAGTATGGCATTTGCACTTTCTGAAGCAGATGGAATTGACTACACGGATCCTGAAGAGGTTTGAATGGATGGACACATTTGAATCTGACAAAACTACTGATGAAAATCTTTATATCTGTATATTTATATGGTTTTTCACATTTGGATCCAGCTTGAGCTGTTAATTACGACGCTCATAGACCTTGATGCTATGGACGGTAAATCAAGTGTATCACTCTTGGCTGAATGTTCTAGCTCTCCTGATGTCAATACTAGGTATCCTATCTTTCAAATGTGCTTATACTTCATATGTTTGATCTTTATTACACAAAAAGAGATAAAAATGTGTTAATCGGGAAACAACAATGTAGGAGATCTAACCTTTAGTTTCCAGCTTTGGTTTTAAACTGCAAAACCCAACAACAATCCATGATATTATAATGTTTCCTGTCTACAACGGAGTATTTTAGATGGGTTCTTTTTCGATTCATAGAAATTGCATGTAGCTCTTAAGTTTGATAGAAAGTTTGTGACTTTAAACTCGGAGCTGCAAAATATATTTACTAACATACTTAAAAGTCTAATACTAAAAAACTAAGTTTTATACTTGTATAATGTAATGTTAATATTTGGTGATTCAACTTCAGTTTCTGTGATTTCTTCTTACTACAAATTTGATTTGTTGTATTTCATGACATAATTTGAAACTCTTGTTTTCTGATGCAGGCAAGCACTAGCAAATGCTTTAGCAGCAGCTCCGTCAATGTGGACGCTTGGAAATGCAGGCATGGGAGCATTGCAGGTTTGTTTTTGGTATCACTGAGTTGGTTTTTTCTAGTAATGCTACCATTTACCTACAGGTCTTACAATAACTATATATATATATATATTGATCTTGCAGAGATTGGCAGAGGATAGTGACCCGGTTGTTGCTGCAGCTGCATCGAGAGCTATCTACGAGCTGAAACAACAATGGGATATCGAAGAGGGCGATAGCTGGAGGTTTACACTAAATCAGAATGGTGCTGAAGAGGATGATGGCACTGCAAGCTGATATAAATGTAAACGTTATTATTTCATTAAACTGTAAAGAATGTAGCATAATTATGATGATAGAAAACTCAATTACTAGTCTGTATTCTGTAAGTTGAACCCTTGAACCACAGAGTTAACTAATTCCTAATTCAAAATTATGTTTTTTTTACTACGATGTCAATTGTCAACACTGCAATGTATTTGCTATTCGAATTACTACCTCCTTTTCATATTATTCGCAACATTCAAATGTCTAATCGTTGCAAATCATAGGAAACGGAGGTAGTTGAAAACTTCAGATAAATATAATTTGTTTTATTATAATACACTTTATTCAGCTTTCTATCTTGGAGATTTATTTCCTGACTTCTCTAACATTAAAGCTTTGAAGAAGTGAAGAATATCAGGTCTATTTGTCTTCAGTTTCAACGATGAACTATAATGAAAGTTTTTGAAGTGTAACCCTCCCAAACAGTATGCAATGTCCTACTGGCCTACATTGTTATTGCCTTATGGTTTTGAGACGAAATCTCCTTAAACTTCTGCGTTAGACTTATTCTCTAAGTGATGGTTGTAGCTCAAACCCATATTTAAGAAAAGTTTAATGTCGACAAGTCCAAAGAGCCAATGACATTGCAAGAGCTGTTGTACTACTAACTTGGTGAAGATATTTCCACATATACTACTAATTTGGTGAAGATATTTCGACATATACTACTACCTTCGTTATTTTTAAGTGCCCCATAGGACTATATTTTATAAAATACTCCGCTTGTCGTTCTATACTTACCGGTTTTTACTCATATAACGAGGATCTGAGGTGGCAATGTCACTACTACACCATCTTAACTTCGATTACTTATCTACAACATGCGCAAAATTGGAGAATGGGACCATCATGAGTTCATGACATTAGTGGAAGACTATTGCAAATTATCTAACTGATGGCATCTTTGTCCATCATTACCGCAAAGAGCTCACCAATGTGTCTCACTTTAGTTTCCCTTTTTCCTCTATTCTATTCTTACTTTTCCTGGCAATCCCATGAGGATGGGCCATTATTTACAGCTTTGTGAAAAAGTTTAATCTAATTCATAAGGTCCCATCATTATAATGTACCCTCTTTTGGTAGCTCTTTTTTCTTAAAAATTAATTGACATATCCTTTCTAAGTTTCTTTTCTAGCCAAGAATCCAAAGTATGTTTCTGTGCAAGATTTTACAAATCACTTGTTAGAATGCGATTTATTTACCTGATTTTATTTACCTAACCATCCCAAATTTATTAGACCTCATTATAATTACCCGTTGATTTATATTTTGTGTTTATCAATTGGAAAAATCAATTGTGTAACTCTTAAAAACTCGTCCATACCTTTTTTATTATTTTTTTTAAAAGGTGAATTAATTATACATGACTTTTATTAGAATATTATTTTATGAGAAGTTATGAGGTGTTAGGATATTGTTTCCTAATAGTCAAGATTGACTAGACTGTCTCTTGTACTAGATTAGTACCCGTGCGTTGCACGATGATGATAAATATTTTACCTAATTTAAATTTATATTATTATTTGAAATTAATCATTATCATGTGTTTTTTATTTAGTGAGATTAAAAGTTTACTTGTTCTTGTTTCAAAAAAAAAAAAAAAAGTTTACTTGTTCTTTTCTTCTTTTAATGTATACATATATTTCATAATCAAATTAATATGTTGAAGTAATCAAAAAAATAAAAGTAATCAAATTAATTTACTTTCTTATACTCATAACATATTAGACATTTTTGTTTATATGAATTTTACAATAAAAGAGGTGATCAGTATATATTGTATAAAAATAAATTAGCATTAATTCGATAGTATCTACAAATAGTAGCATTTTTGCTCCTTCAGCATTTCTTCAAAAAAAATAAATAAATAAAATTATGAGAAGTTATGAGGTGTTAGGATATTGTTTCCTAATAGTCAAGATTGAGTAGGCTGTCTCTTGTATAGTTATTGGATGATTAATTCAATAATAGGGGAAGCCAATCCATTAAATCTTTAACATATTTTACATTTCCTAATTATCCAAGATATTCATTAACCCAAAAAGTTGAAGATGTGAAATTTACAGATCATCATTATGGGACTGTTTTAACTTCAATCTTGATTTTCAGTCACTAAAACCACTAATACACCAATCTTAGAGTAGAAGAGAGAGTGTAGCAATATTCATGGCTTCAAACAAGTTAGCTGTCGCGCTATCCAGAAACAGTCGTAGAATCGTGTCTGTTCTAGTGTATTCATTTCTTGAATGGGTGTTAATTGTTTTCCTTCTTACAAACTCCTTTTTCTCATACATGATCAGAAAATTTGCCATTTACTTTGGCCTTAAACAACCCTGCATTTTGTGTTCTAGAGTTGATCACTTACTAGAGCCTGTGAAAACTACAGATACTTACAAAGATCTGGTCTGTGAGATTCATGCTTGTGAGATATCAAAACTGAGTTACTGCTCAAAACATCAGAGATTCACTGAATCACAGGAAATGTGCACGGAATGTTCTCCTGCTAAGACAAAGGATGTTATATCTGATCAGATGGTAACTAGTGAGAGAATATCAACCTGTTCCTGTTGTGCAAAAATCTCGAACAAAAAACTTCAACATTCTCGGTATATACCTTTCAGAGAAAGTTTAGTGATCGAAGAAATAGAAGAGGAGAAAAGTGAGGAGATTTGGTCCAAAGCTAATGATGATAGTAACCATAGTTGCTCAGAATGCGAACCTCAAATCCTTTCGGATGTTGGAAGCTTTTATCTCAGAGAAGCCGCAGGAGATGACAGTAATGAAGATGAAGAAGTGGATGGTCATGCAGGTAGCTACTTACCCTTTGTCAGTTTATTATCATGTAATTCAAACTAAAGCATCTGAGTCTATCACAGTAGAAAAATTCCCTGCATCTTCTCTTTTAAACAATTTTATTTTATTTTATTTTTTTAAATTTTTAAATTTTATTTAAGAGCTTTTAATCAGAAACTTGCTGAGTTAAAATAATCTGCAAATGTATGAGTTGTGCTGAGTTGCGTGATTAGTTCAACTAATATCGTAAACTTGCTGAGTGAAAGTAGTCTGCCTCAGGCTCAAACTTGCTGAGTGAAAGTAGTTTGCCTCGGGCTCAAACTTTCTGAGTGAAAGTAGTATGTCTCAGGCTCAAACTTGCTGAGTGAAAGTAGTCTGCCTTGGGCTCAAACTTGCTGGTTTTGCTCGGTCTGCTTGAGAGCTTAGATGGTCTGATTAAAAAATCTCCAATTTTTCTTCTCTTAAGACTTTACTCCGAAACTTAGGCTACAATCTGGGTGTGATAGTAGTTGTTATATTTGCAGATAATCGTTATCTTCTCTCAAAATAGAATGTGATTTATCAATTACTTGCTGGGTAGCATTTATTTGGTCCTTGAAAATAGTGAAAATCCGAGTTATTAAGAAGCCAAAGCTTCTGATTGATAAGTAAAATTGACAATTTTTTGGGTAGAATTGTGGAAAGCAGATAGAAAAGTCTAGAAAAGAAGATAAAATGATGTGTATCGAACACACTGACCATCTTTTGGTTTCAGCTGATGAAAACAAGTCCAAAGTGAAAGAGTCCCTTCATGGAAGTCTTCTGGATGAGATGAAGAAGAGTGATCAGGACATCTTCAGTACAATCAGACAGCTGAAATCAGAACTTGAAGCTGAACAAAAAGCTAGAAATAAGCTGTATGCTGAACTAGAGGCGGAGCGAAATGCTGCTGCAATTGCTGCAAATCAGACAATGGCTATGATAACAAGGCTTCAAGAAGAGAAGGCTGCAATGCAGATGGAGGCACTACAATACCAAAGGGTGATGGAGGAGCAAGCTGAGTATGACCAAGACGCGCTGCAGCTGTTAAATGAGGTAGTGGCCAAGCGAGAAATAGAGAAGCAAGAGCTTGAGAAAGAGCTAGATGTGTATCGAGAGAGGTTTTCTGATTATGATGCTAAAGAGAAGGCGATGCTGTTAATTCAGAAATGCAGTGGGAATTTCTCTTCTTCGTGCAGCATTGACAATGATAGTGATGTGCTATCTATTGATCTAAATCGCCACTATAACAAAGCTGAAGATGGTAATATGTCCAAGGAAATTTCTCTTGTTGACTGCTCTAAGGAATGGGGTGCAATTGAAAATTCACTGGATGAGCTAGAGGAAGAGAGACTGTCCATCATAAGACGGCTCCAGGAGTTGGAAGAGAAGCTTCGGAGCAGTGAAAAACAAGATGAAGAGATGTTTGAGGATGAAAAACAAACAGATCTTTTATTAGAAGAGCAGGATAATACTGATTTAGACCCGAATCCAGAGTTCTGCAGCCAAGAAGTTAACTTGGTCTCTTCTTGTTTTTCTACCAGCATAATAAAGAGTGAAAATCATCCAAAAACAATGGCTTCTGTTGCTCGAAAGCTACTTGATCTTGTAGGATCAGAAGATGATGAAATGGAAGACATGGCTTTGACTAGTAAAGTTGAAGTTGAAACCGAAAGCAAAAGGCTAGCAATTGAGAAAGAAATGGAGCATGTTTATGGAAGGCTACAAGCACTAGAGGCAGATACGGAGTTTCTTAGGCACTGTATTGGCTCTGTGAACAAAGGAGATGAAGGACTTAGTCTACTTCGAGAAATCTTGCAGCATCTTCGGGAGTTAAGAGATGCAGAAATTTGCATGTGAAGTATGTAGGTGCTCTTGTGTCAAGGCCTCCATCCTGAGTCCTTTGGACACTTTATTTTTCCTTTTATTGTTCGATTCTGTCATTAAGATGCTCCTTTTTGCCTTCAACATTGTTAAATGTTTGGCAAGTCAGGCAATCATATAATTGTAGTAATAGGTTTAGTTGGTTGAGGACCTTGAGGTTAAATCTCAAAATAGTTTTTAATCTATTTGTAGCAACAGAAAATTAAATTGAACTAATTTCTACCTTCAAAAACTATTTTCCTTTACTACTCTAATTAAAATAATAAACTACTTGGCAAAATTCTTATTTTCGCCTTTCAGTAGTCAATGTTATAGTCTTATAGAAGCTACTTATAAACAAGCAGGATTCACTTATAAGTCAGTGTATTCAAGACAAGAATCTCCAGCACAGGTTTCATATATTTTGACAAGGAATTTCTAACCTAATAGTTTTCCAGAAGATCAACTGCTCAAGTAACTTACATCAAAGTGAACTAAATTAAAGACTACCAAAAAAAATGTGACTGAAAATATTTCTGATATCTTGATGCAAGAGCAACAACACAAAAGTTTGCGTAAGGAAAACCTCAGCAGTCTAGGAACAAAGTTAGTGTAAGGAAAACCTATTATGTAGCGAAATATTTCTGATGTCTAGCAATAACCAACTACCAGTGTGCATTCTGATAGCATGACCAACTCAGGATGATGGTTCACTTCTGTGATAATTTCGCGTCTGACCACTTTACATCCAAAACTTTGGTCCATATCTTAGAGCTTAAGGATTATGTTAGAAATTTTAAAACTATTATGATTACTTAAACTCTATCTTTGGATATTTGTGATCATAGGACCATTTTACTTACGCGATTCATTGGATTTGGATATTTGATTATATCTTACATTCGAGTTGCTCTGAGATTTTCATAATAAAGTACCTTACTAGACCAAGATAAATTTTGATTTCACCATGGAATTTGAGGGCTACAAACATTACAATTTTCATCTTTTTGCTATGAATGTTTTAATAGAAAAAGAAAAGATAAGACAAGAACAAATTAGGTGGTCTTAGATTCTTGGAGAAATAGATCAAAAGTTTTGTTGACAGGAATCATAAACAAAATGTTCAATAACGTTCTTTCTTAAAAGAAATTGCATTAACATTAGGAAAATTTTCAAATTACCACCTAAAAATATAACCATTTTCAAACTAACCACCCGTTTAATTTTTTATTTTAAATTACCACCCCCATAAATTAAATAAATGCTCATATTACCACCCGTTTCAAAAATCTGGTGGATTTTCGGTCTGTGGGCCCGACCTAACGCTTACCCTTTAGACTGATTTTTTCCCTGATTTTTTTCTTTAAAAATGTTCTTCTAACTTCAATTCACATTTTTCTCTTTAAAATTTGATAGAATTTGGTGAAGGAAATGTGAATTAAAGTTTAGAGAGCATTTTTAAACTAGATAAATCGGGGAAAAAATCAGTCAAAAGGGTCAAAATAAGTGTTAGTTGAGGCCTACAGACGGAAACTCCACTGGATTTTTGAAATGGGTGGTAATCAAAGCATTTATTTAATTTAAGGAGTGGTAATTTAAAATAGAAAATTAAACGGGTGGTTAGTTCGAAAATGGTTATATTTTTGGGTGGTAATTTAAAAATTAACCTTAACATTACGCAGTTTCTAATTTGGAGTTTTATGGTCTTTTGCAGATCTATGTAAGTTTCAAAATACAAGTCAAGGGATTAATTCTCAAATACATATCGTCCCTAAAGAGTAACTATTGTGTAAGGAAATAGGAAGATCGCGTAGCTATACTAATTAGTAATTACTCGTCGGAAAACATGGTAAAGAATAAATTAGAAAGATTATCCTGCGAACAAATTGAAGCCAGTAGAGCACCATGAACAGACCCTCAAAAACATGATGGGTTAAAAAGCAACATGGTCACATTGAATCTAAATATCATATAGGAAGTGTACAATTGTTTATGCTAGGTTAAATACAGAGTAATTAGGAAGACAGTAATATCTATAAGATGGCTAAATGTGCATAAGAGTTGTGTTCTCCCATCATTTTGGATAGTTTAGTTAATTGTATTCATATATCTTTCAACGCCAACAAGCATCACATTTTAAGTACTGTCTAAGGAGTCGGATTAGTTTCTAACACAGCGAGAAGATTATATATGTGAGATTTCTAATCAAACCTTGATATGTATGTACAACATGTTAGATACACAAAATGAACACATGATCGATAATAAAATGATAATCGTTTAAATAATTATACTTTAAATGTTCTTTCCTCATCAAAATAACCCAAATACTCAACACATTAACCCAAGGCATGAGTTAATAATGTGATAATACATAGTAGTACATAACATAAAAATAGTACGACCACGTACTAAACAATAATTATTTAAGTATAATTAATGCCTAATTATAGATTTGGGAAGTAGATGGTGATTAAGGGCACTTGGGTCCTCCTTGTTGGGTCTTCCAGTTGTTGTAACACGGGCAGGATTGCTTGTTGCCGTAGGTACCTTTTGGTACACACAGACATTTTGAGCAGCACTTGAGGCAGAAGAACATGCATGGCTTCCTGTGTGATGTAGCTGAGCATCTATAGTTGCATCTTGGTTGACAATCTAAATCATATTAGTTCGAGTTAGATTCGGAGTTAAACAGAACATCAATATTAATGCGTTACCGGATACTTTATCCTATTTTTAGCAAACCCCTTTTATTATAATATTTCACTGACCGTGCTATTTTCATATTTCTTGAATTGCGTAACGTTAAATAAAAAAATAAAAATAAAAAAAAAAAAAAAAAAAAAAAAAAAAACTCCATGGTGTATAACATTTTAGATTTCCTGTATTAATCTATTCTTTTTTAGTCTTATTTAATTTTCAGTTCAATTTAGTTCACAATCCACCCTTTTTGTTCATTTTTTATTTTTTTAGTTCACTTCAATTCAGCTTAGGTTTAAAAACCTGGATTTAAAATTAATCCGTACATTAATTTGACTCTCAAGTCACAATCTACAATATACTATAGGTACTGTAGTACCACTAAATGCAAGCTAGCCTTTTTCTTTAGTTGTTATTTGAAGTGGATTGTTAAGGTGTTGTTTGGTTTACATACAAAATCATGGGAATTGGAAATTCCTAGGAATTGCAAAATGAGTAAGTTGTTTGGTTGAATAAAATGGTGAAATGGGGGAAGTAGAACTTCCTAGGAATTTTCAATTCCCACAAAATGTAGGAATTTACTTACCTAACCCCCCCTAGGTAAGTTGAAATTCCTATGGAATTAACTTCCCTCATTACTAACCAAACAACTTTAAGAAATTCCCATGAATTTGATTATGGAATTTATTTCCCATATATTAGAAGTTCATGGGAATTTTCACTTCCTATGTTAACCAAACGACCCCTAAGTATTTAAAATAAAGTGATAAAGCCCGTCAAAAAATAAAAAAAATAAAAAAAAGTGATAAAGAAAACAGAGAAGTTGCAAAAAAAAAAAAAGTTTATCATATACCTCCTGGATGAAGCCTATTGTTTCCCTGTTTACAAAAAACAAAATGCAACATCAGCTACACAACCAACAAACATGCTTACAACATGAAAATAGAATCATTAAATGCACATAATCTTGAGAGAAGAATATCCTAACTTCTTATTTATCCTTTTTTTTTTTTTTTAGTGTAGTGTCATTATATTATATCGAAATTAGATGATGGATGGATTACCTCAATGACGCTCGAAAACGCGACCAACACTAGTAAAACAACCAGCACAATGCTGTAAATGTGACTACGTCCAGCCATATCCAAACTCTCTAAATAAGTTAAGATGATTTGAGCAATGCAAATGTAAGAGAGAATGGAAATGGTAATGACATGAACAAAATAAAGGGGTGTAAGAAGAGTTTATATAGATGTAAGAAAGCGTTAGTTGAAAGTAAAAGGAGGATGATTTTGTGGGGCACAGTGTTATATGCTCAAGTGGGGAAGCAACTAGCGGTGGTCTAGGCGTGATATATGGGATATGTGATTGAAGAATAAAAAGTTTGTAACGGTAAATCCGGCGTGTTAGTTGCATTTCTATCGTAAAAGTTTGCAACTTTTTTGTTTGGATTTTTTCCACTTTTGTCAATGTTGGATGTCATGTTAGTTCAACAGTAACTACTGTTTTAACTGTTGCACCTCTATTTCTGTTGTTTTATCATCTCTTTTATCATGTGACTTGTGAATTATCACCGACGGTATTTTGTTTTAATACTCCGCGTACTATGGTTTTATACTTTGACTAGTTTAAGTCCCGTGCAATGCACGGTTTTTACTTAGCATATTCATAAATTATAATGTTAATTTAACAAAAATTAATAATTAATTAAAAATAAAAATCAATATTTTTAATTGAAACAAATACTTGATTTTCTTTTCCATAAAATACCTATTATAAAATATTATATGTCAAAATATTTTCATTGAATGCATATAGAATATACTTTATATATAGTTGTCAAATTGAACGTTAAATATTACAGGATATTATAATATAATGTTCATAAATATTTGTTAAAAAAAGGAAAGTAAAAGTGGCGGGAATATTTTTAATCAAAACCTGACAAGTGTCATATCGAATTCGCCTTTAGTATAATGTAATTGATGTACTTTATTTTGTTCTATTTAATTGTTAAGGGTTATGAATGATTTTGGGATTAAACAAGACTAGCAGGTTGATCGGGTTGGTTTTGAAAATTACCGAGTCCGTTTGGTTTCATTGTTTTATTACGGTTTCTATTCAAGTAGAGTCCTAATCAGGGTAAGTTGTAATCGGTTTGTGTTGATCTAAATTGGACCAGTTTTAAAGCAAGTTTAGCTAGTTTAAAGAGGGGATCCTATTCAAATTTGATGGATTAAAATCGAGTAGAATCATTATTTAGTCGGGTTAATCGAATAACGATAGGAACGAGTCGGGTCATAAACAAGTCTGGTCTTATTTAAGTTGGGTTTACGAGTAGCGGTTGAAATGGGTCAAGTCAAATTGAGATAGTCTCTAAGCAAGCTGGGTTAAGAATCAGGTAGCGGGTATAAACAAGCCGGGTCAAAATCGAAACTTGGTGTTGGGTTTGAGAGTGTGGAGAACGGTTTCAAGAAGGCTAAGGGGGTGCATAGCTTAGGAGATTAAGCTTTGGGCTATTGCTTTGTGTTAAGCAGTGGTGGATGACAAAGGGCTGACTTCAAATGGGCATTTCTCAAGATCTAGAAGTGATATTGAGATGATTCAAGTTGGAGGTGATACCTTGTCTCAAGAGCTTTCCAACAACTGGTCATAAGCTTGATTTGGTTCAGAGTCGAGGGAGTTATGGCTGTTTTAAGAAGAGTTGTCTGCGCAGTGCGGGAGTTCGACCGAACTCATGAAAGGTTCGGTCGAACCTAGTTGCTTCTGAGTAATTGAGGAAGAATGTGTAGCGTTTTGATTTCTAGAGCAGGTTCGGTCGAACCAAGGAAGAAGTTCGACCGAACCACCTCATGTTCGACCGAACTCTGGGAAGGTTCGGTCGAACCATCGAGCCCCTGTTCAGCATCACGATTTCTTTTATTTCGCTCGGGATGTAATCTTAGTCGTTGATCTTCCTGCTCTATATATACTCTTGTATTATCATTGTAGAGAGGGAAAAGGAATAGGATGAAGGAAAAAGATGCAGAGAGAGAAAGCCTCATGAAATACCCAAACACTTAGGGTTTGAGTGTTTGAGAGGGTGAGTTTGGGGTGGGAGCTTTAATGGTGATTGAAGCTTGTAAACTACATTATTCTTCATCAAATTGTTACTCCATAGTGGATTGGTGGGTTTTTCTCCCGGTTCTCGGGGTTCCCACTGCACGGTAAATTCTCCTTATCTCGTTTATTGCTTGTTTTTCCGTCTTCGTTGTTGTTAATTGTCATTAATCGCAAACTTAGCTAGCACATTAGTATTCCCTTTCACTTGGGTCCTAAATAAGTTGATTAATCACAGGTAGCAACGTATCTACTCAAAATCGAGTCAAGACTTACACAAGTTGGATTATTTGGTAACAGATTAGAATAAGTCTAGTTGTAATTGGTCGGATGCACACTCGGTTAATTAGGTATAGAGTAGTATGTAAGTTAGAATGAGTTTAAGCATAAACTCACAATAAATAAGGGTCATAAACAAGTTAGGCTGATTTAATAGTAGGTTGAAACGAGTCAGGTGAATTAAATGATAATAGAGTCAGGTCAAAAAGAAATTAGGTTTGTTAGGTCATACACAAAATCAAATCAGGCCAAGTTCGAGTCAAAATGTAAATAAGTTAGGTTGATTAGGTACAAGAGTAAAATGAGTTGAGTTGTAATTGATCAAGTCATTAATAAACATGTTTGGTTAATTGGATAGTAGGTTGGAACTTGTTGGATCTTAAACTCATTATAAATAGTAAAAATGATCCCAATTTTTGTCTGTTCTCTCAAAATAATCCCAACTTTGGATTATTTTTAAATAATCCGAACTTTTGGGGTCATCTGCTCAAAATGATCCCAAGTGATCGATAACTTATTAAAGAGGTAATTGTTTTTGGTTTTAGTAACACGTGTCATCACGTGGTTGGTTGACAATTTAAAAAATAATAATAAAAACAAAAAACCAACCCTAATCCACGACAACCCCCACCACCACCCTGATTTTCGTCAACCTTAGCTTTTCCTACAGCCTAGCCAAGGTCCATGCCCCCACCCTCCAAAATATGTCGCGACCAACCTCCTTTCCCCCGCGCCGGTGTTGGTACCGACTCTGCCCTTCATTACCCCCTAAATTCCCTAAACCCCCAAACCACCATTATCAACAACTCAAAACCTAAAAAAAAACCCAACCCTACCGCACAAACACCACAATCGGCCCCTCTACCCTCGAAACTCTAGCGGCTAGAGTTTAGGGTTTCGAGGGTAGGGGAGGGTCATTTAGAGGGTTTTATAGTTGGGTCGGACTGTGATAATGGGGTTTTGAGGGTCAGTTTTGGCTGGGTATGTTGGAGGGAAGGTTAGGGTGCCGCCAGAGGTGCAGGGTTCTGGGAAGGATCGTAGCTGGTGGTCAGGACAATGGTTTTGACTTGTGAGTGGGGCTGGGTTTTTGTGTAATTTTTGAAGTTTTTTTTTTTTTTTTTAAGCTTTTATTCCATATTTATTTTTATTATTTTTCAAACATTCATGTGATGACACATGTCACCTTTGAAAGGAATGATGTCCTTCGAATAAGTGTATTTTTCCAATAGAGGGTTCAGAATTCACTAGTGGAAAAAAGGCCATCCGTAACGGGCAAAAAGGGCCCATCCGTAACGGGCAGCATCCGTTACGTATGCGGCCGTTACGGATGGCCATTGTTATTCGTAACGGGCACTGTCCGTTACGAATAACCCATTATTCGTAACGGACATTTAAAATGTCCGTTTCAAATGCCTGTTACGAATAACCCCTTATTCGTAACTAACATTTCAAATGTCCGTTACGAATAACCCCTTATTTGTAACTAACATTTCAAATGTCCGTTACGAATAATGGGTTATTCGTAACGGACATTTGAAATGTTAGTTACGATTAAATCCTTTTTTGTATTAAAATAAGTCCTTATTCGTAACGGGCACCTCAAACGCCCGTTACGAATAAGTGATTATTCGTAACTGTCATTTTAAATGTCCGTTACGAATAAAGTTTTATAGTATATAGTTAAACACTTATTTGTAACGAGCAACAAAAATGCCCGTTACGAATACGTGGTTATTTGTATTTGACAAATCTCCTGCCCGTTACAAATAATCATTAAATTATGTTTTTTTAATTAAATTTCGATAGCATGTATTTATATATAATTAATATATATTAATTAAAACCTATTATAATAAACCTGTTCCTGTAAATACACAATTATACCGAACAATATTTCGTAAAAATTAATATGACGTAATATAAAAATTGAAGTAGTAACACATTACAAATAAAAACTTATATAAATTTATCCAACATATACAACATACAACACTAAAAATATTACTTTGTTCTACCTAAGCTAATAGTTATGCATTCAATAAATATTTACTTCTAAAGTATTGCGCCCACTGTTCTCGAACCACATTCAACTTGTCGACATCATCAGGGCTTCCCTTGGAAAAAAATCCTATTGAAAAAAAAAAACATATGAATGAGGATACAAAATAAAAACAATCATTAGAATAAATGTGATGGTCCAAATTATAGAAATAAAACTCAAAATATAGAAATAAAAAACATAACATCCTTAATTAACTTATATTTTGATTTCTATGAATTGAAATCAATGAAACGTGAACATTTACTCACTTTTAGAGCGTACAGAACCAAAAAGGCTTCAAAATTGCACTAAGGGACTTCTATCTTTCCCATCTTTCATTATTGGTCCAAATTAACACAATAAAACACATAAAATCCTTAATTAACTTATTTTTTTTATTTCTATGAATTGAAATCAATGAAAAGTGAACATTTCCTCACTTTTGGGAGCGTATAGAGCCAAAAAGGCTTCAAAATTGCCTAAGGGACTACTATCTTTCCCATCTTTCATGTATTGGTTCAAATTGACACAATATAACACATAACATCCTCCATTAACTTATATTTTGGTTTCTATGAGTTGAAATCAATGAAAAGTGACCATTTACTTACTTTTGGGAGCGTATAGAGCCAAAAAGGCTTCAAAATT
The DNA here is from genome assembly GCF_948465745.1 of Chenopodium album. Lineage (NCBI taxonomy): Eukaryota > Viridiplantae > Streptophyta > Magnoliopsida > Caryophyllales > Amaranthaceae > Chenopodium > Chenopodium album. The sequence continues at coordinate 20,917,298 of NC_137841.1, read as the reverse complement.
GCCTAAGGGACTTCTATCTTTCCCATCTTTCATGTATTGGTTCAAATTAACACAATACAACACATAACATCCTTAATTAACTTATATTTTGGTCTATGAGTTGAAATCAATGAAAAGTGATCATTTACTAACTTTTGGGAGCGTATAGAGTCAAAAAGGCTTCAAAATTGCCTAAGGGACTTCTATCTTTCCTATATTTCATGTATTGGTTCAAATTGGCACAATATAACACATAACATCCTTAATTACCTTATATTTTGGTTTTTATGAATTGAAATCAATGAAAATTTACCATTATCTCACTTTTGGGAGCGTATAGAACCAAAAAGGCTTCAAAATTGCCTAAGGGACTTCTATCTTTCCCATCTTTCATGTATTGGTTCAAATTGACACAATATAACACATAACATCCTTCATTAACTTATATTTTGGTTTCTATGAGTTGAAATCAATGAAAAGTGACCATTTACTCACTTTTGGGAGCTTATAGAGCCAAAAAGGCTTCAAAATTGCCTAAGGGACTTCTATCTTTCCCATCTTTCATGTATTGGTTCAAATTGGCACAATATAACACATAAAATCCTTAATTACCTTATATTTTGGTTTTTATGAATTGAAATCAATAAAAAAATTTACTATTATCTCACTTTTGGGAGCGTATAGAGACAAAAAAGCTTCAAAATTGCCTAAGGGACTTCTATCTTTCCCATCTTTCATGCATTGGTTCAAATTGACACAATATAACACATAACATCCTTGATTAACTTATATTTTGGTCTATGAGTTGAAATCAATGAAAAGTTACCATTTACTCACTTTTGGGAGCGTATAGAGCCAAAAAGGCTTCAAAATTGCCTAAGGGACTTCTATCTTTCCTATATTTCATGTATTGGTTCAAATTGGCACAATATAACACATAACATCCTTAATTAACTTATATTTTGGTTTCGATTAATTGAAATCAATGAAAATTGACCATTATCTCACTTTTGGGAGCGTATAGAGCTAAAAAGGCTTCAAAATTTGCAAAAAAAAAACTACTAACCTCCTATAAGACACCTTTGCACTCCAAGTGAGAAGTAACAATCTCATACATGTATCTCATAATGTAGTAGCCTCATTCAACGCCTCCTTGTTGTTGAGCGCACTAGTATATATAACAAATAGTTAAAATTTTTGTTTTCAAAGTGAACAATGTATAACAATATGGGATGAGTAGTGTATTTACCTCCATTTGTATGAATTTCAATTTTTACCTATGTGATTTCAATTCACTCCCTGTGAGATTCGCCCGATATACTTTATAAGCCCTACAAAAATAATATATATTCTAACACTTTGAACAAAATAATCTACAACATTCTTTTGCAAGTTTTCCAACTATTCCAAAAAAAAAACATATATAAGATATGGCAGAACAAGAACCTGAATAGAAAAAAAATGATATGCATAAATAGAGAGACTTGTAGCCTACAGCATAAAAAGCATAGAACTGATCATAAATGATCAGCATATAAAGCAATATGCATAGAAGTAATCAGAACTGATCAGCATAGAACAATGATGGCAGTGAACATGATAACAAGGGGGGACTCGAGCAATAAACAGAAAAGGCCTGAAATGAACTGATCAGAATTGATCGGAACTGAAATTTCAGAACTGATCGGAACCGAAATTTCAAAACTGATCAGAAATGAAATTTCAGAACTGATCGGAACTGATCAGAACTGAAATTTCAGAACTGATCGGAACTGAAATTTCAGAACTGATCGGAACTGATCAGAACTGAAATTTCAGATATGATCGGAACTGATCAGAACTGATCGGAACTGAGCAGAACTGATCGGAACTAATCATAACTGAAATTTCAGAACTGATCGAAACTGATCGGAACAAATCGGAACTATACTTTTATTCTTCAATTTATCTAGATGGCTATGGTATTAATCAAAAACTCGAATTCAATAACGAGTGATTGCTACTAAACCTAACGAGACCAAAGAACATAGGAGGGGCTATTCAGGGCAGCCAAAGTGCATAACTAACAAAAATAACCAAACACATAAACATGAGTTATTTACCTAACAAAGAAAATTTGATATTTGATGCAAATAAATTATGCACATACAATAAAATAGACCAACCAATGAAACTATACACTAAAAGTATCCAAATAAAGTACAACATACTTCAAAATTTCCAAATGCGAGAAAAATATTCACCTCTACCTCTAATTCTTAGGAATTCGTCACATAAATATCATTTCCTATCCTCTTACATAGTAACACTCATTCTTCATTGAACACACCCAATTAAAAGACTCATTCTTCATCATCACTTGTTTTTCAAACAAAATGTTGCCCGGGATTCAAAATATGTATGCTAATCACATTATCTAATACATAATCAATCTTAGTTTCATATCAGGTTCAACTAAACAAATCATCGTTAAAAGTTTAAGACAAAACAAAATCAATCAACAAAATACACTACACCACAACAAAAATGCCGAAAATTAAGACTAAAATCAGACCTTGCCCTTGTTGATAAAGGCGCCGGAGCTTGTCCTAACCTCACTAATCTGGCTATCCCAGACTCATTACTTCCACATGGTTCCTGCAGACAATACAGAAACGCATTAAGTGATTAAAACTCAATGGTAAGTTTTTGAAGATAGAACTCATAAAAGCCATGGTTGAACAGAATTGTTCTTCACCTCGCTACCAAAAAAATTATTAAAATTACATAAATTAAGGCTAACAAACTTAACAGCTTCAATTTTTTTTTAGAGCAAAACGGGAGAGGGGGAGCTTTATTAAACACACAAAAACAATTTACAAAGAGTCAAGCTCCGCAAGGGCAGTAACACCCTGCGGAAATGAGTCCAAGAAAATTTGCTCCACCCCATTACAAGGTTCAATTCTGGCCATTAAATGAGCTACAACATTCCCGTTTCGTCTAATATGAAAGCAAGAAAAAGAATCAAAGGACCGTCTATCTTCATTCCTTTGTTGGATCAGCTGCACCACAGAAAGGGAATCACACTCTAGCTCCACTCTCAAGTACCCAAGTCTCTTTGCCATAGCAATGCCAAGGCGAGCTGCCATTGCTTCCGCCAATTTCACCGAATCAGAGCCTACACATTTATTCACAGCAGCAGCAACTATCTTACCCTCCTCATTCCTGATAATCGCTCTTAAACCCACCTTAGCCACATCAAACAAAGCTTACTACCCCAGGGCAAGGCTTCTGCCAGGTGCTATGAGACGCTACACCACATCCCCTGCTCACCCCACCAACAGCCCCCTTATACTTCCCATAATCTTCCACCAATTTCACAAAACCCATTACCCCTACCACGCTGCTACTCCATGGATTATCAAACACCATAGAATTTCTGTAGGCCCACGCACCCCAAGCAACAGCCATGAAAGTAAGAAAGTCTTTATTGCTCACCCATTACCCCCTCTCAGGTTTTATTCCTGAAATAATTATTTTACCATTCAATATTATTATAATTACAGTATTATTTATAACACCCTTTTATAATTACAATATCGTGTTACCCCTTGCATTTCCATCTAGTAAAATGAAAAGTTATACTACAGATATCTACTATGGAGTATATCAATCTACCTTAATTATTCAATCTTGCTATATAGTTGTGCTTTAATTATGATTTTATTTATGAAAAATCAAATTGACTTTTCAGCCAGAAATAAATTAGAATCTTAATTCGAATCCATCTAAAACATTATGAATATAAGATTTATTTCCACCCAATGGAAAAAATCAAATTAAACATGTAAAATCAATCAATTAATTCGGAAAAAAAAAATTTTAAAAAAAAAAAAAAAAACCCTATAATCAATTAATTCGGATTTTTTTAAAAAAAAAAAACCTATAATTACGTAATTGCAATTAAGCAAATTGAAACAAGGGTTACGAAATTGGGGGAGGAGATAGAAAGATAGCATCAAATTGAGCTTACAGGAAGCTATTGATGGGAGTTTCTTGAGCAGGAAGGGAGAGCTTGAGCAGCTTCAATGGAGAGAGCGTTGCTGCGTGAGAGGGAGTAGAGAGCGCTGCTTCAATGGAGAGAGCGCAGCTGAGTCGCGACGAGAGAGCGCACCGGAGTTTGGAGAGGACCAAGCTGAGGAACGACCTGAGTTGAGGGAGCTGAGGACCACCGGAGTTTAGAGAGGATGAGCTCAGGATCGGCCGGAGTTCGGGGAGCTGAGGTCCGAACTGAGCTTCAATATTATTGGAGAGAGAAAGGGGAAATATTTTGATGAGAGAGAGCGATGAGAAAGGGGAAATTAAAAAGTTAGGGTTTACATTGAAAAACTATTCGTAACGGACATTCCTTGTTAGTTACGACTAGTGGGTTATTTGTATCGGGCAAGACTTGTTGGTTACAACTAGTTGGTTATTTGTAACGGGCAAGACTTGTTGGTTACGAATAAGTTGTTATTTGTAACGGGCAGAATCCTGCCCGTTACAAATAACAACTTATTCGTAACGGGCACTAATCTGCCCGTTACAAATATATCTTTTTCTGCTCAAGTCACAACATATTTGTAACGGACATTGATTTTGCTCGTTACAAATGATGTAATTGTAACGGGAAATCATATGCCCGTTACAAATAGCTTGTTACAAATAAGCTTTTTTCCACTAGTGATTATTAGAAAGCTAATTATTCAGTGAGGTCAAGTGATTGAAATGCTTAGCTTGAGACCACTTCCGACCAATAATATTAATGCATAATTAATATTACAGCTCAATCTTGACTGAATCCTTCGGGTCACACCCAATAGAGTAACTTATTCGAGACGACGAATTAATCCGAAGGATTAAATGACTCATTAGAGTATTACGAACGAAAACGTCGAATATCGAGTTGGTAGTGTCAAAACCGATTGTCGTAAGTCGAGTCAAATTTAGGAATTGACGAGATGAGAAATCAAGCAAACAACATGTTAAAATATATCCCTAGCCTTGGGTTGGCCTGGCTAATCGAGAGCTAAGCTATATATGCTAGCTAGCCATAACCGTAAGCAAGGCCGCAAGCTCAGCAGTCCTATAAGGGTGCTGGCCGGTGCTTGCTAGCCGAGCTCGCAAGCTAGTAGTGCAAGCAAGGAAAACCGCAAACTTGCATGTTGTGCCTCGCTAGCAACTGCTAGCAATAACTAGGCGTGCTAGCAAGGCAAGTCGTAAGCTTGCATGCTGTGCCTTGCTAGCAACTACTTGCAATAGCTAAGCGTGCTAGCTCGAACAACCCACACCATTGCAGCGAGGCTAGCAGCAAGCCATTGCTCGATGGGCCTCGCGCGCATATGCAAGAGCAGCAGCGCCCAGTAGCCCGCAATAATGCGTGGCGTGCTGGCTCGGGCTTTCATCACATGCAACCAGCTGGCATGCTCAGCCTTGGGGCCAGGCCACCAGCGCGACAGCCTTGGCGCCAAAGGCAGGCCATACCAGCCGGCGCGGTGCCATTTGCCGGGTGTATGGGTGAGCCATTTGTGTGAGCTTGCTTGGGGAGCAAGGGGTGGTTGGTCCCCCCTTGTGGTCTTCACCTAACCCTTTCTCCCGAGCAATCTCACATAAATGGCAAAACGAGGCACAAAACCCCTAAACACCTCACTCGGCCAGTCAGGATGCTTACACAGCCCACATGTGGCTGTCGAGGGTGCGGGGTAGTGCCTCATGTAGGAGTTTATAGGTACTATATGCGGATAACATGAAACATATACATAAAGCACCTAAATCCAAGATCGCATTCATAACACACAAGACACATAATCATACCTTTGAAGCGTGAATTCCACGAGGCTAATCAATTGGCAAATCAGGGAGAGAATAGAGCCCCAAGCGTTGCTCCTTTACTTAGCCCACGGGATTTGAATGAGCCATCCACCAATACTAGATTGTTTGAGTGAAAGAGGAAAATCGTGATCACCACCTTTAATGGACTAAACCGACCACCACGAACCACCACCACAACTGGTGCCAAGGGAGGAGAGAGCCGTGGGTGAGAGGGACTGGGGGAGTGTGAGAGGGTTAGGTTTCGTGTTTGCTAATTAGGGTTTGATATTCCTGATCACTAAATTGCATTGCATGTCAAAACCCTAGGCACCTAGTCTTTATATAATCCTATTATAATTAGACTAGGTCACAAAACCCCAAAACCCTCCGTATCACTCCATATTGCATGTCAAAACCCTCGTGTCGATCTAAGCCCTTTGTGTGACCTTATAGGATCCGTCCAATTTGGCTTTAGCCTATTTTACTAGCCCAAAGATCATTAATACCTCTAGCTATGATATATCGACGACCCAATTGTACGAACTTAATTATCTCCATAGCTTGATCCATTTTTATATCTAGTAATTAGACACGACAAAGACATAAATCCTTCAATCTCCCACTTGTCTGAGACAAGTGTGCAGTATACAAAATTATTAAGTCAATGTGTGTCGATTTGATAATATGATTGCATCACATTTCGAGATCATAATAATCTACAAATCATTTCTTGATATTTGAGTTCGCATTACAAAACCAAATGATTACTGAGTAATGCATTTGAACACGGCCACATATTTTCTGAATTCTCCCTCTTCAAGAGGCCATGACACATTCCCTAATATAATAGGTAGACTCAATCTAATCTTGTAGAAACAAAGCTCCCACTCAACTTTTGAAGTAACCAGGTGACATCCTTTATAATCTCCCATTACGGGAAGACATTTGAATGTACCACAATTAAATCAATCATTGAATGAAATCAATGTTCCACTCATGTCAAAGGAATCCACTAACATATATCTGGAAGCTCTATACTTGAACTTCAAAGTAGGTCAATGATTCGATCATGCATCATTCATGCATATCCAAGAGATTGACCGAGCATCACTACACCCCTACAACCCATGAAACCACGTTATCCAATTAATCTTACATGCTAGTTCATTTATTTAAAATTATTTATGTCCACTTTAATGATTTTGAACTAGGAACTTAAATAATATATGAATTTTGTTCTCCTGTGGGGTTTCATTCACTAGGTCATCAACCTGCTGAGCCCATCAATTCATAATTATTTTGGACATTTTATTTAATTTACAAAACCAAAATTAAATAAGAGAAATGAAATTTCTATTTATAAACATAATTCTGCAAATATATGTGTAGACACCCAAATGTGTCTCCCCAAAACCAAACCTAGTGATGAATACTTTCACGTCATTTTATTATCGAACGAAGTGAAAGTCTGGAAAGTCTAGTGATGAGGATGTTTTTATTAAATTATTTCTCTTTCTGCTTTCAAAAATATTTCTTTTCTTACCCTATTTATGAAAAATATTCAGTCCAATTTAGTTTGATCCATGATAAGGGTCCAATAATAGTGTAGTTGGATTGGGCTCGCAAAGAGCTTTCCAATGATACAATTAGTATTATGTGCACCATGGTGCACCTAGAAATAGGTGCACCACGAATATACTTTTGAACATTTAGTAAAAAAAAACTGAACATTTTACAAACAATGAATATTTAGTAAAAAAAATATGAACACGTTACAAAAATATATTTTATCAGGCAATGTTCATTTGTATACATTAAATGTTCAGTTTATATTACAAAAATATTGAATTATTACGAGTCAGTTCAAAATTTGTCTAACTTGTAATAATTCAAAATTTACAATTGTTCAGATTTTTTTACTAAATGGTTAAAATTTGTTATTGTTCATATTTTCTTACTAAAAGTTCAAAATTATAAGCATGGTGCATTGCAATTGTTCAGATTTTTTTACTAAATGTTTAAAATTTGAGATGTTCAGATTTTTTAACTAAATGTTCAAAATTCTCGATTGTTCAGATGTTTTTACTAAATGTTCAAAAGTATAGGCATGATGCATTGCAATTGTTCAAATTTTTTAACTAAATGTTCAAAATTTGCGATGTTCAGATGTTTTTACTACATGCTCCAAATTTGCAATTGTTCAGATTTTTTTTAATAATTGTTCAAAAGTATAGGCGTGTTGCACCATGGTGCATCTTAAAATTTGCCCCAATGATATATTATAAGCCCAATTCCGATGAATTATGAGGAAGTTATAGATTAAATTAAATTAGGCCCAACGATTTTAAAGGTGGCCCAATGATCTAGAGGAGGGCATATTAATTATTATTCCTTAGGTAATTAGGATTAATATAGTCTTCTAGGAATATCTAGAAGGTTCTTTTTAATTCTAATAAGATTAGGATTGATAATTATATTTTTAAAAGATGTTTTATTTTGAATAAAATATATCAAATCTGATTGGACGCAGAATTACCTGTAACCGGTTTTGTAGACACCCAAATGTGTCTCCCCAAAACCAAACCCAGTGATGAATATCTTTCATGTCGAATCATAATCGAATGAAGTGAAAGTGTGGAAAGTCTAGTGTTGCGGTTAGTTTTTATTAAAATTCTCTTCGTTCTGTTTTTGAAAACCAATTTTATTTTATGAAAATAGCCAAATCCAGTTTAGTTTGGTCCGTAACAAGGGTTCCAATAATAGTGTATTTGGATTGGGCTCGAAAAGAGCTTTCCAACGATATATTATAAACCCAATTCCGATGAGTAATGAGGAAGTTATGGCAAAATTACTAAACTAGGCCCGGTTTGATCTTTATATGCGGCCCAATGATTTAGAGAAGGACATATTATGAATTATCATTTCTAATGCAATTAGGATTGATTATAGTCTTCTAGAATCTTCTAGAAGGTTCTTTTGAATCCTAATGTGATTAGGATTGATAATTAAGTTTTATGAGTTTTATTTGGAATAAAAGAAGGGTTTTAAATGAATTCACGATTTTACCCCTCGTACGGACTTTTACACTTAATTTTATCAAAAAATAGAAAACGTGTTGAAAATCACCTGCAGTGCCGCACGCCAGGCTGTCGCTCGGCGACAGAGGCAGTTGCGGCGACAGCGACGTGTTTTATCCTTCTTAGAACTCCGATTCTTTTTTATCTAGTCCGGACTATTTTCATTTTAAATAGGGTCTTTAGACCTCCGTTTTTAATGACCAACTCTCATCAAGAAAATCATGATACTTTAGCTCTATCTCTCTCTTTCTAAACTAACCTTTTTACAAACACAAAATTCCGCATTCACAAGATCTATACACACCTAGCCAAATTCGAAGTTGCCTTCGCCCTAGACGTGAAAGGTTTGATATTTCTGAGGGTATAGTCCCAAATCTCTATTTCAATTATTTGATTTAATTATTTAATTTTATTATTTTCCTTGAAGTTACTAACGTGTGTATTTTGTTATTAGAAATAGATATGAGGCATCCAAGTAAGTACTTTAATTGTTTAATTGATATTATGATATAGAAATCATGCTTAGATTATTTTTTTGATTCCTAGTATCATGTTAGGGTGTTTTGATCTTCCTAGTATCATGTTTAGGGTAACAAATAAATTTTTTTAATATCAAGTATGATTAAAAGAATGCTTTCTATTTCCTTTCTTAATATCATGTTAGTATCATGTTAGGGTTAAAGCTTTGATCTTTAATGTTTAGTGACATGCTAGGGTTTGTTATTAATCTTGTTAGTATCATGTCTAGAATCTTGCTATTATTATGCTTTATTTTTAACATGAACATTATGATTATGATTATGATTGTTATTATTATTATAATTTGTTAATATCATTTTGCTTGATTATATATATTGTTATTTCTTGATCACACCTTTTCTACATGTTTAAAGGGAATTTGTACTTGTAATAATCACGCTTAATAACATAATTAATAATCTTGTTTAGAGTTAATTTGATTATAACTCAAGTGATCGCCAATAATAGATTTATTTGTGCATTAATATTCAACCAACATAGATAAACAGGTTTAGGGTTAACTTATTGATTGCATGTTAGTCAGAAAGCGCACATGAATACGAGAAGAATAAAGTAGAGGCCTATTATTAGGGCAGGTTCTTTCTCTTTTAGATTGGATTTGTACCTTCATCCCCGAACTTCCAGTCTTGGTTCCAGACCTATTGGAGTTAACGATCTCTTGGATCGTTAAGGGGTGTAATCTTCACCTCGTGAACGGTTTACAAGTTCCTAAAACTTGTTGGCGACTCTTTTGCTCTAGTTTCCTTCCCTTTGGACGCCACCATGATTTAGTGTATGATCACAGTGGGGTTCAAGTTTGGGGTAATGCTTGAAATATTCCCTACAGGTTTAAAAGGTAATTCCGTGTGTAAAAGCGCGTTGTACTTTTGAACCAGCGCGAGACGACAGAACATATATATGTACATATACATATATATATATATATATATATATATATATATATATATATATATATATATATATATATATATATATATATATATATATATATATATATATATATATATATATAAAAGTGCAAACCAGAAGGTTCAAGGATTTTTCTAAGCTATGCCCCCCAAGTTTTTCGGTTTCTTAAGTTGTACCCATATGTTTTCAAAGTTATAAGTTGTGCCCTCCACCTCATGATATTTATCAACAATCCCCTTTGACTGCCATATCCGTTAACGAAAGTTAAGTTATTTTATCAACAATGGTGTCGTGGCGTTATTAATTTGACACGTGTCCTGTTATAATTGGTTTAACACTTTAAAAAATAAAAAAAAAAATCAAAAAATAAAATAATTAAAAAAAGGTTATTGTTAAAATGTAGACACCCATTTGTGTCTCCCCAAAACCAAACCCGGTGATGAGTACCTTTCACGTCAAATCATAATCGAATGAAGTGAAAGTATGGAAAGTCTAGTGTTGCGGTTGGTTTTTATTTCTCTTCTTTCTCTTTGTTTTTTAAAACCAATTTTATGAAAATAGCCGATCCAGTTTAGTTTGGTCCATGGAAAGGGTCCAATAATAGTGTAGTTGGGTCAGGTTCGAAAAGAGCTTTCCAACGATATATTATAAGCCCAATTTCGATGAATAATGAGGAAGTTATGACCAAATTACTAAACTGGGCCCGGTTTGATCTTTATATGCGGCCCAGTGACCTAGAGGAGGGCCTATTATGAGTTATCATTCCTAATGCAATTAGGATTGATTATGGTCTTCTGGAATCTTCTAGAAGGTTCTTTTGAATCCTAATGTGATTAGCATTGATAATTGAGTTTTAAGAGTTTTATTTAGAATAAAAGAAGTGTTTTTAAGGAAATTACAGTTTTACCCTTCGTACGCTTAAATTTTATCAAAATATGAAAACGCGTGGAAAAACTGACTGCAGTGCCGCGGCGACACGTCTGTTGCTTGGCGACAGGCTCTGTCGTTTGGCGATAGTGGCGTGTTTGGCGATAGCGTCGTGTTTTATTCTTTTCAAAACTCTGATTCTTTTTTATTATAATCCGGTTGATTTTTGTTATAAATAGCCTCTTAAAACCTCCGTTTTCAATCACCAACTTTCATCAAGAAATTCTTGATATTTTCTCTCTCTCTTTTCTAAACTAGCCTTTTCTCAAATACAAAATTCCGCATTCACAAGATTTAGACACACCTAGCATAATTCGAAGTTGCCTTTGCCCTAGACGTGAAAGGTTTGATATTTCTGAGGGTTTGGTCCCAAATCTAGTCTAAACTTTCTTAATTCTTTCTTTCAATTATTTGATTTAATTCTTTGTTTTTATATTTTCCTTGAAGTTACTAACGCGTGTATTTTGTTATTAGAAAAAGGTACGAGGCGTCCAATTAAGTAAGTGCTTTAATTGTTTAATTGATATTATAATATAGAAATCATGCTTAGGTTGTTATTTTTCTTCCTAGTATCATGATTAGGGTAAAGAATATAATGTCAATTATGATTCCTGTGATGCTTCCTATTTTCTTTCCTAATATCATGTTAGTATCATGTTAGGGCTAAATATTTGATCATTGTATGTTTAGTGACATGTTAGGGTTTGTTATTAATCTTGTTAGTATCATGTCTAGGATCTTGCTATTATGCTTTAACATAATTATTATGATTATTGTCATGATTATTTTTATAATTGTTATAATAATTATTATGATGATAATTATATATTATTATGATGATTTATTATGCTGCTTGATTATATTTATTGTTATTGCTTGATCACACCTTTTATGCATGTTTAAAGGGAATTTGTACTTGTAATCGCGCTTAATAAGATAATTAATAATCTTGTTTAGGGTTAATTTGATTATAATTCAAATGATCGCCAATAATAGTTTTGTTTGTGCATTAATATTCAACCAACATAGATTAAACAGGTTTAGGGTTAATCTATTGATTGCATGTTAGTCAGAAAGCGCACATGAATACGAGAAGAATAAAGTAGAGGCCTATTATTAGGGCAGGTTCTTTCTCTTTTAGATTGAATTTGTACCTTCATCTCGAACTTCCAGTCATGGTTCCAGACCTATTGGAGTTAACGATCTCATGGTGTAACATTCACCCTGTGAACGGTTTGCAAGTTCCTAAAACTTGTTGGCGACTCTTTTGCTCTAGCTTCCTTCCCTTTGGACGCCAACATGCTTAAGTGTATGATCACAGTGGGGTTCAAGTTTGGGGTAATGCTTGAAATATTCCCTACAGTTAACATCAAAGGTTATTGTTAATAAAAATTAGTGAGGTTGAGGGCACAGATTAGAAGATTGAAAAAGCACGGGCACAACTTAGAAACCGAAGAAGCACTAGTAGAAAAAACGAAAAAAGACACCGGTTCAAACCCGATATATGCCACCGGTTTGAACCGCTGAATATGTGGGGGAAGCCAATTCCTCCCACATATGCCACCTGTTCAAAACCGGTGGGATAATTGAGTTTTGGCACCGGCTAACTGGTGCCATTAACTATTTTGGCCACCGGTTAACCAGTGCCATTAAGTATTTTGGCGACCGGTTAACCGGTTTCAAAAATAAATTCCTGCGGTTTTTTTTTGTAGGCACTTTTTAGAACCGGTTAACCGGTGTCATTTTATTTAATTATTATTTTTTTTCCTATTTTGTTGCAATAATATAAAAAAAAACCCTGTAATTCCAGCAATAATATTAACAATAATAATAATAATAATAATAATAATAATAATAATAATAATAATAATAATAATAATAATAATAATAATGATACTAATAATAATAGTAATAATAGTAATAATAATAATAATAATAATAATAATAATAATAATAATAATAATAATAATAATAATAATAATAATAATAATAATAATAATAGACATTGGGGCTCGTGCTGCAGCTCATATCTTCACTAGGGTAGGATTTGCAATAGCTAGAGGAGTGGGGGCCTAGATTGTATCTCGGCTTCCCACTAATTTATTGTAGGTTGTATGACTTTTGTTTTTGAGATAATAATAATAATAATAATAATAATAATAATAATAATAATAATAATAATAATAATACTCCCTCCGTTAATAGTTATGTGCAACTTTGCACATGATTACGGTTACCAAGGCAAAAGATGGAGGGCAAAGATTAGAGGGAGTTAAGGGAGTTAATTAAAGTGAGTGGAGAGATAAAGCTGGTCCCCCCCCCCCCCCCACTTGCAAATATGGAGCATCATATCATCTCATCAAAAACCTTCATCAGGCCAGCCCCCTTCACCATCTACAGCAATCTACAAGTGAACAAAAGAAACAGAAGACATGGCAGCAATAGATGAAGACCCTTTTTTCGACATTGAACACTTAATTTCAGAGGAAGAAATTGTAGAGTTGTACTATGATTATGAAGAGCAGATGCAAGATGCAGATTTTGAAGCATACAACTCAGACAATGAGAACATGCAAGAAGAGGCAGAAATAGAAGACACAACCATTAACAACAACAATCAAACTCAGCAAGATGAAACACAAGCATCATTGTTTGAAAAAGGGACTCACCAACCAAACAGAAAACAGCTTAACATGCATCAAAAGAGAGAGATTGTGGATGCAATGCTATTGAAAATGCAAGATGGTAACCTACCAAGAGGCTACAAGGTGGAATTATCCATCAAGTTCAAGGTTCATAAATCAACAATCACAAGACTTTTCAATGAAATAAAAAGGCAGATGGCAGAAGGGAATTTGATTGATGTCAGGTCCAAAAAGATAGGCAAGACAGGTCCAAAGCCAATGGAATTTTCTGATGAATTCCTACAGTCAGTCCCACTACACTTAAGGCAGACAGAAAGATCATATGCTACAGCATTCAAAATTTCACATGTTACTCTTCATTATTTGAAGAAAAAGGGGAGAATTAGAACACACACAGCAAGCAGCAAGCCAGCACTAACATCAGATCACAAGGTGGCAAGAATGAAGTGGGTTTTGTCTCACATAAACCCAATCCAAGGGAATGAGAACCCCACATTTGATGACATGAAGTATTCCATCCACATTGATGAGAAATGGTTTTATCTAAACCCAGATAAAAGGAGATTTTATCTGCTACCAAGTGAGGAAGATCCCTATATGGCTCAACAATCAAGGAGGTTCAAATTAAAAGCTATGTTCATGGCCATTATAGGGAAGCCTCTTTATGGGAGAAATGGGGAACTCCTACATGATGGGAAATATGGGATATTCCCATTCACACAGCAAGAAAGGGCAAAGAAGTCAAGCAAAAACAGACCAGCTGGCACAATGGTCACAAAAGCACTTCAAAATGTCAATAGAGATGCAATAAGAAACATGTTACTTAACAAAGTCATACCAGCAATAGTGTCAAAATGGCCAGCAAGTTTGCCCAAAAATGTGGTGATTCAATGGGATAATGCAAGGCCACATCAAATACCTAGAGATGAAGAGTTCATTGTAGCAACACAAGCAAATGGATTTAACATTGAGTTTGTGTTCCAACCAACACAATCGCCAGATTTGAATGTGTTAGACTTAAGTCTGTTTAGATCTATTCAATCTTTGCAATATCAATCTTTTCCAAAGAATATAGATGAGCTTGTTGAAAAGGTCATTGAGTCTTATAATGATTTCAAACCAGAAGTAAACAAGTACATTTGGGTGACATTACAAAGATGCATGATCAAGATTCTAAAGGCAGAAGAAGGGAACAAGTACAAAATCCCACATATGAACAAGAAAAAGCTGGAGAATTTAGGCATTCTCCCAAATCAGATTGAAGTGGACAAGGGTATAGTGGTGGAAGTTGTGGAATACCTGAACACAATGTTCAGGCCAGCACCCCAGGGAAATCATGAAGCAGAAACAGAAGACATGGAGGTAGATGCAGACTAGTTACAAAGACACACAGTCAACACCCAAACACTGCCACACATAACCACTTAGGAGTGAACAATGATATGTTAAATTTCACTTTTGTTTAGTTATTTTTTGGAACCAATCAATAGGTGGTTAGGTGTATTTTGTATGCTAGGTTATTGAAACATATGAAAGGCAGTGGTGGTTTAGTTCTAGTGCATTTGTAACAGGCTTTTTGTAGCCATATTTTCAAGTTAATGGGAGTACTTAATCACATGAATCCATCAGGAGATCAATTTATTTTACACATAACCCTTCAAACATGGTTACCTCAACATCAATCACAATATAGTGATTGGTGGAGCTATACCTTTGTTCAAATAGTATTTCATAGGAGTCCCTTCATCATTTGGATTCAATTACAACACTATAGTGTAGAGCCAATGGGGACTGTACAATAACAACAAAAAGGGGCATGTGAAGGGAACTCCATTACAAAATGTTCTCTACACTATGATCATTGAGAACATTTTTCACACAACAACCCAAACACCCAACTCAAGAAACCATCATAAAGGATCATCATTCAACAAGCAAATTCCCATATGCCATAAGCCATGATTACAACATCAACCAATCATTATCCAACTCATAAAATGCATCAACAAACCATCAAACATCCAAAAACAATTTATCCAACACAGAAGGCAACCAAACCAGAAAGCAATCCCAGTCCTCACCAACATCCAACATAATATCCAACATAAAAAGGACAGAAGCACCAAAATCATGTAGAACATAATATCCAACATAAAAAGGACAGAAGCACCAAAACCATATCCAACATAATATCCAACATAAACAGGACAAAATCAGCAACACCACATACAACATCAGAATAGAACAGAGCCACCATAACATAATCAAATCCATGTGCATAACAGAACCACCATAAACAATTCATGTCACAAGCATACACAATCAACTTAAAAAAGGGACTCATTAACAAAAATTAAACAAGTTAGGGTTAGGAAGCGTTACGAGTGCAGCTACTCAGAGGGTTGAACCGTAGGGTTCATCCGCCTCACATAGCACGTCACAACATGAACAGAACAAGAGGGCAATTCTGGTTTCTTGGCTGGAGGTTCCTCATCAGGCTCCTCACCAGAAGACAGCACAATCAACTCGTGGTCAGGGAGGCCACACATCCTTCTCAGAACAACACGCGCGGCCTTCCTAGTAGCCTTAACTCTTGGGGGTGGCCTTTCCCTCTTAAATCTAGGCTTAGTGGGCACAACAACACTTCCCTCACCTTGCTCAGCAACCAGATCTACAGCCATCTCATAGAAATCAAGCGATTTACGACGGGACTCACCTTCACCCTCCTCCTTCTTCGCTCTTTCTTCCTCATCAATGCTTTTGAGGACTTGACCAAGGGCTCTGTAAGTGTACAGAGTACAGTAGGGACCCGTTTCATTGGACTCGTAAAATTGACGAGGAAAAGGAGATCCAACCTCGAAGCAGTGCATGAGGTTTAAGATCAAATTCTCCTCTCCCTTGTCATCCGTAGCCATATATGCATCCTTTAAAGGATCTAAGTTCACCATTTTTATGGAGGGACTTTGATTGAGATAGAAAGGAGAAGAGGAGAGTAGATCTGGAGTGAACAAATGAGAAAATCGCAAGAACATAGGAGAGAGAATAACCCAGAAGATGAACTAAGGTTCATCTTATGAACTCTCCAGAACATATAGGGAGAAGGAATCATCAGAAATTAATTTTGGTAGTTGGGAATGTGAGTAAATGAAGAGAGAGGGGGGAATTGGAAGATAAAAGGAGGGAATAATTAGATTAGGTGAATCTGATTAGTTTAGGTTAAATTAGATTAGGTTATAATAAGGGTATTGATTAAAAAAAAATCTAATTAAGGGCAAAATTGTAATTTTGTCCTTTTTTTTACTAAAAATAGAAAGAAAATGGAAAGTTGCACATAACCCCGAGCGAACAAAAATGGCAAAAGTTGCACATAACTATTAACGGAGGTAGTAGTAATAATAATAATAATAATAATAATAATAATAATAATAATAATAATAATAATAATAATAATAATAATAATAATAATAATAATAATAATAATAATAATAATAATAATAATAATAATAATAATAATAATAATAATAATAATAATAATAATAATAATAATAATAATAATAATAATAATAATAATAATAATAATAATAATAATAATAATAATAATAATAACCAATAATAATAAGGAAAAATACACTTTATTAATCCCAACTTTCACTCGTTTACTTTAATTAATCCCAACTTTGGAATATTCCTCAGTAATACCAACTTTAAGGTGGGTTATCTTTCTTTAACCCAAAAAACTGGTAACCTGCTGAGTAAGTGAATGTAGAGTCAACAAACCTACATATTGACTTTTAAGTCCAATTCCCTCCTTAAATGATGTCCAGTCAGCATCTTGTCCCAACCACTTCCCCTGCCAAAAATTAAATCCCGCCATTAATAATTCTCTCTGTTCAGTCTTCAGTTTCCCCCTAATTACGACCCATTATACTACTGTCATATTACCAAAATTGCAGAGGGAAGAAGGAATTGTGTTCTAGGGTTTCCATTTGACGAAAGGAACAACTCAGTTGATGAAAGCAAAGTAGGAGACGCTTGGAGAAAACGGAGGTAACCCTTAAGCTGTGTTTTATTTGACATTTTTTTTTTGGTTAATCATCAATTAAACTCACGACATATAATTATGGTTTTGAGGTGTGTGAATTCATGTTTAAGAAAAGAAATTGCAATAAAAATCAAATCTTGAAATTAGGGTTTGTTTAATTTGAAATTTGCTGTTGTTTCCAAATGTGTGTTGGTTGAATGTTTGTTTGATGTTGCGTTTTATGTAGTTGTAGTGTAATAGTGTATGATTGTTTCCAAATTGAAGTTTGGTACTGCAATTGTTTGTTGTAGGTTGAACATGGATAGTTTTTTTTGTAAGATCGGGTTGATGTTTTGGCATTCTGGATCTTTTAGTTAAGGTCTAATGGTGAATTGGTGTATGTGGGAGGGAAGGGTAAAACAAAGCAGGTTGACCCAGATGAGTTATGTTTATGGGACATTGTACATATAGGGACTGACTGCTGTGAAGGGAAATTTGTGGAATGTGTGTTGTATTTGATTCTTGTACTAAGTCTGAGTAATGGTTTGAGGAGGATTAGTGGTGATGAAGATGTGAGGGAGGTAATTGAAATAGGGAAAAAATATAGAAATGTGGAGTTGTATGTACACCATGGTGCTGAGTTACCACTGCTGGACCCCATAGACCCACCTGTTGTCCAAAGATATTTTCAAGTCTTACCTCAAGAAGAGGAATATGATGAGTGTGATTCCTCCAAACCCAAAAGTCAGAAAAAAAAGGGGACCACCTAAAGGTAGTTTGACTCTAAGTCCAAAACAAAAAGCTCCCACCCCCTCACATATAATAGGTAAAGATATTCCCACACTAAAAATAAAAAAATTTCTAGCTCACCTAAAGTTAAATTTGTTTCTAAGTCAACCAATCTCTATACCTCCACTACTTGTAATCCAGATCAAGGTTTAGAGAACCCTCTAACTTCTCAACTTTCATTCTAAACAGAACCCCCAGTATATGAAGATTACAATTGGGTAGATGACATACCTGATTCTCTAATTCCCTTAAATGAGTTATTAGGAGGTTACACTGATAGTGGTGAGGACATAGACCCTCCTTATGACCCTAGGACTAACAAAGGTAAGGGAGTTACAGTAGCTGATGAGGGGAGGGTGTTTATTTATGTGTACACTGATGAGGACAGTGATGAAGAAAGTTATGATGAAGTGAATCCTGGTGCTACAGTTGCAGAAGAGTTGGATGTAGGCTTGGAGCAGTTAGATCCAGAGCTTGAGAAAGAATATGAATGCAATATTTAATGAGACATTACAGACATATTCTGATGTGAGTGATGAGGAGTACAACACAGATAGGAAGAGGGTTAAGGCTTGTAGTACACAGTTAGTTCAAGTTGCTTCTAAAGTTATACATGAAGTAGCTAAGGGGAAATTAGGTGTTCAAGATCCAATGGTTGAAGGTGAAAATTTGAGTGAATATGAGGATAGTGATGAGGACATTGATACACCACCTGAGAGTGAAGAAGAGGGAGGTGTTGGTTTGAGGAAGAAAAGATCTGCACTGCTTGTAAGTCCAAATTCTGATTTCAGTCAATTCAAGTGGAAAGTTGGTTTAAGATTTGCTAAAAGAGAAGATTTCAGGGACGCAGTGGCCAAATATGTTGTTCTACAGGGAAAGAACCTAACTTTTGTTGTTAGGAACAAGAAGAGACACCAGAGGTTAGGAGTGAAATGCATTAGAGGGTGTCCTTTCTATGTTTATGCATCTTGGCATTCAAGAAAGACAGCCATGATTGTAAAGAGGGTTACTGGAGAGCATACCTGCCAGAGGAACATGAAGAAGAATAGGCAGTTGAAAGCTACTTGGGTTGCCAAACAATTCCTAGAAGTATTCAAAAGCAGACCACATTGGCCTGCAAAGGAAATAGTGGAGTGCATTAAAAGAGCTTTCAAGGTCATTGTCAACAGAGTCTTTGCTTATAAAGTGAAATATGATGCCCACACTCTCCTCCATGGTTCCATGCATGAGAACTACCAAAAAGTAGGAGCTTATCTTGCATCTTTGAAGACTAGCAGCCCTAGAAGTGCAACTGAGCTTGTTACTGTACAACAGAAGAAGGGTCCACCTATGTTTCAAAGGCTATTTATGTGCTTTGAGGGTCTTTCTAAGGGATGGAAAGATGGGTGTAGGAAAGTGTTGGTTGTTGATGCAAGCTTCCTTAAGACTTTTCTAGGGGGTCAATTGCTTTGTGCTGTAGAAATGGATGCCAATGACAAAATGTTCCCAGTGGCATGGGCAATTGCTTAGGGGGAGAATAATTTGAGTTGGGAGTGGTATTTTGTTCATCTACAGAAAGTGTTAGAGTTAGGTTATGGTGATGGTGTTGCAGTCCTCTCTGATGAGCACCTGGTATGATTTTATCTCACTGCTTACACATATTTAAATGTTGATTTAGCTTAGTGCTTACTAGCTATTGCATTTACTTTGATGTTAGGCTATTATCAATGTTGTGTCCTCTATTCTACCCAAAGCATAACATAGGCATTGTGCTAGGCATATATTTGCCAACTAGCACAAGATCTATACAGGAGATGAACTTAAATTGCAATTTTGGAAGATTGCAAAGTGTTACAACATGCCAGATTATGAAGAGGCGTTGAATAATGAGCTGACTGTAATGAATCCTGAAGCAGCTCAGGCATTCAAAGCCTATAAGCCTAGCTTATTCTGCAGAGCTTTCTTGAGTACTTCAGTGAAGACTGATGCAATAACCAGCAATATTGCTGAGACTTTCAATGGCTACATAATAAATGCCAGAACAAAGCACCTCTTGTTCATGTTAGAAGAAATCAGAACATGCTTGATGCAGAGGCTACTCAAGAAAAGGTAGGATATGGATAAAGTGACTGGTGTTCTGTGCCCAAGAATTCAAGCAAAATTGGACAAGGAGAAACACAAAGCTACCTACTATGATGTGCAGCCTTTAACAGATCTATTGTTCAATGTCAGTCATAACATGGACCAGCTTGTTGTAAATTTGGAACAAAAAACTTGCAGCTGTAGGAAGTGGGAAATGCTTGGCATTCCCTGTTGCTAGCATA
Organism: Chenopodium album; assembly: GCF_948465745.1. Classification (NCBI taxonomy): domain Eukaryota; kingdom Viridiplantae; phylum Streptophyta; class Magnoliopsida; order Caryophyllales; family Amaranthaceae; genus Chenopodium; species Chenopodium album. The sequence goes on along the minus strand of NC_137841.1, from coordinate 20,896,279 downwards.
TTCTTCTTGAACAAAGAAGCAGAAGACTATGTGGAGAGGTACTACACAAGGGAAGCTTATCTAGAACCTTATGCAGGTATGAACTAACTACTCTCCTTTGTAACACTAACTTACTTACACTTAATCTACTCATATACTTGATGTTACTTGTATAAATTGATTGGGACAAGTTTAATTCCACCCCTAGAAGGTGAGAGGTTTTGGCCAAAGGTGCACTGTCTTATAGACCCACCACCAATTAAAATTGGTCAAGGGAGGCCAAGGAAAAATAGAATTAGGGACCCTTTTGAGAACCCTAAAAAACCTGGCTTTTTTACTAAGTTTGGTGTTGAGATGACCTGCTCCTTGTGCAAACTCAAGGGACACAACAAAAGAGGATGTCTCAACAAGGACACAATACCACCCCCTACTGAACCACCGACAAAAAGGCCTAGGGGAAGGCCCAGAAAGGATGCCCAACCACCTAACAGCAATATAGCCGAAAACCCTGCAAGTCAGCTTACAATATCTGCATCAGCTCCACACCATTCAATCACTGCCCATCCTACACAGCTAGGGAGAGGAAGAAGAGTTATAAGAGGAGGGTTAGGATCAAGACAAGGCGGTCAGAGTTATGTTACAACTGCATCTTCTTCTGGGAGAGGGAGATGACAAGCTCATACATCTGCAGGGAGAGGAAGAGGCCAAGCTGAGATCCCAGCAGGTACAGGAATAGGAAGAGGTGGTAGGTACAGTGGTTGTAGGGGAAGACAGAGAATTCCAAGAGGAGTGGGTGTGTACATTGCTGAGGATGGGAGTATACAACCCAATGTATGTGTTTCATCTTTTCAAATTGGTTTTATTTGATTGGTGTGTTATTTCAACTATTCTAACTTACCCTACTTTTACATGTAACAAGTGCGTGGCCAATCAAATAGGAGAGGAGGACTGACACCCAAGCCAATCCATGACCAACCTGTGAATTACATAATCCCAAGTCAGCAATCAACCCTCCACCAGGAAACTCAGTGAAAATTTATGTGTTCATATTAAAATCAGTTTAGGGCAGACTAATTTCAAGTAGTAGTATCAGACTAATTACAAGTAGCTTGGTTCATTTTGGATTTGTAAACTTATTGGTTCAGCTAGGGCATTATTTCCTTTTGTGTATCAAACTAATTGCTGCAACTTTGTTTATTTTGGATTTGTGAACTTATATGTTGGGTTGGTACATAATGTACCAATTGTAGTCATGACTTTGCATGATTATTTGTCTTAATTGTGTTTCCTATTTGTTTATGCTTTGCAAACAAAAACATATAAAATAAGGCCTTGTTTTGGAATCAAAACATACTTCATTGCGTTTCATGTCAACAGGTTACAACCTAACACACCAATTCTACTTTAAGTACAACACCATTATGGCAAAAAAAAAAAACCCAAGAAAATAATAGAGCCATAAACAAATTAGTCTCATTCCTTGAACATTTGATGAGCTCAGTCCTCATCTCACTGAGTTCTTCTTTCATTTGCTGCACCACCTCCATTTTTTCCCTTTGACCTTGCATTATCTTCAATTTTTCTTCAAGAAATTTGTTCTGCATCTCCAATTCAGCAATTGTAGTGTCCCTTTTAAATATCTCTAATAGCAAATCATCCCCATTAGTACAGTCAACCCACTTCATAAAATTGCAATTGGTATCCTGTACGAAAAAAACCCTTTTTAATCAAAACCCTAATTGCAATATGAATTTCAAATTTGCCGCAATTAACGCAATTAAAAATAATTCAAGCTTAATTATCTAAACTTAAGCAATTACCGGCCATTTTGGGCAACCATAGAATATGGATCCAATGTTTTGCCCCTTCTTCACGGTTCGCGCAACGGCGTCCAAACCACAGCTACATTTTGTCGTGATGTACAACCCTCCACGCGAGTTCGAAGAAGACCCAGAAGAAACTCTACCTGCAACCATTGATAATGATCAACTAGGTGAGAAGAAACAAAAAAAAAATAGCCGAAAACAAAGAAAACAGAGGGGATGGGGAAGGGAGAATTGCAATAGGAAAAAAGAAAGAGAGAGAGTGGGAAATTAATAAAGGGATTATTTATTTTAAGGCAAAAATAAATAAATAATTAAATAACATAACGACTAGTGCCACGCAGGACTTCCTACTACATTAGGTAAAGTGACCGGTTGGGTAAGAAGAAAGATAACCCACCTTAAAGTTGGGATTATTGAGGAATATTCCAAAGTTTGGATTAAAGTAAACGGGTGAAAGTTGGGATTAATAAAGTGTATTTTTCCTAATAATAATATTATTTATAATTATATTAAGATATAAATAATATTAAAAACAACAATACAATAAATAAAAAGTGTTATATATATATATATATATATATATATATATATATATATATATATATATATATATATATATATATATATATATATATATATATATATATATACAAACAATACTAAGTAATTAATGAATAATAATATGGTTAAAAAGTTAACAAAACATAAATTCAAAGTAAAAGTGACATTCACATGTTAAAGGTGATAAAAGACGTCAACATGTCTCGAACTTCATTAAGTTCCTTGATTGTCAACGGACCATCCTTTTGTACCTTGCAAAACTTGAAATACAGAAAAATTATGTTAGAATTAATTAAATAGGCTAAACAATATGTATTTTATCAAAAAAGGCCTATATGACTTCTACTTTGCCCATTTTCTACATTTCTTATCAAATGAACTATTTCTTTCTTATAACATGTCAATGTTGGATATTATTAGGTGTCTAAGGCTTGAAATCACATCAATAAAGCATTTTATTAAGTTTTAAGACGCATTTTATTCAAAATGGCCCAAATATGGCCTATATGACTTCTACTTTGCCCATTTCCTACATTTCTTATCAAATGAACTATTTCTTTCTCATAACATGTCAATGTTACCTAGTATTAGGTGTCTAAGCCTTAAATTGAATCAAAAGAGCATTTTACCAAAAATTGCCCCAATATGGCCTACATGCATGACTTCTATTTAGCCCATTTTCTACATCTCTTATCAAATGATCTATTTCTTTCTCATAACATGTCAATATTATCTAGTTTTAGGTGTATAAGGTTTGAAATCACATCAAAAGAGCATATTAACAAAAAAATGGCCCAAATATGGCCTATATGACTTCTATTTAGCCTATTTTCTACCTTTCTTATTAATGAACAATTTATTTCATAACATGTCAATGTTATCTACTTTTAGATGTCTAAGACTTGAAATCATATCAAAAGAGAATTTCATTAATTTTAGGACTTAACTCATCAAGTTGTTGACTGTCCGTACAATGAGTCACTGTAGGGAATATTTCAAGCATTACCCCTAGCTTGAACCCCACTGTGATCATACACTAAAGTACGGTGGCGTCCAAAGGGAAAGAAGATAGAGCAAAAGAGTCGCCAACAAGTTTTAGGAACTTATAAACCGTTCACGAGGTGAAGGTTACACCCCTTAACGATCCATGAGATTGTCAACTCCAATAGGTCTGGAACCATGACTGGTAGTTAGAGGATGAAGGTACAAATCCAACCTAAAAGAGATTGAACCTGCCCTGATAATAGGCCTCTACTTTATTCTGATCGTATTCATGTGCGCTTTCTGACTAACATACAATCATTAGGTTTACCCTAAACCTGTTTATCTATGTTGGTTGAATATTAATGCACAAATAAAACTATTATTGGCGATCACTTGAATTATAATCAAATTAACCCTAAACAAGATTATTAATTATCTTATTAAACGTGATTACAAGTACAAATTCCCTTTAAACAAGCATAAAAGGCGTGATCAAGCAATAACAATAAAAATATCAAGCAACATAATAAATCATAACAATAATTACAATCATAATCATGAATATTAATCAAAATTATAATCATCATAATAAATATAAAAATAATCATAATCATATCAACACTAAAGCATAATAATAGCAAGATCCTAGGCATGATACTAACAAGATCAATAACAAACCCTAGCATGTCACTAAACAATAAAAATCAAAGCTTTAGCCCTAACATGATACTAACATGAGTATTAGGAAAGAAAATAGGAAGCATCATAGAAATCATAATTGTCATATTTGATATTAAAGTTACCCTAAACATGATACTAGGAAGATCAAAACATCCTAACATGACACTAGGAATCATAATAACAACCTAAACATGATTTCTATATCATAATATCAATAAATCAATTAAAGCACTTACTTGGATGCCTCGTACCTCTTTCTAATAACAAAATACACACGTTAGTAACTTCAAGGAAAATAATAAAAAAAAACAATTAAATTAAATAATTGAAAGAGAGATTTGGGACCAAACCCTCAGAAATTAAAATCTTTCACGTCTAGGGCGAAGTCAACTTCGAACTTGGCTAGGTGTTTCTAGATCTTGTGAATGCGGAATTTTATTTGTAAAAAGGCTAGTTTAGAAAAGAGAGAGAGAGAAGAGAATTAGAGAGATGTTGATATTTGATGATTGTTGGTGATTGAAAAAGGGAGATACACTAGTAGAATAAAGCAATTGGCCACCGATTCAAAACCCCCCTATGCCACCGGTTTTGAACCGGTGGGCATTTGGGGGGTGGCAATAGTCTAATGCAAAGCCACCAGTTCAAAACCGGTGGCAAAAACAAGTATTGCCACCGGTTAACCGGTGGCAATTATGCTTCTCGCTTTTTTTTTTTTTGATATTACATATAAATGCCACCGGTTAACCGGTGGCAATAACATGCTTTTTTTTTTTGTTTTTTCGGCTATTTGCTACAATAATAATAATAATTAAAAAAAAACTCCGTAAAATATAAGGCAAATAACATCACAATCAATATAAGAGCGCAATGAAATATACTCACATTTATATTCAAATAATAGATTGTTATTGTACGATAAAAAAAATTACAATGAAGTATTAAGTACAAAAAAAATTACAATGAATTATACAGTACAAAAAAAAATTACAACATTAAAAAATAACAATATTCCAAAATGAAAGTCTTGAATCCAGCATCAATTAACACCTGCATCAATTAAAACCCAGAAATTAATAAAACTCAAAAAAAAATGTGAAAAAAACCCAGAAACTCATGCATGTATACGGTCACCCGCAAAGGATGAAACAGAAAGAGAAAAGGCTTCAAAAAAAAACAGAAAGAGAAAAGGATGAAAACCCAAAATTTTCGTCCAGTGAAACCCAGTAAATTCGAAAATCAAATAACCCAAAAATTTCGAAAATTAAATAAACCCAATAATTTCGATTATCAATTAAAAACAGAAAATTTTCGAAATAAAAAACCCAAAATTAAAACAGAAAAATTTTGAAATAAAAAACCCAAAACCCAAAAAACAGAAAAATCAATTTCGAATTCCACCAAAAATAACAAAAACCCACCCACCATAACCACAACCACCACCAAAAACCACCACAACCCATGAACTCCACCAAAAATAACAAAAAACAAAATAAAAGTAAGAAAAAAGAGAAATTACCTCGAATTTCAGCAAAAACCCCCGAAATTATCTTGAATTTGTGTTATAAAGGTCTAATTCGACCATGAAAACTCTAGATCTAGGGTTTTCATGGTCGAATTAAACCAGAAAACCCATATTTTCATCACGAGGAGAGAGTAAGTGCGACAATAAGCTTGATGGTTAATGGCGGTGGTTATTGATGCGGCGGTGGTTGTTGTTGCGACGGTGGACGAGCCGAACGAAGGAGAGAGGAAGATACCGCGAGAGAGGGAGAAGATTAGGGTTAAGGAGAGAGAAAGAGAAGAGAGATCAGGAGAGAGGAGGAGGTCGACGAGAGAGATTCAGGGTAGAGAGAGAGAGAACAGAGAGGGGGAGTAAGAACGAAGGAGATAGAGAGAAGGAGGAGAGCATGAGGAGAGGTGATAGAGGAGAGAGAAGATTAGGGTTAGGTATATAAAGGAATGGGAAATAGAATGGTGGGATTTTTTTTTATTATTTGATTATTGCCACCGGTTCAAAACCGGTGGCCTTTATCATTTATGCCACCGGTTCGGTTTGAACCGGTGGCAATGTACATATGCCTAATCCCGCCCATTTTTTAAGCCACCGGTTTTCAAAAACCGGTGGCCATTGAGCGGTGCCTTTTTTAATTTTTCTACTAGTGATATGACCTCTATTTATAGAGAAAAAAGAGGGTCAAAGAATAAGAAGAGAATCCGAATTCGAATTTGAATCGAAATAGAATTCGATGTACAGTAGTTTTTGCGGATTTTGTTTTTATCATATCTTTTGATCCAGATGTCCAAATAAGGCATATAGTATGTCGTTAGAAAGCTCTTGAAGTCTACTTTCCAACCCAATTAGAATCAGATTAAAATATTTTGTATATAAAAAGATATGGCCGAAATAGTGGGACGGTGTCAGTTTTGGATAGAGTTTCATATCTCATTCATATCTTTTTCGTTCTAGATCGGATTTAATATTATAATATATCATTTGAAAGATAATTTCAAGATCTATCCAACTATATAATAGTTGGATAAAGATTATGAGGCACAAAAATAAAATCTGACTATCTTTGAACATCTTTAAATTCGAATAGAATTAGGATTTAAGGATAGGAAAGTTTTAAAAAAGGAAAGTTTTTATTTAACTCAAATTCTTTAATCTTATCTTTTCAAAAAGGATAATTAAGATCTTTTAAAAACTTATAGAAGCTTATAATTAATCCTAATTAGTTTAGGAATAGGATTAGACCTTTGGACCCTCCACATGATCATTGGGTTGTAGGTAAAATCCGGTTCGAGCCCAGTTTAGTATTTTGGCCATAACTTCCTCATTATTCATCGGAATTGGGCTTATAATATATCGTTGGAAAGGTATTTTCAATCCCCATCCATCTACACTATTATTGGACCCTTATCATGGACCAAACCAAACAGGAATGCATGTTTTTCATAAATAAGGTAAGAAAAGAAATATTTTCAAAAACAGAAAGAAGAGATATTTTAATAAAAACATCCTCATCACTAGACTTTTCACACTTTCACTTTGTTCGATAATCAAATGACATGAAAGGTATTCATCACTGGGTTTGGGTTTGGGGAGACACATTTGGGTGTCTATAGTCACTATGTCAAGCATGAATCTCATCACATACAAAGCACAATCAAGTCTATTTTCTTGTTATGCGCACTAGCATTTGACGAACAAGTCACATCAGTGAAACATGCATAGAAAATTAGCAAATATTTACTAACATAGATTTTTAAGATAATCACAATATCGTGTAAATTACCATCGGTGACTTCCATGTTGGACCCTGATGAAGAGCACGACAATGTAGCTTCTTCATAACACTGTAGTAAAGTACATTCAAATTTGATTAGTCTTCTGACAACTAAATTAGTTAGCAATAATCATCACTAGGTAGCTATATATATTTACTTTTGCAATATAGCCTTCACGAGCCACTTCTCCGATGATCGAGCTCAATCAAGGTGATATATTGTGTTATTGGAATTACAAATCACCATGAGGCTCCAATGATCCCTACATAAGTTCACAATAAACAAACAAATTAATATTTAGGAGTCAACATATAATGAGGCTAAACGATTGAATTGACATGGTTAAACATACTCTTTATAACATGGGGAGAATATGAACTTGTGTCCCGCACGCACTGATTCCTTGATACTCTATTCAACATAATACAACACGTCACGAGAGTTGCCTAAGATTCTAGGAGTGGATATCTACTCGGGGCATAACCACCCAAATTTACAAGGAGAATGAGTTTCAGTTCAGTGCTCCTGTAGTGCTCTGCATGCATGAACAGTGAATAATTGATCAAATGAAGGATAATCACCACAAATTCTAATAACATGAAAAAAGTGTAGATTATGTGGCATTGAAGTACCTCATGAATGTTTGAATGAGGGAAATGTTAAGATTTGCACCACGTAGAAATTCCTTCACATCTTCTTTGTTAATCTATGCAACTGCATCCTCATCATAGTAGAACATTGCCTTAGGAAGTGTAACTTCAATGGGATGGATCAAATGACAAGCACGATTGTGAAGAAAGGTCAAATCAACAGAGAGCAATTGAAGAACAATGTCTTAAACAAGTGTAGTAGGTTGCATGGGTGAACCTCTCGAAGAGTTCAACTTCGACGCTTGTTCACTCTTGGATTGTTGTTCACTCATCTTCTTGTTAGGTTGATCAATGCTTTTAGGCTTCTCCACCCTCATTCTCTTTGAAGTTTGGCTTCTATGCGAAATCTGAAACTTCAACGACCAAGTGAGTTAAAAAAATAATAACTCAAAATAAACCCAAAAAAAGTGCAGCTGCCGCCGAGGCCAGAACAGCCCAGGCTGCCTGCTGTCGATGCCGCAGTAGCCCAGGCAGCTACTGCCGAGGCCGGAGCAGCCTAGGGCAACGGCAGCCGAGGCCGCCGCAGCCTCGGCATGAGATGGGGACCAGGGAGTCGTGCTATTTTGGCGGTTTTATTTTCAAAGGTGTAGCTAGAGAGCGCCTAACGGTTATTTAACACTAAAAAAAATGAATATAAATAAGTTACCTCGTAGATCAACCTCACCCATGCACGTGGCCAATCCACGAAGCTACCTTGAGCTTACCAAAGCTTTGTTATCTCAACCTCCTCTATGGGCACCGTTAGTGGGATGTCTTTGAACCCCGCAATCACCAAATTGATCCCAACAGAGTAATGATGTGGCCTCACCGTATCACTGGTCGTCGCTTGTGCACTACCATACGCCACCAAATTTAATTCTCCCTTATTTGCAAGCCCCGGGGCTAGAAGTGCACACTAGGTGTCTTCCTACACTTGTAAAAAAAGAAGTTATCAAAAGAGGTCTTTTCCTACATCATTGATAATATAATGAAATTCATTACGCTAGAACCAAACAAATCACCTGTAAATCTGGATATTCATGCATTGTTGGATTATCAAGCTCCCTTGATTCCGCATGTGTAGGAGTATCAACCTGCAATAGTTCATCAATAATGCCACCTCAGATCAATGGCGTATCCAGGAATTCCGAACTGTGGGTTCGGAATCTTAAAAAACAAACGATGCTCATATATTAATTAAATATTAAATATATAAGTTAGAATTTTTTATTACAAATGGATGGATTTAACAGTTACAAAATAATAAATAAATAATAAAAAAAACCCTACAAAAGCATTCTTCGAGTTTTATACTTTGAAAGCGTGCTAAAACATTACTACTTCTATAAATGATAAATCTTTATATTAATTAAATATTCAATATATAAGTTAGAATTTTTTATTACAAATGGATGGATTTAACAGTTACAAAATAATAAATAAATAAAAAAAAACCCTACAAAAGCATTCTTCGAGTTTTATACTTTGAAAGCGTGCTAAAACATTACTACTTCTATAAATGATAAATCTATAATTATATTGCAAAAAATGAATATTACACGAAAAACAAAAATCCCAAGTCCCCAATAAACACAAACGAAAGGGAAAAAAAAAAAAAAAAAAAAGCAAAAAAATGAGGGTGGCTAGTCTCGAACCCATGATCAAGAGGAGCCTCACTACTCTATTAGTCACTCCCTTACCAATGTGCCAGAGTTACATATTTGTTTATTTACTTCACAAAAATTTGTTTTAACCTTATTTTTTTTCTTTTTTTTTAAAAAAAAAAATATCAAAACTTATATTTTTTTTTCAAAAAATCTGGGGGTTCAATGAACCCCTTGAACCCCCCTAGATCCGCCCATGCCTCAGATCTCATGTAACTCAATATTATAAAACTTGTAATACAATTAAAACTACCTCATGTAGCGCATCTTCTCCATGTATCTCATCTCCTCCATGTCTATCACCTTCTCCTTGTCCTTGTGGGTGACTACATGAGTCGACCGGTGTAGCTGTGGGGAATGGCAAGCTCGGTAAGTTCATCTGCTTCGTCCAAGCATTGAATTCACCTACTATCTCGTTGCGCACTTGTTCCTTAATTGATTCCACCTTGGCATCCAACTCATCCGGTGAGTTAACACTTTCTCAAAATCGACCCGATTTTGTGTATTCTGGACCCATCACCTTTTCCCATCCTATATATCAATGACCCTCCCGAACCTACTACTCGTCCTGGATGGTATAGCTTTCCTAAAGCTAAGGTGAAAGGGTCTTTCTCCACACTTGGGACCAATTTGCCCTCTACAAGTTCTTCAGTGTACTCAAGCTGTAGTAAAAGAGAAAAGGATGTCAATAATACAGTTAATGGTTTGTATAGTGATAATTTTGCAAAAGATTCTTAAAATTCAATAGTTCATAGGTAACTTACAAGTTTATCTGCCATTTTTTTGGTTTCCGGACCCTTGATGACCCATTTTCCGGTTTCCTTATCAAACGTATGGAGAGAACAAAAGAAATCACCGGTACGACTCACCAAAGTAGTGACCGTACGCCTAGAGGGTTCTTTCGATGGCACTAGAAGCAATTTGGGGTATACACCCTTTTCGATCCACTCAGCCCTCCATTCACCAAATGTCTAAGCCCTTAAACGATGGGAGTACTCCTTCTGCAATGCATTTTTTGTATTTTGCTCTCGAAGCTCCTACATAAAAACAAATGTTAGTATCATTACTTCAAAAAGAGTCAAGCTATTATTCAATTAGCATCAGATTTACCCAAACTTACAATTGCTTTCTTTTGGCTTCTTTGAATAACGAAATTTTCCTAGTCATCTTTTGACACGCTCCGTCATTTTTTCCACGGGAGAAGGTCATCCTCAACAGCTTTCTTCTTCTTTGATTTCTTCTTCTTATAGATCCATCCATTAGTTAAGGTGGTCTTAAAGCCTCTGAATCTTCCCGCTAATAAAGATTCAAACACCCTTCTCCTATTGGCATCATTAAGAATAGTAAACAGCTTCTGCAAGCACAAATACAAACCGATTATTAGTTTCTATTTACAAACAACCGCAAGGTGAAGGTTTCTTAAGTTGTCTAAATGTGCCAACAAAACACTTACCCTTGTATCATCCCAAAAGGTTTGAATTAAACCTGGAGGTACTTGCCGCATTGTAAGTGTAATGGGGATTTTGCACACACACATGCCAACTTGATTAGCATATTGTCGACGCCATTTGCCGGTAGGTTGGCCGTTGTTGTCATACTCCAAGACCATGGGACCGGTAGGTTTCTTAAAACTTGTCGTCGGACCCCTACCCTTTCTCTTAGCTGGTGTCTTTACCCCCCCTCCACCACCTATGTTGTTTTTACCCTGTCCTTGGCCATGAGTTTCAGGAGTCAGGTTCTCACCAACAATCTCACATACTGTATTTTCAATAGGCGACGCATGTTCAGCTGAAATTTCAAATTCTTCAAGCCTACACTCAAACTCATCTTGAGCTTGATCCTCTAGCTCACCCAAATCAACCTCCTTGTTCACATCATAAGGCTCATACTCGTCCTCGTCCTCATAGTCATCATCCTCAATGTCCTCTACACAATGAAGGTCATGATCGTCCTCCATGAGATATAAACACCTTTCAAAAGAAACATAAAACGATATTAGTGTATAGTAAAGTATTAGTGAAAATGAATACACTTATGAAATTTAAAACATCAAACATGTTAAATATAATGAATACGAGTTGTTAGAATGATTAAATGTTAGTTTATACACAAAACAAAGGACTTAGGTTAAGTGAAAGCTCATTTAAGCCATTTTCACCTACTTATGGACCTATAACCTTGTATTTGCATGATAATGAGTACACTTAGGCAATTTCAAGCACAAACATGTTAAATATAATGAATATGAGTAGTTAGAATGATTAAATGTTAGTTTATATACAAAACAAAGGATTTGGGTCAAGTACAAGCTCATTTATGTCATTTATGTCATTTTCGACTATTTATGCTCCTATATACATGATAACTATACTATATTTGCAATTAACCATTACTAACATTTAATCATAGTACCTCAATCTAAAATTCCTTCGTTGTGGTCTGATCGCATATAACCTGCTTCGTCGCCTATGTCATTTGGTACAACAGTTCTAGGAACAGTGAAAGGTGCAGAATTATCAAACACATCATATTCTTCCTGATCCTCAACATCTCCAATGCCTAAGATTCTTCTTTTGCCAGCTAGCACAATAGACCATTTTGAATCGACTGGGTCAATTACGTAGAACACTTGCTTAGCTTGAGATGCAAGGATAAATGGTTCTACACTATCATTCAAGCGGCCAAGCTGCAAGAGTAAAGTCATCATATTTGACGTTACGCTTGATATTATCAACCCACTTACACTTGAAAAGAGAAACCATGAAGTTACAATAATCAAGCTCCCATATTTCTTGAATTCGACCACAGTATGACAACTTTGCATCGACATGTGATTTATCCTTAGCACTTGCAAATTCCCTTGACGATGCCACAAGCATTACACCACTGTTTTGGGTGGAGGAAGATTTCAAATCCCGACCCTCAGTCTAAAAAGTGTACCCATTGATTTCAAATCCCTTAAATGAACGAACATCATTCCTAGGACCGTATGCAAGCCATCATACTGTATCGGTCAAATTAGTATCATCCAATTGACCCATTACTCGATAACAAAACCAATTGACAAACCTCTTATTATGCAACTGCATAAGTGCCCTTTCACCTTTCGATGGAAATTCGTCACGCAAACTAGCCATGTGCTCGTCTAATATGGGTGAACATCTGCAACATGGTGCAACACATAAAGGTGCTTGTAAGAACTAATCTTGGTTAGGTGACATTCGTTTTGACCCAATTGTGCCATGACTATCAAGTCTCCCTTCATGTCAAGAAGTAGGATGACCAATACGTTTAGCAACGGCTATATAGTCGGCCACAAAGTTACCTATCTTCTCACCCACGGTCCCTGCATCATACTTCCTTCCGAGTGAGCCCAATTCCTTACTTTATTTTGCAATGTACTCATGTGTCTTTCAAAAGGATAGCACCACCTCATGAACACTGAACCGCACAACTTAATCTCACGCACCAAATGAAGAATCAAATGAACCATTATGTCAAAAAATGAGGGTGGGAAATACATCTCAAATTTGCACAAAGTCACAACCACATCCGCTCGCAAAGCATCTAATGTACAAGGATCAAGCACTTTGTTGTATATTGTATTGAAAAACAAATAAAGGCTTGTAATCACTTCCCTCACGTGCTTCGGTAAAATACCACGGAGTGCAATCGGTAGGAATACTTGCATCATAATGCGACAATCATGAGATTTCATACTTGTCAGCTTCAATTCTCCATTCAAGGATACAAATCTTTTTATGTTAGATGAGTACCCTGATTGAACCTTAATGTCGTACAGACTTGCACAAAACATACGTTTATTTACCCTTGACAATTTATAGTAAGCCGAAGGTAAATAAGTCTTTTCATCCTTCCCTTTACCCTCAACTTTCTTCTTTGACGAATCTGTGGCCTTTTCCTTGCTCTTCTCCTTCCCTTTTTTCAAAACATTTTCATCTTCTTTTCCCGGTTCCTTTCCCTTTCTAACCTTTTCCTGAGCCCACAATTCTGAACAAATCCCCATCTCTTACAAATCTAACCGTGCACCCTTTTCGTCCTTTGTTTTGCCTTGAATATTCATCAGCGTTCCCAAAAGAGCATCACACACATTCTTCTCTATATGCATCACATCAATACATTGCCTAGCGTCATGTTCTTTCCAGTACGGAAGCTTTCAAAAGATTGATTCTTTCTTAAACAGAGCAGCTAAGACCATAATTTTTTTTCTGATTTTCCAAACAGCGTTCGTATACCCTTAACCCGAGCATAAATCTTAGCACCAGTCAATGGTTTAGGCGTAGTCTCCTCTTCCATTGACCCATCGAAAGCCTTTTTCTGCCTACGGTACGGGTGATCACGCCTAAGGAACGTTCGAGTCCACAAGTAGACATCTTTGCAAGAATTCTTAAGGTATATGCTTAATGTGTCATCAATACAAATGGGGCATGCATGCTTTTTTTTCCTTTGACCTTGTACCCACACAAGTTGCCATATGTGGGGAAGTCATTCATGGTCCACATAAGGGCTGCACGCAATGTGAACATCTCGTTCTTATAAGCATCGAAAACGGAAACCCTTTCGTCCCACATCTTTCTCAAGTCGTCAATAAGTGGCGCAAGGTAAACATCTATGTCGTTTCCAAGTTGCCTAGGCCCCGTTATTAGCAATGAAAGCATTACATACTTACGTTTGATGCAAAACCAAGGAGGAAAATTATAGATCACTAAAAGTACCGACCATGTAATGTGTTGGGTACTAAGAGTGCCAAATGAATTCATCTCGTCCGTGCACAACCCAAGCCTTAAATTTCTGACTTCATCACCAAATTTCCCAAAATTCAAATCAATGTTCTTCCACTGCGGGGAGTCAGCTAGATGCTTCAACATTCTCTTTTTCTTTCTTCCCTCTGCATGCCACCCTCAAGTTTTTAGCGTCTTTTGGTATTGAGAATAGACGCTTAAACCTTGGAATAATAGGAAGATACCACAACACCTAAGCAAGAGGTCCCTCCGTACCAGGATTACAACTCATACGCTTGTTGCGCGATAGCTTGCATCATGGACACTCCTACAATTTTTCATACTCGTTTCGATAAAGAATACAGTCATTAGGACATGCATGTATCTTCTTATACTCCAAACCAAAGAGACACATGAGCTTCTTTGCATAATAGTAAGACTTAGAAATTTAATTCCCATCAGGCAACATATCACTTAATGCGGTCAGCAAAGAAGTAAAACTAATGTCAATCCACCCATGCTTTGACTTAATGTTGAAAAGTGTTAGCACGGCTGATAGTTTGGAGTATTTTTTGCACCCAGGATACAAAGGCTTTTTGGAAGCCTCCGATAATAACTCAAACACGCCACCTTCAACACCATGCAACATCTCATCCACGTCTTCATCCTCGACCTCATCCGCCTTACCATCATCGGCTCCATCCTCGCCATTATCAATAATATAGTCATCATTCTCGTATTCCTCATCCACATGAATCTCATTGCTTCTATCACACACATCATTTCGATCAAGATCCCCACTGTACTCTCCACCTTCACCGTGCCAAATCCCCACATGGTATTTATGCCTAAACTCACGACATAATACATGATCTCTAATGATTCCAACATTGTTGACCACATTCACATTATTACAATCAACACAAGGACAATCAAGGCCTTTGTCACCCAGTTTGCATTGATAAGATAAAGCCCTCTCGCAAAACTTTTGAACCCCATTCCAAAATTCCAATGTATCGCGTCTACCATACATCAAACCACGATCCTTCTCCATTTAGTAAATTGTCTCTAAACATATATAGCAACATATTATGAATAATGTGTAATTGCTACATATTTTATGTAAATCAAATTCAAGTACACATCGTGAATATACCATTCATATAGTGAAAAAATGCATGTCTCTAAAGGGTCTTTATCACTCCAACCTAACCCATCCTTGAATATCTACTCTCACTAGTGAATGTATGTCAACTTTCTAATTTAAATGAAAATCTAGCAACATTTCCCCCTAGTTCTCCAAGTACACGATGTAGATAATTACTTACCCACATATGTACCCAGAGAATATAGTGAGGAAATGGTAAGCCAAGATGTTCCTTAAAATCGAATAGAAGACATACATTCACCACCTAAGTGAAAGTACAAATTCAAGAACAGTCCCAACTGGGGACTATTCAAGACTTTCTCTTAATGAGAAAGCCTTGAACTGGTATCTAGGCATATGATGATGCAAGAATTATATATATTGGAATTAAACAATACACAAGTTGTAATATCATGAAAAAACTTTTATTAAATGGATAAATAGAAAGAAATATAGCCTTAATAAGGTTTATAATTCATACCAATATAGCAAGTACAATGGATGTACACTTATGAACTTCCAACTTGAGCTAAATATGTAGTCCTCAAGCTAAACTCGTGTTTCACATATGAATCTATAAAAAAAATAGCAACGTTACTAATTCTCTAATTTATTCACAATTTTCTAATTTATTCACAATTCTCTAATGTATTCACAATTCTCTAATTTATTCACAACTAAGTAGCAAGATCACTAATTCTCTAATTTATTCACAATTCTCTAATTTATTCACAATTATCTAAATTATTCACAATTCTCTAATGTATTCACAATTCTCTAATTTATTCACAACTAAGTAGCAAGGTCACTAATTCTCTAATTTATTCACAATTCTCTAATGTATTCACAATTCTCTAATCAACTAAGTAGCAAGGTCACTAATTCTCTAATATATTCACAATTACCCAATAACCTAAAATTACACATTAAATCATACCGAAATTCAACTAATTAAGTAACACTTTTACTAATCTCTAATGTATTCAAAGTTACTCATTAAATCAACCTAAAATTACCCATTAAAACATAAAAAATTTCAACTAAGGAACAAGGTTACTATCTAATTATCTATAATTCATTCAAAATTTCCCAATAAACAACCAAAAATTCAGAAAAATTAGGGTAAAATTATATTCAAACCTTAACTTTAATTTTCTTAACAATTGGTTAAAATGCAATTGAAAATAATATAAGTACATATTTCAAATTGTTCAAATTTTAATAAAAAAATTAAAACTTACTCTAGTTGGAGGTGGAAGGGGGAGGAGAGATTGAGGGCAGAGGACGACCCTCGGTGGTGGAGGAACCAGGGGCGGTGGCGCGGCGGCTTGAAGCTAGACGACAGAACCTCAGGGCTTGGAGAACCTCAGGGCACGGTAGAACCTCGAGCTTGGAGGAACCCTTCAGGTGGCGGAGTGGTGGAGTTGTCCGAAAATGAAAGAGAAAGAAAGGGGAAAGAGAAGGACAGGGGAAAGAGAAGGCGGCACCGGTGGAGGGTTTTCGAACCTCCGGCAATGCACGTGGCCAACGTTGAAGGTGGCGACTGTGGTGGAGGGAAAAGGGGAATGCAACAGTGGAGGGTTTCGCGTTTTCGAAAGAGGAGGGAAGGCTGAGAAATGAAAAGGAAAGAGAAGGAAGAAAGGAAGGAAGGGGAAAGATAAGGCGGGGTTTTTTTTTTTTTTTTTTTTTTTTAAACTGCCACCGGTTTGGACTGGTGGCCTTTATCACATATGGCACCGGTTTTGGTTGAACCGGTGCCAATTACCTTTACCCAAACCCCGCCCATTTTTATTCCCACCGGTTTAGGTTGAACCGGTGGCAAATTAGGGGTGCCTAATTCAATTTTTGTACTAGTGAAGTTTGAGGGCATAATTTAGAAATCCTCCATAAAAAAAAAAGAAATACTTTTAGAATGACTCAATTTTGGTTTAACAACGACGATTTCAGTTTTAAAAAGCCTTTAGTAAAATTTATCAATTTCACATCTACATGTCTACAATAGTAGCAATTTGGGGCAATGTCCGAGCTACTCACTAGTTTCTAATAGGCCTGTACAAAACTAGCCGAGAATTTGAAAATCCGATAATTTGATTTGCAATCGATCCGAATTTTTGGATATCTGATCTGAGTTTTCATTTTGGATCGGATATCGATCCAAAAAAGTGGATATCGGATGTGGATTTTGATATTGATTTTCAAAATTTCAAAACCGATATCCGAAATATAAAGGCTGAAATAGTGCAATGTATATAATTTTTTTAAATTGTTCATACATTATTAACTTTATAATAATATTCTTAATATATTTGACGATTATTTTTATTGCAAAAAGATTACTATTTTGTTAAAATATATTATACAACTTAACGATAAAAAAAGGGTAAAAATTAATGAAATGTAGAAAGTAATCATAATCAATTTTACTTAATATTGAATAATGAATATCTGAAGCATCCAATCCAAAAATTTTGGATATCCGATATTCGAACATCCAATATTTTCGGATTGAATTTGGATACCAGTTTCTAATACCCTAGTATTCGAACATCCAATCCAAAATCACATTTTGGATCAGATATCCAATTTGTGAATAGGTCTAGTTTCTAATTTCAAACCCGTTAAGGACCTATAATTGGACGATCGTCTTAAAGAGTTAAGACTCCGCCCAATTTATTTACACAAGTATTAAACACAGTACAAAATATCCTAAATGAAGAAATTTATTATTAATATGGAAATAATAAAAGACTAAAATACCCTTATTCAATTTTTAGAACCCAATATCCCTTTTCAACTTGAACGTAGAATTCAACTTTAAAAAATCTCCATTTCTAATCCCATGATCCCATAAATTTATGCTAATCCCAAAAAGTTACATTTATCTTCCCTCCCATCTAAGGTAATTTATGCTCTCACAAAAAAAAAAAAAAAAAAAAAAAAAAAAAAAAAAAAAAAAATCTAAGGTAATTTATATGTATAATTTCGTTCTTATTTTTTTTATATAATATTTTTTTATATATAATATTTTGTTCTTTTTTTAGGGGTTTACTGTTGACCCCCGGAAATCTGATCCGGGGGGTACTGTTAACCCCCAGTAATCTCATCCGAGGGGTACTATAGACCCCCGAAAATCTCATCCGGGCGGTACAGTTGACCCCCGGAAATCTCATCCGGGGGGTAATGTTGACCCTCGGAACTCTTTATCGGGGGGTCATGTTGACCCCCGGAAACACATCCCGACACCCTGTTACGCCCCAAAATAAACGTTCCGTACAATATGGGAATTTTATTTTGTTTGATTGTTCATCTATAAATTAGATTTTGCGAGGAAAAAAAATTACAGCACATACCTCAAAAAAATCGTCGTAGTGCACTTCATTAATGTCCATGAATTTATACAGTATTGAATATTAAATAGGATGAAAGGTTGAATACGTTAGAACATTGTTATAAATTAAACGGTAGGGATGATTATATAGTTAAGAGAGTAAAGGATAAAATTAAAACAAGGGCAAAATTGGAATATAATGTTTTTTTAAAATTAATTTATGGAAAATTTGTCAGAAAAAACCTATTATAACCCTCTTTTTGTCAGAAAAAACCTTTTAAATTTTTTTGGCCAAAAGAAACCTATTTCTAAATTTTTTTTTGTTGAAGACAACCTGTAACACCCCAATAATTCTCTCTTAAAACCTGTAAATACCCTGAAGAAAATCCAAGAGAATTACTAGCGTGCTACCGCCACGTGTTCAAACGTTAAGGCTTTATCAGAAAATAGTAGCGGAAAAACTAACTCAGTTATAAATAAGTTTCAAAACCAATAACCAAAACCAAATTAAATCATACAACTTGGAACCATTAAGGCCCTTATTCAAAACCCCACAAAAGTAGTAAATAAATAAAACCAGAGTTTAAATAAATTCAAACTTATGAAAAGAAATAAACTGCGAATAATAACCAACTCTCCACTCAAAATCCCACAACCATGATGCGAATGCTGCATATGTAAGAACTTGTGGTTAATCTGCTCCCCAATATTACAAGTGTAAAAATTGGATCATCACAGGGTCATTGAAAGGCGAAGGCCATGACCAAAGAAAGACACACAAAAAAGCACGCAATCAGCAAAGCTGAGTACATACAAGCTGCAAAACATAAAAGAAATCCCTAACATGCTACTAATAATCAACCATTACGCATCATTAGTTTATAGACTCGGCACATGACTCAACCATCAAATTTATTAAGACTTCACTAGTTAATAGTAACTAACTTTTTTCTTTATTTCATTGGATTCAGCAATAGACAAGGTTGTCCAACCCATGTCCCATTTGGAACATCAATAAAAGAAAAACCCCATGCCTCCTTTCAGAAACATCAATAAACATCCAACGACCACGGGCGCGACTCCGTGACCGTAGTTAGTATGAGATCTCACCTAACTCCTAGTTTTGAAAAATATTTGAAATAAAAGACTCGTAGATCAGACGGCCTCGAGAAAAGTACACGGCTAATACCCCATGTACCCCAACCCCTGATTGTCATTACTCCAGAAGTGCACCAATCCAGAGTTTTATTGCTCATCCATCTTGCACTTTACGTGATTTACAGGTTTAGACTTGGTGATGACTCATATGCAAACAATACTATCAATCCAATATCAATTCAATCAAGTAAAACAACTTTCCAATTTCAATTCTTGATTTATTAGTGACAAACAACATTTATTATTTATTCCTTTACTACCTCGGTGTATAAACACCTTGAGTGCTTAAGGCACCCCAAAACCTTAACCTTGTCTTATAAGACTTGAATTCTTCCGTTACTCATCCTATTTCAATAATCATGAATGAGTAATAAATAAATCATTCCACAAATCACATACCTTTGCCTCTAAGCGCACCTTGCATAATTAGAGCACAAACAATTCTTGCAATATAAAATAGTGCACATCATATATATGAAATTCACAATGTATAACCAAACAATCTAACTCAGACATCCCTATACATGATACTAAGTTCTTGATCCGTCCTTAAACATGCACCTACAAGAAAGGTTTCGTAACTTGTACGTACCTTGAGTAAACAAATTGGTATGCCACTTTACTATCTAGAAATCACCTTCAATAAACTCCTCTCCTAAACCAAATAATAACATCTCAATCAATACCCAATCAATCAAATTTACAGCAATACTAACTTACTTTAAAACCTTCAAAATCCAAATCAAACAACACTTTAAAACCTTCCCTTTAGTTAAAATTAAAGGCTTATATATAGTTCTTTAAATTTTCTTCATAAAAACCTTAAAATACACTCTTATACATGAAATTACAGCAAGTTTAAAGTTTAATAAAAATCTTAAAATTATTTAAAAACTCCTAAAAATCTCCCTTTTTAATGGGTGATTAAACCCTCTTTATAAAACATCAAAAGTAGTAGTACTTTAAAACTATTTCCAACACTTAAAACTTCAATAAAAACATATATTTATGCTTAATTAACTTTAAACATAATTAATTTTATTAATCAAACTCAAGGATAATATTTTAAGTATAAAAAAACTTCGTGAAAATCAAAAACTGCCCGAAAATCATATTTAGAGACTGAATTTGGCCACGATAGGGTGGTGCTCACTACAAAAAGTAGTGAATCTTTCTTAAAACGTTGTTTCCACATGAAAAACACTACTTTTTTGTCAAAATCGGATGATTTCAGAACCTGATCGGAATTTAAACGGGATTAATATTAATGAACAAAATTCTAAAAATTAAAACACGAATTTACATGTTCAAAATAATCTGGAATTAAGTTAAACTAATCATTAGTTATAATCACCAAAATTTCAAAACATCATTACTATAAAAACCCTAAATCAATTGTTCATAAAAACCCTAAAATCATGATTTTCAATAAATTGAAACCCTAGGTTTATAATTCATAAAATATGAAATTTATAACATAAATATAATCTGAAATTTATAATCTTTATACCATTAAAATATAATTTGATACTAAAAATATAATCTTTATACTAAAATCAAAACCCAAAACAATTAAATTAACATTAAGCAAAATAATGAAACAAAGGAGGATGAAAATAAGACTAACCTTTTTGTGTGGGAAATTTTTGGAGATTCATGGGGTATTTATAGGAGAGAATTATTGTAGGGTAAAAAGAAAGATTGGGCCTCATAAAAATAATGGGTTGATTAAGTAAACAAATGGGTTAGGCTTGTGTGATTGGACATAAATTGTAGAATAAAGGTGCATAAAATAATTTGTTCAAATAATTTTCGATCTAGATTAATAATTTGAAACTTTTGAAATTAAATTATGAAAAATAACAAATAAATATTATAAATAAAATAAATTTTTATTTATAAAATATTTAAAAATACGGGGGATTACACAACCAAAACCTCTAATTAACCTAATTAGCCCCTGATTACCCCTAATTAACTACTAAATCTTATTTAATTATTTAGAAATAACAAATAAATTGATAAATTAAAAAAAAAAAAAACTTAAACCACCCCCTAACCCCATCAACACCTTCCACCCTCTCCCTTCCTCTTCCCCTGGTAGCAGCCACCCCCACCCTCACCCCTGCCGGCGAACAGAATCCCTACCCCCGCGCCGGCAAACCCCCGCCCTGCACCTCACTGCGTTACCCTCTTCTTTCCTTGAACCACCACCCAACTCCGACACCAACCAAGCCTCCTCTCCTAAGGCTGGCCTACCCAGCCAACCCCCTCCACTACGCCGATAGGAGACCCAGCCCTCTCTCTTTCACCCACCACGACGACCAGAGACCTAACCCCCTCCCTTTCACCCGCCGCGACCACCCACCCTTACTAAACCCAAATTCGAAAATTCCACCCCTCATTTCCACAACCATAAACAACCCCCTCATTTTTCCACACCCATAAACGACCTCCCTTTGTCGTTCCAGGGGTGTGGGAAATGGATTAGTGGCCGTTTTTTGTGGTGGTAGAGAGGGGGGTGGGAGTTTTTGGGGTTAGGGTTTAGTGATGGGTGGGTGGTCGCGGTGGTGGTTCAAAGGAATAGGAGGGGTAGGGGGAGGGACTTTGCCGGCGCGGGGAGATGGGGAGGGGTGGGGGGTTTTGGTGGCCGACGGGGTGGGGGCGGGTGCTACCAAGGGGTGGAAGCAGGTGATGGGGTTTGGCGGTGGTGTATGCTTTTTTTTTTTTTTTTTTTTATAATTTATCAATTTATTTATGATTTTTAATTAATTAAATAAGATTTAATTATAATTAGGGGTAATCAGGGGCTAATTAGGTTAATTAGAGATTTTGGTTGTCTTTAACAAAATATTTTTTGAAACATGTTTCTTTTGGCCAAAATTTTTTTAAAAGGTTTTTTTTGACAAAAAGAGTAGTATAATAGGTTTTTTCTGAAAATTTTTCCTTAATTTATTATGCATTTATTTAGGTAAAATTGTCCCTGCATTTAGTATCCCTTTATTTATTGGACGGATTTGACCCTACGAATAACTCTACGAATATAACAGGGGCGGGTCAGGGCTTTTAATAGGGATTCTGAGGTAACCCTACGAATAACCCTACGAATAACCCATTGAATTGTTCTAATTGTCGAAACCTCTCAGAAGCCTCAGTTCTCCATTGAAGCGCACTTGACGTTCTCCATTGAAATACTTGTATCCCCATTGAAGCAGCTTCTGAGGTAAGTTGTTGTTTTGAAAATCTCATCTATTGGTTCTAAATTTCTAAGATTATGAAAACAAAATTATGAGCCTAATATGAAATAATAATAAAATATCCCTAAAATTATGTGATTTTTCGAGCCTTATTTGATAATTGAGTCAAATTTGGTTGCTAATGTATTGCACAACCCTTTAATGTTAGAATTCAACTATGAAATTATACGTCTTATTTCTTGGCCAAAACCCTTAAATTTTTTGCAAAACCCTAGCAGTAATTGATGGATTATCTTGTTTAAACACAAATTTATCAAAAGTCATCGAGTACATTATAAAATTGAATTGCCAATTTTATTATATTTTTTTGAAAACCCTAATTTGCTTTATCTGATTTTTAGGGTTTTTTAGTTTGCAATGGATCCTCAACCTGAACCAGTAAGCTACATCTGTGGAGGTAATTTGAATTTCCTAAAATTATGTTTTGCATGTCAGTTATTAAATTTATATTTTGGCAGAACAATTGAAGGATTATTTGAAAATTAATATTCTTTGTGATTGTGTAGATTGTGGGCAAGAGAACACTCTGAAGCCGGGAGATGTCATTCAGTGTAGAGAATGTGGTTATCGTATTCTATACAAGAAAAGAACTCGTCGAAGTAAGTTTGATTCTATACATATTTCAGTTTTTTCTTTTCATTTGTGTTTATTTATGTTCTTTTTGGGTGCAATTTTATGCTGTTAATTTATTGGAGTTAAAGAATATCATCATTAGTTTCGTAGTAAACTGTAGGGTAGTCTTTTGGTTTTCACTTGTATGCCTTGAGTTGGATTTTGTAGGACTTTCTTTGACTAGTTTAGTACGTTGGTATAAGCAGAGAATGCCAATTTGATGGTTAGTGTATTTTGATTCAGTTATGTAGTAGATTGGGGTTGATATCATTCTTAGGAATTTCTTTCTAATGGTGAAAAGTTTGAAAACTATATGGTTTTTGCTGAATGTGGTTTTACTCATAGTTTATTAATAGTGAACTGTAAGGTTTTTTCGAATGCTAGTGGATGTTTGTGCTTTTGATTATTTGTGTGCTTGTTTGTGGTAATTATTGGGGTATGTGGTTATTTGGGAGTTTTAATGAGCATGTGAATTCCTTAACATGAATTGTTGGGAGGTTTTGTGTACATGAATTCCTTTAATGGGGAAAATTCAAATTAATAAGGCTTTGTATATCAGCCTTCTAAAATAGTGGAGTAGCAGTTTTAGGTAAAATTGCTATATGAAGTAGCGGTTTAGGGTAATTCCCCTGTTTTTGAAGGCTGATATACAAATTGGGGTTCCCTCTCCTTTAATGCTTGATAAATTTATTCTTTATGTGGACTATCATTATTTTTTTTGTATATACAACATCGTCTTTTACTAGGAATTCTGATTGCTCCTCCTCTGTTCTACATTTTGTATAAGCAGCTATAAAATAGCATGTCAATCATTCTTAAATCTCACCACTTACACACTAGCTGTAGTCCTCTAGATATTGACACCTTTGTTTTGTGTTGTGGAGATCTACACTGAGAGATGCAACTGCCCTCACCCTTTTAATGTGAGCTTCGAAGCTTAATCTAAATCTTGAGCTGAGCAATTTAGTATGCTCTCTAGGCAGAAATCATCAAAACCATCATGTACTTTTCTATCTGGTTCCATGAATTGTGATTTATTATAATTTATTTTTTGTTTAGTATAAATTTTTTGATGAAACTTCCTACTCTAAACCTTTTGTTAGGCTAAATAATGGGGGCCTAATCGTCTGAGCCCTTTGCTCAGTATTTTGGTATTAAAATTTAGGAAAAATACTCTTTAATAATCTCAACTTTGTCTAATTTACTTTAATTGATCCCAACTTTCTATTATTCTACAATAATCCCAACTTTAAGCTGCGTTTACTTTCTTCGGTCCCAAAAACCAGTAACCTGATGAAGGGGTTAAATTTTTTTAAAAAAAAATTATTTGACACGTGTCACATGTTAATTGCTTCAAAAAATTAAAATAAAAAATTTAATTTTTAATAAATTAAGAAAAAAGAAAAAAAAAAAAACTAAAACCTAAGCCATCCGCAACCACCACCGTCGCAGCCACCTCGCCCCATCCCTAGCTCAAACCAACCCCCTCCCCCAGCCCTCACCATCGATTTGCGACTAGCTCTCCTTCCCCTAACCCCTAAATACCTTCCCCACCACTGATTTCCACATAATGGAGGGGAAATAGGTTAAGGGAAGCCGATTTTTAGGGTGGGGGTAGGAAGGGGCGATCTATTTAAGGCAATGTTACATGGAACGCGGGACGTTCCGGAACTTGGTACGGGTGCGAGAACGTGGAACGTAGCCTTTAGAGTTCCCGGAACGTATGGTCATTTGTTTTATAAGTGCTTTATAATTTATAATTTTATAATTGATACTCCACTATTTACCATAAATTAATTATATATACATTTTTTAAGAAATAAAAAAAAAGATAAAGCTGGAAATTGCATTTAATGTATTGCTCAATTCCCATGGCTATACGACTGTAGCACAGTATAAAAAAAATACAAAAAAATACTGTGTACTTGTGTAGACAATTAAAAAAGAAAAAAAAATAAGAAGAGAAGGGGACATTAGGACATAGGGGTCCACAATCTTTATTAGACTTGTTTTCTTATCAGTTATTAGTCTTATTACTCTTCTATTCCACGATTCTTCATCTCCTTCCTCCATTGATGAAACCTTGAAAGTCTTTTAAACTTCCAATTATACCCGAAATTATAAACAAATGACAACCCAATTGTCACTCTTAGACTACACCATAGATCGTACTACAACTGGGTTCTCCATCGTCGACGAACTAGATCGCGAACCACCGCGAACTGGAACGTGTCAGCTATGATGCACGGGTACGCCAACCTCCTGCCGTTTCCCATACCGGGGACGTATCGGGGACGGGTACGGCCCGGATACGTCCCCAAGGCGTACCCTTGAAAAGTTGTACGGTGAGAAAATTTGGGGACAGCTTGGAGCAGCTTCGAAAACGTTTCGGGGACGGATCACCTCCATTTCTGACGTCCCCAATTGAAGCCCAACCCACTTTTTTTTAAAACACCCCAATTTTACTTGCCTGATTTTGATTTCTTGAAAACCCTAAAAATTGAAGAAGCCACCTACAATATTGCGCCCCACGATTCCTTGGAGGCTACCACTTGCAGATGACACTAGTGGTTGGCGATCTACAAGCAGCCATTTCTGAACCTTCGAGAAGATGTTTTTTTTTTTTAATTATCTAACATTTCAATTGGTAAAAGGTAAAGTTGCTGTAATTGTAATTAAATAAAAAGGGTAAATTAGCTGTAATTCTCTAACTTTTTTCACTCTCCTTTTTTTAAATTTTTTTTTTAGTCTTACTTATCTACAGTATTACTACGATTCGTACTCAGTAGTTTTTTATAACATTGCGTGGGTTTCCTCAAAAAAAAAAAAAAATATCAGTTGGTTTTTTTATAATCATTTTTCTGATTTTTTTTTTTGCCGTATCCTCGCCGTAGCCGTTTTTTAGAATTTTTATTTTGCCGTTTTTCGTCCCCGTATTCGTACCCGTTTTTGTACCCATATCCGTTTCTGTGCAACCTAGCGCGTCAGTACCGCGTTTGGGTATGGACGTTCCGGTACGGGGAACACGCTATCGTCCCGCGTTCCGGGTAACACTGATTTAAGGAGTCTGGGAAGGGAGGGCGACGATTAGGGCAATGGTGTGTGGAGGGGAATGGTTGCGAGGGCGGTGCTGTGAAAATTGGTGGCGGTTTCTGGGGGTGGGGGCCGATTTTCGGCCTGGAAGTAAGGGAAAGGGGTCGAAATCAGCAAGGATTGGGGAGGGGGTGGTTCAGTGTGGGTAGGGGATGGTATTTTAGGTGGTTTTGGGGGCGGGGACAGGAGGAAGACGATTTTAGGGACGGGGCTTTGGTTATGGGTGGTTTCGGGGTCATGGGTTTTGGCTATAGCTGTTTTACGGGGTAGGGTGTGGGAGGAAGGCCGGTTTTGCGGGGGTGGGGCGGTTTCAGGGGAGGTTGTGGAGGCTGAGGCATGGGCATTGTGGTTCGGTTGGCTGGGGAAGGGAATGGCCACCGCCAGTGATTGTGGGCTAATGGTGGCTGGTTTTTTTTTTTTTTTTTTTTTTTTTAAAAAAAAAAATATTTTGGACCATTTACAACTTGACACGTGGCAAATTACCTACAATAATAGGTGGTTGACTTTTGTTGACCGGTTTG
This sequence comes from Chenopodium album, assembly GCF_948465745.1. Taxonomy (NCBI): domain Eukaryota; kingdom Viridiplantae; phylum Streptophyta; class Magnoliopsida; order Caryophyllales; family Amaranthaceae; genus Chenopodium; species Chenopodium album. The sequence continues at coordinate 20,868,809 of NC_137841.1, read as the reverse complement.
GGATTGATAGAAGAAAATAGAGGTAAAAGTTGGGATTAGTACAGAATAATCAAAAGTTGGGATTATTCAAAGTAAATTGAGTAAAGTTGGGATTATTAAATTGTGTTTTTCCTAAAATTTATGGACTGTTTTTTGCATATGTTTTGTCTTCTAGTGGATTGCATCTTTCAGTAATGGAATTTATTTGATGCAGTGTGTAATAGGCTCTAGTTGTTTGCAATTCAAGAGAGTTTTTTTTATCTATGCAATATCTATACTTTAGGTCCATCTAAAATAGGATTTAGTAGTCTTGATTTGTTTGTTTTTCCTAGTTGCAACAGTCTCTGGTTGCTTGCATTTCAAGAGATTTTATTAAGGCAATATTTTTATTTGCTTTGATACCATCTACCCCTATTCATCCCTTCCCTTTCCTCGCTCTCTTACTTTCTCGTTTCTGCTCAAACTTAAAAATATTTCTACAGTTATATTCTCCTAAAATCATAAAACTTTCTCAAAAAAACAGAAAAGTAGTTCATTCGTAAATTCAGGCTGTTTCTTGGGCGATTCAGATGTGTATTGACCGAAAATGTGGGGGATTTTTACACCTCAGTTTAGTGGCTTTCAATTTCTGTTACATGTTGGGTGAATCATGCCGATGTGGCAGAGTTTTTATTGCACGGGAGGAAGTATATGTATTACATACTGTGCTCCCAAAACTTTGACTCCTTTTTTAGTTATTCTAATTTCAGCAAAACTTTTTACCACCTTACCTCTTTTGCCTTTACCTTTCCATTCACTCTCACTTGATTTATCCATCTATTTTTCACGTTCACCCATTTTTTACTCCATCTCTTTACTCTTTTTTTTACGTCAGCTTATATACTCAGAACTTTCCTTGTATCAAAAGCCCATATTTAGTGAACTGAATTCTCAGGAAGGGAGTAATATATATAATAGGCTAAAGCATAGATTTTAGGTGATACAAAATAGTAATGAACAATCACTACTTTGAGCCTTTTGCGGCCTTACATCGTGTCTTACTTGAACAGAAAGATATGAAAACAATGTGTTTTGTAATTGAGACTCTCAAGGTTTGTGTGAAGATTGTATTATGTAGCCATATAGGCATTGCAATATTGTATCCTGCATGATATGTAATTGTGATTGTCACAAGGGTTGTGAGCATTGTGGTTTTCAGGCATTGAAATATTGTACCCTGCATGATATGTAAAATGATTTGTTGTGTTGAGTCCATTATTGTTTCTACACAATTTATTCTGTCTGTTTTCATTGCAGTTGTACAATATGAAGCACGCTGAACACGGCTGAAGGGCTGCAAGGTTCAAAACAGAAGTGGAGATATATCATGGATTATGGAATGCGTTGTATGTAATGACCAATTATGCTCAAGCTTTGCATAAAGAAACTGGGATTGTAGGAGTTGTAAGATATGCGCGAACCTTTATTGGTGTCTGGCTGGTCTTAAGTCAGCAAAATTTGAATTTCACTAGAAATGCGGTATGCTTGCTTGGGCAAGTTACGTTTTGATGAAATTTGTGTCTTAGTGAATTTTATTTTAGCTTGGTGTTATAGCTGACATACTTTTTCCATTCCAAATTAGATGACAACTTTTTTTTAGGAAAGTTACTTAGATGACATTCTTATTTAGGTGATATTATTTGTTGTGAAATGTCAATTTTACCCTCTTTGCTTTTATATCTCCTCCCTCAGACGAGAACCTAAACTCACACACTCTCTCTCACAGCCACCAGCCCTTCACCGTGGCACTAAACTATTATTTGTCTCCTTTACAACTAGTTATCTATGCTAGACCTGGCAATCCTGACCCGACCCGAATGACCTGACCCGTAACTCGAAAGTTGACTCGAAATCATTGACCCGAACCCAAACTAACCCGACCCGAAATAGAGTTGACCCGAACATGACCCGATGTGACCCGATCCATATGATCTGACCCGAAACTCGAACTTGACCCGACTCAACCCGACCCGGCCTGAAACCCGAAGTGACCCTACCTAATTTTAACCCTAATTGATTGACATGAATTGACCCGACCCGAATTGACCCGAATCCTAAGTGAATAGGGTGAAATAGTGAATTACTTAGTTTAGGGCTTCTTTATTTCCTACGTAATAGGTACTCATGATTTTTTTGAACGATTTTACTTTATTTTTCCAACTATTTTATTAAAGTGAATTTATTTTGGTGACCCGACACAAACTTGACCCGAATAGACCCGACTCGAATTGACTCAATCTGAATTTGACGCGACCTGAAATTGACCCGAAAATTGATCTTAAAAATTGACCTGACCCGAACAGACCCGTCCTGAATACCCAAACTTGACCCGACCCGAACTTGACCCGAAGTGCTGACCCGATTTTGACCCGAAATTCGAATCGACCCGACTCGACCCGAACATTTGTTGATCTGAACATGACCTGACTCGAATCTGACCTAAATGACCTGTTTACCAGGTCTAATCTATATTCTATACTATGTAGGAAAGTACACTACCACTATGGGGCGTTCTTTTCGCTCTTAAGAGAAAATGGTGATACTCAGGACATAAGACGTCTCTTGCTCCATGTTCCCAAATCTAATGATACTTCTCTCTTATTTCTCCTTCTCTTATTACTCAGAATTTTGGATCATTATTTTTTTAACCAAAAACAAGAAACCAGAAATTGTTGTTTCCACTATTTTGTTATTAGCTATTAAAATTATCACGATTTTAAAAATGATGACTAATATTTGCCTTATTAATTGACATATAGCACATGATTTTAAAAAATAAAAATCAGAAACTGCAACAATAACATATGAGTCCAATTTGCAAATTTACGAAATTTTTGGTCGTGACTTTGTAATGCACATCTAATTTAGTGGGTTTGAGGTGAATCTGTGAGGTTAAGGGTAATTCAATGTTTCTCTTACTGATCAACATATCAAGTATTTCAAAGGGGTATTTGTGTCATTTTGAATATGTAAGTAGGGGTTAATATTGTAAATTGCTCTTCTTTTGGCATTCATCAGTTTGTTCTTCTTTCTCCATCCTCTCACCTCCATCAATGGAATTCTAAGACTTCAATGGAGAAATTCAATGGAAAAATCTGTTGCTTCAATGGAGAGATCAAATCTCACTATTATCTTTAGTCAAGAGGAGAAAATTCCTACCCTTTGTTGTTTTTTTTTCCAAATCTACCCTTTGGGGTTAACCATGACACTGTTTACCCATTTTTATTATTGTTTTTCTTTTAATTCGTCGGCGAAGCCACCGAAAAGATGAAAGAGGATGAAGAAGATGGAGGATGACGAAGAACATGGCGGTGTACACGAGCAGAATGATGATGACGAAGATGATGGTTCGTAGTCTTAATGGAGAACGAAGGCGAAGGAGATGAAGAATGAGGAAAATAAAGTACAACAAATAAAATGTTGACACAGTTGCTCATATATTACGACCGTGCTTGAGATACAACTTTGTTAATCAATAAGAGAAACTTGTGATTTTAATTTTTTTTTATGATTGGAATTTGTGAATCTATGGATTAATTTTGTGGGTTTAGGGCCTGAACTGAACTGAACAGAACTGAATTGAACTGAACTGAACTGAACTGAACTGAAATGAATATTTTATAAGAGAAGGAAATTAGGAGCGGAGCTGAACTGAATTGAGCTGAACTGAACTGAACTGAATTTCAACGTAAGAGAACAGACCCTTAAGGTGAACACAAAGGTCTTGATCAAGGTGGGGGGTAGTGGAAGTGGTGAGTGGTGATAATGGTGGCTGTCAAAAATACTAATTTAGTAAGAAAATATAAAAAATCTAGGATTAAGCCTATTCAATGTCAAAAGAAACATATTTGGAAGTAAAGTATCCTAAGAAAAATGAGAGGCTATAACTAATCTAAGCTAGACCCTCGATAATTCTAGAGCATGCATAGGAAAGCCATAATATAAGTCAGTGAACATGCATTGATTGACATATGTTTAGGGTAAAAATTACCCCAAAAACGTGGTCCAATCCCGTAGTGACACGTGGCCCAGTCAAAGGGCGACACGTGTCTCTATAGGAAGATGACGCATGTCAGATGCCCTAAAGAGCACTTGAAATCAGCAAGAGAAAGGGCCCTTATTACATCAGGGCCCAAATCCCGAGGAAAGCCATTGAAAGCCGCAAAGCGGCGCTCCCATTCGACACGTGGCACTCTCTGATCGTGCAGCAATCATGTCACAGAATTTTAGGGTACAAACCCTAAAGGGGCACACACTCCCACCCTTATAAATACCCCAATCATTAATGATGGGAGGGTTGGATGGTGACATAACCTTAAAAAAGAGCATTAAAGAGCTCCAACTTCTCTCTACTTTCTCTCTCTAAACTTTCCGTTTCCCGATCTCTAACTTGATCGTCGGAGGCGAATATTCCGGTAAAGGAATATTCGTTCATTTTGCAGGTATCCTTGTCTCATTTCCTGAAGAGCGCGACCAGTATCCGAGGAGATCAGAAAAAACCCCGAAACATTTACGCGCCGTCTGTGGGGATACTCGTCTGTTATGGCAATAGATGGTCAGACACCTAATACCGGCCCTCGTCCAGGCGAGTACGGACATGTAGAGGATATAATCACTACAATACACTCCAGCGTTCTTGTAGGGAATATTTCAAGCGTTAATCCCCTAGCTTGAACCCCACTGTGATCATACACTAAAGTACGGTGGCGTCCAAAGGGAAAGAAGATAGAGCAAAAGAGTCGCCAACAAGTTTTTGGAACTCGTAAACCGTTCACGAGGTGAAGGTTACACCCCTTAACGATCCAAGAGATCGTCAACTCCATAAGGTCTTGAACCAAATAGGGTTCGGGGATGAAGGTACAAATCCAACCTAAAAGAGATTGAACCTGCTCTAATAATAGGCCTCTACTTTATTCAGATCGTATTCATGTGCGCTTTCTGATTAACATGCAATCAACAGGTTTAACCCTAAACCTGTTTATATATGTTGGTTGAATATTAATGCACAAATAAACTATTATTGGCGATCACTTGAATTATACTCAAATTAACCCTAACAAGATTATTAATTATCTTATTAAGCGTGATTACAAGTACAAATTCCCTTAAAACATGCATAAAAGGTGTGATCAAGCAATAACAATAAATATATCAAGCAACATAATCATAACAATAATTATAACAATTATAATCATAAATCATAAAAATAATCATAATAATGTTAAAGCATAATAATAGCAAGATCATAGGCATGATACTAACAAGATTAATAACAAAACCCTAGCATGTCACTAAACATTAAAGATCAAAGCTTTAACCCTAACATGATACTAACATGAATAAATATTAGGAAAGAAAATAGAAGGCATCATAACAATCATACTTGATATTAAATTTACCCTAGACATAAACTAGGAATCATAATAACAACCTAAGCATGAACTCTATATCATAAGATCAATAAAAACCATTAAAGTACTTACTTTGATGCCTCGTACCTCTTTCTAATAACAAAATACACACGTTAGTAACTTCAAGGAAAATAATAAAACAATTAAATTAAATAATAAAAAGAGAGATTTAGGACCAAACCCTTAGAAATTAAACCTTTCACGTCTAGGGCGAAGGCAACTTCGAATATGGCTAGGTGTATCTAGGTCTAGTGAATGCGGAATTTTTATATTTGAGAGAAGGCTAGTTTAGAAAAGAGAGAGAGAGAGTAGTTAAGAAAATCTTGATGAGAGTTGGTGAGGATTAGAAAGAATAAGAATTGATCGTAGGTTGTAGATGAAAACTGATGAATGAAAACGGAGTTTTTACGACGTTATTTATAAAGAAAATCAGCCAAAAGATAAAATATCAAAACAGAGTTCTGGCGCAGATAAAAATTAATTAGCGCCAACGTTGGCTATTGGCGCCAGACGCCAACATTAGCGCCAGGCGCCAATGCTAGTGCCAGGCACTACAGCTGGCGTTTGGCGCCGATTCAGAAATTCACGCGTTTACTTAAAATCAGATAAAAATTGCCGTACAGGAGGATAAAATCGTATTTCCCTCAAAAAATGTTCTTTGATTCTAATTAAAACTCTAAAAAGTCAACAAAAGTCAATTTATCAATGCTAATTGAATTAGGGATGAAAAGAACCTTCTAGTAGAAGAATCTAGAAGACTAAAACCATTCCTAATTGCATTAGGAATGATAAATCTATATTAGGCCCTCCCCTAGATCATTGGGCCGCATATAAGGCTCAAACCGGGCCCAGTTCAGTATATTGGCCATAACTTCCTCAATATTCATCGGAATTGGGCTTATAATATATCATTGGAAAACTCTTGTCAAGCCCCATCCAACTACACTACTATTGGACCCATATCATGGACCAACCAAATTGGATTGGCTGTTTTCTTAAAATAAGTTTTCAAAAATAGAGAGAAGAGAAAAGAAATTAAAACTATCCGCAACACTAGACTTTCCACACTTTCACTTCATTCGATTATGATTCGACGCGAAAGGTACTCATCACTGGGTTTGGTTTTGGGGAGACACAAATGGGTGTCTACAGAAGCCCTCACTTTGACTGAGTTTGGAAAAACGCGAGTTTCGAAAACGAAAGTCAAAGTATCGATAGGGACGGAGAATGATTCAGAACGTTATGCGATCCTAAATCAATCTTGTAACGCCGATACCTGCAAACTAGCGTTAGTTAAACAAATAAAAGAGTTAAGAAACGCGTATCTTGCACTGTCGAGCACACGTTTCTGAAGTAACCGATTTGCTGCTGTATCCTGGTTTTGATGACCTCCTGCCAAGAGAATGCCATCCCGCTTGAAAACTGCTACGCTTGTAACTGCTTCCGATATTGAAGACTGCTTCGCTTGAAACGATCCTCTTCCGCTTTGATAATATTCCACGTCCAAGGGAATACTATCGAAGATTGCTCCGCTTGAAACAATCCTCTTCCGCTTTGTGACCATCTTCCACGTCTAAGGGAACATGATCGAAGACAACTTCGCTTGAAATCATCCTTAGTTGCTTTTTGACAACTCTCCACAATCTAGGGAACGCCATCTTACTGTTTCGATGTTCATTCGTCTCTGAACAAAGAGCTTTTTTTTTTTTGGATATGTCCACGCGTCTCCGAACAAAGAGCTTGATAATAGGATGCCCACGCGTCTCTGAGCAAAAGAGCTTCGATGATATGTCCACGCGTCTCTAAACAAAAGAGCTTCGATGATTGAATGTTTGTTGTGATAATATTCTGAAGAAAAATTTTCGAAGACCAACGCTTGCCGATCTCTAAAGCTCGCTTGAAATTTGCTTCCGCTATGCCAGTACGTCGGCGGTTTGCTGCTTGTGAACCTTTATGTTCGTGATAAGCCAACGCTTAGGCTCTTTAAGCTAAGTGAGACGATCTTTCGTCAGGTCGATCACTTATTGCGATTGTAATCAAACCGACTACTTAATCATGTCGAATTGCTTATAGGGGCTAACTGGCGTACCAAGGAAACCGAAATTGCTGTATGAGGTCGAAATCACCTTTCTGAGAGGCTTCGAGCTCTGTCGCTGCTGAAATATCTCTGGCGCCAAGAATTGACTCTGTCGCCAGACACTGAGATCTAGCGCCAGGCGCTAAAACTATTGCCAGACGCTAGATGTTTTCGTCTGGCGCTGGAGTAGGGTCTTCCCTATTCTGCTGCACCTGTATTTATTTTTGATTATAGAACTTTGTTAATCTCTTTAATTATCTTAGGGTTGACCTAAGGTTTAACGTGTTGGACTCATTGACTTGACATGACTCAAGGTATAAACTTGACTCACTGTGATTGACTCGAGGTTGACTCGACTCGAAGTGTTTAACACATGTATTAGACGCAAATCAAGGTGACACGACATGACTCAATGTGTACATGACTCGTGTGTGCATTGTAATGTGATCGTGCGACTCGAAAATGCTAAAAAGCAAAAATTTTCCATCATTTTTGTGGAGGGTACCGACTTTCTCCCGAAAAAGAAAGACGCGATAAAGAAAGAAGTGTTCGAATGCATGTTGAATGAGCTTAGTCAAATGTTGTTTGATACTATCTCTCAAGGTGCAAGGATTAATTCATCCTAGGCTATCTCAATTGTTGACTCAATGATGAAAGTATTTGGGTAACTTAGGCACGGAGGCTAAGCACTTCATACTTCGATGCAATGATGATTATGATTGATGAGTGATGTTGATATGACAAGGCATTCTTCAACGTTGTGTTAAGATTTCATGACAAAGGGTTCCTACGGGAAGTATATTTGGTCATGTATCTGTGCAGTGTGTGATAGTGACACTAAAGTTAGGCCGCAAGGGCTAAGTGTGTGGGAAGATATTATTTGTTAAAAGAGTCAAATGGTGGTGACTCTTAGGCTAGGTAAGCTAATGATGTAGGGATCAAGCCCCCAAGTCTAGCTCTAAGTAATTAGGGATGAGCATAGGAGATCCCTTGATATGATCATGGTGTGTGAATGTGAATATGAATACATGTTTATTACGGCCGCACCTCGATGTGAGGTTGCCTACGTATCCGTTAGGAATCAGGCAGAACGTAGCTCTAGCCAAACCTCGCACAAGTGTGTGTATACCTCAAAAAGGTCTTTTTAAGGGTTGTAACGTGGTTAGGCTAAAGGTTATAGAAGAAAGGGATAAAGGCTCAAGACCCTAGATAAGCCCCAAGGTGTGAAACTTTGCTTTTGAATATTTGTATTTTCATGCTTGAGTTTCTACTCTTTTTTAGCTCTCTCTTTTGCTTTATTTATTTTTGCTCTCTTCTTTTTTTGCTTTTGCATTTTATATTTTTATAAGTGTGGGCAATCCCGATCATGCGGTCTATCACTCACTTGGCATTCATGTTTCTTAGGCACGGTACCGAGCACTCGATAAGAGACGCAATTTGAGACGTGTTCATATCAAAGACATTGGAACACTTGCCCTTTTGTACACTTTTATTTATTTATTTATTTTTTACTTATTTTTTTTATTTTGATCTTTTGAAATCACTCAAGCGTTTTTTTTTTAAATTACATAAGTTGCACACTGCCCCATCCTAAGGTTAGGTAGACGTAGGTTGAAAAATGAAAGGTATATCGTTAGACGAGGCTCAAAGTGGTTTATGAAGAAAGGATTGTATATTTGAAGGGTGAAATGTGATGTGATGTGGCTACAAGAGGTGCCTCAAATCATTGGTATACCTTGTGCTTAGTTTGACATGGATTTTTTTTTTTTTTTTTTTTTTTTTTTTTTTTTTTTTTTGTTTTGTAATGCAATGCAATGTAATGTAATGATCATATGCAAGGAAATAAATGCTCATTTTATTAAAAGGGAAAAAGAATTAATCTACAAAATTAATCTAAGAAAAAAGAAAGGTGCCTATGCTAGACTTATTTGGGAAAGGGTAAATAAAGAAAAAAAAGATGTCATAAATCTCGTCGTTGAAGCTCGCCTCTTGTCTTGTGTTGTTTGCTTTATCATCACTCGCTCTTCTTGTTAACTGGAGGTATGGGAAGCTTGTTATTATCAATCAAATGCTGGATAGCCTCCTTTAGCTTCCAACAACTCTCGGTAGTATGACCCCTACCTTGATGGTACTTGCAGCGCACATTTGGATTCCAACTAGGCACCCTCTTCTCAAACGGGGGATCTTGAAGAGGTCCAATAGGAGTAATGAGCCCCTTGGCATGGAGTCATTCGAAAGCATCATCGTAGCTAATTCCAATAGGGGTAAAATCCCTTTTTTGTTGCTTTCTAAATCCTAAGATCTCATTAAGGTCGAAAGAACCAACACTATTACTAGAGTAGGTGTTTTTGGAAGAAGAAGGATAGTTGTTCTTCTTTCCTTTACAACCACTATTACTATCGTTACTAATCTTGGCCTTCTTGTCGTGCGGAGGAACATGAAGGAGTTTTGAATTAATGAAGTCTTGAGTACGATCCTTGAGGGCGAGACACTTTTCAGTAGTGTGACCGCGACCTCTATGGTACCGACAATAGGAATTTGGATCCCAATTGGGAAGACATTTTTCAGATAGAGGGTCTTGACTGGGACCAATGGAGTGAATATGACCTTGATCATGAAGACAGTCAAAAGCTTCATTGTAAGTCATTCCTATTGGTGTGTATTCTTCAATGGTCCGTTTTGCCCGTGGCTTAGGAGCATTGAGTTCTTCATTAAACTCTTGGCGAGGATTTTGTTCGATGACCATCACCCGATTTTCTAATCCTTCTACCACGTTCAAGAGCATGGCAACGACATCTTGCAGTTTTCGAACGTCCTCTTTTAGACTTGACGAGTCTTCCCTGGTATTATCTAAGGAGAGACTTTCATCCTCCTCAATCATGGCCACTTCATCGAGAGAGGTTATATAAGCTGTCTCGATCATGGGCTCTCCTACAGGTGTGATAAGAAGTGATGGATCGAAGGATGCTTGATCTTCTTCGATGGCTAGAATTTCGGAAGTTTCATTGTTATCGATCAGATCTTGAATAGCTTCTTTGAGTTTCCAACACTCCTCAGTGTCGTGACCCTTTCCTTGGTGATATTTGCAGTGCTTATTAGGATCCCACTTAGGTGGCCTGGCTTCTGGAACTGGATCTTTGATAGGCCCTATGGGCACGACTAGTCCTTTGTGGTGTAACTTCTCGAAAGCTGTTTCATAACTCATACCAAGTGGAGTGAACACCCTTTTCGACATTTGGATTCGCGATTTAGAGGCGTTTGTGGCATGTACCTCATTAATGGGAGAGGAAGAAGAAGTATGGTCGTTCTTCTTTCCTCTCGTATTATTATCTTTCAGAAGGTCATCTTCAATGTCAATGCCTATATTATAGACAACCTTGAAAGTATTCAAGTTGTGTTGGTATTTTAAGTGCCTTGAATACTTCCCTTGGAGATTCTTGATAAACATCCTCACAGATTCTTTTTCGGTAGGAGCCTTGACCATATTAGCGGAAGTTTCCCTCCATTTATTGAATAAAGAAGTGAACCCTTCGTTTTCTTTTTGTTTTAACATCTCGAGTTGTCTATGGTCTGTTTCGTCTTGGATGTTGCACTTATATCTATCTATGAAAGCGTTTGTTATCGACTCCCAAGAAGAGATTTTCTCTTTGTCAAGGGAAAAGAACCATTGTTGACAAACGGTCTCAAGAGATAGAGAAAATATAGAGGGGAACACTTTCTTATCAATACCCTTAATACTCATTATGGTTTCAATAGCTCTTAGATGAAAGTAAGGGTTATCTGTTGCCTTGAATTTAGGGATGTCAGTGGCGTTGAACTTATGCGGAAGAAGTTCCTTGTCCAGCGAGCCCCCTTGTAAACTAATGCCATGAAATTTATAGTCACTAGATAGCTTGCTCAAACTTTCTTGCATTAGGTTCATTTGTTGTTGCTTCACATGGTCATCAATTTTGAGGGTTAAAGCCTTTAACACCCCAGTCACGTCATTCAATTGATTCCTAAGTTCATTGACCTCTTCTTGACTTGCCATTATCTTTCTAGCCTTCCTCTTTTGACGAATTGGTTTATCAAAAAGTGAAACTTGAATAAAGAGGTTGTCCTTGATTAATCGCCCTTCTCTCCTCGACCAAGTACTGTGGAAAAGGAATTTGGGGATATTTATTGTTAATTAATTTGACTCAAACTTTATTTAACATGCAATGGATGGAGGAAACGAAGAAAAATTGGAATAGAATGTGAAGAAAAATGATGTAGATGGAGGGATATGAAGAACAAGGAATAGAATATACCCCCCAACTCAAATGACGGAAAAAACCGACTCATGCATGAACCTAAGACATGGTCATGGTTATACATGTACTCAAAGTGTGTGCTAAGACTAGTGAGTGTAGGTGATATGTTAAGACTCGTGTCATGACCATGTGGCTAGACTATGTGACCAGACTCAATTAGTGACTTAACAAGGTATTATTGACAGTAAATTTAGCCGAATTAATTAGCAAACTGGTTGATTAGACACTAGGTGATGACTCGATCAATAATCCAAATTGTCGTCAAAGCGACAGGACTGGCGTCGCACTGTGTAGTGTAGCGCCAAACGACAGAGCTGTCGCCAGGCTCCACACTCCACAGAGTGGCGCTACAGCTCATATTTTGGCACAAATGTTGGAACTTCACTCTGAGACTGTTTTCGGTGTTATTAATGAATAGGGGTATGCCTAAAGTCGTACTAGGTCAATTCTGATTAAAATATTAGACTTTATTTACTCAAATTAATTAATCAATTAATTAATTAGGCAAAGTTCTTTAAGTCATTAATTTATTAAATTTTGACACAAGTCAAACAAACGGTTAAGAAAACATATATATGCACAACAAATAATGCACAATTAGTCAAGTAGGCACAATATGATGCATTGAGTTTGCAACCTAACCATGGCTCTAGTTCTCTAAAGTTCGGGAAATGGTTTAGTCAATAGAGGGTCCATGGTTAATTGTCCGGATGCACAGCGCGGAAGCCTAACTGTGAAGGGTTGGCGCGAGTGGATGGGACACCGCGAGTTTTAGAAAAACTCGCTTCCATGGTTTGGTGAATTCGACATTCTCGGATGTACCCTTTGTTGCTCAGAGCGTTCAATCAGGTAGATGGAGCATGAATTCCCAGAGGGTTATGTCCATATGTAGAACACATATGGGTTTCAGAAAAGTGAGAAAAACTCAATCAGGAAGTAGGATCGAGCAAACAATGCGAAAAACTGGTCGAAATTAGAACGCATATTTCTAGCTCGGTATTGGAAGAATTTGGCGCCAGCAAACAGAGGTTGGCGCCAAGTTTTAGCTGTAGCGCATGGCGACAGAACTGAAGTCTGGCGCTACAGTTAAAATTCTGGCGCTAATTCTCTGGTCCCTGACGCTAATTCCTACATGCCTCAGCAGCTTTCTGTGCTCGATAAAATTTTCCACTTTCGCGCAGTGTTATTTCGTTCCTAGTTGTGAAAGATATTTCTCAAATTTCCTACGTGTAAAATCCTATGTTTTAACTCATTACAGATGGTCTTTCCAATGAGATCTTTTTTATGCATATGACAATAATGTTAATCAAAATTACGCACATGAAATACTTAGAACGTTTCGAGTCTCATCCACTCATTCTAAATCATTGCCGAAACAAATTCAGGAATTAAAATAGAAATCCTCCCCAGCGGAGTCGCCAAAAACTGTAGGGAATATTTCAAGCGTTAATCCCCTAGCTTGAACCCCACTGTGATCATACACTAAAGTACGGTGGCATCCAAAGGGAAAGAAGATAGAGCAAAAGAGTCGTTAACAAGTTTTTGGAACTTGTAAACCGTTCACGAGGTGAAGGTTACACCCCTTAACGATCCAAGAGATCGTCAACTTCATAAGGTCTTGAACCAAATAGGGTTCGGGGATGAAGGTACAAATACAACCTAAAAGAGATTGAACCTGCCCTAATAATAGGCCTCTACTTTATTCTGATCGTATTCATGTGCGCTTTCTGACTAACATGCAATCAATAGGTTTAACCCTAAACCTGTTTATCTATGTTGGTTGAATATTAATGCACAAATAAACTATTATTGGCGATCACTTGAATTATACTTAAACTAACCCTAACAAGATTATTAATTATCTTATTAAGCGTGATTACAAGTACAAATTCCCTTAAAACATGCATAAAAGGTGTGATCAAGCAATAATAATAAATATATCAAGCAACATAATCATAACAATAATTATAACAATTATAATCATAAATCATAAAAATAATCATAATAATGTTAAAGCATAATAATAGCAAGATCATAGGCATGATACTAACAAGATTAATAACAAAACCCTAGCATGTCACTAAACATTAAAGATCAAAGCTTTAACCCTAACATGATACTAACATGAATAAATATTAGGAAAGAAAATAGAAGGCATCATAACAATCATACTTGATATTAAATTTACCCTAGACATGAACTAGGAATCATAATAACAACCTAAGCATGAACTCTATATCGTAAGATCAATAAAAACCATTAAAGTACTTACTTTGATGCCTCGTACCTCTTTCTAATAACAAAATACACACGTTAGTAACTTCAAGGAAAATAATAAAACAATTAAATTAAATAATAAAAAGAGAGATTTAGGACTAAACCCTAAGAAATTAAACCTTTCACGTCTAGGGCGAAGGCAACTTCGAATATGGCTAGGTGTATCTAGATCTATTGAATGCGGAATTTTTATATTCGAGAGAAGACTTGTTTTGGGTGTTTTTGTCCCTCGGGAGAGTTACAACACGAAGACTGATCCGGCGGGAGCTGTACCTGCAAAATAAACGGAGACACCGGTTGGTTGGTGCTCCGCCTCCGACGAACAAGTTAGTAACTTGAAGGGAGAGAAAAAGGTGCAGAAATTTAGGTGGGTATCTGCTCGGATTCCAAGCTCAGATGTCTCTATCACAGGGACTGTATGTAATAAAATGGTAAAACGTGCCCTCAAAAAGAGGGACATCTCCCTATTTATAGGGTCTTTTGGATTTGTGCCCCTGATTAGGTCACTGAACCCTAATCATTGGTGGGCTGCGCCGCTTTGCGGCTTTCTCGGGATTTGGGCCAGAAAGCCGCCTTTTTTCCCTTAATTTCTTGAGTGACACGTGTCAGGCAGAGATTGGTCCACTTTGGGCCAACCTGAAGCTGACACGTGTCGTCCTCTGGTTGGACCACGTGGCGGGGTAAAATTACCCTAAACATTTGCCCCTCACAGATGTGACGTGGCACGCCACGTGGCATGTCACGCTCCGATTGGTGGTAATTTTACCATAAAGAAGTAACCGTTCACCTTTAGAGTAAATTACGGAAATGCCCCCGTATTTACCCTCTATATATAGCCGTTTACCCTCATAATTTTGTACGTTTACAAAAATTTTCTAGAGAGAGAACTTTGAGGGAGCAGAAGTCATCCGTTTGAGTCAGGCGCAAGTAAGGAAGCTCGTACTCCATCAACCCAGCCGGACCCGTCCGTTTTCAGATATCAAATCCAAAGGTACCGTCTCTGCCTCTCTCAGCTCTTTTTCTTGTTTCACCGCTTGTACATATTTCTTGCAATAAATGGATGCATCACCAACACACACGGCACAACCTAGGTTAGAGTCCAGCCGGTCACCTAGGACGGCTGAGTCTAGGACTGGGAGTGCCGTCTCGGGGTGTTGGGACCACCCTTTGCCTTGGATTCCGACCATTTATGCGTCTGTGCAGGACACAATGGCTCGGACTATGCAGACGACCACTGATCCAAACTACAGAATCGAAGGCTCAGGCGGCCAAACGCCTGAGGGAGAAACGTCTGGTCAGGGAGACCAGACGGCTCTGGAGAGATCCCCTCCGCGCGCCCCTTTAACTCTCGCTGATTCCTTTTTGGAAGAGTGCGACCAAGGCGGCGATGAGGCCGTCTCAGCCCCTTTGACCCAAAATGAGGAAGAGACGGAGAGCGACAGCTCCGCCTCTACCTCTGAGAGCAGCGACGATTTGCCCCCGCTTGAGGATAGCGAGGAGGAAGAAAGGAAGAAGTAGAACGAGAAGGACGATCCCTTCAACATCCACGTCTCCTCCAAGGACCGGATCCAAATGGAGGAGAACTTAAAGAACTTTACGCAAATGCACCCGTTAGGAGACGGGTATAGAATCCGGGTGCCGCCTGGGGATGGCACCATCGCCTGGGAGGATGATCAAGAGAACGCCAACAGTTATTTCGGCTGTTACGAGGCGGCGTTCAAGGCTGGTCTTTGCTTCCCCCTTCACCAGGCGGTGAAGGCAATATTAAGAGGCTACGGCCTCGGAGTCTGGCAACTTACCCCCAACTCTTGGACAAACATTCTGGGGTATGTTTCCGCCTGCGAGTTCCAGGGGCTTAACCCCGGCTGGGAGGCTTTTTCTAGTATGCATTATCTTAGCAGAAGCCCAGGCGGCTGGAGGGCGTGGTACACTCTAACCACGCATCCCTAATACATGATGACCTTGGACAAGGTCTCCAAATTCGACGGCTGGAAGCACAGGTTCTTCCTGATGTCCGCTCCCAGCAGGCGGGAGAATTATGAATTCTGCCAGTACAATAAGAAGCCCGACTTGATGGGCCGGAAGTGCGCTCTTCCCCGGATCCCAGAGGAGGATTTTGACAAGATCATTGAGGCAGACTTTTTCGGCCTCACAGACGCGACCTTGTCAACCGGGGAAACAATAAAAGTCCCCAAGAACTGGATCCCCAAGAGCGCCTGGTTCAGGGACGAGTGTTTCCTAGCCGCCTGCGGGCTAGGACACATGTTTACCAAACGTATGCGCCTGAGTTTATATCCGTCTGTAGTGTTTTTATATCAGAATTGATTTATGATACTAATCAATCTCTTTCTTTTTGCAGAAGAAGCTTTAGACATGCTGCAGACGGAGAAGACTCCCAAGCGGTCCTCTGCAGTCATCCGCAAGGAGCTTGCGGAAAAGGCAGTGGCCGCACTCAAGGCCAAGGTAAAAAACGCCTGACCCTTTCTTAGATTGTCCACAAAGATTATTTTCTCCGGATGCTAACTTTAACTTTGTTATTTTCATAGGGAGGAGAGGTAGGGAAGACGTTTGAGAAAAATCTCAAACGGGCTAGGGAGGAAACCCCCACCGTTCTCAACAAAACCAAAAAATCCACCTCCGCCTCAACCCCTGGCGCCTCAGCTGGGAATCAACAGATGCGGATAGCGGGGCGAAACGAGAGGATAGGCGGCAGCCTGTGCCTTGATCTCGTCAACCCCTTATCAGCAACCGGGGGGTTCACCACGCCTGCAAGTGGTTCCTGCTTGGCCGGCTCTGAAGGTAAGAACCCTTTTGAATCCCCGCTTGAGCTGGGGTGGCCTTTGCGGGTGAAGTCCCACTCCCTACAGACGTCATCCTCAGACGGTCGGCAACAGATAGGTGCTGCCTTAGTTTCGCACTCATCCCGTATTGATTATGGTGCAGATCAATCTCTCCGCTGGCCAGACGTCCAGAAGTATGCCAAGGCCATGCTTGACGCCGTTCGCAAGAGGGATAAAGACAACATCCCTGGGATAGAGACGTTCAATCTGGAACGCATTTTATCCCTTCTGGCTGAGGTAAGAGACTTGACAATTTTTTTTTCAAAGTATTTTACCCCGCCTGCAATACTCATACCGCTTGCTTTTTTGCAGGCTATGCTGCGGGTAGACGGGCTCAAGCGTCCTTATTTCCGCAAACGGGAGGAGGTAAAAAGGGCCAAGAAGTCCGCCACAGACGCTAATAATGTTGCTTTATACTCAACTATCGTAAATGAACTTGAAACTAAAGCAATCATAATGACACAAACGTCAAAAATCCAGCAGCTGGAGGCGGATCTGAAGACGGCCAACCAACGGGCGGGCGATGCTGAGACGGCCCAGAAGAAGGCGGAGGAGGCCTAGAAAAAGGCGGATGAGAGCCTCAAGAAGGCTAATGAGGAGCTCAAGAAGGCCCAGGCGGACCTTGGCACAATTCAAGGTGTTTCTGAAGAGAACACCAAAATAAAGACCAAGGTTGAGAGGCTGGAGAAGGAGGCTGCTCAGGCTCAGACAAACTTTGCAGCAACCCTGGAGGCAGAGCAAAACCGCCTGGTTGCTGAGAGTGACGCTGACAATGACGCCCGTATGAAGATCGCCTGGGCTACCTTGTACCCAGACGCGGATTACAGCATCTGGGCACTGGCTCAGAGTTATGCCGAGTACGTGGTGTACTTGAGAGACAGAGGTGAGCTAGAGCCTGAGTCCTTTGATGCCTGGGTCAACTCCAACAATGAGCTCCCCGCGCCTGAGCAACCTGGTCCAGGTGTAGCACAAGAGATTCCCTCAGATGGTTAGGAAGAGGACCAGGAGGCACCGCCTGCAGGCCAGAAGTGATCTTTCAGCGGCAGTATGCCAATCTCTGTTTTTATTTTTTCTTTTCCGCGGCAGTATGCCAAAACTTACTTTTCCGGCCTGCGTGACGAGTATCTTTGTATTTACCGGCTATGGAGCAGGGTTAATTAACAATTTCTCTTTTCTCCCGGACAGGGTCCAATTAACATTTGATCCACTACAACCGTTTGGTTGGGTGGAATTTTATGGAATGCACCGAATGAGTCGGTTTTGATCATTTTGCGTTTGCGTTTGAATTTCAATTTTTGCATTTTTGCCTAACTTATCAAAAGCCGGCTGTTCTTGCCTCTGGACGGCTGTGTGGTTGGTTTCAAATGGAGTTGGTTGATTGACTTGGGAACGTCTGATGCTGAAGGAGCATGATACGTTTGCAAGTCAATCAATCACAGCAGTGATTGCCCCAAACCAAGTGCACAGCCGTACACCAACAGGCGTTCCAGTCACTAACCAGACGAAGTTTGTCCATCTTGGTAGAAATTTCATAGCCATTGCACAACTCTTTTGCCCCAATTGGGATAGAAGGTGCAACTTTGGAATAAATAATCTAAGTGAGAACTTCAACTGGTGACCGACTGATGCCCCAGGGCATCCGGTATTCGGTTACTTATCGCTCTTCTCAGATCATTCTGGTCAGACGGCTATGAGTTGACCAACTGGGCCATTCAATTTTTGTAGTCTGCATAGGTACGTAGAACCAACACATAGTCTGCTCTCTGCAACGATTGCACTTGGAGGGGTGTCGCCGGACGCCTTTGTCCATGTTGGGACAGGCGATTTTATAAAATGAGCAACCATCCGTCCATTTTAGCCTTTGGTTCTGCTTGAGACCGGTTGTATAGCCACTAAGCGTTTTGGTGCTTAGTTTTTAATCGGCGCATTGGCTGAACGTTATCGAATTAAACTAAGTATCGAACTTAGTTAATTAAACAGAAAGTCCGTCTGGGTCATTACCCAGGCGAACAGACAACTATTAAGTAAAACTTGCAAAATAACGAATCCATCTGAGTACTACTCAGGCGGGAAAACAAAACAAATTTGCGAACAAAGTCTGAATTCTCATTAATTGACTTGTGTTTACAAAAAATTTACATTCTCAGAAGTAGTATTTTTTTCAAATTGTCTACATTCCAAATTCTAGGCAGGCGCCGGCCGTCTGGAGTTTCCAGGCGGTAGGTGCCGTCCCTTACTTCTTCATAGATCCGGTAGGGGCCTTCCCAATTTGGAGTTAGCTTCCCCAGCTCATTGGCCCTACCGGTTGCCTCCATTTTGCGTAACACTAAGTCGTCAACTTTCCAGGGACGCTTGTGTACTTTCTTGTATTAGGCTCTAGTCATTCTCAGACGGTAAATCTCATGACGCAAGGCGGCATTGCCCCTGCGTTCTGGGAGTGAATCCAATGCCAGACACATTGCTTCCCAGTTTGCCTCTTCATCATATAGCATGATTCTGAGAGTCGGCTCGTAATGTTCGATGGGCAAGACGGCTTCAACACCGTAAACCATGAGAAATGGGGTTTCACCGGTTGCCCCCTTCGCTGTTGTCCGGATGGCCCATAGGACATGGATTAACTCTTCTGCCCATAAGCCACCGGCTCTTTCTATTTTCTTCTTAATGCCGTCTGAGATGAGTTTGTTGAAGGCTTCAACTTGGCCGTTTTCTTGGGGCCGGCCGACAGATGCAAAATAGCTTGAGATACCCTGATCTCCCAACCATGTTTTTAGCTGAGGCGTCTCAAACTGAGGACCATTATCAAACACCATAGACATAGGTACCCCATACCGAGTGATAATGTTTTTCCAGATGAAGGAAATCACGTCTGAGGTCTTGATGTTTTTAACCGCCTCAGCCTCCACCCACTTGGTGAAATAATCCACAGCCACCAAGATGTAGCGCTTTCCGCCTGGAGCAGGCGTGTAAGGACCTAGAATGTCCATGCCCCATTTTGCAAACGGGATAGGGCTGTGGATGGACGTCAGATCAGTAGCCGGACGATGAATAAGTCTGCCAAATTTTTGGCACTTGTCACATTTCTTTACCAACTCCTTGGCGTCTGCCTCAAGAGTAGGCCAAAAATAATGTCGTATGGCTCTGATGGCTAGGGACCTGCCGCCTATGTGGGAGGCGCAGAATCCCGAGTGCAGGTCTTCAAGAACTTCCTTCCCCTTTTCTGGGGTGACACACTTCAACAAGGGCTTAAGAAACCCCGCCTTGAAGAGTTCTCCATTTTTCAACTCGAAGCTTGCAGCTCGCTTCTTCAGGACGGCTGCCTCCTGTGGCGAATCAGGAAGTGTACCGTCTGAAAGATAGGCCCGGATGCCATCCATCCAGGTAGAGCTTCGGTCCAGAAGTCCAATGGGATCTTCATAGATGCTTCTCTTTTCAAGAACTTCCCAAAAGACTGACCGAGGCGTATCATGGCAGGCGGAAGACGCCAGTTTTGACAATGCATCCGCCTGGTTGTTTTCCGACCTAGGCACTTGATTCAGCCAAAATTCCTCAAGTGCCCCGACTTCTTCTTTGACTGCCTGAAGATATTTGATCATAACCGGATGAGTAGCCTCATAGCTTCCCTCATACTGGCTAACAACTAATTGGGAATCAGAGTAGGCGTCAATTTTCATGGCCCCTGCCGCCTTACACATGCGAATGCCGGCTAGTAGGGCTTCATATTCCGCCTCATTGTTAGAGGCCTGAAACTTGAAGCGTAGTGCATACTCAAATCTGTCCCCTTCAGGAGACTCGTAGATTACGCCTGCACCACAGCCATTCTTTGTAGAGCTCCCGTCTACGTATACTTTCCAAACCTGATCAAGATTATCCGAAGCCACCGGACGGGTCATTTCAACAATGAAGTCGGCAAACGCCTGACCTTTCACTGCCTTTCTTGGTTCGTAAGTGATTTCAAGGCTTTGCATTTCAATAGCCCATTTCAACATTCTCCCGGATGACTCCAGGGTAGACATTGGCCGCTTGAGTGGCTGGTCGGTGTAAATCACCACCGGATGTGCCAAAAAGTAAGGCTTCAGCTTTTTGAATGCCATATACAAAGCAAGGCCAAAATTTTCAACCATGGGGTACCGGAGTTCAGCATTTTTGAGAACATGGCTAATGAAGTAAACTGGGAGCTGCACGCCGTCTCGCTCAGCAAGGAGAACGACACTTAGGGCATGATCCGAGACGGCTAAATACATGTACAACGTCTCCCAAGGCAAAGGACTGACCAACCTAGGTAGAGAATGTAAATGCTCTTTTAACCTCTGGAATGCCGCCTCAGCATCATCCCCCCATTCAAATCTGGTCTTCTTCTTGATTGCTTGGAAGAAGTAGAGGCATTTGTCGCCTGACCGGCTGAGGAACCTCCCTAAGGCGGCCAGACAACCGGTGAGTCTCTGCACTTCCTTGACAGAACGGGGTGACTTCATGTCTATCACCGCCTGTATCTTTTCGGGGTTAGCCTCTATCCCCCTTTGATCAATCAGGATTCCGAGAAACTTCCCAGACTCAACACCAAAGACGCATTTCTTTGGATTTAACATGACCTTATGCCGCCTGAGGGTGGTGAATGTTTGTCGGAGATCAGCAAGGTGATCCGTCTGCAGCTTGGATTTGACTATCATGTCATCAATGTACCCCTCCACATTCCTCCCAATTTGATTAATGAAGACCGTATTAATCATCCGTTGGAAGGTGGCATACGCATTTTTCAAGCCAAACGACATCACAGTATAACAGAATAACCCCTGATCAGTGATGAAGGCCGTCTTCTCTTGATCCTTTTTCCACAAGGGTATCTGATGGAAGCCGGAGTAGGCATCCTTAAAACTCATCAATGCGTGACCGGCTGTAGAATCGACCAGACTGTCGATCTTTAGAAGCGGGTAACTGTCCTTTGGACACGCCTTGTTGAGGTCTGTGTAATCAACACACATGCGCCAGGTCCCATTCGGTTTCTTAACAAGGACCACATTGGCCACCCAGACGGGAAAGTTACAGGGCCTAATGAACCTGGCGTCTAGCAGCTTTTTGACTTCGGCAGCTGCCGCCTGACTTCTTTCTTCGCCGTGGTTTCTTTTCTTTTGCCAGATGGGCTTCTTTTTGGGGTCCACGGCGAGTTTGTGGACAGCGAGATCCGGGCTGACGCCTGGCATCTCTTCCACTTCAAAGGCAAAGATGTCTTTGAATTCCTTCAGCAGGAGGTGCAATCTTGCACCCAAGGTAGCATGAGCAACCGTCCCAACCTTTATAGTACGTTCTGGACGGCTGTCATCCAAAACAAGATCAATGTTTTCACCAGCCGGTTGGGGACGGAGCTCATCTGACCGTTCGCCGGTCAGTGATTGCTATTTTTTCTCTTTCTTTACCTTCACCAGCAGAGGTGCCTTTCTTTTCTTCCCGGCTGCTGGTGGGACAGGTGCTGGGTCGGCGTCCTTGACATTGTCAAGGTCTATTGGTTCCTGGCCGCCTGGGGCCACAGTGTCTCTGACGGCTGAAAGATAGCACTCTCGGGCCGTCTTCTGATCCCTATTAAGGGAACCAACAGTGTCGTCATCCCTCTCATACTTGATGAGCATGAGAGATGGGATGATTACTGCCTTGGCTACGTTGAGGGTTGGCCGGCCAAGGATAATGTTGTAGGCGGTCAACTCCTCAACGACCAAGAATCTGACGACAATATGTCGTCCTTGGCCTTTCTTTCCCAGCCGGATGGGTAAGTCAATTCTTCCGGCTGGGTAGACCATCCCACCCCCAAAACCAACCAAGGGGTGGGTGACCGGATGCATGCTGCTGACGTTGTATTTCAGCTTTTGCAGGCACCGGAGGCTGATGATGTTTGATGAGCTGCCGGTGTCAATAAGGATTCTTCCAACCAGCTGGTTGGCAACCTTACATTCAATGACGGCCGGGTCATCATGCGGACGACGGACGCTGCCCCTGTCCTTCTCAGTGATTAAGACGTCTGGGAAGGAGGTGCTTGCAGATGCCTGCTCATCATCATCCTTGTCCATCTTTCGAAGATGGATCTTGGTGCCCCGGATGGTAGGGCCACCACAAGAGAACCCGCCTGCTATTGTGTAGACCGGCTCCTTGTCGGTATCCGAGCTACTAGCAGGCTGGGGGGTAGTCTTGGATGACTGACCCTTGTTCTTCTTCTTTGCCCCGGCTGGGGACTTAGAAATGTAATACTTCAACATCCCCTTGTCAGCCAGACGGTCCAACGCCCGTTGTAGGCTGAAGCAGTCGTTGGTGTCGTGGCCAACCTCCTCATGGTATTGACAGAATTTGTTCTTGTTCCTTGACTGAATGGAACTTTTCATTAGATTCGGCTTCTCTAGGGACATCCGGTCCTTGATTTCCATGAGGATGGAGTTGCAGTCCTTGTTAAACTCGTACTTAGGAACGTACGGTTTAAACTCTTTCTTTTTCTTCTGGGACGGCTGGTCAGAGTCATTAATCGCCCAGATTTCTTTTCTTTTCTTGTTCTCTTCTTTATTTTTGGCCGGCTGAGCAGACCGACTGTCTTTTTGCTTGTCGGATTTCTTAGAGTCCGATTGGTTACCAGGCGAGCAGAGGTCGGTAGCTTGAATGTAGCTTTCCGCCTCCCTCAGGGCCGCCTATAAGGTGAAAGCCCCTTTTCTGACTAGGTCGAACTTAAAGGTCGACCCGTCTCTCAGACCCTTGAAGAAGTCTGTAAAAGCTACCTCGTCAGACAGTCCTTGAATCTGAATTCTGATTAGATTGAACCGCCTGACATATGAGCGCAGCCCTTCTCTCTCCCCCTGCTTAACAGTGCTCAAGTCAAGGCTTGTTTTCTTAGCAGGGATGTTCATCGAGAAGTTGGAAGCAAACAGGAAGGCGAGCTTCCTGAAATTATCAATGGACCCGGCTGGCAAGTTGCCAAACCATTGTTGGGCAATGCCCTTCAATGTAGCCGGGAAGCATCGACACCAGGTGGCGTCGTCCAACCCCTGTAGGTACATGAGGTTGGTGTATGCCATAAGGTGATCTTCCGGGTTGGTGGTACCATCATAGGTCCCCACCAATACATTCTTAACCTTGGCCGGCTATGCCGCCTCGGTAATCTCCCGAGTGAACGCAGAAGGTTGCTCACCCAGGCGTAGCAGACGAAGCTGCCAATCAAGTGGCTGGACATTTGGATATGCCGCCTGACCCCCATAGAGGGCCGGCTGCATGAAGTAAGGGGGATACTGACCGTAAACCTGAGTAGGTACATACGGCATAGTTCCAATCATCTAAGGGCCAGAATGGACGGTATTACCACCCGTTTTGCTCCCATGCAGGGAGAGAGAATTCCCTGCAGAAGAATTGTTAAAGCTGTCAGGGAAGTTCGACGTTGAAGCCAACTCAGACAGCTGTTGATTTCTCTTCCGGTTGATTATTTCCCGGGCATTAAGAGATGACTTTTTACTTCCCACCGGCTGCTGAGTCCGGTGAGTATTATTGTTATTCCTCTTAGGAAGAAGAATCTTGGACCAATCAATGGTCCCGGCTGCCTTCTCCTTTGGATGGGGAGTTGGCTGCCGATCTTTGACTGACTTCCCCTTTTCCAGAGGATCCTTTTTGGCCGAATGACCTCTGCTTGGGCCAGCCCGGCTCTGGGTGATCAGCTCTTCAATCTCACCCTTGAAACTTGTCATGAACCTCATGAGTTCGTCTCGGGTGACAGGTGCTGATCCAGCGGCCGTATGGGTTTCCCCCTCCGGTTGCCCAAGGGGTCGACTTGTACCCGCCTGGGAGGCAACCCGCTCCAGAATGTCTCTGGGCCGGATAATCTTGATTCTGAGCGAGCCATCATCGGCTGTAAAGGTTTCGACCTGAGGATCCTCATCCTCCTGGTCTGTAAAGACTTCTGGGTCATCGCCCAGACGGTTAGGGGGTGGTACAGACTCTTGAACCATCTTCGAGGTACTTTCCCCACAGACGGCGCCAAATGTTTTGGGTGTTTTTGTTCCTTGGGAGAGTTACAACATGAAGACTGATCCGGCGGGAGCTGTACCTGAAAAAAAAACGGAGACACCGGTTGGTTGGTTGGTGCTCCGCCTCTGACGAACAAGTTAGTAACTTGAAGGGAGAGAAAAAGGTGCAGAAATTTAGGTGGGTATCTGCTCGGATTCCAAGCTCAGATGTCTCTATCACAGGGACTGTATGTAATAAAATGGTAAAACGTGCCCTCAAAAAGAGGGACATCTCCCTATTTATAGGGTCTTTGGGATTTGTGCCCCTGATTAGGTCACTGAACCCTAATCATTGGTGGAATGCGCCGCTTTGCGGCTTTCTCGGGATTTGGGCCTGAAAGCCGCCTTTTTCCCTTAATTTCTTGAGTGACATGTGTCAGGCAGAGATTGGTCCACTTTGGGCCAACCTGAAGCTGACACGTGTCGTCCTCTGGTTGAACCACGTGGCGGGGTAAAATTACCCTAAACAAGGCTAGTTTAGAAAAGAGAGAGAAAGAGTAGTCAAGAAAATCTTGATGAGAGTTGGTCAGGATTAGAAAGAATAAGAATTGATCGTAGGTTGTAGATGAAAACCGATGAATGAAAGCGGAGTTTTTACGACGTTATTTATAAAGAAAATCATCCAAAAGATAAAATATCAAAACAGAGTTCTGGCGCAGATAAAAATTAATTAGCGCCAACGCTGGCTATTGGCGCCAGACGCCAACATTACCGCAAGACGCCAACATTAGCGCCAGGCGCCAATGCTAGCGCCAGGCGCCAAGCGTAGCGCTAGGCGCTACAGCTGGCGTTTGGCGCTGATTCAGAAATTCACGCGTTTTCTTAAAATCAGATAAAAATTGCCGTACAGGAGGATAAAATCGTATTTCCCTCAAAAAATGTTCTTTGATTCTAATTAAAACTCTAAAAAGTCAACAAAAGTCATTTTATCAATGCTAAATAAATTAGGAATGAAAAGAACCTTCTAAAAGAATCTAGAAGACTAAAACCATTCGTAATTGCATTAGGAATGATAAATCTATATTAGGCCCTCCCCTAGATCATTGGGCCGCATATAAGGCTCAAACCGGGCCCCAGTTCAGTAAATTTGCCATAACTTCCTCAATATTCATCGGAATTGGGCTTATAATATATCATTGGAAAGCTCTTGTCAAGCCCCATCCAACTACACTACTATTGGACCCATATCATGGACCAACCAAACTGGATTGACTGTTTTCTTAAAATAAGTTTTCAAAAACAGAGAGAAGAGAAAAGAAATTAAAACTATCCGCAACACTAGACTTTCCACACTTTCACTTCATTCGATTATGATTCGACGCGAAAGGTACTCATCACTGGTTTTGGTTTTGGGGAGACACAAATGGGTGTCTACAGTTCCGCTGACCGCCTCATTTCATGAGGCCGAGCAACCTCCAGTTACTGCAGCCACTCTGCTGGTCGAAATCAACAAACTTTGCAAGGAGTTTGAGAGCAATTGCGCCTCTGCCTCTAAGTAGCTGCTCAGGAAAGAGGGAGAGGGTGCTTTAAAGAAGACGCATAACAAAACCAATGCAACTGATGCTGGGAACACGCTGTTCTGCCGTCCGCATGGAAGGTCCCCTAGGGTGCTACGAACGAACTTGTCCAGTCTGTTGGCGAAAACCCAGTCGGCTGGGGGGAGGGGCCGACAACCTCAAAGAGAGGAGCCTGAGCTGTCTCGACGCTTTAGGGACGCAAGGGAATACATTCGGCATAAATAGCGGGAGCGTGCCGCCTTCTCTGACACGACCTCTACCCCTACCATGCCGGATGAGTTCTCTAACCACTCTCTCTCCCAGCATACCAACATAGCCATTTCCAGCAGAAGTCAAGCTGTCCGCACTCCAACTCTTATTCCAGTTCAATCACTTCAATATCAAGCTCCTTAGGGTTTCAATGGCTTGATGCAGCCGAGTCCCCAAGTCTTCGGACAATATGGGCCATACGGACAGACGTACGGTCAGGCTCCCTACCTGGCTGGACCGTCCGTGCAGCCACATCCAATTGACTGGCAGATGCGCCTACTGACCCTTGGAGATAAGCCGCCTCCGTTTTCGCAAGACATCTTAACATCACCTCAACTAGCAAAAGTTAAGAGCGTACTCGTGGGCGCCTATGATGGTACGAGCAACCTCGAGGAGCATATCACTTCGTACAGGAATTTGATGTAATTGCAAAGTGTAGACAATGCTACATGGTGCAAATGCTTCCCGGCCACCTTAAAAAGAGTGGCGCAGGATTGGTTCAGTAGCCTTCTGGCTGGGTGCATTAATTGTTTTACCACCCTCAGTTTGCGGTTTGTAGGGAGTTTCTCTTACAACATTCCACTAAGAAAAACAAGTCTCAACTTGGCAAAAATTGTGCAAGAAAAAAGATGAAGGACTACGCTCGTACGTCCAAAGATTTAACCAAGAAAAGGCCCAAATCCATAATCTTCCGGAAAAAATGGCATACTCTGAATTTCTCTGGGGATTAAGGCATAATGGTTTTAAGTTTGATTTGGTAAGAAAAAAGATTCGGTCATACGCAGGTGTTTTGCGGGAAGCCGAAGCGTACATTGAGGCGGCGGACTTTTGTTCACTCACAAAATCAGAAGCGCCGGCCAAGGAGGCTGAGAATAAACAACCTTCTTAGAAAGACTCGGCCGGCCAAAAGAAAGAAGGAAACAAGAGGAAAGAAGTTTGGGTGGCCGACGGCCAGCAGGCTAGGTAAAAGAAAGTCAAGACGTACGAGCCCCGATATGAATTCAACAAAGATTGCTACTCCATTTTGATGGATATTAAGGATAATTTTGATTTTGAAAAGACTCAACCTTTGAGAGGCTCGTCCCAATATAGGAACAAGAACAAGTACTTTCACTACCACAAAGATATGGGTCATGACACGAATGATTGCATCAACCTAAAGAGTTTGTTGGACAAGCTGACCGAGAAGGGCATGTTGGATTCTTACGTGATGTAGTCCAAGTACACATACACACGGACAGACAACACGTCCGAGAAGAAACAGAAAAAATGATAAGAAAATAGACAAGGAAGATGATGGGAATAGTACTGATTTAGGCTTTGTGGCCGTGATATAAGGAGGTTTCGCCTCAGGCGGCCCCACCATGAAAGGGATCAAGCAGGACGCCTGGAACTTGGGAAAGGTGATTCAAACGGATGCAGTAAAGGCCGAACCCTTTCCTGAAGTAACCATTAGTGAGGCTGACCGGGGGGAGGTCAAAGCCCTGCACAATGATCCTATGGTATTAATTATGAAGATAACCAACTTGAAGGTCGGACGAATATTGATTGATACGGGTAGCTCGGCCGACATCATCAGCCTGGCCGCCCTAAGGAATCTAAGCTTCCCAGAGGATGCTCTTCAAGACATCACTCACCCGTTGGTAGGATTTGGGGGGAATGTTATCCACCCAGTTGGGTGGATAGACCTACCCGTCCGCTTTGGGCAAAAAGGGGAAGGAAGAGATATGGTTGTCCGCTTCCTGGTGATAAACGAGCTGACTAGATATAACATTATCCTTGGTCGTCCCACGCTAAATGCAGCTAAGGCAGTCATTGTACCTCATCTAATGCTGCTAAAGTTTGAGAGGACGGACGTTAAAATTGGAACGATCCAAGGAAGTCAGAAAATGGCTAAGGAATGTAATTAGTTGGCTTTTAAGCCTACCACACGCGGACCAAAATTGTCCGAGCCAAAAGAAGAAGGAACCTCACTCCCAGCATACCTGGTCGGCCAGAAGCGCAAGGCGGTCAAGATAGAGCAAGCCTAGCAGCTAATAACTGTCGGCCGATGTAGACACCTAAAAATGTCTCCCCAAAACCAAACTCGATGATGAACAACCTTTCACCGCCACTATTGGTCGGGTTTAGTATTTAATCCCGAGAGTGCTTAAAAAATCGTATTAAATTCATATTTTTGAACAGTCCATGGATTAGTCTTGATGTTTGGTAAAAGCATAGTTTTAATTTCAGCCCAAACTTATTAATTAATTTTTAGCCCAAGCCTTTTTTATTTTAATGTTTTATTATTTATTTTTGGCCCAAACCCTTTATTTATTTTAATTTAATTATTTTCTTATTTTAGCCCGAATAATAAAAAGTCAGACTAGGCCCGAAATTATCAATCGGCACTTAAAATGCCGAAGGAAATTAGGGTTAAAAATGTATTTAGACGGAAAAACAGGCTGGAATTTCCCGCGCCACGGTAGGTACCTATCGTGTCACGGGAATCCTTCCTGTCTGACGGTGGGATTTCCCGTGACACGGGACATTCCGTGTCTTTTCCGCGTAAACCCTTAACGCGTTTTTTATCCCGTTTTCTGAAAATTTCCCGCGTCACACCAAAAATATACCGTGTCACGGGAAAGTGTACCGTCTGACGGTGGAGCTTCCCGTGTCACGGTACAGTTTGACCGTGTCACGGGATACTTTTTTAGGGTTTTTATCATTTTAGGGTTCCGTGTGCTCCCTCAGCACATTTTCCCTATAAATACCCCCTCATTTCTGATGAACGGGGCACCGAGTAATTCTCTGATTAATTTTCTCTCTTCTATGCTTTAGCCTAAACACTAGCCTACCCTTTTCTACTTCAAAATTCCTTCTTCAAGTACTCAAAGGAGTCCATACTTCACTCGTGGTTCCATCCTTAAGCCAAGGCTTGAAAGGTATAATTGTTTGAGGGTTTGGCCCCAAAATCAACTTTACTTTATTTAATTTAATTTAATCATTGCTTTATTATTTTCTTGAAGTTACTAACTCGTTTATGATTTTGTACTTGCAAACAAACAGAATCAAAGTAAGAGTCATGCTCCTTTTATTTTTATTATTTTTCTAACGATTTTATGCTTTCCAAGCCTGAGGAAAGCCG
Organism: Chenopodium album; assembly: GCF_948465745.1. NCBI lineage: Eukaryota > Viridiplantae > Streptophyta > Magnoliopsida > Caryophyllales > Amaranthaceae > Chenopodium > Chenopodium album. Next base: position 20,838,977 of record NC_137841.1, on the reverse strand, counting down.
ACTTGGCGGTTTTCTATACTTGAAGAAAAATCCACCGATAACGCTTTCCAAGCCTAAGGAAAGCCGACTTGGCGGTTTTCTATACTTGAAGAAAAATCCACCGATAACGCTTTCCAAGCCTGAGGAAAGCCGACTGATGAATATGGTGTCATTCTATGCTTGAAGAATTCCACCGATAATGCCTTCCATGCTTGAGGAAAGCCGATTTGGCGGTTTTCTACACTTGAAGAAAAATCCACCGGATAATACTTTCCATGCTTGAGGAAAGTCGAAAGATGATGAGATTGCAAGTCTCTGTGTATCGAGAACCTTGTGTCATGAAATGATGGTGGTCCGCTTGTCCCCGGACGTGGGCTGTAGATGGTCCGCTTGTCCCCGGACGTGGGTTGTAGATGGACCTGCAAAAATAAATTTGCCAATGGACTCGTATATACTGTGATTGACTTGACCACTAACTTGACCAAGTTTGACTTGATGTGACATGACATGTGTATGACTTGTGAGTGTGTGTGTGTGTGTGTATGTGTGTGTGTGCAGACACAAGCAAACGAAGATGCAAAAGCAAAAAATTTCCGTCAATTTTTGTCATGAGTGGAGGGTACTGACTTTCTCCCGAAAAAGAAAGATGTGAAAACTGAACTTTTATTTTCGAACTTCCTTCGATGAAAACTTGGAAAAAGTTTTTAAACTTCCCCAAAATAAAATAATGAAAAGGGAGAGAAGTTTTGAACTTCCTCCTTGAGCAAGACGAAATGATTCGTATGGATTGAATTGTTTGTCCTGAAAATAATGTATGATGCATGTTCTTAGGCCAGGAGGCTAAGGACAATTACATCATGTGACACGATAGATGAATGAACTTAAGTCATGGAGCTAAGCATCATATATGGTGTAAAGAAGCGATTTTGAACGTCACTTAGGTCTGGAAGCTAAGCACGTATAGTGATTATTGCATAATGAACGTTGCTTAGGTCATGGAGCTAAGCACGATATGCTTTGTATGATTAAAAATCATTGATATATAAATGTTTCTTAGCACATTATGCGAAACAATGAACATTTCTCAGGTTAGGAAGCTAAGCAACTATACAATGTTTCTTGTACTGAATGTTGTCTTCAAATATGATGAAACATGCACAGTGTTGAAACAAGATTTCATGATAAAGGGCTCTTAAAGGGAAGGATGATTGATATGGATATGGATGTGTGAGTGAAGTGTGTTAATGTGATACTAAGGCTGGCTGCAAGGGTTATAGCGATGGAAAGAGATGTGAGAAGAGTTAAAGATGATGACTCTTCAGGCTGGGTAAGCTAATGTGATTTGGGTTCAAGCCCCCAAGTCTAGCTCTAAATGGGTAGGGATAAGCATTGGATATTCTTTGACTCGATCATGCATGGATATGAATATGAATGTGGCCGCACCTCGATGTGAGGTTGCCTACGTATCCGTTAGGAATCAGGCCGAACGTAGCTCTAACCGAACTTTGCACAAGTGTATGTACACCTCAAAGAGGTCTTTCAAGGGTTGTAAAGTGGTTAAGTTGATGGTTTAAGGAAGAAAGGGATAAAAGGCTCAAGACCCGAGAGAATCCCCAAGATGTGTAATTTTAGATTTGAAAATTTTGCAAGTTTATTTTCAACCCTTTTTTTTTTGTTTTGAATTTCTTTTCTTTTTTTTTTTAATAAATGTAGACAATCTCAGATCATGCGGTCCATCACTCACTTAGCATTCATGTTTCTCAGGCACGGTACCAAGCACTCGATGAGAGACGCAATTTGAGACGTGTTCATATCAAAGACATTGGAACACTTGCCTTTAGACATTGTTTTATTGTTGCTTTCTTTTTTTTTTACTTGCTTTTTGAATGTTGTACAATTACACACCTTCCAATCCCAGGGTTAAGTGAATGTGGGTTGAAGAAATTAAGGCCAAACGTTAGACGAGGCTCAAAATGGTTGATGAAGAAATGGAATGTGATTGAACGGTTAACGGGGAATGACATGGTTGCAAAGGTGCCTCAAGTCATTGGTGTACCTTGGGTTTAGTTCGGTAATTGATTTTTTTATTTTTTTATATTTTTTTTATTGAGAATGAATGAATGAATGAAAAATTCTATGATCGAGATGTAAAGGAAAATTGCTCATTTTATTAATGGAAAAGGTGAACGAAACACATGAAACATATAAAAATTCAAAATGGAAAACCTATGCTAGACATGAATGGGGAATGGAGATGAATAAACCATGGCTCTTAAGGGATTGGACGTAACACTCTTCCCTACGGTGTTCCCTCTCTCCTTAGAACATGCTTGCCAACAATGGTTTTATTCCTTAGATGCCAAGCATACTGCGACTTGGCAAGATGTCACCGACAGTTTCATGAATCGTTACAAGTGTAACATTCAAACCAAAACTTCTGAACGTGAACTCTCCATTCTCAAACAGAAAGAGAATGAAGGCTTCACCGCTTACCTGAACAGGTGGAGGGAAACAGCTTCACTCTAGGTAGATCCTCCCAAAGAAAGAGAGATGGTTCGCTTCTTTATTCAAAATCTGACTCATAAATATAGGGAACATCTCAAATTTCTTCCACTGAACACTTTCAAAGCTGTATACGACATCGGCATCAATATCGAGGATGAGCTAATAAAGACTGATGGTAGTAACAATAATAACACTTGGAAAAACAAGAAGAACGACCATCCTTTTTCTTCGTCTTCTAAGCACGAAAATACTACCAACAATATAAGCCAAGTTGATCTCAATGAAGTGTTAGATCTTGATACTCCATTGCCCAAGAAGAAAAGAACTTACACTCCTTTAGGAATGACTTATGATGCGGCCTTTGATCGCCTTTACAGTCAAGGCTTGATCACACCTATTGGGCCATTTCCAGAGCCAAAACCCGAAGAAAGGAGCGCCAAATGGAATCCCAATGCCTATTGCAAGTACCATCAAGGAAGGGGCCACACTACGGAGCAATGTTGGAATTTGAAGGACGTCATTCAAGACTTGATGGATGCAAACAAACTTCCTGTCCCTCCAGGCGGCAAGAAGTAATGAATACAAGGCACACAGATTCTTCGTGAAAGATTTCATGATTTCTTTCTTTATCATTCTTCTCCATTCCCCCATTCATGTCTAGCATAGGTTTTCCACTTTGAATTTTTTTTATTATTTTTTATATGTTTCATGTGTTTCATTTACCTTTTCCATTAATAAAATGAGCAATTTTCCTTTACATCTCGATCATAGAATTTTTCATTCATTCATTCATTCTCAATAAAAAAAAATAATAAAAAAAAAATCAATTACCGAACTAAACCCAAGGTACACCAATGACTTGAGGCACCTTTGCAACCATGTCATTCCCTGTTAACCGTTCAATCACATTCCATTTCTTCATCAACCATTTTGAGCCTCGTCTAACGTTTGACCTTCATTTCTTCAACCCACATTCACTTAATCCTGGGATTGGAAGATGTGTAATTGTATAACATTCAAAAAGCAAGTAAAAAAAAAAAAGAAAGCAGCAAAGCAACAATAAAACAATGTCTAAAGGCAAGTGTTCTAATGTCTTTGATATGAACACGTCTCAAATTGCGTCTCTCATCGAGTGCTTGGTACCGTGCCTGAGAAACATGAATGCTAAGTGAGTGATGGACCGCATGATCTGAGATTGTCTACATTGATTCAAAAGAATAAAAAAAAAGAGAGAAAAAAAGAAATTCAAAAAAAAAAAAAAAAAAAAAGGGTTGAAAATAAACTTGCAAAATTCAAAATTTTCAAATTCAAAATTACACATCTTGGGGATTCTCTCGGGTCTTGAGCCCTTTCTTCCTTAAACCATCAACTTAACCACATTACAACCCTTGAAAGACCTCTTTGAGGTGTACATACACTTGTGCAAAGTTCGGTTAGAGCTACGTTCAGCCTGATTCCTAACGGATACGTAGGCAACCTCACATCGAGGTGCGGCCACATTCATATTCATATCCATGCATGATCGAGTCAAAGAGCTAGACTTGGGGGCTTGAACCCAAATCACATTAGCTTACCCAGCCTGAAGAGTCATCATCTTTAACTCTTCTCACATCTCTTTCCATCGCTATAACCCTTGCAGCCAGCCTTAGTATCACATTCACACACTTCACTCACACATCCATATCCATATCAATCATCCTTCCCTTTAAGAGCCCTTTATCATGAAATCTTGTTTCAACATTGTGCATGTTTCATCATATTTAAAGACAACATTCAGTAGAAGAAACATTGTATACTTGCTTAGCTTCCTGACCTGAGCAATGTTCATTGTTTTGCATAATATGCTAAGAAACATTTATATATAAATGATTTTTAATCATACAAAGCATATCGTGCTTAGCTTCTTGACCTAAGCAACGTTCATTATGCAATAATCACTATACGTGCTTAGCTTCCAGACCTAAGTGACGTTCAAAATCGCTTCTTTACACCATATATGATGCTTAGCTCCATGACTTAAGTTCATTCATCTATCGTGTCACATGATGTAATTGTCCTTATCCTCCTGGCCTAAGAACATGCATCATGCATACATTATTTTCAGGACAAGCAATTCAATCCATACGATTCATTTCGTCTTGCTCAAGGAGGAAGTTCAAAACTTCTTTATTTTTTCATTATTTTATTTTGGGGAAGTTTAAAAACTTTTTCCAAGTTTTCATCGAAGGAAGTTCAAAAATAAAAGTTCAGTTTTCACATCTTTCTTTTTCGGGAGAAAGTCAGTACCCTCCACTCATGACAAAAATTGACGGAAAATTTTTGCTTTTGCATCTTCGTTTGCTTGTGTCTGCACACACACATATACACACACACACACACACAATCACAAGTCATACACATGTCATGTCACATCAAGTCAAACTTGGTCAAGTCAGTGGTCAAGTCAATCACAGTATATACGAGTCCATTGGCAAATTTATTTTTGCAGGTCTTATCTACAGCCCACGTCCGGGGACAAACGGACCATCTACAGCCCACGTTCGGGGACAAGTGGACCATCTACAGCCCACGTCCGGGGACAAGCGGACCACCATCATTTCATGACGCAAGGTTCTCGATACACAGAGACTTGCAATCTCATCATCTTTCGACTTTCCTCAAGCATGGAAAGTATTATCCGGTGGATTTTTCTTCAAGTATAGAAAACCGCCAAATCGACTTTCCTCAAGCATGGAAGGCATTATCGGTGGAATTCTTCAAGCATAGAATGACACCATATTCATCAGTCGGCTTTCCTCAGGCTTGGAAAGCGTTATCGGTGGATTTTTCTTCAAGTATAGAAAACCGCCAAGTCGGCTTTCCTCAAGCTTGGAAAGCGTTATCGGTGGATTTTTCTTCAAGTATAGAAAACCGCCAAGTCGGCTTTCCTCAAGCATGGAAAGCATCATCGGTGGATTTCTTCAAGCATAGAATGACACCATATTCATCAGTCGCCTTTCCTCAGGCTTGGAAAGCGTTATCGGTGGATTTTTCTTCAAGTATAGAAAACCGCCAAGTCGGCTTTCCTCAAGCTTGGAAAGCGTTATCGGTGGATTTTTCTTCAAGTATAGAAAACCGCCAAGTCGGCTTTCCTCAAGCATGGAAGGCATTATCGGTGGATTTCTTCAAGCATAGAATGACACCAAATTCTTTCGTCGACTTTCCTCAGGCATGGAAAGTATTATCCGGTAGCTTTCTTCAGGCTTAGAAAACTACCAAACTCTTCAGTCGGCTTTCCTCAAGCATGGAAAGCGTTTCAACAAATGTCACTCAGTGGATTCCTTCAAGCTTAGGAAGCTGCCAAATTCGTTTGTCACCAATACACTGCTGTCAGATACGTATTCTATCCCTTTACTCTTTTATCTGTGGAATTAACATTTTTCTGCAGGTATCGACGTATACAGAATGATTTAGGATCGCAGAACGTCTTAAATCATTCTCCGTCTTTATCGGCTACTTTGACTATCGTTTTCGAAACTGACGTTTCTACAAACTCAGTCAAAGTGGGGGCTTCTGTAGACACCTAAAAATGTCTCCCCAAAACCAAACCCGATGATGAACAACCTTTCACCGCCACTATTGGTCGGGTTTAGTATTTAATCCCGAGAGTGCTTAAAAAATCGTATTAAATTCATATTTTTGAACAGTCCATGGATTAGTCTTGATGTTTGAAAAAAGCATAGTTTTAATTTCAGTCCAAACTTATTAATTAATTTTTAGCCCAAGCCTTTTTTTATTTTATTGTTTTATTATTTATTTTTGGCCCAAACCCTTTATTTATTTTAATTTAATTATTTTCTTATTTTAGCCCGAATAATAAAAAGTCAGAAAAGGCCCAAAATTATCAATCGGCACTTAAAATGCCGAAGGAAATTAGGGTTAAAAATGTATTTAGACGGAAAGACAGGCTGGAATTTCCCGCGCCATGGCAAGTACCTACCGTGTCACGGGAATCCTTCCTGTCTGATGGTGGGATTTCCCGTGACACGGGAGGTCTGCCGTGACACGGGACATTCCGTGTCTTTTCCACGTAAACCCTTAACGCGTTTTTTATCCCGTTTTCTGAAAATTTCCCGCGTCACACCAAAAATGTACCGTGTCACGGGAAAGTGTACCGTCTGACGGTGGAGCTTTCCGTGTCACGGTACAGTTTGACCGTGTCACGGGATACTTTTTTAGGGTTTTTATCATTTTAGGGTTCCGTGTGCTCCCTCAGCACATTTTCCCTATAAATACCCCCTCATTTCTGATGAACGGGGCACCGAGTAATTCTCTGATTAATTTTCTCTCTTCTATGCTTTAGCCTAAACACTAGCCTACCCTTTTCTACTTCAAAATTCCTTCTTCAAGTACTCAAAGGAGTCCATACTTCACTCGTGGTTCCATCCTTAAGCCAAGGCGTGAAAGGTAGAATTGTTTGAGGGTTTGGCCCCAAAATCAACTTTACTTTATTTAATTTAATTTAATCATTGTTTTATTATTTTCTTGAAGTTACTAACTCGTTTATTATTTTGTAGTTGCAAACAAACATAATCAAAGTAAGAGTCATACTCCTTTTATTTTTATTATTTTTCTAACGATTTTATGTTGTTGGAATTGTGATTAATTTGGTTTTGATATCAATGTTGTTTTATTATTTTATGATCACTATATTTCATGTTTAAAGGGAATATGTAATTGAAAATCACGCCTAATAAGATAATTTGGACAACCGGTTTAGGTTCCTTTTTAATCTTGTTATTAATTCAAGTGATCACAATATTTTAGAATTATGTGTTGCATTAATATTCAACCAATTTAGCTAAATAATAGTTTGGAGCAAATTGAATATTCTGTTTGTATGCCTTTGAGATCGCAGGAATGCTTTTCAATATAAGAATCGAGTAGAGGCCAATACGGCCGAATGTGAGTCCATGACTCACTTCGTACCATCATCCCCGATCCTCCTTTCGTGGTTCCGAACCATATGGAGTTAGTAATCTCATGGATTATGAATGGGGTGTAACCTTCACGGATCAATCGTTGTTGCCTATCGTTGTCCCTTATCGTGGTTGCCTTTTTATGATCCGTGAACGGTTTACAAGTTCCTTAAAAAACTTGTTGGCGGCTCCCTACTTTATTTGTCCCTAATCGTTGTCCCTAATCGTAATGTCAATTCCCACTTCCTATGAGTGCCAAGCATATTCACCACATGCTTTTAACGTAGGCGCACTTTGAGCGACGCCTACAATTTGCATACATTGCCTCGGCTCGTCAGTCCACTCAAGAATGAGAAGTTATTCATTTATCTCGCCATCTCCGAACACTCTCTAAGTTTCGTCCTGCTTACTGAAAGAGAGGACCACCAGATCCCAGTCTATTTTATCAGTCATGTACTTCACAACTCCGAGCTTAAGTACCCCCTTATTGAAAAATTTGGCCTAGCATTGTATATGGAATAAAAGAAGCTACGGCCATATTTCTTGGCACATTCAATTGTGGTCTACACAGACCAACCTCTGAAGAAGCCATTTACAACCTTAGAGGCCAGTGGCCGTATGCTCAAGTGGGCCTTGGAGTTGAAAGGCTTTAAATTACGTTCGAGCCAAGAAAAGCAATCAAGGGGCAAGCCTTTGCGGATTTTTTGGCCGAGATGAATCGGCCTGATCTTCAGCCGGCCAGAGACCAGATCTGGAAAATGTTCGTGGATAGTAGTGCGACAGCTACCGGGTGTGGTGCAGGTATCATATGTCAGTCTCTTGAAGGAGATAAGTTTGAATATGCAATGAGATTTCAGTTCCAAGCTTCAAACAATGAAGCTGAGTATGAAGCCTTGTTGGTCGGTCTAAGAATGTGTAAGGTGGTCGGGGCAACCAAAGTTGAAGTTTGCTTGGACTCCTGGCTAATAGTCAACCAAGTCAATGGTGGCTTCGAAGCAAGGGAGCCGGCCATGATGAAATACATGCAGATGGTTAAGGAAAAGGTTAAGAACCTAGAATATTTTTCTTTACGGCTGGTTCCTTGTTCAGAAAATCATCAAGCGGACGCACTCTCCAAGTTAGCTTCCTCGGCATCATGTGACACTCCTAGGTCAGTATTTTGGGAAAGTAAAAGAGAAGCGGAGTATTAATGCCGAGCCTGTTCAGATCATAGATAAAAGTTCAACCTAGATGGACGAAATTATTTCCTACTTAAGGGATGGAATTCTTCCGGACGATCCTAAAGAGAGTTGGCTGATAAAGAGGAGAACGACCTGGTTCGAGATGAAGAACGGGGAGTAATTCAAGAAGGCTTTTGTGAAGCCCTATGTTAAGTGTATCACCCCAGAGAGGGGGCATGATATGTTGGATGACCTTCATCAGGGGCACTTTGGTTCCCATATTGGAGGACGAGCCTTGGCTGAAAAAGCCACCCATCTGGGGTACTACTGGCCAAGCTTGAAGTCAAATGCCATGTAAATGGTGAAAAAGTGTGACAAGTGCCAGAAGTTCGCGACCTTAATCCATTGGCCGGCTAACAGCTTGTCGTCCATAAGTAGTCCCCTCCCCTTTGCAAAATGGGGCATGGACATTTTAGGGTCGTACACTCCAGCATCCGGCCAAAGACGTTGTGTGCCGGTGGCCGTGGACTATTTCACCAAATGGGTCGAAGCCGAGGCCGTCCGGGGCATTAAGTGGAAGGATGTGTCAGCCTTCATATGGAAGAGTATAATCACTCGTTACGGAGTACCTCAGTCAATAGTGTTCGACAATGGACCTCAGTTCGAAACGCGCCAGCTCAAGGAATGGTTAGGAGACCAGGGCATAACTCATTGTTTTGCTTCAGTCGGCCGATCACAAGCTAACGGCCAAGTTGAGGCCTACAACAAGTTGATCTCAAATGGAATCAAGCGCAAGCTAGAAAAAGCGGGCGGCCTATGGGCCGATGAGTTGGTTAATGTATTATGGTTCATACGGACAACAACAAAAAGTTCCTTAGGAGAAACTCCATTCTTTTTGGTATATGGGGCCGAAGCAGTTCTCCCAATTGAGATGTACGAGCCCACTCTGCGGGTAATGTTATATGATGAGTCGGCCAATTGGGAGGCCATGAAGACCGCCCTGGACTTTCTTCCAAAGGCTAGGGGCAATGCGGCGCTCAGACACGAAATTTATCGTTTAAGGATGACAAGGGCATATAATCGCCGAGTTTCTAAGCGTCCGCTGAAGATAGGGGATCTTGTGCTCAGAAAAATGGAAGATGTTGGCCGAGCCAATGAGGATGGAAAATTGACTCCAAATTGGGAAGGGCCGTATCGAATCAGGGAAGAAGTTAGAGATGTTACGTACCGTCTTGAAGCCATAGATGGCCGCCAGATCCCACGAACGTGGAACACTGATAATCTGAAGAAAAAAAATTATGTTTAAGTCTTTTCTTAGTATTTAGCCAAAAAGTTGTATATACAACTAGGTCTATCGACTGAGCAACGTAATTAGAGTTGTACGGCCACAACAATGTAATTTTGACAAATTAATGAAAAGTCAAACATTGTTATCTTATTTTGCTATTCTACTTATGCTTATTTGCACTTTCATGGTTTAAGCTGAAATGTCGAGTGAAACCTGTAACTAAGTTGCTTGCAACATAGCAACCCGACCTTTAAAGGCTAAACAAGATTGCTGAAGTGAGAAGGTTACGAGACTGCTTGCAACATAACAACCCGGTCGCTAAGGCAATCCAAAAAAAAAAAAAAAAAGAGAAAAACTCACTGGCTTTAAGTCACATATATACGTCCATCCCTCACTTGGACGGACTGTAAAGGCAAGGTATCCCAAATTAGCCCAATGCAATTACCCCCTTTAATGGGGAAAGGGCATACCTAGGCATCCTAGCCCAGCCAAACTTAGAAATTTTAAGTTGAGATTTCTTGAGTATGTCCGAGCGATAGTTTCAACGGACGACTCACATAAAGCCAATTAAACGGCCGCATAATATGTTGATTCGGCGTATCACCTAATCCAAGGGCAATCATTACTATGATTTGATTAAATTTCTAATAGTCATACCCTCTAAGGCATAAATACTACCAAGTCAATCAAACCAATCAGAGTATGGACTAGGCGAATGCCGAATAAAGGGGCATACCCCTAGGCTCGTACGAAAGCAATAAAATATGAAAAATTGCGAGAATTTGCTAAGTATGAAACAGATATAAAACCGCTCAAAAGGCAGCAAAATCAGCATTAAAATAGAACCACTCAGAAGGCGGCATAATATCTTACAACGCCGCTCAAAATAGGCGGCACCAAACAGAAATAAAATTGTTCAACAAAAACAGAAGAAAATAAGCTAAGGCTTGAAAACAAAGATGATGAAACTTGGCAGCTGCGGTGGGAGGACCTGAGCTCTAGGTAGCCGGATTATTATCCTTGGCAGGCTCCTCAATGGCCGATTGGTCCCCATTAGCCGGGGCAATGACAGACGCCTCTTCCTTCGGCTTCTCATCAACATTGTCCGCCTCCTCCTCCTCATTCTCAGCTTCCTCCTCGTCCTCTTCGGACTCAGGGGAAGTGACCACAAGTTCAGGAGAAGGTTGGCCGACCTTCTTTCCCTCTTCCCTGAGGCAGACGTACTCAAGACACTTGGTGAAACATTCATGGTAATAGGCGACATCGCTCGCGTCCACCATCAACTTGTACGCATCGAAGAAGTGGGCCTTTAACCGCTCTTAGGCATTATGCTGAATGCAGACAATGTCTTCAGCATTGGGCGACCGAGGTGCTTTAAGCTTTTGAGTTAAGTCCGAAATGGACTTCTTCAAGATTTCAACCTCGACCCTTAGAGCCTCTGCTTCCCCGAAGGCCGTCTGAAGGTTTGCTTGTGCCAAGGCTAAGTCCCCCTTCAGCTGCTCAGAGGCCTCGAAGCCCGCCTTCCATCGCTCCCCCTCAAGGACGGCTGACAGGCTAAAGTCATATCACCTAATCAAAAGTAATTCCTAAAACCACTAACTAAAATAGATAGGGAAGTAGGGTCGAATCCACAGGGAAACAATGTTCTTTTATTTCTAATAAATTATTATAATCTAAATTATTAAGTAACCAAATTGCTGTTATTTAAAGGAATTATACTATGAAGAATAAAAGTAGGGAGAAATAAAAGTAGGAGGAAATCAATGAATAAAAGACCTAGGGCATAGGTTCACCAATAAATAATATTCCAGAGTAAAACATAATAATCATTCATCAATGCATAATTGATCAGATCATAAAGGGCTTTCGCTACGTATTATAATCACATAATTAATCTATCGGTATTAAATCTCATCTCTCGAATCTCGACTTAACCATTTATAAATTAACCTGCCTATTGAAACTAAGCCTAAACATCAACTCTCATCTCTCGAATCTCGAATCAATATTGCCAAACTCATACATAAAAGACCAGCGCTAATCTAGTTGCAGAGCATTAAATCAATCAATAGGAAATTAATTAACAACATTAACAATCAATAATAATAAATCATCCCTTCATATTATTTATGGATCCCCAAGAACCCTAGAAATAAACTACTCGTGCATAATTAAAACTAAACTAATCAAAACAAATAAATTAAACATGATTAAAAACAATAAGCAATTAAATAAAACAATTAAAGTAAGCAATATAAGAAACAATAATATAAGAACTCATATGAAGACAATAGTATAAAAGCAAAAACAAAACCACAAAGTTCCGCAAATAACTTAAAACTAATTACTGGAAACTAAAATAAAACAAAGCTAAGATATGAAAATTAAAGAAAAGTCAACTCAAACTAATGAATCATGGTAGCTGCTATGTTTGGTTACCCCCGTCGCGTCGTTCGCTTTCATGCGTGTGAAAGTAAGGTCTCCCCTTCTTCATCCGTAGTATCTCCCCGGAACGAGCCCTTTCCTAAATGGCTAAGGCTCGCAAGGGCCCTTTTGGGGCTTTGGTGTTTTGAGAATCATGAAAAACTAATGAAAAGCTACTATTCTACGCAAGAATCAAGAAAGCTCCTTATAAAACTAAAACTAAACAAAACTCATCATCCCCTAACAACCCACTAACTGGGTATTTATAACTCCCCAACAACCGACATCAATCAGGTGGGCCTAAACAACGAAGCCCAGCCACTCAAAACCAATAAACATCAGCGTGTTAAGTTGCGTGAACAAGCCTGCACAATCGGGCCCAACCAGTTGGCGCCGAATTGGTAATTCCTATTCACTACACCCCCCCTTTATCCATTAATACCTACTTCCCCCTGAAATTACCGTAAAACCCTTACCCCCACTAACCACACCCCACTAACCGCACTAGTTAGAACTTGCAGTTAATTCTCCATTTCTCTTCAACACCATATTCTCTCTCTTCAAATACTCAAAATCGCAACAGTTCAAGAAAAAAAAAATCTTCAAAATTATTGCAAATTGCATCAAAACATCTAAAAATGTCTGACATTCGAGATGAAGTTCGTCAATCGCAACTAAATTCCGAAAAAGAAGAGTAAGAATTTGTTCATTTAAGTAGAATTTTGAATGTAAACCCTAGATTATATATTTTTTTTGCGTTTTGATATTCTAAAACACACTCTACTATAATTACACTTGTTTTTGTGGAAAATAGACTAAAATCTACTGTATTTGGTGGTATTTTTAATTAGTAAAAACGAAACAGAGAAGAACACTTCGAATGTTTCGTCGGAGAAGACGATTGCTGGACAAATGTTCATTTTCAGTAAATGTTCATTTTCAATTTGATAGATGTTCATTATGATACTAGTATATGATCATATATATTCTTACCTTACATCTACTAGGGTTCATTCTTGAGAGAATATTACTCTAATTTTGTTTATGATCTTTACATATTAATGAATGTTTACTGGTTAAACATAGGTTTATTTGAATGTAATTACGTACAATTTCATTCTCATATTGAAATTATCCACATAGATTATAATAATACATGTTTAACTTCATATTAAATTATATGCTCATGAGCATCATTTGAATGTTATACTACATACATTTTCGCTCAAATATTGATGGATGCTTATTCGAATTTGATACATAGATGTTCATTTGGATTTGTGTATATTATTCACACATATGTTAATGTATGTTCATTCACATGTCTAAAAATGTTCAAAAATAAATTACATATTGCTCATTCATCGTAAACCTTTGATGATTCTATTTTAAAATATGTTCAAAAATAAATCACTTATTGTCACTTACATTATTTGTGATATATATATATATATGCTCATGTTATTTGTGATAATTTGTTCATTTATATAAAACAGAATGTACATTTTTGTTTTGCCAATTGAACATTTATTAAATTTGTAATATCAATATAATGTTTATGCATATATATTGATTTACAAACATAATATATATTGTAGTTATGTTCTATATAGAGTGAAACACACGTTGCAATAATTTAGAGATGGAAACTATGAGCCTATATTTATAAGGAGATAATGCCATCAATTATATTGAAAGATAAAAATGAACAACATAGTATGTAGGAATCAAATATTGATAAAAGCATGTTGAACCACAAGTAAGTTAATTTGACATATAGCATAATGTTCATTTTCATAACAATTAATACACACATTGACATTGTAATTTGTTTGACTTACAGATACACCAAATCAAGAAGCTGAGAATACAATACATTGCTCAACTGATGCTATTTGGATTAAACAGAAGCTACAGGCAATAGAAAAGGAGCAAGAAGATTTATGGAAGCTTATATTACTACAAATATTATTCTTTCGGTTATTTGATCATTTATGGATTTCTAAATGATCAAGTACATTAATATTCATTTTTTTAAAATTCATTAGTTCTTGTTATATACATATACATATATATATATATATATATATATATATATATATATATATATATATATATATATATATATATCAAGAAATTAACGAAATACAATAAAATGTTCATTATCAAGAAGTTATATGTTCAATTACGTAACAATTATAACGAAATACAATAAAATGTTCGTAACCAAAAAGGCAAATGTTCGGTGTCAAAACAAAACATGTTCAGTTACATATCACTTATCAGAAAAAAAAAATTTACGCTGGAACAAAATATATGTTGTTTCAATCCAAATTCTTACTTATTATTATTTGCCAACCTATTCGCTACATTAGTGTAAAGAAGAAAAAGCTAACAACCTATCATACTTAGAATAAATATGTTGATTAGCTACCACGTTGAACACTTTGAACATCTCTTGGAACACTTGAATAAACTCGAAAATTTCTTGGAACACTTGGACGTAATTGAACCTTTTTTCTTGGCACACTTAAAGAAACTTGGACATCACTTGGAGCACTTGATTGAACTTGGCCTTTTCTTAGAGCACGCACTTGGAAAATACTAAATTCTTTCTTAAAAGCATATTCATTGTACCTGCCATAAATTTCTTGTTCAGAATTAAATATGTAAAAAGTAACTCTGATTTAGTTGCTTCTTCATACAAAATTTCATCACTAATAGCACCCGCTACATAAGTTTTAAAGATGAACATAATCAATGACAGATATGTACAAATACAAAACAGTACATATATAAATGATCATTTAGCATTTCAATTTGATCAAAATAATAAAATAAAATAAATCACTAAATATTTAAAATAAAATTAACAGAACATTAGTTTGAATCATAATGATCATTTAGAATTATGAAATTGATCAAAATTGTGAAACTACTAAAAAAAAACAAGAAAATGTATATAAAAAATATAATCAATCACAGAAAACAAATCACAATCAGCAATCATTAAACTAAAAGCAACAAACAAACTTGAATCATAAACCATACTAATCAAAGTAAGAGAAAAAATTTATTAAAATAAAAACTTCAATTCACTTGAATTATAACACCAAACCAAATTGAACTAAAACAGAGGCTAAATTGATTTGAAAAATCGAATAAAATCAGCAAATAATTTAAAACAAAACAGCTAAAAAAATTGAATCAAACAATTGACCAGCAAGCATTAATCGAAATCAGAGACAAAATTGATGAACAACTCCAAACAGAGACAAAATAACTTCACAATCACGATCAAATTCGGCAATCGAAGAATGTAGCACTTCATTATCACAATCAACAGCTCCAATCAATGATTCATCCATAAATAAGAGGAAAAAAAAGTGATTGAAAGAGAAATAATGTTGAAGAAGAAAGAGAAAATGCAAAAAAAAAAAAAAAAAAAAAAAAAAAAAAAAAAGCGAAAAACAGAAAAATAGGTTTTGAATCATATATATAAATGACTTAAGAGATAAGATTAAAAAAAAAGGCATAAACAGGTAAAATGATGTAGTATAATTGGGGGGAGTAGGCAGCATTGGCTAAAGGGGGTTGTAGGTAAAAATTTTCACCGAATTGGACTTCTCTTGTGGGAATCGGGCCTTGGAGTTGAAACTTGTTAACTTGAGCCCAAATTCTCAATTAGCTTGGTCCGTAATAATACTAACTTTGTAAATCTAAATTTTACACTACACCCCGGTGTAGCTTCTGCTACCTACACCCCCCCTCCCCAAGTGACGTCATTTTGCACATATAATATTTCAAAACTGAACATATTTTATTAATAGTTGTAAATGAACATACAATTATTTATAATTGAACATTTAATTTAGGAGCATTATTATAGATGAATAATGTATAAAATTTATAATTTTGTACTTGTTATTGAAAATTTTTGAAGGTAGCACACACTCCTAATTGTAATTGTAAGAATCATTTCCATGAAAACTACAACATAGCACACACTCTTATTGAAATTCCTTATTAAATTTGTTAAAATAACTAATTCATGATATAATTGGGTGCTTTAATTAGTAGTATAAAAATGAACTTTTAAGTATATGCACATATTCATTTTAAAATTAATGCATTTACTTGTTGATCATGAATAAGAACGAAAATGAACATTTATCAATACGTAAATTAACATTTATATATATTGAAAATGAACATTTATCAATACGTAAATTAACATTTATCATCTATTAAAATGTGAATGACGTTATACTAACATATAAATGAACATTTAACAAAATGAAAATGAACATTCATAAAAATAAAAAAAAATTAAAGAAATAATAATAATAATAAAAATAACTGCGAACTATAATCTTTGTTTCTCTTCTCTGAAACGGTTTCCTTCGCTCTGCAAACAAAACTGAAGAATGTACAGATATAATTTATTAGTTCTTCAATAAAAATTGCTAAGATTATAGTATAATACTTACATTGATTTACATTACTATATATGTAAATGAACATTATGAATTTCATATATGATCAAAAGATTTCATAGTATGCATAAGTCAGTTTCTCAACTCACATGAATGAATATTTATGCATTTCATAAATGTGCATAATGTATCATAAAAATGAACATTTTTTATTTTGGCATATAAAGTCAAATATAAACTCAAATAGATTCAAATAACAAATGAACATTTATAATTCAGTATATGTTCATATATTACCTCGGAATTGTAGAAATGTTAACATCTATACCATAAGTTTTAATATCTTTTAAAAGTTCTTGATCTACAATAGGAGATTTTTACAATGACTATGTAGTAATATATAAATAAATATTTGTATTAATCATTTATTAACATGTGAATGATTGTATACTAATATATAAATGAACATTTATCAAAATGAAAATGAACATTTATAATTTTTTTTTTTTTTAAAAAAAAAAACCACTACGAACGAATTTAATTAATGCTTACTTTTCTCCAGATTTTTTTTGATGTTCTTCTCCGAAGCTATTTCCTTCATACTGCAATAAAAAAAAATTGAAATATTTCATACTCAAAATTCAAAATGTACTTGTTCAAATTACTAGTTTTATAACTAAAAATAGTAAATGTTCCTGTAACATAATTGCAACAATAAATTATAAAAATTAGGGTTTATACTCTTTTTCGAATTAAATATGAACAAAATCACTTACTCCTTTGAATTTCGACATTGATTTGTTGAATTATGTAGCAGTTGAACAGCTTTTTTGGATAATTTGTCGCAAAGTTTGTTGAAAATTTTGGATTAGAAAATGCTGAAAATGGGTGTAGAGAGAGAAAATGCAGAAAATGGGTGAGGAGAGAGAAAGTGAAAAAAGATAAATGGTGGTTTGATTTTTACTGTACAATTGCAGAAAGTGGGTATATGAGGGAGATTGTTAAACGCATCGTTTAGAGGGGGGTGTAGGGTGTGGTACCTACACTAGGGTCCAGTGTATACCAATTAAATACCTCCTCACGAATCGAGCCCTTAATCATCGAATTAAACTCGATCTTGGGCTTTAAATATACGGTCATTAAATACGATCCGTCTTTAATATCTTTGTAGTGGCTCAATAAGCTTGGGAATTGACATAATTCTGTAAATTCCTACAAAATAATACCAACTCTACAAAAACACTAGAAAACATATATTAGTATTAAAAATAGCTCCGCACAGCTCAAATAAGCACAAATATGACCGTGGGACGGGGAATAAAAAAATATATATATAATTGACTCATCAATGGCCATGTCCCGCTCTTCTTGCATGGTCTCCCTGTCCAAAGTCTCCTATTCGAGAGTTTTGCCCAGTTTGACTAGGTCTTCTGTTTGCCGCGCCACCTTATCGGACAGCGCGATGATCTGAGCGTCCAGATGGACCCTTTGGAGTGCGGCCGTCCAAGTGACGACATCTTGAGCTTTGCGGACCTCTGTCCAAGCTTTCTTCAGCCGGTCATTTTCTTTCTCCTTCCATTCGAGGAAGGCATTAAGGCGAAGGAAGAGCTGCGAACAGGAGCGAATGAAGTCAGTACAACAATAGAGAAAACATTCTAAGTATGAAATTAGCCGAGTTATGATAAGTTACCTCGGCACTACAATTTATCATAGGGTCGAGGAAGCCCTCATTGATCCCCCGCAGTTTGTCTCGCTGCACTTGGGGGACGGCCCTGGCCATGGCTTCCCGCATGGCCTTCCTGTCCGCACCAGTTAGAGACTGGCCGGGCAGCTTAATATTCATCTCCTCCGCGATGTCTGTAAACGACCGCACACAGGTGTTAGATTGATTAAAAAGACTTGTGTGCAAAGTGAATTTTATGCAAAAGGTTATTTAGACTAACCGTCCGAGAAGCTCGGAGGAGATAAGGTGCCGAAGTTGAATGGAGGAGGCGGCGCTGGTTCGTCCTCCTCATAACCGGTGCGACTGGGTTGATCACCGGCCGACTGAGAGGCCTTTAGCCAATTAGATTTTTGAACTCTCTCGACATGCGGAGTCGAGAAGGGGCCGGTCGTTTTTTCTGGGTTCGACTTACCCTCGTCATCCGTTTTCACAGACTCCTCATGGATCTGCTCGGCCGCAGGATCCACGGACTTGAAGGCCCCGTGTAGGGAATATTTCAAGCATTATCCCTATCTTGAACCCCACTGTGATCATACACTAAAGTACGATGGCATCCAAAGGGAAAAAAGATAGAGCAAAAGAGTCGCCAACAAGTTTTAGAAACTTGTAAACCGTTCACGAGGTGAAGGTTACACCCCTTAATGATCCAAGAGATCGTCATCTCCAATAGGTTTGGAAGCATGACTGGTAGTTCGGGGATGAAGGTACAAATCCAACCTAAAAGAGATTGAACCTGCCCTAATAATAGGCCTCTACTTTATTCTGATCGTATTCATGTGCGCTTTCTGACTAACATGCAATAAATAAGATTAACCCTAAACCTGTTTATCTATGTTGGTTGAATATTAATGCACAAATAAATCTATTATTGGTGATCACTTGAATTATAATCAAATTAACCCTAAACAAGATTAATAATTATCTTATTAAGCGTGATTACAAGTACCAATTCCCTTTAAACATGCATAAAAGGTGTGATCAAGCAATAACAATAAATATCAAGCAACATAATAACAATTATTAATAAAATAATAATTATCATAATAATAATAATAATTAAAATAATCATGATAAATTATAATCATAATTAAAATTAATCATAATTAACATAATCATGTTAAAGCATAATAATAATAACAAGATCCTAGTCATGATACTAACAAGATTAATAACAAACCCTAGCATGTCACTAAACATCAAAGATCAAATATTTAGCCCTAACATGATACTAACAAAAATATTAGGAAGAGAATAGGAAGTATCATAATAATCATAATTGTCATATTTAATATTAAAAATTATAGTTGTTACCCTAAACATGATACTAGGAAGATCAAAACACCCTAAGATGACACTAGGAATCATAATAACAATTTAAACATGATTTCTATATCATAATATCAATAAAATCAATTAAAGCACTTACTTGGATGCCTCGTACCTCTTTATAATAACAAAATACACATGTTAGTAACTTCAAGGAAAATATAAAATCAAACAATTAAATTAAATAATTGAAATAGAGATTTGGGACCAAACCCTCAGAAATTATAACCTTTCACGTCTAGGGCGAAGGCAACTTCGAATTATGCTAGGTGTGTCTATATCATGTATGAGTAATTGTGTATTTGAGAAAAGGCTAGTTTAGAAAAGAGAGAGAGAGAGAGAGTAATCAAAATATTCTTGATGAGAATTGGTGGAAATTGATGATTTTTTATTATTGTTGAGAATTGATGATTGAAAACAGAATTTTAAGAGGCTATTTATAGAGAAAATCAGTCGGATAGATAAAAAAAACGAATCAGAGCTTCAACGAGAATAAAACACGATTAGCGTCAGACGCTGGTCATTAGCGCCAGGCGCTGAAGGTTAGCGCTAGGTGCCAAGCCTTAGCGCCAGGTGCTAATGCTTGTCGTCATGCGCTAATAATCAGTTTCACGCGTTTTTATTTGTTTTTATTATATCTTTTGATCCGGAAGTCCAAATAAGGCATATAAAATGTCGTTGGAAAGCACTTGAAGTCTACTTTCCAATCCAATTAGAATAAGATTAAAATATTATGTAGATAAAAGGATATTGCCGAAATAGTGGAAGGGTGTCAGTTTTGGATAAAGTTTCATATCTCATTCATATCTTTTTCGTTATAGCTCGGATTTTATATTATAATATATCATTGGAAAGATAATTTCAAGATATATCCAACCATATAAAATTAGGATAAATA
Source organism: Chenopodium album (assembly GCF_948465745.1). NCBI lineage: Eukaryota > Viridiplantae > Streptophyta > Magnoliopsida > Caryophyllales > Amaranthaceae > Chenopodium > Chenopodium album. The sequence continues at coordinate 20,818,280 of NC_137841.1, read as the reverse complement.
ATATGAGGCACAAAAATAAAATCTGAATATATTCCACTTCGTACAAAACAAGGATTCTAAAAAGGAGTAGTTTTATTCAATTTCAAACTCTTTGATACATAATTATCAATCCTAACTCCATTAGGATTTAAAAGAACCTTCTAGAGTATTCTAGAGGACTATAATCAATCCTAATAGATTTAGGAATGATAATTAATAATAGGCCCTCCTCTAGATCATTGGGCCGCATATAAAAATCGAATCGGGCCCAGTTTAATATTTTGGCCATAACTTCCTCATTATCCATCGGAATTGGGCTTATAATATATTTTTGGAAAGGTCTTTTAAAGACCTATCTAACTACACCATTATTGGACCCTTATCATGGACCAAACTAAATTGGAATTCACGTTTTTTATAAATAAGGTAAGAAAAGAAATATTTTTAAAAACAGAAAGAAGAGATATTTTAATAAAAACATCCTCATCACTAGACTTTTCACACTTTCGCTTTATTCGATAATCAAATGATGTGAAAGGTATTCATCATTGGGTTTGGTTTTGGGGAGACACATTTGGGTGTCTACAGAATTCCCCACTTTGACTGAGTTTGGAGAAACGCAATTTCGAAAACAAAAGTGAAAGTAGAGATATGGAAGGAGAATGATTCAGAACGTTCTGCGATCCTAAATCATTCTTGTAACGCCGATACCTGCAAACTAGAATTAGTTAAACAGATAAAAGAGTTACCGCGTATCTTGCACCGTCGAGCACACGTCTCTAGAGGTAACCGATTTGTTGTTACGATCTTTCGCAAGCTAGAGAATACCGCCTGAAGACTGCTACGCCTGTAACTGCCTCCAATTTCCGCTGTGAAAGTCTTTGAAAAGATCAATGCTTGTTGATCCTTAATGCTGCTATGCCAGTACGTCGGCGCTTTGTTGCTTGTGAACCAGTATGTCGGTGCTTTTGCTGTGATGACAATCCTCTTTTCTTTGGGAATAGTTTCCAACACAACTCTTGTATGATGTATGACAATCCGATTTAGGGAAAGTTGTCAATGCTTTGTAACAATCCATCCTTGGAAATGTTGCCACGATGAAGCGACAATCCGTATCTTGGAAAATTTGCCAAAATCCATCTTTGGGAAAAGTTGCCAATGCTTCGTAACAATTTGTCATAAGAATTTTGCTACGATCGACAATCCACATCTTGGAATATAACTCTTTAAAGCAATCCACCTTGGAAATTTGCCAACGCTATGCGACAATCCTTTTAGGAAAATATTGCCACAATTGACATTTCGCGTCTTGGAACATTTGCAAAAAAAGAGTCGACCGACAATCCACTTCGAGAAAATTTGCCACTTACTGAAATGAATGACAATCCATGTTGAGGAATCTTTGCCGAAATTTATGATGAGTAGAGTCCTACAATGTTCCTTTGGGAAATTTTGCCATAGAGAACTAGGTGTATGACAATCCAATCTCGGAAAACTTGCCAGCGATGACAATCCGAACTTGGAAAAAATTGCCAAACATAGAAGGATCACGACAATCCACACTTGGAAACTTTGCCAGAGATGACAATCCAATCTAGGAAAAATTGTCGTTGAAGAAGATGCACGACAATCCATTTTTGGAAATATTGTCAGTTGGGGATGACAATCCAACTTTTGGAAAAATTGTCATTTAAGAAGAATGCGCGACAATCCATATTTGGAAATATTGTCGTTTAAGAAGAATGCGCAACAATCCGTATTTGGAAATATTGTCGTTTAAGTGCTTGTTTTTAAACCGATACGTTGGTGCTTGTAATGAGCCAGTGTTTTAGGCGCTTAAGCTAAGTGAGACGATTTTTTCTCAGGCCAATCACTTACTACGATTGTAATCGAGCCGACTACTAATCATGTCAATTTGCTTATAGGGGCTAACTGGCGTACCAAGGAACCCGAAATTGTTGTATGAGGTCGAAATAGCCGTTTTGAGAGGCTTTGAGCTCTGTCACTGCTAAAATATTGATGGCGCCAAGAATTGGCTCTGTCGCCAGACGCTGGGATCTAGCGCCAAGCGCTGAACTTTGTCGCCAGGCGACAGCCTTGTCGTTTGGCGCTGGAGTCGGGTCTTCCCTATTCTGCTCTTGCTGCCGCTTTTGCTTGGTTTTGCTTCGAACTTTGAGCTTGGTCGTTTCCTTTCAATCAAATCCGCTCAAATCTTTTGTAAATTAAAGCTCTTCATCTCTAATTTACTAATCCATGTAACTCCTCTTATCTTGGAGGAATCTCCTGTGTCATATTTGCGGTTTTTTCGAAAAAAATCCGGGAATGTCCTCGCTTGCTGGGATGCATCTGCATTTATATCTTTACCTATAGGACTTTGCTTATCTTTCTTTAGGGTTGACCTAAGACTTAGTGTTTCTTGACTCATTGACTTGTCGTAACTCAAGGTATGAGCTTGACTCGCTGTGATTGACTCGAGGTTGACTCGACTCAAAGTGTTTGACACATGTGTTAGACTCAAATCAAGGTGACATCATGACATGACTCAACGTGTACATGACTCGTGTGTGCATTGTATTGTGATCGTGGGACTCGAAAATGCAAAAAAGAAAAAATTTTCCGTCATTTTTGTGGAGGGTACCGACTTTCTCCCGAAAAAGAAAGACACGAAAATGAATCGAAGTGAAGTTTTTTTTTAAGATGAATGTTGAATGAGCTTAATCCGTTAACGTTGTCTCTCAGTGTACAAGGATTATAACATCTTAAACTATCCTAGTTGACTCGATAATGAAAGTATTTAGGTAACTTAGGCACGGAGGCTAAGCACTTCATACTTCGATGCAATGATGATTATGATTGATGAGTGATTTTGTTATGACGAAGTATGCTTCAATGTTGTGTTAAGATTTCATGACAGAGGGTTCCTAAGGGAAGGACTATTTGGTCATGTATCTGTGATGTGTGTGATAGTGATTCTAAAGTTAGGCCGCAAAGGCTAAGTGTGTTGAAAGATATTATTTTTTAAAAGAGTCAAATGGTGTGACTCTTAGGCTAGGTAAGCTAATGATGTAAGGATTAAGCCCCCAAGTCTATCTCTAAGTGAATAGGGATGAGCATTGGAGATTCCTTGATATGATCATGATGTGTGAATGTGAATGTGAATATGAATGCATGTTTATTACAACCGCACCTCGATGTGAGGTTGCCTACGTATCCGTTAGGAATCAGGTCGAACGTAGCTCTAGCCGAACCTCGCACAAGTGTGTGTATACCTCAAAAAGGTCTTTTTAAGGGTTGTAATGTGGTTAGGCTAAAGGTTATAGAAGTAGGGGATAAAAGCTCAATACCCTCGATAAGCCCCCAAGGTGTGCAACCTTGCTTTTGAATCTTTGTATTATTGTGCTTGAGGTTTTCTACTCTTTTGAGCTCTTTTTTTTTTTTTTTTGGCTTTTGCAATTTTTAATTTTTATAAGTGTGGGCATCTCAATCATGCGGTCTATCACTCACTTGGCATTCATGTTTCTCAGGCACGGTACCGAGCACTCGATAAGTGACGCAATCTGAGACATGTTCATATCGAAGACATTTTCATATCAAAGACATTGGAACACTTGCCCTTTTTTACACTTTTATTATTATTATTATTATTATTATTATTATTATTATTATTATTATTATTATTATTATTATTATTATTATTATTATTATTATTATTATTTTATTATTTGCTATTTTAATCTTTTGAATTCACTCAAACTTTTTTGAAAATTGCATAAGTTGCACACAATCCCATCCCAAAGTTAGGTAGATATGGGTTGAAAAAATGAAGGGTCTATCGTTAGACGAGGCTCAAAGTGGTTTATGAAGAAAGGATTGTAAATTAGAAGGGTGAAAGGTGATATGATGTGGCTACAAGGGGTGCCTTAAATCATTGGTATACCTTGTGCTTAGGGTTTTTTTTTTTTAATGCAATGCAATGATCATATGCAAGGAAAGTAATGCTCATTTTATTAAAGGAAAAGACATAACCTACAAAATAAATATAAGGGAAAAGAAAGGTGCCTATGCTAGACTTATTGGGGAAAGGAATTAATGAAAAAGAAATAGAAAAAGAGGTCATGAAATCTTAGTGAGAAGCTTTCCTTGTGCATTTGTTTCATTATTACCCTCATTTTTTTTTTTTTTGTTAATCACATGATTCAAACTCGATTCAACATGCATGGATGGAATAAGGTAAGAAGAATGAAGGTTGTGATATGGAGAAAGCATGTAGAGAATGGAAAGATGATGTAGATGCAGAGATATGAAAAAATTAGGAATAGAATGTACCCCCAACTCAAATGACGGAAAAAATCGAATCATGCATGAACCTAAGACATGGTTATGATTTGAAAAGAGTGTGTACAAAGTGTGTGCTAAGACTAGTGAGTGTAGGTGATATGTTAAGAGTCGTGTCATGACCATGTGGCTAGACTATGTGACTAGACTCAAGCAAAGACTAAGTTAAGACTTCATGTATATGCATTAAACTGGACAGGCTGTGGTATTTTAGTCATAACTTTTGATCTGTGACTCTGATTTAGATGAAACCAACGCCAAATTAAAGATAAAACTCGGGGATACATACCTATAGGCTATACGACTCGTAACTCTTTCTAGAACTCTGGCTATGACCAAAACAAGTTGACGTTTGTGCAGTATACGGGAATAAAAATCCAGGTTGACTCAAAGGAACTATGACTCGATTTTAGACATATTTATCAGCTCAAATTAATTAATAAATTAATTAAGAAAAGCCCTTTATTCATTGATTAGTTCATTAAGACTTATTTACAAACACAAGTCAAACCAAACGGTTAGTTTAGTCACATAATAAGTATGCACAAGTAAGAGATGCACAAGTAGTCAAGTAGTCACAACCTGATGCGATGAGTTTGCAACCTAACCATGGCTCTAGTTCTCTAAATTTCGGGATATGGGTTAGTCAAAGAGGGTCCATGGTTAATTGTTCGGATGCACCGCGTGGAAGCCTAACCGTGAAGGGTTGGCGCGAGTGGATAGGACACCGCAAGTTAAGAAAAACTCGCTTCCATGGTTTGGTGAATTCAACATTCTCGGATGTACCCTTTGTTGCACAGAGCGTTCAATCAGGTAGATGGAGCATGAATTCCCAGAGGGTTATGTTCATATGTAGAACACATATGGGTTTTAGAAAAGTGAGAAAAACTCAATCAGGAAGTAGGATCGAGCAAACAGTGCTAAAAACTGGTCAAAATTAGAATGCATATTTCTGGCTCGGTATTGGAAGAACTTGGCGCCAGCGAACAGAGGCTGGCGCCAATGATTTGGCTTTGGAGCCTGGCGACAGAAGCTGTCGCCTGGCGCCAGAGTCAAATCAGTGGCGCTAGACTCTGTTTTCTTACGCTAGTTCCTACATGCCTCAGCAGCTTTCTGTGCTCGATAAAATTTAAGTTTCGCGCAGCATTATTTTGATTCTAGTTGTGAAAGATATTCCTCAAATTTCCTACGAGTAAAAATCCTATGTTTTAACTCATTACGGATGCCCTTTCCAATGAGATCTTTTTTTATGCATATGACAATAATGTTCATCAAAATTACGCACATGAAAAACTTAGAACTTTTCGAGTCTCATCCACTCATTCTAAATCATTGCCGAAATAAATTTCAGGAATTAAAATAGAAATCCTCCCCAGTGGAGTCGCCAAAAAACTGTAGGGAATATTTCAAGCATTATCCCTAGCTGGAACCCCACTCTGATCATACACTAAAGTACGGGGGCGTCCAAAGGGAAAGAAGATAGAGCAAAAGAGTCGCCAACAAGTTTTAGGAACTTGTAAACCGTTCACGAGCGAGGTGACGGTTACACCCCATAACTATCCAGGAGATCCTCAACTCCAATAGGTCTGGAACCATGACTGGTAGTTCGGGGATGAAGGTACAAATCCAACCTAAAAGAGATTGAACCTGCCCTAATAATAGGCCTCTACTTTATTCTGATCGTATTCATGTGCGCTTTCTGACTAACATACAATCAATAAGATTAACCCTAAACCTGTATATCTATGTTGGTTGAATATTAATGCACAAATAAATCTATTATTGGCGATCACTTGAATTATAATCAAATTAACCCTAAAAAAGATTATTAATTATCTTATTAAGCGTGATTATAAGTACCAATTCCCTTTAAACATGCATAAAAGGTGTGATCAAGCAATAACAATAAATATCAAGCAACATAATAACAATCATTAATAAAATAATAATTATCATAATAATAATAATTAAAATAATCATTATCAATTATAATCATAATTAAAATTAATCATAATTAACATAATCATGTTAAAGCATAATAATAATAACAAGATCCTAGGCATGATACTAACAAGATTAATAACAAACCCTAGCATGTCACTAAACATCAAAGATCAAATATTTAGCCCTAACATGATACTAACAAAAATATTAGGAAGAAAATAGGAAGTATCATAATAATCATAATTGTCATATTTGATATTAAAAATTATAGTTGTTACCCTAAACATGATACTAGGAAGATCAAAACACCCTAAGATGACACTAGGAATCATAATAACAATTTAGACATGATTTCTATATCATAATATCAATTAAATCAATTAAAGCACTTACTTGAATGCCTCGTACCTCTTTATAATAACAAAATACACATGTTAGTAACTTCAAGGAAAATATAAAATCAAACAATTAAATTAAATAATTGAAATAGAGATTTGGGACCAAACCCTCAGAAATTATAACCTTTCACATCTAGGGCGAAGGCAACTTCGAATTATGCTAGGTGTGTCTAGATCTTGTATGAGGAATTCTGTATTTGAGAAAAGGCTAGTTTAGAAAAGAGAGAGAGAGAGAGAGAGAGAGAGAGAGTAATCAAGAGATTCTTGATGAGAATTGGTGGAAATTGATGATTTTTTATTATTGTTGAGAATTGATGATTGAAAACAGAATTTTAAGAGGCTATTTATAGAGAAAATCAGTCGGATGGATAAAAAAACGAATTAGAGTTTCAACAAGAATAAAACACGATTAGCGTCAGACGCGTCAGCGTCAGGCGCTGAAGGTTAGCGCCATGCGCCAAGCCTTAGCGCCAGGCGCTAATGCTTGTCGTCAAGCGCTAATAATCAGTTTCACGCGTTTTTTTGTTTTTATCATATCTTTTGATCCAAAAGTTTAAATAAGGAATATAATATGTTGTTAGAAAGCTCTTGAAGTCAAATTTCCAACCTAATTAGAATCAGATTAAAATCTTTTGTAGATAAAATGATATGGACGAAATAATGGAAGGGTGTCAGTTTTGGATATAGTTTCATATCTCATCCATATCTTTTTCATTATAGCTCGGATTTAATATTATAATATATAATTGGAAAGATAATTTCAAGATCTATCCAGCCATATAAAATATGGATAAAGATTATGAGGCACAAAAATAAAATCTGAATATATTCCACTTCGTACAAAACAAGGATTCTAAAAAGGAGTAGTTTTATTCAATTTCAAACTCTTTGAAACATAATTTTCAATCCTAAATCCATTAGGATAAAGAACCTTCTAGAGTATTCTAGAAGACTATAATCAATCCTAATAGCTGTAGGAATGATAATTAATAATGGGCCCTCCTCTAGATCATTGGGCCGTATATAAAAACCGAATCGGGACCACTTTAGTATTTTGGCAATAACTTCCTCATTATTCATTGGAATTGGTCTTATAATATATCGTTGGAAAGGTCTTTTCAAACCCTATCCAACTACACCATTATTGGACCCTTATTATGGACTAAACTAAATTGGAATGCACGTTTTTCATAAATAAGGTAAGAAAATAAATATTTTCAAAAACAAAAAGAAGAGATATTTTAATAAAAACATTTTCATCACTAGAATTTTCACACTTTCACATTGTTCGATAGTCAAATGACGTGAAAGTTATTCATCATTGGGTTTGTTTTTGGGGAGACACATTTGGGTGTCTACACCCCGCTTTGTCTCAGCCGGGGTTGATCTCCTTTGGACTGCGTAGAAGCAGTCTGTGGCTTTCTCTTGGTCGTTGTCTTGGAAGGGGTCTTAGAGGCGACCGTCTTCCGTTGCTTGGACGCGCTCCTGTCCTTGGCAGCCGCGGAAGTGTGCTTCCTTTTAGCCCTGGGAGCTGGAGTGGCCAGCTGAAAAGAGCATGTAAAAGTTAGCAAAATATAAGCAGAGCAATGCATCAGAGTCCGTGTGGAGCTAGGAAGGTGGTCCCTTCCATCATGCCAGCATGGACGCAAAATTACGTCCGTGAGAATTCTGAAAGGAGGGCTTTCTCAGCATATTAACACGGACGAAAAGATACCTCCGCGTGATGTCAGGAAGTATGTTCCTCCCAATACTCTAACACAGACGAAAAGGAGACATGAAGGAGGAAATAGATATGTTTTTACCTCCTTAGTTTGCTCGTACATCTTTTGACGATCTTTGTAGCGAGCCAAGTCGATATCCGACATGTTCACCTCCCCCTTTTGTTTCGGATCCAGCATCTTGAACGCCTCAGCTGTAAAAAAAAAAAAAAAAAAAAAAAAAAAAAAAAAAAAAAAAAAAAAAAAAGAAGAAGAAAGTGTTAGAAAAATTTTCAACTGGAAAAACTATGCACGTACAAAAAATATAAATGTCCAAGCGTCCACCTTGGGGCAAGTTCTTGTACAGGCCGTAGGCTGACATGAACGTAGGGTCCCGAAGTCAACTGGATAGAGAGACCCAGTTACACGAAACGCGCTCAGTTTTGCCGTCCTTCTTCACCCTTTTGACTTTGAATTAGTTAAGCTGATGTTCTTGGCTGGGGTGGACGGGTGGTTTATCAGGCTTGTGATCCCCGCGTCCAAGCCAAATCGGCGCGGCGTTAAACCGATTCATCCGCAAATTGAACTCGACGACCTTAGTTTTGATGCGGTAGAATCGGTGCTTCCAATCACGCCATTTGGAGACGCGGTCAACTACCACCATGTAGTCTCTATTGAAGCTCAGAATGAATCAGTCGTCCGTGTCTGAGTCCATCTTGGTCATCGAGTGCATCTAACAGAAGACTGCAAAGTCCGGCTTGAAGCCCTTGCAGATGCACGTCACCAAGTACCCAAATACGTTCAACCAGCTGTTTGGCATCAGCTGGAAGAGGGCGATGTCATACTCGTCCAAAATAGTACAAACGAAAGTGTGGAGAGGGAAGCGCAGTCCAACGTCCAAGGCTGCCCTATAGACGCTGAAGGCCCTTTGGCGCGGCCTCTCTTCCTCCTAGGTAGCCACAACATGTGACTTCCTCGGAGGCTGAATCTCAAATCCTTCCCCAAGGTGGAGGAATGCCTTGTATCTTTCAAACTTGTCGTTTAGGTAGCCAAGGCCGTGCTACCCACTGTACAGGCGTACGAATCTTTGAAGTTATCAATGTTGGCGACGTCCTCCTCGGCCGCCGCCTCACCCTCGGCCGTCTCACCCTCGGCCGCCTTCTCAACTTCTTCCTCTTCCTCTTGGTGAGGAGCGCTCCCAAACTCAGTGGACAACACCCTATCCAAATCTGGTGCCTCGGCCGAGCTGCAGCCCCTAGAGCTATGGTCACCTCTGGTTGAGGGAAAGTCTTCAAGAATTAACGGGCTTTTTCCCTTGTCTTTGGCAGTGGCCGCCTGATTTCCTGTAGGAGGGGCACTGCGAGGAGGCAGGTTAGACGATTCATTAATCGAGATCCCCGTCCTTGGTCCGTCCGTCCCATATTCTCGGGCTCATCCATGACCGAGAAGATGGGACGGACGGACCAGCGTCCGCCCGAGAAGAGGAAGGAGGTCCTTCACGAGATAGCAACTCGGCCTCATCCATGACCGAGTTGGCATACTGGGGGAACCTTAGTTCTGGAGTTCGCCCGGACGTTCCCACCACAGAAGAAACGCCTTGAGCTCTTTGGCGTTCCTCGAAAGAAGAAGTAACCTCCACGGCCGAATGATGAGTGCCCGTGGAGGTGGTTATCCGGGTAGTAGACCCGGTCTCAATGTTAGTGCTATTGTGGTCATAAGGGATCCTAGGATTAATTAGACTGTCGTCTGGATTTCTGGCCACATGAAGATCATGCGTCTGCATTGTTCTTGCCATGTTCGACTGCAGGGACAGAGAAGAATAGGTGGAGGTGAGTTGGTACGCACTAGAAATGGACCCATTCCATGAAGTAGACGACTCGTCTCTGTCCACTCTAGACTCCTCAGTCTCAGGCGAACGATCGGCCTCATGAGGAGAAACGGACGAAGCCGAGTGTTGAGCTAGATTTAAAGAAATGAAAAGTAAAAAAAAAAACAAAATACAAGTAAAGGAAGAGAAAGCAGGCGGCCTACCTCTGTACGTGTTGAAAGCTTGACAAGTTATTGAAGGTCTTGAAGATTGACCGGAAAACTCAAAAAATGTCCGAAAAATACAAATTACGCGGCAGAGCTCTTGAAGATTCAGGGGAAATCACTTTCTCTCTCTAGAAATGCTCTGACTTCTCTCTATGAATCTCAAGATTGTAAAGTGCCAAAATGAAGTCAAACCCCTCATATTTGTAGGGCAAATTTATGGAGGCAAAATGGTAAAACCATCTTTCCCGCCCAAGAGTTTAAACGGTTACTTTTTGAAAAAGTTAACCTAGAATTCCAAAAGTCGTTACAAGGGATCTGTCAATTTGGATGAAAAAGATACAGATGTGTAACGATGTGCCCAAATAGACGACCGAGTTAGCGGAATTAAAATTTCCATCTCAAAAGACCTAGCATCCGCACCTTCTTCCAAAAACCCAGGTAGCAAGATCCGGCCTCCTAATTTCCGGACCTTATCAGTCTGGGAAAAATTCCATGCGGACAAGATACGACTTTTGGTCTAAAAGCGTCCGCCCCTTCAATTGGCGAACATGATCTGTCCGCCCCTATATACAAGTTCAAATCTCCGCATACTCGGACGCATTAAGACGAATAGAGGATCAGAGGAGGTGGCCTGTAAGAGTACGAGCCACCCCCTCTGAGGGGCAAATGTTTAGGGTAAAAATAACCCCAAAAACGTGGTCCAATACCGTAGTGACACGTGGCCCAGTCAAAGGGCGACACGTGTCCCTATGGGAAGATGACGCGTGTCAGATGCCCTAAAGAGCACTTGAAATCAGCAAGAGAAAGGGCCCTTATTACATCAGGGCCCAAATCCCGAGGAAAGTCATTGAAAGCCGCAAAGCGGCGCCCTCATGCGGCACGTGGCACTCTCTGATTGCGCAGCCAATCATGTCACGGAATTTTAGGGTACAAACCCTAAAGGGGCACACACTCCCACCCCTATAAATACCCCAATCATTTATGATGGGAGGGTTGGATGGTGACATAACCTTAAAAAAGAGCATTAAAGAGCTCCAACTTCTCTCTACTTTCTCTCTCTAAACTTTCCGTTTCCCGATCTCTAACTTGATCGTCGGAGGCGAATATTCCGGTAAAGGAATATTCATTCATTTTGCAGGTGTCCTTGTCTCATTGGCTGAAGAGCGCGACCAGTATCCGAGGAGATCACAAAAAACTCCGAAATAACATACATTATGTAACCATAAATATGCTATGATGTGTAGTTATGATGTAAGAAACTAAGCAATATAATTATCATTTGTCAATTGATAAAGTCAACCATTGTGTTCTCACTTTTACAAATATCTTTGTATCCTGGTAGAACTTAGTCGTATTTAGAGGAGGATAATAGAGGTGTGGCTATGCCTCGTTTTATCCCTCCGTAAGTATTTTTGTATTTTTTTTTTTTTTATTTATTTTTTTTTGGGTAGTTTTTTCTTGTTTTTCCTTGGAACTTTGTATCCTCATTCGAATAAAATAAAAAAAAAAAAAAAAAAAAAATCACACTACACTTCCGCACCTATATCCTAACATTTAGTATCAAGAGCCACAAATTCCCAAAGCCTTCATATAATATCATACTGTATTAGTCCAAACACAACATAATATATAATGGCCAATAAACAATGTAAGTTTTTTCATTCCAATTTTTGGGGGAGAAAATTTTAATCTTTGGAAAATCAAAATGAAAACAATGCTAAAATCATACGGACTATAAAGTTATGCTAACAAAGTCTATAAGGAATATGAAGATGAAAGTAGCCTAAATGATAATATTTCCAAGAATTATGAGGGCTAATACAACAAAGAGTGAGGCAAGGGAGATAGCAAGGTGAGAAGTATTAAACTTCAATCTTTAAGAAGAGATTTTGAAAATCTAAAGATGAAAGATAATGAGTTGGTTAAAGATTATTTTTCAAAAACTATTTAGATTGTTAATCAAATGAATACAGTACATATGGAGAAGAAATTTCGGACGAAAAAATTATGATGAAAATTCTAGTATCATTTAATGAAAAATTTGATAATATAGTTACAATAATTGAAGAAACAAAATATTTATCCAACTTTATTGTTGAACAATCTATGGGATCTTTAGAGTCCCATGAACTAAGAAAAAATCGTCAAAGCTATGAAGATACGAAGGAGACCGCACTTGTAGCAAAATCTTCCCTTAAATCCAAAGAAGAAATAAAGAGAAATTAAATGGATCCATGAAGAAGGTCGAGGGTGAAGATGAAGAAGATTCACCAAAATACAAAGGCAAGGAGAATAAATTATTTTGTAAAATTTATAAGAGGATTACCACAGTGTTGGATATGCAAAAAATTCGGCCATGTTGGAAAGAATTGCTGGTTCAAAAAGTCGATGTGGAAATTGCTAATTTTGGCAAGGAAGGTAATGAATAAACTTTGTTTTGAAGAAGAAAATTAGGAGGTTGCTAATGACAAGTGCATTAGCATAAATATTTCGTGACATGAGCACCAAATTTGAAGGAAAAATTGATTCTAAAGGAAAATTTTAGGAGATTCCTAGTGACACTAACATCAGTTAGAAAGATGGTAACACGAGTAACAACCAAATTAACAAAAAGAAAGACAACAAATTAAGGTTGGTAACATGAGACCAACATGACACTAACATTAGAGGATTGTCAAAGACAAGAAGAAGAAACAACATTAGAAGCCATTGGTGACAAGATCATCAGCAAAAACTGAAAGAGTATTTTGAGAAGACGGTTTGTAGTACAAGATTTTTCAGATTAAGGGGAAGTGATAAAATACTAATTTAGAAAAATCTAGGATTAAGCCTATTTTATATCAAAAGAAATATCAAGAAAAGTAAAAACTAAACTATAACTAATATAAGCTAGAGCCTAGATAACTAAAATAGGAAAGCCAACTGTAAGTCGGTGAACATGCATTAACCGACATACATGCAACTATAAATATGCTATGATGTGTAGTTGTTATGTAAGAAACTAAGCAATATAATTAGAACCGTCAATTCGGGTAAACGAGTTGGGCAAGAGTGGGTCGGGTCAGTTCGAGTTAATGACATAATCTATGCGGGTCGGGTTTGGGTTGGGCCATGCTTGAGTTGGGTCACGTCGGTTCATACATCTGGGTCGGGTTTGGGTCGGGTTTAGGTCGAGTTAATAACGTACAGATCGGGTTACATTTGGGTCGGGTAAATAATAGGTCGGGTTTAATTCGGATTTTCACAGGTTAAAACGGGTTAGGATAATTCTCGGGTTCGAGTCGGGTTCGGTTCAAGTCAATAATTTGCAGGTTAGAATTAGGTCGGGTCATTTTTCGGTTTGAGTCAGGTTCGATTCAAGTCAATAATTTGCTAGTTATAATCAGGTCGGGTCATTTTCAAGTCGGGTCATTTTCGGATTCAAGTCGCGTTCGGTTCAAGTCAATAATTTGCGGATTATAAACAAGTTGGGTCATTTCCAAGTCGGGTTATTCTTGGGTCCATTCGGGTCATTCTCGGGTTTAAGTCGGGTCATTCTCGGGTTCTGGTTGGGTTATGTTCAACTCAATAATTTGCGGGTTACAATCAGGCCGGGTCATTTCCATGTCGGGTCATATTCGGATTTCAACTAACTATAAATAGATAATTATCATTTTTATCAAGCTAATTATTTCCTTTGACTATAATATATATGGAAACATACTAGGGAACTATAGTCTATAATTTAGAAAGATAATTACTACCTTCGTTACATATTAGTTGCAACTTTGGGTATTATTTGTGAGAGATAAAATATTGCAAAGTTGCAACTACTATGTAACGGAGGTAGTATCTCCTTTGACCATACAACAAATATATACTATATTTAACTCTTAAATTTGGGGATGATGGTCTTTATTTTCTTTTGCTGGCCTAGACCGACTTGGTCTCCCTAGACAAAATGCTTTGATCAACAAAAATAAGGTGGTCTAAATTGAATTTAAGGTGATTTAAAATCGGGTCAGGAACAATTTGGGTTGAATTTAGGTCAGGTCAATAACAAGTCATGTTGATTTTGAGTCGGGTTAGTAACAGATTGGATTGAATTTTTGGGTCGGGTTAGTAATAGGTCGGGTAAAATTTGATCGGGTTAATAACAAGTCGGGTTGAATTTGGGTCAGGTCAATAACAAGTCGGGTTGATTTTGGGTTGGGTTTGTAACATGTCGGGTTAAATTCGGGTTGGGTGGAATTCAGGTCGGGTTAGTAACAAGTCGGGCTAAATTCGGGTTTTGACGGGTTAAAATGGGTTTGGGTCAATTTTGATTCAAGTCGGGTTCGGTTCAGGTCAATAATTTACAGGTTACATTCAGGTCGGGTCATCTTCAGGTCGGTTTATGTTCGGGTTTAATTTGGGTCTCACATACTCGGGTCAACTCAGGTTGGTTTCAGGTCAGGTCAAGTCGGGTTTAGGTCACCATTTTTTCGGGTTCAGATGGGTCGGTTAATTATTGGGTTCGGGTTGATATTTTTGGTCGGGTCAGCTTTTGACAACTTTAAATGTAATTACCCTTTTTGTCAATTGATAAAGTCAATCTTTATGTTCTCCTTTTCCTACATCACCAAGTTCTAACAGTGGCGTGGACTAGTCATAGGTGGGGTGGCGTTGGTTGAGTAGATGAAGGTGGTGAGCCGGTGAAAGTGGCGGTTGTGTTTATGATGGAGGATGGTGTAGTGGTGGTGTTAGTGGTAGCTGTAGACACAGCCGTATCTGGGGCAAGGCAACCGGGGCACTCGCCCAGGGCCCCAGATTTGAAGCCTAGTTTGCTGCTAAATTGTTAAGGCCTAAATTATTAAAGGTATGTTAATTAATTTCCAGATATTTTCAACTAAGTAACAAGGTGGTTCATTGGCTAAGGAATGTTTGTTTTTCCTAGAATTTAGTAACACAGGTTCGAAACCCATTAGCCATATCTTTTTTTCCCAATAAGAGTTCTTTCCTTTTTATTTTACAAAATTTTTTTGCACTACATTTTTGAGCATTTATATGTCTAATCTAATATATATATTTAAAGGGGAGTTTTTCCCCGAGTTTTTAGAGAGCCACGTAGGATTTAATTTTCTTTATCGCGCCATGTAAGATTATAAATTTAAGTGGTAGCCAATTAAATAAGAGATTATTATTTTCTTTTACAATTAAATAATTCAAATGCCACGTAAACAAAATTGGCGAATGAGATTTTAAAATTTAAATTAGTTAAATACAAAATATTATCTTTTAGATTAGGAATTTTATCTAATATTTTAAAACTAATATAATAACAATTTTAATCGCATAAATATGAAAAATATTGTTTTTTTAAAAAATACTAACAAACTGTGCATAGCACGGGTTTCATCTAGTACTTTCATATTTTCGTATGACTTTATTTTTATTAAGTTAAGATTTTTTTTTTGTTAATAAGATTTTTAAGATTAATATTTTAAGATTATATCATATTCACATTAATATTAGATTATTATGAAGTATTCTTTGTTAGGGGCGGATTTATTCATGTGCACAGTGAGTCACGTGACTCACCAGCACACACGCGCGCGCGCGCACACACACACAAAATAAATAAAAAAAAATAAAAAATAAAAATCAAAGAGACAGCCTATTACAGATAAGGCGGATTTATTACAGATAGGCGGTCTCTTTGTTGCTTCTATTTGAGTTTAGACCACGGTCAGTTTTTTTTTAAAAATATCAAAGAGACCGCCTATTAAAATTTTTTTGTCGGCCATTTTCATATTTCATTAAAAAGACATGTTATATTTAATAACAGGTATCTTAAGTTATTTAACTTTTTTTTTTTAATAATTCTTGTTTCTATTTATACTATATTTGTGCAACTAACTTTAATATTTTCCCACAAAACTAATTAAGTAAAAAATCATAAAGTTAGTTTAATGTAATAGTTTTATAATATGTATTTTTTATGTCCTATTTTTGGATTGAAATCATTTTGGTGAAATATATATATATATATATTTTTTTTTTTGGATTGAAACAAGTGATCAATTATTGATGGTGACTCATAAGTTCTAAATTCCTGAATTCGCCACTGTTCTTTGTATGAAATTGATTATTAATTTTTACTTTCTTTGTTAATTTTTAATCACAATATTTCGCAACGTTAGGAATTTCACGTTTTTCATGCCAATGCACATGTTATAACTTACATAACTCAAGATGTATTTTATATAAAGGTTAATATTATGAAAGTATATTTAGAAGAAAATCTAACAAGATGTCACATGTATATATAATTATTCAAACCTATAGATCAAGAAATGATCAAAAGAGTGTATGTAATGAGATTGAAATCGAAATGTTGGAATTTAAAAAAAAAAATGAATATAATATAGCCTAATAAAAAGTACTCTTCATATACAATCAATTTTTAGTGCATATGTATATATGACTAAATTAATAGGGCCCCTAATTTTTATTTTGCCCATAGGCCTCACAAAAGTCAGAAACGGCCCTGGCTGTAGAGTACATGATTGTGGGTAGTAGATAGGTGGTGAAGGTAGGACCAATAAAGGGGTGATGAATAAGGATATTATAGTCTTTTTGGGCTCTTAGGTTTTTTCTTAAAGTGTACCAAAAAGAAACGTGTCATCTGTTTGGAACGAAGGAAGTATTCATTTGTACGACAAATTAAAGACGAAAATTCTGTTTATTTTCTTGTTTGTATGTTAGGTTAGGCTGAACAAGTCGCATTTTTATATCTAATACAGTAATAGCAGTATAGCACACTTGTTTAGCAGCTAGAGGTTGTTGATATCATAGATACTAAGGATGAGAGATGTTTAGCTAGTATATGAGGTATTGAATCATTAATAGGATGAGATAAGGGGTGTAAGAGTTACCTTTCATTCATTAGCTTAAAAATCACTAATCACTACCTTATATATATATATATATATATATATATATATATATATATATATATATATATATATATATATATATATATATATATATAAGTTGAAAAGGTACACATTACTAAATTACTAATGATCTCCCTATATCAGAAAAGACTATTAGAATATAAAAATCTCCCTATCTCAGGAAAGATAAAAGAAAAATACAGAAAATTAACATACATTAAGAAAATATAATAATGATAAAGACCTATGTTAATAAATAAGCTTCTTAATGAAACTACCGACGGCAACCAGGCGACCACGATGTGGTAGGCAGGCTATAGCAGTGTGGCGGCGAAGACACTTTGGCGACGAAACAGTAGATCGTTGACGAGGAGGGTTAAGAGCATAGGCAAATAGAAGTTGAGACAGCATAGCTGGCAGATCAGCCACCAAGGCAAAGACTCCAAGACTAAGAAAATCTTAAGAAAACTACAACATCAATTTCAAGGAAATAAAAAAGAAATCCATCCCACCCCCCAAAAAACTACAGATAGACAAAGATGAGATAAATAATCTTGCATTAAGAGGCATGTTACTAAACAAAATTAAACATCAAAATAAAAATTTTCAGAGAAAAAAAACATGGGAAATTCTCAATGGTGCTCATCAGTTTTTTATTTTTCTTAATGGTGAACAACAAAATTTCCAGTTACCTTTAGTACTCATGTATTAGGAAATTTTTTCTGGAACTACCCTAAATATAGAGTCATTTGTGAACAACTACCCCTTTTTTATTTGTTAAGAACTACCCAGAAGTTAAGAAAAGTTTGGGTAGCACTACATATTAACGTTTTCCGTCCAAAAGAACATTAATGGGGCCAATTTTTTCACTTTTGCCACTTAATTAATTCCCCTAATTATCTTCTCTCTCCTCCTTACTTAACTTCCCCTAAACCCTAGAAATTAAAACCCTCAAATTTAGACATCCTACGAATTACAATGGCCAATTAGACATCCTACCAATTACAATGGCAATTTAGTAATTAAAATACAATTGAATTCAATCTCAAAGTTAAAATAACCGAAACCTAGAAATCGATTGAACCCTTAAACTCTAGAAATCAAAACCCTCAAATTTATTTGTACCCATAAACCCTAATATGAATCACTAATTTATACCTTAATTATGTTATTTGCGTTCAATTAAAACTTGAAAACAAATACAATAAACAATGAATTAAAAGGAAAGTGTGAAACATTACTTGAATAATTGAGAATTTGTGTTCAATAGATTGAGTATGTTCTCTTGGATTTTTTGAGTAAGAATGGAGGGGAAGTTAATTAGTGAGGAGAGAGAAGGTAATTAGGGAAATTAATTAGTGGAAAAAATGAAAAAGTAGGCCTAATAACGTCTTAATTGGACGGAAAATGTTAATGGGTAGTACTACCCAAACGTTTTGTAACTTCTGGGTAATTCTAAACAAATATTAAAAAATGGATATTTGTTTACAAATGACCCTATCTTTAGGGTAGTTTTAGACAAAATTTCCCATGTATTATTCGTATGTATTAGCAATAGCATTAATAATATATTTTTGGTTAAAATATTTAACTAGGTTTTTTTTTTATTATTATTATTTTTCAATAATTAAATAATTTTAAAAATAATTAAAAAGGAAAACCACCCCATCCCAACAAGCCCAGCCACTCGGCGCCATGCTGAACCTACCATCCCCATGTCGCATCTTCCTTCCCCCAAAATCACCAAAACCCTTCACCGAAACCCCAACTAGAGCTCCCACTTATTCACTTTTTTTTTTCTAGCCATAACAGCTGTAGGGTTTTAGGTACTCTAAGCGGAATTTCATGAATCACATTCATACGCACCTAAACAGGATCTCATGCATATACAAATAAATATCACATAATAGTTTAGAATTAACCTTTGAAGGGTGAATCCTCTTAGCAATCTTCTTCTCTACCGGAGATAAAGAGCCTCAATTGCAACTCCTCTATTTGGTCCACCGGATTGAATCAATACTCCACCAATGCTAGTTGGACGGGAAAAACCTTTCACCTTTCTTGGAGTTGAGAACCAATTTTAGAGAAAAAATATTGAGAGAAAACTTACGTTGTTTTCAGAAAACTGAATACTCTGTATTTTAATTATCCCTAACTAATTAATATATAATCATATTATTATTAATTAGGTTAGGGTTTTCTCTCCCCTTTCCCTATTTGGCCGGTCACCCTAAGGCCCAGGTTTCTTTTATTGATCCAATCCTAATGTGTGACCTTGTAGGATCCGTTTAGGCGGGCTTCGGGTTTGTTACTTACTAACCCAAAGTTCTATAGCATTCTCTAGCAAGACGTATAGATGACCCAAATAAACAAATTACTATCTCCATAATACGATCCATAATTATATTAAGTAATTGCACTAAAGTTGAGGACACATTTCCTTCAATCTCCCACTTGTCCGAGACAAGTATGCAATATTTAAATTCCTTAAGTCTCTTAGTGTCTAATTTGATAGTATGATCACATCTCGCTGTTATCCATACCAGCGTTCAACTTATTTCTTGAAATCTGAGTTTGAATTGCTAAACAAATGATCATCTTATGATCCATTTGAGCACGGCCATGCATTTTCAATTCTTACTCTTCAAGAGGCCAAGACACCCATCCTATCTAACATAGGAGGACCTATTCAATCTTGTGGCAACCAAAACTCCCACTCAACTTTTAGCACAACCCGAGTGTCGCCTTTATAGTCCCCTTTTACGACATGACGTTTGACAACATCAAGGTTACAATGATCATTGAATTGAGTAGTGTTCCACTCATGTCTAAGGAATCCGCTAATATAATTCGCGAAGTTTTAAAACTTCTAAGTAGGTCTGTTCGATCATGTATCGACTATACATATCCATATGATTGACTAAACATCTCCATGTTTCCATAGGGCATGAAACGACACCATCAATCAATCTTATATGCTAATCCTTTTATTGAGTCATTTATGTCCAAATTAACAACTCAGATTAGGAACTTAAATATTTTATGAATCCAGTTCACTTATGGGGTTTCATTCATCAAATCACTTATTTGATAAGCCCATTAAATTCAATAAATATGTTGGACATTTTATTTAATACTAAACCAAAATTAAATAAGATGAAAAAAATTCATACTATATAAACATAAAACATGAAATCATGTCTTTAACTTGTAACAAGTTTCTCTAAACAAAAACAATTTAAAGCCATTCTAACACTTTCTTCAACCCTACAGCCCTAGCGTGACATTCATGCTTGGGTTGAGGGAGAGGTTGAGTGAGTGGATCAGCAACATTCTCATCCGTGTGAACTTTGCAGATCTTGACATCATTCATGTCTACAATCTCGCGAGTGAGGTAATACTTCCTCATTACATGCTTGGATTTGTCGTTTAATCTTGGTTCTTTTGCTTGCGCAATAGCTCCATTATTATCACAAAACAACTTAATTCCTTTTAGAACACTAGGTACGATCCCTAGCTCTGTTAGGAACTTCTTTATCCAAACAGCTTCCTTAGCTGCTTCTACCGCCGCTAAATATTCTGATTCTGTCGTAGAGTCTGCTACAGTGCCTTGCTTTGAACTCTTCCAGCTCACTGCTCCTCCATTCAGACAAAAGATGTACCCTAATTGCGAGCGGTAATCATCTCTATCGGTCTGGAAACTTGCATCAGTATAACCTTTAACAACCAACTCATCTACTCCTTCATAGACCAAAAACATTCCTTTAATCCTTCTCAAGTACTTTAGGATGTTCTTTGCCGCAGTCCAGTGTGCTTTACCTGGATTTGCTTGGAATCTGCTACATAAGCTCAGAGCAAATGCAACATCTGGTCGAGTGCATATCATGGCATACATGATAGAACCTATAGCCGAGGCGTAAGGTATGCTACTCATTCGCTTCAACTCATTAGGCTCCGATGGGCACCGACTCTTGCTAAGCGAAATGCCATGTGACATGGGAATAAATCCTCTCTTAGAGTTTAGCGAAATGCCATGTGACATGGGAATAAATCCTCTCTTAGAGTTTTCCATATTGAACCTTGCAAGAACCTTATCAATATAAGTCTCTTGGCTCAGTCCAAGCATCCTTCGAGACCTATCTCTATGGATTTTGATTCCCAAAATGTACTCAGCTTCTCCAAGGTCTTTCATAGAAAAACAACTTCTCAACCATTCCTTGACTGACTCAAGCATTGGTATGTCATTTCCTATGAGTAGTATGTCATCTACATACAAAACCAAGAAGGTTAAGCTACTCCCACTAAATTTCTTATAGACACAAGATTCTTCTTCACTCTTGAGAAAACCAAACTGTTTGATTGCCTCATCAAATCGAAGATTCCAACTCCGAGACGCCTGCTTCAATCCTTAAATGGATCTCTGAAGCTTGCAAACTCTTTTGGGATTTTCTGGATCCTCAAAACCCTTAGGTTGTGTCATGTACACATCCTCCATCAAGAACCCATTCAAGAAGGCGGTTTTGACATCCATCTGCCAAATTTCATAATTGTAATGTGCAGCAATCGCCAAAAGTATCCGAATTGACTTAATCTTTGCCACTGGAGAAAAGGTTTCATCATAGTCTATACCATGTATTTGTTTGAATCCTTTTGCAACCAGTCTTGCTTTATAGATATAGACATTTCCATTCTTGTCTGTTTTTATTTTGAACACCCACTTGCATCCAATAGGTTTAACCCCATCAGGCAAGTCGACTAGGGTCCAAACTTTGTTCTCATACATGGAGTCCATTTCAGATTTCATGGCCTCAAGCCATTACTCAGAGTTTGGGCTCGTCAAAGCTTGTTTGTAGGTAGTAGGCTCAGAATTTTCCAAAATCAATATTTCAGAGTCTTCTGTTAACAGGAAATCAACCAACTGCTTGTTTGGGATCCTTGTTCTACTCGACCTACGTGGGGCTTGAGCATCAATAGAAATATTCTCTTCAACATCTTAAAGATTTTCGCATGAATTAGATTCAAGTGGGACGACAGGAGTTTCGCTTAATGAATTAGCTTGCTCCAACACCTGACCTGTCATAGCAGAGTCATGCGCCCTCGCCTCTGACATGGTTTGATCCACATCCATTTGTTGCTCATCTCGAATTTCTTCGAGAACTATTTTACTCCCACTTGTCTTTCTGGAAATAAACTCCTTTTCGAGAAAGACACCATCACGAGCAACAAACACTTTGTTCTGTTGACGGTTATAGAAGTAGTAACCCCTTGTCTCCTTTGGGTATCCCACAAAGAGACATTTATCTGATTTGGGTGCAAGTTTGTCTGACAGTAAACGTTTTACAAAGACCTCACAACCCCATATTTTAAGAAAAGATAAGTTTGGAACTTTTCCATTCCACATCTCATATGGAGTCTTTTTTGCAGCCTTTGACGGGCTTCTATTTAGTGTGTGTGCAGCTGTTTCTAGAGCATATCCCCAAAAAGAAATTGGAAGATCAGCAAGACTCATCATTGATCGAACCATATCTAGTAAAGTTCGATTCCTCCTTTCATACACACCGTTTAACTGTGGCGTCCCTGGTGGAGTCAACTGTGAAATTATTCCACAATCCTTTAGATGATCATCGAATTCTTTGGTCAAATATTCGCCACCACGATCAGATCGTAATGCTTTTATTGTTTTACCAAGTTGATTCTGTACTTCATTTTGGAATTCTTTGAACTTTTCAAATGATTCCGACTTATGCTTCATTAAGTAGATATACCCATATCGACTTAAATCATCAGTAAAAGTGATGAAGTAACTAAACCTATATCTTGCCTTTGAACTCATAGGCCCACAAACATCTGTATGTATAAGTGCCAAGAGATCATTGGCTCTTTCACCCTTTCCAGTAAAAGGTGACTTTGTCATTTTCCCCAACAAGCATGATTCACAAACATCAAATGATTCATAATCGAATGATGTAAGGATTCCATCCTTTTGTAACTTTTGGATGCGCTTTTGGTTTATATGACCCATCCGGCAATGCCATAGATATGTTGGGTTTAAATCATTCGACTTTTGTTTCTTGCTATTTATGTTATAGACTTGTACTGTCCTATCAAGTACATATAAGCCATTAATCAATTTTGCACTAGCATAGAACATGTTATTGTAAGAAATGGAACAACATTTGTTTTTAATCTCAAAACAAAAACCTTCATTATCCAAAACAGAAACAGAAATAATGTTCTTAGTAATTGACGGAACGAAATAACAATTATTAAGTTCTAAAATTAATCCAGACGGTAAATGTAGACTATAACTTCCGACGGCAAGTGCAGCAACTCTTGCTCCATTTCCGACGCGAAGCTCCACCTCGCCTTTTGCTAGTTTTCTACTTCTTTTTAGTCCCTGCACATCATTAACTATGTGAGAACCACAGCCGGTATCAAATACCCATAAAGAAGTAGAAGTCAAATTAACTTCTATAACATAAATACCTGAAAAAGAAGCACCTGACTTCTTATCCTCCAAGTACTTGGGGCAGTTTCTCTTCCAGTGACCTATCTTTTCACAGTAGAAACATTTGCTTTCCGCAGCAACTTTTGGTTAAGCGGTCTGCTTAGGCTTTTCATAATTTTTGACAACTTGCTTGCCTTTGTTTTTCTTGCCTGCCCCCTTCTTTTTGAAACCCTTTCCCTTTTGAACCATCAAAACCTCTTTCTTTGGTTCTTTAGGAATGTTCCTTTCAGCATTGACAAGCATGCAATTGAGTCAAAGTCTTTTCAGACTCATTCATGTTGAAAGTCATCCTAAACTGATTAAAGCTGTCAGGCAATGAATGGAGAATAATATCAGTAGCCAATTGTTGGCTATAAGGGAATCCAAGACGTTCCATTCTTTCAAAAAGACCCATCATTTTGAAAGCATGTTGGCGAACAGATTCACCATTTTCCATCTTGCATTCCAAAATCTCCTTATTGATCTCATATCTCTCAATCCTGGCCTGTTTCTGAAACATGGCCTTAAGCTCTTGCATAATGGTGTAAGCATCTTTGGTCTCAAACCTTCTTTGGAGGTCCGGTTCCATAGCCGCCACCATGAAGCAAGTGATTGGAGTAGACCTATCATTAGCCTGCTTAGCACGACGTTTATCAGCATCAGATGATTCATTAGTCACTACTGGAAGTGGGTTTTCTAAGACATCCTCTTTACCCTCCGACTTTAAAAGAAGTCTTAGGGTCCTTTCCCAAGTGATGAAGTTTTCTCCGTTCAGCCTATCCTTCTCAAGGAAGGGACGGACGCTAAAAATCGAGTTGTTGTTGTTATTAGTCATGATATCTACAGACAGAAAAAGGCAAAGTTCAATTTTATGTTTATAAAAGCACCTAAAACATGCAATAGTTTCTAGGTTACTTAGCACTCTATTCAATTTTAATGTCCCTATTTGAATAAGTGATTCCAAGATCCTATCAACATGCAACGTTAAGCAGACGGAGGCCTTTTCTTAAAATTACATTTTCAAGATAAGTAAACTCTTTACTAATTACAACATTTGTAATTCTTGGTTAGACAGAAAAACATCTCATGCTTAACTGTCCCTTTGCTTCAAAATCCAAAACGCTTTTGATGATTTTGTTGAGGTTAACCAAATTAAGTGTGCAAAATTCGCAATTTCACCTCACCTCCCAAAATTAATAACAATACCCTGCGGAGGCATGACCTATTACTATTAATTAAGGGTTAATAAGTACTTTATATTTGGAAAAGCAAACCTCAATATTTGCGGGACCTAAGTTTATTATGTCGTTATTAATTAGTGAACTCTAGTGCATTGATAACATACATACAATAAACTTATAAGCATTTTAAGAATAATAATAAAATGCAAAATTAAATATGAGCTAGTATGGCCCCTAATCCTAAGAACTAAGCCTGAATGGGCACCTCCTTGGACTCTTCATGGATCTCCATCCACCTTCATCATGGGCCTTCTCATCTGGGCTCTTCTTTGGATTAATTAAGAATTTAAATAATTAAACTAATTCCTAATTAAATAAAATTACAAAAATACTTAACGATACGCAGATCGTATTTAAATTATAAAAATACATAACGATACGCAGATCGTATTTATAATTTAAATCTAGGGCCATACTAGTCATTTATAGCAATAATATATCATATATATAAAAAATGCCACATAATAATATCACATATTATACTTGCCAATAATTAAAATATCAGATATTCTTAATTATGTCAAGTGGATAAATCAATTAATTAGGAAATCCTAGAATATAAATCATATTTGATAAACTGAAATCCTAACCACCTAAAAGATTTTATCCTAAAAATAAGCTAACCAACTAATTTTAATTAGATTAAAAAATCAAATTATGTAATTATCTTATAATCAATTCAAAACAACCTTAATTGGAATTGCTCAATATCCCCTTAAAATCAGTTTTTCCATATTATCCAAAATAAATAAAATCAGAATTATTTTTTTTATTTTAGTTTTTTTATTTATTTATTTTTTTTATCAAAAAAATATTTTTTTAAAAATGAAAAACAAGGCTGTCGTGACTGAGCTGCTGCCCAGCCACGTCACAGCCGCTGCAGCAGCCAGGCCGAAGCCCAGCCACCGCAGCAGCTGGCCGCCGCAGTCAGGCAACCGCCCAGCCACAGCGGCGCACCAGGCTGCTGCCCAGCACGCCCATCAACTCGAGCAGAGCTGAAACCGTGCAACAGTTGTAGGTTCAACTCTGCTCCTGCCCTCACCGACCACCTACCGCTGCCCCTCCGCCCTTTCCGACCACCGGAGCAGCCACCATGGTTGTTCTGCCACCCAGCCGTGGCTGCTCCCTTCAAGCTTTAATTTAATCCTTTTTTTTTTAGTTAAATTAATTTCACAACTTTTGCAAAATTAATTTTGGTGATCTAATTATAATTAAACACAAACTCCTTTATGCATAATTTCAGAAAAATTAATCAAAATCTCCATTTTAATTAATTTAGGGCTTTTTATATAAAATAATCCTCAATTCAAATGAAACCAATTTTACATGAATTAATTAATCATATCTAAACAATTTTAAATATTAAAAATAGATTATATTATATGAATTTAACAATTAAAATCAAAAATTAGGGTTCATAACAATCAAATTCGAAATTTTTGGGGCTTTAGGGTTCTTAAAAAATATATGGTTAGAGGCTATTGAGCAAATAAATTCACAATTTAATCAATTCCAATCAATTAAAATCATATTCTAATAAGGTTATTTTAATCCATAATTCAATTCCTCCCCTTAATCAAATTAACATTAGCCTAATTCACACATCAAAATAATCATATTATTGTGATCAGTAAATTATATGCAAGTGGCTAACTGATACCACTGTAGGGTTTTAGGTACTCTAAGCGGAATTTCATGAATCACATTCATACGCACCTAAACAGGATCTCATGCATATACAAATAAAGATCACATAATAGTTTAGAATTAACCTTTGAAGCGTGAATCCTCTTAGCAATCTTCTTCTCTACCGGAGATAAAGAGCCTCAATTGCAACTCCTCTATTTGGTCCACCGGATTGAATCAATACTCCACCAATGCTAGTTAGACGGGAAAAATCTTTCACCTTTCTTGGAGTTGAGAACCAATTTTAGAGAGAAAATATTGATAGAAAACTTACGTTGTTTTCAGAAAATTGAATACTCTGTATTTTAATTATCCCTAACTAATTAATATATAATCATATTATTATTAATTAGGTTAGGGTTTTCTCTCCCCTTTCCCTATTTGGCCGGTCACCCTAAGGCCCACTTTGGGCTTCGGGTTTCTTTTATTGATCCAATCCTAATGTGTGACCTTGTAGGATCCGTTTAGGCGGGCTTCGGGTTTGTTACTTACTAACCCAAAGTTCTATAGAATTCTCTAGCAAGACGTATAGACGACCCAAATAAACGAATTACTATCTCCATAATACGATCCATAATTATATTAAGTAATTGCACTAAAGTCGAGGACACATTTCCTTCAACAGCAACCCCGTAACTTCCACCGCAAGCAGCGACCTGCACAACATCTTCCCTGCTACACAATCACCAACACCACCGTTGCCCTGCACTTCACCAACACCACCGTTGCCCTGCACTTCCCTCGGCAACCGCACCAACCCAACAACATAGCAGTGATTTAAAGCCTACCGATAACATTGCTGCCGCAACCCAGGCCACCATCTATTCACCCTTCACTAATTTGCCAAACCACCATCTCAATTCTTGCGCACTTACCTCTCAACCCGCAATTGAGCCGCAATTGGTGGATATGAAAGGTCGTATATATGAGGAGAATAAGGTAAAATTGGGAGAAAGAGAGGTCATTAATGGCGGGGAAAAAGGGTGAAGTTGTCGGAGAAGATGAACATGTGTTTTACTCTTGATTTTGATTTTTTTTCCTTTTTAATTATTTTCAAAATTATTTAATTATTAAATATTAATAATAAAACTAAGGGTATGTTCTCATACGTTGAAATTCAGTTAAGTTCAGCTCCTAATTTCCATCTCTTATAAAATATTCAGTTCAGCTCAACTCAGTTCAGTTCAGTTCAGTCAATAAGAACAACCCTAATTCTAATTAAATATTTTAACCAAAATATATCATTAATGTTACTTCCTCCATTTTTAAATACTTGCTCCATTTCTCCATGCACGAAGCTTTAGGAGAAATTGGAGAAAGTAATAAAATATAGAGGTAGTGGGGTAATTGAGAGAACAAAAAATTGTAAAAAGCAAAAGTAGTAGAAGAATAGGAGGAGAAAGAGTATTATGTTGGGTCCACTAGGTGTGAGAAGTGAATTAAATATTGTTAAAACTTTCCAAAAAAGAAAATGGAGCAAGTATTTAAAAACAGCCGGAAATGGAAAGTGGAGCAAGTATATATTTAAAAACGGAGGGAGTATATCCGTCCCCTTTTGATAGTCCCTTATGGGCATTTTTCACGGGAATTAATAAACACAAATGAGAATAGTAAAAGTACATTGAAAAAGTAAATTGACATTGGATAATGGATATGCAAAAAAGTAGAGTAAGAAAGTAATAAAAGTATATGGAAAAACCAAATTTACATGAGAAATATAAATTTGCACAAGTATTGTTGCAAATTGGATGAAATTTTGGTAAAAAATTAATATTAATGGTTGTTGGAAAAAGCAAATGGGGTGAACATTTTGACACTAAATTTTGTCCAAAAGGGACTATCAAAAAGGGACAGAGGAAGTACATACTAATAATTTTCTTCAATATAAATATATATATATATATATATATATATATATATATATATTTCCTCCGTTTTTATATACATGCAACTTTTAGTACACATGTTAAGAAAAATACTATTCAGTGTTCACTAGTCCCCACACGACTTAACTATTCAATTAACACTTTTAAAGTTTTAATGACCCACCCACTGATTTAAACTTATCCCTGCAAAATAAACAAACCCACTAATCAACACCCATTCATCATCGACATCTCCACTGCCGAAGATGCCGCTACCGTCACTCTATTTGGACGAGCTCCACTATCACCAAAAAAAAATAATTGTAAAAAAAATTTGACAATAATATGAAAGAAAAATATATAGATCTAAGTGTAAGCGCGAAAAATTTAAATAAGTGCCACATTGGATAATATATGGGTCAAAAGTCAATTTATTGAGTTGATGCTAATTTGACTATTAATTAAAATTGATTAAATTGGGTGAATAAATTAAATTGGCCCATTTTAGTTATTTTAATTAAATTGTTTATATAATAGTTAAAACCCATTAAAAATGGGTTATGATAATCAAGCAAGTCCGCTTCCATTTGTACATCAAGCCCTAACCCTAAGAGTCACTCACTCTATAAATAGAGCTCTCTCTATTTCATTTGAGGGGAGGGAAACGAAACAAAAAGAAAAACTTAGAGAGAAACCTAGAGAAAACAAGGAGAATCAAATACAAAAAAAAGCCTCTCAAATACTCTAAACCTCTCTAAAGAAAATCTGTCATCAAATACTCTAAATCTCTCCAGAAAACATCTCAAAGCCTAGAAGAAGAACAACAGCATTCGACGTGC
Source organism: Chenopodium album (assembly GCF_948465745.1). Taxonomy (NCBI): domain Eukaryota; kingdom Viridiplantae; phylum Streptophyta; class Magnoliopsida; order Caryophyllales; family Amaranthaceae; genus Chenopodium; species Chenopodium album. The sequence goes on along the minus strand of NC_137841.1, from coordinate 20,788,858 downwards.
CGTTCTACTCTAGAAGATCACCCGTGGAAGAGATCAAGCCTCGACGGCCCTCAACACGAAGGAAAGAAGAACCTCAAATCATCAAGAACATCACCGGTTCAGCCTCTACATCAAAAAGTCATTGATCGAGATCAAGCCTCATCGGCCCTCAATCAAGAATACAAGTCAAAGGTCTACACCAACAACAAGTCAAAGGTATACATCAACATAAGTCAAAGGTCTATATCAAATCTTCGATCGAGATCAAGCCTCGACAGCCCTCGTTCGAGAATCAAGTCAATCTTTAAATTAAGTCAAAGTCAAAGTAGAGATCGAATCAGAGGATCAAATTAGAGATTGTACCCAAAATTATCAAATTAATAAAATTCACACTTTGTTGCATTTGTTTTGAGTTGCATTTGTTTTGAATCTATATTTTGCAAATTTAAAATTTGTGTTCACACTAAGAAAACTAATTAATATTATTTATCAAAAAAATTGATTGCTTATCACCACCACCGCCATAGCGCCATCACAAAAACATCTTATCTACCTTTCTTCCTTAAATCTATCACCATCTTCACAACCATTATTGAGAAGAGAGAAAAATCAATTATCCACGATTACAAAAATCAATTATTACTATTTTTTTAGCAAAAGTGGTAGAGAAGGGTGATCGTTTTGGTGAGATTTGTAGAGGTGGGTGGTGGTTTTTGGTGGCCAGCGGGATTAGGTGGTTGTTTCAGTGGCTTGGTGGGATTGGGTAGTAGTTTCAGTGGCTCGTCGGGATTGGGTGGTGGTTTCGAACAAAGTGGTGGCTGGTGATTTGGGTGAGGTGGGCGGTGCTTATGGTGGGAATAGTGGTAGTGATTTTGGTTGCTATGGTGGGAGTAATGAGGAGTGGGTATGTAAGTATTGAGAGGAGAGAGAAAATTACTTAAAAGAGGGTGGGCAAGTGAGTTAATTAAAGAAACTTTAATTTGTTAAGTAAGGGCAAGTTTATAACTTTGGCTAAGAAAAGTTTTCATATATATATATATATATATAGTATGTTCTAAGTATTGTGATATTTTCATTTTAGGAAAATGTTGCAAGTAGAAAAAAAAAAGAGAGAGAAAGTATATACTAATAATACATGAGTACCAAAGATAATTGAAATTTTTGCTATTCACCAAAGAGAAAATTAAAAAACTGATGAGTACCATTGAGAATTTCTCAAAAAACATCAAAGATCAGAAATAGAATTCTCATAAACCGAAAATATTAGCAAAAAAAAAAAAATGATCAAAAACAAAAGCAAGGACTATAAGAGAGCATGGAAATTGTCATATACATCTTTAGATGTGAGGTTCAAGGCTAAAAGCCAGACAAATGAAGAAATACTTGCTTAAATTCATATATTTGACAAAACCATCAAGAGAAGGAAGGAGAAGATACTCAAGGCATGTTCACATTTACTGAACTGAACTAAACTGAACTGATTGGAGCTGAACTGAACTGAACTGAATTCAGCTGAAATGAATATTTTATGAGAGAGGAAAATTAAGAGCTGAATTGAACTGAACTGAACTGAACTGATTGAAGCTGAACTGAACTGAATTGAAATTAAGTAAATGTGAATAGGCCCTCAGAGAGGCTTATGATGAGTGATGGAAAGACTACGAAGGAGTGACGGTGACAATGTCCATTTTTAGAGAAGGATGCTTTTCTTCTCTAGAAAGCCCCATTGGTTATAGTGTTATATAACTACTACTTTCAATTTGTGAAAACAAAAATTGATAAAATTGATTTGTTGTCTCTTATCTATATTTAACAAACTCAGTTTTTTTTAAATGAAATAACAAACTTATAATTACAAATAAAGAGATAAAACATGGAATTATATTATTTATAAAAAAAGAAGGCCAAAAAGAATAAAAATTGTTCATTAGGTGAACAACTCTAAACTTGATTGTACCTTAGTTTCATATGTGGCTGGCCACACAATGCGGCCAGCCACAATATGAAGCCCAATCCTGCAGCGCGCTCCGTTTTAGGCCAAGTCCAGCTTTCTAATTGTAACGGCGTTTGGAAAATAACGGAGTTCCCGTTTTAACTTTTAAATTTTTTTTTCCTTTTTTTTTTGTGTAAACCGCCATTTTGCTCTTGTCACTTCACTTCCTGAACATTTTCTTTTCATTTCTTTCTGTCTCAATTTCTCTTTCTTCTTTGATTTCTCTTTCCTCCATTAATCTACTTCATTTTAACTTTCTTTCTCCATTAATCTTCTCATAATTCAATGGCGAAACTTAAAATTGTTTATGGTAAAAGTAGCAGCAAAGGTTCTTCTTCGAATAAAAATGGCGATGATTCTGGTATTTTTTTGCAACTTTTTTTTTTTTTTTTTTTTTTTTTTTTTTTTGCGATTTTAGCGTATTTTTTTCGATTTCTTTTTTCATTTTACAATTTGTTGTCGATTATTTTCGTAATTTTGTTAAATTATGTGCTTGTTCCTAATTTCAGGCTCTTTTATGATCAAAGATGGCGACGATTCAGGTTTGTGGTTGCGGTTTTTGTAATTTGTTTGTTGTTGTTGAATTTTGTTGTTCAAACCCTAGGTTTTCATTATTTAAATTTTCTCATGTGTTTTCGATTTTATTTTGTTTGACATTTTCAATTTTGAAACCCTAGGTTGAAATTATGCGTTTGTTTATTTTTTTCCCCTGTTTGTTGATCATTTACCGTGTTTTCTTGTGTTGCATGTTTTATGATTTGATTTGTTTATTATGTTGTGATTTATTTTACTTCTTTTTTATGCTATGTTTTTGTTCTTTTTTTCAGCAAAATTAGATGTTAAATGTTGTTGTCTTATTTGATTTTGTGCCTTGTGTTTTATAATTTTTATAATTCTATGTGATGTATAAGATTTGATCTTGTTCTTATACACATAATTATTTTTTATCTAGTTCTTCAAGATCATAGTTATTGTTTTTTATGTTATTGTACTAGAAAAATGAAAATAAATATAGTTATGGTGTTCTATAGTGTTTTGCATAGTCCTTAGCAGAGTGATTTTTAAAAATATTACTGTAGGTGTTACTTTAGGGTTAGTTTAGGGGTTATTAGAGGGGTTACTTTTACTTATAGGGGTTACCATAGGGGTTGAATTTATATGCAGGGGTTACCTGAGGGATTACTAGAGGGGTTACTCTTATATCCATGGGTAACTTTGGTTATTATGTTGTGATTTATTTGACTTCATTCTTTTATACATTTTTATGCTATGATATTTTTCTGTTTGTTTGTCAAAAATTTGATGTTCAATGTTTTTTACTTCTTTGATATTGTGTTTTTTGTTTCTAATTGTTATAATTCTTTTTTTTATATATGTTTTTTTTATCTACTTTTGATGTTTTTCTTATACGCATAATTAGTTTTGATCTAGTTCTTCAAGATCATAGTTGTTATTTTTATGTTGTTTATGTATTAGAAAAATGAAAATAGGTACAGTTATGGTGTTACAATAGTCTTTTGCACACCTCTTAGCAGAGAGATTTTTAAATATATTTCTATAGGGGTTACTTTTACATATAGGGGTTATCAGAAAGTTTGTATATGTGTTTCCAAAGGTTTTCTGTAGGGGTTACTTTAGGGTTTGTTTAGGGGTTTTTAGAGGGGTTACTTTTACATATAAGGGTTATCAGAGGGGTTATTATACCAAGGGTTACCAGAGGGGTTACCCTTATATCTAGAGGGTTAGGAGAGGGGTTACCCTTATATCCAGGGGTTACCAGAAGGGTTACCTTGTGGTAACTTTTAAGCAACCCTTCTTTTAAACCTTGTAGTAACTAGTGTGTGCTCTCTGGTAACTCTTGTGTTCATTACTCTCTGGTAACCTTTTATCTAGATATATATGTTATAATATAATACTCTTGTGTTACTTGTTGGTTTTATTATGTGTTATATATGTTTTAAGTTTTACTATTAGTGTTTAACATAATTTCATGTTTTAAACAGATGTTCAAGGAGTAGAAAAAACAAGAAGTTGATTCTGCTGCTGTTGGTTCAGTCTTACCTGAGTCTACGTCTGCAGTTAATGAATGTAGAAGTTTAATTGTTTTTTCTTCTAAGGAGGTCAATCAGGGTGATGATTCTAAGGAATTTAAGGAGTCTAATCAGGATGATGATGACTTTAAGTTACTTTCTCTGGTCTCTGTTTTGAAGCAGCACGGTTTACTTTCTAAAGATGTGCAATTGATAGAAAAGAAGAGTGATGATGTAAAACCAAATGTTAGAAAGGCAAAAACATCTAAAGCTTTAGGATCTAAAGGTATTGAAGAAGTTGATGTGATTCCTGATGTTAAGCCTAGTGTAAGAAAAGCAAGAGGAGGCAAACTTAAAGAAGAAGTTGTTGAAGTTGTCAATGTTGAGGAGGAGTAATTTATATATATGCATATTTGAAATACTTTTTCCAATTATTGGAATTTTTGTTATTCATTTTATGTAGGTTACATGGGTATAATATATTTTGTTTGAGTTCCTTTATTTTGGTTATTTAGTTGTATATTTGAGGTTGGGGTTACTTAGTCAATTATACAGTGGTTTGAAGGGTTACTTATTTAATTAGATACTTGATTTTGGTTATAGGGGTTAGTTATTATTTCAGTTATTTGATTTTGGTTATTTAATTGCCTATTTAATTTGGGGTTACTTAGGCACCTATGCATTCATTCATTTTAATTAGTTATTTAAACATTTGTTACAGGGGTTATTTAACTATTTTCCCTAGTGTTAATGGGAGGTTACATAAGGGGTTACTTAGGGGTTATATAAGAGGTTACTATAGGGGTTACTGAGGTGTTTATTAAAGGGGTTACTGAGGGGTTATATAAGGGATTACTACAAGGGTTACTGAGGGGACTATATAAGGGGTTACTAGTGGGGATTATATTTTACTTCATAAATCAATTATTTTGTGATTACTGGAGAGGTTACTAAGGGCAGATGGGTTACTAGAACTAAGTTTTATTTAAGGGGTTATAAGGGGTTACTAGAGGTGATTAATATGGGGTTACTACAGGGGATAAGGGGTTACTAGGGAGTTGGTTAGGGGTTACTAGGGGGTTGCTTAGGGGTTACTTAGGGGTTATTTAAGGGTTTTATTGACGGAGTTATATAAGGGGTTACTAGAAGGGTTAAGGGCACGTGGGTTCCATAATCAATTAATTTTGGTTTACTAGATGTGTTATTAATGGCAGATGGTTTACTATATAGTTTACTAGAGGGGGTTACTTAAGGGTTATATAAGGGGTTACTAGAGGTGTTACTTGAGGCATTATTTAAGGAGTTACATATTAGGGGTTACTTTTCATTTTGCTAGGGATTGTGGTTATTTTATTATTTATAATAGTATATGGTTAGAAGGTTGTGTTACTTATTTATTTTTTTGTCTTTTATTTGGTGACTTATTGTGTTGTATCTTCTTTTGTGTAGGGGTGATGAGATGACTGTCCGATGTAGACCTACTGGTGTGTTTGAATTAATGAAAGTGTTGACTAAAGATCAATTGAAAGCTGTTTATGCTGTTGGTTTTCAAAGTTTGCGTCACATAAAGTTGAATGAATTTCCAAGGGGCATGCTTCGATGGTTGTGCAAATGTTTTGATCCTTCTAGTAGATTATTTGTACTGCCAAGTGGGGATCAATTTCAATTAACTGCAGCTGATGTATACGATGTGTTTGGAATCCCAATGGGCAAATTAGCTGTTCTAGTGACTGGTGCTCATTCAGAGTTAAAGAAGTCTTGGAATATGAAGTATGGTGGGACAAAGCAGCAGGTTACTGTGAAGCAGTTGTCTGAAATGTTGACATCTGATCCACAAATGAAATCAAGAAATGATGATTTTAAAAAATGTTTTGTGATGTATTCTATGATTACATTGCTAACACCAACCTCTAATAGATTGGCTGATATGAAGCTTTAGAAATTGTGGACATGATTAGGGAATATAATTGGTGTCAGTATATTCTTGATGATTTGGCCGACAAAATGAAGAAATATAATCCAAAGCAGAAGTATGTTGCTGGGTGTATCTTGTTGTTGAAAATGTGTTATTTCCATAGGCTTCAAAAGACAGGGGGTACTGATCCTTGTCCAAGTTCTTTGCCGTTGATTAAACACTGGAGTATTGAAGACTTCAGAAATAGATTAGTTGCTGAAAATGGGAACTATGGTGATGGTGTTTTGGATAATGCTACCTATCCAATTACTGAAGTTGGTTCTGTTCCAGACTTGGAGCCTTATATTGATGGAAGGAGGATGGAAAGGAGGATGAAGAGGTAGAAGAGAAGGATGGAAAGGAGGAACATAATATTGAGAACGATGAACATAAGAAGGGTGAAAAAGATAAGAAAGAGATGAAGAAAGGAGTTGCTGGTGAGAAGAAAACCAAAGGAGTTGCTGTTGAGAAGAAAACCATTGGTTTACAAGAAAAAAAAGAGTTGGTAATGAAGTTTCTGATAGGGAAGGGAAGAAAAAAGGAGAAAAAGTTGCTTTTCACGTGGATGGGACAAATGAAAGAGAGAAAGTATTTGAAAAGAAAAAAAGAGAAGGAAAAATTGCTGAAGTTTCAGAAGAAAAAAAAGAAACAGGAGTGTGTGAAGTGACAGCTTTGCCTGAAGTGGCAATGAATGTAGTTGCTTCTAGAAGGTTTGTTACTTTTTATCTTCCCGAAGAAATTCAATCTAATGAGGAGATCAATCAAGTTGCCAAGAATGTAAGTATAATTTTGTTTTGGTCATTTTTTTTTTTTTAATTTATGTGTCTTATTTATTTTTGTTTTGATTTATTTTATCAGTTATTATAGGTTAATTTTTTGTGTTGATTGGGGTTACTTGTTCTTAATTAGGGGTGACTTTAATTTATTTTTGTTGGGGTTACTTTTTTTGTGTTCATTTAGATTACTTGTTTTTGTATTAAGGGTTAACGTATTCTTTATATGTAATTTGTTGTGGTTACTTATTTTTTTGTTGAGGGTTACTAGAATTAGTTAAGGGAATTATTAGATGGAGTTTTACATTGGTTATTGAAAAGGTTATTTGGTGTTTCTAGGGATTACTTTAATTTGTTTATATATGTTAGGGGTGATATTGTGGATTTTTTATGTTATTATAGGTTACTTTTTTGTGTTGATTGGGGTTACTTGCTTCTTTATTAAGGATTATTTGAATTTATTTTTGTTGGGGTTTGTAATACCCGTATATTTAATAAATAATAATTATTTTTTTTTAAGTATAGTTTTGTAAATGATAAAACATTGGTAACCCTATTTTATTTTAAGTAGAACTCTAATATTTAGAGGTATACATAAACCCTAAAATATGCTATTTTTTATCAAATTCTTTACAGAGTATCGAGTGCAACTGTGAGCTAGATATACCTTTTATTCTTCTTATTGATTGTTTGGGTTTATGCGTGAATCAAGCAAGCTACACTTGATCTTTCCTTTCCACCTCATCATGAATTCATGCTCATGCATAATTAAAACTCTACGTATCATTTATTCATTCTCATGACTTTGGTAATATGTATATATGTTCGTATTTTATATTGTTTCGTCCATCAATACACCATGTTTTGGCTTTTCGAAAGGTAATCACACGAAACTTTGGACATGTTTGATATTTCGTATTATTATGTGTGATAAGATTTATTATTTGCACTCTATATTATTATTATGTGTAAATTTTATAATTGTAATTTGTGTGATCAAGTTCGTATATATATATATATATATATATATATATATATATATATATATGATCGATTATTGGTATTATACGATTTGATTGGATATGAGTATCATATTACTTTTATTGTTTATGATTGATTATGTTTTATTCTAGGGTTCTAATGTTGTTTCTATAGGGAGTATTTTATCGAGGTTTTAGGGTTATTAATACAGAGTATTATTTTGGGTTGAGAATTAATTATTTTTGGGTGCTAGTATTATTTCCCTAAGAGTTGAGATTTTTTTGAATCGAATTGTTACATTATTTGAGAACATGTGTCATTATTGAGATATTATAAATTATTTGTGAATGATTATTTGATCGAGTTTGAGATCAAAAGGTTGAGGATTATTATTTTGTTATTGGTTTGAGGCTCGGCGTTATAGACCTTAGTCCTTGGTAGACCTGGCAATCCTGACCCAGACCCGATGACCCGACCCGAATGACCCGACCCATGACTCGAAATCGACCTGAAACTAGTGACCCGAAATTGACCCAAAACCCGAATTAACCCGACCCGACCTATACCCGACCCGAAGTGGAAATGACCCGACCTTGACCCGAAACCCGAAATGACCCAACCCAAAACGACCCGACCCGAGATGACCCGACCCAAAGTTGACCCGAGACCCGAAACGACCTGACCCGAAGTTGACCCGAGTTAACTCGACCCGAAAATGACCCGACCTTTAACTTCTTTTAGTAAATAATTATATAAATTATAAAAAGTTTATATTAGGAAATTATACATTAAAATAGACCCAACAACATATTACATGACTACATTGACTTTCATATAATAGCTAAAAAAGATGGTCAAAGTGAGATGTGTGAATAGTGCAAAATGTCAAATTGTTAAGAGTAATTTGGGACGAAGGGGGTATAAGAATAATTCAAAGAAATTATTACAACAATAACAATGATAATAAGAGTACGTATTAAAACTAAGATCAATAAGAGAGTGAGGTATAACTCAATTAGTTAGAGCATCCCTCTTAGTTTCAGGAGATCCTGAAATTTCAGTCTAAAATTCTAAACACAAAAAAAAAAGGTTAATAAAAGTCAAACAATTACTATAATCCATGAAAAAAGTAGCCTTAATAAATATAGTGAGTTTTTCGTCAATAAATAAATAAATAAATATATATACAGAGTTGAATTTAACCCAATGAATCACCGAATATGACTCGACTAAAAGTTGACCCGACCCGAAGTTGACCCTAAAATTGGACCCGAAAATTGACCTGACCCGAACTGACCCAACCCGAAAATTGACCCGACCCAAACTGACCCGAGCCAAACTTGACCCGACCCGAACTCGACCCGAAGTGTTGTCCCGATACCCGACCCGACCCAATTATCGGCCGACCCGAAATCAGCCCGAAACCCGAAATGACCCGACCCGACCCGAACTTGACCCGATAATCTTTTGACCCAAACTTGACCCGACCCGAACTTGACCCGATAATATTTTGACCCAAACTTGACCCGACCCGAATGACCCATTTGCCAAGTGTAGTCCTTGGCATGTTGGTAATGAGATAATGATCATGAGTTAAGAATGAGGTACAATCTTTAATATTTATTTTTCTATGGTCCCCTACAGTGGGAATTGACCCGTATGTGGTCTAGTTCAAGGTGTTTTCTGGTTATTGGGAGTATTCAAGTTTTTATACTTGTTGGTTTTATTCGAATTACCCATGTCCAAGGCTAGGTATAGAACAATGAGCATGGCACACTTATGGGATAGAGATTTGAGTAAAGGTTTGTATTATTATTCGAGGTTGAGTTGTTAAAGGTTATTTTCAGAGTACAATGTGTAATGTAGTTTCGAACTACATTGTTTAATTGATCTAGTAATGTTAATTATTATATTATACTCTATATTCTAATATGTGGTGATTACTCAGCTTTTGCTGACGTGTGTGTTGTTTTGTTGTGCTACTTGTGTTTGCGGCCATGTCTTTTTCTCATGGTGGCCCTGCGACGATCTATTTTGGAATTTGTCCTTAATGGTGAGCAGTCAAGTTTGTCTAAGCAAGTTGATCAAGTGGTCGTAGCTAAAGGAGCTCAAGTGTTTCGATTAGTTTGTTATAACAAGTTTGTAAAGTTGTATAAATAGCTCACTTAGATTTATTAGGTTGTAATTATTGGGATTTTTGTAAGCCTTAACACTTGACAGGTTGTTAAGTGTGGCGGTAATACCTCCGATTCAGGTGTATGCTTCCGCAATTTTATTTAAATGTTGTCTATTTTTCATTTATTTATTGTTTATTATTAGCTAGTAAATCGGGGGTGTTACAGGGTTACTTATTTTTTTCAGGGGTTACTCTTGTTTGTTTTCACAGGGGTTTCTTGTTTTTTAGTTGGGGTTACTTTTTTCTTTTTAGGGGTTACTTGTATTTATTTTTGTTGGGGTTACTTATGTTTTTCCATGGGTTGTGTTTTTTGTGCATTTTCTTGTTTGTATTCATTAGGGTTACTTGTTTTTTAGTTGGGGTTACTTTTTTTTAATTAGGGGTTACTTGTTCTTAATTTGGGGTGACTTTTATTATTTTTGTTGGGGTTTAATTTTTTTTCCTGGGGTTACTTTTTTTGTGTTCATTGGGGTTACTTTTGTTGTGTTTACTGGGGTTACTTGCTTTTTTATTAGGGGTTAATGTACTCTTTATGTGTACTTTGTTTGAGTTACTTATTTGTTTGTTGATTGTAACTAGAAGAATTAGTTAAGGGGCTTATTAGATGGATTTTTAGAGGGGTTACTAAAAATGTTACTTGGTGTTTCAAGGGTTTATTTTAATATGTTTGTATATGTTAGGGGTGATTTTGGAGTTTCTTAATTCTTTATTTTTTTGTTAATTTATCTCTTCTTGTTTTTATATAGGATGTTGAGGAAAACTATATGCTGCTGAAGAGGGATATTAGATTACTTTGTTATCAATTTGAGCAACGTATTGATTCGATTAAGGTTCAATCAGCAGCTGTAGAAGAAGATTCTAAGTTGCCTAAAAAGGAGAGATCACCTGAGCTTTCTCAGTTGGATCCAATATTTAATGACCAGTCATTTTGGGCACAGATTGACATGATTGTTAATCAAACTGTTCTAATGAAGAAATTTGAAGAGGACTTGCCTTCATTTCAACTTTTTCCAAATAAAAGTCATGATGTGTCAATTGAAACTCCGCCAAATGTAAATAAAGATATTTTTGCTCAAGTGTCTGAGCAAATACCACCACAAATTGATTCTCCTGTTTTGGAAAATGTGGCATGTGGATTTGTCAATGATGCACTGAGGTTGACAAATGTAGAGAAACCTTCTGAAGTAGATGGATCTTCTAGAGCAGTTGTAGAAGAAGATCAACCTTTTGAAGTTGAAATTCAGAAAGGTCATATATCTGAAGCTAGAGTTGAGGGAGATCATTCTTCTGAAATTGGGGTTGAAGGAGATCATTCTTGTGAATCTTCTGTGCCTGATATTCAGTCTACTAAATTTGGAATTGAGGATATGCAGCTTGACAATGCTCGAGATTTTGAAATGGAAGAGGCTTCTGCTGTTGAAAAGACTAACACAGTTGAAATAGGTTTACCTTCATTTGACCTTTTTTCGTATACAAATCCTAATCTTTCAAATCCAATTTTAACTCCTTTAAATCTTCCTCTAGTTTCAGATCCAATTACACCACAAATTGATTCTCAAAATGTGGAAGATTTTTCACGTGCTGTTATTAATGATGTGGTGAAGGGTATAAATGAAGAGCATTGCTGTTATTAATGATGTGGTGAAGGGTATAAATCGAGACTGAAAATTATCAAGTCAAAGTTGTTCCTGAAATTGTGAATATTGTAGGTTCACAAAATGAAAATAAAGGTTCTCAAATGGTACCGATTCCTGAGATGGAAGTACATGTAGTTGAGAATATTATATATTCTCAAATGGGAGAAGCTGTGATGGATACGATAGGTGATTCTTTGGGTTCAAAGCAGAATAAAAAAATAGAGAATGCAGGTGGTAGTCAAGTACATGAAGTTTTAAATATAGATGATTCTGAAATGGTTCCTGCATTGGTTGTTGTTCCTGTTGCTGCATCTGTCCCTGTCTCTGATACAACTACTAAATCAAAGCAGAAAGTCTCTAAAACTCAAGAGTCTAAAAAAAAGAAATCAAATGCTTCAGGTAGTGCTAAAAAACCAAGGAAGGAAATATTGTATCGTTTTGTGTCTGGTCATTCTGAAGAAGAGGCTCTTGCAGTTTTGAGAGAAAAGATGAAAGAATTTCCTGATGGTGAGGATGCTCCTAAGCCTTCTGATAATAGTGCTGAAAATTATGATATTAGTGGTTCTAGCTCAAATGCTTTTGGTCTTTTAAGCTGTAGTATTGACTGTGGTGAAAATGGTGGATACATTACAGCTGACATCTAAATCTTTAAGGCCTAAGAACAACAGGAAAAAAATATATGCAATGAAGGAGTTGAGGCTTAAAGTTGCTAACTATTGCTTTGTGGAAAATTATTCTAGAGTGAAATCAACGTACGTAAGTATTGCATTTGTTATGTGTTATTTAATTTTTTAAGTTTTGAATGATTATATTCGACTCATATACAATCACCACAACTTACATATGTTTTTACAACAAAAGTCATCACTTACACCCTGTAACAGATGAGATATTAGAGATATTGGAAGTTATATCACATCAATATAACTATGGGTTACTTGTTTTTTGTTTTAATGTTGACTTTGATTTACTTATTATATGTAGTTGTCGTTATATATGAATTATTTGTCTTTTTGTGTTATAAATCACATATTTGTCAGAGGTTACTAATTTTATATACTGGTGTTACTAATTTTATATATTTGTCAGGGGTTACTAATTTTATATACTGGGGTTACTATTTTTACATGAGGGGTTACTGAGGGTGTAATATAAGGGGTTACTAGAGGGGTTATTGAGGTGCTTATATAAGGGGTTACCAGAGGGGTTAAGGGCAGGTGGCATTCATATTTCATTAATTTTGGGTTACTAAATGGGTTACTAAGGGCAGATGGTTTACTAGAGATGTTACTAGAGATGTTAGTAATGTTACATCAGGGGTTACTTAATGGGTTACCTTTATGTTGTTATTAGAGGGGTTACTTAGGGTTTATATAAAGAGTTACTAGAGGGGCTAGTAGATGTATTATTTAAGGGCTACTAATTATAATTTTGATATAAGGGCTACTTTAGGGGGTTACTAATTTTATATACCAGGGTTACTAATTTTATATATTGGGGTTACTTTTTTTAATATATTGGGGTTACTAATTTTAATATATTAGGGTTACTTATCTTAATATATTGGGGTTACTTGTTTTAATATATTGGGGTTACTAATTTAATATGTTTATTTGTTATTTTTACTGGGAATTTCTTATTAACAATACTGGGTTTACTTAGGTTATTTTGTTTAAAGTTATATAGTTATTTTTACTGGGGTTACTTTGTTATTTTTATTAGGATTATTTTCTTTATTTTTATTGGGGTTATTTACTGATTTTTACTTACTTGGGTTACTTAGTTATTTTTTCTTACAAGGGTTATTTTATGAAAGTGATTTTGTGTTGGGGTTACTAATTATTTTTGTCTATGTTTTTCATAACAGGGAGGTTATAGTCAGTTATTCTGATATATATCAATTGCCTCATGAAGAATTTTAAACATTGATCCCAGGACAGTTAATATCATGTCGTGTTATGGACTGTTTCTATATTCTTTTGAATTGGGTGGAGGTTTTGGCAGGATTTACATATAATAGAGTTTTTTTTGGAGGTGAACATATGGTAAGTATGAAGGATTCTTTATTCTAATAATTTAACAGAAATTATAGTATATCATCAACTTATTTTTGGTTTTTTGTTGTATGTAGTGGCCTGTTTTGCAGTGTGTTATGGCTGGAGATGGTTGTAATTATGAGAGAGATGTATATGGTTCATGGGATGAATGGTTTTTGAATGTTAGATGTACTGATTTTTTTACTACTATGCTGGTATAATACTAATCCTTATCAAAATTTTCTGGTATTTAAAGTGAATGAATTTAGTATGACAAGTTGGTATAACATCATATCTTTTATTCCTGCTTTGCAGGTCTTTATGCCAATTTGTTATGACAACCATTTTGCTGTTGCTGTGGTGAACTTTATGGATCAAACGATTGATTATCTGGACAACAGAAAGTATTCAATCTATGATGAGATTTTAAAGACAAATACAACAAATTTCGATGGATTGCATACTGTGTATTATAGCACAACATATCGTTTGGTAAGGTTTTTTTATAGTATTTGTTTAGATTATATATTTTTTTTAGAGTTTAGTTTATTTGTTTGTGGTTTAGGAGATACTTATGTTGTTATTAGGAGTATTTCTTAGCCTGTTACTTTGTCCCAATACTCTTTCACCTAACAGTTATTAGGTGGTTACTTTGGGGGTTACTTAGGGGGTTATTAAGGGGTTATTTAGTCATAAATACTCTTTCATCTAACAATTATTATGGGGTTACTTTGGGGGTCACATAGGAGGTTATTAAAAGGGTTCATTTACTTTTTTTTTTGTTTGACTTACTTTTTTTTTTTTTACCTTGCAGTTACTATATTATTTTTTTTTTGTTGGAATTACTTAGGGGGTTACTTCACCTTATTTGTGTTTGGGTTACTTTTTTTTTTTTTACATTGTGGTTATTTACATTGTGATTACTTTATTTGTTTTAATTTTTGTTTGGGTTACATCTTTTGTTTTTACATTGTGGTTACTTTATTTTCTTTTTTGTCTTGGGGTTACTTAACTTTATTTGTGTTTGGGTTACATCTTTTTTTTTAAAAAAAGTTTGGTTACTTTACTTGGTTTTTTTTTCTTGGGGTTACTTAGGGGATTACTTTGTGACTTAGGAGTTACTTAAGTGAGTGGGATTACTTAAGGGGATACTTTGTCAAATTTATTGTTACATTTGACAGTGTTAGGGGATTACTTAGAGGATTACTTTGTCACTTATACTCTTACACAAGATAGTATTAGGGGGGTTACTTAGGGGGTTACTTTGTCCTAATACTGTCATAGATGATAATTTAATTTGACAAACATTTAATATTTGATACAAATATTATTATTTCAGATACCAAACATATTTATTACAAACTTAATGTTAATATTAAAACTTATACATTAATACCGTTTTCTGCTTTAGTAGAAAGCCTTTCAATTCCATCACCATTAAAAACTCTAATGTAAAAATTTACATCTTTGTCAAAATAAATATCCAGTCTTTCTCCATGAACAATGTTGTTGGAGATTACAAAGTTTGCCCATTGTTCATCAATAAAACAACAACCACAACTTCTAGTATCTTCTGGTACGCTTACCACTCTTACTTCCCAAAATCTGTATTATTCCCACGGTGAATTTTAGCTGGATACTTGAATTTTTAAAGAAAGTGTTTCCATTCTGCAGGAACTGGCTGAAATAAAAAAAAAAAAAAAAGAAAGGATTAACTTTTTATTTACTAAAATAGAAAAGAAATGTATAAATATAAAACTTAATGCAAAATGTATTTACAAGACTATTCCGATAATATGTTATGAAATTAACATATTATTTTTCCATATTTGCATAGAAATCAATCATTGTCTTCAGTATTGAATAGAAGAAGAAAAAATATAAGGTAATGATACGGAACTCAACCTTATATAGAACAATATAGGTTGTTAACTTTATATAGAAAAAATAGAGGTTGTTAATTTAAGTCTTTTAATAGAAAAAACCTGATTTAGTCCAGCCTTTAAATAGAAATCAGTTGTCTATGAATAGTCTCAAAATAGAAGTCTGATTTGTATGACTTTTTGATGATGCATTAATTACTTTTTCAGATTTGTATGACTTTTTGATGATAAAATGAAATACTTTTCAGTTTTGAATGACTTTTTCATGACTTCAGTCAAATTTGTATGACTTTCTCATAATGCTATAAATTAATTTTTTCAGCATTGTTTAACTTTTCAGCAATAATAAATTTTTTTTTTTCTGACAAATTTGATCTTATCCTGACAAACAACATGTTATTTCTCACATGTGTAAGGGTTATTTTAGGGGGTTACTTTAGGGGGTTACTTTTTAGAATTTAGTTGGTCATATTTTTTATATTCTTATGTGTAAAGTTTACTTAAGGGGTTATTATGGGGTGTTAAATAGGGGTTACTAAACGATTTTGACTGGGATTACTAAGGGCAAATGGGTTACTAAAAAGGTTATTAGAGATGTTAGTTACAGGGTTACATAAGGGGTTACTGAGGGTGTAATATAAGGGGTTATTAGAGGAGTTATTTAGGTGCTTTTATAAGGGGTTACCAGAGGGGTTAAGGGCAGATGGCATTCATATTCCATTAATTTGGGGTTACTAGATGGGTTACTAAGGGCAGATGGTTTACTAGAGAGGTTACTAAAGATGTTAGTAATTGTTACATCAGGGGTTACTTAATGGGTTACCTTTAAATTGTTATTAGAGGGTTACTTAATGGGTTACCTTTATATTTAATTCTCATTTTATAAGGGTTACCTTTATGTTGTTATCAGAGGGCAGATGTATTATTTAAGGGTTACTAATTATAATTTGATATAAGGGCTACTTTAGGGGGTTACTTTTAGGAGGTTACATAAATATATATTTATTCTCATATGTGTTTAATTTAAGGGGTTTCTTTTCATGATCTTTTCTTTCTTTTGTTTTTTTTTCCCTGTTGATTTCTTTTTTTAACTATGTATTTTTGTTTTATTTAGAGATATCTTATGTCAAGATACATGACAATCAAAGGTCGTAAAAATGGAGTGGATGTAATGGATTTCCCAATTCGAATGATTAAAGTTGATGGACAGAAATCTGGTGCCAATGTTGATTGTGGAGTGTTCTATCTTTATCATTGTGCTTCATATTTTGGCAAATCATTTAAAATTTATCGTTTAAATCAGGTGAAATGTTATTATCTTCTAAGATTTTTAAATGTTTAGTCTTCTACACTGTTTTTCTGTTTTTTTTATTTTATTGATTTAAATTTTCTTTTTATACGTTTTTCTAGATAATTGAACGTCGTCGATATCGAGCTGAAATTTGTGCTTCACTGGTTTTGTCTGATTTAAATAAGACAAGAGAAAATGTATTGTCACGTGTTGATGATTTTGT
The DNA here is from genome assembly GCF_948465745.1 of Chenopodium album. Lineage (NCBI taxonomy): Eukaryota > Viridiplantae > Streptophyta > Magnoliopsida > Caryophyllales > Amaranthaceae > Chenopodium > Chenopodium album. The sequence continues at coordinate 20,771,902 of NC_137841.1, read as the reverse complement.
CAAAAACAATGAAGCAATTATGATTGAAGTTTTAAGGAATGAAAAGCTTGTTAGAGAGGCTGAAATTGAAGCTTTGAAGGCAGAGCAACAAGCTGATTTTGAAAGGAGAAGAAAAGCTAAATCTGATAGAGAAGTAGCAGCTTTGGTGGCTGCTACAATAGCAGCAGAAGAAGCTGCTGCTGAAAGAAAAACAACAAGAAACGAATCAGCACAAATTGGAGCTGTTGAAAAAGAAGAAGTTGTTTTAGTGGCTATTACAATAGCAGCTAAACATGCAACTTTAAATAGAAAATCAATACGTAATGCATCAGCAGCAGCAGCACCAGTACCAACAATATCACCTAGATCTAGAGCTCCAGTTGTCAAGAGTAATGGACCAGCAGCATCATTAGTAGTACCAGCACCAGCATCTAAATCTAAAGCACCATCATATAGAAAGAAGAATTGAAATGAGAACTCAAAGGACAGTAAGGAATATATTTTTCTCTAGGTTTTTAAGTATCATTGGATTCATTTGAATTTTATTCATATAGTTTGTTAATGTTTGATTTTTTTATCTCTATGTTGGATGATTAGTCACACTTGATCTTGATGCATTGTTAATATTTCAAAGTATGTAAACTAGTTTAAAATTTTGTTCAGTTTTTTTTTTTTGTCTATGGAATATTATGCGCTAGGGGTTACTTGGGATTACTTTAGATATTAGACGACTTATTAGAGGGATTATTAAAAGGGTTAGGGGTTAGGGTTAGGGGTTACTTCACTTTATTTTTGTTGAGGTTACTTGGTTTTTTTTTTATTTTTTATTTTTTATTTTTTTTTATTTACATTATTGTTACATTATGTATGTTAGGGGTTACTTGGGGTTTTTTTATTCCTTATTAGGGGTTACCTTTATTTACATTGTTGGGGTTACTTTCATTTACATTGTTGGGGTTACTTCCAGGTGTTTATATAGGGGTTACTTGGAGCTTATAAGGGGTTACTTCCATTTACATTGTTGGGGTTACTTCCATTTGTTTATATAGGGGTTACTTAGGGTTATATGTTTCATTATCAGGGGTTACTTGGGGTTATATGTTTCCTTATTAGGGGTTACCTTTATTTACATTGTCAAGGTTACTTCCATTTACATTGTTGGAGTTACTTGCATTTGTTTATATTATTAGTGGTTACTTGGTGTCATGTTTCCTTATTGGGGGTTACTTTTTTTTTTTTTAATTTTGTTTGTATATATATATGTTAGGCGTTACTTTGGGTTAAATGCTTCTTAATTGAAGGTATATGTCAGGGGTTACTTTTATTTTTTTCTTTATGGTTACTTGTTATTTATTTACAATATTATATACATGTTATAAAAATTAAAAAAATATCTACAACTTAAATTATAAATGTCAAGGAAAATAATAACTTAATAAATATTATTTCTACATTATTCTAAAATTTTAACTGTTGTAAAGATAAAACAGTAATATGAAATTAAATGAGCTTTGGATTTACTACAGGTGTGATTGTTCCAAATTCTCTTGTGTCACCTTTTGCTTGCATTGCTTTTGTTTTCTTTGTTTTTGGTCGTTTTCCTTTTTCAAAGTGTCCCTTGATTCTTTTACTTCCCTCTTTAGTGTTTGCCCTTGCTGGATCACTCACTGTTGGTATTTCTTCTTCATTTTGCTGTTCTATTGTGGCTTCATCAGATTGTTCTCCTTCTTCTTGTGCTGCTTGCATTTCTACCTGTGTTTTTATTTGTTCTACTTCCTCTTCAATTTTCTTTAGTTGTCTCTCTAAGAAGTTGCGTGTCTCTTTGTGGTGTTGATACTTCAGAATTAGATTGTAGCTCTTTCTTGCCCTTGTGTGACGCCAAGGCATAAATTTCTCTCTTGCTATTGAATTTTATATTGCATTTTCATCCTTTTTTTTTCCATATATGAGATTTAGCCATCTTTGTCCACCTTGCTGAGACATAATGTTCAAGAATTCTTGTAATTGAATGCTGGTGTAAGATGCGTAAACAATGATAACAAAGCCATCCTACTTCTTCAAAATTTTTGCATGAGCATGCAACTTTATTTTGTGTGCTAACAAATGTGACCTTTTGCCTAGAAGACATGTCATCTTCAATTTGCACGTCATAAAAGTAATGATCTCCCAATTGACCATGTAGATGTGCTATGCAACCCATTGAATAACTAAACTCTGATTCAAAATCTCTGAAAATTGTCTGTGTGTATATCTCTGATGCATACTTCAACAGTCCATACGTGGGGAAATGTGATGCTGGTTCAGAGTTTAAACACTTAAAATATGCATCAAATTCATTTTTTCTCCATTTGTTCACAGTTTTCTTGAATATTCTGAAAAAATCTGACAGACTTGTGTTCTTGTTTGCTTTAAATCCAACAGCATTATTAATACTCTCACTTCTTTGAGAAGATAAAATACCAGCAGAAAAAAAGTCTTTACTCAAAGTTGTGCACCACTTCTCCCTAAGGTTATATAACCTTTTGAACCAGGTATTTTTTTTTTCAAGTTTATAGGTTGTTATCATGTTATCCCAATAAATTTGAAATTCTTCTGCTGTTACACAACCACTTAGACATTTATTGAATGCATCTTTGAAAGATGTGTTTCGTTTTAATTCTCTAAATCTTGAAACAACATTTTTTATTAGATATATGCCAGATACATAACCTATGCCTTGAGTGAGGAAATACCTGTAAGTTTACAAGGGAAGAAAAGGGTTATTTAATCAATTTTAATATGGTTAGTTGCTCATTAATATTGGGGTTACATAGGGGTTACTTGCTCATTAATATTGGGATTACATAGGGGTTACTAAAGGATTCTGACTGGGGGTTCTTATTTTTGATATATTGAGTTTGGTGGTATTTATTTATTTTTAATATACTAGTTATTTTTACTGGAGTTTATGGGATTACTTAATGGGGTTACTTAATGGGCTTTCTTAATGGGGTTACTTTATTAATTTTGACATGGGTTACTTAATTAATAATTATAGGAGTTACTTAATCAATTTTTATAGCAATTTTACTTAATCAATAATTACAAGGGTTACTTTATCCATTCTAATACTAGTTTTTTTGACAAGGGTTACTGAATCAATAATTACAGGATTTATTAAATCAATTTTAACAGTGGGTTACTTAATCAATTTTACTTAATCAGGAGGTACTTAATCAATAAATACAGTGGTTACTTAATCAATTCTAATAGGGGTTTTATGACAAGGGTTCCTAAATCAAGGGTTTTTTGGTAATTAGTTTGGTGGTTATTTAGTCTGTTTTTAGAAGAGTTACTTATTAGTTCATGTGTTACTTAGGGGTTACTTAGGGGGTTACTAAGGGGTTTACTAGAGGGGTTAGCAAAGGGGTTATTGGAGGGAGTACCAGAGGGGTAATTTTGGATTTGCTTAATGGGTTACTTACCTGAGGGGTTACTGAAGGGACTACCAGAGTGGTTTCTTAGTATTTGCTGAGGGGGTTACTTAGGGGGTTATTACAGGGTTACTTAGGGGGTTACCAGAGGGGTTACTTAGAGGGATTACCAGAGGGGTTACTTAGAGGTGTTACTTAGGGGGTTACCAGAGGGGTTACTTAGAGGGGTTACCAGAGGGGTTACTTAGGGGTTACTTAGGAGGTTACTAGAGGGGTTACTTAGGGGGTTACCAGATTGATTACTTAAGGGTGATCAGAGGGGTTACCAGTTAGTTCAGTTATTTTAGTTTAGAAATAGAGGGGTTACTTAGGGGGTTACCAGATTGATTACTTAAGGGTGATCAGAGGGGTTACTAGTTAGTTCAGTTATTTTAGTTTAGAAATAGAGGGGTTACCATAAGGGTTACCAAAGGGGTTACTTTTATATGTAGGGTTTAATTAAGGGTTCCTAAATCAATAAGTACAGGAGTTTCTAAATCAATTTAAACAGGGGGTTACTTAATCAATGATAGGGGATAGAAGATTACTAGATAGATAAAAAATATTGTGTTTACCTTTTCAATTGCATTAGACATTGTCATGCCTTGATCTGTGAATATTGTAGCTGGTTGACTGCCTCCCATAGACTTTTTAAAAGTTGTTAAAAGGTACTCAAATGTATCTGTCTTCTCATCAGCTATAAAAGCACAGCCGAACATCACATTCTGCCAATGATTATTCACTCCCACTATAGGTGCACAAATGAGGTTGTATTTGTTAGTTTTGTAAGTTGTGTCAAAAATAGTTACATCACCATAGACATTAAAGTCCTCTCTCATTTCAGAGTCTCTCCAATATATGGCTGTTAGCCTGTTACTGTTTTTATCACCTCCTAGTTTAAATCTGAAGAAAAAATCTTCTTCTTCTGCCTGTCTTTTATATAGACTGTCTATAACAGTTTGTGCATCTCCACCTTCAATTTCTTTCATTTTTCTTCTTGATATTTAGTTTAAATGATCTCTCAAGGTATGACCTAGAAATTCTACACCCCCAGCTTCATTTGTCATCAAGTTGTAAGCTTCAGTTGGCTTTAACCCACTCTCTGCCATAAGGTCAATTACTTTTGCTTTTTCTTCAGTGATCTTTCTTTCTGATCTGTGTAGATGTTGCCATGCTTTTCTTATTAACTCATGGTTGTGATTCATGATATTGTTCCTCAATTTTAAACAGGCCTTCCTTGTTGTTTTTTGCTCTTATTAATGCTTTGCAACCTGTTCTGGTTGTAGGAACTTGTTTTACTTTTTTTCTGTTTTCATTAGTTACAGGAGGAGTTTTTTGTACTTTAGCTTTGCATCTAAACCCTTCTTTAGAACAAACAAAATCTTTTCCTTTTATTTGTTTGTTATCTCCTTGAGTCCATCTTGTGGTTGATAGTCTTACTCCAAATCCCATAGCAAATGCATGCTCTTTATATATGTCACCAATTTCACCCAAAGTTTTTGCTGTAAATCCTATTAGGCTTCCTGTATAATCAAAATCTTCTTCTTTGTGATCTTGACTATGTTGTGTGAGATTGTTATCATTTGTGCTTTCTTCTGTTAATGTGCTCTAAGTTTGTTCTGCTGTGTTTGCACTTGGTTCTGTTGTTAATGTATAATAAAAATTATCTTACATACAGTTATCATGTAGAATATTTAATTCAATTACAGTAAATAAAAACAATTAGTGGTTACTACAGTAGTTATTTAAAGGTGATCACTTAAGAAAGGTCAATTTAAGTGATTACTTGATCAGATGTGTTTGAATTACTTAAAGCTTACTTAAGGGAATGCTTAAGGGGTTATATAATGGGTTACTTAAGGGGATGCTTAAGGGGTTACATAAAGGCAATTAGTTTGGTGGTTATTTAGTCTGTTTTTAGAAGAGTTACTTATTAGTTCAGGTGTTATTTAGGTGTTACTTAGGGGTTACTTAGGAGGTTACTAAGGGGTTTACTAGAGGGGTTAGTAGAGGAAGTACCAGAGGTGTAATTTGGGTTTGCTTAATGGGTTACTTACCAGAAGGGTTACTGAAGGGACTACCAGAGTGGTTTTTTAGTATTTGCTGAAAGGGATACTTAGGGGTTACTTAGGGGGTTATCAGAGGGGTTACTTAGGGGGTTACCAAAGGGGTTACTTAGAGGGGTTACTTAGGGGGTTACCAGAGGGGTTACTTAGTGGGATTACTTAGAGGGGTTACTTAGGGGTTACTTAGAGGGTTACCAGAGGGGTTACTTAGGGGTTTATCAGATTGATTACTTAAGGGTGATCATAGGGGTTACTAGTTAGTTCAGTTATTTTAGTTTAGAAATAGAGGGGTTACCAAAGGGGTTACTTTTATATGTAGGGTTTGCTTAAGAGGTTACTTGGTCAGATGTGTATGTATTACTTAGGGGTTACTTAGGGGGTTACTCAGGGTTTACTATAGGGTTTACAAGAGGAATTATTTAGGGTTTGCTTAAGGGGTTACTTACCAGAGTGGTTACCGTAGGGACTATCAGAGGGTTTTCTTAGTATTTGCTGAGGGGGTTACTTATTAGGTGGTTATCAGATTGATTACTTAAGGGTGATCAGAGGGATTACCAGATAGTTCAGTTATTTTAGTTCAGAAATAGAGGGGTTACCAGCTCAGATTTTGATCGGGTTGCTTTTATATGTAGAGTTTGCTTAAGAGGTTACTTGGTCAAATGTTTAGGTGTTACTTAGGAGTTACTTAGGGGGTTACTTGGAATATTTCTATATGTACGGATTACCAGTAGGGTTTCACAGAGGGTTACTTGTATTGTTTTCCTGGGTTACTTGGTAATTCATAGTAATAATGATAACTAGAGGTTACTTGTAATGTTTTTCCTGGGTTACTGAATAAGAAATGGTATTCCTGGGTTACTGAAAAATTGATTATAAACATGTATATAATCGATTTAATTATATTGCAGAAATATTAATATAAACATGTACTTTTACCTGTAATTTCGATGTTTTCCAGTATATGTTGTTGAATTTCTCTAATTTTCTTTTCGATCTCTAAATTACTTAATAAATCGCCTATTTCTTCAATTTCCATGGTTTCTTGTGAATCTGGAAAATTTTGATCTTCGTTATCCATGTGAAAAATCTCTGAAAAAGTGAGAAAAATCGGAGTTTTAGAAAAATCGAAGTGTGAGAAAATGAAAAAATGCGGCGGGTCATTTATTAGGTTTTTGGGAAGTGTGAGAAATGGGTCCCGGTTTTTTGGAAACTTTTGTGGATCCCGTTATTTTTATTCGCCTCCGTTATTTGTGCTGAGTTGGCGTACGACCGTACGGTGCGGTTGGTGGCACAGAAAACGCGATGATATGGTATAACTTCTTATCCGATATACTCATTTAAGAAATTGAGTATAATTTTTAATTGTAAATTTGTGTAAAATAAGAAAATTTATTTGCTAGAATAAGATGAATATTCTTTCTTATCTTCAAAGTAAGAAAACCAAATAGAGTTTCATCTTTGGATTGAATTTTACTTAAGGAAAAATTAATTTTACAATTTGCTGAAAGATTGAGTTTTTCATTCACCTTGTAAAAAGTATGAGAAAGTATTTATGTGAATTTTTCCTTAAAACACTTATTGATATTATATTAATTACTTCTAAGCTTTTCCTTATGTGATTTAATTATTTAACTCTTATGAATAATATTTTGACAAATATACCTTTAAAAATGTTTATTTACTTATTTGCCTTCATTAACATTAATTTCCTTTTTTTTAAATTCTTAAGAATTGTGTACGAACATTTATAGCCCGTAAAATAATTTGTATAAATAAATAGATTATCTTTGATATTATAGAATTTTTGATGAAATTAGAGAGAGAAATATGTTTTTCTTAGATGTGCCAAAATATATCAAAATGAATGTCTATTTATAGAACATAAAGTTTTAGGATTGCTGTTATAAATTTTTAATTAATCCAAAATATATAAAATATCCATTATAACTAACTAACAGTAGCAATTTTGAAACAAAAATTTTGATTGGTTTCTTTAACCAGACACGTGTTGCGCCATGGATTCAATAGATATAACTTAAAGTTTCATTATCTTTCTCTTATTTATTTATTTTCTAATAAAAAAACTCTCCCGTATTAGACTTCATCAAAGCTACATGCTCGATTGAATTTGTTATAGTTCTTTTTATTTAATGAACGTCTTAACAACTTTAACAATTTTTATTAAATTTTCTAAAATTTAACTTAGTTTAGGTTGAATTTTATGTTCTTAATCTTTTTTAGTCAGCTTTCTAAAAAACATAAGTATGATGTTCTAAATTTTAATTTGAATTTTTTTTAAATAAAGAATGAATTACTTTTGATATGAAGAACTACATTAACATGCAAGAACAAGTCACATCTTTGGGAAAATTAATATTATGAGAAAATACAAATTTTAAAAGCAATAAAATTCATATTGATCAGCTTAAGACATATGTTATTATTAGTTGATATTTGGTATATGTTATAAACGAGATATGAGTTAATATTCTAAAATTTAAGTTTGTTGCTCTAAAAATTGTTTTATATGTTCTTGAGCTTGATTTACAAGTTCCAAAAACCAAAAGGTTGATTTACATCATTTCAATATGAAGAAATATATCAAATGTAACTCCATTGCTTTTAAAGCATAATTTCGTAACTAAAATTTAAAAAAAAAAAATAAATAAAATTCTCTTGAAGAAATTTTCAATTTTTCGCTTAAAACTTGTGTTTTAGATTACTTAAGCCATTGTTATAAGTATTTTGACTTCCATGCTCAAAAAGTCAAATCTGAAGTTCTAACAATGTGTTATAAAGTTATAATATATATAGAAAGCTTTCATTCTTTTTCCTCTTTCTACATTCTCATATAATTGAGGATATTTTTTTGGAAAAGATATTTAGGAATATCTATATTTGTATCTGTATTTATACTTTATTATATATTAAAAAGCGTTCCTAAAAACGTTTATGTGCTAGGTGGCACCCTAGCCATGTCATCTTTCAACTATGAGCATATTCTAATTAAAATGTCTATCATGAGATTCGAACTCATAACCATAAAAATATGAATGAGATGTCTTACCATCTCATCCATATATTATATAGGATAGCTCTCGCTGGACTATCGCCTAGCCCCCAGGGTGCGCACTCACCGCTGAATAAGCGACTAAAGGAGGGCTCGTTAGTCCGGCAGAGTCAGCCCGCAGGGCTGACCAGGCTAAGCTCTCCACGAAGGAGATAGTACGCCTATAAATAGAGGGTAAAGTACAACGGAAAAGAGGTTAGACACTCAAGTTATTACACTTTCTATATCTCTCTAAGTACACTTTCTCTCTCTAAACACTCTCTAACTTAAGCTTCGGAGGGGGGTTCCTCGAGCCACCCCCGAGGGCAGTTTACGTGTGCTACCGTGTGTAGGTTGCTGACGGGACCCAGGTTATCCTGCAGAACCCTTGGATCCATACCTGGAACAATTGGCGCTAGAAGGAGGGGATTGGATCATCTAACCTGAGGTTCACCAACTAAGCTAGGGACTAGTTAACCAACCACCATGGCCGGAGAAGAAACTGTACAAACACTCACGTCCAAAACTAATGAGACCAACCAAACACCACAAAAAACACCCCCAGTAACCAGCGATCCAAAAGGATCCACCGGAAACCCTAAATCGACCATCTCGCAGAAATCCAACCCCATCGGATCGACATCAGCCACTGCTAAAGCAGCGGCGAAACCAGTAGATCCGGTAGGATCCAACTCTATTTTCAAGTACGGAATGCCGTTAACAGGCGCGAACAATGAGCTTATTGTCTCAGCACCTGCAACCCAGAAACCGCAACCCGTGAACATGCTAGCCATTCTGCAGAACCTCTCTAAGTGCAGCAAGGAGCAGCTGGCTGCAATGACAGCGATCCTTACCAATATGGGTAAGGGGGCAAGCCCATCACCGACAACGGCAGCTGCGGAGCCCGCAGCGAAAAAGCCGGAAGTCTCAACTCTCACCCCGGAGCAAAAAGAGCTCATTCAGCTGAGGAAAAAGGTATTGGAGCTAGAAGCTCGCAACCTGAATCGGGAATGGAGCGTGGAGGAAATAACCCCCGCTCGAATCAGCCTAGAGAAGCGGGTCCCTCGCAGTAGGTCACCGGCCGCAGAGCGAGGACCCAGCCCGGAGAGAGACAAACGAGCGCGAATCCAGGTTGTTCCAGATGATTCCCCATTTTGTCGGGAGATTCTGGAAGAACCCATGGAGAAGGTGAAGATGCCGAGCTGCAAGTACAATGGAACCACAACACCCAAAAGCCACATATCAGCTTTCGAGAATCATATGGTACTCTACACCATGACGGACTCAGTCTGGTGTAAGGCTTTCCCACCAACTCTAGAGGAGCTGGCAGCGGAATGGTACGGCGCCATCCCCAAATGTTCTGTATACTCGTACAGCCAGCTGAAGAGAATGTTCATGGAGCATTTCATAACATTGGTGGACAGAACCAAGATGACAACCGAACTGATGTCCCTGGTTCAGGAAAAGGATGAGCCTCTGAGGGAGTTCGTCACTAGATTCAACATGGAGGCAACAACCATTCCAAATATGAGCCAGGAAGTAACGCTATTAGCAATGCAGAGTGGCCTACTGCCAGGGTCACCATTCAGAGCATATATGGGGCGTAAGAGCCTCAAAACGCTCGCTGAAGCGCTGGGTAAAGCGCATGAGTTTATCAAAGCAGACGAGACTGACAGAGCAATGCTGGGTAGGAAAGCAACAGGTGACTCGGTTAAGCGGGCAGAGGTCACCCGGGCAGAGAACACACCCAGGGTGGACCAGCCAAGCAGAGCTGAGCAAACCCGCAGAGAAGCCAAGGCCGGGGAAGTTTGATCAGTATACCCCACTAACCCATTCCAGATCTCACATATTCAGCGTAAATAAGGCTGTGATAAGTGGCAGAGGCCTCCAAGGTTGGTAAACAGGAGTCGTGATACCAGTAAGTGGTGTGACTTTCACGTGGATTATGGCCATACCACTGAAGAATGCACGCACTTGAAGGACAACATAGAGGACTTGGTCAGGAGAGGATACCTGAGTCAATTTAAGCAGCGTGGTGAGGCTCCTAGAAGAAGGGAGGAGGATAGAGCGGGCCGAGCTGACTGTAGAGGAGGTCAGAGGGGCCCAGCTGGAGACAAGGATAGAGATGGCAAGCCAGAGGGCAGGGTGTACGTGATCAGTTGGGGTCCGGTACATGGGGGGACAGTAAATAGAGCGTGGGCTGACCTGCGGGCGATGATACATCAAATAAACGACAATAATAAGCGTAGATGGCCACCTCTTCCCCCGCAGCCGCGAGCCACGTTCGACGAGTATGACCAGAAGGGCATAATTTACCCTCATGATGACCCGCTGGTGGTGACAATGAGAATTGCAAACTGGGAGGTGGATAGAATACTGATAGATGGAGGTAGCTCAGCCAACATCATATACATCAGTGCGTTCAATGAGCTGAAGTTGGACAGAAAAGACCAAAAGAGAGTAAACTACGAGGTCACTGGGTTTAATGGCTCGGGGCTTACCCCAGAAGGCATAATCAAACTCTCAGTCCGGGTAGGAGAGAGGTCAAGAAGGCGTGATGTCCGAGCAGAATTTCTCGTGATAAACTCCCCTTCACCCTACAATGTAATCATTGGAAGACCGCTCATCCACAAGATAGGCGGGGTGGTATCCACTTACCACCTGGACATGGCTTACACAACTAATGAGGGTTGGTCAGCAAAGCTCAGGGGAAGCCAGAAGACAACCCAACAATGTTACATAACTGCCTTGAAGCAGCCTGCCAAAACCAGACAGCGGTCCGGTTCCGAGAGAAGGCTCCCTGAGCAACCTGAGAGGAAGTCAAGGAAAAGGAAGCGTGAAGAGTACCACAGGGAAAAAGATAAACAGAAGTTGGCAATGAAAAACTTTAAGCCTGCAAAAGAATAAATGACCAGACCACTTCCCAGCGGGGAGCATGTCACAGTTGAGCTCACAGAAGGTGATCCCTCGAGGACGGTGAAGATTGGAAAAGACATTGATCCAGGAGTAGGGGTGCACCTCACAGAGCTGGTAAGAAAGAATAAAGACATTTTTGCATTTTCTGCAGATGAGATGCCCGGAATTGACCCAGCAGTCATGGTGCATAAGCTGAATGTGAAGGAGGATATTAGGCCAGTCAGGCAGAAAAAGCGAAGCTTCTCCACAGAGAAAAACCAGGCAATCCAGGAAGAGGTAAAAAAACTCTTGGAAGCAGGATTTATTGAACCCTGTGACTATCCAGAATGGTTAGCCAACGTGGTCATGGTGAAGAAGGCAAATGGCCAATGGAGAATGTGTGTAGATTTCACAAATCTTAATAAAGCCCGCCCGAAGGACTGTTACCCACTGCCACGGATAGATCAACTGGTAGACTCAACCAGCGGGCACGCCTTGCTAAGCTTTATGGACGCCTTCTCAGGGTACCATCAGATCAGCCTACACGAGCGAGACAGGCAGAAAACTGCATTCATTACCGAAGGGGGAGTGTATAATTACATAGCTATGCCTTTCGGGCTGAAGAACGCTGGAGCAACTTTTCAAAGGCAATGGATAGAGTATTCCTTCACCAGAAGGGAAGAAATGTGGAAGTATACGTTGACGACTCAATTGTTAAGAGCGTCACGCAGGCTGGACATATCATGGATCTGGAGGAAACATTCGCCACCCTGAACAAGTATAGAATCAAGCTTAACCCGAAAAAGTGTGTCTTTGGAGTGAGCTCCAGAAAGTTTTTGGGTTTTCTAATCAGCGAGAGAGGAATAGATGCCAACCCAGAAAAGATCGAAGCAGTCCTCAATCTGCCCGAGCCTAAGAGCATCAAAGATATCATGCGGCTGACAGGCAGAATGGCCGCAATGACCAGATTCATCAGCAAGTCAGCAGACAAAGCCTTGCCATTCTATCAGCTGTTGAAAGGAAACAGAGAATTCAAGTGGGGGACTAAGGAGAAAGAAGCCTTTGAGGGTATTAGGAGCATCTGACTAGGCTCCCAACAATGATCAGCCCGGAGCTGACGGAAAAGCTGCAGTTGTACATCTCAGCGTCAATACAGACAATCGCAGCCGTCCTGCTGGTAGAAAGACAGAAGCAACAAAGGCCGATATATTTTGTGAGCCACGTGCTGACCGAGGCAGAGCAAAGATACCCCCTAGTAGAGAAGCTAGCCTTCGCAGTGGTCACAATAGCAAGAAAGCTAAAACCATACTTTGACGCGCATATAATAGAGGTCCTTACAAACCACCCACTGGAGAAAGCATTACAAAAGATGGATGCGTCGGGTAGACTCTTAAAGTGGGCAATCGAGCTTTCTGAGTATGAATTTGAAGTCAAGCCTAGAGCAGCCATCAAGGCACAAGCTTTAGCAGACTTCAAAGTGGAAGCCTCCTACGAGGAGAAAGAGGATGACGTTGGGGTCTGGAAGGTGGAAGTGGATGGATCCTCAGCCCAAACGGGGAGTGGGGCAGGAGTCATAATGACGTCTCCAGAAGGAAACGTATTTGAGTATGCAATCAAGTTCAAGTTCAAAGCGTCTAATAATGAAGCAGAGTACGAGGCGACGCTGGCAGGCCTGCGTATGAGCCTCGCAGCCGGAGCCCGCAAAGTACACCTACAGACTAATTCTCAGCTCGTTGCCAGCCAACTGCAGGGGGCGTATGAGATAAGGGAGGCCACTATGATGAAATACGTAACCAAAGTGAAAGAGCTAGCAGCCCAGCTAGTCCATTTCTAGATAGACTTGGTCCCTAGAGCAGGAAACTCTCAGGCTGACGCCTTATCTAACTTAGCTAGCTCCACCTTACAAAGCCTCACAAGAACAATGATGGTCGAAGTGTTAGAGGAGAGCAACATCGCTGAAAAGGAGCAGCAAAACTGCGTCAGGAGTCAAAGAGCCTGGTTCTCAGACATCTTGGCATACAAACTTCATGGCTCGTTGCTGATGGTCGAAGTGTTAGAGGAGAGCAACATCGCTGCCCGATGATGAAGCACAGGCTAAAAAGGTGAAGAAAAACGCAAATTGGTATGTAGTGATGAATGGAGAGCTCAACAAGAAAGGCTTCTCAAAGCCGCTGCTGAGGTGTATTCCAGAATGGGAGCAGGAGGGAATTATGGAAGAAGCCCACTCCAGAATATGTGCCAACCATATCGGCGGGAAAGCATTGGGAGTAGAGGTCCTTAGAAGAGGGGCATATTGGCCAACTCTCACGCAAGACGCACTAGCATATGTCAAAAAATGCGACAAGTGTAAAAAATATTCACCAGTCATAAATCAGCCAGCAAACGATCCGACTCCAATCCTCAGCCTGATCCCGTTCGCTCAGTGGGGAATGGACATATTGGGACCTTTCACCACTGGGTCGGCGGGCAGGAAGTATCTCATTTATGGCAGTAGATTACTTTACAAAGTGGATAGAAGCTGAACCCACCAAGTACATAAAGGCAACCCAGGTCTGAACACTTATATGGAAGAGCATCATCACTAGATTCGGGGTGCCACGGTGCATAGTCTTTGATCATGGGTGCCACGGTGCATAGTCTTTGATCATGGGTGCCAATTTGACTGTGACACCATAAAGGACTACTTGGGAGATATGGGCACCAAGTATGCAAGTGCCTCAGTCTGCCACCCGCAAAGCAATGGCCAAGCAGAGGCAGCAAACAAGCTGATGATGACAGCCCTAAAGAAGAAGCTGGAGGAGTACAAGGGCCTGTGGGCAGACTTAGTCCCAGAGGTCTTGTGGGCAAATAGGACCACTGAGAAGGAGTCAACTGGTAAAAGCCCTTTCACCCTAGCCTACGGGGTTGATGCAGTTGTCCCTGTGGAAGTGCAAATCCTTAGCCTGAGGATACAGCACTATGAGCAGCAAGGAAATGAAAAGCGCATGCTGGAAGAGCTAGACTTCCTGCCAGAAGTAAGGCTAAAAGCAGCCCTTAAGCTGGCAGCCCAGAAGAGCAGGATCTCAAAAGCTTTCAACAAAAGGGTTAAGCACAGGGAGCTCCTGCTAGGAGACTTAGTCCTCAGGAGGACAGTAGCAGCTGGAAGAGGAAATCAGCATGGAAAGCTGGCAGCAAACTGGGAAGGTCCTTTCATCATCCACGAGTAGGTTGGACCAGGCGCGTTCCTCCTTACAGATCAAGAAGGTCAGGTCTTAAGAAACAGTTTCAATGTTGATGTGTTAAAGAAATATTTTGTTTAAATAGCCTAAAACCTAGTTGTTTCAAGTTGATAAATTTCTATTTAGTCCATGATGTGTTAATTAAGGCATTTGAGCCATTTTTGTTCAATGAAATACAAGCCTCTACGTGAGGAGTATGTTGCGTAAATTTGTTTAATATAGTATGCCCAAGAATCATATACTAACATGCAGAAATCAAACAAGAATAATAATAAAGTGTTAGAGGCAAGAAGCACTCTAGTGCAAAATGACAAAGTGAAAGCATCCCTCCTTAAAACCTCGCTTCACATGCAAAAAGCAAAACAGGGCACCACCTCGGGGACGCCTGAGGGGGGGCCTGACACGTTCAGCTTAAGCAGGGGAGGAGAGAGGAAAAGAAGAAGATGAGCTACATGGGCAACACTAATGTTCTCTTAGTCCCATCCAGCCAATCTCTTCGAGGGGGGAGAGGAAAGGAGAAGACAATCAAGCAGTAAGCCCTTACAAAAAGAAGTAAGCAGGCAGTAAACAAGCTGAATGACATAAATAAGTCGCAGCATAAACAAGCTGAACGACATAAATAAGTCGCAGCATAAATAAGCTGAATGACATAAATAAGTCGCAACATAAACAAGCCGAACGACATAAACAAGTGGCATCATAAATAAGCTGAATGACGCAAATAAGTCACAGCAAAGCAAGCTGGTGACACAGACGAAATAAACAAAAAGCTGATCGACACAAACAAGTCTCAGCAAGGAGAAGTCGAATAACCCTAAATCAAATATGTCCACCAACACGCAGACGAAGCCTTTGGTCAAAGCCAAGTGAAGTACACAACGCGCAAACACTTGAAGCAGATAAAGCAGGAAGGACAAAGTGTAACAAAGTCCCTGCCGAAGCACAGAAGAGCGCAAAAGAAACAGAAAAGCGCTAGGCAGCTAAATTAAAAAGACAGGAAGGCCCAACCTACAAGGTCCCACCAAATGTAATAAAGAGCAAACATGCAGACAATGAAATAAACAGCAAGAAAAGCAGCAAGAGGAGATCATAAGGAGCATACATTATAAGGCTGAACCCCTGCCCACCAAGGCAGAGTAAACATCCAGCAGGTCAGTCACAGAACAAATAAAGCTGAGCCCTCATCCACCAGAACAAGGAAACACTCAGCGGGTAAAGTTAGAAGATCACAAATTCAAGTTAAGCTGGACAGACCCATCAACGAAAGAAAAAGTATTCTGAAAATACACAGAGGAACATAATCTTTGGCAGCTATACAGCCCAAAGAAAGTAACAAAAACTACCTAGTTACAACATATCTAGGTGAGGGAAACTCAGAGGAACCACTGGAGTAGGAGGGTGACAACCGCCATAACCTTTATTGATCATCAGTCAGAGACTCCACTCTAGTAGCTGCAGCAACGTCAGGGCAGAGAGGCACCTCCAAGTTCAGCACGGCGTGGTTGGGGATCTTGCAGCCAGCAGCGCGAAGGTGATCAGCGGGAAGATCGAACAAACCAGCCTCACCGGCAGCTTCAACCTTAGCCCAGAAGGCATTAAAGCGAGCCTGCTGCTCTTCACCCTCACCATACAAGCTGCTAACGCATTGAGTCGCAGCTTCCCATCCTCCATCATGGTGGTCAGCCAGGAGCTTAGAGAAAGCAGGAGAGAGCGCAAAAGACTTGAGAGCCTCTCTCCTAGCAGCCTCCAGCGCAACAACATGCGCAGCCTGTAAATCTGCCACCTCCGCCTCTAACGTCTTCACTCTGGCCTGAGAAGTCCCCAATTGCTCCTCGCAGTCCTTCAGCTTGGTCTGAGTAAGCTGAAATTCTCCCAATTGGAGCTGCAAGGCATCCGCCTTCTCCCTCAGCGGAGTCATCTCATTGGCCATAGCATCCCTCTCAGCTTGAGCCTGCTGAACCTCCAGAGTCTTCTGGGAAAGAGTTATACCCTTTTTCTAAAATTCCTTCTCCACCGACATCAAGGCATTGGACAAATCCCCCACAGACATAACAAGTTGCAAGAAAAGCAGAAAAGAAGAATCAGCCAAAGTGGGATTTAACAAAAGAAGTTAACAATATAAAAAAATAAATTAATAATAAAAATAAAGTATAAGAATAGATAAAACAAGACAGCAGCAACAAAACAAGCAAAGAAAAGCTGAAACGAGAAAAAGAAAAGCCAAAAGCAGAGGCTTACCTTCTGCAAATCATGGCAAGCGGTAGCTGCTGGAAGGCTGACTGAGCTGCGCGTAGAATCCGCAGGGAGACGATCCAATTTTTACACTTTTAATATTGGGGAGCAGATTAACCACAGGTTCTTACACATGCAGCATTCACATCAAGGTTGTGGGATTTTGAGTGGAGAGTTGGTTATTATTCGCAATTTATCTCTTTTGCAAGTTTGAATTTATTTAAACTCTGGTTTTATTTATTTACTACTTTTATGGGGTTTTGAATAAGGGCATTAATGGTTCTAAGTTGTAAGATTTAATTTGGTTTTGGTTATTGGTTTCGAAACTTATTTATAACTAAGTTAGTTTTTCCGCTGCTATTTCTGATAAAGCCTTAACGTTTGAACATGTGGCAGTAGCACGCCAGTAATTCTCTTGGAATTGTTCAGGTTATTAACAGGTTTTAAGAGAGAATTATTGGGGTGTTACACTTTTTGAAAGTGTTACCATTCATTACCCAAAATATTACATAAGACCTTAGGTAACATGGGCGGAAGTATCACCCAATAAAGTGTTACCTATTGTCTATAATAACACTTTTACCACTTTATGTAACACTTTGTGGGTGTTACATAAGGCTAGTTTTGTACTAGTGATGGGTCGTGGTCTCTGTGACAAGTTTTCGTTGGTAAAGCTTTGGGATTATTTGACTCACTTAGTTTTTTCTAAAAATACGTCTCTCTCCACTCCGACTTCCAATTCTCCTTTAGGTATTCCTTATCCTTTACCACATTATATAATTGTGACAAATTTTCTGTGAATTATCATAAGTTTCTTGCAGCAGTGTAAGTAGATAGGCCAGGATTCAAAATCATTTAAAGAGGCCATGATACATGAAGGTTGGCGTAAGTCTATGCAAGAGTAAATAAAAGCATTAGAAGACAATGGGACTTCGACTCTAGGGAATATTCTCCCAAGTAAACGTGCTTTAGGGAGTCAATGGGTGTATAAGACAAAGTTTTTGTCGGATGGTGATATTGGACGCCTCAAGTCTCGGTTAGTTATTTTCGAGAATCATCAGCAAGAAGGTATTGATTACAGTGAGATGTTTGCACTTGTGGCAAAGATGACAGCAATACAGGCATTTTTAGCAATTGTGGCCTCTAAAAATTGGGAACTCCATCAGATGGATGTTCACAATGCCTTTCTGGATGGTGATGTTGATGAGGAGGTGTATATGAAATTTCCTCCCGGGTTTGAGTGTTTGGATCTGAATCTTGTGTGTCGTTTGAAAAATCTCTGAATGATTTGAAATAAGCTCGCGGATGTTGGTTTACCAAGCTAGTTACGGGTTTGAAAGGGTACGACTTTCTACAATCTTACTCTGATTATTCTCTTTTCACATATACGTACTAATGACAATGTTCAGATGAATGTCTTAGTTTATATTGATGATCTTATTATTTCTGGGAACATTTCTGCTGCACTTATGAGTTTCAAGTCTTATCTTATGATTGTTTCAAATGAAGGATCTTGGTCCTTTGAAATATTTTTTGGGCATAGAGGTTGCTCGAAGTTCATCTGGTTTGTTTTTGTGTCAAAGGAAGTATACTTTGGATATTATTTCTGAAGCAGGTTTGTTAGGAGCAAAGCCAAGCGGATTTCCTATTGAGTAAAATCACAAACTTGGTCTTGCTACAGGCAAGCTTTTTACGGATCCCAAGGCATATCGGAGGCTGGTAGGCCATTTTATTTACCTTGCGGTCACTAGGCCTGACTTGGCGTATGCAATTCATATTTTGTCTCAGTTCATGCAAGAGCCTCATAGTGAACATTGGGAAGCGACTCTACGTGTAGTTCGCTACTTAAAGGAACCTTGGGTCAGGATATTTTGTTGAATATAGATAGTGACTTAACTCTGTAGGATTGGTGTGATTAGATTGGGAGGCTTGTCCACTTACTCGTCGCTGTCCACTTACTCGTCGCTCTTTAACACATTGGCTTGTGTTCCTCGGGCATTCACCTATTTCGTGGAAGACTAAAAAACAACACACGGTGTCGAAGTCCTCTGCTGAGGCTAAATATAAGTCTATGTCTGTGATAACTTGTTAGTTGAAATGGCTTAAGGCCTTGTTGTTGGGCTTGGGAGTGCATCACCCCAAAGCAATCAAGTTATTTTGTGATAGTGAGTTAGCTTTGCATATTGCAAAGAATCTTGTTTTTCATGAGCGAACAAAACACATTGAGGTTGACTGTCATTTTGGTGAGGATGCAATTTATGAAGGCTTAATTTATCCATCTTATGTTTCTACTCCTCAATTGGTATATATCTTCACGAAGGAACTTGGGAAGGCGCAATTCGACAATCTTCTCTCCAAGTTGCACTTTTTACACTCATACTCCAACTTGAAGGGGGGGGGGGGGGTTATTGTGGATATATTTTGGTTAAAGATACTTGGGAATATTTAGTTGTTATGTGAGGTTATCTTTTATATTGTATCATAATTTCTAGTTACCATGTTATAGTAATTCTAGGGTTAGCTTTGTGTATATATTGATCTAATAAGATTAATGAGATTTAAGCCATAAGTTCATACAAATTCTACATATATACCTTTCTCTCTTCTCAATTGAAAAAGTATATATGAATGAAAACACTTAGCCTACAAATACATCTTATATTATACCAAAGTTAACGTAAAATTTTTTTTGTAAAAAAAATAATCTCTTTCTCTTTCTTATCTTCTCTCATTCCCCATTAATTAGTTCATGTTAATTATCATGCATTGAAATCACAACATTAGGTTTACTATTTTGCTGCAAACTCATGATAGTCGTTGAAAATTTTGTTGTTATTTTTTTTCTTCTTTGAGATTCTTAGTGACTCCACATATATATGGGGTTTTTTTCTATCAATTTGAAGTTATGGAGAAATTTGTTTAACTGCAGCAATTTTGCAACAAATTTTGTATAAATTTAAGAGAGGGAGAGTGAGAGAGATAGAAGGGGGAGAATTTTTAAATTAGGTGAAATTTAAGATAGAGAGAGAACAATTGGAGATTTATTTGGGAGAAAATTTTTGGAGAAACTTATGAAAGAAAAACTGGAGGAAGAATGAGTGAATGGGGGAATTTTGGAGAGAGAAATTGAGTGAAATTTGAATCTTTGATCTTGTTTATATGTTCTTAAAAAAGTGTTGAGTACATTTTAAGCAAGTACGTAAGAAAAGTTCAATGTTTACATTTTACAATTATACCATTATGTCAACTAAATATCCACCTTTACATCTAATTTAATTTTATTAATTAGATTAATTCTTACATAAAAAGGTGTACTTACATAGGGAAGGATTATTTTATGAGAAAATCCAAGTTTCTCATAGTACGTTTGTTGTTAATCAAATGACAACATTGTAAATAAGTCGCCTTGATTGTCGCACTTTAACATTAAAAATTTCAGTATTTTGCTTTGTTGTCCACTTGGTAATTGACTCGAGTTCAAAACTTAACCTTATAAGTTAGCTCAGTCAATTACCATAAGGCATGAAGCAACTTTGTTAACCGAATCTTACCCAATTAACACCGAAAGGGGAACATTCTAGAGAGAGAAGATAAATGAAATTTCTCCATCGAAGTGCTAATTGGGATTGTAGTTTTTATTTTTTGTTCGTATGCAAGCTTTTATCGTAAAATTATATGCAATTGTCACCTTATTTCTCCGTTTTTTCTTAGGTTTTTCGTTTAATTCAGCAGTGAAGTTGCCGAAAAATGGTGGTGGTGGAGTCGATTTCGGTGTTGGCGAAGACATCATTGAAGCGAATTGAAGGTGACGAAGAAGATAAAGGTGGCTGAGGAAGGAAATGAAGAAGATGTCTAAGGAAGAAGATGAAGTTGGGTGAGGAAGAAAATGAAGTAACTGTCCAAAGGGATAACGTCATTTAACACAACTTTCATAAGGTTGACTCAGGTAGATACCAAATTACAATTGTTCCAGGTATGGATCCAAGGGTTCTGCTGGGTAAGCTGGGTCCCGTCAACAACCTACACACGGCAGCACACGTAAACTGCCCTCGGGGGTGGCTCGAGGAACCCCCCTCCAAAGCTTAAGTTAGAGAGTGTTTAGAGAGTAAAAGTGTACTTAGAGAGATATAGAAAGTGTAATAACTTGAGTGTCTAACCTCCTTTCCGTTTTACTTTACCCTATATTTATAGGCGTACTATCTCCTTCGTGGAGAGTTTAACCTGGTCAGCCCTGCGGGCTGACTCTGCCGGGCTGATGAGCCCTCCTTTAGTTGCTTATTCGGTGGTGAGTGTGCACCCTGGGGGCTGGGCGATAGTTCAGCGAAAGCAATCCTATACAACTAGCCCCTCAAGAGGTGGTATGAGGTCACTCATGCCGACTCTTTCCCTGTAAGAACGTTCTTCTCAACTGAGCCCAGCTGGAAGGAATAGCTCAGCAGGAGCAATCCCCTACAACAAGCCCCTCAAGAGATGGCGTGAGGTTCTTTCATGCCAGCTGCTCTGAGCGTGTAGCCTTATCGGCCCTGACTCAACGGGTCGTCTGACTGAAATAACCTGCACACTTCTAGCCCCTCAAGTCTCTAAGGTGTTGAGGCGCCCTGGAGACTTGGGAGGTCAGGCATTGCTATTGCTGAGTCTGTTATCCTATTTCTTGTATGGTGACATTGGTTCCAGACTTAAGAGGTGATGAGCTCGCAGAGAGGAATTTCGATCACTCCCGCTGAAGTCTGAGAAATGACGAGCTTGTAGAGAGGATTTTCGATCACTCCCGCTGAAGTCTGAGAAAGGACGAGCTTGCAGAGAGGATTTTTTATCACTCCCGCCGAAGTCTGAGAAATGACAAGCTTGCAGAGAGGATTTTCGATCACTCCCGCTGAAGTCTGAGAAATGACAAGCTTGCAGAGAGGATTTTCGATCACTCCCGCTGATGTCTGAGAAATGACGAGCTTGCAGAGAGGATTTTCGATCACTCCCACTGAAGTGCTCTCCTCTCAATTTTTTTTTAGGCGGGAATCGCATTTGCATGAGTGGGACACATGTTGGCAATCCGAGCTGTCAGTTTGATTTTACTGAAGTGACATGGCAGTTTGGCTTTGCCTTATGTCTAACTGCCCATTTACTCCATTCCCCATGTTCAGCCTTTAAACAGTTTTGCTTAGCTTGATGACATGGCTGACATGTATCGGTTTGATCATTATGTAGTGCGCGGTGGGAATACTAGGACTCCATCACCTTCTCCTTCCCCAGCAGTTCAATCAAGTAGAATGGCTGAGTCTCCTGGTGACCGCTCATACTTCGACTGTCAGCCCACTTATGTTGTTGAGCCCGTAGAGGAGGGCAAGACTGAATTCTTCCTTGATGACAAGTGTTATGGGCCTAAGAACTGCGTGCTAGATTCCAGTTGGCGTAAGGACGCTGAGAGACTGGGCCTGGCTGCTGTTGGGCAGAAGTTTTACGGTTTTGGGGAGGGCTACGAGCTGGTTCTGCCTACTAATGGTGCGAAGTTATCAGCCCCTCCTGCAGGTCATATTGTTGTATTTGCCTCGCAGCTAGACTTGGGCTTGAGGTTCCCCTTGGACCCCACCTTAGAGAAGCCGCTACGTGCTTTTAACATCTGCATATCTCTGGTGCACCCTGCCTCCCTTCATACCCTGATTTGTCTACTGTGGTTTTTGAGGTTTTGAAGGTACCCTGAGTCTCTGCATTTGTTCAAGTCTCTCATGAGCCTGAAAAGATCAGCCTCTAGGACTGAGTCAGGGTGGTACTATGTCGCTCCCAAAGAGAGTAAAGTCTTGTCCTACCCAAAACTTGGGTGTTTCAGGGACTGGACTGGCAAGTTCTTCTGGGTGAGGGTGCCTTCCAATTTTGCTACTCCGCGCAACTTCAGAGAGATTCGCACCAACATGGCTGGGGTCATAGTTTCTCCTTCTGAACCTGCTCGTGAGACGGAAGCTTTTGAAGCTCTGCAGGGAGCGGGGACATGTGACTCCAAGTTTCCCAAGGTCTGGCTGCCCAACTCTATTTACATCGTGGGTAATGAGCAGCTTTCTGCCATGCGTTTGTGCCGTACACATGAGTCTGGTAAGCTCTTTCTGCCTTCTGCCTTTTTTCTGTTTTCTGTCTTTTCTTATTTTTCTTTTTCTTTTTTTTTTTTTTGCTCTTGCCTCCCTGCCTTATTTGAATTTTTGTCATTTTGTGTTTTTAGGCTATGACAAGTTGGACAAACGCATGCTCGGGCTGGCCGATAATTGAAAGGACCCTTTGACTGCCACTCCTGAGAACCCTCCTCAGCTCTTTGATACGCTGGAGGTGTTTGCGGGTTCCCTGAAGGACGAGGTGCGTTTGGCTCCTACTAAGCTGCGGGTTGTTGTTGGCACCGTGGTTACTGGCGAGCGTGCTGGGTCCAGCCACACTGAGCCTGAGCCTTCGTCTTCTACCGTTAGGAGTAGGCGTGATACTCGCCCTGCTCCTCAAAAGGTGGCTTCAAATTCTGAGGCGTTAGTGGCGCCTGCTGCTTCCCCTGAGAAGCAGTCTGTCGCGGCTTCCGGCCGGGTGGCACCTCAGACTTCTGTTGCCAAAAGGCAACGTGAACAAGCTTCTGAAGAACCAAAGGCTACTGCCGATGATTTTGCTGACAGTGTTCTCAAGTTTCCCTCTGAGGGGATTGAGACCACTGCTGCGGGTGAAAAACCCGTTTCCTCTGCTGAGCATGTTCTGCTCTTTCCTACTTCTACTAATGATACTTCTATTGCGAAGGGCACTGCAGTTCCTTCTGTTGCAGCTACTGATTTTCAGCTTCCTAATGAATCTGTCATGGAGCTTCCAAGGATTCCGCCGCGTCCCTACGGGCTGAGGGGGCGGCTCCGAAGCACTACCCGGGGTGGGCTCTCCCGAGCTACGGGCTCTATCCAGCAGGATCGTCCAGTGATTGACCTGGAGGACAATCCTATGTCTTCTGCCCCTGCTAGGGATGAGCCAGAGGCGAAAAAGGCTCGCACTTCTCCTAGCCCAGACCCTCTTGCTTCCACGTCTGCCAACACTGGACTTCCAGGTGGGAACGTTGGTGGGGGAGACACTCAGAACTCTAGTGAGCTTAACCGCTGCGTTCATCAGTTCTTGGGTGATGCCTTTGAGAATCCTCTTTCTGCGTCCTCACTCTCTTCTGGAGGGACTTTTCGCTCTACTGGGGCCATTGAGTTTGCTGAGGTCCCTATTGACATTCATCTTCACCCAATACTCTGTCCTTCTAGAGCTGAGAACGCTCCCTTTCGGCCTTTGATGAATGTGAGGGTTGATGAGTCTTTATTTGTAGACGACCCTCAGAAGGGTGGTACTCTAGGATACCGCCTGACTCAGGGGGTTCGTCTCCCTGCGGATTCTATGGCAGCTCAGTCAGCCTTCTAGCAGCTACTGCTTGCCATGATTTGCAGAAGGTTAGTCTTTGCTTTTGGCTTTTCTTTTTCTCGTTTCATCTTTTCTCTACTTGTTTTGTTGTTGCTGTCTTATTTTACTTATTATTATACTTTTTTTTTATTGTTAACTTCTTTTGTTAACTCCCACCTCGGTTGACTTTTCTTTTCTGCTTTTCTTGCAGCTTGTTATGTCTGTAGGGGATTTGTCCAATGCCTTGCTGTCAGTAGAGAAGGAATATCAGAACCAGGGTATAACTCTTTCCCAAAGGACTCTGGAGGTTCAGCAGGCTCAAGCTGAGAGAGATGCTATGGCCAATGAGGTGACTCCGCTGAGGGAGAAGACGGTTGCCTTGCAGCTCCAATTGGGAGAATTTCAGCTCACTCAGACCAAGCTGAAGGACTTCGAGGAGCAGTTGGGGACTTCTCAGGCCAGAGTGAAGACGTTAGAGGCAGAGGTGGCAGATTTACAGGCTGCGCATGCTGTTGCGCTGGAGGCTGCTAGGAGAGAGGCTCTCAAGTCTTTTGCGCTCTCCCTTGTTTTTGCTAAGCTCCTGGCTGATCGCCATGATGGAGGATGGGAAGTTGCGGCTCGATGCGTTAGCAGCTTGTATGGTGAGGGTGAAGTGCAGCAGGCTCGCTTTAATGCCTTTTGGGCTAAGGTTGAAGCTGCAGGTGAGGCTGGTTTGTTCGATCTTCCCGCTGATCACCCTCGCGTTGTTGGCTGCAAGATCCCCAACTAGGCCGTGCTGAACTTGGAGGTGCCTCTCTGCCCTGACGTTGCTACAGCTATTGGATTGGAGTCTCTGACTGATGATCAATAAAGGTTATGGCGGCTGTCACCCTCCTACTCCAATGGTTCCTCTAAGTTTCCCTCACCCATATCTGTTGTAACTAGGTAGTTTTTGTTACTATCTTTGGGGTGTATAGCTGCCAAAGATTATGTTTCTCTGTGTATTTTCAGAATACTTTTTCTTTTGTTGCTGGGTCTGTCCAACTTAGCTTGAATTTGTGATCTTCTAACTTTACCCGCTGAGTGTTTCCTTGTTCTGGTGGATGAGGGCTCAGCTTTATTTGTTCTGTGACTGATCTGCTGAATGTTTACTCTACCTTGGTGGGCAGGGGTTCAACCTTATAATGTACTTTCCTTTTGATCTCCTCTTGCTGCTTTTTTTGCTGTTTACTTCATTGTTTGCATGCTTGCTCTTTATTACGTTTGGTGGGGCCTCGTAGGTTGGGCCTTCCTGTCTTTTAATTTAGTTGTCTAACGCTTTTCTGTTTCTTTTGCGCTCTACTGTGCTTCAGCAGGGACTTTGTTACATTTTGTCCTTCCTGCTTTATCTTCTTCAAGTGTTTGCGCGTTGTGTACTTCACTTGGCTTTGCCCAAAGGCTTCGTCTGCGTGCTGGTTGACATATTTGATTGAGCGTTATTTGACTTATCCTTGCTGAGGATTGTTTGTGTCGATGAGCTTTTTGCTTATTTTGTCTGTGTCATCAGCTTGCTTTGCTGTGACTTATTTGTGTCGTTCAGCTTATCTATGCTGCGACTTGTTTATGTCGTTCAGCTTGTTTATGCTGCGACTTATTTATGTCATTCAGCTTGTTTATGCTGCGACTTATTTATGTCATTCAGCTTGTTTATGCTGCGACTTATTTATGTCGTTCAGCTTGTTTATGCTGCGACTTATTTATGTCATTCAGCTTGTTTACTGCCTGCTTACTTCTTTTTGTAAGGGCTTACTGCTTGACTGTCTTCTCCTTTCCTCTCCCCCTCGAAGAGATGGGCTGAATGGGACTAAGAGAACCTTAGTGTTGCCCATGTAGCTCATCTTCTTCTTTTCTTCTCTTCTCCCCTGCTCAAGCCGAACGTGTCAGACTCCCCCTCAGGCGTCCCCGAGGTGGTGCCCTGTTTTTCTTTTTGCAGGTGAAGTGAGGTTTTAAGGAGGGATGCTTTCACTTTGTCATTTTGCGCTAGAGTGCTTCTTGCCTCTAACACTTTATTATTATTCTTGTTTGATTTCTGCATGTTAGTATATGATGCTTGGACATACTATATTAAACAAATTTATGCAACATACTCCTCACACAGAGGCTTGTATTTCATTGAATAAAAATGGCTCAAATGCCTTAGTTAACATAACATGGACTAAATAAAGGTTTATCGACTTGAAACAGCTATGTTTCAGGCTATTTAAACAAAATATTTCTTTAACACATCAGCATTAAAACTGTTTCTTAAGACCTGACCTTCTTGATCTGCAAGGAGGAACGCGCCTGGTCCAACCTGCTCGTGGATGATGAAAGGGCCTTCCCAGTTTGGTGACAGCTTTCCATGTTGATTTCCTCTTCCAACTGCTGCTGTCCTCCTGAGGACTAAGTCTCCTGGCAGGAGCTCCCTGTGCTTGACCCTTTTGTTGAAAGATTTTGAGATCCTATTCTTTTGGGCTGCCAGCTTAAGGGCTGCTTTTAGCCTTACTTCTGGCAGGAAGTCTAACTTTTCCAGCATGCGCTTTTCATTTCCTTGCTGCTAATAGTGTTGTATCCTCAGGCTGGGGATTTGAACTTCCACAGGGACAACTGCATCAACCTCATAGGCCAGGGTGAAAGGGCTTTTACCGGTTGACTCCTTCTCAGTGGTCCTATTTGCCCACAAGACCTCTGGGACTAAGTCTGCCCACAGGCCCTTGTACTCCTCCAGCTTCTTCTGTAAGGCTGTCAGGATCAGCTTGTTTGCTGCTTCTGCTTGGCCATTGCTCTGCGGGTGGAAGACTAAGGCACTTGCATACTTGGTGCCCATATCCCCAGGTAGTCCTTTATGGTGTCGCAGTCAAATTGGCACCCATGATCAAAGACTATGCACCGTGGCACCCCGAATCTAGTGATGATGCTCTTCCATATAAATGTTCAGACCTGGGTTGCCTTTATGTAGTTAGTGGGTTCAGCTTCTATCCACTTTGTAAAGTAATCTACTGCCACAATGAGATACTTCCTGCCAGCTGACCCAGTGGTGAAAGGTCCCAATATGTCCATTCCCCACTGAGCGAACGAGATCGGGCAGAGGATTGGAGTTAGATCGTTTGCTGGCTGATTTATGACTGGTGAATATTTTTGACACTTGTCGCATTTTTTGACATATGCTAGTGCGTCTTGCGTGAGAGTTGGCCAATATGCCCCTCTTCTAATGACCTCTACTCCCAATGCTTTCCTGCCGATATGGTTGGCACATATTCCGAAGTGGGCTTCTTCCATAATGCCCTCCTGCTCCCATTCTGGAATACACCTCAGCAGCGGCTTTGAGAAGCCTTTCTTGTTGAGCTCTCCATTCATCACTACATACCAATTTGCGTCTTTCTTCACCTTTTTAACCTGTACTTCATCATCGAGCAGCGAGCCATGAAGTTTGTATGCCAAGATGTCTGAGAACCAGGCTCTTTGACTTCCGACGCAGTTTACCTGCTCCTTTTCAGCGATGCTGCTTTCCTCTAACCCTTCGACCATCACTGTTCTTGTGAGGCTTTGTAAGGTGGAGCTGGCTAACTTAGATAAGGCATCAGCCTGAGAGTTTCCTGCTCTGGGGACCAAGTCTATCTGGAAATGGACTAGCTAGGCTGCCAGTTCTTTCACTTTGGTTACATATTTCATCATAGTGACTTCCCTTATCTCATACGCCCCCCTGCAGTTGGCTGGCAACGAGCTGAGAATCAGTCTGCAGGTGTACTTTGCGGGCTCCGGCTGCGAGGCTCATACGCAGGTCTGCCAGCGTCGCCTCGTACTCTGCTTCATTAATAGACGCTTTGAACTTGAACTTGATGGCATACTCAAATACGTTTCCTTTTGGAGACGTCATTATGACTCCTGCTCCACTCCCCGTTTGGGCTGAGGATCCATCCACTTCCACCTTCCAGACCCCAATGTCATCCTCTTTATCCTCATAGGAGGCTTCCACTATGAAGTCTGCTAAATCTTGTGCGTTGATGGCTGCTCTAGGCTTGACCTCAAATTCATACTCAGAAAGCTCGATTGCCCACTTTAAGAGTCTACCCGATGCATCCATCTTTTGTAATGCTTTCTCCAGCGGGTGGTTTGTGAGGACCTCTATTATATGCGCGTCAAAATATGGTTTTAGCTTCCTTGCTGATGTGACCACTGCGAAGGCTAGCTTCTCTACCAGGGGGTATTTTTTCTCTGCCTCGGTCAGCACGTGGCTCACGAAATATATCAGCCTTTGTTGCTTCTGTCTTTCTATCAGCAGAACGGCTGCGATTGTCTGTATTGACGCTGAGATGTACAACTGCAGTTTTTCCCTCAGCTCCGAGCTGATCATTGTTGGGAGCTTAGTCAGATTCTCCTTAATACCCTCAAAGGCTTCTTTCTCCTTAGTCCCCTACTTGAATTCTCCGTTTCCTTTCAACAGCTGATAGAATGGCAAGGCTTTGTCTGCTGACTTGCTGATGAATCTGGTCAGTGCGGCCATTCTGCCTGTCAACCGCATGATATCTTTGATGCTCTTAGGCTCGGGCAGACTGAGGACTACTTCGACCTTTTATGGGTTGACATCTATTCCTCTCTCGCTGATCAGAAAACCCAAGAACTTTCTGGAGCTCACTCCAAAGACACATTTCTTCGTGTTGAGCTTGATTCTACACTTGTTCAGGGTGGCAAATGTTTCCTCCAGATCCATGATATGTCCAACCTGCGTGACACTCTTAACAATTGAGTCGTCAACGTATACTTCCACATTTCTTCCCTTCTGGTGAAGGAACACTCTATCCATTGCCTTCTGAAAAGTTGCTCCAGCGTTCTTCAGCCCGAAGGGCATAGCTATGTAATTATACACTCCCCCTTCGGTAATGAATGAAGTTTTTGAAGGAGTTATGTCTTCGATAAGTGCAATTACTAAATATATCAAGGATCACTATTATGGAGATAATAAGTTCATTCTATAGGGTCGTCAATGTTTGGTGCTAGATATGACAATTGATCTTTGGGCTAGCTTAATGGCCCAAAGCCTTATAGAATGGATCCTACAAGGTTACACATAAGAGTATTGGGTTAAAAAAGTTAGAGGCCCATTATTGGGCCTCATGAGTTCATGACATACCATGTTGATGATTGGGCTTGGATAGTTAGAAGAGTCTAATGGGTTTTGGACTTGACATGGTTTTATTTCTAGATATGATCTATAAATATAAACCATGCCTAGGGTTGCAAGACAGAACAATTGACATACAGTGAATTGTCACACAAGCAACCAGGTTTCCCAAAAACCTTAACTCTCTCTCTCTACTCGGCCCTCTCTCTCTCCTCCCTGTCCGTACGGCCCTCCTCCCCGTGTGGCGCGTGTGGTGGCGCGTGGGTGGTGTTGTGGTGTGTTCGTGGCTCAAATCTCCGTTGAAGGTTGATTGAAGTGTTCAGTCACAACTAACTAGCATTAGTGGGGGTTTAATCCATGCTCGTGGACTAAGTAGAGGAATCACGCTTGGGGTTCTTTATCTCCCAATGTTCTTGCTCGATCGCACGTGGAATCACGCTTCAAAGGTACGATTATATGTTCTTTATGTGTTATGCATTAGATCTTGGGATTAGGTACTGTATGAATATGATTCATGTTTTTCCGCTGCGTAGTACCTATAATTCCCTACAGTGGTATCAGTTAGCCTATTGCATTTACGCATATTGACTATAATTCTTTGATAGTCCACAATTTTAATTCAATTAAGAGGGAGATTAATTTAATTATGGTTCAATTATTATATTTAATGTGATTAAACTTTTGGAATCGATTAAATATGATTTAATTATGCTCCAAATAGCCATGAAGAGACCGAATTTTAGCCCTAATATGTTCGAAAATTTCGAACCCCCTAACCCTATTTTTCTAATTTTTTGAAATTCCTAGCCCTAAAATATGATTTTTGTGCTTGATTTTAATTTAATTCGATTTATTTTATGATTCATAATTTTAATCGGATTGATTTATGCATAAAAGTGATTTATGTATGATGATCAATTTAATTTTAAAAGTTAGAATTAAATTGGGATTAATTTTATGATGAACCCTAATTTTAAAGTTGAATGTGATTTAATTTTAATCTTATGGACTGATTTAATTTAATTTTAATAAATGTTATTTTAATTAAATTAAAAACAAAAAAAAAAATATTTTGGTCGGCAACCGCGGCTGGGTGGCGCAGCCACGGCGGCTGCCGACCAGGTGGTGGTCCAAGAGGGAGGGAAGGGGAGGGCGGAGGTCGAGGTGGCTGTGGGCAGCAGCGTGCAAGTGTTGCACGGCTGCTGCCACGGCTCCCAGAGCAGCTGCCCGCTGCTGCCTTGCGGCAGTGGCTGCTGTTATGGAAGCCAGCCACCGTGGCTAGCTTCAGCTAGCCAACCACAGTGGCCGGCGGTGGTGGCTTGCGGTTTTTTCAAAAAAAAAAAAAAGTTTTGAAAAATTTATTTCAAGATAATTATGAATTATTTTGGGATAAAATCAGTTTTATTTTGGATAAGATAAAATATTTTGAAAATATGATCTTTTATTTTAAAAGATAAAATTGGTTTTATTTGGATCTTTCAAAAATTGTTATATTTGATATTATCCATATTTAAAGTTGTTAAATTGATAATTATTCATAATTAAAGTGGTTAATTTTGGATAAGATTTGTTAGGATATTCTGAGCATATTCCAAAAGGATAATAATTGATTTAAATAATGTGATTATCCCATAATTATATTTGGATAATAATTGATTTAAAATTTTGTGATTGGCTAGTAATTAGGATAGAATTTCCTAACTTTGTTAGGATAATCTTTGAGGATAAATATGATTTATCTTTTAAGATTAAAATAAGATTTGATTCTATCTCATGACTAGTTTAGAATATATGATATTTTATTGATGGTCATGAATAATATATGATATTATCTAATTGCATTTATTAAAATATGAGATATTTTGGTGTCATGTTTCCTTAATTATGAACATTCGATGTTGTAGTTTAGGAAAGCATGATGAGTGATTTATTATGTGGCAATTTTATAATATATGATATTATTTACTGTTATATAATGACTAGTATGGCCCAGTAGATTACTAAATACGATCTGCGCATCGTGATGTATTTTTGTAATCTTAGTACGGTCTACGTACCAATAAAGTATTTTTGTAATTTTATTTAAGTAGTAGATAGAATAGAGTAAAATTACAGGTTGCAGTTAATCCAAGAAGCCCATGAAGTGAAGGACCAAAGGAGCAAGGTGGATGAGATCCATGAAGGTTCAAGTGGGAGCTTTTTGCTTTATTAGTTTCTTAGGATTAGGGGGCCATGTTATGTCTTGTTTATGCATTCAGTTTATTATGCATGTTAGATTTTATTGATGTTTTGTGATGATGCGCTAGAGTTCACTATTTAATCACAACATAATAAATCTAGGTCCCAGTAATATTGAGGTTGCTTTTCCAATTAAAAACCCGATGAAACCTTCGATATTTATGATAGGTCATGCCTCAGCTGGGTGTCATATTATATCTTAGGGGAGTGGGGGTAAATCACGTTTTACACTTTTAATTGGTTATACTCAACAAGGTTACCTAAAGAGTTTAGAACCTTGAAGCTAAGGGTAATAATTAAACATGTGATGGTTAATTATTCAACCAAGAGTTACAAAGAGTTGTAATCAGTAAAGAGTTTACTCACCTTGAAAATGTAATACTTGATGGTAGGGCCTCAGTCCGGTCAATTATTGCACAAATAAAGGATCTTGGAATCATTCTATTCAATAGGGATCAAATTAAAATTGAATAAATGCTTTAAAGTTGCCAATTTAATTCGCTTATGGCACTTTAAATTTTTATTAAACATAATTGAATTTTGCGTTTACTTACAAGTAACATGTCGTTCTAATTTTATTATTATATATAATCTCCTCAATTGAAAATAAAGTTGAGAAACGTTCTCAAATGTTTAAAAGATAATCCATAAACCTATATTCCAATTTTTCTAAAATGGTTCTAAAAGGCAAGTTTTAGAAATCCATGTCACATGTCTAGGGTTGGTTTTATTCAAAATGTTTGAGTAAAATACCAACACATCTTCATTTTGAAAAGTGTTTCAAGGGATAAAATGAGATGGGAGGTACAAACCCTCTAAAATACAAGTATAAAAGTCCAATAAAATCTCTTATCTTCAATATGATTGAATATAAGAAAGTGATTGGAAATCTCTATGATCAAAAGTTGATCAAATGACGCTATTCTTCATCCACTTTATATAAGAGTTAAATAGTTGATTAAACTCTATTATAAATAATGTTTGAATAGGCTTAGCAAAATCATGAAAAGTGCTTAAAGTAGTTAAGCAAAGCATCATTTTGAACCTAAGAGAAGTGTTCTAAGTGGCTCAAATGGGAAAGGTTTAGGAATATATGAGGATTGCATTAAGAAGTTATGGGCCAAGAAATGCAAACAAGTTGCTACCTCTCAAACCTAGAACTACTTATAAGCTAAAAGTTGTTATGAACAACAAATGTTTCAAATTAAATGGACCAATTCCAATTGATTAGAAACTATCTCATATAGTTGGAAGGTAAAAGAATGGAAATGTTCCAATTTAAGAAGTATATTATAGAAATTAATTTAGCACATTGCTACATCTTGGACATATGATGTCTTGTTTAGTTCTCTCTCATTGAGAATGAGGTTGAACTAAATGAAGAAGTATGGCTAAAGGAGAAATAAATCTACAAGTTTAGAAGCAAATGTTGCTACTTCACAAGTAGAATCTATGAGTCTGGAAGCAAAAGTTGCAACTTTACAAGTAGAACCTATATTTCACCTTACCTTGTTATTGGCTAGAATTAAATAAATGTTATTCATTCTTGCCATTATCAAAACACCATTCAATGTTAGTAATGACTACGCATAGAAGATTCAAAAACGTGGAATAATGTTATTCTATGCTTCATTGAGTCATAATGTGTTTTGAGTTGCTAAATATAGGTTCAAAGTTCTATATGATAGAAAAGTTAAACCATTTCTATATATAAATTGTCTCTAAAATGTCAATTAATTCGAATGAAAAATGAACATTGCATGCGAAAGATCCAAAGGGATGGACTTTCAATATCATTTGATTATGAATCCATTGATATATGTAAATATCATTCTAATTTGAAATTATTGACAAAGTCACCATTTAGAGAAATTATGATGCGAACTCGAGGTCAAATACATATCGATGTAAGAAAACCAAAGGTTCAAAGGCTAGAGACGGACAATGAAACTTCATTTGTGATACGATCACTACTTGTGCTTAGTTGAAGCATAAGAGTGAAAATTTTGAAAAGTTCAAAATGTTCAGTATGAAGTTCAGTATCAACTTGACAAGATAATAATTGCATTACAATATGATTGTAATTGTGAAAATTTGAGTCAAGACATTTACTTGGCAACACATTCAAAATATTGCGATATGATCGTAATAATGAAAATTTAAGCCAAGACCAATGATGAACATCCAAGAGTTGTGAAATCGTTTCACGACAAACTTCGAAAGAAAACCTTGTGAAGTGTTTATGAAGGGAGCTATCAATCTATATGAGATATATTTTGATAATGGATAAAATTACCTATCTTCCAACCATTATTCAGGGGATATACTTTTAAGATAAGCTACAAAACTAAACAAGCTACATAAGTCAAATCAAATTGTAGCAAAGGCTTCATATGTGATATGGATAAGAAGAGTTCTTATAAAGTCTTTCTACAAAGCAAGGAATAAATATTGTATTAAATCGTTTAATGTACGATCAATTCCTACACAGAGCACGGGGTACTACTACTCAAATCATACTTAGCACAAAATGTTTGTTTCTCAAGTAGGTGCCTTATGGAAATTTTTCCAAAAGGTTAAGTGGGAGTAGTATAAATCTCGAAAGAGTTCGAGAAAAGCAACAAACAAACATGGCTCAAACCATGATTGGTTCACCCTATGCTAAAAATGCCTCCTCAAAAAGGAAAGTGGGAGTATAAGAATCTCGAAAAGTTCGAGAGCCTTGAAAGAGTTCAAGAAAAGTGATTTCGAAAATCTTGAAGAAATTTGAGAAGTAATCGAATCAAAGCAACAATATGAGCATGATTCACCTCATGTTACAAGTGACAACGCATGGTCTCATTAAGTGTAATGGGAATAATAACCATGTGTCGAAGGTAGTACATTCCAAGTGCACATCCTCAATTGTCGTTTCTCATTGAAAGCTAAACAAAGTTGTTGTATGAGCTTCAATTGTTGCATCAAACCCACAACAATGACTAGCATATGTAAAACTTAGTCAAAGAAATATGATTTCATATTGATTAAGAGTTCTAAAATATTCATTTTGGAACATGATGATTATGCAAGTAACAAAGATGATTTGATAAGTTATGACTCCAAGTGGTTTAAAAACCAGGAAATCTGAAATAGATTCTAAGTCTGTAAGCAAGTGTATGACACTTGAATAATTTGCCTAATTGGGTGAGACCCATTATAAGAAAAACAGACAAGAAAGAAAAATGTTTTCTAACTGAAGCAAAGACTTATTAAAGGATTCAACTAATTCATAGTATGACTATGACTACGATGAAAACTTTATATTAGTCATGTTGCAAAGATCTATTAAAGATATTTTAGTGATTACTACCTTATAAGATTTGGTAGATGGACTTCAAAACACTTTATTGAAATTGTTCATGAAAGAAGATTTGTATATGATACAATCAAAAGTTTGAAGATCCAATAATCCTAGGGATGCATAGCATCATGGAGTTAGTGTTCTTTATTTTGTGAGTTAATCAAATCGTTTGATGTTCTCATAAAATGAAGAAAAGGTCTTGTGTATACAAGATGTTTAGTGGGAGCTATGAAGTCTTCTTGGTCTACTACAAAGAGCAATTATTCATTTCTTGAAGGGCCAAGTGATGGCTAATGCATTTTGTATGGAAATCTTGAAGAAGAAGATGAGTACATTTGGGATTCAAGATCTATAGAGATAGGTTTTGATGGATGTTTGAGCTTGGTTAAGAAACTTATATTGATAAGATTCTTATAAAGTTCAACGTTATATTGAAAGGAGTTTCAATCCCATGTAACATGGCACATTGCTTATGATTCAATACTTTGAGAAAGGTTGATGAAATTAAGGTTTTGAGTGATGATCCTCATGCAATATGCAAAGGATGCATCATGCATGTCATGGACTATACTCGTCTATTTGATTCACATGTTTTAAGAACGAGTGATGATAGATTTCAGTCGAAATCCAATGTAACGTTGGAATACAAATTAGAAATTTCTAAGTTCCTTGTGAAAGGACGAAGGAAATTCTTAGTGTATGGAGATGAAAATGATTATAAGATTTAGAAATTGCAAAATTCATGTTTATGAGAATATCTAATGAACTCTACTTAATAAACCCCTTCCATTTCCAAAGCATGAGAAACATGCAAATGAAACTGGATTGAGGCAAATAATGTAATTAGAAGTTGTATTTGTTTTTGGAGAAAAACAAGTTACATATGTAATACATTCATTTGCAGAATTATGTTTATCAGTTGAAACAAAGTTTCAATCTTATTTAATCGTGGTTTCAAGATTAAATAAAATGTCCAAAATAACTATGAATTGATGGGCTCATCAGGTTGATGACCTGGTGAATGAAACCCCACAGGTGAACTAAATTCATATATTATTTAAGTTCCTAGTTCGGAATCATTAAACTGGACATAAATGATTTCAATTCATGGACTAGCATGTAAGATTGATTGGATAGTGCAGTTTCATGGGCTATAGGAGCATAGTGATGATGCTCGGTCAATCACATGGATATGCATGAATGATGCATGATCGAACTACTGACCTACTTTGAAGTTCAAGTATAGAGCTTCCGGATATATTAGTGGATTCCTTTGACATGAGTGGAACATTGATTTCATTCAATGGATGTTATGGCTGTGGTACACTCAAACGTCTGCCCGTAACTGGAGATTATAAGGGTGTTTCCCGGTTATTTCAGAAATTGAGTGGGAGCTTTGGTTGCCACAAGATTGGATAGAGTCTACCTATTTAATTAGGAATGTGTCTTGGCCTCTTGAAGAGGGAGAATTCAGAGAAATGCATGGCCGTGCTCAAATGGATTACATAGTAATCATTTGTTTTGTAATTCTCACTCACAAGAAAAGATTTGAAGACTAATATGATCACGACATGAGATGCAATCATATTATCAAATCGACACACATTGACTTAAGGAATTTGAATATTGCGCACTTGTCTCAGACAAGTGGGAGATTGAAGGAGTTATGTCTTCGATAAGTGCAATTACTAGATATATCAAGGATCACTATTATGGAGATAATAAGTTCATTCTATAGGGTCGTCAATGTTTGGTGCTAGATATGACAATTGATCTTTGGGCTAGCTTAATGGCCCAAAGCCTTAAAAAATGGATCCTACAAGGTCACACATAAGAGTATTGGGTTAAACAAGTTAGAGGCCCATTATTGGGCCTCATGAGTTCATGACATACCATGTTGATTATTGGGCTTGGATAGTTAGAAGAGTCTAATGGGTTTTGGACTTGACATGGTTTTATTTCTAGATATGATCTATAAATATAAACCATGCCTAGGGTTGCAAGACAGAACAATTGACATACAGTGAATTGTCACACAAGCAACCAGGTTTCCCAAAAACCTTAACTCTCTCTCTCTCTACTCGGCCCTCTCTCTCTCCTCCCTGTTCGTACGGCCCTCCTCCCCGGGTGACGCGTGTGGTGGTGCGTGGGTGGTGTTGTGGTGTGTTCGTGGCTCAAATCTCCGTTGAAGGTTGATTGAAGTGTTCAGTCACAACTAACTAGCATTAGTGGAGGTTTAATCCATGCTCGTGGACTAAGTAGAGGAATCACGCTTGGGGTTCTTTATCTCCCAATGTTCTTGCTCGATCGCACGTGGAATCACGATTTAAAGGTACGATTATATGTTCTTTATGTGTTATGCATTAGATCTTGGGATTAGGTACTGTATGAATATGATTCATGTTTTTCCGCTGCGTAGTACCTATAATTCCCTACAGTTTTCTGCCTGTCTAGCTTGAGCAGGTTGATCTGATGGTACCCTGAGAAGGCGTCCATGAAGCTTAGCAGGGCGTGCCCGCTGGTTGAGTCTACCAGTTGATCTATCCGTGGTAGTGGGTGACAGTCCTTCGGGCAGGCTTTATTAAGATCCGTGAAATCAACACACATTCTCCATTGGCCATTTGCCTTCTTCACCATGACCACGTTGGCTAACCATTCTGGATAGTCACAGGGTTCAATAAATCCTACTTCCAAGAGTTTTTCCACCTCTTCCTGGATTGCCTGGTTTTTCTCCATGGAGAAGCTTCGCTTTTTCTGCCTGACTGGCCTAATATCCTCCTTCACATTCAGCTTATGCACCATGACTGTGATGTATCCATTCTATATAGTAATTTACCCCCTCCCTTGGTCATAATTAGTAGTGTTTTTGGCTCTTTCGAGCCACTTTTATTACTAATTTGGGGTTTCTAGTGTTTTCGTAGTCTTTGTTGAGTTTTGTAGGAAATTGCGCCTTTGGAGCATTTTCTCGGGTTTTTCATGGAGCGACTACGGGAATTAGAAGTGCATGACCATCTTTGAAGCCCAAGGTCGGTTAGAATCATCGAGCCAGTGATTAAGGGCTCGGTAATTGGGATCCCGAGGTATTTGGACCGAGTATTCAAGACCCGAAGAGGAAATCCGGATTGGGCCGAGAAATCAAGCCCAATCGAAGTCCGAGCCTCAAAGTGAAGCAAGGGCCCGATCGGGCAACCTCTAGCACGATCGGGCGCGGCGCTGCTGGTGCTGTGTGTGGCTTATAGCGTGCCCGATCGTGCGAGCGTCTAGCACGATCGGGCGATGCTGCTAGAAAGGAACGCGAAGAAAAAGGCGCGCCCGATCGGGCGCGTGTTTCTACAGGACCTGATTAGTTTAGTTTTGATTTCTGTTTTAGGGAACGTTTATATAAGAGTTTTGTACGGAATTTTGTTTATCTTTTTTCTTAGACTTTCTCTCTCTACTTAGGATTTTTCTCTCTCTTAATTTTTCTCTCAACTCTTATTCTTAATTATTTCCATTAATACAGATTAGTTCGGTAACTATTTCTCTTCTCTTAATCTTAGTTGTTTATTTTACTCCTTTCATCATGATTTGTTTTATTGCTTTGATTAGTTTAACTTCTGTTATGTATGAGTAGTTTTCATTCTAGGGTTTATGGGGATCCATGAATAATATGAAGGGGTAATTTATTATTGTTGATTATCAATGCTAGATTAATTTCCTATTGATTGATTTAATGCTCTGTGACTAGATTAGGCCTGATCTTTTATGCATGAGTCTGACAATATTGATTTGAGATTTGACAGATGAGAATTGATGTTTAGGTGTAGTTTCAATAGGCATGTTAATTTATAAATGGTTAGGTCGAGATTCGAAAGATGAGATTTAATACCGGTAAATTAATTGTGTGATTATAATACGTAGCGAAAGCCCTTTATAATCTGATTAATATATGCATTGATGAATGATTATTATTTTCTACCCTGGAATATTATTTATTGGTGAACCTATGCCCTAGATACTTTATATATTATTTTCTCCCTATTCTTAATGTTCGTAGTTTAGTTTCATATTCAAATTCACATATTGGTTACTTTATAATTTAGATTACTTTAGTTAATTAGGAATAGAAAGACTTGTTTCCCTGTGGAGATCGACCCTACTTCCCTATCTACTTTAGTTAGAGGACTTAGATATTTACTTTTGATTAGGGGATACGACTTTACCCTGTCAGACTGCTGGGTCAATTCCGGGCATCTCATCTGCGGAAAATGCAAAAATGTCTTTATTCTTTCTCAGCAGCTCTATGAGTTGCACCCCTACTCCTGGATCAATGTCTTTCCCAATCTTCACCGTCCTCGAGGGATCACCTTCTGTGAGCTCGACTGTGACATGCTCCCCGCTAGGAAGTGGTTTGGCCATTTCTTCTTTTGCAGGCTCGAAGTTTTCCATAGCCAACTTCTGTTTATCTTTTTCCCTGTGATACTCTTCACGCTTCCTTTTCCTCGACTTCCTCTCAGGTTGCTCAGGGAGCCTTCTCTCGGAACTGGACTGTTGTCTGGTTTTGGCAGGCTGCTTTAAGGCAGTTATGTAACATTGTTGGGCTATCTTCTGGCTTCCCCTGATCTTTGCTGACCGACCCTCATTAGTTGTGTAAGCCATGTCTAGCTGGTAAGTGGATACCACCCCGCCTATCTTATGGATGAGCGGTCTTCCCATGATTACATTGTAGGGTGATGGGGAGTTTATCACGAGAAATTCTGCTCGGACATCACGCCTTCTTGACCTCTCTCCTACCCGGACTGAGAGTTCGATTATGCCTTCTGGGGTAAGCCCCGAGCCATTAAACCCGGTGACCTCGTAGTTTACTCTCTTCAGGTCTTTTCTGTCCAACTTCAGCTCATTGAACGCACTGATGTATATGATGTTGGCTGAGCTGCCTCCGTCTATCAGTATTCTATCCACCTCCCAGTTTGCAATTCTCATTGTCACCACCAGCGGGTCATCATGAGGGTAAATTATGCCCTTCTGGTCATACTCGTCGAACGTGGCTCGTGGCTGCGGGCGAAGAGGTGGCCATCTACGCTTATCATTGTCGTTTATTTGATGTATCATTGTCCGCAAGTCAGCCCGCGCTCTATTAACTGTCCCCCCATGTACTGGACCCCCGCTGATCACGTACACCCTGCCCTTTGGCTTGCCATCTCTATCCTTGTCTCCAGCTGGGCCCCTATGACCTCCTCTGCAGTCAACTCGGCCCGCTCTATCCTCCTCCCTTCTTCTGGGAGGGTCATCACGCTGCTTAAATTGACTCAAGTATCCTCTTCTGACTAAGTCCTCTATGTTGTCCTTCAAGTGCGTGCATTCTTCAGTGGTATGGCCATAGTCCCTGTGAAAGTCACACCACTTACTGGTATCACGACTCCTGTTTACCATCCTTGGAGGCCTCTGCCACTTATCATCAGCCTTATTTACGCTGAATAAGTGAGATCTGGAATGGGTTAGTGGGGTATACTGATCAAACTTCCCAGGCCTTGGCCCTCTCCTTGGATCGGACCTTCTCAGTCCCACTGCCCTGTCCGCTTCTCTACGGTTTTGCTCAGCCCTGCTTGGCTGGTCCACCCTGGGTGTATTCTCTGCCCGGGTGACCTCTGCCCGCTTAACTGAGTCACCTGTTGCTTTCCTACCCAGCATTGCTCTGTCAGTCTCGTCTACTTTGATGAACTCATGCGCTTTACCCAGCGCTTCAGCGTGCGTTTTGAGGCTCTTACGCCCCATGTATGCTCTGAATGGTGACCCTGGTAGTAGGCCACTCTGCATTGCTAACAGCGCTA
Source organism: Chenopodium album (assembly GCF_948465745.1). Lineage (NCBI taxonomy): Eukaryota > Viridiplantae > Streptophyta > Magnoliopsida > Caryophyllales > Amaranthaceae > Chenopodium > Chenopodium album. Next base: position 20,731,121 of record NC_137841.1, on the reverse strand, counting down.
CCTCCTGGCTCATATTTGGGATGGTTGTTGCCTCCTTGTTGAATCTGGTGATGAACTCCCTCAGGGACTCATCCTTTCCCTGAACCAGGGACATCAGCTCGGTTGTCATCTTGGTTCTGTCCACCAAGGTTATGAAATGCTCCATGAACATTCTCTTCAGCTAGCTGTACGAGTACACAGAACATTTGGGGATGGCGCCGTACCATTCCGCTGCCAGCCCCTCCAGAGTTGGTGGGAAAGCCTTACATCAAACTAAGTCTGTCATGGTGTAGAGTACCATATGATTCTCGAAAGCTGATATGTGGCTTTTGGGTGTTGTGGTTCCATTGTACTTGCAGCTCGGCATCTTCACCTTCTCCATGGGTTCTTCTAGAATCTCCCGGCAAAATGGGGAATCATCTGGAACAACCTAGATTCGGGCTCGTTTGTCTCTCTCCGGGCTGGGTCCTCGCTCTGCGGCCGGTGACCTACTGCGAGGGACCCGCTTCTCCAGGCTGATTCGAGCGGAGGTTATTTCCTCCACGCTCCATTCTCGATTCAGGTTGCGAGCTTCCAGCTCCAATACCTTTTTCCTCAGCTGAATGAGCTCTTTCTGCTCGGAGGTGAGAGTTGAGACTTTCAGCTTTTTCGCTGCGGGCTCCGCAACTGCCGTTGTCGATGATGGGTGATGTGTTTATTTTATATAGTATTTTACCCCCGTCCCTTGGTCATAATTAGTAGTGTTTTTGGCTCTTTAGAGCCACTTTTATTATTAATTGGTGTTTTCTAGAGTTTTCGTAGATTTGGTTAACTTTTGCAGGGATTTATGCTTTTGGAGTATTTTCCCGAGATATTTTGGAGAAATCACGAGCATTATATTGGAGAAGCACGACCAGAGTTTATAGCCCATGGCCGGTTAGAGCCATCGAACCGGTGATTAAGGGCTCGGTATAGGTGATATCGGGGCATTTGGACCGAGTATTCAAGACCGGAAGAGGAAATCCAGATTGGCCCGAAGAATTGGAGCCCAATCAAAGTCCAAATATTGGCCCAAATGAGCCGCCCGGCCAAAGAGGCTGGCGCCCGGAGGCGCGCCCGGCCGGGCGGGAGAAGCTTAGGCTGGCACCCGGTGACGCGCTCGGCCGGGCGCGAGATTAGTATTAGGAGCAAAAAAGGCGCGCCCGATCGGGCGGTGCCTCGCCCGATCGGGCGCGTGTATTTCTTAGTAGACGATTAGCGTCGTTTTAATTTGTTTTAGTTTAGGATTTTGTACGGAGTATAAATACTCCTCCGTAATACGATTTTAGGATCTCTTCTTCTCTCTTTTTACTTTTTCTTTACTCTCTTAATTATTCTCTTAGAATTCTCTCTCTAAACCTTTGTTCTTAATTTTACTCTTAATTCCAGATTTATTTTGGTAACGATTCCTCTTCTCTTAATCTTAGTTATTTATTCTATTCCTTTAATCATGTCTTATTTTATTTCTTTGATTTGTTTAGTTTTTAATATGTGTGAGTAGTTTTATTTCTAGGGTCTGTGGGGATCCATAAATAATATGAAGGGGTAAATTGTTGTTGTTAATTATCTATGCTAGATTAATTTCCTATTGATTGATTTAATACTCTGTGACTAGATTTGTGCAGATCTTTTATGCATGAGTTTAACAATATTGATTCGAGATTCGACAGATGAGAATTGATGTTTAGGTCTAGTTTCAATAGGCAGGTTAATTTATAAATGGTTAAGTCGAGATTCGAGAGATGAGATTTAATACCGGTAGATTAATTCTGTGATTGTAATACGTAGCGAAAGCCCTTTACAATCTGGTTAATTGATGCATTGATGATTGACTATTATTGATTATTGGTATTGCATGATAATTTCTTATTGAATTGTTTTAACGTTTTACAATTTCGGCTTGTAAAAGTATAGCAATATTAAATTGATGAATCGAGCAGATGTTAATTTGATATTAAAGGCTATTTTCAATAAGAACTTAGATCTAGTAAATTGTGAGAGCCTGTTAGATCTATGTTGATTAATAAATTGCGAGAGCCTGTTAATCGTGTTATTTATGCAATGTCAATGATTGATTACTATGTTTTACCCTGGAGTATTATTTATTGGTGAACCTATACCCTAGATCCTTTCATATATTGTTTCCTTCCTATTCTTGATCTCCGTAGTTTAGTTTATTATTCACATATAAATATTGGTTACCTAATAATCTAGATTATATTAGTTAATTAGGAATAGAAAGACTCGTTTCTCTGTGGATTCGACCCTACTTCCCTATCTACCTTAGTTAGAGGATTTAGGTATTACTTTTGATTAGGGGATACGACTTTACCCTGTCAAAATTTGGCGCCGGGGAAACGGTTTTATTTTTATTTCTGATTGTTTTTGTAGTCTAGATTATTTCCCTTTTGTCTCAGAGACCGTTAGTTCTCTAAGACAAATCTCATATTTGCTTCTAGTTTTTGTTTATGCCCAGGTGTTCCAGATCAGGTTACATCCCATTCGATCCTGAGATCGAACGTTCCTTCCATAGACAGAAAAATTTCTACAAGCAAATCCTGGCGGATTCTGGTGATAATAACAATAATCACCGAGATCCTCCAATTGGTTCTAGCGATTCAGAGACATCATAAGACGCAGAATTAGAGATGACGGCTCCAAAGAAGCTTAGTGATTATTCACAACCAAAGCTTACGGATTTTCCACATCTCACCCCTACTCCGGCTCTTGATGGGGTTCAATTTGAAATCAAACCTCAATTTATAACGATGATAGAGAGGAAGCAATTCAGTGGAGCCAAGGGTGAAGACCCGAATCTTCACATTGCCGACTATTGTCAATATTGCAACACCATCAGGCAAGCCGGGGTCACTCAAGACCAAATCAGGGAGATTCTCTTTCCTTTCTCTTTAACTGGAAAAGATAAATTGTGGTTTAATGGCTTAAATAGAACTACACTTGGTATAACTGACTGGGAAACTCTTGTTTTGAATTTCTATAACAAGTATTATCCTGCAGAGAGAACAGCAGTACTACGGAGTGCGATTCAGAACTTTGCCCAAGAAGCCGATGAATCTTTATATGAGACTTGGGAGAGGTTCAAGGACTTACAAAGAGAATGCCCTCACCATAATTTAGCGCAATGGCAGTTAATCCAAGCCTTTTATAACGGCATTGGAAATTCCTCTAGAATAATTTTAGACTCTGCAGCTAGTGGGAGATTCATGAATCTTAATGTTGATGATGCAGGTCAGGTTATTGAAGATATGGCGATACACAATTCCCAATTTGGGAATCCCGGAGGATTTTCTAACAAGGGGAAGCATAGTGTCGACTTTGTATCCTTTTTGCAAGCTCAACTAACCTCTATTTGCCAAAAATTAGATAATCTGAGCACTACTAATGTAGCTAATGTTTCTGCAATTAATAATAATTCTAATGAGGCCTTATGTGAAAATTGTGGTATTGTAGGTCATTGGGAGCAAGATTGCAGGAGTTCCGTGGAGCAAGTTAATGCCTTCCAAGCTTATAGGCAGAATAACCCATACTCCAACACCTACAATCCTGGGTATTGGAATCATCCGTACCTTTCCTACCGGAGCACTAACGTTCAAAATCCACCACCACAAGAACCACAGGCGCCACAGCAGCAGAAATATTATCATCCCAATGCTAGCCAGAAGAACCAACCACAACAAACCCCCTCATCTTCCGACCCTTCTCTGGCGGAAATAAGAGTAATGTTGGTTAATATGCAAAAGCACATGGAGAGCAGAGATGCGACAATTGATCAAATTCTAGCGCATAATAAAATTATGGATAATCAAATTGCGCAACTCTCCGCTACTCTACAAGCCCGCCAACAGGGAGCTCTGCCGGCACAGCCGACTAGGCCTTTGGATCAAGAATTTGCAATTACTCTAAGGAGTGGTTCAAACTATGAAGGGCCCTCTAAGCCCAGAGTTGATGAACCTATTTTATTAAATAATGCTAATCTTGATTCCGTTAAACCAAACAATGTAGTTGATAGCCCTGCAGGGCTAAAGGATAATACTAACATATCTAATTCTACATTGCAGGGTACAACTCCAGAGAAGGTGGCTACTCCAGACAAGAATAATAATGCTCCAAAGCCAATTATCAAACTTCCTTTCCCCAATCGTCAATTGAAGACAAACTTGGATAAGCAGTTTGGTAAGTTCCTGGAGGTGGTTAAAGATTTGAAGGTAACAGTTCCCTTTACTGAATTGATCACACAAATCCCCTCATATGCAAAATTTATGAAAGAAATATTGACGAGAAAAAGGTCTATTAGTGAGGTAGAGACAGTAGCTTTCACTGTAGAGTGTAGTGCCGTACTTCAAAATAAGTCTCCACCTAAATTAAAAGATCCGGGTAGTTTTTCTATCCCTTGTCATATTGGCAATCTCTTGATTGATAATGCATTATGTGATTTGGGTGCTAGTGTTAGCGTCATGCCATTATCTGTGTGTTCTAAGTTGAATATGGGTAAATTAAAAGCTACCAATATAACTCTACAAATGGCCGACCGTTCTTTCAAATACCCCTTAGGTGTTTTAGAGGATGTCCCCGTTAGAGTAGGTAAATTTTATATACCTGTAGATTTCGTTGTTCTTGATATGGCTGAGGATACGCAAACCCCAATTATTTTGGGTAGACCATTCCTTAACACTGCAGGAGCAGTCATAGATGTAAGAAGTGGTAAGTTAACACTATCAGTAGGGGATGATAAAGTTGTTTTTAATCTGAATAATGCCCCTAAAAGCTCCATGACTGAGGAGAAATGTTTCAGTGTTAATGTGGTTGTAAATTATTATAACAAGCCCCAAGCTCTTGAAAAAGATCCCTTGAAGGCGGTATCTTGTGTTGCATCCTTTTCAGATGAGATAGACAAATGGCAGAAGGAAGTCGATGCAATAAAAAGAGCACTCTATAATGTTGGTCTTGGTTTCAAGGATGAACAAGTGGAACCGATCGAGCAAGTTGTGCGAATCGAGCCTACGGTAAGTGTTCCGCCAGATCGAGTTGCAAGTGTTGAACGCAATGACAATTTGAAGCAACATTCGATCGAAGAAGGGTTTTTAGTGCGTAGCATTGAAGATCCCCCAATCCAAGTCAAGGAGGATCCACCAGATAAGGAGATTTAGCGTCCCACAGGGTATGTCAGGAAGCCGCATCGCAGCCTAAACACTGCTAGACCGGGTGAGAAACCACCTGATCAAGCGTTAGGCCAAGGGTCCTAGAAATTGTACTTGGTAAGAAGGTCGTGCGGGACCTAGATAAACCAGCGCTTTGCGGGAGGCAACCCGTATTTTTAATGCTTTTTAGACTAGTTTTTCTTTTCTTTTTCTTATGAGAGGAGAGATGAGGGAATTTAACGAGTTCTATGAGTGTTTGTACAGGTTTGAAGGAAAAGAGTTAGCCAAATTTTGGAGAAAATAATTAAATTAATATTTCGCCGATTTAGTCTCGGGCCCGACCGGGCGAAGCTCGCCTGATCGGGCCCGAGAGCAAGGATTTGAAAATAAGTAATTTTGCCCGACCGGGCGCGAAATTCGTCGTATACGGACTAAGTTGTCCGCCCGACCGGGCGCGAGAAGGGTGAAAATTTTGACTTACAGATCGCCCAATCGGGCGAATGGCGCCCAACCGGGCACGACAGCTAGAAGGAATCAGGTCGTTAGATCGCCCGACCGGGCGCGAAAGGTTACGAAATTAAGGCAATTCAGATCGCCCGACCAGGCGCGAGAATCAGCTACGAAATTTTCCAGATCGCTCGACCGAGCGACCCACCGCCCGACCGGGTGCGAGCGTATCCGCCCCCTTCTTCTTTCTTTTCTTCTTTCTTTCTCCATTTCTTCTTTCCTCCATTACTTTCTCTCTCTAAAACTCAAATTCTCTCTACCTTCTCTCTAAGATTTCTCCTTCATTTCTTACCCAAATTCAAAACTCTTTATATATTTGTGATCCTCTCTTCATCCTCTTCACTTTCATATAAAAATTTTTCAGTTTTAATTCAATAAATTTTCAAACCCATTTCTTGAACATGGCATCAAAGAGGGCTAGGTCCATTTTTGGTAGGAGCTCCAGTTCGAGGGAGGAATACGACCCGGACTTGCAACTCCCATACTGGCCGACGATCCGGATTGTGAGCCGGGAACAAAAGGAACGGCTAGAGCATTTGGTCGGTCGTGAGGTAATTCCTTCTCGGTGGTTACACCGCCCTACCCTAGAATCATTTGGTTTGTATGATTTTGTTAAACGATTTTTGAATGACATTGGCATGAGAAAATTTGTTGACATGCACTATCCTACATACCGAGAACTTACTTGTGAATTCCTGTCCACTTTTCATGTTGTTAGTAGTAGAAATGGGCCAAATTTATTTTTCAGGTTAAATAATAGAAATATTAGTTTAACTTTTGTAGAATTTTGTAAAATTTTTGAATTAAATTCTGAATTATCTCACCAGTGGCATGCGGACTATAAAATGGGTGACTTATATTATGATTTGACTGGTTTACCTACCCCCGACCCCCAACATGCTAGTACCAAACCTATTCACCACCCTGTCCCAAAAATCTGGCAAAGATTTGCGGGTTTGTGTTTTTTAGGTAGGGCCGAGCCCCATAACGCTCAAACTAACGAACTAGCTGTCATAGGACATTATGTGTACGGGTACGGGAAATTGAACATAGGTAGGTTTATAGTTCACCATTTGAGTAGGCATGCCACAGCCAGCACCACTTCCAAGTCCCCTATCCGTTTAGGTGGCCTTATCACTCGAATAACAGTGAAAAAGGTCGGTTTTGTAGTAGACGGACCCCACCAGCTGACCAACTGTGGACCAGATACCTACATGACTGCTAGGTATTTTGAGGATGTGGGGTGGGTTAGACCGGATAGCGAGCAAACACCATTTTGGTGTATTCGAACTGGGAACGAGCAACCTTTGCCCATTTTTCCCCTACCCAGTCCAGACTTGACCGCCTTTCCCCCAGGGCAACTTTCTTACACTTATGATGTTTTAGTTTCCAACGCTAGGGGACAGGCACCACCACCACCAGTTCCACCACCCCAGCCTCAGCCCGAGGTGGCTTTCTCTCCACCTCGTATGTCCCACTCCGTCCCTCATGTTGACTCTGACCCAGTTTGGGATCTTCAGAGTATAGGTCAGGCCCTAGGACGTATCGAGCATTCAGATACTGACCTTAGGAGGATGGTAGGCTCCTTAGACCAGAGGTTAGGGTACCTAGAGAGGAACCAGGGTAGAGCTCTCTACCCTATGTACGATGATTATGCTCGTCGGGGCAACATTCCCGACGACGCTATTCACCCTGACTGGTTTCAGCCTCCACCCTAGGGATATGATAGGGATCCCACTGCCCGTGGTATTTACACTGACTATTCTTCTTTCTTCGGGTACGGGCAGGACATTCCTTTCGGGGGACCGGCGGGGGGGGGAGTTTTCACGCTGATTATTTTGGTGGTAGCTCTTCTGGTGCAGGTGGTGCAGGTGGCAGTGGAGGTGCGGGTTTCGGCTCGATGGACGAGGATGATGAGGACTAGCTATGCTGGGCTAGTTTCCGAGCCAATGAGGACATTGTCTGATTCTGGCTTGGGGGAGGTTTTGGTTTGGTATATTTCTTTTTCTCTTTTCTTTTATTTTTGGTGTGTTTTCTTAGGTTAGATTTCTTGCTTTCTAGGTTAGTTTTTATTGCTTTCTTATATATGAAAAATACAAAAAAATTGAAAAATAAAAAAATCCAAAAATACGTTCCAATGAATTATAAATTATGCTTCCCTGTGCCCCTTACTTGAGGAAATTGTTTTGATTCTTGGTATTTGATGATAGGCATTGTGGATTAGTTGATCATGATTTGATGTTTGATTGCCCTGAAACCTTAACATGCGTCAATTTGTCCAACTTCTTGTGAATATAGTGCTTGACTAGTTGATTTGGTAAGGAATGTGTGATAGTTCCATAGTTCCTGGTATATCAATGAATTTGAGTATTGGTTTGCAACTATAAGTAATGTTTATATGATTCATTATTATGCACATTGTGGAGGACGAAGGCATTTGTTCTTTTAGGTAGCCTCCAGATGATTGTAGAAACATTTGTTCCCTTCTTGCTACCCATGTTGTTGCCTTGACATTTTGTTGTTTATTAGCCACATTACAAGCCTATTTTGCCCCGTTGATTACTAGTCCCAAGCTTGGCTTGGGGGAGCTATTAGTGAGTGAGGTGAGGGAGTTTGTAGTGTGCTTAGTATTAGCACAATTTGGGTGGGATTTGAGAAGTTGTTTTGTTGTTATTCATGTTTATTTTTGATGAGTTTGAGAGTTATATTTTCTTGAAAAAATAAAGCATGATATTATGAAGAAAAAAAAAAGAGAAGTTCAAGAAAAAAAAAACAAATGTGAAAAAATAAGTGAACTTCGAAAGAAAAAAAATGTTCAAATGTTCTATTTGGAGGTTGATCAAAGGAAAAAAAAAAGAGCTTCATTGAAAAAAAATTCAAGTTTGAAAAATAAAGTTTGTTTATTCACTCTATTTCTTCATTATTATATCTTATGAGTGAAATTGTAAGAGTTGGGTTTATTTATTATGATTGGAGTTTATTTGGTTGATGTTAGAGTTGGTTATGTAGGAGATGTATGATCACTATTTATTTTGATCATGGGTTTTATTAGGATATAGCTCCTTTAAGCATAGCTTTTCTCTCACTTAGCTTATTCCCAAATTTATCCTACCCTTTACCCTAGCCTTACATTACAAGCTTTAAAGACCTTCCGACCTTTGTGCATAGAATTGTATGAATGTGAAAGTGTTGTTTATCAATGCAAGTTATGATTTGGCATATTTCGAGTCGACTAGTAGGATTGAGCGTTCATTGTTTTATACACACGAGAGTGTGAGTTGGGAGGGCATTGTTCACATAAAGGGGTTGGATGGAGAGCGATCGAGTACATCTTTTACTCGCCACGAAAATAAGAGTTGAGTGTGTGAGCACTAGTCTTGAATTCTATATGCTCTTGTGGTTTGCTCTATTTGACAATTGTTAGGGAAGAAAGGTAATTGAATGGACTAGATTGGTTGACTCTGAAGCATGTTTATTTGATTTACCCTGAATCGTTTGTGCTTGATTTTTACTTTTTGGGGTGAAGCATATTTATTGATTCATTGATGAGATCTTTGCTTAAGGACAAGCAAAGGTTTGGCTTGGGGGAGTTTGATGTGTCTATTTTATATAGTATTTTACCCCCGTCCCTTGGTCATAATTAGTAGTGTTTTTGGCTCTTTAGAGCCACTTTTATTACTAATTGGTGTTTTCTAGTGTTTTCGTAGATTTGGTTGACTTTTGTAGGGATTTATGCTTTTGGAGTATTTTCCCAAGATATTTTGGAGAAATCACGAGCATTGGAGAAGCACGACCAGAGTTTATAGCCTAGGGCCGATTAGAGCCATCGAACCGGTGATTAAGGGCTCGATATAGGTGATACCGAGGCATTTGGACCGAGTATTTAAGACCGAAAGAGGAAATCCAGATTGGCCCGAAGAATTGGAGCCCAATCGAAGTCCAAATATTGGCCCAAATGAGCCGCCCGGCCAAAGAGGCTGGCGCCCGGAGGCGCGCCCGGCCGGGCAGGAGAAGCTTAGGCTGGCACCCGGTGACACGCCCGGCCGGGCGCGAGATTGGTATTAGGAGCAAAAAAGGCGCGCCCGATCGGGCGCGTGTATTTCTTAGTAGACGATTAGCATCGTTTTAATTTGTTTTAGTTTAGGATTTTGTACGGAGTATAAATACTCCTCCGTAATACGATTTTAGGATCTCTTCTTCTCTCTTTTTACTTTTTCTTTACTCTCTTAATTATTCTCTTAGAATTCTCTCTCTAAACCTTTGTTCTTAATTCTACTCTTAATTCCAGATTTATTTTGGTAACGATTCCTCTTCTCTTAATCTTAGTTATTTATTCTATTCCTTTAATCATGTCTTATTTTATTTCTTTGATTTGTTTAGTTTTTAATATGTGTGAGTAGTTTTATTTCTAGGGTCTGTGGGGATCCATAAATAATATGAAGGGGTAAATTGTTGTTGTTAATTATCTATGCTAGATTAATTTCCTATTGATTGATTTAATACTCTGTGACTAGATTTGCGAAGATCTTTTATGCATGAGTTTAACAATATTGATTCGAGATTCGATAGATGAGAATTGATGTTTAGGTCTAGTTTCAATAGGCAGGTTAATTTATAAATGGTTAAGTCGAGATTCGAGAGATGAGATTTAATACCGGTAGATTAATTCTGTGATTGTAATACGTAGCGAAAGCCCTTTACAATCTGGTTAATTGATGCATTGATGATTGACTATTATTGATTATTGGTATTGCATGATAATTTCTTATTGAATTGTTTTAACGTTTTACAATTTCGGCTTGTAAAAGTATAGCAATATTAAATTGCTGAATCGAGCAGATGTTAATTTGATATTAAAGGCTATTTTCAATAAGAACTTAGATCTAGTAAATTGCGAGAGCCTGTTAGATCTATGTTGATTAATAAATTGCGAGAGCCTGTTAATCGTGTTATTTATGCAATGTCAATGATTGATTACTATGTTTTACCCTGGAGTATTATTTATTGGTGAACCTATACCCTAGATCCTTTCATATATTGTTTCCTTCCTATTCTTGATCTCCGTAGTTTAGTTTATTATTCACATATAAATGTTGGTTACCTAATAATCTAGATTATATTAGTTAATTAGGAATAGAAAGACTCGTTTCTCTGTGGATTCGACCCTACTTCCCTATCTACATTAGTTAGAGGATTTAGGTATTACTTTTGATTAGGGGATACGACTTTACCCTGTCAATGGGCTTGCCCCCTTACCCATATGGTAAGGACCGCTGTCATTGCAGCCAGCTGCTCCTTGCTGCACTTAGAGAGGTTCTGCAGAATGGCTGGCATATTTACGGGCTGCGGTTTCTGGGTTACAGGTGCTGAAACAATAAGCTCATTGTTCGCGCCTGTCAACGACATTCCGTACTTGAAAACAGAGTTGGATCCTACCGGATCTACTGGTTTCGCCGCTGCTTTAGCAGTGGCTGATGTCGATCTGATGGGGTTGGATTTCTGTGAGATTGTCGATTTGGGGTTTCCGGTGGATCCTTTTGGGTCGCTGGTTACTGGGGGTGTTTTTTGTGGTGTTTGGCTGGTCTCATTAGTTTTGGACGTGGGTCTTTGTACAGTTTCTTCTCCGGCCATGGTGGTTATTTATCTAGTCCCTAGCTCAGTTGGTGAACCTCAGGTTAGATGATCCAATCCCCTCCTTCTAGTGCCAATTGTTCCAGGTATGGATCCAAGGGTTCTGCTGGGTAAGCTGGGTCCCGTCAACAACCTACACACGGCAGCACACGTAAACTGCCCTCGGGGGTGGCTCGAGGAACCCCCCTTCGAAGCTTAAGTTAGAGAGTGTTTAGAGAGAGAAAGTGTACTTAGAGAGATATAGAAAGCGTAATAACTTGAGTGTCTAACCTCCTTTCCGTTGTACTTTACCCTCTATTTATAGGCGTACTATCTCCTTCTTGGAGAGTTTAGCCTGGTCAGCCCTGCGGGCTGACTCTGCCGGGCTGATGAGCCCTCCTTTAGTTGCTTATTCGGCGGTGAGTGTGCACCCTAGGGGCTGGGCGATAGTTCAGCGGGAGCTATCCTATACAACAATAATATCCTTATTCGAGATTACATGTTTACCCTTTGTTTATCAAAGTGATGAACCTAAAATTACTCTATTATTACCAAATTCATCCCCTATATATTTCCCCTTTTTAAAATTAGTCGATATGTTTTGACTTTTTAGTATATTTCACTCCAATCTTATTGGATTCCTCATGTGTATTTCAAAAAATCTAAATTTTTATAATTTTAACTTAGTGATGATTTTAGGTATTTACGATTAAATAATGCAGGTACGCATAATGAAAAATGTGTCAACTAATTTGAAACGGAGGAAATAAATGAACAAATAAATTATATAACTAATATATAAAGCTAAACTTTTAGCCAGATCACGAGGCAGCGACACTTGGCGTTCTAACTTTTCGCCAAGTGTCGCGTCACGTTGGATTGATTTAAATAAATTTCATAAAATAAAATTTAGAATTCTATTTGGATAGAATTTTAGTATAAATTTGCTAGTTTACATCTTTATTTTCGATTAAATACCAAATTTCAGATGTACAAATTGAATTATAATTTATTCAAAAAAAATTATTAGATTATAATTCTCAAAAATTATCATATAACTTTATTTTTTATATCATAATAATTTTTTGAGCGAAAGAAGTAGTTTGAAGCTTAAAACATCCATTTATAATATATACTAATTGGTAAAAATAATATATTTCACAATCTAATAGAATTTTATTACTATGTAGACTTATCAATTAGGGTCGGGTCATGAGTTATCTCGGATTGTTTCACTTTAGGTTACGAGTCAATAAATGTTCAACCCTTGCCCAAAGTTTTGGGTTCGGGTCAACCAATCAACGTGCTTTGAACATTTATTTTATTTAATTTTTTTGCTGAATTTTTTTAAAAAAAATTTAATGTATTAAATCAAACGTTTCCACCAACATTATTATTAGTCATTACATGCCTACTAGATAACAAATCGTTACAAAAGTACATCAATTCCTAACTAATTTTATATCAATGACATATTTTAAAATTTGACATATTAATTAAAATTTTATCTTAAAATTCAAAAAACAACGCGGGCATCGCATGGGGCACAAAACTAGTAGTCAGTTCTTAATAAAAAAAACTGACACCGAAAGTAACACGTGTCACATCCTAGTGCTTTTTTTTCCCTCTAAACTTCTTTCTTTTTAGACAATTTTTTAAGAATACATTTATATAATACAAATATAACAATAATATTCCAAATATTTTATATCTTCATAATAAATATATTTCTATTTATTTGGTGCTCTTAATTCTCTTACATAAACATTTACCTAAAATATTATTCCAACTCTTATTTAAATATCTTTTAAACTGATTAATATTAGATTTTGCTAAAAATAATAACAATAAAAGTGATTCGTATATGAAATTCCTTTTAAACAACCTTTTAATATAGATTATGATCATATAATTTCTATATAGCTAATGGGTATGTTTTATAAAATTTTATTTGTTGGATAATTAATTAGAATTATTGTGCATGACACGAGACCTAAGCTAGTATATACTACCTCTGATTTTTTTTTTTTTGTTGCAACTTTGGGGTATTATTTGAGAAATATAAAATATTCCAAAGTTGCAACTAAAAAAAATCGAAGGTAGTATATGATTATGCCAATTTATCTCCTGGCTAACACAAACTCACAACGCCATATTTGACCCTAATGGCTCCAAGTAGACTAGTACTCTAGTAGTGCTCAAACTTTGCTATCTTACCACAACTTCACAAGCATATATGGCCTTGATGACTCCTACTAGTGATCAATAGAGGTTGTCCTATCACCATTTAAGTAATTACTGGTTATTTGCCATCAAATATTTTGTTTAACAAATTCCTGCAGCGCATGAGTAAGATAAATGCCAACACAAGAAAAAACAAGGCAAAAAAATGTTTAAACTATCACTATGTAATATAGTTGTTAAACATAGTTGTTCACTTAGCTAAGAGGAGTACCATGAAAATGGCTAAAGTCAAGATTTATATTTAAATACCACTATACATGAATGTACAAGTCTCAAAATTGCATGATGTGTTGCTTTGAATCAACAGAAAATGTCTTCGAAGATTCTCAGCTTGAATGCTACCTGCCTACCACAATCCTCTTAACAACAACATCAAGTCATCAACAGAAAATGTCTTCTAAGATTCTCAGTTTGAATGCTACCAGCCTACCACAATCCTCTTAACAGCAAAAACACCGACAAATAACCTGGAGATGCCTGACCATTCACCGTTATTACACTGAAATATCAATTTACAGGATCCAACATAAAGACAAATAAGCAAAAGATGCAGCTAGTATCACTCACTTTAACTGTTTGTCACCAAAACTGTAGATTCAAGAAAAGCTAACAATCCTCTTAACAACAACATCAAGTCATCAACAGAAAATGTCTTCTAAGATTCTCAGTTTGAATGCTACCAGCCTACCACAATCCTCTTAACAGCAAAAACACCGACAAATAACCTGGAGATGCCTGACCATTCACCGTTATTACGCTGAAATATCAATTTACAGGATCCAACATAAAGACAAATAAGCAAAAGATGCAGCTAGTATCACTCACTTTAACTGTTTGTCACCAAAACTGTAGATTCAAGAAAAGCTATTCGGTTTTTGGTCAGATTTATTTTCTCCTCCATTTCCTCAGCTTTTTCTTGAGATGCCTGGACAATTTCTGCGGGAGCTTTCTCCAAAAACTATGGGTATGAAAAGAAAATCGGAAAGACTCAGAAAGAATTTGTGTTAATTTAAAAAAAAAAAAAAAAAAAAAAAAAGAAAGGCAAATGCTAATAAATGCCCATGGAGTGGTAAATAAGATGAAGAAAGAACTTAGATCATACTACGTATAAGCTAGATATCTTTTATCTCAGTCTCTTCTATATAAGTACTACCCTAACCCATTCAAGTGTTGCTTTTTTGCTTGAAATGATTGGATATATGGGTGTGATGTGAGTGGATATGAAATGTCAACAAAATAAAATCACCAGCTCCAGTCTCTAGCCTCTTTTGCACCGATATATGGGCATACTATAGACAGTATAACACAATTATGAAAGAAAGATCAAAAGCTAGACAGAGGTTAGTGACCAAAACATCTCCTACCTGCGGAGAACCAAGGCGAGCTTTAAGGCCCTTATACTCCCCTTCCATCTTAAGAAGACGCTTGTGAAGCCGCTGCAATTCAGCAGAGATATCTACCATATCGGCAAGAGGAAGATATGCTTCCAAACCTTCACTGGCAACTATGTGAACTGATTGATTTGCATCTTCTGGTGATGAAAGTGTTAATATGTATTCATAGAGTAGATCATCATTTTTAGGGTTAAAGAACAATATTCAACTGTAATAATGACAAACCTGGAAGTGATTCTGCAAAATGCAAGGCTTGCAGGTCCAGTTTGGATAGGAGAGCTAGAACATCTCTCTCTTCCTGTTATGAAAGATGATAACATTTAGCATTTCTTTTTAAACATACAGTTAGAGAAATAGGATATGCCACTAATTACAACCTCAAGAGACCAAACAAAAAGCAAGGTATTGCCACACACACGCGCGCGCGCAAGCAGTCAAGCACCCCTCGCCCGCCCACCACCAACTGGAACGCTAGGATGCATACCTCGCCCGCCCGCCACCAACTCTCTCACACACACACACCCACACACACACACACACACACACACATATCAGAAAAACCGTATGCTTCCTACAATACTCCGTACAAAGCCTTACTAAGTCCTAGTCATCTCAGCTATGTGATTCTTCTCAAATGTCCAGAATAGAGCACTAGTTTATTATTTTGGCTCGTAAACAAAAATAATAACCACAAAGGTACATGGTGCGATGCACAGAGGACGGCCCACGCCTTAACATACGCAACAAGGTGATAAAGAAAAGTTTGACTGTATTGTATAACATAATTAATTACTCTGAACAACTACTTAAGATGACTGTTATTACTGACATGAAATGAGGCATAACATACCTATCTAAAAACTTAAGAGAGAACTGACCCTTTTTTTTCATGAGCCTTTCCAAAGCCTAACTTGAAATTGTAGTATATGGATTATAACACTAGTTCACATCAGTGTTTAAAATATACTTAGACGATACTGATGTGAGTCACATTAAGATTAAAAAATACACACATAAATACTCATCTATTAGCATATCATTAGAATATTCATAAACAGGCTGGAAGACATTAGTTGTATACTTACAGAGATGTACTGGAAAACGTCAGGGTTGGCAACTATAGTTGCAGATATCCGTTTCACTGGCTCAACCGAGTATTCAGCTCTAACATTACGGATAGCCCTAGTCTGGAAACAGATAGAGTTAATTGCTGTCATTCTTACATTAGCATACATCATGACTGGAATTGTATTAAAAACATCCATTTACAAAAATTAAAAATCAAAAACAAGATTTTAGTGCACCATGAATTCACTTACCAAAGCTTGAAAGTTCTCAAATCTTTTTATCACATTTGAATACGCTGGAAGCGAAGTTTTTGGCCATGAAGATACTATCAGAGGCTCTTTTTGATGGGGGATTGCCTACATAAAGCATAAAACACCATCAAAACCCTAACAGAAGCAACAATCTAATACATAAGTGCTAATTTGAATCCCAAAAAAAAAACCCATCACATACGATGAAAATTATAAATGATGTCACCAACAGACCTGTGCTTCTTAAATTTACGTATCTAAAAAATTAGTGACAATACCATTGTTTTTATGGAACAAAAGCTTGGGATCACAAATACATATAACATAAGCTAACCAGATATATTAAAGCACTTGAGCTCACTCAACACTTGAACAACATTTAATCTCCCAAAAGGTTTCAGGCATGTTATTACTGCAATTGAGGTTTGTTTCAGAGGAAAAATAGTTCTTTATAAACAATTAAAAAAAAAAAAAAAAAATCATTATATCTAATCTGAGAGGATTTTATAAATATAGTGAGGCAAGTCACACCCAGCATCTTAATACCATAGTCCTTACTCCTAACACCAATACTTTTCACCCCCAACCAAGTCTCCTACTACATTATCATGTCAAAGAACTTATTTCCAGTTTGCACGTTTCCATGTCGTCCTTAAAGGCTGGAGCCAGGAGAAATTGAAGATGGTGAATAGGAAAATATTATCTACTTTAATTTAATTTCTTTGTTAGTTATTATTTTTTAATGAATAGTTCTGCAAGAGATCAGCCCTGACCTGAGGTCCGTTTCACATATGCAAGGAAAAGGTTCAAGAATACTCTAGCAAATGCTGGAGGCTGAGCTGGACAACAGTTGGTTATGATTTCAGTTTTGGATCAAGGGCATGATAGTAATTCAAGAAATAGTTTGTTATTTTGATTCCTTGCATTAGCTGTAATAATTGAGTTTGTTAGGCTAATTATGATTATAATATTGCTAATAGGGGGAGGGAAGGATATTCAGAAAATTATTGTGGTTGCTTGTCGGGAGAGTTCCTTCCTCTCGAATGAAGGCTATTGTGTTGTAATTACACTGATTGCAATACAAATATCTAGGCTGCTAAATTCTCTTCTTTCTTTGCTTGATATTCTCTCTGTTTTCTTACTAAATTCTAGCAAATTTGGTATCAGAGCAGTGGCGATTCTTGCCGGAGAAGACAATGGCACGGCTAAATCATGGTCAGAGACTGGACTTACTGGAGCAGGAGATTCCTGGGCTCCCTGCTCGTGTTGCTCGAGAAATCTCCACGGCTATGGCGGCATTCAAAACGGATGTCACCAACCAGTTGGCTGAAGGTCAGGAGAAGCTCTGTTCCGAGGTGCGGTCTACTATGTCTGGTGGTCCGCAACCACGAGAAACTGATGGTTATCAGTGGGATAACCCCTTCTCCTCGCAACACCACCCCGATTATGGTGATTGTGGATTTCAAGGTGATCAATCGAATTGGAAATTGCGGAAGCTCGATTTACCCATATTCGATGGTACGAACACAGATGGATGGATCCTCCGAGCGGAGCGATTTTTCCATTTTTACCGTCTGTCGGAGGAGGATCAACAAGAGGCCGCTGTGGTGGCGCCCTGCTGTGGTACCCGTGGGAGCACCAGCTGTTACACCGCTTCAGAACCACCGCGACGAGGTCCTTGCACGAGCAGTGGTTGGCCACGAGCAAAACGGCTCGGTGGCGGATTACCGGCGCCGTTTTATTGAGCTTTTAGCTCCTATTGACGGAGTGCCTGAGGAAATTGCCAAAGGGCAATATATTAATGGACTTAAGGAGGACATCCGGGTTGAAGTACGGATCCTTAGCCCACCCACTCTGGATCTGGCTATGGATCTTTCGATGCGGGTCGAGGAGAAATTAAAATTAAGCCCAAAGCCCAGATCCAACTCTTCGAACCTACCCACCTGGAGAACACCTTACCCAAACCTTCGATCTAGCCCAAACACAAACCAAAACACAAACCCAAACACACACCTCACCCAAAACACCTCAATCCACCCTTTTACCACCAGATCTGCCACCAAACCAACTAGCGAACTTCCCCGGTTATCGGAAAAAGAGCTGCAGCAGAAATGGGAACTCAGGTTGTGTTTCCGCTGCGATGAAAAGTGGACCATCAATCACTGATGCCAGCGGCGGGGGCTTAGCATGCTTCTCACGGTGGATGACGATGACCGGGACGATTCAGGTGAGTTTTCCATGGTCGAAACTCAACCTGTCACCCCCGAGCAGCCTCCTGTCCCCACTCCCTTGCCACAAGCCACACCCTTGCCGCAATCCGCCCTACACCACGAGGCCAGAGTATCCCTGAGCTCAGTGATGGGACTAACCGGGCCTAAGACTATGCGGCTGGCTGGTGCGATCAACGGCAGCCCTATGGTGGTCATGATTGACCCGGGGGCCACGCATAACTTTTTGTCCTTGGTTGCTACCAGCACTTACAAGTTCAGCCATCTACCACTAAGAGCTTCGGTGTGACGCTTGGAACAGGAGAAGCAGTGCAAGGGGAAGGGGAATGTAAGGGCGTTTTATTAGACCTTCAAGGGGTCACAATTGTGGAAGATTTTCTCCTTTTACCCTTAGGAAACTCTGATGTCATTTTGGGGATTCAATGGTTGGAAAAGCTTGGGAACACTACCACCAATTGGAAGACCTAGACACTTAAGTTTCAATTGAATGGCGAGACTGTCACACTACGGGGTGATCCTCAGTTGGGTCAAACTGGCATTTCATTGAAGGCAATGCTCAAAACTCTTCAGAAAGAGGGGAAAGGCTATTTGCTCGAACTCAATCATATTAGCAGTGTGTAGGAGGAAGAAGCACCACCTGTTCCAGCAGTGTATCAGCCCTTATTGCACGATTTTCAACAAGTTTTCAATATGCCACCAGTGTTGCCCCCGCAACGCCAAATTGAACACTCTATTGTGCTTCGTAGCGGCTCTAACCCGATTAGCGTTAGGCCTTACAGATAACCTCAGTCACAAGGATGAGATGGAGAAATTAGTAGCTGACCTGTTGGCTGCAGGAATTATCCAACCCTCTTCAAGAGCATACTCAAGTCCGGTGTTGTTGGTCAAAAAGAAAGATGGCTCCTGGTGTTTCTGTGTCGATTACAGGGCTCTTAACAAGGAAACTACTCTGGACAAGTTTCCAATTCCAATAATTGATGAATTATTGGATGAGTTGGACGGGGCAGCTATCTTTTCCAAATTCGATCTAAAATCTGGGTATCACCAGATTAGAGTCAAGGCTGAAGACGTGCATAAGACGGCCTTTCGCACTCACGAGGGTCACTATGAATTCTTGGTCATGCCCTTCGGGCTGACCAATGCTCCAGCGACATTTCAGTCACTTATGAATGAGGTTTTCAGGCCGTTTCTTCGCAAGTTTGTTCTTGTCTTCTTCGATGACATTCTTGTCTATAGCCCCTATGAAACCACTCATTTAATTCACTTGAAACAAGTGCTGGAGGTTCTGGCAGAACATGCATTGTATGCCAATTCCAAAAAATGCGAAATAGGGAAGTCCTGAGTAGCTTACCTCGGCCATGTGATCTCTGCAGCAGGGGTGGAAGTGGATGCTGCGAAAGTGCAAGCTATGGTTGATTGGCCTCCTCCCTCGACTTTGAGAGAGTTGCGGGGCTTCCTTGGCCTCACAGGCTACTATCGAAAATTTATCCAAGGATATGCTCTCATTGCTAACCACTTACGGACCAGCTATGCAAGGATAAGTTTGATTGGACTGAGGCTGCTACACCGGCCTTTAACTCTCTTAAAGGTGCCATGGTCAATGCACCAATTTTGGCAGCACCTAATTTCTCTCTTCCTTTCATTGTGGAGACTGATGCCTCGGGGCATGGTCTGTCGGCAGTGTTACTTCAGGCTGAACACCCCATTGCTTATTATAGCAAAATCTTGGGAGTAAGGAATCGGGGCAAGCCAATTTATGAGAAAGAATTAATGGCTATTGTCTTCGCCATTGAGAAATGGAGGCACTACTTGGCCGTCACTTCCTTGTGAGGACGGACCAAAAGAGCCTCAAGTACCTCCTTGAACAGCGGGAAATTGGGCAGGCTTATCAAAAGTGGGTGAGCAAGCCACTTGGCTATACGTTTGACATTCATTATAAACCCGGACCCATGAATAAAGTTGCTGACGCCTTGTCTCATCAATTTTCTCCTAATGTGGAGTGTTGTACTATGGTCACTTCTTGCGGCATTCGCTGGGATTATGTCTTATCTTTCATTAAGAATGATGTTGTCCTCCAGAGGGCTGATATCACAAATTCAGTGTAATCCCCCGTATTTTTAAAATATTTTATAAATGAAATTTTATTTTATTTATAATATTTATTTGTTATTTTCCGGAATTTAATTTCAAAAGTTTCAAATTATTAATCTGGGTCGAAAATTATTTGAACAAATTATTTTATGCACCTTTATTCTACAATTTATGTCCAATCAAACAAACCTAACCCATTTGTTTACTTAATTGACCCATTATTTTTATGAGGCCCAATCTTCCTTTTTACCCTACAATAATTCTCTCCTATAAATACCCCATGAATCTCCAAAAATTTCCCACACAAAAAGGTTAGTCTTATTTTCATCCTCCTTTGTTTCATTATTTTGCTTAATGTTAATTTAATTGTTTTGGGTTTTGATTTTAGTATAAAGATTATATTTTTAGTATCAAATTATATTTTGATGGTATAAAGATTATAAATTTCAGGTTATATTTATGTTATAAATTTTCATATTTAATGAAATTATAAACCTAGGGTTTTAATTTATTGAAAATCATGATTTTAGGGTTTTTATGAACAATTGGTTTAGGGCTTTTATAGTAATGATGTTTTGAAATTTTGGTGATTATAATTACTGATTAGTTTAATTTAATTCCAGATTATTTTGAATACGTAGATTCGTGTTTTGATTTTTAGATTTTCGTTCGTTAATATTAATCCCGTTTTAATCCCGATCAGGTTTTGAACTCATCCGATTTTGAGGAAAAAGTAGTGTTTTTCATGTGGAAACAACGTTTTAAGAAAGACTCATTACCTTTGGTAGTGAGCACCACCCTCTCGTGGCCAAATTCAGCCTCTAAATATGATTTTTGGGCAGTTTTTTATTTTAACGAAGTTTTTTTTATACTTAAAATATTATCCTTGAGTTTGATTAATAAAATTAATTATGTTTAAAGTTAATTAAGCATAAATATATATGTTTTTATTGAAGTTTTAAGTGTTGGAAATAGTTTCTAAGTACTACTTTTGATGTTTTATAAAGAGGGTTTAATCACCCATTAAAAAGGGAGATTATTAGGGGGTTTTATATAATTTTCAGATTTTTATTAGACTTTGAACTTGCTGTAATTTCATGTATAAGAGTGTATTTTAAGGTTTTTATGAAGAAAATTTAAAGAACTATATATAAGCCTTTAATTTTAACTAAAGGGAAGGTTTTAAAGTGTTGTTTGATTTGGATTTTGAAGGTTTTAAAGTAAGTTAGTATTGCTGTAAATTTGATTGATTGGGTATTGATTGAGATGTTATTATTTGGCTTAGGAGAGGAGTTTATTGAAGGTGATTTCTAGTTAGTAAAGTGGCATACCAATTCGTTTATTCAAGGTACGTACGAGTTACGAAACCTTTCTTTTAGATGCATGTTTAAGGACGGATCGAGAACTTAATATCATGTATAGGATTGACTGGGTTAAATTATTTGGTTATACATTGTGAATTTCAAATGATGTGCACTATTTTATAATGCAAGTATTATTTGTGCTCTAGTTATGCAAGGTGCGTTTAGAGGCAAAGGTATGTGATTGGTAAAAAGATTAATTTATTACTCATTCATGATTATGCAAACAGGATGAGTAAAGGAAGGATTTAAGTCTTATAAGACGAGGTTAAGGTTTTGGTGTGCCTTATGCACTCAAGGTGTTTATACACCGAGGTAGTAAAGGATTAAATAATAAGTGTTGTTTGTCACTAATAAATCAAGAATTGAAATTGGAAACTTGTCTTGTTTGATTAAATTGTGTTTAGAATGTTTGTATTGTTATGTATATGAGTTATCACCAAGTCTAAACCTGTAAATCACGTAAAGTGCAAGATGGATGAGCAATAAAACTCTGGATTGGTGCACTTCTGGAGTAATGACAATCAGGGGTTGGGGTACATGGGGTATTAGCCGAGTACTTTTCTCGAGGTCGTCTGTTCTACGAGTCTCTTATTTCAAATATTTTTCAAAACTAGGAGTTAGGTGAGATCTCATACTAACTACGGTCACGGAGTCGCGCCCGTGGTCGTTGGATGTTTATTGATGTTTCCGAAAGGAGGCATGGGGTTTTTCTTTTATTGATGTTCCAAATGGAGCATGGGTTGGACAACCTTGTCTATTGCGTAATCCAATGAATAAAAATAATGATTTACCTATTATTAATTAATGGAGTCTTAGTAATATAAATAGTTGAGTCGTGTGTTGAGTCTATAATTTAATGATGCATGATGATTGATTATTAGTAGCATGTTATGGATTTCTTAATTTATTTTGCAGCTTGTATGTACTCAGCTTTGCTGATTGCGTGCTTTGTGTGTCTTTCTTTGGTCATGGCCTTCGCCTTTCAATGACTCTGTGACGATCCAATTTTTACACTTGTAATATTGGGGAGCAGATTAACCACAGGTTCTTAAATACGCAGCATTCGCATCAGAGTTGTGGGATTTTGAGTGGAGAGTTAGTTATTGTTCGCCGTTTGTTTTCTTTTGCAAGTTTAAATTTATTTAAACTCGATTTTATTTTTATACTATTTCTTCTAGTTTGGATTTTGAATAAGGACCTTAATGGTTCCAGCTTGTATGATTTAATTTGGTTTTGGTTATTGGTTTTGAAACTTATTTATAACTGAGTTAGTTTTTCCGCTGCTATTTTCTGATAAAGCCTTAACGTTTGAACACGTGGCGGTAGCACGCCAGTAATTCTCTTGGATTTTCTTCAGGGTATTTACAGGTTTTAAGAGAGAATTATTGGGGTGTTACATTCAAGCAGGTGATTCGGTTCCTAAATGGTTTTGCCTGAATAATGGGGTGCTGAAATACAAGGGGAAGATAGTGATCCCCAAGCACAGTGAACTCACGCGCAAATTGCTCAAGGAGTATCATGATTCGGTGGTTGGAGGGCATGCGGGAGATTTCAAAACATACCAACGTTTAGCAGGGGAATGGTTCTGGTTTGGTATGAGAAAGGATGTTCAGCAATATGTGCAGCACTGCCATGTTTGCCAACAAAACAAAACCTCAACTCTTTCACCCTTGGTTCTCCTACAGCCTTTACCCATTCCGGAAAGGGTGTGGGAGGACATATCTATGGATTTTGTAGAAGAATTACCCAAGTCTTCGGGGTGGGATACCATACTTGTGGTCGTGGACAGGTTGACTAAGTACGGGCATTTCATTCCCCTTAAACACCCCTACTCCGCTCAGAGTGTGGCCCACACTTTTGTCACAGAGGTGGTCAAGCTCCATGGCATACCTTGTTCTATTGTCTCGGATAGGGACAAAGTCTTCCTTAGCATTTTCTGGAAAGAGTTATTTCGCCTCCAAGGAACTCATCTCATGCGTAGTACGGCCCACCACCCTCAAACGGATGGTCGGACCGAGATAAAGGTGTCGAGGCTTACTTAAGGTGCTTTGTGAATGGAAAGCCTCATAGCTAGGCTCGTTGGCTTCCTTGGGCTGAGTATTGGTATAATACTTCTTTTCACTCCGCCACCAATTGCACCCCTTTCAAGGCTCTCTATGGTCGTGATCCACCACATCTGGTTCGCTTTTCAGCTGGCAGTACTACTGTTTCTTCTACTGTTTCTTCTGTGGAAGAACAGTTGAGTGAGAGGGATGCCATGTTAGATGACTTGAAGTACCACTTGGTGCAAGCACAAGTGTATATGAGGCACTATGAGAATCAGGGAAGGCTTGAGGGTACATTTCAGGTTGGTGATCTGGTCTACCTGAAATTACAGCCTTACAGGCAGAAGTCTTTGGTGAGGAGGTCCAATGACAAACTCTCTCCAAGATTTTATGGGCGTTACCCTGTCATTCAACGCATAGGTAATGTGGCTTATAAGTTGCAGCTTCCTCCCTATGCCAAAATCCATCCTGTTTTCCATATGTCACAGTTGAAGAAGGCTATTGGAGTCACTCATACCCCAACCCAACTCCCTGTGCATTTGTCTGCTGAGCTGATTTGACTCTGGAGGTAGAACCTGAGGCTGTGCTGGGGGTGCAAAACTCTCAGACTACCATGGAAGTTTTGATACAGTGGAAGGGGTTACAAGATTTTGAGGCCATATGGGAGTTCTTTGATGAAGTCAACTCGAGGTTTCCTTGTTTCCACCTTGAGGACAAGTTGAAACTTTGGGTGGGGGGTATTGCAAGAGATCAACCCTGACCTGAGGTCCGTTTCACATATGCAAGGAAAGGGTTCAAGAAAACTCTAGCAAATGCTGGAGGCTGAGCTGGACAACAGTTGGTTATGATTTTAGTTTTGGATCAAGGGCATGATAGTAATTCAAGAAATAGTTTGTTATTTTGATTCCTTACATTAGCTGTAATAATTGAGTTTGTTAGGCTAATTATGATTATAAATATTGCTAATAGGGGGAGGGAAGGATATTCAAAATATTATTGTGGTTGCTTGTTGGGAGAGTTCCTTCCTCTCGAATGAAGGCTATTGTGTTGTAATTACACTGATTGCAATACAAATATCTTGGCTGCTAAATTCTCTTCTTTCTTTGCTTGATATTCTCTCTGTTTTCTTACTAAATTCTAGCAAGTTCCTTTGGAAAATTCATTCATACAAACATCACAGGCAAAAGGCATGTCTCATAGTTACAGAATAAAACATGCCACTGTAGAATCTAAAGCAACAGCTTGACAGGAATAAATTATCCAATTTTATTGCAGGACAAGATGGCAGGATGTACTAGATATTTCTAAACTGTCCCTATTCCTCAAATGCATATTAAAGGAGACTACTGACAGGTTACCTTCCAAGAGATTTACTGTTCTAACGACAGTAATTATGAATATTGAATCAGACATTGCACCCACACATCTGAAACCTAATCTAATTAACAAAAAAGTAAAGGCCTCTAGAATAACACCATAAAGTTGTGAAATTTATTAACAAGAGGCTTCTAACTGAAGAGCTAATAAACCAGAATAACATAACTGTTCGGTGATTTCATGTGACAGTTAGGCACAGCATCTAAATCTGCTCAGCCAAAATAATGTCACTATAGTTATCCAGACAAATGCAGTACTGCAGGACCACTATTAATGAAGTTCACTCATCATACCTGCCAAAGAGCCTCGGTAACAAATGGCATAAACGGATGCAGAATTTTCAATATGTTTTCAAAGACATACAGAAGTACTGCTTTTGCTGCATAGGACACAGAGTTATCCCCTGCTTGGTAGAGGCGAGCTTTGCTAGCTTCAATGTACCTATTATACACATGAATTTCATTTGAATAAGTCAAACAAAGAAATATTCATAAGGTTAACATTGTTTGTTCATACACTCACTTCAGTAAGATTAGAATCTAATGCAGAATACAGTTTGGGCAGTTTAGTTTTGATTGAGAAGAATTTCATTGATAGAATAGGCAAAAGGATGGAGGAAATTGAGTAATCTGTAATGAATATCAATGAAGATACATAGCATGTGATAGCCAATCACTGACATCATTATACAAGCAAATTCATACAATCCACGAAAACAGTACCCTCAATCCTCTCTTTACCTTGAAACCAACTACGAACAGTGAAATAGGATTAATTATTAGTTACAAAGTGACATATATCCATTCTTTCAGGTTCCTACGCATTGCCTAATGAAAGGTCTGATTGTACTGAATATGTGTTAATATCTTCTTGATATTATTGTAATCTGTTACTTAGGTACATGTTCTGTAATAACGGATGATCTTTACAAAATATAATACTTCCTCCAATCTTTTTATTGCATCATTTGCATAAACACAGATTCCTAGGCAAATTTTGGAGATGAGAGAGAGAGAGAGAAAAATGAGGACCCATGTGATATGAGAGAGATAGAGTAAATTTATTAACTAAAAAGGAAATGAAGCATCTAATTTGAAACTTTCTTATTTAAAAAGTAATGAATTTAAAAAGAAATGGAGGAAGTATATCACAATTTACAAGATATGTACTATAACCTATTACTGTAGTATCAAGAAAATAATATTCATGTATTTAATTAGTTATATTGCTCACTTTTTGTTGTAACTATGATTGAAGCAGAATTTGAGAAGTACAGATTATTAGAACTTAGAAATGCATACCAATCAGCAAAATCTCCCCAAAAGAAATCATAAGTTTCTCTTGCAACATCTCCAAAGTAAAATTTGTCATAACTTGTAGTCACTTGGTCAATCAGCATGTGTAGTTTTGATACCTGTTGATTGAAGATGAATTCAATATAATATAGGAGTATAGCATTCAATAAACATAAGCACAACCTAAATAATTCTCACCACCCAGCACTCTGGCAATCGCAACATCAGCAATGACTCTTCTTTATCGAACTGTAAAAATTAAATTAAAAGTAGAAAATGGAAACCAGAAATAATCAGCAACGTGCTAATGTTCTCTTTAAATTATGGAAAATGTTGATTTCAAAAAATAATAGATACGTAGAATCACGTATGCAGAACCACAAACAGATGGAAAGCCAACAGGACAAAGAGAGAAGAAAATGAAATTGATAGAAGATGCTAGCAAAAGGTCAAAGAGAAAAGAAAAACTCATAAGTATTTACTTAGGTTGATAATTTAAAGTAAATTTTAAAATACCCTGCTCTTAATCACAATTGAAAGTGAAGTAATCAAGTGCGCCACATGCCATTTTAATTACAATTAATATTCAATCCTAAAATTTAACAATCGTAGAAACAATGTAAGCAGTGTTGTTATCCATGACTTCCTAAAAAAGCTTCACTCTAGTACTAGGTAAGTTGTGACTCATGTGACCAAGAACGAGTAACTATCTAGACTATATTGGAATGAGTTGGAAACATTTTCTTATAGTATTCATAACAGAACTGTCCAAATTATATACCTTCCAACATGAGAAGCAAAAAGCACTTAAAGAGTAACAACATGATCATACTTCCTTTAGTAGTATATTTCAATGGAAACTAAAGTGACATAAAAGGGTATCATAATTTACAATATACAAGTCATCTTTTAAGAATACAGCCATATGACTGCAAGAATCTTGAGCTAGGCTGAGTCCCTCTTGATTTGGTTCCATTTTCTGTTCAGAAAAATTAGGCCACTAGAAGAAAATTACCACCCTTATGATTTGAAACTTCATTAAACTTCTATCCCTCTTATTTACCAAAATGAATTATTATTTAGCTTCTCAAAACCTTCTCCACATTCATCACTACACTTTAAATTTTCAAACACCTACCAACCACTCCTTAAAAGATCAGAAACAAACTCAAAACACTTTTTGGGTCTTGGCAAACCATAAGCATATATTCAATCATATTACTAAAATCATATCATTAAAGGTGGCATACTAGTAACCTAAAAGAGGCACAATTAAATTTCTAACCATATAATTCATAACTCTTGTTCTCTTACCATCCTACAACATTAAGATGCTACCAATGAGAAAGATTACTATTTGTTTATAGGAAAAAGACTATTAAAGATACCTCCTAACGAATTCATGCTCACAACTCAATTATTACATTGTATTGACATTTGCTACTAATCACAATTTTCATTTGACCATCTTAGTGTTTGGTATTTGAGGCAAAATGTAGTCAATTGGGATCTTAGATTCATCTCAAAGTATATTTTCAAAAGATCAGCTTTACATAATTTTTACTTGAAAGTTAAAGATATTGACAGTTATAGTTATGCATTGGCAAACGTGAAAATCAACATGTTGCAATTAAAACTGAACGAAGGGGGTATTCTTTACTTTTTTCGATAAGCAGATATACAAAGACAGTAGAGAGTAAACCAAGAGGACAGATATCCTCCAGGAAATAGCAACTACTACAGATTCCCTTTATTCCTTAAGATCTCTAGAAATAACTCTTAAATTCTTAGATATTTACATAATTTTTACTTGATAATTAAAGATATTGACGGTTATAGTTATGCATTGGCAAACGTGAAAATCAACATGTTGCAATTAAAACTGAACGGAGGGGGTATTCTTTACTTTTTTCGATAGAATAAGCAGATATACAAAGACAGTTGAGAGTAGACCAAGAGTACAGAAGAGGACAGATATCCTCCAGGAAATAGCAACTACTACAGATTCACTTTATTCCTTAAGGTCTCTAGAATTAACTCTTAAATTCTTAGATATATGTTCATATGCTATGCTACGTATCTGCATCTCTAGAGACAAATCAATCATTGGAACCTGTGGTTCAGCTTGATAAAAATGGACATGCAACAAGCAAAAACACTAGGATATGCAAATTAAACTTGTTCATTTGGTTTTGGTTTTAACATGTCACGTAAAAAAACTGTCATTTTCACTGCAACAAACTGAAGCAATATGCAAATTGAAGCTTTCTTGACACAACAATCATATGAACTCAAACATTACCAGAGAGAGAAACAGAAATCAACAAGTATAAATGAGAGAGGAAAGCTGTGGTGCTTAGTTAAGAATATATTAGCCATTTAAAAAAAAAAAAGGGAAATATACCAACCTCAAATGCACGTAAAGTTTCCCATGCCAAACTATCACTTTGGTTAGGCAGGTTTTGTAGCACAAACTTCCCAGCATTCCACAATTTATTCGTGAAAGCCTTATTTGCAGTCAATCTTTCTGTTGACAAATTGAGATCCTGGTTTGAAAACAAAGAGGCAGTATTAACATTTGTTAGATCATTTAAGAAGCCTTTACAGAACCAAACAACAAGTAATCAGTTGATTATTGCCATCTCACAAAAGAGAACAAATTAATCCACTAATACTAAGAATATGAGCTTTCTAGATCATCCAATATGAAATTATAAAAACTCACCCAGGTTTTTCCAGAGAGACAAATAAGTTAATCTTCCAAGAATGACAGAAAGTGCTTAACAAACATGGCTGCTTACACGTATACACATTCGATATATAATATAAGAAAACTCTGATGAAGAACCCCTGCTAATGACGGTAAACAATCAACCAATAAATTTTATTTAAAAGGCACCATACAATGACGTTCACCAATGTTTATCTGGCATCAAGGTATATTTGTATAGTAGCTCATAAAATACCTAAACAAACACTATATTAAACAAAAAGTTTTTACTTTTTTAGCACAATGTCCTCTT
Source organism: Chenopodium album (assembly GCF_948465745.1). NCBI lineage: Eukaryota > Viridiplantae > Streptophyta > Magnoliopsida > Caryophyllales > Amaranthaceae > Chenopodium > Chenopodium album. Next base: position 20,701,468 of record NC_137841.1, on the reverse strand, counting down.
TTCATAGTTCAGTTCATGAAAAACTTGTTTTTTGGCTCCATAATTATCTTAAGAGTTCCAAGTTTCTAACCCATTATTCACCAGTAGATGTATGAGAATGAACACGAGAAAATAGAAAGACTGGCTTCAGCATACATCATGACAAAGAAAAGGCCAATAAATCAGAATGCATTAGTTCAAAAGGTTATATGAATTCTAAAAAGATGCAACAAAGCTCAATAGTTTATATCTTATGTTATGAACCCGGTACAAGGAGCAACACTAAGAGACAAAAGTAGTTAAAGAAGCACTAGGGAGTGCGGCAACATAGGACTGAATTCTGTCTCTTGAGCAGTAGAGGACAAACAATATTAACATTAGGTTATCTTTGTAGTTTTGCTTGATTATAAAAGAGAAGTAGTAGCATAGCAATAGAAAGACATGATATTTGTAATGCGGAATGAGAGAGAATGGTAACCTCAAGTTACTAAGAGAGAGTGATAACCTAAAGTTATCAAGAGAGTAAGCCTCAAGCTATCAACTTTATCATTTTGCAACTTCTTTTGCCATTATCAATCAAATTTCCAAGCTTTCATCTCAAAATTTCCTCTTATTTATCAAATATACAAACCAGAAAATCAATTCTATAACACTGTAATATAAGTCATCTGAAGCCACTGTGTGCCATCGGGGGAATTTCAATACATTTTTGTCCTACGAAGACATCATAGCAGTATTAAGAGGCAACATCGATAGGGAGATTAGATGGGATATCTTAGAGTCCAAATGAGCAGTTTGGTATAAGAAAGGACCTTTAGTATATCTCAATAGAAAGATATCACGAGATTACTTACAAGGTTTACAAACCTCTCAGTACTCTACTCCCTGCTCAATTCAAGTTGGCATCTCACCAGTGCTCCCCATCTAAGCAAATTAAGGAGGGCATGCATTGCATTCACATTTTAGTGGTATAGAAGCCGCACGTGGACATGCAGTAAGTTATTGTGCAGCATTAAAAAGTTACACCTCAAAAGCAAAAGATTATCCCGAAAATAGAAAAGGTACCCAGGTCTTATAAAAAGTTATTATAAGTCTTACTCACATGATATTTTGATTAGATATGAATAATATTGTAAACCATAAGAAAAGGATTTATCAATGGTTATATCACCATGTACCCTCGAGGTTTCTAAAAATTATATAAATATACTGTGCAGTCGTGCAGCCCTAAGGTATGAAATATTACTGGATAACACCCCAATAGACCAAACAGAAATTAACTTTTGTTATTAAAAACTCCTAATGAATGAGGTTTTAATTCAAAATAGTACATAAAATGCTTTGATTATTTTGCAGCATTTTAAATTAAGGATCTCACTATTTTGAGGGTTTAGCTGCTGAAAGTTGACATCTGTTTGATCATTAAGGGTATTATTATGCAGTATCTTTTGAAACCTTTGAGGTATACAATGCACTTACTCAAATATTGGTAATCTTGAGCAAACTAACCTTAGTGGTACACTGGTACATAGTGAAATAACCATTTCAAAATGATACCGAAAAAAAAAAAAAAAAAAAATCAGAATTATAAAGGAGAAACAGAAGTACAAGAGATTAGGAAAAAGAAAGGATGGTATAAGGATATGGAAGCTACAATCCAACAATTAGATGATAGTGTAGGATTTTATAATTTCATTAAACAGACCTGACCAGCAGTTCCTAGTGCAAGTGTAAATCGTAACGCATCAGTTCCGAACTCCTTGATTGTGTCAACAGGATCAATTACATTTCCCAGTGTTTTGGACATCTTTCTTCCCTAAAACACAAAATAAAGATTAATAGAAGAATAAAATAAAGTTAGAAACTACGAGTTTAAAGATATAGTAATACAACAACCTTTTCAGACTTTCGCATCTAATTAAGAAGCAAGTATATCTCTAGTTATTCTATCATCTAACTTTTACTCATACTCAACTCAAGGATGTTCTATTTAATATGGGAGGCTCAAACTCTGTAAGGTAACCTGTCCTTCTGTATTACCCTTTTTGAAGTTTTAGCAAAACAATTTTTTTTTACTAAACACTTTTATTAGTTGGTAGATAAAGTTGGCAGGAAATCAGTACATGGAAGGGGACTTGGCAACGGAATAATCTGATCTGACTCCATAATATCAGGTTGGACAAGAGGAGTCCCGATATGGAAATCCAATCAGGCATAGGGCATAATTAAGTTACAAAACACCATAATTAAGCTCCTCAAATTTGTTATATACGCAAGTCCCTGGAAAGCCCAATCGACAAGTCCTTCAGTTTTTTTTTTTTTTTTCAATTAGTAATTATATTTTCCAAGAACTTTCTTGCCTTCTGTCATATTAGGTTTTAATTGTAAATTACCACAACTCACTTTCTACTCCGCGCCCCCTCCTACACCAAACTTGGCACTGAAAGATGAATAATTATAGGAAATGACTAATAATTGTTCTTGATGTTCACTATTATATGTTGATTTTTTGTGCCTGAATCTTTTGTAAAGCAGCATAAGAGACAAGAGTAAAGAATATAGGTCCAAAACATTTTAAATTTTCAACATCTGAATGTTCAGATGAATAGGTTGGGATTCACCTTGCAACTGCAAATTCCCATGATTTCAGATTCCAAACATATGCCTTTGTGTGTAACCTTCCCATAAAAAATGCAAATCAGAATCATAAGTTAGGAAGCTACTCACTTGAGAGTCTCGAATGAGGCCATGCAGGTATACATAACGAAAAGGTACATTTCCTGTAAACTCTATTCCCATCATAACCATTCTTGCTACCCAAAAGAACAGTATATCATGCCTGTACAAAGGGGTGGCAAGCATCAGAATCATCAAACATTTATCAACATAGTCAAGAAATACTCTACCTGCACTGCTTGATGCAAGCTATATTAAAGCACTAAATATTATAAGTTAAATCTTCATGTGAGCAAGCAATAACCCGATGTTTAGCAAATTACTCAGTTCCTTTTTCTATGTGGACTATGGAACCCACTTCCATACTACACCAATCCACTTCTTCAGTTATCTTATCCATTTTCCCAAACATCTTCGATACAAAAATGAAAACCAAAACTCAAGGGAAAATAGATTCCATACAGAAACTACATGTAGCTGAAAAGAAAGATGTGGTCTACAGCTGTCCCTAGTCTCCCTACTCTTCCTCACAGAGGCAGCAAGTTACAACTATCAGGTTTTCCATACTGAAGTTACATTCTCATAGTTAATGCAACCGTAGACAACAAACAGGTGTGGCAGTCAGAGAGAAGAGTATTGCTCTTAATTACCCTGTTTCAAGCATTGTTGTTGGATAGAATTTTTTAAAATCTTCATCTGATACATCAGGCCATCCCAGTGTGCTGAAGGGCCACAAGGAGCTGGAGAAAAATGTATAAGCAAAACATCATCAGAAGCTTACAGATATTTTAGTGTTCACAAATGGAATAAAAGTTTGTGCCATTATTCCATGAAAGGAAATGACAATAAGAAATGAGATAAGGTCAATAATTTCTGTCATACACAAGTGAGTAAATGACCGTCAAATTTTCTCCTGCAATATGGGAACAGTTAGTGTGTAGATGACACCATTTTCTATGACCAATATATCTCAGTAATTGATTGTATTGTGCAAGTCCTGTAGTAACAACTTCTTGCAATATAATCAGAAGCTTTCAAGGACTTATTTTCTAGTTCTGCTCCCCTGTGAAGAGAGGAAAACCCATTGCCACTTTGAACAAACAAATCTTGTGGCCTTGTGGGTGTTGTGTAAATATGAATAAACAATCTGAATCTCATTATAGGATAGCAGTCTTCTTGGCCTCATATTAAACTTAAATCTCAAAGATTTTGAAAAAACTACTTGTCCTATGTGAAGCCCCTTATCATTCTACATATGTGGTTATCCTATGAGTGTTGCCTTGAGAGGAACAAAAACCTTTTTCAAGACTCCTCAGTTCTCACTGAATCTCAATGTAGAACATAGTAGTCTTCTTAGTTTAACAATAAACTTTTGCCTCAAAGATTTTGAAATAATGCATACAACTGATATTCTAAATGACAAGTATACAACAATAATAGCTAACCTTGAAAACCAAGTATCTAGAACATCTGGGTCCTGATATATTTCTGCATCCTTCCCGTACTTCTGCTGAGCCTTCTGAAGTGCTTCAACCGGACTCCTGGCAACTATATATTCTTCTTCACAATCTCTTCCCACAATATACCAGACTGGTATACGATGGCCCCACCACAATTGTCTACTTATACACCAATCCTTGATATTGGATAGCCAGTGATTATAGATCTATAAACGTAAAACAAATTTTGCATAAGAACAACCATTCTTGTTAAAGAAAGAAAAAAACAGAAAGCTCGCATATTCCACACACCATAGAAGGGAGTATGTATATGCACATACCACTCTATTAGGAAAATAAAGTTGACTTCACACTCTTATTAACCACTAATTTACCCTCCATTATTGTATTCTCGATACCCACGTTCTTGATAGACCAGGGCCTTTTACATGACTACATGTTTGGTTTTTGGAGATGGTTCTACTTGGAGGGGTATTCGGAGAAAGAAACAACCATGGGGATTGATAGTACAATGTTTAAGGTACACGACCGTGTAGTGTACTATACACGGTTGTGTATTTCTCAAAGAAAATGTGCTTAGTCGATTAGGATTAGTAGCATATATGAAAATTGTGAATGCAGCCGTGATCATGTTAACGCTCGCATTGTCGAGGAAACAGCTTGTGATGGATGAATAGAACGGATCGTGGCTAACACATTTTAAAACGTTTTTCCAAAAACTCACATTATCGTGTTAAGACTTGTTTACATTTTTTTTTCTTTTTATGACTAAAAAACTATTCATATGAGTGGGTATGGTTAGGAAATTTTTTTTTGGAAAAGTTAGAAAGAGAATATGAATGGGGACCACTAGGAATAATGGGAGAGGGTGAAAATATTATAAAATGATAGTGGGGTTAATAGGAAGAGAGAGAAATAATATATTATGTTAGTGGAATTTCTACTTTTGGTAATGGGACACTTAAAAAATATAGCTGTTTTTGAGAATTGGGCCACTTGAAAAAACATAGGGAGTAGAATATAATGGATGTTATGGTAATAAAGGAAAACGCATCAAGTCCCCGTTACGTAACGGACAAATTCGGCTTTATGTAATGGGTTTTTGCAGAACGGCATATCCAAAATCTGTTACCAAACAGTTGTTACATAACAAAACGTCCGAGTTTTAATTCCATGGTTAGGAGAGAATTTGTACTCTACTACAAATATCCTATTACATTATTTAAAATCATAATTTTTAGGTTAGAGAACCCTAAGTGAGGGAATTTGTACTATTAAGAGATCTTATAGTTAACTATCATCATCTCATACATTGATTAAAATCCTGGTGCAAAGTTCATGGTTTAAGCTTCTCTTAGGCAAAGAGAAGATTTTCCACGTAAAAATCTATCTTGTTTTTTTAATTGTTATTTCATGTCTATTAAATCCGCACTATTACGTAATGGACTCAAGCTTGTTAGACTCACACACACAATTAACACAGACAACATAGAGAAAAGATCGAATCTTTGATTGAAAATATTGAAAAGGGGGTTTGTACAAACTATCAACTTTAAGCTGCCAAAAGTGACTGAAATTAGTGACTGACACCACTCTCAAGAGGTCACAAATCTAAATAGGTTTCACTTCAAAATCTGCCTGCCTCTTCCTTTCCCCTCTTTCAACTTTTAAAAAAGCTAAAGCTATTAACAAAGTAATACCAGAATCTCCTTTGGTTAGTTTATTACATATTATACCAATTTATTGCACATTTTGTAGCCACAGCCCTTTGTCCTAACAATACACTCCTTATCAGTTTCAATATTGCAAAGTTCACTACATATAAATGCTTTCTCTAAGAAATATAAGCAGCAAAAATTAAGCCAACAGGCCCTCCACTCAATGCCATCCAACACATATCTCTAATTGTTGTCATCACTGTGGACCCCTGCATGGAAGAAACACTCTCCCTGACAATGGCATCTGGATCACAAGTTATCAATCATCACACTTATCACAACACTCCTCCCTTTTGATTTCCAAAATCCAGACCTCCTTCGCGTTCAATTTTCAATTCTTGACCTACTACCTTATACCAATATCTAATTCACTTTCCCTAATACTATTTTCCGTTGTAAATTGCATTCAAATCCATCATATCAATCAACATAAACCCTTTTCAACCCATTAATCTCTATAATCACCTTAACAGTCTCTTATTTTTTTTCAATATTCTTACATCACAATACTATACTAACATGGTAAGTGGCTGTAATTTGTGATATTCCGTATCAAAATCCTTGTCTTAACATAGAATATCATGTTTTACTAATATCAGATAAACAAAAGTAATTGATGCCATCCCCACATTTTTCTTACATAGAGAAATAGTCATGAACTTTCCAATAAGAGAGGCACTCGTTTACCCAAAATCTGAATAAAAAATCCATGGATTTTCACCACATGTCTATAAGCAAGAGATAGAAAACGCAAATGGCCATTATTTCTTCCAAACCTATCCGTCATAGCATCATTGTACAAGAGCCTAGGGCAAACTTTCCTAGTCAATCATAGGCGACAACAAAACCAATAGTAAGTACATGACAATATGACATATCATCTCTAGCTTACCTCCCTAGGCTGCCTTAAATTAAATCATGATTAAAGCAAGTGGTCATCTAAAATGACATGGTCACTTCAACAAATCAAAATATTATTAGTAATAGCCATCGTAAGTAACTAATTTCTATTGGGAAAAACCATTTTTATTAGTTCCAACCCCCACCCCACCCCAGCCACACTAGACGCCATCAGCAAATATGACAAATCACCAAAACCACTACAACCTAAGCGCCTTTGCAAAGCCTAACTTGAAAACTTCTATTAATAGCAGCCATCACAAGTTTACTTTTTTGGGGAAAATAAAATAATAAAAAAATAAAAAAAAAAAACCATCTTTTCCACTTCCAAACCCCCTACTCAGACTGGACATCACTAGTCCATGCATGTCATGTGGCCATGTGGGTGTTGCCAGGGGCGAAGTCAGGAATAAAAATCTAAAGGGGCCAAGACTCGATGAAGTAAAAAAAAAAAAACAAAAACAAAACAAAAGCACTAAAGTGGGGAGTCGATCTTGAGACCTCTTTCCCCACGCAAAACTCAAACTACCAACTTAGCTACCATTGGCAACCTATTGTATTAGCTAAATATGTACTATTTATTAGTTTCTTATGGGGCCAGACCACAAAATACACATATCACCCGTTGGGTCACGGGGGGGCGGGCCTCCACCAGCCCCTGGGTGTTGCTCATTTTTTTAACATTAATTCTCATGTATCTTCATACAAGCTCATAGGTGTCACCATGCACTCTCCCCCTACAAATCTAGTAATTAGACCCAACAATCCCCACCCACCCCCCAACCAACAACAACCACAAAGCCTTTGTCCCAACTTGATTTGGTGTATGCTAACATGAATTGTCATAAGTCCCCTGCCCAAGACACAGAGTCACACACTTGTCCAAAAGTTATAAAATTTACTCCTTCTGTTTCAGAATGATGTTCCTGTTTCGTAAATCGATGCAAATTTTTACCCAACTTTGATCGCAAATATCTTTAATATCACACTAGTAAAAATTATAAAAGTTAGATATTAATAATCTACTCACCAAGACGAATCAAACTAGATCCCACATGACTATATTTACTCTTATAGATTAAGAGAAATTAAGAAGATTCTCTCTTTCTTAAAAAAAGTCAAAGATTCCAAACAAGAATATCATTGTGGAACGGAGGGAGCAATTTTTTGGCTATTTTTATCAATCACATTTAACGGTTAACAATCTACATAAAATAATTAGGGTATGTATAGGGCTTGCACCCATCTTATCAATCCTTATGCATACACATCTACAAATAATGAACAAAGCTAAGAATTATCAAACAGGAATAAAGTGATTAATTAGGTCTATCTCAAAACATTATTGATGACTTACCTTCTCAAACCTATCAGGAATAATGGTCAGGTCTCCTGTCTCAACGGAATGAAGGGCTTTCTCAGCCAAGGCCTCCATAGTTACAAACCACTGCTTGCTTACAAGTGGCTCAATTATCTGCTTTGCCAATTTTTTAAAAGAAAGAAAATAGTGTGAGTGACATGTGAAAAGGAAAATGCAAAGTTTTGATGAATATTAAATTAATTACAGCACTTCGTGCCCAGGTCAAGTACACGCACTTCTCCACCTCGTTGCGATCTAGGAACTCTTAAGGTGTGGGGTTCCTTTTTTACAGCTAAGCCTGTCTCGGTGAGATCTTTCCAAAGTTTTTCCCTAGCCTCAAAACGGTCTAGCCCACTGCAACATTCATAATCATATAGATAAATATAATTGACATGATCATTGACAGTGCACTAATACTCAGAAACTTACCAATAAAGTCCAGCAACTTCATTCAATGTTCCATCCTTGTTCATAACATTAAGTATCGGGAGACCAATCTTTCTAGCTAGTAGATAGTCATTATGATCATGCCCTGGGCTTATCTTCAAGACACCAGTTCCAAATTCCTTATCAACATACTGCATTAATCAACAAGCATCTGATATTATGTATCACACAAAGCAAACACATGCATAAACTGCAAAGATTATCATGCAGTGAACCTGAGCAGCACTAGCAATTGGTACTAATACACACAAGTACACAACACAGCACAGCAGTAAACAAAAGTGGAACAAGCTTTGAAACAAAGCAGGATAATCAGCAGCCAAAACAAAACAATACAAATGGTGAGTATAAAAGAGACTCACTAACTCTCTCACATAACCTATGACACTTCAAGATGCCTTCTTCTGTCGATCACCTTTCCTATTTATTTACAGCAATTCCTGGGACGATTCTTATACCTTTTATGCCAGCTCTATACACTGCCAATCAACTGTCCTTAAGGTCCTTTCCCACAAGCAATTCCCTTCCCTCCCTCTTCTGTTTGTTCTTGCATCAGGAGTAAGTTTGAATTACTGATGGCCTTTCTTGGTCAGTCACATACAACTTACAAAGTAACGAGCCTCCATAACAATATGTATTTATGATCATGTGGTTTATCTTTTGACTCTTTGTAGTTGATCAGAAGCTCACAGCACAGGGGTTAAGCAAGTAACTCTCAAGTAATGTCTTCAACTTGAGGCTGGTGATTCTTATTTTCTGATCCGAAAAATATTAGTCCTCTACTCAAGCACATTGCTTAAATTTCTATATGATGTTCTCAGTCTATGAAAATTGGAAAATAAAATAAAATACATAATAACAAGAAAGAAAGAAGAGGACTGGCAGACTTTTAATAGACAATCCTTATAGCCTTATAGGTACCAATTGGGCAATATGAATGATAATCGAAATGATCTTTAAATGCCTAATTTCTGTCAGAACCCACATAGCAGCGGTGTAGAGCAGTACCTGATATTAAACTAGCTGTGTTGAGATGACATAATGTGTGATTTGACATGACTTTTGACTAATTTATTACATATAATTACCAGAGATAGTTCTTGTGGATCCAATTACATGAAGCATTTTTCACTATCATTCCCTACACTCTCATAATATAATCGTACAATGAACCCGGTAATAAAAAAGGAAATTAAGAGAAAGCTTACAGATTTGTATTTATTAATCCGTGTAATCAAGTAATTTAGTTTTCAACTTTTCATGATCATATTACAATATTCTCATTGCTTATTATTCAAAAAAAAAAAAAAAAGATTCTCATTGCTTAACTTCCTTCCATGAAATCCACTTACTTCTTATTCCTCCCTTGCATTATTACTTGATTAAACCTACTTAATCTTATTTGTTTATTTATTTATTTGTAGGTAAGGAAGGAGCCCTACTAGACTGGAACCTCTTACAGATCAATCCGGCCCGGGCTAGGAAAAGGAACTGTTTTATAAGGTCAAAGGAAATTAAAGGTGCCAAAAATCTGAGGACACAAATAGGTGACGATTTTACCTTATCTGCAATAATTGGGATATGACGACCATATGTCATTGGTACGATTGCCTGACAGCCTACATATTTTGCATATCGTTCATCCTTCAAAACACAACAACCTTGGTCAGAATGCAGAAATAAATAATAAAAAAAAGCTAAAATTTACTGCCAAGCATACAATATATGTCACTGACAGCAGCCTCTACCATTCTTCAAATGCAGCTGCACGTTGAATCTGGTAATGCACAAGTAACCCGACATACTTTTACATGCTCAATAATTGACGGGACATGTACCATTATCTTGTAATATGAAAAGATACAGCTTTTAGTAATGAAATTCATATTTTCGGTACATGTCACATGAAAGGATCATAGAATCTGATCAAGGATCCTAACCAATACAAAACTGATCCCATTAATCCTCAAACAGTCCAGATCAATTTATACTCCTTAGTCCTTACAGTACAATCCTATGCTAATAATGCTGCAGAATCCTAATAACCTATAGGTCCTAAACATGGTAGCTAATCTGCTAGTTATCCTTAAATTATTTCCTAGTAGATTCGCAAGACAAAAGAAAATGATAAGTTGATTCATCAAGTGTTACTCTCATTTATCTTAAATTGAACCTAAAAGTATATTTCTAACAGAGACGAATGGAACATTGACAAAAATTAGATATCAATTCATTGAATATGACCGAGTAAAAGCATCAAGGATACCGGACCTACATGACAACTATATTTTTTGTAGAATTTTAGTAATTAAGAACAAATGTTGTTGATACAATAATGCCTTCAGGTCCACTGTCATCATTATATCCAACTTTCTCTTAACATATGGGTAAGAGAATAAACAACACTACTTATTACTTGACAGATATTCTAGAAAGATGCATGTAAATGAGAAAAACTTCAACACGATTATTCCAATCATACAAAACAATCAAAATCTGGGAACAGGGAAGATAATGCCGTAAACCTCAGGATTAACGGCGATAGCTGTATCACCAAATAGAGTCTCTGGCCTTGTCGTTGCGATTGTCAGAAAGTCCTCCCTTCAAATGAGAAAAAAAAGGCTTCACTTAGCAAATTAGAAATATTCCAAATAGTGTACCAACATACATAAACTCTCAAATTTATCACAATGACAAGACAAAAGGTGATCACTCCGGTACAAACTAAACATATAAGCCCTTCAAACTAAGAAGCAGCTACAGCTTATAAGATCTGGTTTAAAGGAGAATATAGGTCTAACGTATAACTAGAATAGGAAAATAAAGCATAGCAATCACCTTGAGCCTCCAGCCACGCGATATCTAATATGATAGAGAGCACCTGGTTCTTCAGAATATTCCACTTCCTAATTGTGTATAGAACATATAACTCAAACCCAAGAAAAATCATAGAATAGAAATATCAGCAATACCTTCACCAAACATGAACTTACCAAATCTGAGACAGCTGTCTGAAGATTAGGAGACCAATTTACCATGTATGAACCTGAAACATTCAACCCATGCATATTCAATTGTCTACTAGATGCATGTGAGCAACTTCCATCTTGTACTATTAAAGTTTATTTTAGCAGTTAACCACAATCATTTAAATATATTTGTGAAAGTCAATTTTTTGTGCAACAATACTTTGTGTAGAACAAAATATATACCTGGCTGATAACAATCTAAAGAGGAAATAAAAAGTGGGAAATACATTTGGTAACTAACCCCTTTTCTTTCACAACAAAGACTTAGCAGGGCATCATCATACATTTGTTTAGAACAAATTCAAGCAGTTAATTCAAGAACCAATCCAAGAAGATAGAAGCAAAAGATAGACTTTATGTGCCAAAAGTGTATCTGGGTGTCAACACAAAACTTGAGAAGCACATATTCACAAAACATAAATAGAACTTGAGAAGCACATATTCACAAAACATATACAGAACTTGAGCAGCACACATTTAGAATACATTACTCACAGTCACACTAAAAAGATAGACTTCAGATAATCTACCTTGGTATATTAGGCCTTTCTCATGGAGCCTCACAAAGGCCTCTATCACAGCTCCTGCAAAAGTAGAAATTCTCAAATAATAAACATTGCATTGGATACAGAGTACCAACTAGAACAAGAAAATTAATCTCAAAAAAAAAAAAAAATAGAAATTCTAGAACAAAAAATTAATTAAAGCTACAGGAATAAAAGGTTAGAGAAAAATTCATTAGAATGATGGTTCATGGCTAACCATTTGCTAAGGTGATGGTTAGAACTAGCCAAATTTTCCTCTAAGATTTTTAGGCAACTTTACGGACCATATAACTTTATATCTCTGTATATTTGTAGCAGTTTTATCTATCTATCATCAACAATACAAATCCATCTTATTTTACATTCATAACTTTGCCTGTCTCTCTCATGACAAATGCCTTAGAATGAATCTGCCCTCCCGTTTTAATGCTACATATGGCAAAGACTTTGTAATAAGCAAGACAAAGACTGCTTTAGGCTCCTCCAATACAATCTAAAACTATTAGCCACTATAGAAAACACTTATCCAATTAAATTTAGATATTTCTTCTTAGCTTCCACATTATTGGTCCAATCAAACATGGTCAAAGAACATTGCTGCTATTTACCATCTAAGAGCCTCACCTCGGCCACCAAATTATATAGATGTCCAACATCTCCAATCTCCATCTAGCCATTAAATGTCCTCTTAGAAGAGAAATTATTCCAGTACTAGACTATGACACCAAAAACACTCATTTACTTTAAGGCACGTATTTTAAACCTTATAAATTTTACAATAAAGAGCATAAAGAAACAATAAACTAATTGAAAGCAATCCCTGAGAAAATAACTTAATGAACCTAGCGAAATGCTCCTCCTAGCGGCATGCAGTTATCAGAATCAACAAAGGATCCTCAGACATGACAAGAGTGAAGAGATAAATGCCCACACATTTTGCAGAAGAGAATGAAGTACATAAAATCACAAGATTTTAAACAGAAAAAGTACAAAGGAACAGAACAGTTTTGGAGTTTTGCCGTAAACTAAAATCAGGTATAGTCAAAAATAATCTGGGTCGCCACAAGAAGCTCCTCAACCAAAAACCATAAATGCCAAATTGATTTGGTGCCTCAACTGTAATGCTCCAAAATGAACTCGTATCATACATCAAAAGTGTAGCACAGGTAGTAATCCTCTATACTAAGATCCGACGACTTCCAAAAGGATGATAGAGTCGCCTCTTTCTAAAAAATGCATGGCATATTGACTTCATCACTCAACTCTATATTAGCTATATGCTAGGTTAAAGAACTTTGTTCATACAGATTTGCAGGTTACCTTCTGCATGCAGCACCAAATAGATAGATGAAACAGTTCCCACACATCATTCCTACAGGATTTTTGTAACCTTTTTTCAATGACACAAAGCATACCTTCAGCCTCAAAAAGATGAATCCATAGATCTCACCAAGAAAGATGTTTCCCATCAAAACAAACAGAGTCTATATGGTTTCAGGTTTTCCTAGATTCAGTTTGTCAGAGATCTCACCATTAGATATATTCAAAAATTGTGTGCAAGTGACAAAATAAGAGAAGGACTAGCTTCTTGAGTTAGAATACATTTTTGGGGCATCTTGTCCTCCAAATTCCTTCCACTTCAGCACAAATACAATTAATTATTTTAAAATGTAATTATCAGATGGTTTATTAATCAGATAAAACAATATAAAAAAAGGAAAAAAAAAAAATTCTCTTACGACTTAGGTGTTCATCAAGAGTAAAATGCTCTCGACTCCAATCACAAGAAGCCCCAAGCCTCTTGATTTGTTTTGTAATGGTTCCACCATACCTATAAGTCACAAAAATTGTTATATCCACAGCACAAAGTTCTAATAGCAATTATATAACATAACAAATTATGCAATGCAATAAATGTCCACTACATAAAATAAAGGTAGCAAAAACCATTTCTATTAACAAAAATTAAAAGGTAGCATTAACCATGAACCCCTTCATCCAAAATTTTTCTTTTAAAACAAAATTTTAAAATCAATTAATTTGGGTTCAACTATGACACACAAACATTTTTCTCTCCATTATATTTCTTCCCTATCAATGCAGTTATCATTGGTGGAATAAACGAATTAGAATAGAGAAGGAATTGCATTTATAAGCCAAGCAATGGCAATTCCACCATACATGAGTAAATACATTGTTAAAGATATTGATTTGTGTACATTAAATAAATAGCCAGCATCTGCATATTCAATCAATTGGACACTACTTAGATCCCTGTGTTTTTTTTATAAAACAGTCTCATATCACTAGTCCCATATAGATAATGTAAAATGCGTTTATCACCACACCAGTGTCTTCGTTGAACTATATCTTGCTAATAATTTGCTACAAAAGCTGCATTCGGCCTCAAATATGGGATTTTTGGAACCAATGTCTTGTCTTTTCCTCAAGTGGAAACTTATGCATATCTTTATGGGATTAACTAAGAGTAATACCACATTAGAAGGTTACTTAGTGATATAGTTGTTACATCCACCTTAGGATCAAATAAAAGCATGTGAATAGTGCAAAACTTAATAGGGAACAATTTTAAATAGATAAACAATAAACAAAAACAAAAAACCAAAGGGTATGTATTTGTGTGCATGAGCATGTAATTTCATAAGAATTACTTTTGAATCAAGAATCGCTAAGTGTAACTGTCAATAAATCAAGAATCAAACTTACTTCTCCTTCCACTTCCAAACATGATTAACAAACTCATCTCTGTCTAAATCAGCTCTTTTTATTCCCTCTGAAGCAAGCATTCTTTCAACAACCAACTACAAGAAAAGAAACACAGCATCATCAGTTTATAAGAACATCTGTTTTTGAATTTGAGAGGCAAAAAATTAAAAAAATGTTAGAAGATAAACCGCAGTTTCTGAAAAAGTTGCTCCACAAAAAATAAAAAAAAAATTATAAAAAAAAAAATAAAAAATAAAAATAAAAAAAAAAAACAGTTTCTTTCCCACACTAATTGATTCTAGTCAAACTTGGCATGTAGCCACAACTCATTACATTTTAGAAAAGCTTTTCAGCCCAAAAGATATTAATATTCCCTTTGTCCTTATATGTTTGCGCCATAGGATTAAAATGCTGTAAGATTATACAAAAAAAATTTGCAAGTGGATGGGTTTTTTTTTTCACTTCTATGAGTGTATGCAAGTGGGGTAAATGGTGGAGATATGTAACTATATAGGAAACAAAGTAATCTTCAAGGGATATTCCAAAAAGAAATAGGGATGGAGGGATTATATAATATAGGAAAAATCTATGTTACTCGGACTCGGGTACCCATGTCCGACACGGGTATGTGTCCAAGTATCCGACTAGGCTATTTTGTGAAAAAATTCTATGATTTTGAACTAAAATGAAGTGTCCAAGTGCCATACCCATGTCCGAGTGTCGAGGGTCCGACACTGGTACTTGAGGTAAAACGAAGAGTCCGAGTAACATAGGGAAAAATTGTCAAAAATAATACAAACTTTGAGCGATCCGCTAAAACAAGTCAAACTTTTAATTATTTCTAAATAATACAAACTTTAAGGGATATCTGCTTTAAACAAGTTATTTTACCTATATCTTATTTAACCGGTTTTTTTTTTTTTTATTTATCTTATAAAGTTGTTTAATAGTTTTAAAAAAATAATACAATGTCACGTGTTCCATATAACCTATTCATGAGGTAACTAATCGGTTTTAACTTGTTTAAAGTACATAACCCTCAAAGTTTGTATTATTCAAAACTAATTAAAAGTTAGACTTGTTTTTGGCAGATTGCTCTTTTGACAATTTTTCCTATAATATATCAATAGGGCATAGGGATTTATATGAGCCAATCTCAATTGAGTACTGTTCTGTTTTGTTCAAACTTATTTTAATAAGTTGAACTCCAGTTGAGCTCAAAAATCTGTTCAAACCAATTCAATTAGACATTAAAGTTATCGAATGTGTTCAGCTCAATCGATTATAGCTACTTTTGGAATAATTATTAAGCTCATTTCTTGTTGGAGTCAACAGATGTGTATTGTGTTAATGATCAGAAACTTAGACAAAACAAAACCAAAAATAAAGTGAGTGTTGCCAATGTTTCTTCAATTATTGTTTATAAGACGCTTCAAAAATACAGATTTTATTTCAATTTACAATTTCCATACATATAGTTTTTTTAGAATGCTAACACTCAAGACTACAAATTGTTAACGACCTAAACCTCTCGACTTGTGTATCACAGCTTACTCCTTTCCCTTCAACACTTACTCTTAATGTGCCCCTAGGGATATTGATTAACAGCACCAACGTCAACTTTCAGTAACAGTATTTCCTATTGATCAATTACCAGCCCAATGAATGACACTCATTGTAGAAATTTGCATTTGGCATCACTTATGGTATTTGTGTGTTAATGATTTTTAATTTCATTAGCACCACAATTTTTCCTAATTTCCAATGCATACCTTTGACCAAAAATAATTTTCGATTTGTATTTTACAAAAACTAAAAAGTTGATACTTTGTATATACACACTATGACAAATTTAATGAGATCCTTTTTTCTTGGTATATATTAGTAGAAAAATATGGCAAAAGTCCGCAAAGTTTGACAAAGAGAAACGAACGGTGCCAAAAAAAAAAAAAAAACCTCGCTTTTTTCCAAATTTATAACTTCCATTATTTACACGCAATAATAATGCCACTTTCTTCAAATCTTTGTTCCATTTAGCTCCACGCAAATTTCTAGCCATAATGTAATTAGGAGGAAGTGCCTACATGCTGTTGAAAACGATCCCCCTTCCCAAACCAATGGCACAACTACTACCAAGCATCCAGGTCACACAATCACTAAAAAAAAGGGGGGTAATCGAATTCAACATAATTAAGTTTATATAAGTTGCTATTAGGTCAACTGTAATTATATTGTAAAGCCAACTTCACAGCAATGGAATGCCGAGTATATTATTAAGTTAGGAAACAGACGGGAAAGTCATACTAGTCATTTCCATGACGAAAATAAAGAGATTTTTAAATAATAGTAATGGAAAATAAAGGTGCAGCCTGGGTGCTGGGAAGTCTTACATTGATGATATGGATTATGGATGAAGATGAAAGTACTGATTGATAATTTGCAGAGGTCATGTAAGCAAGTCAACTAGTATCATGTTCAATGGAGGACAAAACGGAGACCAGGGGGTGCAAAAGTAAACTTCCGGAAATCAACATGAGTTATATCAAGAAACACACACATAATTAGCCATTTGCAATTTGTCCAAACGAAAAAAAATTGGAAGCGGTGAAGATAACTAAACTCTATCAACTCCCCATTTGTGCAACATGTTTCTGAAGGGGTAATCACATTATGTTTACCAGGAACAGATCCAGAACCAAACCTGAGTAGCAATGCCTGCATGATCAGTACCAGGAATCCACACTGTTGGTCTTCCTTTCATGCGGTGATATCTAACCATAATATCCTACAACAGACCATAAAAGGCATCAGACTTTAGAAACTCCAAGAAACCTCCCAGTTGAAACATCAAGCACACAGCTGTATTGTAGAAAAAAATGAACATTCATCCATTAACACCTCTTCACTTTAGATGGATAAGGAAAGCATCACATAAGATAAAAATGACGATAAAATTCAAGATGTCACATAAAGGGACACTTCCAAGTGCCAAGCAAGCACAAGCTGCATAAACATACACCCTACATAGGAATAAGCCCATAAAGTCATTTAATCTCAAATGGCATTGTCTAGGACACCAATTTCTAAAGTTGAACCATTCTTTATTATTACTTTCTCCATCTAAGACAAACTAATTGTAGCAACCCCATTAAGCCCTTCTTATTAAATATAGAAGCCACATTTAGGTTAGAAAAACACCATGCAAACCTTTGGAGTGTTATCGATGCACTTAAAATCTTATGATAACAAATTCAAAGCAGCTTTTGTGAATAAACCAAACCATAACAATAATACTACCTCCGATTTTTTTTAGTTGCAACTTTGGGGTATTATTTGAGAGATATAAAATATTCCAAAGTTGCAACTAAAAAAATCGGAGGTAGTATAAAAGTGATCTAAGAAAAATGAAATCAAATTATACTCCCAAAACCATTACATATCAAATCCAATATATTTTTATTACAAAAATCTTCTCTTAACTTTGTTAATTTATTCTAAGCCCCTGCTAACTCATAGTTATATACTATGTTACATGGACTCGGGTACATGTGTCGGACCGTGTCCGAGTGTCCGATTCGTCAATTTCCAAAACTTTAGGACACGGGGACTCTATCCTATATTTGGACACGGGTGCGGGGACACGGCACTTTCATTTTGTGCAAAAAAATATTATAATTAAAAAAAAAAAGTTAAAAGTGAAGAGGTTGAGTGGTCAAAAAACTAATAAATGTCGTCAGTAACTACACTTTCTATCAAATCAAAATATTAAAAGTAAAAAAAAGAGGTTGAGTGGTTAAAAAATAAAATATAACCAAAATGAAGAGCATCACACAGTTGTCCACCCTTTTTTTTTATCAATACAGTTGTCCCACTTACCACAAAACCTCGTTCTTATCACTTTATCAGCCCTCACCCCTCAGTCTTTCACTCTCTTCTTTCACTCTCTATTTCTTTATCATGCATTCATGTAGTTGCTACACGCCGGCAACAATGGAGTCCACCACAAAACTCCAACGAACTCACGAATTAAAGCTGTTTTTGGGGGGTTTAAGTTGTCTATCAGTCGATCGAAAATGCGGAGTTTTTATACTATGGTTTCTCCCCTTCCCCTCTCTCTGAAGTGTCCGAGTGCAAATTACCGAATCTGACACGAATTTCGTGTCCGTGTCCACATTGTGTCGTGTCGACACGGACACTCTAGCCGAGTCCAGTGAACATAGGTTATATACCTTTACTTACCTAGATAAAACATGAAATAGAGGAGAGAAATTCTCCCAAAAATCATTAAAATGACTAATTCCAACTTCATCCCATAAAATAACTCATTTATTTCTGTGATGCTTTTAGGCACATAGAATAAGAACATAACTACAACAACCAAATTAGTTGCCAATGCACGATTTTTAGCCAATAACATATATATATATATATATATATATATATATATATATATATATATATGGGAGGGATCCGGTGAGAATAGGTCCATATGTGAGAATTCATACTTATGTGAGAACAAATTTAAAATTTAGAACATGTGAGTTAAAATTTAGAACATGTGACTCAAATTAAAATTCAAAACATATGAGTAATAATTTAAAACATTTATGTGAGTAATATGTTTAGAACATTTGATTTAAGAATTAGAACAAGTGATTAAAAATTTATAAAATCTGCTTTATGAAATTTTAAACATATGAGTAAAATTTAGAACATCTGATTTAAGACTATGAACATGTGAATAAAAATTTAGAATAAACTGATATAAAATATAGAAAGTGTGAGTAAAGAATTTAGAACATATGTGTAAGAAAATAGAACATATGCTTTAAAATCTAGAACATATAATTAAAAAGCTTAGAACACACGTTTTAAATTTTTAACATACGCTAAAAATAAACCTAACTAAAATAAGAATTATAATTTGTATTATATTTTAACAATTACATACATAAGTGGGAACCCGGAACCGGTACCTAGTGGTTCCAATACCAATTCCTAAATTTTAGGACCCAGTTGAACCAATTCCAATTCCAAATTCGAATTTTAGGACCCGGTTCCAACCAATTCCAAGTCCGGGTCCTAAAATTTTGACGTGATACCCGGTTTGCTTACCCCTACTCTCTCCTATTTCATCTTACACCCACCCACCCACCCACCCACCTTTTACCTTTTCTCTCCTACTTTATCGTATAACGGTATAACCCCTCCCCCCCCCCCCTCTTTTTACATCTTCTCTTTTACCCACAATTATTAAGAGTAGTACTAGGATGGGTAACCTATAGAGAAATCCTCATGTTAGTTTATCATGACGACCCCACTCATGGGATTAAGGTGTTGAAAGTGAAGAGTACTTTCAATAATAACATGGTGGTTATAGAGTTATAGGTAATTGAACAGGTAAAGAATTTAAGGGGGTTCTCATACCTTTAAATATTTATAAATATTTAAAAAAGTTTAAAATTAAATTAAATAGTATTTGGAAAAAGAGAGATGAAACATACTTTCAGCTAAGCCCAAGTTCTGAGTTTAAAGCTTTACATTATTTTGTTTTGTTAGTACTTTCATGCCTCCAAAAAAAGCTTTTTCCCTATAATTTCATTATTGACAAATTCAAACATTTTCCAAAAAGATATACAAAACTCCACTTTCAATCATCATTTTTTCATTAAGAAAAATTCCAATCATAGCAACATATGGAGAGAGAGGGAGAAGAAATACAAGGGGCATCGCACGTCCATCAAAATCAAAAAATAAGAATAAAGGAAAGAGAAAAAAGTATCTATATGTTACATATGAATAAGGCACAAAAAACCTCATGGCCATGAGCTCAATTAAGCTATAGAAAAGCTAAAAACATCGTCCAATCCGATAAGAAAGCTTAATTAGACATTTACTCCCAATGTATCATATTATTTCTCTAAATATGAAAAATAGCTAATATGTGGAGTATAATGGCCCATGCACCTCCCAAAAGTCACATAATGGACCTATTAGGTTGTAAATGTTTTTAAAAAATTAGGTGGAATCCCAATAATTCCCAGTAACACTTTATAATTACTAAGGAAAGCCGCCAAATTACAAATGCAAGAACAAGTAAGTTCCATCTCTACACTAGCAAATCACATAGTGATAGTACACATGCAAGAACATATTTTCCCTCCATGAAACACATAAGACGATTAAGATGTTATAAGAAAACAAACATTACTTCACCAACCTCAAGAGTAACGAACATTGCATGCCCCATGTGTAATGATCCTGTTACATTAGGTGGTGGCATAGAAATAACAAAAGGTTCACCTCCTTGGTCCATATTTGGTTTGAAGTAACCCTGAGAATCCCACCTGAAAGCAGCCACTTCCACTTTAAGATGCCATAAATTGCCTTCACCATGAAAAGGACATAATGAGAGAGAGAGAGGACCCAAATGTGTTAAGCAAGCTTAAAAGTGAAAGGGAAATATGCACAATTGTTACAGCTATGTTGCTTGCAGAATCAATCCAAGTGTCCAACGCAGCGATTTTGTGAAAAAATTCCATGATTTTGGTCAAAAATGAAGGGTCGGAGTGTCCTACCCATGTCTAAAAGTGTCGAGGATCTACCGCAAGTAGAATGAATTTCCTCAAAGTTAAAATTTCTTCCTGTTATACACATCCAATCAAACATTATTTCACCCCCCATTCCCTCTTCTCATCTACTACTACATTTTAATGACTTTAACAAGAGACTGCTTGCAAATATTAAAATTTCTTAAGCTAGTAGCTCCACCATTGTAGCACTTCTTGCTAGCTTGGTAAATATGAAATGAATATAAAAATAAATAAATAAATAAATAAATAAAAAACAATTGACAATCATCATAATAAATTGATGTGGCATGTCCAGCTAGATAATTTCGCCCAACTCCCACAAATATCGTAACAGTCAAATAAATGGATGGTTTTGATTTTTGACACATAAAATACAAGAAATTCAATGAAACTGGAAAAATAATTATTCAAGAATATCAGCTATAAATTTGCTGTCTGCAGATAAGTAAGACAACAAAGAGATAATGCAACGGACAAAGTCATATTAAACCGCATTAATTCACAATATAATCTATACAACTTCATAGCATTACTAGTTAATTAATGTCAAGAACACACCAATTGTAAATGCGCTCCTCCCAATCAAAATCAAATGATTTCGCCACCTCTGGCGATGTAAACACCTCATTCTTCGAAGCTGAAACTGCGACCAAAACAGCAATTATGAAATATAATTATAAATAATAAAGAAGAATTATACGAAATTAAAAGTGGGAATTTCTTCCACAATAAAGAACTACCGGAGAAAAGCCGAGGTCTGAAATAGGATAAACGAATAGAGGAGACATTGATTAAGAAGCGACGTCGAGAGAGAATAAGAGGTTTGAATTTGCGAATGGAGCAAGAAGAGAGAATTAAAGGGTTGGCAAGTAACGCCATTGTTGTGCTCCTCTAAGAGCTTCACCAGCAGATTGTGGTGATGGCAACACTTTTGAAATAGGTCTTAATTATTTCATCCATAATTCCAACTTGTTAAGCTTAATTCCTACTATATACAACATAACAACACTCATGTATAATTTTGTTACCATCCAAAATATGATATTCTTTACTACAATGGTGGTGTGAAAATATACCCTAGAATATTACCATGGTAAACATTTGCTTTCGTCCCCGTGTAATCAATCAATTGTATGTCAAATTTTAAAATATATTAAAATATATGTGCTTTTGTGACGATTTGCTATCTCGTACCCACGTATTGACTAATAATAATATTGGTGGAAATGTACGATTTAATACATTAAAAAATTAGCAAAAAATAAATAAAATAAATGTTCAAAGCCTGTTGGGTTGACCTGAACCCAAAACTTTGGGCAAGGGTTGAACATTTCTTGACTTACACCTGAAGTGACTCAATTCATGATGACTCGTGACCCGACCCTAATTGACAGGTCTACATAGTAATAAAATTCTATTAGATAGTGAAGTATATTATTTTAACTTATTATTAGTACACATTATAGATGGACGTTTTACGCTTTAAACAACTTCCTTCTCTTTAAGAAATATTATGATATAAAAAATAAATTTATATATAATTTTTTAGAATTATAATCTAATAATTTTTTAGAATTATAATCTAATAAATTTTTTTTAATAAAATCATAAATCAATTTGTACATCTGAAATATTGATATTTAATCAAAAATAAAACTCTAAACTAACAATTTTATCCTAAAATTCTATCCAAATAGAATTATAAACTAACTTTTTTATCTAAGGAAGTTTATTTAAATCTATCCAACGTGGCGCGACACTTGGCAAAAAGTTGGAATGTCAAGTGTCACTACTTCGTGACCTTGCTAAAAGTTTAGCTTTATATATTAGTTATATGAAGACACACCAGCAATGACACGTGTCATCTCCTGGTGTGTCCTCGGGTTTTTTTTTTTTTTTGAAAAAAAAATATTTAAGAAACAAATCTCTTATTTGTATAAAGTAATAATTATGAACATTAAAAAGATTTGATGTATCTTTAAAAAAAAAAATCTTATTAACAATTATAAACTTACACAGAAAAATAAAAAATAATATTCTTAACATAATTTGTGACATGGACTATGTTTTTTCTTAATAGAAAATACATACTTTATTATGTACTATGTATTAAAACAAGATTATATATTTTTTTTATTGTGTAATTGAAGTTCCATGCTTAAACAATGAAATGCAAATATCAAATCAACACATGATAATTTTGTTATTTGTTTGAATAATTTATGATTAGAATTATTGAAAATTACCGTGTGTGGCATGGGATCTAACCTAATATAAAATTATAAACCAACCAGGTCACGCCATGTGGCCTGGTTATCATGTATCTTTTTTTTTTCAATTGTATTTTAAGAAAAAGTTATAAAGTAAATAATTATGAAAAAATTACCATTGTTCATAATTTTTCAAAACCTACACATAGACACCCATATTGATATAGTTTAATATATTTTTTCGAATTCGCTTTTTATAACCTAAATTGCTTATTTTATTTAATTAACTTTACAAACATTAATTAGTTATTTCCAATAATAAAATAAAATAGAATTATAATTAAATTAATTGTATAATTAATACATATAGGAGAGAGAAAGTGTGGTGGTAAACTATTTTTATACCGTGGGTGGGATGATTTTTGGAGAAAGTATATTGTATTGTGGTATAAATGATGTGGAGGAGTGAGAAAGTGGTAGAGAGAGAAGAATGGTATAAATTTTTATACCATGAGTGATGATGGTCTAACAATCCCACCTTTGGCCAGTTCGCCGTTAATAATCCCACCTTTTGATTATTATCTAATAATCCCAGCTTTATATTGCATTCTCTTCTACTGGTCCCTGACCTGTTAGTAACCGGTTTGATGGATTGAGATGCTACGTGTCAATTTGTAAGTGGCTGGAAAAAAAATTAAAAAAAAAAATAATAATAAAGGAACACTAATTTCAAAAAAAAATTAAAAAAAATATGGCCACCGACCGTCACCATCCCCACTCCCTCCGATAGCCCCCACTCCCACCACCGAAAACCTCCCTTAGCTTGCCACTAGCCACCCACCGATATCATCCCCTCTCCCCAGAATCCACCCCGATTTTCCACCCTCTCCCCCACCCCCGAAAACCACCATTTCCCCTTCCTCGACGTCAAACAGCTTCACACCGCCGCAGATACACACCCACTAAACCACCATCACACAATAATTCCCTCCCCACAATTGCATCTCCCACCACCACCAATTTAACCGCACCACAAATCGCCATCCAACAAACGCACACACAGCCGCCGTGCAACAACAACAACGGGATAATCGGCCTCCATCACCAAAAGCTGGAGCAGCCACGCCGCTCCATATGCAATGAATTGTGGTTGAAATTGTAGTGCTTTTGGTTGTTGGAGTGGGGGCTGCCTGAGGCTGGGGGGATGGGAAGGGACTGCCGGAGAGGTGGGGTGGGGATGGGGAAAACGACGAGTTTTATTTTTTATTTTTTATATTTTACATTTTTTAGTTTTTAGTTTTTAGTTTTTTTTTTTTTTTTAAAAATTAATCACTAAGTGACACTTGTTCCTTAAATAAAAAAAAAATAAAAAAATTACCTATTACTCGGGTCACCAGTCACAAAGGACCGGTAGAAGAGAATGCAACATAAAGGTGGGATTATTAGGTAATGATCAAAAGCTGGGATCATTAGGTAATAATCAAAAGGTGGGATTATTAATAGCGAACCGGTGAAAGGTGGGATTATTAAAATCAATTTTTCCTATACTTTAATAGTTTAATCTTCGTATCAAATTAAAAGCGTACCTGTTTCCACGACTATGCGTCACACATTCACACATAAAACTAGTAGGGACCATAACCCTAGATGTCTACTTATATAAACTCCTTTCTAGGGGTGTAAATAAGCTGATACGTTCGTGAACTACTCGTGAACAAGCTCGGTCAAAGCTCGTTTGTCAAGCTTGAACAAAAAACTTAAGCTCGTCAAATAATTTATATATCTTTTATTCATACATATTTGTAAAAAGTACTAATTATTTCATCATGTGAAGGGATGAAAAACTCTGCATTAACTTTTTTCTATAGAAAGAATATAAACATCTTATATAAAATTAAACAAATGTGTTAAAAATTGTAAGAATTTTTTTTAACGATAAATTAGAGATCGTTTATTTAATCAAGCCCGATATAAACCCGTTCAAACTTGAACTTAAACTCGAAATGTAAACGAGTACGTTTGTGAACAAAGCTCGAACAAGCCAAATTCTTAATGAGCCCAGTTCGAACAAGATTTTTGAAACTCATTCAAGCTCGGGATGGTTCGAACACGAATAATTCTTATCAAGCCTAGCTCGAAAAGACTAAACTCGGCTCGACCCGGATCGTTTGCAGCCCTACTCCTTTCCTAACCCGCTCATCATGAATTAGAAAGGGTTTAATGGTCTCTACACACAAATTAAACTCATAATCTATAAAAAATAATAATAATAAAAAAAAAACCACGTAACAAGACCAATAATAATCTATATCAATCTATATCTATTAACTATTACTAAAATAAAAGTTGTTGACGACACAAATGTCCATGTGTCACTTCCTCAATAAAAAATTTCCCGCCTAAATGCAATGATGATGTCATCTTTTTTTTTTAATCGTAGAGCTATCATATTTAACATTTTTGAAATTTAAATGTTGGAAGCATCTACATTACAACTTAAACCTATCAATTTATGTAGGAAATTGAAACAATTTTAAATAGCAGACTAATAAATGACCTATATTGAACTATGGATTAGACAACGTTGAACAGATACTATATCATAATTTTGATGAAAATACAAAATTTTAATATTAAAAAAATATACATAGTTCTTATTTATGTTCATGTATAATAGCGATTTATTTTGAAATGTACAAATTAAAAATAGGTTTTATATAAACCGTGCTTCACACGGGTTCTAACATAGTATAAACTAAAATAACAACCATTGGTGTCATTATTGCCTACGTGTCACTTTTTTGTTTAATTTTATCCCCCAAAAATGCAAGGATGATGTCATATTTTTTTCCTTTTTAAGCTACCTTATTTAACATAGCTTTGAAAATATATTTCATTAGAATTTTTAAATTTTAAAATTTGGATTTTCTACACATATTATGCTATTTAGTTATTTACGAGTTGTTAACCATAGTTAATAATATAATTTAATTCAAATTTCTTAATTAAATATGAAAATTATGCACTTTTAGGAATTGTATATTCATATTTAATTATAAATTAATTAGGAAAAATGAGGAAGTTATTTTCTTTCAGTACATGTTAAAAGTCTATAATTCAATTCTTATTTTAAAATTGTGCATCGCACGAGGTTAATTTACTAATTACTTAAATGGATCACTTTAATTTTGGGCTAAACTATATGAGAGCATATATATACAATTATTTTTTTTTGGTACTACTACGAGGAGTTCCCACCGCCTTTGGCAAGTGAAGTACTGTATAGTCCACATACATTATTGTATTTAGGTCAATACAAAAGTTTCTTTTCCATTTTTTTTTTCTGGAAAAATTGTGTAATTTTTTTTATTAAGTTCAATTTACACGTGGTTTAAAAAAAAGTTAATTTACACGTGACACTACGTGATTGGTCAAAAATAAGTTTTAATTTTTTTTAAGAAACAATTATTACTAATTAACAGTATTAAAACCAACTTCTTTTAAAAATAATTAAAAATCAAAACCATGTCTTCAATTAAAGATTCCCACCACCATCAGCCCTATCCACCTCCACGCCCCCACCATCAGCCTAGACCAGGCTCAAAGCCACCATCTCTACCAAGACCAGACCGTAGCTCCCCCGCACTGTTCATTGGCACTCCCCTACCCCCTTTCGTCGCCTTTAAACCACCACAATCATATATTACCGAAATCAAGGCGTGAAAAGGGAAGAAGGGCTAAAATCGAGGCGCGAGAAGGGAGAGGGGAAAAATCGGGGGTTGGCCTGGTGGATGTGGGCGGTCGTGGAGGATGGTTGGCTGGTAGGGGTTGTTTTTTAATTAATTAAGTAATAATGTTTTATTTTTTCTTTAAAAAAAATATTTTTTTTAATTTTATTGACCAACTAGATGCTGACACGTGTTATGTAACTTGTTATAACAAGTTGAATGATTGGTTATTGGGATCATTTAAAGCAGCATATTGGCATTAAAGTTCGGGTTATTAAAAACTCAAAAAGTGGGATTATTATTTGAGAAAATACAAGTTATCTCCTTAAAACAAAATACATTTATAAAGACAATATATAAGATTATGAATAATATTACTGTTATAGTTGTACTATTATACAAATGTTTCAAAAATGAAAAAAAAAAATTGCTACAAAAAAAAGGAGTTTTGGAGGGAAAAAACAACACCAGATGAGACACATGTCACTTCCGGTGTCTATTTTAGTTAAGTTATTGATGTTAGTTTTTTGTACTATAATTTGCAACCGTTGATGTCATCATTGCCTACGTGTCACTTTTTTATTTAATTTTTCCCCCCAAAATGCAAGGATAATGTCATATTTTGTTTACTTTTTAAGCTACCCTATTTAACATAGCTTTGAAAATATATTCCATTTGAATTTTTAAATTTTTAAATTTGGGTTTACTACACATATTATGCTATTTAGTTATTTACAAGTTATAAACCATAGTTAATAATATAATTTAATTGAAATTTCTTAATTAAATATGAAAATTATGCACTTTCGGGAATCGTATATTCATATTTAATTATAAATTAATTAGGATAAATATGGAAGTTATTTTCTTTCAATACGTGTCAAAGGTCTATAATTCAATTCTTATTTTAAAACTGTGCATCGCACGGGGTTAATATAGTAATTACTTAAATGGATCTCTATAATTTTGTGCTAAACTATATGATAGCGTATAAATACAATTATTATTTTTTTTGGTACTATTATGAGGAGTTCCCACAGCCTTTGGCAAGTGGACTACTGTATAGTCCTCATACATTATTGTATTTAAGTCAATACAAAAGTTTCTTTTCCATTTTTTTTCTGGAAAAGTTGTGTAATTTTTTTTATCAATTTCAATTTACACGTGGTTTAAAAAAAAAGTTCAATCTACACGTGACACCACGTGATTGGTCAAAAAATAAGTTTTAATTTTTTTAAGAAATAATTATTACTAATTAACATTAATTTACTGTTTTAAAACTAACTTCTTTTAAAAATAATTTAGAAATTAAAACCATGTCTTCAATAAAAGAAAACCACCACCATCAGCCCCAACCACCTCCCCCCCCCCCCCACCATCAGCCTAGGCTAGGCCCAAAGCCACCGGCTCTGTCGCGACCAGACCGTAGCTCCCCTGCGCTGTTCATCGGCACTCCCCTACCCCTTTTTGTCGCCTATAAACCACCACAATCATTACCGAAATCAAAGCGTGAAAAGGGAATTGAAGAAGGGTTGAAATCGAGGCGCGAGAAGGGAGAGGGGAAAAATCAGGGGTCGGGCTGGTGGATGTTGGCGGTCGTGGAGAATGGTTGGCTGGTAGAGGTGGGTTTTTAATTAATTAAGTAATAATGTTTTATTTTTTCTTTAAAAAAATTATTTTATTTTATTTTATTGACCAATTAGATACTGACACGTGTCATGTAACTTGTTATAACATGTTAAATGATTGGTTGGGACCATTTAAAGCAGCATATTGGCATTGAAGTTCGGGTTATTAAAAACTCAAAAAGTGGGATTATTATTTGAGAAAATACAAGTTTATCTCCTTACAACAAAATACATTCATAAAGGAAATATATAAGATTATGAATAATATTACTATTATATTTGTACTTATACAAATATTCCAAAAATGAAAAAAAAAATTGCTAAAAAGGAAAGGAGTTTTAGAGGGAAAAATCAACACCATATGAGATACATGTCATGTAATCCCTCATATTTTTTTAAAATTTAAAATTATATTTTAACATATTTATGTGAATATTTAATTATGATTATTTATTTACAAAATTTATTTTATAAAAGAAAATAAATTTAATGTTTATAAAGTTAATAAAATTAAAAAAAAAAATGAAATCGTAATACAGGAATTAAACGAGTGAAAAAATAAGAGCGCGTGTGACAGCGCGAGCTTTGCCGCGATGGTAGTGAGTACACAAACTCAATCTTCATTGAAAATTGAGAAAAACAAACAGAAACACAATTAGAAACAAAAGAATGGAAAGAAGAACAAGGAAAAGCATGGAAACCCAGAAATTGAAGCAGATGAAATTGGAAACCCAGAAATTGAGCGATTCATGGATGAACAAATTCTCTCACCAAGAGCTTCAATGGCGGATCGGGAGAACCAAGAGAGGACGAAGAGACGTTCTCTGAGTGGATAAGTGCTATGGAAGCAAGCTCAAAGCAGAAATTAAAGGAGCATAATCTGGGTATACATCGTACCCCTGTTCTTCAGGTAAATTCTGTTTCTAAGAATCTTCAAGCTGAATTTGATGCACCAAACATGCATAAGATTGATGATGATTCGGAGCAACCTAGAATGATGCCTGAATGTGTTAAAATCAATTTAGAGGATACACTAGTGGAAAATATGTCATTTGTAACGGGTTATTCGTAACGGGTAAAGCTATGCCCGTTACATTTAATATATTTGTAACGGACAAAATATGCCTGTAACAAATAATATAGTATTCGTAACGGACAAAATATTGCCCGTTACAAATAATATAGTATTCATAACGGACACCATGTGCCCGTTACGAATAGGTGGCCCAGCTAATGAGAGCCAAAGAGGAGCCCATTACTTTTTACTCTGTATTAGGGTTTCACACTTCATTGTCCTTAGCCGTCAAACCTCCTATTTTTCCTCTCCCTTCTTAATTTTCTCACTCAATCTCGCTTTCTTCTCCTGATTCACCTCAATCCATTCACACAATCTCCTCCATTTCACCACACTAATTCCCAAAGTTCCCCTCTTTCTCTCTCCTCTAAATTGCATCAAGGGAGGAGGACCCAATCTAGAATGTCTTTTGAACGAATCTCGGCACCTAAAATTGTATATGAGGGTGATGATTCAGGGTCAAGAACATCGCAATGGGTGTTTATATCTCTTCGATTTTTTCAAGCAAATTAAATTGGAGAAACCCGATTATTCTTCAAGAGAAAGCGAACAAAACCCTAGTTTTTTTTCCCTAATTTTACAGCCTAAATATCCCATTTTTCTGCTCATTCTAACCCTAAGATTTTGAATCCGAATCGCCTCCCTCCCGTGTACGATTCTGATGATGCGGTTCCTCAACGATGTTTTCTTGTTAATTTATCTCTTAATCATTTCTATTATAAATTTTGGGTTTTCACTTTGTAAATTTTCGATTATTTTGATTGGGGTCTTCTTAGGTTTCACATGTCGTTTTGATTTCATTTAATTTTTCTAGGGTTTTTTAATTTGGTGATGTTTTGATGGAGTTGTGTGTGTGTGTGTGTTGGGGAGGAAGAAGATGTGGCTTTGATTCTATTAATACCACTGCTGCTTCAATTTAGGGTTTCCAATTTACAAATTACTTGCTTGAATTTCGATTGATTTGAATGATTCTGCTGTATTCTGTAATTGGAATTCTTATTGAAGTGCTGGTTTGATCGTCTACTGTTATTAGGGATTCAGTGGATAATATATGGTTTTGAAGGGATTTTTGGTTTTGTGTTGATGTTACATAGGTTGTTGGATATGAAACAAGGGCAAAACAAAGAGGGGAAGACTGTTTTGTACCTGGTGTTTGAGTACATGGACACTGATCTTAAGAACTACATCCGTAGTTTCCGTAATACCGGGGATACTGTCCCTCCTCTGATCATCAAGGTATACTATTATCCCATGGAATAATTCTGAGAACTATATCGCCTAATATAATTGACTAGTGTTTTGAAGTTGTTCAATTTTATGGTTTTGATTGAGGATTGTGTGGGTTGATGAAGAGTTTGATGTACCAACTGTGTAAAGATGTTGCTTTCTGCCATGGTCATGGTGTCATTCACAGGTATACAATCGTCGTCTTTTTTTTGTGTTCCACAATTCATACTGTCATTATGTTGATCTCCTGTGAACAATTCCTGATGATTTGGATTTTTAATTTGGTTCCTTTTTTTGTTTTTTGTTTTTTTTTTTTTTTTTTTTTTTTTTGTGTTTACGGTTTCATTTTAATGTTGAGCTGTTGTTGAGTTGGTTGATATTAAGAAATTTATTTCTTAATTGGATGATTTTTTTTTTTTTATTATTGATTTACCTTGAATTTTAGTGTAAATTGATTTGGATTTATATATATGTATATATTATTTAAGCTGATGTTGATTACTTTGATTTTGTATGGTACTAGAACTGCTAATGAGGATTATACACTGTTGTTTAACAATATTTGGGTGCAAACATTAGAATTTTGAGAAGCCTTTGTTTCAGGAGTAGGGTTTTATTTTCCGAAACTCTATTTCAAGGGGTGAATAAGTGGGTGTGAGAGTAAATTTATATGCTTCGGAATAAGGATTGAGGGTAGTTAATGGAATCACGTATCGAATTGTTTTGGATGCTCGACTTCGTGATTGAATTATGAAAGTTTAAAATATTGGTATTGGTTATTAGGCTGGAAAAAGTATCATCATATGATCATTAGTCTTCTAGGTGGGACTGAAATGAGCAAGAAAAATTGTTAACTAAGGTCTGCATTATTGCTGATCTGTGGTCCTTTGTGTTTTGTGTATTTCGGTAGATCTTTTTCTTTTGATTCTAATTGGCTAGATTATTGGGTTTTATATATGAAATTTTAATTTGATTCTACTTTGGTTGATTGTTGGTATTTTATTGTGTTGCTTTTTGTAGAAAAGGATTGCACAAGCCCAGAATGCACTGCCTAATGGAGATGTGAAGGTCAAGGGTGAGCTATAGGTTCTGATATCCGAGAAAAGTCAGATTTTTTTTATAGTTCTTACAATACGTGTAACTTCAAGGTGTGTCTATGAGTATTATATTCGCTAAAATGTTAGTATAGGTGGCTATTTATACGATGCGTGGAGGTTTTTATAACCTAATAGTGTCATGACTCTCAACTTATCTGTTATTTAACATGTGAATATGCAATTACCTGTATGTTGTATATCTTTTGGTGTCAAATTGTCAATAATGCTATATAATCTTCAAATATGCTTTTCTGTGCATAATGACTTATATATTTGTTTGGACTTGTCAATGTAATTATGAATGCCATATGTAAGCCTGAAACAAGATGAAGAATTATCAGTGCACATGGTTATTCTCATGATTTATACATAAGATGAGACGGTCTTTCGAGAGCCTTTGATTTTTCATGTCTTGTTGGTTTGCTGATGTTGTTGCTGTTGTTGTCGTTCTAAGTCTGTTTTTGGTTTTTTGTTTAGTAATAATCTAAATTTAATAGTTTGTGGTCTGGAAAATATTGAAGCTGAATAGAATCTTTGTTGGGTGTGTTGTTATAGAATCATTGGTCTAAATTATAGGGTTTGTGATCTTGTGCTTTTGAGCATGGATTGAGAGTTACTAAACTTTGGATTTCTTAGTAGATATTTGATGGTCACAATGCCATATTAGCTGCTATATTTGCTAAGGAGCACCTGCTGAGCAATGCTCCGAGTGCCGTTTCTGAAGGTGCTAGTAGGGAAGAGTGCGTGGCTTCAAGCACTTCCTTGTGCCCTGGTTGCTGGGTTTGTCAAAAGACTCAAAACTGATATTAAGTTCCAGCGGAAAGGTTAGTTTTGTAATGACTTTTATCTGTTTTGGCTGATGGATTGTTTAATTTTGGTGATTATTTTGTTGTAAATTGAGGTTTAATTGTTGCGATGAATGATAATATATTCTTTCAATCTATGATTTCATATTTCCCCGTACAAATGTATTATCAATCATATTCCATAACTCATTTAATTTGTTTGATTTGTATTCGAACCTACTCTCAAGATTTTGAGCTGAGAATTGGATTTTTAACTCACAAATAGAATTGGAGATTGGTTATGGTTATTATAACAAAAATACTTAGTTTTGAAGTGTCATAAATCACATTGGCACATGTTATATCCTAAATTTCAAGCTTCCCTTCTAACAGTACTGATATACTTCATTGGAGAAGCTGAGGTGCAACATAATCATCATGCAGAGTGATTACTTGGAAATAGTAGGTAAGAAGTTGGTTGCTTAAGCAGGGTCAATGCTGAAATAGTGTACCTACTGCTATATTATGCTTAAATAGCTTGCATATGAGTAATAACTTGCCTTTCTTTGTCAAGATATTAGACATTGAAAGTTAGCTTGTAGTATCTTTTTCATTAATGATATAAATGTAGCTTCATTACTATTTTTCATATTTTAGAAATAAATTGGAAGTGAACAGGGAGGGATGCCTAGGAAAGTCATTTTCTTGCTGGCTGCTGTAACACCATAAGAAAAATAATCTTACCTAATGGTTAACAAATTGTTTTGACTTTTCTCTTTAATAAGAACTCAGAAGGTACTCTCTTAAAATTTACATAATGTTCATGAATTTCTGTAATGCTCATCGTATTGGTACGATTGAAATAACTTTGTTTAGGATTTAAGGAAGTGTACAACGGTTCCAAACATGTCTATCTTATATAATTTGGGATGCTTGTTTTGGTATAATGCTATCTAAGTCCAGGTTTGTTCATTTTCCCTTTTTTTGTAGGCTTGAACAAATATGCAGGAAGTTAGACAATGAAAGAAGTACTTCAACTTTTACAATGTCTGCTGCTGCTCTTAGTTGCTGCTGCCAGCTGCTTTTGGTTGCTGCTGTTTTGCTACTAATAATGCTGCTCTTTGTTGCTACTGATACTGCTGCATTTGGATGCTACTATGATTTGTTATTTGCTATGATCGTTATTTACTGAAATTTAATTAACATATTTAGCATTACAATATTGTTGGTTTATAAGCAACTTTTCTGATGTAAATTGAATTTGGTGTATATGCTATGATTAGAAATATATTTGCATTTGTTATAAATTATTATAATAATTTGGGTGGCAAATGGAAAGAAGAATAGGGGTATTTGTAACTAGCACCTGAAATGCTAGTTACAAATGCCCCTAATTTTTTGTCTTATTCGGAGATTATTCGTAACAGACATTATCATTGCCCGTTACGAATAACTACTTATTCGTAACGGGCACTTACAATGTCCGTTACAAATACGTACTTATTCGTAACGGGCGTTTCAAGTGCCCGTTACGAATAATGGGTTATTTGTAACGGGTGTTACAGGTGCCCGTTACGAATAATGGGTCATTCGTAACGGGCGTTTCAGGTGCCCGTTACGGATAAGTAGTTATTCGTAACGGGCAATGATAATGTCCGTTACAAATAAGTACTTATTCGTAACCAACATTGCAAGTGCCCGTTACGAATAAGTAGTTATTCGTAACGGAAGGTTCCCGTTACGAATAATAATGGCCATCCGTAACGGCCGCATACGTAACGGACGCTGCCCGTTACGGATGGGCCCTTTTTGCCCGTTACGAATGGCCTTTTTCCACTAGTGATATGCAAGATGAAATTGATTTTTGGAATTCTGCAATTGTTGTGTATGTTTGTGG
Organism: Chenopodium album; assembly: GCF_948465745.1. NCBI lineage: Eukaryota > Viridiplantae > Streptophyta > Magnoliopsida > Caryophyllales > Amaranthaceae > Chenopodium > Chenopodium album. The sequence continues at coordinate 20,666,387 of NC_137841.1, read as the reverse complement.
TGCTAATCCCCCACTAGCTGTAATGGAAGGTTTCTTTAGGAGGATATGGAGGAATTTGGGGGTAGATAAATTGGCATTGAGAGAAAAGGGTATTTGGGTTCAATTATGGGGTCTAGATGTGAAGTATTGGGGGGGGGGGGGGAGAAAACTCTCAAGAAGTTTGTGGGAAGTTTGGGGAACCTAGTTAGAATGGATGCTTCCACTGAAAAGAGGGAGAAACTTGTAGACACCTAAAAATGTCTCCCCAAAACCAAATCCGATGATGAACAACCTTTCACTGCCATTATTGGTCGGGTTGAGTATTTAATCCTGGAGTGCTTAAATCCATATTCAATCCCAATACATTTCATAAACCAACCCAATTCATAGCCTATTTCCCCAAGCCATAACTTATTTTACTCTTTTCGTGCCTTTAAACCCAAAATAATTCATTCCGTGTCCTTTAAAATCATTCATTTCGTGTCCTTTTTATAAAACATTTAGTCCAGTTTATTTTGGTCCATAATCTAGGTCCAATGATTTAATATTTGGATGGGGCTTGAAATATAAGCCCAAATCCGAGTTATACCGAATAAGTTATGGCCAAAATACTAAACTGAGCCCAAACCGAACTTAGATCCACCTTACCTACGACCCAATGATCATGTGGAGGGTCCAAAAGCTTTATCCCATCCCTAAACTAATTAGGATTAATTGGAAGCCTCTACAAGTTTCTTAAAGATATTAATTATTCTTTTTGAAAAGATAAGATTAAAGAGTTTGAAATTAATAAAACTTTTCTTTTAGAAAGTCCTAATTCTATCTGAATAAAAAGACATTCAAAGATAGACAGATATTATTTTCGTGCCTCATATTTTTTTTTATCCAAGTCTAATATGGTTGGATAGCCCTTAAAATTATCTTTCCAATGATATATTATTTTATCAATTCCGAGCTATAACGAAAAAGATATGAATGAAATATCAAACTCTATCCAAAACTGACACGGTCCCACTATTTTGGCCATATCTTTCATTCTACAAAATATTTTAATATGATTTTAATTGTGTTAGAAAGTATACTTCAACAGATTTCCAACGATATATTATTTATCTTATTCCGATTTCTGGATCAAAAGATATGATAAAAACAAAAACCGCAAAAACTGCTGTCTATCGCAAGAGTATTATTCCAATTCGAATTCTTATCTATTCTTGATTCTTCGACCCTTTTTTTTCCTTATAAATAGAGGTCATATCACCCCTTTTTCAATCATCAACAAGCTTGATCATCAAATCATTCTCTTCTCCTTCTTTATCCTAAACACTAGGCTCCATATTCTTCCATTATTCCTTCCTTAAGCACTCCAAGGAGTCCATACTTAACCCGAGGTTCCGTCCTTAAACCAAGGCGTGAAAGCTATAATTAACTGAGGGTTTGGACCAAATCAACTCTACTTTTTATTTTATTTTATTTAATTAATTTCCATTTGATTTATATTTTAATTGAAGTTACTAACAGTTTATTCATGTTGTAGCAATTCAAGGAAACGCGGAAAGTGAGAAATTAATCACTTAATTACTCTTTTTTTATTCTTGTTGCTAGTATCATGATTAGGTTTATAATTTCTATTTGATTTGACTAACAATTTATTGTTAAATTGCTTCCAATATTGATGTTTATTCTATTATATTTATTGATCACCATATTTCATGTTAAAGGGAATATGTAATTGAAGATCACGCCTAATAAGATAATTTGGACAACCAGTTTAGGTTCCTTTTTAATCTTGTTATTTAATCAAGTGATCACAATATTTTAGAATTATATGTTGCATTAATATTCAACCAATTTAGCTTAATAATAGTTTGGAGCAAATTGAATATTTTGTTTGTATGCCTTTAAGATCGCAGGAATCACTTTTCACTATAAGAATCGAGTAGAGGCCAATACGGGCGAATGTGACTCCATGACTCACTTTGTACTATCATCCCCGATCCTCCTTTCGTGGTTCCGAACTTAGTAATCTCATGGATTATGAATGGGGTGTAACCTTCACGGGTCAATCGTAGTTGCCTATCGTTGTCCCTTAATCGTGGTTGCTTTAAATGACCGTGAACGGTTTACAAGTTTCTTAAAAACTTGTTGACGGCTCCCTACTTTCCTTGTCCCTAATTGTATATGTCAATTCCCACTTCCTATGAGTGCCAAGCATATTCACAACATGCTTAATGTAGGCGCACTTTAAACGACGCCTACAAAACTACAGTTTGCTAGGGTGTTATTGGAGGTTGGGATAAATCAGCATTTCCCTAATTCGATTGAGTTTGTGAATGAGAGAGATGTGAAGATATCTGTAACTTTGAAGTATGATTGGAAACCAGTTGTTTGCACTGCTTGTAAAAAACTGGGGCATGTGGCTTCTGATTGTATGAAGGGGAAGCAAAGGATATGGGTTTCTAAGAAGAAGCAAGGGTAGCAGGAAACTAAGGATAACCCCACTACAGTGATAAGATTGGGTAAGGAAGCTCAAGCTAAGAATGGATTTCAGCAAGTGACTAGGACTGCAAGGAAGAGCCTTAGTTCAAGGGGTACTATGCCAGTAAATTAAGAATACATTTGCTGTGCTGGAGAATGAGAGTGAAGTGCAGGTGCATACTAAAGATAGTAATGAACCTATAATCCATACTGTTGAGGGGGGAGAGCCCTCTAACAATCATGGATAAAATCCTTGCATGGAATGTGAGAGGAGCCAATCTAGCTAACAAAAACTGAAAATAAAGCAATTTATTGAAGCTAATAATTGTAAGCTGGTTGGTCTATTGGAGACTAAGGTAAAGAGCTCCAACTTGGGGAAGCTTTACCTTAGAGTTTTTTATGGGTGGTGTTTCGCTAGCAATAACAATAATCATCCTAATGGAAGAATAATCCTAGCTTGGAAGGCTCAATATTTTGATGTCACTACAAGAAAAAACGCTTTGCCCAATCTTTTGTGCAACGAATATCAACTCGTCGTGGGGTCGTCGCCTTATCCTCGACGCCCATGCTATTTTTGGCAATGAACGAATACTTCGTTGCCCATGCCATTGATTGTGCGTCAACTTAATCCGTTGCACATGGTGGTATTTTGGGCCACGACAGTAGATGTCGTCGGCCAGGGATGCTATTTTGTGCAACGAGATATCAAGATTTGTCGCCCAAAACTTTGTATTAGTTACTAAAAAAAAAGCTTTAATACAATGCTTTTTAAAATTTTATTTATTATTGTCACATATTTCTTGTAAGATAAAAATTTACTCATATTTTGTAGAGCATAACTTGATCCACCCACACTTTAAATCTTTACAGTATACTTAGAATTAATTATAGTGTATAATAAAGGTTATCATTCATAGGAAAATTAAATATCCATAGTCACCAATAAAAAAAAGTAGTACATCTATTTACAGTAAGCAACCTTCTACATCGCATAATATTGGAAATTGGAAAATCTCTAATACAAGTGTAATGACAATCTAATTACTAGCTCTAAGAGAAAATACATGAAACCACATGATTAAAAGGTTTTAAGGACAAAGTTGAGTTGCTAATTAGAGGAGACTGCGTCACCATGGATTTGAATCTGATAAGAGTCTGCAAGAGTTAGAAAGAGCTAACCATTAGTTTGGAGTAAAAAAAAAAACGTTTTACCAATACAACATACCACAATTCAGATGAAACCACTTGTATTCATTCATACACAAATCAACTACAACTGTGAAAAGATATTATCCAATATATAAATTAGTGTTAATCAATTATACTAATTTACTATTAAAAATCATAATTATGAAAGTCAAACAACATATTATTCAACAATGGTAAACTAATAAGTAACTTACCCAATATGTAGAATTTTAAGAGATTTTTTCAATCTAAAATATCCATAACAATTCATTGTTGGGAACCTGACTTGCACGGCTGCATTGTTTATATACAAATAATTAGCAATAAACATTATTAAAGATCAAAATCTAAAACTCAAAAACAACAATACCCAATAAATAATTATACACTCTAATGGCACAAATTTACCAATGTTATTTCCTACGACCAAAAAAGATAAATTGAACGAAATCAATATTATTACCTAAAAAATAAAATTATCAAATGACCAATATTTCATCAACAAATAAAATAAAGAGAATAATTTTGCAGAAAAAAGGCTTAGAGAAGCTACGTACATACAATTCTTCGAATTGAAAAACCTTCAATGGTTAAACAATCCAATTGTAAGAAAATGAATAACAAAAATATTAGAATATTAAATCAAATTAGTCATATAATTAACAAAATTGATAGGAGTTAGAACAAAATATTACCTTACTAGTCATAACTAGGGGTGGCAATTCGGGTTGGTGGGTCAGGTTCGGGTCAGATTTCGGGTCAATTTCGGGTTATGCTTAGAAATAATAAAAAAATAGTGTAAAACTTAAAATTATTACGAAATATGAAATTTTGGTCAAATCGGGTCGAATTCGGGTTATTCGGGTTCGAATCGGGTCGGTTTTGGGTTTCTCTCGGTAACTTCGGGTCGGGTTATCGGGTCGGGTCAGGGATTGCCAGCCCTAGTCATAATGATGGTGAACGATCGAATAAACAACTCTATGAAACCTATGATTTGACAACTTCAGTGAGTTTTCATTAACAGCCATTGAAAATTCAGAGAGAAAGAGTGAGAGGGGGGCCGGGGGAGATAATAGTGAGGGACGGTAAAAATAAACTGCAAATTGCATTTCCTAGGGTTATGACTTATCACGGTTCAACCTATTAGAATTCGAAGATAAGCGGCAAAATTTTGGATTGAAAAAAATTTCCGCCTGTTTGTCTGGATTTTTGGGCAATAAGTTCCAAAATTGCGTTGCCCATAATGTAAAATAAGGACGACGTTATATCCGCTATCGTGGCCTAATTATTGTTTTGGGCAACAAAAGAGAAAAGTCGTAGCCCAAAGGTCATGTTGTGCGACGAGTAATGAAGATCGTTGCCCATAATTTAATTTAGGGCAACAATTTTAATCTTGTCGCACAAACGGTTCACAATGTGCAACAAAATGAAGATTTGTTGCCCTTAATAAACTCATCCGTCGCCCAAAATAGTTTTTCTTGTAGTGTGTTACCATCTTGCTGAGCACTAATCAGCTTATCCATTGTAGTGTGCAAGCCGAAAATAGGAGTGTTCCTTTCCATTGCACTTTTACCTATGGTTTCAACAATGCAAGGGATAGAGGTCCGCTTTGGGACAGCTTGAGTGGTCTACATAGCTCTTTTTCATGCTCCTTGGTTAATATTAGGGGCTTTAATTGTGTTCTCAATGCTGAAGAGAGAATTGGGGCTCCTGTCTCTTTGAATGACATGGCTGACTTTAGACAGTGTGTAGCAGATTGTGGTCTTGCTGATATTAAATACCGTGGAAATTTCTTCACTTGGAACAATAAACAAGAGGGCACAACTAGGGTGTTCTCTAAGATTGATAGGGGCTGGGGATGGTGAATGAGAAGTGGGAAGATATCTTTGAGCATTCTGAGATGTGCTTCCTGAATGAAGAAGAATTTGATCATTGTCCTGGTATTGTTTCTGTCTTTCTTGAGCAGATTACTGGGAAGAAACCTTTCAGGTACTTTAATATGTGGAGTAAGGCTCCAGATTTTAAGGATCTTATCTCTTCAGCTTAGAAGGTGGAGTTTCAAGGATCTTGGATGTTTCAAGTTACCAGGAAACTAAAAGAGGTGAAAAAAGCTTTAATTGGTTTGGATAAGAAGGGTTTTCAAGATGTTGAGGTAGCTTACAAGGTGGCTTCTGATAAACTGCAGTCTTTTCAAAATGCTATGCATCAGAATCCCAGGGGCATTGATATGAGAAATTTTGAAAGTGAGGCAAGTACTGCTAAGCAAAATTATGTTTCTTTCTTAAGTCAAAAGTCGAAAGTGACTTGGCTTTTAGAGGGAGACCAGAATACTGCTGTTTTTCATGCAACTTTGAAGAAGAGACAGTTGCAAAATAAGATTTACACTATTCATGACATGGATGGCAATTGGATAGACAATCCTAGTGATTTGCCAAATGATTTTCTAAAGTATTATGATGTTTTTCTTGGCAATTTAGATGATTGTAGAGTTTAGGTTAATAGAGCAATTGTTTAAAGTGGGCCTATAGTTTCCTCTGAGTTGAAAACCAAGTTAGAAGCTCCTTATACTATTAAAGAGATCAAGAAGGCAATGTTCGCAATTGATGGAAGCGAAGCTCCAGGTCCTGATGGATTTGGTAGTGATTTTTATAAAGAGACTTAGGATGTAACAGGGCAGGATGTTAGTGTTCAAGACTTCCTAAAGCACTGTGACAAGGGGTGAATCTAGGTCGTTGGGGTCTAGATTTCCCGGCCAAAACAATAATTATAAAGCTAAACCAACCAGAGGTATAGGGTAAGTCTAGGTCGAACCCCAAGGGAAGGAGGGAGTGCTAAAGTCAATGTTAAGCTATTCTGAAGGGCTAAAGAGTGGGTTGGTTACACTAATAGAAATCAAATTAATCAAGCAAAATCAAATAGAATTCAATATCAAACACTAAGGAACTTAGGATCCACATGCATTGCTAACAATCTTGCTAATTTGGGAGGATTCAATTAACAAAGTGATGCCAGGGAAATGGAACAAGCAATCATAGTCACTCAATATGCTATTTCCTAGGGTCAAGATAGATTTCTCTACAAATGACTCAAATAGGAAAATCACAAATTGAGATCAAACGATAATAATAGCACTCAAATCAATTGTTCGTGTCATTGAAGACTATTATGCAATCTAGCATGATCCCAAAAGTTAGCTACTCCTTTTTAAACCAAGCATATGCACAAGATTCATTAACCAATTTAATCACATCAACAATTCAATCAAAAGCCCCAAATTAGCATTAGATTATCACCAAAACATGCTTCACCACATTCCCTATCAAACCAACTACTCACTAATCATGGTGAAATTTAAATGCATAACAAAGAAATCATCAATCTAATCATCAACATTGTAATTCAACTTCAACAATCAAATTCAAGCTAAACAATAGAAATTCAACAATATAACAAAATTAAACTTCAAATTGCATTGAAAGGTAAAGAATTCTTACACAACTTTGATCAATATCATAGAGAAATGAAGATCTCAATAGCACATTCATCAAATACCAAGTTTTTCTCTCTAGAATCTAAGAACAATACCACAAAATCAAGAGTTTGTCTCTCTAAAAATCTAATCAAAATCTAATTCTAATTATCTTCTTTATAAAACTTCCCTATACATAGCAAAACAAACTATAAAGAAGTTAGTTAGACGTTCCAAAAAGGACCTCAAAGAGCGTGGTCCCTCTCTTGCAAGCGCGACCGCTACAAAAAGGATACGGAACAGGGAGAGGAAGGGGGCGCGACCACTCCAGGGTCGCGCACGGCCGCTCCTCTCGCGCGCGCCCATGCGGCTGGAGCAGGGGAACCTCCCTAGTGCGGCCGAGCTTGTCCTCGTGAGCTCAAGATGAGCCATGATACTATAGGCAGTAAGTTTGAGCACTCTTAGTGGGTTCGACACCACTCCTTCATGCCCACACGACATGAAAGCGCAACCTTGATGAACAAGCTCTTAAATTCCTTTGCTCTTGGACTTCAAATGGAGAAACGAGACATCTCTTTTGACTTGAAAACTTCGAGGAGGACACACTTGAGACTCTCGAATGTCACCAACTTCCTATAAAAAAAGAAAATCAAGCAAGTAAAGAAGAAAATGCAAAATAAACTAGAAAAGCAAGAAAATAAGAAAACTTCTAAGGAAAAAGCAAAGTAAAGAAAATGTAAGAAAAACTAGAGAAAATGAAGTAAAAGTGTAACGCCCCGTATTTTTGAACCACTATTTTGTGTGCATTTCAACTTATTAAACCTAATTCTAGTTTGAAACTCTATTTTTTCTAAATTAAAAAGCTAATAATTTAATTATTAAAATCGTTATTTGATTTAAGGGTCATCCCAAGCTTTTAAGACCCTAATTATAATATTTTGACAAAAGGTTTGAAAGGTATTATGTTGTATATTTGAGTTTTAATCATTTCAAACTGTATTTGACTTGTCTGAATTGAGATTAGCTTTAAAAGGTGATTCCTTAAGTTTAAGTGTCAATTCAGATATTTAACCTATTAAAATTGATATAGGTCATCATGGGTGATTCCTTGACTACAGTGTCAATTCTATATGTATAAAATGATTTTAGGGTTTTTAAGACGTTTTACGTACAATTGTATCAATATCGATAAGTAAAGTGGTATTGGGTGATTCCGTCAACTCGTTTATCGAATTAATATTGTTTATAAACTATTCTTTATTTTATATTTATAAAACTCATTACAATGTCCTTTAATTATTTAGGTCATTATAAATGAATAATATTATTGGTTTCGCATTTCGTCTTTTATGTCGTTCTTTGGTACATATGACCTATATATAAATATTTTTTTGTATTGTGATTTAAATTTTTATTTTCATTATTATTATTGAGATATCAATAATATAATCTATATTGTTGTTTTTGAACGCGTTTTAAAAATGTCTTCCATTACTTTCCTTTCCTAGTTTAGTTTCGGGTCAACTAGCATTTATATATTGGTCGAATTTTTCCTCAAAGTTTTCATGACTATATAGATTAAGATAGACTTGTTTATTATCTTCCTTAAACCCATTCTTAAGCTAAAGTAATCATTTAATCAAGCCCAACGAAAAGCCTTGAACCTAGTTATTATGGGGCTTGTTGGTGCGCTTCTTTTGAGCCCATTTTACGCTGATGTACATAGCAGCTTTGAGGGATATTTGGCTGATCATTTTACCCTAAGTAACCTCCTCTAATAAATGGTAATAACACCTAATTATGGCTGCCCAACTCCTCTCCTTCTCCTTCTCTTATAACGTACAAAACAAGGCTAACTTTCATCGGTTTTTCTCCACCCAAAAGATGCAGCAACTCACTCCTCTTCTCCCCATATTTTTTGTGGGATTCAAGGTGGGAATCAAGGGGAAATCAAAGACTAGCATACTGCCATAAACTCTGCAAAAGTCGTGCTCCATTTCCCCTATAAAAACAACACGGAAACGAAACAAGGCACAAGGCTACTTGGGAGGGTGTTGTTCGTATTGGTTGTTGTTGTTTGTGCTTGGTAGTGCTGTCCTTTCTTCTTGTTTTGGTGGCTTATACATCAAGGTAACTAGCCTTTCTTCCCTTAGGTTAGAAATGCTAGGTTTTAGGGTTGAATTGATAGGTAGAAATCATGTTAGGGTTAGATTGATTTGTTGATTTTCGTTCTTGATATGTATGTCAGAATTTCGTGTACAATTAAGGTGATTTTGGGTGTTTGAATCATATTTTTTATGCTTGAGTTATCTTACAATCAATCCTTAATATGTTTATGATATTTTGTTATGATTATATTATGTTTGTGATGATTTTTGGGGTACTTAAAACTGATTATGTAATCTGATTATGTGCGTATAAGTCTGCAGTGTATGTCGTGGTTATTGGTCATGAATGAATCATGAATTCAATGATTTTATTTCTTATTATTTTAGAGGATTGTTTTAAGATCGATTTGATATATTATGGGTAAAATTTGGAGGTGTTTAAGGCCACCAAACAACTGAAATTGTGAGCCAATGTAGTGCTGCCAGTGCTGTGTTTGGACGTGTGAGTAGCAGTATTTTAGGGCATGATAAACTCTTGCTATTGAGGTTAATTGAATATATATCTTCTAGATTATCATGTTAGGATTATTATAAGTTTATACCATAGAGAAATTCCATGTTTATATGCAAAATTCTATCTTTTTATGAGCATGTATATTCTAAACTCTTGGATTGCTGACACCATGTTTAGTATATCTTCTTAGGTCTTAAATTAATTATCTTGATTGATTTTATTGCCTAATTTGAATTAGCATCATGTTAGGATATTCCCTAAATTGATATAGCATGATTTTATATAATTTAAGATAGTTTAAAGTGCCTAAATTAGTGCAACATAGCTGCTGCCCCTAATCTGCTAGGCGTGTGAAGGATGGTGAATTTCAATTGTGTATTCCTTGATTTCTAAGCGCTAATGCATGTTTAATATGGCCTATTGTGTTTTTAGAGTGTGTACTAAAATGGGCTAAGCTTAGTTTCATGTTTAAGGTGGGTTTTTGGGTGATTTGGTATAATTGGTATTGTTGTACATTAGTGTAGGGGCTGTTGTAAATATGATTTTAATTTGGCATGTTCTCTTTTGAATTTTAAGTCCGGAATGGTTTTATATGATGCCTAATGAGTGTATGTATATGCCTTAATTTTTATTTTGCATTTTAAGCATGTTTGGTTGGGTTTTTATGATGATTTTCGGAGTTACTTGTTGCTGTCCTGTTTTGGTTGTTTTATGAAACTCTAGTTTGGATTTGTTGTTTAATAAAATGAATTTATGGGATTTTTATTATAAATATTATATGTTAGTTGAATTTATATGTTAATAAGTGATGTGTGAATTTTTGGGTATTATAAACCCTTAAAGTGAAATATTTCTATGTGTGTTTGAATATGTGTGGGTTGTAATTGTATTGTCGACGTCGTAATGCTTTAGAGAAGGATAACACTGTCTTTAGCATCACTTCGCCAAGAGTTGTGAATGCACTTAATTGTTGAATTTCAATAATTAATTATATTCCCAAACTCAGACGATACCTTTTGTGTTTTATTAAGTTGAAGTGTGTTTTGATAGGGAGTTTCAATTGAATTTAAGAAATATGATTTTCTTATGCAGTTTGAATTGAGTGTAAGACCATTTTTGGCTTCTCTGCAGATTTCTGAGTGACATATATAGTATTATCTATTTTAAGTGATTTTTGAATTGTGTGTGGGGCCATAGTCGGGTGTGAGGCCGAGTTGCTTCTCAATGGTTAATGAACATGCTAACTACCTAGATTGCGAGTCTTAGGTAGCTCAACCTGGGTTAATTGTTGTCATCCGGGGGTGTGTAAGACCTTATAGGCATCTACCCATAACCAGGAGTTGGCCAATCTTAGACACGGTCTCTGCGAGATGACCGGGGGTTCGTCCTGACAAACCTTAGGAAGTGGATTGCGAGGCCACTAGCGTTCCCTCCATGCCAATTCTACTGTTTTGAAGGTTTTGGGTATGAAATATTTATATTATTAAATTATTACTTATTTGAAGTCTATATATTATTATGATTGAAATTGAGTGATTTAATATTGATATTTCTGTTTTAAGTTTATTTTGAAATATTTCATTGTTTGTATGGTTTGATGGTTTTAAGTGATTTCATTTGAGTTTTCAAGTTGATTGTGGTTATGGTTTCTTTCTGTTAATTTAAGTCTAAGATCTTCTATTTCTGATTTGAGGGAGAACTGCTAGTTGCTCCCCACTGATTAAGGAACGTTGTTATAATTTGCAGGTTTCATTTGTTTATTTGATATCTGTGACGATGGGATGGGGATTGAGAGTTTAGAACCTAACTTTTAGGCTTGTATGCCTTTGTTGTTAGTTTACTATTTAATTACTTTGAATTTAGTCCAGTTTGGCCGATAAGGGTTGTTCTGCCCTTGGTTTTTTTGAATGTAATTGATTTGTCCATGTTAAAGTTTGTTTGCTATTTTCTTTTGTTCACATAGTTTGCGCTTAGCTTAAACAACTTAATTTGGTTGTGTGAATGAGTTAAAATTTTCCTTTGGACATAGGTTAAGCTTGACTTTGCCAATCGAAGTTAAGTAGCCTCCCGTTCAAGCGTAATTCCGCTAACGCTTCCAGTTCCAAAAGGACGGGGTGTTACAAAAAGAGATACAAAAACTGTTAATTGAGATGAACACTACAAGAGGGGGGGGGGGTGAATTGTAGTTGAGTTCCTAAATAATAATTTTGCAAATATAAAACAGAACAAAATAGGAACTTGCGATGCACACAGATTTTACGAGGAAACCTTCTAGTGCCCAACTAGAAGTAAAACCTCGACCCTACCTTAGGGATTTCAAACACAAATAATTCCACTATAATAGGGCAAATACCAAGTTACAACCTATTATAATTCAGCCACTACTCTCAAGTTTCAGAATGAACTTGCTACAGAACAACACCTTGTTCTACCCAGTTTGAGTCCCACACTCAAACTCACTCGTACTCCCTAAGTACAGATCTTCCCCCTTCTCACCAGAAGCTCTCTCTGTATGCAATGATAAAAATACTCTCACCCTAATAAACCCGAAACAAAATACAAGAATTAACACCTAGTATATGATCGGCAAGCTATGCATGAAACTCGAAACTAATATGACAGTATGATAAGCTTGGCAAACTTACGCAACTATAGCTCTGTAAATTCTTCACGCATTAAACTCACCAAAAACCTAGGCTCATGTTATTCTCTAATATTTATACGAGTATTAACTGTATAAACAGTAGGTTTACATAAAGATAAATAAGTAAAACTTAACTTATCTTAAAACACGGTTTTTTAATTAAATCCTTCGAAGAAAATCTTTTCAGAAAATAAGATAGAAATATTGAATTAAAAAGCATAATATCTTTTTAACAAACTGATTTTAAAAGATAAATATTTAAAGAAAATCTTTTTCCGATTTCTATCTTTTATCTTTTCCGATTTTAATTTATTTTCCAAGCTAACTGTCACGCTTCTAATAAGTTTCATGCATATCCTACTTAACATATTTAACAATGAATCTAGAAGATAAAATCTTAACTAAAACATTGCTGCGCTGTACTCTTGTTCTGGTAGGTTTACTTGGACTCCACGCTTACTAAGTTCCTCCAAAGATCTTAGTCAGCAATCTTCAAGTTCCTGTAAAGGAACGTTCCTGTGAGGGAACTCAGTTCCTGTTAGGGAACTCTTCTTTTATATTGAATAACTTTCTTGATAAAGAACTCCTTCAAGTCTTCTCAGCTTTAGTTACTTCTTCCATTTCCAAGATCAATTTCACCTAGGCTGCACAAACACTTGAAAAGTCTTTATGAGATGAGTTTGCTGTAACTTAAGTTCCTCATCATCAAAACCTTTAAACATCAACAATTTCCCCCTTTTTGATGATGACAAACTTAAGCAAACTCTTGAGAAAGTTAAAACAAAATAAAAGGTCGTATTTTTGTATTTTAATTTTATTGACAGAAAATAAACACACAATAGAAATAAAACAAAAACAAAAAGTAAGCTAAGTAAACTAAAAATAAACTAAACTGAGAAAGTTATGATACTTTCTCAACTGGAACCCAGAACAACTTCAACCTCCATGTTTGCTTCTTCTTTTCCCCCTTTTGGCATTATCAAAAAGTCCTGTATTTTCAAGTGTATGAAACATCCACCAACAGCCCCACAAGCAATTCATCGAGTGTGGGAAACTAAAGGCAGCGCTGCTAAACAACCTCAAGTAAGATCTACTCGTCAGCATAAGTGTTCGAAATATACACAACACACAAGTATAAGCAAGAGTTCCAACTTTTCATTAAAAATATTTAACATCCAGATGAACAATTTTAAAAATTTACAATCAAAATCAATTGTTCAAATACTTAAAAACGAAAATTAAATATGTTCGTAACTAAGACAGTGAGAGAAAAAGCTAGTCTGATTTTGAGATGGGGTAGGATGAATTTGAGATGGGGTAGGCTAGGTTTCAAGAAACTCCAGAATCTTGTTGAAGTCCTCCTTTGTTTGCTTTGTAGAGGCCTCCAACTTTTCTTCAACCCCCTTGAGCTTCACTAGGAACTCCTCCTTCTGTTCCTGTAGAGCCTTGTGAAGTTCTTTCTCCTGGAACTCCTTCTGTTCTTGAAGGTCCTTGGTCTGTTTGAGCGTCATTCTCTTGAGTTCCTTCAACTCCTTCCCCTGCTCCTGGACCAATTTTTCAAGTGTCAGCACATGAAGTTTTCCAGCAGAGTCCTTCATTTGACTCTCTACCCTCTCCATTCTGTCAGCCAACTCAGCAACTTGCCCTTCAAGGATATTCTCCTCGACATCCAATTCCAGTGGTTGTTCCATGCTAGTTTGAGGAACACCACTGGCAGAAATCCTCCTACTCTTCCTTACAGGCTGCTCTGACATAGCCTTTTCCTTCCTCTTCCCTGTCACTTTTTCTTTCTTTTTCTCTCCTTTTTCTAACTTCTGAATTTTTCCTTTTACAACTTCCAAACTTAACCCAGCAAGGGTTTCCTCATTGATCACATTTTTTGGCTTCTCATTCAAAGCCCCAAATCCGCCTTTCAGAACAACTCCAGCATTTTCAAAGATAGTAGACAAAATAGCACCATACCCCACCTTTGTCTTACTCGGAACACAGTGAGCTAAATGCTGGTACATTAAGGACAGAAAATTTACTTTAATTTTCTTAGATATACAGAAAATCACTGCCATATCCAACAGACATGCTTCCCCCTTTTTAGCAGTTCTGGGCAGAATTGTCTTCTTTACCAAGTTGAACAAAAGCTTATTTAAGGGACTAAGGTTATTGTGACTCATGACCTTCTTCCCTCTCTGGCCACCAAGGGCTTCAACAATATCACCAGTCAGATAACTACCTACATTCACATTTCCCTTTCCCTTAATGTAAGAATCAAACCCTTCAGTAGGAGTTTTTAAAATTTTACCTAGGGTTTCAACATTCAATTCGATTTTAACCCCATTATCCGAACTTGTAATTGTTCCTAATTTTGCTTGAAAATTTTGGCAAAATTCAGTCATAGCATCAGGATACATAAGGTTTGCTGATACTCTAGACAACATGAACTCCCAACCCTGAAACTTAATTAAATCAAGAAATTCCAGAAATCTTGCTTTTCTACACCAAACAACATCAATGCGATGACCAACAACATACCTTCCAGCCATAGATTCAAGTTCCTCTTGATCAGTCACTTCCCCTTCTTCCTCTTCCTTTTCAGACTCTTCCCTTTCTGAGTCATTTCCCTCTTCTTTATCTTCTTCTTCTTCCTCGCTCATCTCTTCTTCTTCTTTGTTCTCCTCTGTTGTCTCTTCTGGATTTTTCTCTTTTTCAAATTCATCAACTTCCTCAATTTGCTCTTCCAGAGACTTTACACTTTGTTTTCTTTCCTTCCACTCTTTCAATTTTTGAAGAACATTCGAAACAGAGGAATCCCCTTGATCGATTGTACTCTCTACTTCTTTTGGTTTTGGAGGAGATTTCTTAGGGTTTTCAGAAGGTGTTTTAGAGGTAGAAGATGCTTTGTAGTTTACCATGGCTAAAGACGATGATTCTTCCTGAATTGAGTTTTCTGGGCTTTGGGATTCTTCAGAGGAGACAAACTCAGCAATGATCACCATTGAAGCTTAAGAAAGGGTTTTAAAGGGGTTTTCCAAGTTTTACTGAGAGGGAGTAAATTCGATGTGACAGTGAGGTGAAAGAAGTGGGTGAAAATATGCTTTTATAATAAATGAAGCGGTGTGAGGGAATTTAGGAAGTTTTCACTGTTTAGTCATTAATTGAACAAATTCAATTAACTTTTCAAAATTTAAACACTGGATGAATCTTTCAGAAAAAAATTTTAAATTTCCAAATTCAGTTAATCTTAAATGAAGTTTCTATAAAACACTCTTGGAACACGCTTTCAACATGTATGCAATGTACAAATTTAATAACTTAAGCTGTTGAGCAATTTAATGAACTTACCTTTGGTAGTTAACAACGGTGACACTTTAGCTATGTTTATCACACCAAATTTGTGGTAGAAGTTCCTTTTAGCTCTATATACAATATTTTTGACTTTGCCATATCTTGGAACTTCAGAGGCTAGTATTTCAGCTTGATCATTCCAAGTTCCAGTCTCAATTTCTTAAATCTTTCTCTGTTCAAGGGCTTGGTTAGAATATCTGCAATTTGATTTTCAGTTTGGCAAAATTCTAACTTAATATTCCCTTGCTCCACATTATCTTTAAGAAAGTGATGTCTAATGTGGATATGTTTTACCTTTGAGTGTTGAACTGGATCTTTAGAGATACAAATAGCACTTGTATTATCACAATAAATAGGCACACATTCAAAAATAATACTAAAATCTCTAACCTGTTGTTTTATCCATAAGACTTGTGAGCAACATGCTGCTGCAGCCACATACTCAGCTTCTGCTGTAGATAAAGCAACTGTGTTTTGTTTCTTGGAACCCCAAGAAACTAAACAAGGTCCTAAAAACTGTACCATACCTGAAGTGCTTTTCCTGTTTACCAAGTCACCTGCATAGTCAGCATATGTAAAACTATTCAAATCAAAAGAATCGCTTCTAGGATAGAAGAGACTCAAATCATCAGTTCCTTTCAGGTATCTAAGGATTCTTTTTACTGCTGATAAGTGAGACTCCTTTGGATTTGCTTGGAACCTGGCACACAAACCTACACTGAAAGATATGTCAGGTCTACTAGCTGTTAGATAAAGTAGTGAGCCTATCATACCTCGATACATAGATTGATCAATGCAAGTTCCAGATGGATCTTCATCCAATCTAGTAGAAATTCCCATAGGAGTATTGTTGGTTTTGGCATTTTCCAACTTGTATTTCTTGATCAGTTCCTTAATATATTTTTGCTGATGAATCATAATTCCCTCTTCAGTTTGCTTAATTTGCAAACCAAGAAAGAAATTTAATTCTCCAGTCATGCTCATTTCAAATTCTCCACTCATAAGGTCAGCAAAATACTTGCACAGAGATTCGTTAGTTGCACCAAATAAAATATCATCAACATAAATTTGTACAACTAAGATATCAGTTCCATTTGACTTTAAAAACAATGTTTTATCAATTTTGCCACGTTTAAAACCATTAGCCAAAAGGAACTTAGATAATCTTTCATACCATGCTCTAGGAGCTTGCTTTAACCCATAAAGAGCCTTGTCAAGCTTATAGACATGGTTTGGGAACTCTGGATTTTCAAATCCAGGAGGCTGTTCCACATAGACTTCCTCATTTAAGTATCCATTTAAGAATGCACATTTGACATCCATCTGGTACAGCCTAAAACCCATATAAGCAGCAAAAGCAATAAGTAAACGAATAGCTTCTAACCTGGTTACAGGTGCAAATGTTTCTTCATAGTCAATTCCTTCTTGCTGGTTGAAACCTTGTACAACTAGTCTAGCTTTATTCCTGACAATAATACCATGTTCATCTAGTTTGTTTCTGAATACCCATTTTAGTCCAATGGACTTCTTGTCTTTAGGTCTAGGTTCCAGATGCCAAACTTTATTTCTTTCAAATTCATTTAGTTCAGCTTGCATAGCATTAATCCAGTCTGCGTCAGTTAAAGCCTCAACATAATTTTTAGGTTCCATAGAAGAAAGGAATGCATTGAATGCACAGAAGTTCCTAAGCTGAGATCTGGTTTGAGTTCCTTTTGTGATGTCACTCATGATTGTGTCAACTGGATGAGATTTCTGATATTTCCAGGGCCTTGGAGTGAAATCTTTGATTGGATACATCCTCTCTTCATTATTGTTGACTGGCTCTTCTGTAGGAACTTGATTCTGGAACTCAGGTTGAACTTCTTCAGGAGTTTCCACATTTTGGCCTTCATTATGATTTTCAATCTGTTCTTGAAGTTGAGTTCCTGGTGCATTCTCCAACTCTGGTTCAACATTTGCTTCAGGATTTGTTACTTTTGCAATTTCAACTTGCTGCTTCTGCAGTGATACTGATTCCTCATCTGGATTTTGCTTACGCACAAGTCCAATCTCGAAATCATCATCACAATCCTGTACATCAACCAAATTTTCAGTCTCATCAAATATAATATGTACAGACTCCTCAACACACATTGTTCTTTAATTATAAACTCTATAAGCTTTACTATTTGAGGCATATCCTAAGAAAACTGCCTCATCACTACGTTCATCAAACTTTCCCAAGTTCCTTTTACCATTATTGTGAACAAAACATTTGCAACCAAAAGATCTAAAGTAAGAAATATTAGGTTTTCTCCCTTTCATAAGTTCATAAGGAGTTTTGTTAGTGATGGCCCTAACAGATACTCTGTTGAGTATATAACATGCAGTGTTCACTGCCTCAGCCCAGAAGTTCCTAGGCAGCTTGCTTGATATCAGCATTGTCCTTGCCATGTCTTCAAGACTCCTATTCTTGTGTTCCACTACTCCATTTTGTTGTGGAGTTCTTGGGGCAGAGAAATTGTGATCCATACCATACTCAGCACAAAATTCATCAAATTTTGAATTCTCAAATTCTGTTCCATGGTCAGATCTAAGATGTATCAACTGATTACCTGTTCTTCTCTGTTCTTTCTTAACAAAAGCAACAAACTCATCAAACGTTTCATCCTTGCTTACAAGAAAGAAAACCCAAGTGAACCTTGAAAAATCATCAACAATAACCATTACATATTTCTTACCACTTCTGCTTTGGATTCTCATTGGACCACAAAGATCCATATGAATGAGTTCCAAAGGTCTTTTGGTACTTACCATCTTTTTGGACTTGAAGGAAATTCGGGTCTGTTTACCTTTAGCACAAGCTTCACACACTTTATCATACAGGAACTTAATGCAAGGAAGTCCTTCCACTAAGTTCTTAGATCTTAGTTTATCAAGTAAAGAAAAGCTTGCATGGCCAAATCTTTTGTGCCACAACAGAGGATCATCCTCAATAACACTAAGACATGTTAAACTGCTGTTAGGAACCTCGTTAAGATCCACAACATATGTGTTCCCTTTACGAGTTCCTTCTAAAATTATGTTCCCAGTGTCATTGTGGATGATTCTACACTTGTTTGAAGTAAAGCTAACAGAGTTACCTTTGTCACAAAACTGTGAAATACTTAACAAATTGTGCTTGAGGCCTCGACAAAAAATACATTATCAATAGCATGGGAACGTGACCTTCCTATCTTGCCAATAGCAATTATATCACCTTTCATATTATCACCAAAGGTCACAGTTCCACCATAGTAGGCATCCAGTGAGAGAAATCTAGTTTTATCTCCAGTCATGTGCTTAGAACAACCACTGTCGAGGTACCAACTGTTGTTCCCCCTCACTGGAACCTGCAAGAAGAATTAAACGTTAGAGTCAGGAACCCAGGTTTCCTTGGGTTCCTGTGTAATATGGGTTAATTCATTTTTCTTTACCCAGATTTGTTTTACATGTTTGATATTTTTCTGAGTACTTTGTTCTTTCTTAGGACACTTAGCTTGCTTATGCCCTGTATTGCCACAGAAATAACAAACAATGCTACTGGGCAAGTTGACATACTTCTTTTCTTTCTGGAACTTCTTTTTAAAACCTAAACCTTCAGTATTCTTAGTTTGAGCCTTAGTGATCCATTCAGGAACTCTATACTCCATTGGTTGCTTACCTTTCCTAGCCCTCTCAAGTTCCCCCTCAAGACGTGCCTTATCCGTTTTTAACTCTTCCAACTCATGTTTTAATTTTTCAAAATTCGGATAATCAGTAGGTGGAGGAACTTCAGAGTTAGGAGTATCAACAGTAAGTTTTAACAAAGACAATTCCACATTCAAGAGTATGTTATTTTGTTTGAGGTTCTCAATGGTGTCTTTTAAAATTTTATTATCATCAAACAGACTGAAGAACCTGTATTGAATATCAAACTTCATGTTATCAACCCATTCACTGTTCTCTTTGAAAGTTACTAAAGCTTTATCACTTTGCTGTTTGGATCTATGCAATTCCTTTAAATCTTCTTGAATTTCCAAAACAGTATTTATTAGATTCTCTTTAGACAGATGTTTTAATTGGTTGTAAGAGAACCATACCTCAGACTCAAGCTCCTTTAGCTTGGCAGCTTCATCAGTTTTTGCCATTAAATATAAATGAGCAGTTTCTTCTGATAGTTGATCCTCCTCTTCTTCTTCTGAATCTGTGTCTCCCCAAGCAGCAAGCATGGCTTTCTTAACGTTGTCCTTGGTGAAGTAAGGCTTGTAGACTCTTGACTCCTTGGATTGCTCCTTTCCTTTAGTCTTTCCTTTCTCTCCATCCTGAACAGGAAAATCTTTGATAAAATGATCCTTTGATCAACACTTGAAACACGTTGTGTTTCTGGAACTTGTATACTTCTTGTTCCTGTCAAACTTCCTATTGTTCATCATCTTCTTAAATTTCCTCACTAGCATAGCCATATCTTCTTCATCAACATCTGATCCTTCTGAGTCTTCAGCCTTGAGTGGCAAACCTTTATTTCTGGAACTTTCAGTGTTGGAACTCAGATGAAGTTCATGAGTCATCAATGATCCAGCTAGTTGTTCCATATTGAACTTAGTAAAGTCCTTAGCTTCCTGCATGGCAGTAACCTTGGATCTCCAGCGTTCATCTTGTGGTAGGCTTCTTAAGATCTTCCTTGCCTGTTCATCAATAGGAATTTGCCTGCCAAGGGAGTTCAGTTCATTAATAATATCATTGAATCTAGTAAACATCTCTTCTATGGTTTCTTTGGATTACATTTCAAACCTTTCATACCTAGACATCAATAAATCTATTTTAGAACGTTTTACCTCGTTAGTACCTTCATGAGTTACCTGTAACAAATCCCAAATCTGTTTAGCAGACTTGCATCCCATGATACGATTATGTTCATGGGGTCCAAGTCCACAGTGCAGATACTTTATAGCTAAAGTGTTCATTTCAAGTTTCTGATAATCTTCTTTATCATAATCAGAAATAGATTTAGAAACTACCTCATGCTTGTCATTGGTTTGAGTTATTTCAAAATCACCAGTTTCAATTACACGCCAAACCTAGTAATTTTCGGCCTTGATGAATATCTCCATCCTGTTCTTCCAGTAGGCATAAAACTTACCGTTGAACATAGGTGGACGTTGGGTAGAGTACCCTTCTTCAAGTTTCTCCTTGTAATTCATCTCTCCAGGAACTTACTCAGCAAAATTATCTGCTTGCACGTGAGAACCGCGCTCTGATACCAATTGTTAATTGAGATGAACACTACAAGAGGGGGGGTGAATTGTAGTTGAGTTCCTAAATAATAATTTTGCAAATATAAAACAGAACAAAATAGGAACTTGCGATGCACACAGATTTTACGAGGAAACCTTCTAGTGCCCAACTAGAAGTAAAACCTCGACCCTACCTTAGGGATTTCAAACACAAATAATTCCACTATAATAGGGCAAACACCAAGTTACAACCTATTATAATTCAGCCACTACTCTCAAGTTTCAGAATGAACTTGCTACAGAACAACACCTTGTTCTACCCAGTTTGAGTCCCACACTCAAACTCACTCGTACTCCCTAAGTACAGATCTTCCCCCTTCTCACCAGAAGCTCTCTCTGTATGCAATGATAAAAATACTCTCACCCTAATAAACCCGAAACAAAATACAAGAATTAACACCTAGTATATGATCGGCAAGCTATGCATGAAACTCGAAACTAATATGACAGTATGATAAGCTTGGCAAACTTACGCAACTATAGCTCTGTAAATTCTTCACGCATTAAACTCACCAAAAACCTAGGCTCATGTTATTCTCTAATATTTATACGAGTATTAACTGTATAAACAGTAGGTTTACATAAAGATAAATAAGTAAAACTTAACTTATCTTAAAACACGGTTTTTTAATTAAATCCTTCGAAGAAAATCTTTTCAGAAAATAAGATAGAAATATTGAATTAAAAAGCATAATATCTTTTTAACAAACTGATTTTAAAAGATAAATATTTAAAGAAAATCTTTTTCCGATTTCTATCTTTTATCTTTTCCGATTTTAATTTATTTTCCAAGCTAACTGTCACGCTTCTAATAAGTTTCATGCATATCCTACTTAACATATTTAACAATGAATCTAGAAGATAAAATCTTAACTAAAACATTGCTGCGCTGTACTCTTGTTCTGGTAGGTTTACTTGGACTCCACGCTTACTAAGTTCCTCCAAAGATCTTAGTCAGCAATCTTCAAGTTCCTGTAAAGGAACGTTCCTGTGAGGGAACTCAGTTCCTGTTAGGGAACTCTTCTTTTATATTGAATAACTTTCTTGATAAAGAAATCCTTCAAGTCTTCTCAGCTTTAGTTACTTCTTCCATTTCCAAGATCAATTTCACCTAGGCTGCACAAACACTTGAAAAGTCTTTATGAGATGAGTTTGCTGTAACTTAAGTTCCTTATCATCAAAATCTTTAAACATCAACAAAAACCATGTAAAATCATCCTAAAAGAAGCCAAATGAGTGCCATAAATGACACTCATTAAAATCCCCTAAGCTAAAATTTTGCTCGTCCTCGAGCAAAAACCAAGCAAGAAGAAATAGGATGAAAGACTTTATTAAAAAATGAAAAATAAAGACATGAGATTAGAATATACACTAAGACTCACTTTCGCAGGAATCACGGTCAACTTTAGCAACTAAAGACAAGCCATTTAAACCTTTAGATCGCTCTAAAGGACGAGTGATGCTCTCGTAAGGGTTTCCTAAGAGATTAACCCATAACTCTCAACAAACAAACATGAGGCAAATCACAAAAGTAAAAGAAATCAAAAGAAAAGCAAAATCAAAACCTTTACGAATCGGACTTTACAAAATGACTACACTTCAAAGGAATAAACAACTTTCTTAAGCAAATAGGGGTATGCACGTTCCAAGATATCCGAGGTTGATTGAAACATAGAATATGCTAAGCGTAGAGAACTAGTAATCACAATCCACCTTCATCCCATTCGATCTTACCGCGTTCTCCCTATAGTCTCAAATCTCCCTCTAGTGATCATCCCAATAGCTCCTCGAAGGAGCCGGAAAAGAGCATATTTTCGGCTACTCGACGTCTTGACTTTGCATCCCCTCTTCTTAGGCTTTAACTCATAGTTCCCTCCCTCGGTATGTGACTCAACCTCTAGGTCAAAAGGACTTTCCCAAAGGTTGTAACGTAAGGGCAAAAGGGTGAGGGTAGGCTTAAAATTTAGAATTTGGTGGTATTCCTAATTAGTGAAGCAAAAGGGTGATCAAACCTTCTCCTCATAACCAAGTAATCATCAAACAAAAAC
This sequence comes from Chenopodium album, assembly GCF_948465745.1. NCBI lineage: Eukaryota > Viridiplantae > Streptophyta > Magnoliopsida > Caryophyllales > Amaranthaceae > Chenopodium > Chenopodium album. The sequence goes on along the minus strand of NC_137841.1, from coordinate 20,643,326 downwards.
AAACTAACACCCTCAAGATTATTCAAAGCTATAACCACAATCATGTATACAAAAAGTGTAAATGCTTCTCCCCCAAGAATAAAGGAAACATTGTCCTCAATGCTTGAAAAGGAGAAAAGAATCACATCAAAATATTTTTGTATTTCTCATATTTTCACTTTTTTCAATTTTTGCCAAAGCGTTTGAATGAGCTTTGCCTTTTCTCATTTTTTTCAATTTTTCATGACTTCACTTTATTCATTATCCTCACCTCTTTTAACAATGGACGGCTTTTTCAACTTTGCATTTGATTGTCCTTGCCTTTTTATCTTTGGACGGCTTTTTCATATATTCACTTGCCATTATTCACAAGATATACAAAACACAAGCTTGCTTACCAAAAGAACCAATATCCAAACTCATATACCACAATCTCCAATAACATGACCATTTGCTTCACAAAAACCAAAAATGAAACAAAAATGAAACAAAATGCTCAAAGTTCTAAAGATGTGGCTTGGAAAGAAGGGAAAAAGGCTTAAATAGTTAGCAAGTAGACAAATGTAAACCCAAGGACTAAAATAATGAAGATTATCCTAGAAAAGAAAAATTACCACCCTGAAAAGATGCCTTTGTCTTCCCTAGATGGTTTAGTCTCGTGTTTGAGAATTATGAGTCAAGGTTCAAGATTAGGTCCGCAATAGTCAAGGATCCATGCCACTCATGCAAGTAAGTGTAGAAGACTTGAAAAATTATAAACCTCACATGGATGTAGCAAAAACACACTACTTGTGTCAAATTGACCATAGGAAGCAACTACCAAGCATGCCAAAAACAAGTAGAATCGGGTTTCATGATCCCCCTAGTTCTTAGACACGCTACCTTATACGCCACCCTAGAATCAACCAAGAATATTCTCAAACCTTGCAAACCACTACCAATTAGGAATATGTTCATTCAAAAGCAAAAGTCCGTTGGTATATAGTACAATTCACAAGAAAGACAACAAAAAGAAAAATAAAGCCTCAAAAACATTAAGCAAACCAAAAACAAAAAGAAAAGAGAAGAAAAGAAAATAAAAGAAAAGAAAGAAAAAGTAAAGAAAATAGGAAAACAAAGATAAAGAAAGAGTAGGAAAATAAATAAAGGAACAAAGATGCAAGTATAACACGTAATTCCCAATCGTCAAACAAGTGGTCATTTGACAACAACGTCAATGACCCCAAACACTCTAAGGTGTTACAAGAATTACATCCTCAAACCGTTCAACTTTTCCTAAAACTAATACTAATCTATGAATTCAAGAAAAGTAAAGAAATAAAAGAAAGAAAATAAGAAGGATCTCACCGGGCTTCCAAGCAATGCTAATAATAATAAGGCGAAAGATCAACCACCTTCATTAAGCTCCAAGAATCAATTGCATCATCATCAAAGCTAAGTGAGAAGAAGAATAGAAAATATAGCTAAAAACAAAGAAAACGGTTAGTAACTTCATAACAAAATAATAGAAAGAAAAACTAAACAAAAAGGAATACAAAGCAAAAATCAAGTTAAGCTACCAAAACGTAAGAATAAACAAAGAAAACTAAAGTAACTATACACTAAACTAGCAACTAATCACCTAAACTACAAGATTTGGATTGAAGAGATTTGGATTCAAGGGCTTTGGATATAAGAGCTTTGGATTCACGGGAGCAAACAACATGCATCATCATCAATAAGAGACCAAGGCATGCAACTATCAATCATCAAGGCAAAAGGTATACAAGGAAATTCCTAATAACTATATTGGCCATTGAGACAAACCCCTAAGAAAATAAAGTTCCCCCAAGCTAATCATGAATACATCTCAACATCCCATCAATATAAAGCAAACAACACATAAAATAAGGGATGGAGGAAAAATCCACAAAATAAGGGAACTAACTACCACTCGGCCCAGCATTATCATTGTCATCCCTGTCATAGGAAAACCCGGATGGGGGACCATAAGGATCTCATCCCCTGGTGTAACCGAGTGGCCAACCATAGTGCCCCTTGAAGTTTTCTTGTTGCCAAAGGGCAAGGGGAGAATATTACTCGGGCAAAGCGAGCGGTAGTGGATGATCGGGGTGGACATAGGGGTAGTTAGGATCACCCCTATAATCGCTCGCACCAGGAACACGGTAATCGTAGTTACCGTGCTCATTGGGGAATGAGCGAGTCTCGGTGTTGGACCCCGGAGGTCCTTTCCAATAAGGATACTCGCTTGATGGAATAGGACCAAGTTGGGGTGGAAAGTAAGGATAGTTAAACGCGGGGGGAGAATTCCCTATTGTTAACAGTAGCATCATACAAATGTTGTTGTTGTTGGAGAAACATACCTTGCTGCATCTCCGAAATGCCTCTCATTTAATTATACATTGCTTGAAAATCTTGATCATACATGCCTTCCAGACGAATTTGCATCCCCTTCATTTGCGCACTAAGAGCATCCATATCGGGGTTAGAAAATATGTATTGTTGTTGTTCTTGATGTTGATGTTGTTGTTGTTGTTGACGATGTTGTTGTTGATGTTGTCGCGGTTGTTGTTTTTGTTGATGTTGTTGTTGTTGATTTTCATGAATTTGCCGCTCATCATTTAAAACATCCTCCATGTATTCTCAAAAACACTCTCACACTCCAAATGAGGTGCCTCACATCCATTTACATCAACCAAAGCACTCATCACTTGGGCAAGCCTCACTTCTCTCAATTTTTGTTCCTCTTGAAGCTCTTGGAGTTGTTGGGTGAGATATTGCATTTGAGAAAGAATTTGGGCTTCAATGTTATTGGGTTGAGGTTCATGATCAAAGTCAAATTGCACATCATCAAAATTAGCACAAACCTCATCAAAATGAGCATAAGGGGGAAAGGTGTCAATTTGCATACTTGGATTATCACTAGGCACATAAGAAGTATCAAGAGAATTCATGCAAAAATTAAAAGAATCTTGGCATTGAGAATCAAAGTAAGAAACATGAGATTCTCTATCTAAAGAATCCTTAGCAAGCCATGTGAAGAAATCCCACGCATCATGCATAGACAAATGACAAAATCTACCATTATTCATGTCCTCAACCATTCCCCTAGTATACTCATTCATGCCCCAATAAGCTATATCACAAGCATCATTAAGAGAACACCCATGGTAACTAAGAAAACCATCTAGTCTTTCAAAGTAAGCATAGAAGGGTTCACCATCAAATTGAGGAAAAGATAAGCATGCCATTTTTATACAAAGATTGAACAAAGAAATGCAAACAAAAATCAAATTATATACAAGAACCTAGCTAATCTAATCAACACAAACTAATGAACGCCTTAGTCCCCGGCAACGGCGCCAAAATTTGATCGAGGGTTAGAATAGTGTCGTTAGTCTACTAACCCTAATCAAATTAACAATTTATAATACCTAAACTACCCTAATACGAGTATAGGGGTAAGTAAAGGGTCGAACCCAAAAGGACTAAGTGTATCAATCTATGCTAATTAGACTACTAGGAAAGCTTGTGAGGTAAGAGAGGTTCAATTAAACACTACTAAGAGCAAATAACTAAAACTAGGGAAAGTGGAATCCAATTACATCAATGCATTCAACAACATCAAACAATTAGATGAAAATGACCTCAATTAGGACGATTTACACATTTAACTCACTCTCGCGCAATTAAACATGTTAATAATCCTACTAAACTAATTCACTCTCGTGCAACTAGCCTAGCAAAGATATGGAGGAATTTAGGGTTCTCAAACAACTCACTTTCGCACAATTGATTGAAAACACAATTAAAAGCATAGAATCAATTAGCTAGAAAGATTCTAATCCATAAAAGCATCATCCATACACAATAATCAAGAAACAATTTCATACTAACCACAATCAATCATTAAATTAATTAACATAACCTTCATCCATTTCCCTAGAATAAAACCTAAACTAACATAATGAACAAAAATATGGAAAACAAGGTAAAATAATAATAAAAGCAAGAATCAACAACTAAACTAATTAAACTACTCAAATCAACAAATAAATAAGCAAAAACAATAATAAATGAAAGCAATAAAGGTGAGAGAAAATTAGGAAAACTCATTGAATTTATGAGAGGAAAAATCCACAAATTTGCTTCTTCAAAATCCCAAAAACTCCATGAAAAATCCAATCTTTCTCTCTCTAAACTACTCCTAAACTAGAGAGAAAAACTCCTAATCTAACCCTAAGAGAGAGAAAATAAAAGAGCTAAACTAATCTAATCTAATCTAGGGTAAACTAATGTTAAGTGAAAGTTGTAGAAAATAACCCCAAAGGGGTATTTATAATACAAGGCTAAAATAAAATAAAGTAAAAGAGAAAACTAAAAAGAAATAAAAACTAAACTAAAATAATTAAAATAACTAAACTTAAAAAAAACAAAAATAAAACTAAACTAAAAATAAAAGAAAATAAAAGAAAATGAAAAGAGAAAGGAAAACAGAAACAAAACCCCACAAATCCCCAAACCCACGAAACAATCAGCTTCCCCCTTTCCTTCCCCTTTCGATCTTGGCTGCTCTCGTTTTCTATCCATCATCACCAACACGCATCATCAATCATCACTCAATCACCACCGTCAATCCTCATCGTCATCAATCAAAGCCGCTCAATTCTCATTAAAAAAAACACGTGAAAAGCTCGTGATTGACCCACGAATGCGCGCCCGCGAAGACACCGCGCAGAGGTCGCGCATAGCTTCTGCCTCGACTCTGAATTTGGACTCCAATCGTGTGCGCTTTCTGACAGGGGTGCGCGGCCGCGATGATATGGGTTGCTGTTATTGTTGTGGCTGGTGGTGTGAGAATCGCGTGGTGGTTGATTGTGAGCTGAGGGAGCAGGGGAGGTGCGATTGGAGGCGGTTTTGTGGTGGCTGGTGTTTGCTTGGGTAAATTGGTGGCGGTGGCTGGTGTAATGGTGGTGTTGCGAGGTGAAACAGGGGAGATGCGATTGCGAGGGAGTTTCGTTTAATTGGTGAGTGGTTTAATTGGTGATTGATAGGCGATTGGCGGTTTTGGCGGAGGTTGATTGGAGGTGGCTGATGGTGTTGGTGTTGTTGACGGTTGTTGTCGCTGCTGTTGCTGTTGGTGTTGTGATGTGTGGTGGTTTGTGGTGAGCTGCGTGGTGTTGGTGGTGTTGTGTTGTGTGGTGGTTTGTGGTGAGCTGCGTGGTGTTGGTGGTGTTGTGTTGGTGGGTGGAGGTTGCTGTGAGGGCTGGTGGGAGCAAGGGATTGCGTGGTGTAGGTTTAGAAAGGGTGCGGTGTATGTTAAGCTGCTAGCAAGAGGGCAGCAGCTAGAACATTTGCTTCGAACCTTGACCTCCGAACACAAATTTGACTTTGAAACCCGATCGACCACGGACCCGAAAACACCTACAACCAAAAACATCACGAGGGTGAAATGGAAAATAAAATAAAATAAATAAAATAAAGTAAAATAAAATAAGATATATAAGTATAATAAAATGCTAAAACTAAAGAAATAATAAAACGAGATAAAAAGAGAAATTATAAAAAATATAAACTAACGACTTAAACTACAAACATTAAAAGAAAGAAAAATAAAATAAAACACGAAAATAAACTAAAAACTATAGAAAATTACAAAAATACTCAAAATAAAGAATAAAAGACAAGAATAATAAAATAATAGAAATAAAGGATATAAAAGGTGAAATTATTGGAAAATAAGCCGGAATACGACTCAATAAACACCCTAAAAGTGACATAAAAGTCACTTATCAAACTCCCCCAAGCTTACCTTTTGCTCGTCCTCGAGCAAATTGACATGAAACACGGGAGAAGGAGAATGATTTATTCAAGCAAAGCTAGAACACTAAAAGAGACAAGAATGTACACTAACTCACTTTCGTAGGAATCACGGTCACTTTTAGCAACTAATGACAAGCCCTTTAAACCCCTAGATCGCCCTAGAGGACGAGTGTGCTCTCGTGAGGGTGTCCTAAGAGTTTAACCCACAACTCTAAATAAAAACCAAGGCACGGCAATAAAAAAAAAGAAAAGAAAAAGAAACATAAAAAAAAGAAAGAAAACACAATTTCATATTTGGACAAGAGATAGGAACAAACACCAATGAATGTAAACCTTTCTAAATAGACAAATGTATGCACGTTCCAGGATGTCAATGGTTGATTGAAACATAACATATGCTAAGCATAGAGAACTAATGAGGACTCAATCCACCCTAGCCCCAACCAATCGGGCCGCGTTCTCTCCACTAGCTTCAAATCAACCCTTAAGCTAGCTTCTCATGATTCCTCGAAGGAACCGGAAAAAGATAAAGAAATGAAAAACTTTGAGAAGGTTATCCCGACATCTCAACTATGCATACTCTCTCCATAGGTTTGAAATCTATCTCCCTCCACCGTTCTTTGACCTAACCCTACTAAAGTCTAAGGGTCTTTTATTGGGTTGTAACATAAGGCTAAGGGTTAAGGCGGGGTAAAAATTTGAAAATTTTGGTGATATTTCCTAAGTGAAGCAAATGAGTGGCCTACTCTCAAAAACAAACTCAAGAAATCGCAAGATATCAAACAAAAATACCAATAATGCCAACTCCCCCAAGCTTACTCAACACTAACACACAATATATACAAAAAAAAAATGAAGGAACGCTCCCCCCCCCAAGCTTGAACGAAGCATTGTCCTCAATGCTTAAACTAGGGTAGAAAACGAAACCAAACTAAAATATATTTGTGTTTTTTGTTTTTTTGTTTTTTTTTTTTTTTTTTTTTTTTTTTTTTTTTTTTTTTTTTATATGTGTCCTTGCCTTTTTCTAACCATGGACGGCTTTTTCTTGAAACTTCATTTGATTTTCTTGAATTGCATCTTTCTTCTCGAACTTTTTGCATTTTCTTTTCAAGCTCAACTTTCAATACCGTACTTAAACCAATTCACAAAGTTTTCTTGCTCATGATCAACACTCTCAAAACTCAAACCTCACATGCCTATGCTTCACTAACTAAAAGGGTTGGTAAACATAGGCCATTGGGTTTGTAATGCGGTTTAAACAAGAGCGGGAAACATTAGGCTCAAATTGGTTAATAAGTAGGTTGATGCAAAATAGAAAATCAAATTTGTAACAAAATAAAAAGAAGATAAAGAAAAATGAGAAAAGGTGCCCTTTTCCTCCCCTAGAGAGGCCCGGTCACGATCTTGGGAGCTAGAGGTCAAAACAAGGATTAAGACATGCATAGTCAAGGATCCTAAATAGCCGCTCAACAAGGTGATGAAGGCTAGAACAAATGAAGCTCGCAAGGGATTATAACCAAACAAATACCAACCAAGGGTTTCAAATCCACTATAGAGATCAACTCCATCTTACCACATTCCCGTGAACTAAGGCTTCATGGACCCCTAAAAGTTCTTAAACCGGCTACCTTAGCATATAGTATCCTAGAGTCAACCAATGACACTCTCAAACCGTGCATACATTTACCACTTAGGAAGAAAAACATTCAAGAATGCAATTCCAAAACAAAATGTCCAAAATAAGAACAAACAAAACACATTTTGCCAAAATTACCTTGAAAATAAACAAAAATCTTTTTGGAATTTTCAAAATATAAGAAAAGACATGAAAATGCATATACTCAAGTGCATGGCATAAACGAATCAACATCCCACCAAACATGATAGGATACCCTCCCCCAAGCTTGAATGAGACAATATACTCAAACATAAACCATATAAAACATGGGAGGGGAAAAAAAAGAAATCAACCCAACAAACCAACACATGTCCAACGAGTTACCAACCATTAGAGAAAGAGCTAAGAAAGATGTTACCGGATATTGGTGGGTGTAACTTCCCGCAAATGAACCAATTTAACCTTTCAAAGCCGATTTCCTCTTGAATTGAATCTCGATTTCCATATGCTAGCAAAAATAGGCATCAAACTTCCTTGATTCTTGATCCAAACCAATGCATTAGTGTATATCAAGTCATGTACCTAGCAAAAGGACACACAAACATTTCCATGAGAGAAAATCTAATCTAAAAAGAAAAGAAAATGAAAGCAATAAAAGCCTCGGGTTGAAAGTGCAGCTGGTACTCAAGAAGGGGGGGGGGGGTTGAATTGAGTACAGGGCAGTGTTAAGAATTATTGGATTTTCTTCTCTATTTATGTAGGGGGACCAGGTGATGAACTGGTCCTGCAGCGGAAACAGAAAATTCAATAAATAATCAACACAAAGATTTAACGAGGTTCAGCTCAACTCTGAGCCTACGTCCTCCACTACCCTAATTACTTTTATTAATCAACTCTGAAAAACAAAAGCAATTACAAATGATCACACTCGTGATCCCCACACCTAACTCTAGGTGTCACTTCGCACTTGAACTTACAAGCACTTGCACTCACACTCGTAAATGCTACCCAATCACTAACCTCTTAGTGATTCAATACAAACCCTTTGTTTCCCTCTAAATGCTTCCTACTCAAAGCTTACAAGAGATAATTACAAAACAATCCTTACTGTGTGCATAAATAGTTTGTAAGAGATGAACTAACTATTTCCCTTAGAGTGTATTTCGAGCTTTCAAAGATAGAGAAGTTTTTCAGAAAAGCTCACTCGAAATTCTGATCGAGTTTATGCTTTTATAAGGTTGGGAGATGAATTCTTTCGTGATCTTTTCAGATCATAACTTAGGTAAATAGAATATCTTTTATTTTGTAAATAAGAGATATTCTAAGATATTATTCTACTTTCCATAAATGGGTAGAATAATATATTCTAAGTTATATGCGAAATAATTCATCTCCAACTCTGCATAAACTGAATCAATTAGTTTAGTAAATATTCTCTAAGGATAGGAAATATATATTCCAGAAAATATTTACTGAACTAATGTCCAGGTTCATGAAACAAGCTACGAAGCAGCTGTTTCCCAACCTGTTAGTGTCCTAGAGATCAGGTCAACTTTTCCTGATCTCTACAACACTAAATATTCTAAGTAAGGGATACAGATAGCTCACGTACAAACATCCATGCACACTTAACATTATAAAGACTACAAAGATCAACTATCCTAATCTGAGAGACTTCATAATCTTCAAGTCTTGACGGCCTTCCTTGATAGAACATTCTGATACAGATTTCTTGAATGCTTTGATTCAAAAGAACTTCATATTGCCTCAAGTACTTGGGATAGCTGTTCCTGTTCAAAATGTCAGTTGATATAAAATAAAACCAACAAGAACCAGCTAGTCAGCTGTTTGTCATCACTCAAAACCTTAAGTGACTCAACAAATTCCCCCTTTTTGATGATGACAAACACTTTGAAGTTTCCTGCACCTGCACGTTAGTGAGAAACAGCAAAGTAAAGAAAGTTCTAATCTACACTTAAGAAGACAAGACTTTCTACTAGACTTTCTACACAGGGGATATCTTGTGTAAAAGACTTATGACACTGATGACTGACCAGGATAGCCATCTTCATTTAAAAGAAACAACTTGTTTTTGGATTTTTGGAAAAAGACACTGAAACAGTTAGTTAATCTAACTGTTCTCTCTATTTTAACTTGTTTTTGTGATTATCTGACTCAAGGAAATAAAAGACTCAATCTAATTGTCTAACAAGGCCTTTTCAGAAACTTCAACCTGCTTTTCCCCCTTTTGGCATCATTAAAAAGCATTCAAAAAATAGAATTGCACACCAAAATATCGCAAGTAAGCCAAAAATCAGTAGTTTCAACCACTGATCAATCTCAATGCTGCAGGGTAGCATAAACAGGTTATTCAATCACATGAAACAGAAAAAGCTTAGAACTGTTCAGGATTACACACCAGAAGGTTAGAAACATAATAGAAACCACACTGCATGAAAAACAGTCTAGCAGTGTGGGGGAACAACAAATATTATGGCAGTTAATGGAAGGGGAGGGGGAGACTGAAGTGATCATTCATCATCATCTTCATCCTCTTCTTCATCCTCTGGGTTGATCTCCTCCTCGAAGTCAGAACCTTCCTCAGCTGTCTTTTCTTCTTCCTTCCTCTCCTTTTCCTCTGTCTCTTCTTCTTCTTCCTCATCAGATTCATTTTCCTCTTCTTCAGAACCTTCTCCTTTTTCAGCATCAGGACCCTTCTCACTGGAGGATTCCTCATCATCCGTCTCAATGATCCTACAGTGTGTAGAGTCAAACTGCATCCCAGACTCTGGGGGCAACAGGTGATCAATCACCCTGCAAATAGTGAGGAATTTCCTGTTGTTCATAAGCTTATCAAGCTTCCTTTCTTCTTCAGCCTGCACTAGACTGGCAGCCAACTTTATGATCCTCTCATCCTGCCTTTCCAACTTGGCAAGAAGCATTGCCACATCCTCAGGAGTGATTTCCTCCTGGTTCCCTGCATCCCTTGGGCTACTTTCTTGACCTACAAAAGTCAGCCTCTTTCCAGAGTAGTCAATCTTCTTCTGAGTGAGTATTTTCTTGGAGAACAACTGAAGACTCACCACCTCACCAGAAAAAGAAAACTTGGGATTCTGCTCCTTGAAGATTTTGCAGATAAAAGAACCATAAGGCAGGGAGTTGTGGGATGAAGCATGGCAGTACAACATGTGCTCCATCATTAGAGCAGGCAGATTAACCTTAACCTTTGTCAGGATCAGATAGATCAGGACCATGTCCATGATCCTAACAGTACCTCTGCCTTGACCCTTGGGCAGAAAGACCTTCAAACACATGGAGTGCAGAACCAACATAATTGCCTCCCTAAAGTCACTAGGGGAACCAGCTTCTTCCTTCTTTCCAAACAAAAACTGAGTAACCTCCTCAGGTGTTACTCCTCCCATTAGGGGCCACCCATCACTGCTATATCTACCAAAACCATCTCTAGGTATACCCAGCAACTCAGATAAAACAGACTCAGAAACATGTACAATACTACCAGAAACAGTTGATGCCACAGACATATCAATGTTTTGCTTTAGATTAACAAAGAACTGACGAACAGGACCAACAAAAGCATCATTTAAATCATTAAACAGAGACATCCATCCTTGGAACTCAAGAAGTTCCTTAACTTGACTCAAAGCAGGAATATCAAAATATTCATTCTCAACACCACAACCAGATAACACAGTCCTAGAACTTAAAGAAGTTGCACCAGTACTGGGGTTAACAGGTTGTTTACCTTTAGCAGCCTTGGAGATACGGGAAACAGATGATGTAGCTTTCCTTTTCTCTCCTCTCTTAGGTTCAGATGGTGTAGTCTCCTTCTCTTCTGAGCCCTTAATGACCTTTGAAGCAGCCCTAGTCTGCCTTTTCCTTACAGAGCCAGTAGTGGTACCAGCAACCACCTTGGTCACCACTACATCTAGATCCTCCTCCATCTTCTTGTCCTCCTTCTCCTCATCCAATCCTTCATCAGCCACTTCCTCTAACTGTTTTTCAAGTTTCTTGGCTATCTTTTTAACAGGTTCCCCCTCAGAAGGTGATTTGGGGTTTGAAGAAACGGTTTCAGTTATTTGAGTGAGGGTTTCGATGGATTTCTCTTTTGGGGCCTTTTTGGATTTGGATTTTTGTGGAGAAGGGTTTAAAGTTTTAGTCTTTGATGGTGAAGCAGGTTTTTCCTTCAAGACATTCTCTTTTGAAGGAGTTTGTCTCAAGGGAACTGCCTTGATGGGTTCAGTTTCAGAGGGGTTGATTTCTGGTGTTGCTTGTGAAGGAGTCTGCTCAGAGACGTTCATAAGAACATCCTTGATTGTTTCTTGAGATTTTGACGAGGGGGAACTAGCCAAACTTGCTTTGGAACCTCCTTTCCTTCCTCCTTTCCTTCCAGTTCCAGCCTTTCTCACCATTGTTGCTTGTCTAAGCTTCGAAGAATTGATCTTGTGTAGAGAGAGAAGTTGAGAATTTTTGATGAATGATGAATAATCACGGAGCAAAGAAAGGGAAGCAAATATATAGCAAGAGGAATTATAGAGACAATCAGAAATAAAATCGGAGGATCAGAAGATATTTGGAAGTTATTTTAATTTGGAAATAACTTCCATAAATGAACAACTGCCCATAATTGCAACTGTCAGAACAAATTGCCGTTGGAGGAAAATAACTGCCATATTTTAAAGATTTTAAAATCAAATAAGAATATAAAAAAATATTTTCTCACGGTTTAATTTGAAATTAATTTCAAAATTAATCCGTTTGTATTTGCTGCTGTTTCCTCTGCTGGTAGGGTTACTGAAACAGTTGCTTATCTGTTCAATATGGCCTTCAATCCTGAAAGTGATTAGCTGCAATATTGCTCACATAGAGATAAGCAATTATCATTGAGATAATAGACAGATTGCAAAGGTATGATGCACGCACACATTTAAAGAATACTTAATTAGCCAATCATTGGGGAAAAACAGCTGAGAGAGGTCTCTTAGTTTGACCTAGTCAGACCTAACATGACTCTAAACTTGCAGAAAGACTCTTTACCCAATGGCTTAGTGAAGATATCTGCAATTTGTTCTTCACTGTTGCAAAAACTCAGCTCTACAAGACCTTTCTCAACATTATCTCTTAGGAAATGATGTCTTATCTCAATATGCTTTGTCCTGGAATGCTGCACAGGATTCTTAGAAATGTTAATAGCACTTGTATTATCACATAAAATAGGTACATTTTCATAGAAAATACCAAAATCTTTCAACTGGTTCCTTATCCACAACAGCTGGGAGCAGCAGGCTGCAGCAGCTATGTATTCAGATTCTGCTGTGGATAAAGCAACAGAATTTTGTTTCTTTGATCCCCATGAAATCAAACAGGGACCTAAGAAATGTGCCATACCAGATGTGCTCTTTCTGTCTACTAGGAATCCAGCATAATCTGCATCTGTGTATCCTAATAGTTCAATTGAACCACCTTTGGGGTACCACAAGTACAGATCATCTGTTCCTACTAAGTATCTAAATATTCTCTTGACAGCCTTTAGGTGAGATTCTTTGGGATTTCTTTGAAAACGTGCACACAATCCCACAGAAAACACTATATCTGGCCTACTAGCTGTCAAGTAGAGAAGAGAACCAATCATACCTCTAAACAGTGTAGCTTCCACACTCTCTCCTTTATCATCACTATCTAGCTTTGCATTTGTAGGTATTGGAGTTGCATATGATTTACTGTCTTGCAATCCATACTTCTTGATTAGTTCCTTTAGATACTTCTGTTGATGTATCATGATCCCATCAACTGTTTGCTTGATCTGCAATCCTAGGAAGAATCCTAGTTCTCCCATCATGCTCATCTCAAATTCACTTTGCATCAGATCTGCAAACTCACTACACAAAATTTGATTAGTAGCACCAAATATTATATCATCTACATATATCTGTACTACAATCAAATCAAAATTCCTGGTTTTGATAAAGAGGGTCTTATCAACCGTTCCTCTTCTATAGTCATGTTCCATCAGAAAGTTGGACAACCTTTCATACCAAGCTCTAGGAGCTTGTTTAAGACCATAGAGCGCCTTGTCCAGCTTATATACATGATTTGGGAATTGACTATCAGCAAAGCCAGGGGGCTGCTCAACATATACTTCTTCTTTCAAATAACCATTAAGAAATGCTGTCTTAACATCCATTTGAAAGAGCTTAATGTTCTTATGAGCAGCAAAGGCAATCAAGATCCTTATTGCCTCAAGTCTAGCTACTGGGGCAAAGGTTTCATCATAATCAATGCCTTCTTGCTGATTATAACCTTGCACGACCAGTCTAGCTTTGTTTCTGACTATAGTACCCAGATCATCCAATTTGTTTCTGAAGACCCACCTGGTACCTATGACTGACCTGTTCTCAGGTCTTGGCTCAAGATGCCACACTTTATTTCTTTCAAATTGATTTAATTCATCTTGCATAGCCAAAACCCAATCAGGATCTTTTAAAGCCATCTTGTAGTCAGTTGGTTCTATATTAGATAAAAATGAGAAAAATGCACAAAAGTTTTCATAAACTGCTCTCCTAGTCTGAAAGCCTTTACTGATATCACTCAGAATTTGTTCAGTAGGATGAGAAGATTTATATTTAAAAATGCTAGATCTAGGTGCATTCTCATTTAATCCATCAGAACCATCATGCATCCCTGGTTCATTTGTGCCATCGAATTGGTTTTGCACAGATGGACCAGTATGCTGAGATGTTCCCCCTACCTCCCTTACCTGGGTGGAAAACTTGTCCTGAAAGTTTTCTGTTCCCCCTGAGGTGTTGCTTTCTCCATTTACTTGGGGGCCTTCATCTCCATCCTCATGAGTATCCACTTGTTGAGGATCTCCTTCATTGTGACCAAGTCCTTCACCAGCAGCATCTGGTGAACCAGTATGTGAACCTGGTTTTTCTAAGGAAACATCAGTTGATTCTCCTGTAAAATACAAAAGTCCTATCTCATCTAAGTCATCAACCTGCACATTCTCACAACACATATTAAATTCATCAAAGACTACATGAACACTTTCTTCAACACACAAAGTTTTCTTATTGAATACTTTATATGCCTTACTGTGAGAAGAATAACCAAGGAAAACAGCTTCATCACTTCTTGGATCAAATTTATCCAAGCTGTTCTTACCATTATTATGCACATAACACTTACAACCAAAGGTTCTGAAGTATGATATGTTTGGTTTCCTTCCTCTAAGAAGTTCGTATGGAGTCTTCTTCATTTGAGGCCTTAACATCAACCTATTTAACATGTGACAAGCTGTATTTACAGCTTCTGCCCAAAAAGACTTGGGGAGACAACTCTCAATGAGCATTGTTCTTGCCATTTCTTCCAAAGTCTTGTTCTTCCTCTCAACTACTCCATTTTGTTGAGGAGTTCTTGGGGCAGAGAAATTGTGAGAAACTCCATGTTCCCTGCAGAACTCTATGAAGCTAGAGTTATCAAACTCTGATCCATGATCAGATCTTATGGCAGCCAGTTGATGATTGATCTTGTTCTGAACCTGCTTTACTAATACAATAAACTCATCAAAAGTTTCATCTTTAGAAGACAGAAATAGAGTCCATGTGTATCTGGAATAATCATCAACAATGACACACACATATCTAGAACCATTTCTACTTTGGACTCTCATGGGTCCACATAAATCAATATGAATAAGTTCTAGAGGTCTGCTGGTACTGATAGTTTTCTTTGGCTTAAAAAAGGATTTGACCTGTTTCCCTTTAGCACATTCTTCACAAACTCTATCTGCTTCAAACTTGATGTTAGGCAGGCCTATCACCAATTCTTGAGACCTGAGTTTGTTAAGAAGTCTAAAGCTGACATGTCCCATCCTTTTATGCCAAAGCCACTGGTCCCTATCAGAAACAGCACTCAAACAGATGGACTTGTTCTCAGGGATTTGGTTTAAATAAGTAATGTAAACGTTTTCATGTCTGAATCCCTGGCAGACAAGTTCATTTGTTTGCAAATTCACTATGTGACAAAGGTTGTCTTTGAACTCAACTTTATTACCTTTATCACATAATTGTGAAATACTCAAGAGATTATGTTGTAAACCATCAACATAATATACATCACTAATAGCATGGGAAAGTGACTTACCAACCTTACCAATTCCAAGAATGGTACCTTTGCTGTTATCACCAAAAGTCACCTTTCCCCCTTCATGAGCTGTAAGTGAGAGAAACTGTTTCCTATCCCCTGACATGTGTCTTGAGCAGCCACTGTCCAAATACCAGTAGGTATTGTCTCTCACTTCAGCCTGCACAGGAAAAATTTAAACATTAGCTTTAGGAACCCAAATCTTTTTGGGTCCCTTTCCAACAACAGATTCAAGCACGTCTTTTCTAACCCAAATCTGTTTAACATTTTTCTCATTTTTATCCAATCTACTTTTCCTGTCTTTACACTCATATTTCTTATGGCCATTCTTGCCACAATGATAGCACACATGCATGTCTTTTGCTAAGACATACTTACCTTTCTTATACTCCTGTAACCATGTAGTATCTCTGGGAGACCAGTTCCTCCTGTTCCCCTTCCCAGTATAACCAAGTCCCCTTCTACCACTGTTTCCAGCAGTTAAGGTTAACTGGTTCAATGAGTTCTGGGATTGGAGGACTTTATCCATTCTCTTCTTAAATTCTATGAACTCTCTGTCCTTTAAATTCATTTTCTCATGCAGGGATAAATTCTGGTCAACAACTATCTCAAAGTCAAGCTTAGCTCTTTCAAGCTCAGCTTGCAATTTTGAAATACTTGAATCATGCAAAACTACAGGATCACATGAATTAGTCTTTCTAAGCTGGGCTAACTCAACCTGCAAGCTACAAATTTTAGCTTCACATTCATCATGCATATTACTAGAAACAGTTTCAGAACCAGTACTTTTGCTGTCCTTAACTAGGACATATGCTTTATATAGTTTCTCTACATCATCAACTAACAAGTTGAATCCTTCTAACAGTTTAGACCTATTCAGAGCACTTGCCCTAGATTTTATACTATCAAAGTCGTACAAGTCATCATCACTATAATCAAGCACGTTAATGACACAACTTGTAAACTGTTTCTCACGTTCATCATCACTGTCATCACATAAACCCATATCAGATTTTATTCTCTGAATTTCAAGTTTGCTTTGATCTAAAGCAATCTCTAGTTCAGCTACTTCCTGCTTCAAGTTAGCACAGACACTTTCCAACAAATCACAACTTGAATTAGCAATATCATATTCTTTAGACTTTTCTTTAAACTTTCTCTTAAAATCATGATAAGCAGTTCCAAGTTCTAAACATTGATCTAAAGCACTACTAGCACATTCCATCAAGTTTTCTCTATCATAAAAGAGCATATCCTTTTTGATCTGATCAATGTTTACCTGATGTTGATCCAAGGGGTGCTTCTTTGCCATGAGGCAGTGGACATCTGAGCTGGTTCCTCTGCTGTACCTGGTATCTTCTTCTGAACTTTGATTCAGTATTGCTGTCATACATACATCTGACTGACTTGAATCATCTCCCTCTTCATCACTGTCTGTATCTCCCCAGACAGCAGCAACCATGGCCTTTTTGTAGGCCATCTTGTCTGCTTCCTTGGACTGGTTGTCCTTCCATTGAGGACAATTCTTCACAAGGTGTCCCTTCTCACCACACTTAAAGCATCCTGTTGCAGAGAAATTGTTAGATTTTTTATTTGATGCATTATTAAACTTACCCTTGATGAATTTTCCCTTCTGGTTTCTGAAACTTCTTTCAAACCTTCTAGCCATCATTCCTATTTCATCATCCTCATCTTCGACTGTTCCCTTTAGTGCAATTCCTTTTGCTGGTACCTTCTCTGACTTAGATCCAACCAGCATTTCATGGGTCATGAGGGAACCTATCAGCTGTTCAACTGATAGAATTGAAAGATCCTTTGCCTCATAAATGGCTGTAACCTTGGGAGTCCATTCACCTGTCAAACTTCTCAAAATCTTTCTAACAAGATCTTCATCAGTAAAGCTTTTACCAAGAGATTTTAAATCATTTACAATAGTCATGAATCTACCAAAGCAAGTATTAATATTTTCATCCTTAAACATATTAAAAGATTCATATTTTGACATAAGTAAATCAATTTTAGACCTTTTTACCTCACTGGTACCCTCAAAGGCAAGTTCAAGGGTATCCCAGATCTCCTTGGCAGTGGTGCATGCTGAGATCCTGTTTGTCTCATTCTCAGCAATAGCCTGTTGCAGTATTGACATAGCCTTAGCATTTTTCTCCAGCTTTTTGTAATCAGTGGAGATGTATTCATCTTCAGTCTTTGGGACTAGCTTCCCTTCTGGATCAGACTTCTCAATGGTCAAGGGACCATTCTTAACAACCAACCAGCATTCATAATCAATGCCAATGATGATATTCTTGATTCTGTTCTTCCACCATGCATAGTTCTTCCCATTTAACTTTGGTGTCTTGTTGTCATATCCCATAGCATTCATTTCCTGAGTACTCATGATCTACTTCTCTAGGTGTTACCCTTACAAGAAGCCGAGGCTCTGATACCAATTGAAAGTGCAGCTGGTACTCAAGAAGGGGGGGGGGGGTTGAATTGAGTACAGGGCAGTGTTAAGAATTATTGGATTTTCTTCTCTATTTATGTAGGGGGACCAGGTGATGAACTGGTCCTGCAGCGGAAACAGAAAATTCAATAAATAATCAACACAAAGATTTAACGAGGTTCAGCTCAACTCTGAGCCTACGTCCTCCACTACCCTAATTACTTTTATTAATCAACTCTGAAAAACAAAAGCAATTACAAATGATCACACTCGTGATCCCCACACCTAACTCTAGGTGTCACTTCGCACTTGAACTTACAAGCACTTGCACTCACACTCGTAAATGCTACCCAATCACTAACCTCTTAGTGATTCAATACAAACCCTTTGTTTCCCTCTAAATGCTTCCTACTCAAAGCTTACAAGAGATAATTACAAAACAATCCTTACTGTGTGCATAAATAGTTTGTAAGAGATGAACTAACTATTTCCCTTAGAGTGTATTTCGAGCTTTCAAAGATAGAGAAGTTTTTCAGAAAAGCTCACTCGAAATTCTGATCGAGTTTATGCTTTTATAAGGTTGGGAGATGAATTCTTTCGTGATCTTTTCAGATCATAACTTAGGTAAATAGAATATCTTTTATTTTGTAAATAAGAGATATTCTAAGATATTATTCTACTTTCCATAAATGGGTAGAATAATATATTCTAAGTTATATGCGAAATAATTCATCTCCAACTCTGCATAAACTGAATCAATTAGTTTAGTAAATATTCTCTAAGGATAGGAAATATATATTCCAGAAAATATTTACTGAACTAATGTCCAGGTTCATGAAACAAGCTACGAAGCAGCTGTTTCCCAACCTGTTAGTGTCCTAGAGATCAGGTCAACTTTTCCTGATCTCTACAACACTAAATATTCTAAGTAAGGGATACAGATAGCTCACGTACAAACATCCATGCACACTTAACATTATAAAGACTACAAAGATCAACTATCCTAATCTGAGAGACTTCATAATCTTCAAGTCTTGACGGCCTTCCTTGATAGAACATTCTGATACAGATTTCTTGAATGCTTTGATTCAAAAGAACTTCATATTGCCTCAAGTACTTGGGATAGCTGTTCCTGTTCAAAATGTCAGTTGATATAAAATAAAACCAACAAGAACCAGCTAGTCAGCTGTTTGTCATCACTCAAAACCTTAAGTGACTCAACACGGGTTACTTCCCGAGAAAGGCTTGTTTAACGTCCAAGCGAGACCGCTCTAGTAAATAATATTGCAACGAACGCAAGAGCTTATCAAATGCACTACTACACATCTCATATGATAACAAGTAGGCAAATGACGGGAGGAGAACGTGCAACAAGATTATTGCACGTAAATGAGGAGGAATATGCCAAAAGAAAGAAGAAAAATCAAAAGAAAAATCAAGAAAATAAGAAGAGGAAGAAGAAGAAAAGTAAGGAAAAGAATAAAAAGGCAAAACCTCCTCAAAATCTTTTTGGGTGGCATAATCACCCATTTCCTCAATGACGGGAGGATGAGAAGGAAAAGTCTCATCAAACAAGAGAGGGTCCTCAATAGGCTCTTTGACAAAAGAAGGGAGGAACATGGGACAGTAGGAGATGTGGTCAAATCTCCTTGAGAAAGGGACATGAGGAAGGGGAGGAGAAACAATGGTCTCACAAAGCCTCACATCATCAACGAGGGCATGAAAATCAATCATAGAATCCTCAAAAGAACACTCATGACTCACATCTCCCTCAAACAAAAACTCTCCAATAGAAACAACCTCATCCTCCTCTCTATCACAACGATGAACAACAACTCCCTCAAGATCCTCAAAGCCTAGAGTCTCTAAACCATGCATGAAAGGATAAAGGTTTCTCTCAAATTCATCCCTTTCCCATGAAGCATTGCCAATGAACTCTTTCAAGAGGCTATGATGATTTGTTACACCTTCAATGAACATACTAGCCATAACCTCAAATGAGTCCAAAGACTCATGGATAGAAGGGTCACAAACATGCAAGGTAGACTCATCAAGATGGGGAAGGGGGTTGGAAACCTCAAAATCGATATTTTCTTCATTCACAACTCTTCCACCATCACTCAAGGGACTTTCAATCTCTCTTGATCGCTCAAACTCATCATCATCATCCTCATGAAATCCCTCATTCAAAATTGAAGATGGCTCACTCACATCCTCCCCAAGGGAAGCTCTCAAAGGGGGTAAATAAGGGGAAGGATGGCATTCAAGCTCAAATGGGGAATGAAAAGGATCAAAATCCTCAAAAATCCCCTCATCACAAGAAAATCTCCCCTCAACTTCACACCCTTGGCCCACATCATTCTCAAAAACACTCTCACACTCCAAATGAGGTGCCTCACATCCATTTACATCAACCAAAGCACTCATCACTTGGGCAAGCCTCACTTCTCTCAATTTTTGTTCCTCTTGAAGCTCTTGGAGTTGTTGGGTGAGATATTGCATTTGAGAAAGAATTTGGGCTTCAATGTTATTGGGTTGAGGTTCATGATCAAAGTCAAATTGCACATCATCAAAATTAGCACAAACCTCATCAAAATGAGCATAAGGGGGAAAGGTGTCAATTTGCATACTTGGATTATCACTAGGCACATAAGAAGTATCAAGAGAATTCATGCAAAAATTAAAAGAATCTTGGCATTGAGAATCAAAGTAAGAAACATGAGATTCTCTATCTAAAGAATCCTTAGCAAGCCATGTGAAGAAATCCCACGCATCATGCATAGACAAATGACAAAATCTACCATTATTCATGTCCTCAACCATTCCCCTAGTATACTCATTCATGCCCCAATAAGCTATATCACAAGCATCATTAAGAGAACACCCATGGTAACTAAGAAAACCATCTAGTCTTTCAAAGTAAGCATAGAAGGGTTCACCATCAAATTGAGGAAAAGATAAGCATGCCATTTTTATACAAAGATTGAACAAAGAAATGCAAACAAAAATCAAATTATATACAAGAACCTAGCTAATCTAATCAACACAAACTAATGAACGCCTTAGTCCCCGGCAACGGCGCCAAAATTTGATCGAGGGTTAGAATAGTGTCGTTAGTCTACTAACCCTAATCAAATTAACAATTTATAATACCTAAACTACCCTAATACGAGTATAGGGGTAAGTAAAGGGTCGAACCCAAAAGGACTAAGTGTATCAATCTATGCTAATTAGACTACTAGGAAATCTTGTGAGGTAAGAGAGGTTCAATTAAACACTACTAAGAGCAAATAACTAAAACTAGGGAAAGTGGAATCCAATTACATCAATGCATTCAACAACATCAAACAATTAGATGAAAATGACCTCAATTAGGACGATTTACACATTTAACTCACTCTCGCGCAATTAAACATGTTAATAATCCTACTAAACTAATTCACTCTCGTGCAACTAGCCTAGCAAAGATATGGAGGAATTTAGGGTTCTCAAACAACTCACTTTCGCACAATTGATTGAAAACACAATTAAAAGCATAGAATCAATTAGCTAGAAAGATTCTAATCCATAAAAGCATCATCCATACACAATAATCAAGAAACAATTTCATACTAACCACAATCAATCATTAAATTAATTAACATAACCTTCATCCATTTCCCTAGAATAAAACCTAAACTAACATAATGAACAAAAATATGGAAAACAAGGTAAAATAATAATAAAAGCAAGAATCAACAACTAAACTAATTAAACTACTCAAATCAACAAATAAATAAGCAAAAACAATAATAAATGAAAGCAATAAAGGTGAGAGAAAATTAGGAAAACTCATTGAATTTATGAGAGGAAAAATCCACAAATTTGCTTCTTCAAAATCCCAAAAACTCCATGAAAAATCCAATCTTTCTCTCTCTAAACTACTCCTAAACTAGAGAGAAAAACTCCTAATCTAACCCTAAGAGAGAGAAAATAAAAGAGCTAAACTAATCTAATCTAATCTAGGGTAAACTAATGTTAAGTGAAAGTTGTAGAAAATAACCCCAAAGGGGTATTTATAATACAAGGCTAAAATAAAATAAAGTAAAAGAGAAAACTAAAAAGAAATAAAAACTAAACTAAAATAATTAAAATAACTAAACTTAAAAAAAACAAAAATAAAACTAAACTAAAAATAAAAGAAAATAAAAGAAAATGAAAAGAGAAAGGAAAACAGAAACAAAACCCCACAAATCCCCAAACCCACGAAACAATCAGCTTCCCCCTTTCCTTCCCCTTTCGATCTTGGCTGCTCTCGTTTTCTATCCATCATCACCAACACGCATCATCAATCATCACTCAATCACCACCGTCAATCCTCATCGTCATCAATCAAAGCCGCTCAATTCTCATTAAAAAAAACACGTGAAAAGCTCGTGATTGACCCACGAATGCGCGCCCGCGAAGACACCGCGCAGAGGTCGCGCATAGCTTCTGCCTCGACTCTGAATTTGGACTCCAATCGTGTGCGCTTTCTGACAGGGGTGCGCGGCCGCGATGATATGGGTTGCTGTTATTGTTGTGGCTGGTGGTGTGAGAATCGCGTGGTGGTTGATTGTGAGCTGAGGGAGCAGGGGAGGTGCGATTGGAGGCGGTTTTGTGGTGGCTGGTGTTTGCTTGGGTAAATTGGTGGCGGTGGCTGGTGTAATGGTGGTGTTGCGAGGTGAAACAGGGGAGATGCGATTGCGAGGGAGTTTCGTTTAATTGGTGAGTGGTTTAATTGGTGATTGATAGGCGATTGGCGGTTTTGGCGGAGGTTGATTGGAGGTGGCTGATGGTGTTGGTGTTGTTGACGGTTGTTGTCGCTGCTGTTGCTGTTGGTGTTGTGATGTGTGGTGGTTTGTGGTGAGCTGCGTGGTGTTGGTGGTGTTGTGTTGTGTGGTGGTTTGTGGTGAGCTGCGTGGTGTTGGTGGTGTTGTGTTGGTGGGTGGAGGTTGCTGTGAGGGCTGGTGGGAGCAAGGGATTGCGTGGTGTAGGTTTAGAAAGGGTGCGGTGTATGTTAAGCTGCTAGCAAGAGGGCAGCAGCTAGAACATTTGCTTCGAACCTTGACCTCCGAACACAAATTTGACTTTGAAACCCGATCGACCACGGACCCGAAAACACCTACAACCAAAAACATCACGAGGGTGAAATGGAAAATAAAATAAAATAAATAAAATAAAGTAAAATAAAATAAGATATATAAGTATAATAAAATGCTAAAACTAAAGAAATAATAAAACGAGATAAAAAGAGAAATTATTAAAAATATAAACTAACGACTTAAACTACAAACATTAAAAGAAAGAAAAATAAAATAAAACACGAAAATAAACTAAAAACTATAGAAAATTACAAAAATACTCAAAATAAAGAATAAAAGACAAGAATAATAAAATAATAGAAATAAAGGATATAAAAGGTGAAATTATTGGAAAATAAGCCGGAATACGACTCAATAAACACCCTAAAAGTGACATAAAAGTCACTTATCAAACTCCCCCAAGCTTACCTTTTGCTCGTCCTCGAGCAAATTGACATGAAACACGGGAGAAGGAGAATGATTTATTCAAGCAAAGCTAGAACACTAAAAGAGACAAGAATGTACACTAACTCACTTTCGTAGGAATCACGGTCACTTTTAGCAACTAATGACAAGCCCTTTAAACCCCTAGATCGCCCTAGAGGACGAGTGTGCTCTCGTGAGGGTGTCCTAAGAGTTTAACCCACAACTCTAAATAAAAACCAAGGCACGGCAATAAAAAAAAAGAAAAGAAAAAGAAACATAAAAAAAAGAAAGAAAACACAATTTCATATTTGGACAAGAGATAGGAACAAACACCAATGAATGTAAACCTTTCTAAATAGACAAATGTATGCACGTTCCAGGATGTCAATGGTTGATTGAAACATAACATATGCTAAGCATAGAGAACTAATGAGGACTCAATCCACCCTAGCCCCAACCAATCGGGCCGCGTTCTCTCCACTAGCTTCAAATCAACCCTTAAGCTAGCTTCTCATGATTCCTCGAAGGAACCGGAAAAAGATAAAGAAATGAAAAACTTTGAGAAGGTTATCCCGACATCTCAACTATGCATACTCTATCCATAGGTTTGAAATCTATCTCCCTCCACCGTTCTTTGACCTAACCCTACTAAAGTCTAAGGGTCTTTTATTGGGTTGTAACATAAGGCTAAGGGTTAAGGCGGGGTAAAAATTTGAAAATTTTGGTGATATTTCCTAAGTGAAGCAAATGAGTGGCCTACTCTCAAAAACAAACTCAAGAAATCGCAAGATATCAAACAAAAATACCAATAATGCCAACTCCCCCAAGCTTACTCAACACTAACACACAATATATACAAAAAAAAAATGAAGGAACGCTCCCCCCCCCAAGCTTGAACGAAGCATTGTCCTCAATGCTTAAACTAGGGTAGAAAACGAAACCAAACTAAAATATATTTGTGTTTTTTGTTTTTTTGTTTTTTTTGTTTTTTTTTTTTTTTTTTTTTTTTTTTATATGTGTCCTTGCCTTTTTCTAACCATGGACGGCTTTTTCTTGAAACTTCATTTGATTTTCTTGAATTGCATCTTTCTTCTCGAACTTTTTGCATTTTCTTTTCAAGCTCAACTTTCAATACCGTACTTAAACCAATTCACAAAGTTTTCTTGCTCATGATCAACACTCTCAAAACTCAAACCTCACATGCCTATGCTTCACTAACTAAAAGGGTTGGTAAACATAGGCCATTGGGTTTGTAATGCGGTTTAAACAAGAGCGGGAAACATTAGGCTCAAATTGGTTAATAAGTAGGTTGATGCAAAATAGAAAATCAAATTTGTAACAAAATAAAAAGAAGATAAAGAAAAATGAGAAAAGGTGCCCTTTTCCTCCCCTAGAGAGGCCCGGTCACGATCTTGGGAGCTAGAGGTCAAAACAAGGATTAAGACATGCATAGTCAAGGATCCTAAATAGCCGCTCAACAAGGTGATGAAGGCTAGAACAAATGAAGCTCGCAAGGGATTATAACCAAACAAATACCAACCAAGGGTTTCAAATCCACTATAGAGATCAACTCCATCTTACCACATTCCCGTGAACTAAGGCTTCATGGACCCCTAAAAGTTCTTAAACCGGCTACCTTAGCATATAGTATCCTAGAGTCAACCAATGACACTCTCAAACCGTGCATACATTTACCACTTAGGAAGAAAAACATTCAAGAATGCAATTCCAAAACAAAATGTCCAAAATAAGAACAAACAAAACACATTTTGCCAAAATTACCTTGAAAATAAACAAAAATCTTTTTGGAATTTTCAAAATATAAGAAAAGACATGAAAATGCATATACTCAAGTGCATGGCATAAACGAATCAACATCCCACCAAACATGATAGGATACCCTCCCCCAAGCTTGAATGAGACAATATACTCAAACATAAACCATATAAAACATGGGAGGGGAAAAAAAAGAAATCAACCCAACAAACCAACACATGTCCAACGAGTTACCAACCATTAGAGAAAGAGCTAAGAAAGATGTTACCGGATATTGGTGGGTGTAACTTCCCGCAAATGAACCAATTTAACCTTTCAAAGCCGATTTCCTCTTGAATTGAATCTCGATTTCCATATGCTAGCAAAAATAGGCATCAAACTTCCTTGATTCTTGATCCAAACCAATGCATTAGTGTATATCAAGTCATGTACCTAGCAAAAGGACACACAAACATTTCCATGAGAGAAAATCTAATCTAAAAAGAAAAGAAAATGAAAGCAATAAAAGCCTCGGGTTGAAAGTGCAGCTGGTACTCAAGAAGGGGGGGGGGGGTTGAATTGAGTACAGGGCAGTGTTAAGAATTATTGGATTTTCTTCTCTATTTATGTAGGGGGACCAGGTGATGAACTGGTCCTGCAGCGGAAACAGAAAATTCAATAAATAATCAACACAAAGATTTAACAAGGTTCAGCTCAACTCTGAGCCTACGTCCTCCACTACCCTAATTACTTTTATTAATCAACTCTGAAAAACAAAAGCAATTACAAATGATCACACTCGTGATCCCCACACCTAACTCTAGGTGTCACTTCGCACTTGAACTTACAAGCACTTGCAATCACACTCGTAAATGCTACCCAATCACTAACCTCTTAGTGATTCAATACAAACCCTTTGTTTCCCTCTAAATGCTTCCTACTCAAAGCTTACAAGAGATAATTACAAAACAATCCTTACTGTGTGCATAAATAGTTTGTAAGAGATGAACTAACTATTTCCCTTAGAGTGTATTTCGAGCTTTCAAAGATAGAGAAGTTTTTCAGAAAAGCTCACTCGAAATTCTGATCGAGTTTATGCTTTTATAAGGTTGGGAGATGAATTCTTTCGTGATCTTTTCAGATCATAACTTAGGTAAATAGAATATCTTTTATTTTGTAAATAAGAGATATTCTAAGATATTATTCTACTTTCCATAAATGGGTAGAATAATATATTCTAAGTTATATGCGAAATAATTCATCTCCAACTCTGCATAAACTGAATCAATTAGTTTAGTAAATATTCTCTAAGGATAGGAAATATATATTCCAGAAAATATTTACTGAACTAATGTCCAGGTTCATGAAACAAGCTACGAAGCAGCTGTTTCCCAACCTGTTAGTGTCCTAGAGATCAGGTCAACTTTTCCTGATCTCTACAACACTAAATATTCTAAGTAAGGGATACAGATAGCTCACGTACAAACATCCATGCACACTTAACATTATAAAGACTACAAAGATCAACTATCCTAATCTGAGAGACTTCATAATCTTCAAGTCTTGACGGCCTTCCTTGATAGAACATTCTGATACAGATTTCTTGAATGCTTTGATTCAAAAGAACTTCATATTGCCTCAAGTACTTGGGATAGCTGTTCCTGTTCAAAATGTCAGTTGATATAAAATAAAACCAACAAGAACCAGCTAGTCAGCTGTTTGTCATCACTCAAAACCTTAAGTGACTCAACAAATTCCCCCTTTTTGATGATGACAAACACTTTGAAGTTTCCTGCACCTGCACGTTAGTGAGAAACAGCAAAGTAAAGAAAGTTCTAATCTACACTTAAGAAGACAAGACTTTCTACACAGGGGATATCTTGTGTAAAAGACTTATGACACTGATGACTGACCAGGATAGCCATCTTCATTTAAAAGAAACAACTTGTTTTTGGATTTTTGGAAAAAGACACTGAAACAGTTAGTTAATCTAACTGTTCTCTCTATTTTAACTTGTTTTTGTGATTATCTGACTCAAGGAAATAAAAGACTCAATCTAATTGTCTAACAAGGCCTTTTCAGAAACTTCAACCTGCTTTTCCCCCTTTTGGCATCATTAAAAAGCATTCAAAAAATAGAATTGCACACCAAAATATCGCAAGTAAGCCAAAAATCAGTAGTTTCAACCACTGATCAATCTCAATGCTGCAGGGTAGCATAAACAGGTTATTCAATCACATGAAACAGAAAAAGCTTAGAACTGTTCAGGATTACACACCAGAAGGTTAGAAACATAATAGAAACCACACTGCATGAAAAACAGTCTAGCAGTGTGGGGGAACAGCAAATATTATGGCAGTTAATGGAAGGGGAGGGGGAGACTGAAGTGATCATTCATCATCATCTTCATCCTCTTCTTCATCCTCTGGGTTGATCTCCTCCTCGAAGTCAGAACCTTCCTCAGCTGTCTTTTCTTCTTCCTTCCTCTCCTTTTCCTCTGTCTCTTCTTCTTCTTCCTCATCAGATTCATTTTCCTCTTCTTCAGAACCTTCTCCTTTTTCAGCATCAGGACCCTTCTCACTGGAGGATTCCTCATCATCCGTCTCAATGATCCTACAGTGTGTAGAGTCAAACTGCATCCCAGACTCTGGGGGCAACAGGTGATCAATCACCCTGCAAATAGTGAGGAATTTCCTGTTGTTCATAAGCTTATCAAGCTTCCTTTCTTCTTCAGCCTGCACTAGACTGGCAGCCAACTTTATGATCCTCTCATCCTGCCTTTCCAACTTGGCAAGAAGCATTGCCACATCCTCAGGAGTGATTTCCTCCTGGTTCCCTGCATCCCTTGGGCTACTTTCTTGACCTACAAAAGTCAGCCTCTTTCCAGAGTAGTCAATCTTCTTCTGAGTGAGTATTTTCTTGGAGAACAACTGAAGACTCACCACCTCACCAGAAAAAGAAAACTTGGGATTCTGCTCCTTGAAGATTTTGCAGATAAAAGAACCATAAGGCAGGGAGTTGTGGGATGAAGCATGGCAGTACAACATGTGCTCCATCATTAGAGCAGGCAGATTAACCTTAACCTTTGTCAGGATCAGATAGATCAGGACCATGTCCATGATCCTAACAGTACCTCTGCCTTGACCCTTGGGCAGAAAGACCTTCAAACACATGGAGTGCAGAACCAACATAATTGCCTCCCTAAAGTCACTAGGGGAACCAGCTTCTTCCTTCTTTCCAAACAAAAACTGAGTAACCTCCTCAGGTGTTACTCCTCCCATTAGGGGCCACCCATCACTGCTATATCTACCAAAACCATCTCTAGGTATACCCAGCAACTCAGATAAAACAGACTCAGAAACATGTACAATACTACCAGAAACAGTTGATGCCACAGACATATCAATGTTTTGCTTTAGATTAACAAAGAACTGACGAACAGGACCAACAAAAGCATCATTTAAATCATTAAACAGAGACATCCATCCTTGGAACTCAAGAAGTTCCTTAACTTGACTCAAAGCAGGAATATCAAAATATTCATTCTCAACACCACAACCAGATAACACAGTCCTAGAACTTAAAGAAGTTGCACCAGTACTGGGGTTAACAGGTTGTTTACCTTTAGCAGCCTTGGAGATACGGGAAACAGATGATGTAGCTTTCCTTTTCTCTCCTCTCTTAGGTTCAGATGGTGTAGTCTCCTTCTCTTCTGAGCCCTTAATGACCTTTGAAGCAGCCCTAGTCTGCCTTTTCCTTACAGAGCCAGTAGTGGTACCAGCAACCACCTTGGTCACCACTACATCTAGATCCTCCTCCATCTTCTTGTCCTCCTTCTCCTCATCCAATCCTTCATCAGCCACTTCCTCTAACTGTTTTTCAAGTTTCTTGGCTATCTTTTTAACAGGTTCCCCCTCAGAAGGTGATTTGGGGTTTGAAGAAACGGTTTCAGTTATTTGAGTGAGGGTTTCGATGGATTTCTCTTTTGGGGCCTTTTTGGATTTGGATTTTTGTGGAGAAGGGTTTAAAGTTTTAGTCTTTGATGGTGAAGCAGGTTTTTCCTTCAAGACATTCTCTTTTGAAGGAGTTTGTCTCAAGGGAACTGCCTTGATGGGTTCAGTTTCAGAGGGGTTGATTTCTGGTGTTGCTTGTGAAGGAGTCTGCTCAGAGACGTTCATAAGAACATCCTTGATTGTTTCTTGAGATTTTGACGAGGGGGAACTAGCCAAACTTGCTTTGGAACCTCCTTTCCTTCCTCCTTTCCTTCCAGTTCCAGCCTTTCTCACCATTGTTGCTTGTCTAAGCTTCGAAGAACTGATCTTGTGTAGAGAGAGAAGTTGAGAATTTTTGATGAATGATGAATAATCACGGAGCAAAGAAAGGGAAGCAAATATATAGCAAGAGGAATTATAGAGACAATCAGAAATAAAATCGGAGGATCAGAAGATATTTGGAAGTTATTTTAATTTGGAAATAACTTCCATAAATGAACAACTGCCCATAATTGCAACTGTCAGAACAAATTGCCGTTGGAGGAAAATAACTGCCATATTTTAAAGATTTTAAAATCAAATAAGAATATAAAAAAAATATTTTCTCACGGTTTAATTTGAAATTAATTTCAAAATTAATCCGTTTGTATTTGCTGCTGTTTCCTCTGCTGGTAGGGTTACTGAAACAGTTGCTTATCTGTTCAATATGGCCTTCAATCCTGAAAGTGATTAGCTGCAATATTGCTCACATAGAGATAAGCAATTATCATTGAGATAATAGACAGATTGCAAAGGTATGATGCACGCACACATTTAAAGAATACTTAATTAGCCAATCATTGGGGAAAAACAGCTGAGAGAGGTCTCTTAGTTTGACCTAGTCAGACCTAACATGACTCTAAACTTGCAGAAAGACTCTTTACCCAATGGCTTAGTGAAGATATCTGCAATTTGTTCTTCACTGTTGCAAAAACTCAGCTCTACAAGACCTTTCTCAACATTATCTCTTAGGAAATGATGTCTTATCTCAATATGCTTTGTCCTGGAATGCTGCACAGGATTCTTAGAAATGTTAATAGCACTTGTATTATCACATAAAATAGGTACATTTTCATAGAAAATACCAAAATCTTTCAACTGGTTCCTTATCCACAACAGCTGGGAGCAGCAGGCTGCAGCAGCTATGTATTCAGATTCTGCTGTGGATAAAGCAACAGAATTTTGTTTCTTTGATCCCCATGAAATCAAACAGGGACCTAAGAAATGTGCCATACCAGATGTGCTCTTTCTGTCTACTAGGAATCCAGCATAATCTGCATCTGTGTATCCTAATAGTTCAATTGAACCACCTTTGGGGTACCACAAGTACAGATCATCTGTTCCTACTAAGTATCTAAATATTCTCTTGACAGCCTTTAGGTGAGATTCTTTGGGATTGCTTTGAAAACGTGCACACAATCCCACAGAAAACACTATATCTGGCCTACTAGCTGTCAAGTAGAGAAGAGAACCAATCATACCTCTAAACAGTGTAGCTTCCACACTCTCTCCTTTATCATCACTATCTAGCTTTGCATTTGTAGGTATTGGAGTTGCATATGATTTACTGTCTTGCAATCCATACTTCTTGATTAGTTCCTTTAGATACTTCTGTTGATGTATCATGATCCCATCAACTGTTTGCTTGATCTGCAATCCTAGGAAGAATCCTAGTTCTCCCATCATGCTCATCTCAAATTCACTTTGCATCAGATCTGCAAACTCACTACACAAAATTTGATTAGTAGCACCAAATATTATATCATCTACATATATCTGTACTACAATCAAATCAAAATTCCTGGTTTTGATAAAGAGGGTCTTATCAACCGTTCCTCTTCTATAGTCATGTTCCATCAGAAAGTTGGACAACCTTTCATACCAAGCTCTAGGAGCTTGTTTAAGACCATAGAGCGCCTTGTCCAGCTTATATACATGATTTGGGAATTGACTATCAGCAAAGCCAGGGGGCTGCTCAACATATACTTCTTCTTTCAAATAACCATTAAGAAATGCTGTCTTAACATCCATTTGAAAGAGCTTAATGTTCTTATGAGCAGCAAAGGCAATCAAGATCCTTATTGCCTCAAGTCTAGCTACTGGGGCAAAGGTTTCATCATAATCAATGCCTTCTTGCTGATTATAACCTTGCACGACCAGTCTAGCTTTGTTTCTGACTATAGTACCCAGATCATCCAATTTGTTTCTGAAGACCCACCTGGTACCTATGACTGACCTGTTCTCAGGTCTTGGCTCAAGATGCCACACTTTATTTCTTTCAAATTGATTTAATTCATCTTGCATAGCCAAAACCCAATCAGGATCTTTTAAAGCCATCTTGTAGTCAGTTGGTTCTATATTAGATAAAAATGAGAAAAATGCACAAAAGTTTTCATAAACTGCTCTCCTAGTCTGAATGCCTTTATTGATATCACTCAGAATTTGTTCAGTAGGATGAGAAGATTTATATTTAAAAATGCTAGATCTAGGTGCATTCTCATTTAATCCATCAGAACCATCATGCATCCCTGGTTCATTTGTGCCATCGAATTGGTTTTGCACAGATGGACCAGTATGCTGAGATGTTCCCCCTACCTCCCTTACCTGGGTGGAAAACTTGTCCTGAAAGTTTTCTGTTCCCCCTGAGGTGTTGCTTTCTCCATTTACTTGGGGGCCTTCATCTCCATCCTCATGAGTATCCACTTGTTGAGGATCTCCTTCATTGTGACCAAGTCCTTCACCAGCAGCATCTGGTGAACCAGTATGTGAACTTGGTTTTTCTAAGGAAACATCAGTTGATTCTCCTGTAAAATACAAAAGTCCTATCTCATCTAAGTCATCAACCTGCACATTCTCACAACACATATTAAATTCATCAAAGACTACATGAACACTTTCTTCAACACACAAAGTTTTCTTATTGAATACTTTATATGCCTTACTGTGAGAAGAATAACCAAGGAAAACAGCTTCATCACTTCTTGGATCAAATTTATCCAAGCTGTTCTTACCATTATTATGCACATAACACTTACAACCAAAGGTTCTGAAGTATGATATGTTTGGTTTCCTTCCTCTAAGAAGTTCGTATGGAGTCTTCTTCATTTGAGGCCTTAACATCAACCTATTTAACATGTGACAAGCTGTATTTACAGCTTCTGCCCAAAAAGACTTGGGGAGACAACTCTCAATGAGCATTGTTCTTGCCATTTCTTCCAAAGTCCTGTTCTTCCTCTCAACTACTCCATTTTGTTGAGGAGTTCTTGGGGCAGAGAAATTGTGAGAAACTCCATGTTCCCTGCAGAACTCTATGAAGCTAGAGTTATCAAACTCTGATCCATGATCAGATCTTATGGCAGCCAGTTGATGATTGATCTTGTTCTGAACCTGCTTTACTAATACAATAAACTCATCAAAAGTTTCATCTTTAGAAGACAGAAATAGAGTCCATGTGTATCTGGAATAATCATCAACAATGACACACACATATCTAGAACCATTTCTACTTTGGACTCTCATGGGTCCACATAAATCAATATGAATAAGTTCTAGAGGTCTGCTGGTACTGATAGTTTTCTTTGGCTTAAAAAAGGATTTGACCTGTTTCCCTTTAGCACATTCTTAACAAACTCTATCTGCTTCAAACTTGATGTTAGGCAGGCCTATCACCAATTCTTGAGACCTGAGTTTGTTAAGAAGTCTAAAGCTGACATGTCCCATCCTTTTATGCCAAAGCCACTGGTCCCTATCAGAAACAGCACTCAAACAGATGGACTTGTTCTCAGGGATTTGGTTTAAATAAGTAATGTAAACGTTTTCATGTCTGAATCCCTGGCAGACAAGTTCATTTGTTTGCAAATTCACTATGTGACAAAGGTTGTCTTTGAACTCAACTTTATTACCTTTATCACATAATTATGAAATACTCAAGAGATTATGTTGTAAACCATCAACATAATATACATCACTAATAGCATGGGAAAGTGACTTACCAACCTTACCAATTCCAAGAATGGTACCTTTGCTGTTATCACCAAAAGTCACCTTTCCCCCTTCATGAGCTGTAAGTGAGAGAAACTGTTTCCTATCCCCTGACATGTGTCTTGAGTAGCCACTGTCCAAATACCAGTAGGTATTGTCTCTCACTTCAGCCTGCACAGGAAAAATTTAAACATTAGCTTTAGGAACCCAAATCTTTTTGGGTCCCTTTCCAACAACAGATTCAAGCACGTCTTTTCTAACCCAAATCTGTTTAACATTTTTCTCATTTTTATCCAATCTACTTTTCCTGTCTTTACACTCATATTTCTTATGGCCATTCTTGCCACAATGATAGCACACATGCATGTCTTTTGCTAAGACATACTTACCTTTCTTATACTCCTGTAACCATGTAGTATCTCTGGGAGACCAGTTCCTCCTGTTCCCCTTCCCAGTATAACCAAGTCCCCTTCTACCACTGTTTCCAGCAGTTAAGGTTAACTGGTTCAATGAGTTCTGGGATTGGAGGACTTTATCCATTCTCTTCTTAAATTCTATGAACTCTCTGTCCTTTAAATTCATTTTCTCATGCAGGGATAAATTCTGGTCAACAACTATCTCAAAGTCAAGCTTAGCTCTTTCAAGCTCAGCTTGCAATTTTGAAATACTTGAATCATGCAAAACTACAGGATCACATGAATTAGTCTTTCTAAGCTGGGCTAACTCAACCTGCAAGCTACAAATTTTAGCTTCACATTCATCATGCATATTACTAGAAACAGTTTCAGAACCAGTACTTTTGCTGTCCTTAACTAGGACATATGCTTTATATAGTTTCTCTACATCATCAACTAACAAGTTGAATCCTTCTAACAGTTTAGACCTATTCAGAGCACTTGCCCTAGATTTTATACTATCAAAGTCGTACAAGTCATCATCACTATAATCAAGCACGTTAATGACACAACTTGTAAACTGTTTCTCACGTTCATCATCACTGTCATCACATAAACCCATATCAGATTTTATTCTCTGAATTTCAAGTTTGCTTTGATCTAAAGCAATCTCTAGTTCAGCTACTTCCTGCTTCAAGTTAGCACAGACACTTTCCAACAAATCACAACTTGAATTAGCAATATCATATTCTTTAGACTTTTCTTTAAACTTTCTCTTAAAATCATGATAAGCAGTTCCAAGTTCTAAACATTGATCTAAAGCACTACTAGCACATTCCATCAAGTTTTCTCTATCATAAAAGAGCATATCCTTTTTGATCTGATCAATGTTTACCTGATGTTGATCCAAGGGGTGCTTCTTTGCCATGAGGCAGTGGACATCTGAGCTGGTTCCTCTGCTGTACCTGGTATCTTCTTCTGAACTTTGATTCAGTATTGCTGTCATACATACATCTGTATCTCCCCAGACAGCAGCAACCATGGCCTTTTTGTAGGCCATCTTGTCTGCTTCCTTGGACTGGTTGTCCTTCCATTGAGGACAATTCTTCACAAGGTGTCCCTTCTCACCACACTTAAAGCATCCTGTTGCAGAGAAATTGTTAGATTTTTTATTTGATGCATTATTAAACTTACCCTTGATGAATTTTCCCTTCTGGTTTCTGAAACTTCTTTCAAACCTTATAGCCATCATTCCTATTTCATCATCCTCATCTTCGACTGTTCCCTTTAGTGCAATTCCTTTTGCTGGTACCTTCTCTGACTTAGATCCAACCAGCATTTCATGGGTCATGAGGGAACCTATCAGCTGTTCAACTGATAGAATTGAAAGATCCTTTGCCTCATAAATGGCTGTAACCTTGGGAGTCCATTCACCTGTCAAACTTCTCAAAATCTTTCTAACAAGATCTTCATCAGTAAAGCTTTTACCAAGAGATTTTAAATCATTTACAATAGTCATGAATCTACCAAAGCAAGTATTAATATTTTCATCCTTAAACATATTAAAAGATTCATATTTTGACATAAGTAAATCAATTTTAGACCTTTTTACCTCACTGGTACCCTCAAAGGCAAGTTCAAGGGTATCCCAGATCTCCTTGGCAGTGGTGCATGCTGAGATCCTGTTTGTCTCATTCTCAGCAATAGCCTGTTGCAGTATTGACATAGCCTTAGCATTTTTCTCCAGCTTTTTGTAATCAGTGGAGATGTATTCATCTTCAGTCTTTGGGACTAGCTTCCCTTCTGGATCAGACTTCTCAATGGTCAAGGGACCATTCTTAACAACCAACCAGCATTCATAATCAATGCCAATGATGATATTCTTGATTCTGTTCTTCCACCATGCATAGTTCTTCCCATTGAACTTTGGTGTCTTGTTGTCATATCCCATAGCATTCATTTCCTGAGTACTCATGATCTACTTCTCTAGGTGTTACCCTTACAAGAAGCCGAGGCTCTGATACCAATTGAAAGTGCAGCTGGTACTCAAGAAGGGGGGGGGGGGGGTTGAATTGAGTACAGGGCAGTGTTAAGAATTATTGGATTTTCTTCTCTATTTATGTAGGGGGACCAGGTGATGAACTGGTCCTGCAGCGGAAACAGAAAATTCAATAAATAATCAACACAAAGATTTAACGAGGTTCAGCTCAACTCTGAGCCTACGTCCTCCACTACCCTAATTACTTTTATTAATCAACTCTGAAAAACAAAAGCAATTACAAATGATCACACTCGTGATCCCCACACCTAACTCTAGGTGTCACTTCGCACTTGAACTTACAAGCACTTGCACTCACACTCGTAAATGCTACCCAATCACTAACCTCTTAGTGATTCAATACAAACCCTTTGTTTCCCTCTAAATGCTTCCTACTCAAAGCTTACAAGAGATAATTACAAAACAATCCTTACTGTGTGCATAAATAGTTTGTAAGAGATGAACTAACTATTTCCCTTAGAGTGTATTTCGAGCTTTCAAAGATAGAGAAGTTTTTCAGAAAAGCTCACTCGAAATTCTGATCGAGTTTATGCTTTTATAAGGTTGGGAGATGAATTCTTTCGTGATCTTTTCAGATCATAACTTAGGTAAATAGAATATCTTTTATTTTGTAAATAAGAGATATTCTAAGATATTATTCTACTTTCCATAAATGGGTAGAATAATATATTCTAAGTTATATGCGAAATAATTCATCTCCAACTCTGCATAAACTGAATCAATTAGTTTAGTAAATATTCTCTAAGGATAGGAAATATATATTCCAGAAAATATTTACTGAACTAATGTCCAGGTTCATGAAACAAGCTACGAAGCAGCTGTTTCCCAACCTGTTAGTGTCCTAGAGATCAGGTCAACTTTTCCTGATCTCTACAACACTAAATATTCTAAGTAAGGGATACAGATAGCTCACGTACAAACATCCATGCACACTTAACATTATAAAGACTACAAAGATCAACTATCCTAATCTGAGAGACTTCATAATCTTCAAGTCTTGACGGCCTTCCTTGATAGAACATTCTGATACAGATTTCTTGAATGCTTTGATTCAAAAGAACTTCATATTGCCTCAAGTACTTGGGATAGCTGTTCCTGTTCAAAATGTCAGTTGATATAAAATAAAACCAACAAGAACCAGCTAGTCAGCTGTTTGTCATCACTCAAAACCTTAAGTGACTCAACACGGGTTACTTCCCGAGAAAGGCTTGTTTAACGTCCAAGAGAGACCGCTCTAGTAAATAATATTGCAACGAACGCAAGAGCTTATCAAATGCACTACTACACATCTCATATGATAACAAGTAGGCAAATGACGGGAGGAGAACGTGCAACAAGATTATTGCACGTAAATGAGGAGGAATATGCCAAAAGAAAGAAGAAAAATCAAAAGAAAAATCAAGAAAATAAGAAGAGGAAGAAGAAGAAAAGTAAGGAAAAGAATAAAAAGGCAAAACCTCCTCAAAATCTTTTTGGGTGGCATAATCACCCATTTCCTCAATGACGGGAGGATGAGAAGGAAAAGTCTCATCAAACAAGAGAGGGTCCTCAATAGGCTCTTTGACAAAAGAAGGGAGGAACATGGGACAGTAGGAGATGTGGTCAAATCTCCTTGAGAAAGGGACATGAGGAAGGGGAGGAGAAACAATGGTCTCACAAAGCCTCACATCATCAACGAGGGCATGAAAATCAATCATAGAATCCTCAAAAGAACACTCATGACTCACATCTCCCTCAAACAAAAACTCTCCAATAGAAACAACCTCATCCTCCTCTCTATCACAACGATGAACAACAACTCCCTCAAGATCCTCAAAGCCTAGAGTCTCTAAACCATGCATGAAAGGATAAAGGTTTCTCTCAAATTCATCCCTTTCCCATGAAGCATTGCCAATGAACTCTTTCAAGAGGCTATGATGATTTGTTACACCTTCAATGAACATACTAGCCATAACCTCAAATGAGTCCAAAGACTCATGGATAGAAGGGTCACAAACATGCAAGGTAGACTCATCAAGATGGGGAAGGGGGTTGGAAACCTCAAAATCGATATTTTCTTCATTCACAACTCTTCCACCATCACTCAAGGGACTTTCAATCTCTCTTGATCGCTCAAACTCATCATCATCATCCTCATGAAATCCCTCATTCAAAATTGAAGATGGCTCACTCACATCCTCCCCAAGGGAAGCTCTCAAAGGGGGTAAATAAGGGGAAGGATGGCATTCAAGCTCAAATGGGGAATGAAAAGGATCAAAATCCTCAAAAATCCCCTCATCACAAGAAAATCTCCCCTCAACTTCACACCCTTGGCCCACATCATTCTCAAAAACACTCTCACACTCCAAATGAGGTGCCTCACATCCATTTACATCAACCAAAGCACTCATCACTTGGGCAAGCCTCACTTCTCTCAATTTTTGTTCCTCTTGAAGCTCTTGGAGTTGTTGGGTGAGATATTGCATTTGAGAAAGAATTTGGGCTTCAATGTTATTGGGTTGAGGTTCATGATCAAAGTCAAATTGCACATCATCAAAATTAGCACAAACCTCATCAAAATGAGCATAAGGGGGAAAGGTGTCAATTTGCATACTTGGATTATCACTAGGCACATAAGAAGTATCAAGAGAATTCATGCAAAAATTAAAAGAATCTTGGCATTGAGAATCAAAGTAAGAAACATGAGATTCTCTATCTAAAGAATCCTTAGCAAGCCATGTGAAGAAATCCCACGCATCATGCATAGACAAATGACAAAATCTACCATTATTCATGTCCTCAACCATTCCCCTAGTATACTCATTCATGCCCCAATAAGCTATATCACAAGCATCATTAAGAGAACACCCATGGTAACTAAGAAAACCATCTAGTCTTTCAAAGTAAGCATAGAAGGGTTCACCATCAAATTGAGGAAAAGATAAGCATGCCATTTTTATACAAAGATTGAACAAAGAAATGCAAACAAAAATCAAATTATATACAAGAACCTAGCTAATCTAATCAACACAAACTAATGAACGCCTTAGTCCCCGGCAACGGCGCCAAAATTTGATCGAGGGTTAGAATAGTGTCGTTAGTCTACTAACCCTAATCAAATTAACAATTTATAATACCTAAACTACCCTAATACGAGTATAGGGGTAAGTAAAGGGTCGAACCCAAAAGGACTAAGTGTATCAATCTATGCTAATTAGACTACTAGGAAAGCTTGTGAGGTAAGAGAGGTTCAATTAAACACTACTAAGAGCAAATAACTAAAACTAGGGAAAGTGGAATCCAATTACATCAATGCATTCAACAACATCAAACAATTAGATGAAAATGACCTCAATTAGGACGATTTACACATTTAACTCACTCTCGCGCAATTAAACATGTTAATAATCCTACTAAACTAATTCACTCTCGTGCAACTAGCCTAGCAAAGATATGGAGGAATTTAGGGTTCTCAAACAACTCACTTTCGCACAATTGATTGAAAACACAATTAAAAGCATAGAATCAATTAGCTAGAAAGATTCTAATCCATAAAAGCATCATCCATACACAATAATCAAGAAACAATTTCATACTAACCACAATCAATCATTAAATTAATTAACATAACCTTCATCCATTTCCCTAGAATAAAACCTAAACTAACATAATGAACAAAAATATGGAAAACAAGGTAAAATAATAATAAAAGCAAGAATCAACAACTAAACTAATTAAACTACTCAAATCAACAAATAAATAAGCAAAAACAATAATAAATGAAAGCAATAAAGGTGAGAGAAAATTAGGAAAACTCATTGAATTTATGAGAGGAAAAATCCACAAATTTGCTTCTTCAAAATCCCAAAAACTCCATGAAAAATCCAATCTTTCTCTCTCTAAACTACTCCTAAACTAGAGAGAAAAACTCCTAATCTAACCCTAAGAGAGAGAAAATAAAAGAGCTAAACTAATCTAATCTAATCTAGGGTAAACTAATGTTAAGTGAAAGTTGTAGAAAATAACCCCAAAGGGGTATTTATAATACAAGGCTAAAATAAAATAAAGTAAAAGAGAAAACTAAAAAGAAATAAAAACTAAACTAAAATAATTAAAATAACTAAACTTAAAAAAAACAAAAATAAAACTAAACTAAAAATAAAAGAAAATAAAAGAAAATGAAAAGAGAAAGGAAAACAGAAACAAAACCCCACAAATCCCCAAACCCACGAAACAATCAGCTTCCCCCTTTCCTTCCCCTTTCGATCTTGGCTGCTCTCGTTTTCTATCCATCATCACCAACACGCATCATCAATCATCACTCAATCACCACCGTCAATCCTCATCGTCATCAATCAAAGCCGCTCAATTCTCATTAAAAAAAACACGTGAAAATCTCGTGATTGACCCACGAATGCGCGCCCGCGAAGACACCGCGCAGAGGTCGCGCATAGCTTCTGCCTCGACTCTGAATTTGGACTCCAATCGTGTGCGCTTTCTGACAGGGGTGCGCGGTCGCGATGATATGGGTTGCTGTTATTGTTGTGGCTGGTGGTGTGAGAATCGCGTGGTGGTTGATTGTGAGCTGAGGGAGCAGGGGAGGTGCGATTGGAGGCGGTTTTGTGGTGGCTGGTGTTTGCTTGGGTAAATTGGTGGCGGTGGCTGGTGTAATGGTGGTGTTGCGAGGTGAAACAGGGGAGATGCGATTGCGAGGGAGTTTCGTTTAATTGGTGAGTGGTTTAATTGGTGATTGATAGACGATTGGCGGTTTTGGCGGAGGTTGATTGGAGGTGGCTGATGGTGTTGGTGTTGTTGACGGTTGTTGTCGCTGCTGTTGCTGTTGGTGTTGTGATGTGTGGTGGTTTGTGGTGAGCTGCGTGGTGTTGGTGGTGTTGTGTTGTGTGGTGGTTTGTGGTGAGCTGCGTGGTGTTGGTGGTGTTGTGTTGGTGGGTGGAGGTTGCTGTGAGGGCTGGTGGGAGCAAGGGATTGCGTGGTGTAGGTTTAGAAAGGGTGCGGTGTATGTTAAGCTGCTAGCAAGAGGGCAGCAGCTAGAACATTTGCTTCGAACCTTGACCTCCGAACACAAATTTGACTTTGAAACCCGATCGACCACGGACCCGAAAACACCTACAACCAAAAACATCACGAGGGTGAAATGGAAAATAAAATAAAATAAATAAAATAAAGTAAAATAAAATAAGATATATAAGTATAATAAAATGCTAAAACTAAAGAAATAATAAAACGAGATAAAAAGAGAAATTATTAAAAATATAAACTAACGACTTAAACTACAAACATTAAAAGAAAGAAAAATAAAATAAAACACGAAAATAAACTAAAAACTATAGAAAATTACAAAAATACTCAAAATAAAGAATAAAAGACAAGAATAATAAAATAATAGAAATAAAGGATATAAAAGGTGAAATTATTGGAAAATAAGCCGGAATACGACTCAATAAACACCCTAAAAGTGACATAAAAGTCACTTATCAAAGATACCTCTCACACCCAAATTTTGTATCTAACCTTGTGATCATACTACCAAAAGGTATATCACTTGACCGGTTGCCCCTCATGTCCATACAACTTTTCAAAAATATCTGCCCCAAGTTCAACCGACCTCGATACTCTTCCCTAGTTTCTATCCACAAATCCCGCAACTCCAGGAGCGACATCTTTCCCAAGTCTTGCTTAGGTAACACCGAGTACCCTAATAGTCTATGGAGCACTCTCAATCAAGGTTGATGAATTTCGCTTGCAAGAGAGAATCAAGCGCCAAACTCATTCAAACTCGTGATGGCTTTCCAAAAGAAATTTTGAGAGAAACCCTCCAAATGCTCATGTTCTCGGTCAGAAAAGAATAAATTCGCATTCAGGTTGAAATCCAAGGCTACATTGAACTCGGCCAAAGACATGACATGAACCTTATTGAAGAGCTAGAAGGTGATCTCATAGTCTTTGTCACCCATCGGAGTAGTACTCAAGGAAGCTAAAAACTTCCAAGTAGGCTCGAGGTAAGCCTTGTAGGTCCGAGTGACAAAAGTACTCAACCCAATATTATCAAAGAGAGACCACAAATCCTCACCTATTCCCAATTTGATCATGCTATGTTGGTGATAATGCCGTGAGGGCTTGTAGGTTCTCTTTTTGAAGTTTGACCACAAAGGTTTGGTTGCTTGATTAGGGAAATGGATTTTAGGAAGAGGAAGGGGCTCATGGTTTTGTGTTTGAGGAGAAGAAGTGTTTGAAGGTGATGGCTCATAATGGTGACATTGGTTTTTCTCTTTTTGGTTTTGGAGGTGATAGCTTTCACAATTCTCAACAAATTTGCTTCACCAATTTATTACAACCGCAATCACAAAACAACTTCACAAAACACTTCAACCACCAACACGACTCAATACCCACTTGGCTCAACCAACCAATTTCAATCACTACCAACACTACCAAAAGTCACCTTCCACAAATCACAACAATTTTGCACAATTTGGCTACACGAACAATCAACAATACAATGTTAAGCAAAATAAATCACCAACAACACAAATAACCAACCTAAATTTAACATTCAATCACCAAGTTCATCAAAATACATACTACTACAATTCACAATCATAAACAATCAAAATCTTGCAACAATATGATACAATTACGTAAAATAGAGTCAAAGAAGGAGATTATACCACTTGAAGCAAGATTGATCAAGAACAAGACACCAATTCCCACCAAGTAGAAAATCCCCAAATTGGTCTTCAATGGAGGAGAGAGATTGGAGATTGAAAAATAGGGGAAAGTAGTATGATTTTTTATGAGTATGATAAATTTGGAAAAGGAAATTGTTGATTTGGTTGATTGTATGGATGATTTGAGAAGGTTTTTGGATTGATAATGGGGGTTAGGGTTCATAGGTTGTTGTTTAGAGTGATAAGGAATGCGCTCGAGGGTGATGATGAGGGGAAATGAGGGAAAGAAAGAAGAAAAGAAAAGAAGTAGTCTCGGAGGCTCGGACGCGCGCCCGCGCCAGCTGCTTGCTCTTCCTTGCTTAATTTCTTCTCTTGGTGCGTTCATGCATGGGCTCAAAGATCTTTATCATTCCGAGATTATTGAACCCACTAAAATGACCAGTAACTAAATTCATTTGCAATGGGTTCAACATTCCAAATTAATGAGAGCACCATAATGAACCCACGAAGCTCATACTTGCTTCAAATTTGAGCACAACTTTTCTTAACTTACCTCCTACATTATCTTACCCATTCATCTCAAAATTCAACAATATCGATCATATTCTCACCAAACATCACGAAACAAATTCCCATTATGCTCATGCTCGCTTGGGGTAATCGAACTCCGATGAATTCAACCTATTAATCCAAACGCAAAACAAGTGAAATAAAAAAAATCATTGACAAGAAATTTAGAAATATAGAATCAAAAGAAAAAGTTAGAAAACCGGGTTGCCTCGCGGGAAGCGCTTGCTTAAAGTCCTAAGCTCAAACCTTCCTCCAAATCACGGAGGGAAAAAGAACACCACCTTGTCAAAGTGGTGGAGAGGGTAAAATCATTGCAAAGCTTGTGAAAAATTACATCATGACCCATGTCATCTTGAATCATAGAAACCGAATCAAACTCTTTAGACTTCAAATTCCTCTTATATTTATTGGAAAGTCTC
The DNA here is from genome assembly GCF_948465745.1 of Chenopodium album. NCBI lineage: Eukaryota > Viridiplantae > Streptophyta > Magnoliopsida > Caryophyllales > Amaranthaceae > Chenopodium > Chenopodium album. The sequence continues at coordinate 20,599,897 of NC_137841.1, read as the reverse complement.
TTCTTCTTCCTTGATTTCTTCTTCCTTGGATCTTTGAGATCCTCATGTTCACCACTTGAAAAACTATTCTCATCTTCCTTCAAAGAAAGCTCAAACCAAGAAGGCATCTCAAACTCATTCTCAAGCTTCGAGGGATCCTTGTCCTCTCCACTAACAACCTTGCTTTCAACACTTTTAAAAACATATTATGTCTATTTTATATGGTATTTTACCCCCGTCCCATGGTCACAATTAGTAGTGTTTTTGGCTCTTTAGAGCCACTTTTATTACTATTTGGTGTTTTCTAGTGTTTTCGTAGTTTTGGTTGAGTTTTGTAGGGAAATACGCTTTTTGAGCATTTTCTCGGGATTTTATGGATCAACTACGGACATTGGAGGAGCACGACCGCTTTTTGTAGCCCAAGGCCGGTTAGAGTTATCAAGCCGGTGTTTAAGGGCTCGACATGTGAAATACGAGCATTGGGCCGAATGGTTAAAGCCCCTAAGTGGAAATCCGAAGATGGGTTAAGAAATAGCCCAATCAAAGTCCAAGGTTCCAATTTAGGTCGGGTCCGATCGGGCAAGAATTGGCTTGATCGGGCACGACCGTCCAGAAGAATGTTGCGAAGAAAAAGGCGCGCCCGATCGGGCGCGTGTTTCTGGGGAGGCTTCTTCGACGATTACTTAGTTTCTAATTAGGAATAATTAGAGGTTTTGTATAAGTGCGATTGAGTAGTTTTAATTTGTTTTACCTCTCTTCTTAGACTTTCTCTCTCTACTTAGTTTATTTCTCTCTCTCTACAAACTCCATACTTTGTTCTTGATTCAACTCCTTGTTTACGATAACTTTGGTAGCATTTTCCTCTTTATTAATTTCAGTAATTTTATTTCTGTAATTCATCATGTTGCCTTTAATTGCTTTATTTAGTTTAGATTTAATTATGTGTGAGTAGTCCTCTTCTAGGCTTTGTGGGGATCCATAAATAATATGAAGGGGTAATTAATTATTGCTGATTATCAATGCTTGATTAATTTCCTATTGATTGATTTAATGCTATGCAATTAGATTAGGCCTAGTTTAATTGTATGAGTTTAGCAATATTGATTCGAGATTCAAGAGATGAGAATTGATGTTTAGGCTTAGTTTCAATAGGCGGACTAATTTATAAATGGTTAAGTCAAGATTCGAGAGATGAGATTTAATACCGGTAAATTAACTCTATGATTGTAATACATAGAGAAAGCCCTTTATGATCTGATTAATTGATGCATTGATGATTGATTGTTATGAGTTACCCTGAAATATTGTTTATTGGTGAACCTATGCCCTAGGATTTTATTTCATTGATTTTCCTCCTACTTATTTTCCTTCCCACTTTTACTCTTAGTAGTTTAGTTCCCTTTTACAATAAACATTTGGTTACTTGATAATTTAGATTATATTGATTAATTAGGAATAAATTAACTTGTTTCCCTGTGGTTCGACCCTTCTTCCCTATCTACATAGTAAGTGGATTTAGGTATTATTTTTGATTGGGTGATTACGACTTTAGCCTGTCAAAACATCATCACAAGCTACAAGCATATTGTAAGTAGAAGACATAAACATGGAATCATTAACATTCAAAGGCAATGAGTTTATGCACATAATTCCTTGCACATAGGATAGAGACTCATGCATCGACTTGTGCTTAAAACTCGCCTTAATATTACCAACACACAAAGTAATCATGCCACCTTTCACATCTATCAAAGCACCCAAAGTTTCTAAGAATGGCCTCCCTATAATGATGCTTTTTTGGAGAGAGATATTATTTCACCAATCGAGTCACAGGTATCTAACATATTTATACCTAACGATTTTCCAATTCGATCCGACCTATTAGTTCGTAGAACTATTTACTCGATCGCAAACATTTGTAGAACACCTCTAAGAGAGGGACAAATAGTCCATTTTGAAACAACTTATTCTCAACCTCTTTTCGATATGAATCTATCTGATTCAGAAAAGAAGAACTTACATCAGTATCTCAATTTTCAATTTAAACATGGGTTTTATTTACACTCCATGTTCTGAGAAATATTTACTATCGAAAAAGAGGAAAACACGGAGTCTTTGTCTAAAGAAATGTGTTGAGAAAAGGCAGATGTATAGAACCTTTGGACGATATAGTTCTTTTTCAATTCTCTCAAAATGGAGTCTATTTCAAACATATATGCCATGTTTCCTTACTTCGACAGGGTACAATTATCTAAATTTTCTATTTTTAGATACTTTTTCGGACCTATTGCCGATACTAAGTAGCAGTCAAAATTTTTTATCTATTCTTCATGATATTAGGCACGGATCAGGAATATCATGGGAAATTATTCAGAAAAATTGTGTCTTCCACAATAGAATCTGATAAATGAGATTTCGAGTAAGTGTTTGCGTAATATTCTTCTGCCCGAAGAAATGATTCATCGAAATAATGAGTCACCATTGACATGGACACATCTGGCATCGCCAAATGTTCGGGAGTTCTTCTATTCAATCCTTTTCCTTCTTCTTGTTGTTGGATATCTCGTTTGTACACATCTTCTCTTTGTTTTCCGAGCCTCTAGTGAGTTACAGATAGATTTTGAAAAGGTAAAATATTTGATGATTCCATCATACATGATTGAGTTGCGAAAACTTCTGGATAGGTATCCTACATCGGAACCGAATTCAATCTGGTTATTGAATATCTTTTTGGTTGCTTTAGAAATACGGGGTTCTGCTTCTGTCGACAACATGCTATTGGGTGGTGGTCCTGGTCCCACTTATGGGTTATATCTAAACTATATTAGAGTTCTTTTTGGAGGGAAATTTCCCTCCTAAACTCTATTTTTTTTGTTTAGATTTTTGCAAAATTATTAATGTATCTAGAAATTTTATACTTTAATTAATTATTATTATGAAGGACTTTTAGGCAAAAATTTTCATGAGACTTATATATTTAATTTTAATTATCCTCATTAAAAATCAAGCATGGCTAGGGTATTATCTAGTAAAGATTAAAGAGTAAAACATTTTTATCTGTTTTATTTTTATATTAAAAAGGAAATAATAAAGGAATGATTAAGAGAGGTGATATGTGGATATGTGTGATTATGATGACATGTGGCTTAGTATAGATTTATGGTTTATGTTTTTAAATAGGAAAATTTGAATTTTGGTACCTAAAAAATGGTGGTAATTTAATTTTCGTACCCATTTAAAATTTATTTTTAAATTGGTACCTCCAAAAACTCATAAATTTAGCTTTCAGTACCTCTGTCTACATTCTATTAACTTTTTCGTTAGTGGGTCCCACATACTAAACTTCCTTCTCTTTATCCTTGCTTTCTCTTCGATTCTAATTAAGTTCCCTCCTTTTTACCCTTTCTCTCTCTCTCTCTCTCTCTCTCTCTCTCTCTGCCCTGTTCCTCCATAGTCAGAGCTCTCAACCAAATGCGTTAACTCTATTGTTGAATCTGAATCACTATTTCTTTCTCTCTCCCCTGTCAATTCTAAGGCTTTATTTTTCATTTTAATTTTCTTAATTTTCTCTCTCCAATTCACTAAAGCGTGGATTGTTTTGACTGGAATCACACATCAGCAACTGGGAAAGGCTGGAGCTTGGTGTCTTCATCTCCATAAACAGAAGTAGGAGATTATTCTGATAGCACCGGGTATGATTCCTTCAACTTTTTGTAGTGGTCCATTAATGGTTTGTTGTGGAATTTGGATAAAATCTTTGGGCAATTTTGGAAAATAATTAACTTTACCCTAGATTACTGTGTTTGGATGAAATAATCCATTTTATTGAAATTGATTTATAATGCATTGTTATAGAAGCATGTGGTAGGGTATTTGTGTTGTTGCATTTAAGGTATTTTATGCTTAAGTGTTATGAGTTGGTTTAGGTTGTAACATGTTTTGTACAGTATTGGGTATTGTTCTTAGTATGGAATTTTTGCTTAATTTGTAGATTAAACAAATGGATCAACTTGATAACATTGTTGACATTAAGCTAAGACTATTTGGGGGTTTTGTGTTTAAGAAAAGAAAAGGGACTAAGGTTGGGTGTGCCTCTTTCCTTTATAACTGTGGGGTACTTGAGATTTTTATGTGCTGAATGGTTTAGGAACAAGGGGTTGGAATTCCCTTACACATATGATTTATGGTACAAAGAGAAGGGACACACATGGATGACTGGGAAAAGGAACATAGAGGATGAGGAGGCTATAAAGGGGTTTCTTGAGGCTAAAAACAAAGATAGGCACCTGGAGTTGTTCTGTATTGTATCTGAATAAAACACTGACCAAACTGATCCAATTCAGACAGAATGCCTAAGTCAAAACCCAAAGCTGAGCCCACCCAACACCAAAGACAGTCTATCTAAGGTCAGCCCACCCCAATCTACAGTTACTAAAAAAGTAAGAGAACCCCCACTTAAAGCAAAAAGCCTTGCTAAACACACTCCAAAAGCCTTGTACTTCAGTAGTAAGGAGGATCCCCAGGTGGCAATTATCCAACCCAAAAGAAAAAGGTACTACAGTTAGTGAGCCAATAGGTAGGAGGAGTCCTAGGTTTTCTTTAGGAACTGATAAGAAGGTGGGAGTGTCAAAGGAGAAGCTCAAAACTAGAATTGATAAAGGGAAAAGGAAGCTGATTGTAACACCCTAGAAATTCCTTTATTTTAAAATACCTATTTTGCCCTATTTAAAAATTTAAATAGGAATATCTAAGATATTATCGACACTGTGAAAACGGCTAAGGCAACCATCAAAGACACACAGCGGAAGACTAATTTCAAACCATTCAAAACAAGTCAACTTGAAAAGTCAACCAACAAAAGTAAAATAAAAACCAAAGTCAAACGAAGTAAAATAAACCATCCTACAACTTGGAACCATTGTAGGCCCTTATTAAAACCAAACCAACTTTAAAACTTTTGCGTTAGTCATGCATGATAATAATATCATAAATAATTAAAGCATTAAACACATCATATACTTATAGAAACTAGCATGATACGCTCTTCACTCATGCCCATTCATGAATATGCTTCATCACCTGAAACCTCCTCTCTACTTGTCCCCACTACTCGCCATTAGAAAATGGGTCGTCGTAGGGCCAAAGTAATAAAGATATGGCCAAACACACACAATCAGCAAAGCTGAGTACATAAGCGTAAATTAAACACACTAACATGCTTTCACCTACCAACACACACTTACCTCATTGCACCTGTTTACAAGCACACACAACAATCAACAAGACACATTAACTAGACACTAAATAATTTATTTAGCGTTGATTACGCATCGAACGGGTTTCCAACTATACCTCCCCCAAATAAATTGAGGTTAACTGACACGGGAGCTAACCGTGCCAGCGACAAAACCACTCAAAGGTGGCGGAATTCCTGCGCATAATAATAAATAAAAAGGAATGTACAGCGTCCTGTACTCCATTAGAAGTTATGGTTAAATATAAAACCCCATAACTCCCCCCATTGTTCATATTCAAGGTATATACGTTCCAAGAGTTTTGGTGCGTAATATCTTTCACTTTACGTTATTTACATGTTATTGGACTTGGTGATGACTCTCAAAGCATAATAAATCAATTAACCATAATTATTTAATCAACCAAACATAACAATTTAATTCTTGAATAATTAGTGACCACATATTATTTAATGTTGAACCCTTTATAATTCTACCTCAGTGTCAAAGATACCTTAAACGCATAAAGCGCCAAAAATCCTATCCCTCGGTGTTAAAAACACCGAGAGTGCACAAAGGCACCAACATACAATTTATTCCTTGTGTACATAGACACTTATATAGGATTTTTGACCTTACCAAGGATGGAATGATAAAAGATCAACATGATTCTAAAGTTGAGTTAAGTGGAGTTACGGGGGTGTAGACACCTAAAAATGTCTCCCCAAAACCAAACCCGATGATGAACAACCTTTCACCGCCATTATTGGTCGGGTTGAGTATTTAATTTTTGGAGTGCTTAAATCCATATTTCCATTTCATAAACCAACCCAAATTCTAGCCCATTTCCCCAAACCATAACTTATTTTTCTCTTTTCGTGCCTTTAAACCCAAAATAAATCATTTCGTGTCCATTAAAATCATTCATTTCGTGTCCTTTTTATAAAAAAGTTTATTTCAGTTTATTTTGGTCCATAATATGGGTCCAATGATTGAATAGTTGGATGGGGTTTGAAAAGAGCTTTCCAACGATACACTATAAGCCCAAATCCGAGTTATAACGAATAAGTTATGGCCAAAATATTAAATTAGCCCAAACCGAACCTAAGCCCACCTTACCTACGACCCAATGATCATGTGGAGGGTCCAAATTATTTAATCCCATTCCTAAACCAATTAGGATTAATTATAAGCTTCTATAAGTTTCTAAAAGATCCTAATTATCCTTTTTGAAAAGATAAGATTAAAGAGTTTGAAATTAAATAAAACTCCTTTTTTGAAAATCCCATTTCTATCCGAATTGAAAGATGTTCAAAGATAGACATATATGAATTTCTTGACTCATATTTTTTATCTGAATTTTATATGGTTGGATATCCCTTGAAATTATCTTTCCAATGATATATTATAATATCAATTCCGAGCTATAACGGAAAAGATATGAATAAAATGTCAAACTCTATCCAAAACTGACACCGTCTCACTATTTCGGCCATATCTTTTATTATACAAAATATTTTAATCTGATTCGAATTTGGTTAGAAATTAGACTTCAAGAGCTTTCCAACGATATCTTATTCATCTTATTCCAATTTCTGGATCAAAAGATATGATAAAAACAAAAACTGCAAAAACTGCTGTCTATCGAGTTTTATTCCGATTTAATTCGGATCTTATCTTGTTTTTTCGACCCTTCTTTTTTTTTCTCTATAAATAGAGGTCATATCACCCCTTTTCACAAGATCAACAAGCTTGATCATAAAATAATTCTCTTCTCCATTTTTAGCCTAAATACTAGACACCATATTCTCTCAAAATACTTCCCCTAATTAAACACTCCAAGGAGTTCATACAATACCCAAAGTTCTATACTTAAACCAAGGCGTGAAAGGTATAATTAATTGAGGGTTTGGACCAAATCAAATATACATTTATATAATTTAATTGTTTCAATTTGATTTATTTTTATTGAAGTTACTAACAGTTTATTCATGATGTAGCAATTCAAGGAAATGCGGAAAGTGAGTAGTTAATCATTTAATTACTCTTATTTTTATTCTTGTTGCTAGCATCATGATTAGGTTATTTTATATTTAATTTGACTAACGATATTATGGTTAAATTGTTTCCAATATTAATGTTTATTCTATTTATTGATCACTATATTGCATGTTTAAAGGGAATATGTAATTGAAAATCACGCCTAATAAGATAATTTGGACAACCGGTTTAGGATCCTTTTAATCTTGTTGTTAATAGAAGTGATCACAAATATTTTAGAATTATGTGTTGCATTAATATTCAACCAATTTAGCTTAATTATAGTTTGGAGCGAATTCAATATTTTGTTTGTATGCCTTTGAGATCGCAGGAATCAGTTTTCACTATAAGAATCGAGTAGAGGCCAATACGGGTGAATGTGACTCCATGACTCACTTCGTACCATCATCCCCGATCCTCCTTTCGTGGTTCCGAACCATATGGAGTTAGTAATCTCATGGATTATGAATGGGGTGTAACCTTCACGGGCTAATCGTTGTTGCCTATCGTTGTCCCTTATTCGTGGTTGCCTTTTATGATCCGTGAATGGTTTACAAGTTCCTTAAAAACTTGTTGGCGGCTCCCTACTTTATTTGTCCCTAATCGTTGTCCCTAATCGTATGTCAATTCCCACTTCCTATGAGTGCCAAGCATATTCACAACATGCTTTAACGTAGGCGCACTTCGAGCGACGCCTACAGGGGGCGTAACTCGTTTTCTTTAAGGGGGGTAGAGTGCGATAGAATTACGCGCTTTTTCCTTAATTTTGGCATTTTAAAGTGCTTTTTCGTCAGTTTTACACTGATTTAGTTGATAAGTTTGATTATTTTACACACTAAGATATGTAAGTTTATTACCAAAGTTGATTCTTACACTAGTGCTAGTGTGAGTTTGTTAGATAGTCTACTAGTTTACACATTATTTTGTGTAAGTTTGTTAGTAAAGTTGTTATCTTACACATTATTTTTTGTAAGTAGGTCAGCAAGTTGGTTACTTTACACACTAGTTTTTGTGTGAATGAATAGATGAGGTAGAAAGGAAGTATCACAAAAGTACAGCAACTAAAAGTATTTAGAAAAGTTTTTGAGATTTTAAGTATTTATTTGTTTTTAAACGAGTTTTTAAAGTTTTCGTACCTAAGTTTCGAGGACGAAACTTCTTTTAAGGGGGGTAGACTGTAATACCCCGTATTTTTATGTATTTTTATAAAGTATTTAAGTATTAATAAAATGTATTTTTAGGGGCTCAAGTATTTTAATTAAATATTTTAAAGGGTTAAAGTATTTTAAATATAAAGTTTTATAAAAGTAAAATATGTTTTGGGCCAAACGTTGATTAATTATTGTGCAATGTAAATTATTCCTACATACTCTTATTGGAATAACCCATTCCAAAACCCATAACTTAAGCCCTATCCCGTAACTCAAGCCCACATTTTTATAAGCCCAAATTTAACCCTACACTCTCTACTCTATAAATACCCCATGAATCCCCAAAAATTTCCCACACAAAAAAGGTTAGTCTTATTTTCTCTCTCCTTTGTTTTATTAATTTGTGTAATTATAATTATTAATTTATGGGTTTTGATTTTATTGTTTGAAATTAATTTAATTAGTATCAAATTGTCTTTTGATGATTAAAATTTATAATTTTCATATTTTGTAAATTTTATAACCTAGGGTTTTTAATTATTGAAAATCATGATTTTAGGGTTTTTATGAATAATTTATTTAGGGCTTTTATAGTAATGATGTTTTGAAATTTTGGTGATTATAACTACTTATTAGTTTAACTTAATTCCAGATTATGTTGAACACGTAAATTCATGTTTTAATTATTAGATTTCCGTTCGTTAATATTAATCCCGTTTTAATCCCGATCAGGTTTTGAACTCCTCCGATTTTGATAAAAAAAAGTAGTGTTTTCGTGTGGAAACAACGTTTTAAGAAAGACTCATTACCTTTGGTAGTTAGCACCACCCTCTCGTGGCCAAATTCAGCCTCTAAATATGATTTTCGAGCAGTTTTTGATTTTTAACGAAGTTTTTTTTTATGCTTTAAATTTTATCCTTGAGTTAAAAGGGGTAAGAGATAATTTAATGTTTCTATGGATAATTTAAGTATAAAGATGTATTTTGATGAAGTTTTAAAGGGTTTTCGATTAGTTTAAAATGCTGGAATTTTAATTAAAGTAGTATAATTGTGATGTTAATAAAAGGGTGTGATTACCCATTAAAAATGAGTTTAATTAGGGGTTTTAAAATAAGTTTCAGATTATTTTAAGTAGTCTAAAGTAAATTTAAGTTGCTGGAAATTGTGTATACAAGGAGAATTAATATAGTATTATTGTCCCTTTATGTAGGAGACTTAATTCGGGAATTGTTGTAGTGTAATCGGCTACTTTAAGGGCTTATTTGAGCTACGTTCGCGTACTTAGCATATTTTGATGATGTAGAATCATGCTAGGCTTGATTTCAATCAATTACAAGTAGTATCATGCTAAGGTTTATGTATGGAATTGTGAATTAATGGTGTTGGTGATTGAATTGTGAAGCATGAATTATTTGTGATGGTTTATGAATTGGAAAATTATATTTTGGGCATGTCGTGTTTGAACCACACTTTTATTTATGGCATGTTAGAATGCATGATTAATTAAACTACATGTTTAATTATGTTTGGAATGTTGAAAAGGAATTTTATTATGGTTCAAATAATTTTTATTGATGCTTTAAGCATGAGGAAGGATCTATATAAGTGTCTTTGTACACAAGGGATAAATTGTATGTTGGTGCCTTTGTGCACTTAAGGTGTTTTTAACACCGAGGGATAGGATTTTTGGCGCTTTATGCGTTTAAGGTGTCTTTGACACTGAGGTAGAATTAAAAAGGGTTCAACATTAAATAATATGTGATCACTAATTATTCAAGAATTAAATTGGTATGTTTGGTTGATTTAATAATTATGGTTGATTGATTTATTATGCTTTGAGAGTCATCACCAAGTCCAATAACATGTAAATAGCGTAAAGTGAAAGAGATTACGCACCAAAACTCTTGGAACGTATATACCTTGAATATGAACAATGGGGGGAGTTATGGGGTTTTATATTTAACCATAACTTCTAATGGAGTACAGGACGCTGTACATTCCTTTTATTTATTATTATGCGCAGGAATTCCGCCACCTTTGAGTGGTTTTGTCGCTGGCACGGTTAGCTCCCGTGTCAGTTAACCTCAATTTATTTGGGGGAGGTATAGTTGGAAACCCGTTCGATGCGTAATCAACGCTAATTGAATTATTTAGTATCTAGTTAATGTGTCTTGTTAATTGTTGTGTGTGCTTGTAAACAGGTGCAATGAGGTAAGTGTGTGTTGATAGGTGAAAGCATGTTAGTGTGTTTAATTACGCTTATGTGCTCAGCTTTGCTGATTGTGTGTGTTTGTGTGTTTGGCCATGTCTTTAATTTGTCCCTACGACGACCCATTTTCTAATGGCGAGTAGTGGGGACAAGTAGAGAGGAGGTTTCAGGTGATGAAGCATATTCATGAATGGGCATGAGTGAAGAGCGTATCATGCTAGTTTCTATAAGTATATGATGTGTTTAATGCTTTAATTATTTATGATATTATTATCATGCATGACTAACGCAAAAGTTTTAAAGTTGGTTTTGTTTTAATAAGGGCCTACAATGGTTCCAAGTTGTAGGATGGTTTTATTTTACTTCGTTTGACTTTGGTTTTGACTTTACTTTCGTTGGTTGACTTTTCAAGTTAACTTGTTTTGAATGGTTTGAAATTAGTCTTCCGCTGTGTGTCTTTGATGGTTGCCTTAGCCGTTTTCACGGTGGCGGTAATATATTAGATATTCCTATTTAAATTTTTAAATAGGGCAAAACAGGTATTTTAAAATAAAGGAATTTCTAGGGTGTTACACTGATTGAAGAGGTTGGGTTGGGAAATAAGAGAGTCAAATTAGAGGGGAAACAAAAGGGTAAGTGTCAAAAGAAGCTTTTCATTGATGATGAGGATTCTGATTCTATATCTTCAATTAAGGATTTCAGTGACATAGGAATCCAGGAGAGGATGAAGAAGGTGATTTTAAAGATGCAGGGTTGGATCGTGGTACTGTTAAGTGATCCGTGCCATTTATGGCACCTTTAGGCTATGTTTTCTTTATATTTCTATGCTCGTTTTTAGTCGTTTATGTCGTGTTTTTAGGGAATAATGCTTGATTTGCGTGTTTGTGTGTTAGTTTAGAGAAATGCGTGCTTTTAGTGATTTTCTTATTATTTTATTCATTTTTCGGCTTTTTCCCTCGCTTCTCCGTTTGTTTGACTTGTTTTGTAGGTGTGTCGAGCTTCCCGGGATTTAATCATAAAGGAGGGAGCTCAAGTGCATTCAAGGAATTTAACGGAGCCAAGTTAGGGAAGCCAAGCACGCAAGTCAAGCCAATCCAAGAAACAAAGGAAAATGAAGGCTTACAAAGTATCAAAAAGGAACTTTGTGCATTGTTTCGGCCATATCTCGAGTTCTACAAATCGGATTGAGTTGTGTCAAGTTGGGTTGGAAACTAGACTTAAAGAGCTTTCCAATGATAGGTTGCACGCCTTCATACAATTCCTAGATAGTAAGTTACAACCTTCCAAAGTTGTCCCTGCAAATCTGCCGCAACCCATTTATGCCGATTTTGGGCAATAACTCCCCGTGGGCGCGAGCTTTGGCCGTGTCGCGGCTTCCGGGGTGTCCGCGGGCGCGGCCGATTTCTCCGAGGGCGCGGGCTTCTGGGTCTTTTTACGATTTTAAGTTTCTTTATTCCTTTTGTTTATAAATTGTTTTTGGGGGTTTTTATTATCATTCATTCACATAATTCTTAGTCTTAGAATAGTTTTCTCTCTTAGGTTGAGAGCTTCTCTCTCTAGATTAGGCTAGATTAGGAGTAGTTTTAAAGAGAGAAAGTGAAGGATTTCAATGGTGATTGAGAGATTGAAGATACAAGGGTGACAATTGTGTTCAAGATCTTCTCTATTATCAATGAGCATTCTTAACTCTATCTCTCCTTAATGCTTTGTTTAATTTCATGTTTGTTTGGTTTAATTTTGATGTTTGATGCATGATTAGTGTAATTGTTCTTGATATTTTGTTGATTCTTGATTTCCATAGTTGTTAGTTGATAGATGATGATACTTGAATAGTTGTTTGGCTAGGAATTGGGTGAAACTTGTATGATTGATTAATTGTGATTAATTTGGGAATTGTGTTGATTGATTGTTGAGATTAAAGTGATTAGTGAAGGTTTGCATGTGTGTAATTCAATTAGGCCTTGAGAATTATGCTAGATTGCATTGTAATTGCTAATGACATGAACAATTGATTTAGGAATTGCAATTATCGATTGGTTTTGATTGTAATTCTCTTAGTTTGTTATTCATAGTGAACCCTAGCTTAACAATTAGGAGATAACTCTTTGATTCCTATTGATTGCTCTTATCATTAGTCCTCACAACCTTTGATTGGCATGCTCTTCCCAAGTTGTTGCGATTGACATGATTACTTGTTGATCCCCGTTCCTAGTGTTTTATTTCCTTGGTTACTTGTTTTGTTAGTTGTTAGTATCTCTCTTACCTTCGTCTTCGACCTAGCTTAGGCGCATAATTGAATGTGCTTGAACATTACCGTTCCTTTGGGTTCGACCCTTGACTTCCCTCTATACTCGTATTAGGGTTTGTTAAGTGTTTATAAATTTAGTTTGACCGAGGGAAGATTAGATAACGACCTAGTTTTCCCCTCGTCATTAAGATTCTAGGAGAAGTGGAAAGGAGTTTGGCAATAGTGCAGCATGGTGGTGTTTCAGGTGAGGGTAGTAAGCAGAAGTTGGATCAGCTTGTTATAGGTCTTGGGTAGCCTGAGGTTGAACTTAAAGAAGAAGACAATGATGATTGGGTCTAATAAAGAGGAAGATGACAGCCCATGGTTTAGAGAGGAGACAGATTTCAAGAAACAAGTTGTGTTGGTGAAGAATCAGAAGTTTAACAACATTTTGGTGCTTAAGAAAGCCCTAAGAACTCATGCCCTTGAAAATAGATATGAGTTATATTTCCTTCACAACAACAAAGAGAAATTAACCACTTTCTGTAGGAGAAGATGTGGTTGTGAATGGAATTCAAAGAGGAGCAAGCTGCCCATGTGTAACTACAGTGAGGAAGTTAGGAGGTGTAGATACAAGGTGATTTCTAGGCCTCTATTTAAGAGTTGTGCTTGGAAAATTCAGGATCTTAGGTTGGAACATAACTGTATGAGGAGCAACATAAATGCAAATGTGACTGCAGAGTACCTAGCTGAGAGATATATTGAAGAGTGGAGAAGCAATCCCAGTTGGAAGATAAACAGCTTTAGGGATAGAGTTTTAAGTGATTTGGGCATTAAAATTGGGTACTACAAGGCATGGCTAGCCAGAGCAAGGGCATAATTCATGATTTATGGGTCTGATTTTGAACAGTATGCCAGAGTATGGGATTAAGGCAAGACAGCCCAGAAATATAACCCAAGGACTGTAGTGAATGTGGTGGTTGATCAGATGGATAGGCCAAAGCCACCTTTGTTCTTAAGGATGTATGTGTGCCTGTCTCCATTGGTAAGGGGATTCTTTAAATGATGTAGGCCACTAATAGGAGTGGATGGGTGCCATTTAAAAGGCTCTTACCCTGGTCAGATTTTGGTGGATGTGGGAAAGGATGGGAACAACAATATTTATCCCTTTGCGTGGGCTACTATAGAGGTTGAGAATAAAGAAACCTGGTGCTGGTTTGTAATACCCCGTATTTTTATATGTATTTTATTTAAAATATGTATTTTATAAGGGTATTTAAATAATTTTAGTATTTTAATTATGATGTTTTAATTATTTATCACATGTAAGTTGGGAATATTTTACTAAAGGAAAGTTTGTTTAATTAATTATTTAATAGAAGTTGGGGTTTTATTTTAAGAAATTATGATTTTAACAAGTTTTAGTAGGGAAGGGGTTAGGAAAAACTAAAGGAGGAAAGTTTAGGGTAAAAGGGGTGATAGAGAAGGGGTATAAATATCCCTCTTATGAGGCAATTCAACTTTGCCCAGAGTGGAGAAAACCCAAGGTAAACTTCTCTCCCTTTTCTCTTTATTTTCTTCTTTCTTTTTCTTTTTCTCTTTCCTTCCCTTCCCCTTCTTGTTTGCGCACCACCACCACCGGCAACCACCACCACCGGTGGGCCGCCGACCACCAGCACCAGCCGGCAGCAGTGGCGACTGATGAGTGTCATTTATGGCACTCATAGGGTAGTCTTTTAGGGTTATTTCTTTCCCTTTTTCATGCTTTCTTCTCTTATTTTTGGTCCTTTTTCCTTTAGTTTCTCTTTCTCCTCTTTTCTGTATGGTTCTCGTGTTTTTCTCGTATTTTCCTTTTATTTGGCTCTTTTTCCCTTTTATTTCCTTTCTTTGTTTGCTTGTGTAGGTACTTGGAGAATCAAGTTGGGACCTTAATGACCAAGCAAGGAAGAAGCATTTGGCTAGAGAGGCCTTGGAGAGGCCTAAGAGAGGTCTCCAAGGTATTGCCAGCAGGCTGCGGGCGCGGGCTCAAGAAGCACAAATGGCCAGATTTTGGCAGGAACTTTCCGCGGTTGCCCCGCGGGCGCGGGAAACTTGGAGAGGGCGCTCCGTCTCAGAGAGACCGCGGCCCCCTGATTGAGCTTTGGGAGCAGGGGATTAGCCGCGGGCGCGACATCTTTGGCCGCGGGCGCGGGTTTATACTGCCGCGGGTGCGGGTGTTGCCCAGATAGCCCGCGGAGGGTTCCATACCCATTTCTCCGCGGCCGCGGGTTCATCGGGAGAGGGCGCGGGATTTGCCGGTTTCTTCTTTGCTTATAAATAGAATTGTAATTCCTTTTTGAAACCAACTTTTTGATAATATTTCATTAGCTTAGTTTTAGAGAGAGAATTTAGGTTGAGGGCTTCTCTCTCTAGATTAGGCTAGATTAGGAGTAGTTTTAGAAAGAGAAAGCGAAGGATTTCAATGGTGATTGAGAGATTGAAGATACAAGGGTGACAATTGTGTTCAAGATCTTCTCTATTATCAATGAGCATTCTTAACTCTATCTCACCTTAATGCTTTGTTTAATTTCATGTTTGTTTGGTATAATTTTGATGTTTGATGCTTGATTAGTGTAATTGTTCTTGATATTTTGTTGATTCTTGATTTCCATAGTTGTAAGTTGATAGATGATGATTTTTGAATAGTTGTTTGGATAGGAATTGGGTGAAACTTGTATGATTGATTAATTGTGATTAATTTGGGAATTATGTTGATTGATTGTTGAGATTAAAGTGATTAGTGAAGGTTTGCATGTGTGTAATTCAATTAGGCCTTGAGAATTATGCTAGATTGCATTATAATTGCTAATGACATGAACAATTGATTTATGAATTGCAATTATCGATTGGTTTTGATTGTGATTCTCTTAGTTTGTTATTCATAGTGAAACCTAGCTTAACAATTAAGAGATAGCTCTTTGATTCCTATTGATTGCTCTTATCATTAGTCCTCACAACCTTTGATTGGCATGCTCTTCCCAAGTTGTTGCAATTGACATGATTACTTGTTGATCCCCGTTCCTAGTGTTTTATTTCCTTGGTTACTTGTTTTGTTAGTTGTTAGTATTCTCCCTTTACCCTTTGATTTCGACCTAGCTTAGGCGCATAATTGAAAGTGCTTGAACATTACCGTTCCTTTGGGTTCGACCCTTGGCTTGCCTCTATACTCGTATCTAGGTTTGTTAAGTGTTTATAAATTTAGTTTGACCGAAGGAAGATTAGATAACGACCTAGTCTTCCCCTCGTCAGCGACCACCGGCGCTGGCAGCAGCCGGCAGTAGCGCCGGCCTGCTGTCGGCAGTCACAGCTTTCGAAAAAATAAAAAAGTTTTAAAAATCTAATCTTTCTTACCCAAATATAATCTAGGCTTTAATCTAATTGTAAATTATGAGTTTGGAGATTTAATTTTGATGTTTGGTTATTGTAATTATATTAATTAATTTTAAGATTTGGTTTTTAATTAAAAAGCTCCAATTTTTGAAACCCTAGGTTCTTAATTTATGAGTTATTGAAGGATTATGATGTATAATGGGGTAGACCTTTGTTTTAAGTGTTTTAAAGCTTAATTACAACAAGTTTTAATTGTAATAAAGTGCTGGAATTTTATGTAGAACACTTAATATGATGTTTCTTGAAGAAATTTTAATTACCCATTAATTGGGACTTAATTATGGTGTTTTAAATATAATTTCAGCTTACTTTAATTAAATTATGAGGAGTTTTAAAATAGTATATATTGCTGGAAATTTGTTTAGAGTGGATATTAATACTCTATTATGAATTTAATGTGTAGGAGACTTTGAAGTAAGCAATTTCTACTAGTCGTGGCAACTTTAAAATCGTACTCAAGGTACGTACGCGTACTTAGCATATTTTTGGTGATGTAGTATCATGCTAGACTTGACTCAATTAATCCTAATTAGTATCATGCTAAGATTTATGATTGGAATTGTGGACTTTTGATATTGGTGATTAAATTAGAAAGTATGATTTATTTGAGATGGATTAATGGTTGGAAAATTAATGTTTGGCATGTTGTGTTTGAACCACACTTTTATTTATGGTATGTTAGAATGAATGATCAATTAAAATACATGTTTAATTATGTTTGGAATATTGAAAAGAAATTTTATTATGGTTCAAATAATTTTTATTGATGCTTTAAGCATGAGGAAGGAGCTATATAAGTGTCTATGTACACAAGGAATAAATTGTATGTTGGTGCCTTTGTGCACTTAAGGTGTTTTTAACACCGAGGGATAGGATTTTTGGCGCATTATGCGTTTAAGGTGTCTTTGACACTGAGGTAGAATTAAAAAGGGTTCAACATTAAATAATTTGTGGTCACTAATTATTCAAGAATTAATTTGGTATGTTTGGTTGATTGAATAATTATTGTTGATTGTTTTATTATGCTTTGAGAGTCATCACCAAGTCCAATAAAATGTAAATAACGTAAAGTGAAAGAGATTACGCACCAAAACTCTTGGAACGTATATACCTTGAGTATGAACAATGGGGGGAGTTATGGGGTTTTATATTTAACCATAACTTCTAATGGAGTACAGGACGCTGTACATTCCTTTTTATTTATTATTATGCGCAGGAATTCCGCCACGTTTGAATGGTTTTGTCGCTGGCACAGTTAGCTCTCGTGTCAGTTAACCTCAATTTATTGGGGGAGGATAGTTGGAAACCCGTTCGATGCATAATCAACGCTAAATGAATTATTTAGTGTCTAGTCATTGTGTTTTGTTGATTGATGTGTGTGCTTGTAAACAGGTGCAATGAGGTAAGTGTGTTGATAGGTGAAAGCATGTTAGTGTGTTTAATTTACGCTTATGTACTCAGCTTTGCTGATTGTGTGTGTTTGTGTGTTTGGCCATATCTTTACCCTTACCCTATGATGACCCATTTTTAATGGAGAGTTGTGGAAACAAGTAGAGATAAACTTTTCAAGTATTGAAGCATAATCATGATGGGGCATGAGAGAAGAGTGAATCTTGCTAGCTTTCATTAGGTTACGATGTGTTTTATGCTTTATTTATTTATGACATATTTTATGTGGACTAACACAAAGGTTTGGTTTTGGAACAGTTTTGAATAAGGGCCTTTAATGGTTCCAAGTTGTAGTTTGATTTTATTTGATTTTTTTTGTTTGGTTTTAAACTTTACTTTCGTTTGGTTGACTTTTGAGTTGACTTGTTTAAACGGTTTTTAATTTTGAGTCTTCCGCTGTGTATCTTTGATAATTGCCTTAGCCGTTTTCACGTGGCGGTAATGTCTTAGATATTCCTAAATCGTATTTTAAAGAGTAGTATGGGTATTTAAAGGAAAGGAATTTCTAGGGTGTTACAAAGTGGTATCTGGGAGCTTAGGTTGAGATTTTAAATTACCACTAACCCGAAAACGTTTTTCTTACTGTGATTTAAACTTGGCCAAGTATTAATTTAATTATGCAACGTTAAATTTTCCGATTTTATTTTTTTATACATATATATATTTTTTAAAAAGGGGCCGAATTTTTTTTAATTATTTATTTATTTTATTTTTGTCCGATATTTTTTTTAAGGGGACACTCGAATTTTTTTTTAGTGTCGGAAATTTATTATTTTTTTTATTTTTTTTTTGTAGGGCTGATATTTTGCCCCTCTTCTCATTAAATTCGATTTTTTTTTAAGACATGTAAAATTTTTTTTTTTTAAGTATTGCAGGGAGCAAGGATCGAGGAAAGAATTATGTGTTAAAAGCTTTTATTAACATGTTGGTGAGCTTGGGTAGGAAAAAGAAAGGGCATATAGGCTAGAATTTAATTTATTCCCTATGTGCATAATTTTATTTTGAGTGTTCAAGCATGTTGTTTGACTAGATGTTTGTTGATGAAAGCATGAAATATGTGTATTATTCTATGTGATCCTTCGAAATTGTATGATTGAACACCGAACTTAATTTCCTACAAGACTGTATTATTTATTTTATTTTATTTCTTTTTGGGAAGGGAATTCTTTTCTAAGCCTTTTCTCTACATGATGCTAATCTTTCCTAGAAAATTTACACAAATGGGATCTCTTGTAAAGAGACATAATGAACACCCCTACGACTTTGTAGAAAAGATCAGATACTTTTGTTCCTACATGAGCAATGTCTTACGAGACAGAGTTTATGACACCCCTGATTGTATTTCGGCTATGATTGTCCATTGTCTCCTAGAGGAGCCCCCTTACATTGCTGTCAAACAGAGATTTTCTGATTTTAACCTTCTAGGAGACGTTCCGAATTACCATAAATACAAAGACTATTATGGCCAGTGGTATCCAAATTATATTTTCTTAACTAAATATCTCGTAAGAGTGGAGAAAGCTCATTGTCAGCACTTAAATCTTCCCTACCCTGAATACTACTACGATAACCCAGTAGGGAGCAATCCTCCTCCTAATCAACAACCAGGAAATTCTTCTTCTTCTTCGTCAGGGGGTGGACAGGCAGAAAATGGAGAACAACAAGAGGGAGATAGTTCACTTATGGAGATTTCTAATCCTAATCCACCTCCAACTCCAATAATAATAGACATTTCATCGGCTGAGTAGGAAGAAGGGGAGTTTGTACAAGTAGAACCTGAACCTGAGTCACCTGAACCAATGGAGGAGTCAATTGATTCTGATTTCGATCTTTCAAGCTACAAACAATCCACTGACAAAAGGGACAACGTTCGAAAGGATTAGATTTTATAACTTTCCTCGTCATGAATTCACAGTCTTTATTTTAGTTATTATTATTTTAGTTTTAAATCAATAAGTGGCATGACCACACAAGTTTCTAGAAAACAATTTTTATTTTAGTAATTTCAATCTATTTTAATTAATAAGACCTTATTTATTTCCTTGTCAATTTTTTTTTATTTAAATAAATAAATTCATTTGTTTTCCAAATCTCCCATTTCACATCACTATTCCAATAACCAAAATTCCAAGCAACTTAATTCCAACGAATATTTCTAAGCTATGGTCATCTATGGGAATTATTATTATTATTTTTTTTATCTATGTGATGCTTTATTAAATGTATGGTTGGTTAGCAATCAATAATTGATTGATAAAGCTACAAATTAAGGGAATTCTTAGCTTCGCTATCCCAAATTGTTAGCTTCAAATTTTACTGTGAATGTTTAAAGAGTGCTAAGTAATAGATTAGTGTATGTCTTGAGAGCTAAACATAGCCATTTCTAATATAAACCCTTGTCCTCAATTCAGGAAAGCAAAATGGCAGGGGGAAGAGGTTCTGGTAATGGTGGAAACGATTTGAATGAAGTAGTAAGGCAATTGGCAGCAGTTGCCCAACAATTGGCAAGAAACTCAACTGGTAATGGGGATGCTCAAGGAGAGCTCTTTAAGAAGGTGGCACAAAGTAAGCCACCAACATATCAAGGCGAGCCTGACCCTATTATATTGGAAAACTGGTTGAGGGAATTTGAGAAACTATTTGGAGTTGTGGGATGCCCTGAAAACTCAAAAGTGAGTTGTGCTACTTACTATCTGAGGGGTGAAGCTGACCTTTGGTGGGAACAAAACGAGACTACCATTAGAGCGCTACTTGGGTTCAACTGGACCAAATTCCAGGAGAAAGTGAGAGACAAGTTTTATCCTAGCCTTTTGCAGAAGCAGAAAGCTGAGGAATTCTCAAACCTTAAGATGGACAGGATGTCAGTTACGGAATACTACACAAAGTTTATTGAGTTGTCCCGTTTTGCTGAAGGGTCTGTCTTTACGGAGAAAGCAAAAGCTAGGAAGTTTGAGAGTGGCTTAACTACTGATTTGCAGTTAAAGCTATGCGGGCAAGTATTTGAGACCCTAGATGAAGTATATGGAAGGGTCGCACACCTTTATGCTTTGGAAGAAATGAAGAAGAAGGAGTAAGCTGAAATAGAAGGAAGAGAGAAGAGGAAGAAAGTGGGGCATGTTTATGGAAACCAACAGGGAAACCAGAATGGTTTTAAGAAGCAGAAGTATCACCATAACAATAACTTTCACAACAATAATAACTTCCAGGGTAATAACCGTCAAGGAAACCGTAACAACAATGGAGGGGCTAGAAACAATAACTAGGGGAATAACAAGAATGGGAGAATTTATTTTTGCAAAAGGTGTAGGAATAACCACCCTGGAAAGGATTGCGAGGGCAATTTGGTCGCTTGTCGTGTTTGTAATAAACTTGGGCATAGGGAATATGAGTGTTTCTCCAAGAATAGCAATGGGAACAGGCAAAACAACAATAATTCAAGAGGAAACCAGAGGAATTTCTAAGGGAACAACAACAACTTTACTGGGAACAAGGGAGTGCAACAGAATGGGGCGAAGAACAGTAACACCACCAGTGGGAATAGCCAACAAAAGGATGGAACTGCAGGGAAACTGAATGTTCTAAGTAAGCATGAGGCGGATGCCACGAAAGATGTTATCACTGGTACTTTTTCTATTAACTCTATTCCTGTTAAAGTATTGTTTGATTCTGGTGCAACCTTTTCTTTTGTTTCTAAGGGTATTGTTTCAAAACTTAAAGACTGTTTAAAGACAGTATAAGTAGTAGATTAACCCATAACCATTCCGACAGGTGGGGTAGTGAAATGTACCAAAACCTTTTGTTGACTTGAATGAACAATACAAGAGGGGGGAGGGGTGGATTGTATTGTGGAGGAACTAGGGTAATTTTTGCGGAATTCTTAAAGAAACTTAAACAAAAACTTTAAAGTGCAAGAGAGATTTTACGTGGAAAACTTCTTGGCCCTAATCAAGAAGAAAAACCACGACCACAAGGGATTTTAATACTCAACTCTTAATAATAATAGGGCAAACAACCTATTACAAATTAAGACTCTAAACTCAAGTTCCTCAACGAACTTAAGTTCCCCCTTAACTGATCCCTCAATCAGTAAAGCTCTCGAATCTCTCTCTTTCTCCTTGATTCACTCAAAGCAATTACACACTCTAGAGTTTACCCAAACTCTACCCCAATACAACTCAAGATAAAAATTCTACGATGCTAAGTACAAAGACACTCAAGGACTTAAGTGGATTTTTGACTCTTTTAGAAAAGCTAAGAATTGTAATGCTCAAGTGTCCTTATCAAAACAGAAAACTAATCCTATTTATACAGGAGGAAAGCAGTTGAAAACCTTACGTTTGCCTTAACCCCCACTACACCACAACTTCCATGAAATAAGGAAGTGCAGTTCGTGGATGCTTGGGCAGCAAGCTGAAGCACACAATAAGGAAGTGGTTCCTTTATTTTCTCAACCTCCTTGACCAAGTAAAAAGTCGATTTAAAAATAGTTTTACCAAGTCAGATTTTCCAAAATGTTGGGATAAAATCAGAACAGAAAATCTTTTAATAAATAAGATATTTTTACTTAAAAGATAATTTTCCGAAATAAAATTAAATCTTGTTAAAATAAGGAAAATAAAATCTTTATAAACTGAAATTAAATCCACTTAAATCCTATCAATTAACAATGTACTTAAAATATGTACAAGAAGCCTAATATAAATAATAAAGATGCAATAGACTCCTTGGAACACAGTGAAGCTTCGACTCTGGAGCTTCAGTTCCTCACTCAAGGAACTTGGCTTCTGATTGTCTTCTATGCTCATCCACAGCTCATCCTTAGACCTTGTTCCATGCTCCATTCTGACTCTAGAACTTCGTTGCATATAAGAACCTGTCAAGTACATCAAAGCTAATAGACAAAAGTTAAAGCCCTTATGGGTTTGCTTAGGTTCCTTGAGTCATCATCAAAACTTAAGATAAAAAATATTCCCCCTTTTTGATGAATGACAAACCTAAGCAAACTCACAAACTAAAAATTAAAAGACAATCAGAAAAAGAAAATTTTTTTAAAAAATGAACTAGCTAAAATTAAACAAGGAACTGACTGAATGAAAGTTATAGTTATACCTTCTAGTTTAAACGGATGGAGAGCTTGTCAACAATTGAGTTTGCCTTCTTTTCCCCTTTTGGCGTTCATCAAAATTAATGCACACAAATACACATATCTAAACACAGCACCATTTTAATGGTTTGTGTCCAAAGCATAGAACAAAGCACATATAGGCAGAAATAGTATGCAAATAGTCATAACGCAAGCAAGAAACATCCATATAAACAAACTGATGTTCCTCCAGAACATCAAAAACAAAAGAAAATACCCTGTTTAAGTGTTTACAGACCAAAAGAAGCAAAAAGAAACAAGTTCAAATCGGATCAAGTTCAAGAAAATAAAGTTTTAGAGCTAAGAAAGAAAGAAAACATCAAGCTTTAGGGACAGAGGACTGGGTCTCTTCTTCAGCATCATTCTCTGGCACCTCTTCAATGACCAAGTCCTCCAATTTCTTCAGCAAGTCAGCCTGCCCTTTGGAGATAGTTGATGTGTTCTGGTGCATTGTTGAGGTGAGCTCTGTGGAAGCTTTCACTAAGTCTGACACTACTTTCTCAAGAGCTTCAATCCTTTGAATCAACCCTGGTTGAGCATCAACTAGCTTGTGCACTGTCTCCTTGAGAGCCTTAAGTTCCAAGGTGGAACTCACAGTGCTGAATCCAGCAAAACCTGAACCTGTAGGAAAGGTTTTTTCAACAGAAGCTTGAAGGATGCCCTGTTCCCCCTGAGAACCAGTTTCCCCTTCAAGGATCCCTTGATCCCCTGGTGCACTGTTTCTCTCTTCACTCAGATCAACCACTGCAGCAGACTCAACCTTGTCCTTCCCTCTTGGCCTTATAGCCAACCTAGTACTCTTTCTCTTCCCAAAGCTTTGAGTATCCTTCTGGTTTGACATCACAATCACCTCATTCTTTTTCTGTTCACCTTCTTTCTCACTGTCCTCTTCCTCCAACAATTTATCCAACTCTTCATCTTCCTTTTTCTTCAAACTACTCTCATCCTGTTTAGGCTTAGGAAGGGATTTTGAGAGAAATTGGGTAGTTCCCTCAACAACAGTTAGGTTTCGGGCTTCAAGCATTTTGGGTTGGACATAATGGTTGGTTTTAAGCTTAAGGGATTCATAGATAGTCATGGAAATTCCACAACTTTCAAGAAGAGTGATTATCAAATTTGCATACCCAACCTTTAAATGATTGGCAAGACAATGAGTGAGGTGCTGGATCATCAAAGATGGAAAATTTATCTGTATTTTGTTTTCAAGGCAATACATAAGCACGGCATCAAGGTGATTTGCCTCGTGCCTATGCTGGGTTCTCGGAATGATAGCTAGATGAACAAAAATAAACAGCAGCTTTTGAATAGGTGAAAACAGATTATGGTTGGTTCGAACTTTGGACGCTTTACCTCTAATTGATTCAACACTTTTTTCAATAGGAACACCCTCAACGCTTAATTCAGTTTCTCCCTTAAAATACTCATCAAACCCCTCATTAGGGGTTCCAAACACATCAGCTAAATCATCAGCATCAAAACTAATTTTCTTCTTTTTAACTTTGCTAACAAAAACACCATTCACATTCTTAAAATTTGCACAAAATTCCTTTAAAGGTGCATGCGCAATCACATTGTCATAACATTCACTAAAAAGCTTAATCCAATTTTGTGCTTCAAGAATATCAAGAAGTTCAGGGTACTTACTCGATTCGCACCACTTTAGATTTATACAAAACCCAGGAATGAAACGCTCAGAGCTGGCTTCAAGCCTTTTGAAAGCAGCGGACTTCGACTTTTCCCCCTGAATTGGTTCACCCAGTTCCTCATAGTCCAATTCTTCTTCAACCTCGATTATTCTCTTTTTCGAATCACTGCGAGCCATAGGTTTGTTTTGGGGTTTTTCAGCAACGGTTTTGACTGAGGTTTCAGTCTCTATTTCCATGGGTGATTCCTTTTGAGGAGAGTTTTGAATTTTGGGTGAGATTTCCATTGGAATTGGAGATGTGTCACTAAATATGAGTGTGTATTTTACGGAGTGAGGTGGTGAGGAACAGTGGTCAGGGTTTGGCTTCATTATATAGTGGTGGAATTTAGAGGGGTGAATTTGGTCGGTGGAATGGTGTAGAAGGTTGGGGTAGGTGTCGATTGATGAAGGATGGCACAAAACTTTTCACTTGGTCAGATTTTAATGTGATTTGACATGAAGGGTTTAGGTTAATTGAATACAATTTTTGATCAGGAACTTTGAATTGAATGCAAAAGGTCACGGGTATTTAATCAACAATTTCGAGGAACGAATTTGAAATTTAAAAGATAAGCAATGAAGAATAATTCAAAAGATAAGATATTAAGTAGATAGAATTAATCAACTGACTAGTTAATTAATTCACAAAAAGATAGAACAAAATCTTATAGATTATTTCGGAGGAACTAGGAACAAATCAACATAGTTTGTTATAACACAGACATGCCTATTGCAATTTGATTTCTTCACATACAGCCACAATCCCATATGCATTGCCATACATTCTAATGTGTAGGACTATGTTTTCACATATACATATTGTGTAAGATACATATAATGCATGCATGATTGACTTATACCTTGGGGGGAACTTGAGGTCTTCTTAACTCAATTGTATCATACCAAGTTCCATGCGCATCTTTTCAAATTTGTCCCTGCTCAAAGGCTTAGTAAGAATGTCAGCAATTTGATTTTCAGTTTCACAAAAATCTAACTTAATTAAGCCTTTTTCCACATTATCCTTAAGGAAATGATGCCTTATGTGAATATGTTTCACACGAGAATGATGAACTGGATCTTTTGAAATGCATATGGCACTAGTATTATCACAATAGATAGGAATGCAATTATATTTCATACCATAATCTCTTAGTTGTTGTTTTATCCAAAGTACTTGAGAACAACAGGCTGCAGCTGCCACATATTCAGCTTCAGCAGTTGACAAGGCCACTGTGTTCTGTTTCTTGGATACCCAAGAAACTAGGCATGGCCCGAGAAACTGAACCATTCCTGAAGTACTCTTCCTATTAACCAGATCTCCTGCATAGTCAGCATCTGCAAAACCTTTTAAATCAAAAGTATCACTTCTAGGATAGAAGAGACAAAGATGGTCAGTTCCTTTGAGATATCGTAGGATCCTCTTTACTGATGTAAGATGTGACTCCTTAGGATTAGATTGAAACCTTGCACATAAGCCAACACTAAATGCAATATCAGGTCTGCTAGCAGTTAAGTATAAAAGGGATCCAATCATACCTCTGTATTTGGTTTGATCTACACTAGTTCCTTGTAGATCTTCATCTAACCTTGTGCCTGTTCCCATTGGTGTATGGTTGGTCTTTGCTTGGTCAAGATTATATTTCTGCAGTAGTTCCTTGACATATTTTTGTTGGTGAATTGCAATACCTCTTTCCGTTTGTTTGATTTATAGTCCAAGAAAGAAGTTGAGTTCCCCCATCATGCTCATCTCAAATTCACCACTCATTAGCTCAGCAAAGTACTTGCACAAGTTTTCGTTAGTTGCTCCAAAAATAATATCATTAACATATATTTGAACAACTAGTAAGTCAGTTCCTTTAGATTTTAAAAACAAAGTTTTATCTACTTTACCTCTTTTAAAATCATTTTGAAGAAGGAACTTAGAGAGCCTCTCATACCAAGCTCTAGGTGCTTGTTTCAGCCCATAAAGAGCTTTATCAAGCTTAAAGACATGATTAGGAAATTGGGGATTTTCAAAACCTGGAGGTTGTTCCACGAACACCTCTTCTTCAAGAAAACCATTTAAGAAAGCACACTTAACATCCATTTGATATAGTTTGAAACCCATAAAAGAGGCAAAAGCAATTAACATTCTAATAGCTTCTAATCTAGCAACAGGAGCAAAAGTTTCTTCAAAGTTAATACCTTCTTGCTGATTATAGCCCTTCACAACAAGTCTTTCCTTGTTTCTTACAATTGTTCCATATTCATCCAGCTTGTTCCTGAATACCCACTTGAGCCCTATAACCTTTTTGTGTTTAGGTTTCTCTTCAAGATGCTAGACCGTGTTCCTCTCGAACTCATTGAGTTCATCTTGCATGGCAATTATCCAGTCAGCATCCTTTAGTGCTTCATCATGATTTCTAGGCTCAATAATGGATAGGAAGGCTTGAAAGGCACAGAAGTTCCTCATCTGTGATCTGGTCTGAGTTCCTCTACCAATATCACTTATAATAGGGTCTGTTGGATGAGAGCCTTGATATTTGAATGGCTTTGGTTGAAATTCTCTGGCAGGAACTCCTATTTGAGGCACTTCATCTTCAATTTCTTCTGCATTTTCCTCGTTGCCAGATTCTCCATGATCTTGTTCCTCCGGGGTTTCTTGATTAGGAGCTTCAGCATTTTCTTGATGTTCTTGCTCAGGTTCCTCTCTTACTTCCTTGGTTTGCTCGGAGGATTCTTCCTGTTCTTCCCTGTCTCTAATCATACCAATTTCATAATCATTATTGTCTTGTTCCTGCACATTCATGAACATATTAGATTCATCAAATATCACATGAATGCTTTCTTCTACACACAATGTATTTTTATTGTAAACTCTATAAGCTTTGCTATTTGATGCATAGCCAAGGAACACAGCTTCATCACTTCTTTCATCAAATTTTCCTATGTTCCTTTTTCCATTATTATGAACAAAGCACCTGCATCCAAAAGCTCGAAAGTGAGAAATATTGGGTTTCCTGCCCTTAAACAGTTCATAAGGAGTCTTATTGATGATTGGTCTCATCATAACTCTGTTAATAATATAACATGCAGTATTAATAGCTTCAGCCCAGAAGTTCCTTGGAAGACCACTTGCTATGAGCATAGTTCTTGCCATGTCTTCTAGAGTCTTGTTCTTCCTTTCAACAACTCCATTCTGTTGAGGAGTTCTTGGGGCTGAAAAGTTATGATTCATGCCATTTTCTTTGCAAAAGTCATCGAATCTTGAATTCTCAAACTCAGTTCCATGATCTGATCGAATGTGGATAATTTGATTTCCACTTGACTTTTGTACTCTTTTGGCAAAGGACACAAATTCATCAAAAGTTTCATCTTTGCTAGACAGAAAAATCACCCAAGTAAATCTAGAAAAATCATCAATAATAACTAAAACATATTTCTTTCCACTTCTACTTTGAACACGCATGGGACCATACAAATCCATATGAATTAGCTCCAATGGCTTTGTGGTGCTGACCATGTTTTTGCTTTTGAAAGAAGACCTGACTTGCTTGCCTCTCACACATGCATCACAGATATGTTGTGTGAGGAACTTGACTGAGGGAAGCCCTATAACCAAGTTCCTTGCTCTAAGTTTATCCATGAGTGAGAAGTTAGCATGTCCAAAATGTTTATGTCATAATAAAGGATCATCATTAATGACACTCAAGCAGGTAAGGTTGTTCCTTGGAACAGAATTTAAATCCACGATGTATGTGTTCCCTTTTCTAGTTCCTTCAAGAACAACCCTTCCTGTTTTATCATTAATGATGTTGCATGAATCAGAGGTAAAACTTACAGAGTTTCCTTTATCACAAAATTGTGATATGCTCAGCAAATTGTGCATCAAACCCTCGACCAAAAGTACATTTTCTATTGAATGAGAACTGGACCTTCCTACTTTTCCTTTAGCAATTACTTCACCCTTTTTGTTGTCTCCAAAGGTCACAGTTCCTCCTGGATAGACCTCTAGTGAGAGAAACTTTGATTTATCTCCTGCCATATGCTTTGAACAACCACTGTCGAGGTACCACGTGTTGTTCCCCCTCACTAGGACCTGCAAAAGAACTTATTGGTTAGATTCAGGAACCCAGGTTTCCTTGGGTTCCTTAGACGTTGAAGCAATATCAGATTTCTTTACCCAAACTTGCCTAACATTCTTGCTAACAGATTGTTCCTTCTTGTTGCAAGTAGCAACAAGATGACCAGTTTTACCACAGAAGGTACATACTTTATAACTAGGCAAGTATACATATTTTTTCTTGCCCTTATGCTTAGAACGTATGAATCCTAGACCTTCAGTTCTTTTGGTTTGAGCATTCTCAATCCACTTAGGAATTCCAAACTGACTAATGCTTCTTTCTTTTCGAAGCTCCAGTTCCTTCTCCAATTTTGCCTTTTCAATTCTTAACTCGTCAAGATTATATTTTAATTTTTCAAAATCCTCATTAAATTTAGGCAAATATTCAGAGGAGGAACTTGGAGACACTTCAGCATTAGCAAGTTTGTATTGAGTCAGTTCTACATTAACCATGATATTTTCAAACTTGAGTTTCTCATTCATTTCTTTTAAGAGAAGATTCTTGTCAAAAAGTTCAAAAAATCTACTCTGAACATCAGTTCGTTGATTCTCAATCCACGTACCGTGTTCCTTGCAGACTTTGAGAGCTCTTTGACATTCACCTAGACGAATACTAGTGTGAGTCTAGTCATCTTCCAATTCAAACACTAAATCAATGAGAGCATCTTTAGTATAAGTCTTAAGCGCATTTGGATCAAGGAATACCTCTTTAGCAAGCTCATCATTGTAAGACTTTTCATCACGTTTGGCCATTAGACACAGATGAGCTGTTTCTTCTTCAGGTTGTTCCTCTTCATCCTCACTTTCAGAATCTCCCCATATCCCTAATGTCTGTTTTGTTGAAAGGAGTTTTGTTATAGTTGCTCTTAACTTGTTCCTTTGCCTTCCCTTTACCTTTCTCTGTATCCCAAAGTGGACACTCACGAATAAAGTGTTCTAGAGATCCACATTTGTGATAACCAGAGTCAGCTTTTAAAGTAGAGGGTTTCTTGGTGAAGTTCCTTGACTTGTTGTTTCGGTTGAACATTCTTTTGAACCTTCTCACCAGCATAGCAGCCTCTTCTTCATCGACTTCAGAGTCTTCTTGATCTCCAGCTTTGAGAGCCAAGCCTTTTCCTCGGTTTCCTTCACTGTTGCTTGTTCCTAGGTGCAACTCATGAGTCATGAGGGAACCAACAAGTTGCTCAATATTGAACTTTGTGAAGTCCTTTGTTTCTTGTAAGGCTGTTACCTTGGCTCTCCATCTCTCATCTTGAGGGAGGCTTCTTAGAACTTTTCTGACCTGCTCATCAATAGGGATTTGCTTTCCAAGAGAAACAAGCTCATTAATAATGTTAGTAAATCTAGTTACCATTTCCTGAATTGATTCTTTTGGTTGCATTTCAAACCGTTCATACTTTGACATAAGCAAGTCAATTTTAGAGCGTTTCACTTCGTTAGTTCCTTCATGAGTAACTTGAAGTAAATCCCAAATTTCTTTAGCATTTTTACAACCCATAACACGGTTGTGTTCATGGGGTCCAAGACCACAATGAAGTAATTTAACGGCAAGTGCATTAATTTCCATTTTCTCAAAATCTTCCTTATCAAATTCAGACATGGGTTTAGGTACTACCTCATTTTCACCAGTAGTTTTGGTAATTTTGAAATCACCAACTTCGATCACTCTCCAAACCTGGTAGTTGTCGGCTTTGATAAAAATCTCCATCCTGTTCTTCCAATAGGTGTAGAATTTCCCATTGAACATAGGAGGACGCTGCGTAGAGTAACCTTCTTCCAGTTTCTCATGATTGTTCATCTTGATTCCAGGAACTTAACTCGTCAGGGTTTCCTGATTTCTTCGAGGAACTAGCTCTAATACCAATTGTTGACTGGAATGAACAATACAAGAAAGGGGGGGGGGGGTGAATTGTATTGTGGAGGAACTAGGGTAATTTTTGCGGAATTCTTAAAGAAACTTAAACAAAAACTTTAAAGTGCAAGAGAGATTTTACGTGGAAAACTTCTTGGCCCTAACCAAGAAGAAAAACCACAACCACAAGGGATTTTAATACTCAACTCTTAATAATAATAGGGCAAACAACCTATTACAAATTAAGACTCTAAACTCAAGTTCCTCAACGAACTTAAGTTCCCCCTCAACTGATCCCTCAATCAGTAAAGCTCTCGAATCTCTCTCTTTCTCCTTGCTTCACTCAAAGCAATTACACACTCTAGAGTTTACCTAAACTCTACCCCAATACAACTCAAGATAAAACTTCTACGATGCTAAGTACAAAGACACTCAGGGACTTAAGTGGATTTTTGACTCTTTTAGAAAAGCTAAGAATTGTAATGCTCAAGTGTCCTTATCAAAACAGAAAACTAATCCTATTTATACAGGAGGAAAGCAGTTGAAAACCTTACGTTTGCCTTAACCCCCACTACACCACAACTTCCATGAAATAAGGAAGTGCAGTTCGTGGATGCTTGGGCAGCAAGCTGAAGCACACAATAAGGAAGTGGTTCCTTTATTTTCTCAACCTCCTTGACCAAGTAAAAAGTCGATTTAAAAATAGTTTTACCAAGTCAGATTTTCCAAAATGTTGGGATAAAATCAGAACAGAAAATCTTTTAATAAATAAGATATTTTTACTTAAAAGATAATTTTCCGAAATAAAATTAAATCTTGTTAAAATAAGGAAAATAAAATCTTTATAAACTGAAATTAAATCCACTTAAATCCTATCAATTAACAATGTACTTAAAATATGTACAAGAAGCCTAATATAAATAATAAAGATGCAATAGACTCCTTGGAACACAGTGAAGCTTCGACTCTGGAGCTTCAGTTCCTCACTCAAGGAACTTGGCTTCTGATTGTCTTCTATGCTCATCCACAGCTCATCCTTAGACCTTGTTCCATGCTCCATTCTGACTCTAGAACTTCGTTGCATATAAGAACCTGTCAAGTACATCAAAGCTAATAGACAAAAGTTAAAGCCCTTATGGGTTTGCTTAGGTTCCTTGAGTCATCATCAAAACTTAAGATCAACACCTTTAGAAATGTGCCTTTAGAAATAGAAGGAAAGATATTCCCGTCTGAACTTATTGAGTTTGGTCTGAGCGACTTTGATCTTATTCTGGGAATGGACTGGTTGAGTAAGTATAATGCTGAGATTAGTTGTAGATCACAAAAAGTGAAGATGGTCACAAGCGGAAATGAATCAGTGACTTACTAGATGAATGGTAAAACCAAGTGCCCAAGAGTAATATCAGTGCTAAAATTAGCAAAATACATGAAGAAGGGACATCCGGTATATTTCTGTAGTGTTAGGAATATGAACCATGAACAAGTGACAAATCCAGAAAATATAGAAGTAGTCAACGAATTCCTGGATGTATTTCCGGAGGAGATCCCTGGAATGCCACCTAAGAGGGCAATCGACTTTACCATGGATTTAGTTCCCGGAACAGCCCCAATATCTAAGGCACCATATCGAATGGCACCTGCAGAAATGAGTGAATTAAAGGAGCAATTGCAAGATTTATTGGACAAGGGATACATTAGACCAAGTGCTTCTCCTTGGGGAGCACCAGTCCTATTCGTGAAAAAGAAGGATGGAAGTATGAGGTTGTGCATTGACTACTGATGAGTGACATTTATGTCACTCTTAGGGAGTAGTTTTAGAGTCATTTTCATGTTTATTTTATCTTATTTTCCCTTTCTTTATCTTGTTTTCTCTTTAATAAAGTTTCTTGTTTATTTGGTAGTGTTGGAGCGTTTTAGCTTATTTTCTTTATTTTATTAGCTTTAGTTTATTTTCGTATTTTATTTTACTTTATTTGCTTGTATAGTTTTGTTTTATTTTTATTAGTTTAGGTTTATGTCTCTTATTTTCTATTTTATTTTATTTATTTCTATTTTATTTATTTTATTTTATTTGTCGTGGTTTTGTTTTATTTCGTCCTTTGTTTATTTTCATTTTATTTTATTTTATTCTTTGTCCCAATTCTCTCCTCAATCTTGCTCGTGTTTGTAGGTGTGTTCGGGTTGACGCTCGATTTCCATGTTCAAATCAAGTTCGAAGTTCAAGGTTCGAGGCGCAAACTTGAGCCAACCCCTGCTGCTGCCCCTTAACCTTCACCCCACCTCCCTTATCCTCCACCACACACCACAGCAGCCACCTATCACCAGCCTGCAACCCCGCAAACACCACACACACCAGCACCAATTCACTCACCCGCTGCAACCCCTCACACCACTCACCACCAGTCCAACTTCCAACCACCAGCCAACAACCACCTGACCGCCACAGCAACCACAATCACCCACCAATTCACGCGCCCACTGCACCAGCCACCTAGCACCGCACATCCCCTGCTTCACCCCGCAACAACACCAACAGCAACACAACCAACCACTAGCCGCAACAGCGCACACCACACACCACCACTCACCTCCCTTTCCCCCTGCTCCAATTCGCACCACTGCCCCGCAACAGCAGCCACGCAATCCCCAACACCACCAACACCAACGCAACCCAGCCGCCGCAATCAACCTCACAACAACCTGCTTTACACCCGCAATCAGCCACACCTAAACCAGCAACAATTAAGCAACCATTTCGCACAAGCAATTCGGCCCCTCAATTAAGCAAATCAGAACAAATTGAAAATCAATCAAGTTCGAGCATACCGTTTGTGGTTCGATCGAACTTTGAGTCAGAGACTTTGTGGGTTTTGTTATTCGAAGAGGAGTGGTCGAACATACCCATGGTTCGACCGAACCAACTCCGTAGTTCGGTCGAACCAACCATCGGTTCGATCGAACCATTTCACGAGACGCGCACATGATGTTTAATAAGATCGAACAGTTGATATTGGAGGTCGAAGTGAGGATAGCCATTGATGGTTGATGAACGGTGGTGATGGTGATGCGTTTCAATGGAGTAGAGAGCAGCCATGAATTGGGAAGAAGGGGAAATCGGGGGTAGCTGATAGTTTTGGGGATTTTGGTTTTTATTTTTCTTTTTCTTTTATTTTTATTTCTTTTCCTTTTCATTTTATTATTTCTTTTCTCTTTTTTTTTCTTTTCTTTTTTCTTTTCTTTTTATTTCCTTTTCTTTCTTTATTTTATTTCCTTCTTTTATTTCTCTTTTTTTTTTCCTAGTTTTATTAGCTTAGTATAAATACCCAATTTTGGGGGTAATTAAAGAACAATTCAATAACTATCTATTCCTCTCTCTAATTACTTTTAGATTAGGTTAGGTTAGGGTTAGTCTTCATTGGTAGAGAGAGAAAGTGAGGTTTTCTTCATTAATGAACTTGGATTTTGAAGAAGGAGCTTGTTCAATCCTTTGTAGACCTTCATCTTCAATTAATGAGCAATTTCTTACTCTTTCTCTTTACCTTTGTTCTTGATTTTGTTTATTTGCTTTTATTTTTCTTCCTTGCTTATTAATCATGTTGATGCTTATTGATTTGATGATTGATATTGTTTTCAACATGATTTGTGAGTAGTCATCTAGCCAAGGGTGTGGGGATGGTGTAGTTGCTAATTGTTCATGCTTTTAATGTTGGGGTTATGTTAATGGTGATTAAAGTCTTTGCATGCTTGATATTCTTTGGTCTTTCTTGCAAGTGCACATTGTTAGTTGATCAAAGATGAGTCTTTACTAACAAGTAACGGAAGTTGACTTAGTTGAGATTCATTACTATCGATTGTTATTTAATAGTACCTCCTAGTATATGGTTCTAATATGGAAACATAGAGGCTATGTTAGGAGAAGCCAATTGACCCCGGAAGGCGGCTAGATTGGACCTTTTACTTCGGTATTCATGCATGTTTAGTTTACCATTGATATGCTACTTTGTTATTGTATGGTCAAGCGTCAACTTCGCCTACCCATTTCCCTTGGTGCCTTAATATTTTATTTCTTGTTTTAGTATTTTTTAGACTTTAGTTTATTTATCCCCTATTCCGGACTAGCTTAATTGTCGATGACATTTGGTGGTGTTTACCGTTCTCTGTGATTCGACCCCTATGCTTGCCTTGTACTCGTATTAGGTTTGTTTAGGTTGTATAAATTGTATTTGATCTAGGGATAGACAATTGACGACGCGTTTATTCCCTTGTCAACTATAGGGAACTAAATAAAGTAACCATAAAGAATAAGTATCCCTTACCAAGAATCGATGATTTGTTTGACCAACTAAAGGGTGCCACAGTGTTTTCAAAGATCGACTTGAGATCTGGGTATCAACAATTGAGGATTGCCGACGAAGACATTCCTAAAACCGCACTTAGGACAAGATATGGACACTACGAGTTTACAGTTATGCCTTTTGGATTGACTAATGCTCCAAAAATCTTTATGGATTTGATGAATAGGGTATTTCATCAATTTATGGACAAGTTTGTAGTCGTGTTCATAGATGACATATTGGTGTACTCAAAGAGTAAGGAAGAGCACGCAGAACACCTAAGGGCAATTCTGGAAACACTAAGAGAAAACCACCTCTACGCAAAATTCTCAAAGTGTCAATTTTGGTTGGAAAAGGTAGCCTTCTTGGGACATTTTGTGTCCAAGGACGGAGTAGAGGTAGATCCAGCCAAAATAGAAGCTGTTAAGATTTGGCCTACACCCTGTTGGGGTTTGGTGAGTCCGACTCACCGCGGAAACAAACCCAAAAACAAGACCGCACTCGCAATAAATAAAACCATAAACATAATTATATTATTCACAAGATTAATATAAGCTAATTAACTTTGACGCGTGCTTCGCTCCAAAATGAGCTCTTACTTGAAAGCTTCAAGTCCCGCTCACACGGAGACCTCCAACGAAGTCTACCCGCACCAACAAAACCTACTAGGTCCAATGTCTTGGGGTTAGCAAGACCCGACCAATAAAACCCGAGTAATTATATTGAGTTCAAAGGTTTTCACTAATTATGATGCCTTTTCCAACTCTTACTCAAGCATCATTCCCAATGCCCATACTTGGGTATTTATAGGAAATGATGGGAGTATCATTTACTCTCCCATCAATGTGGGATAGTATGATTTTTCCATTTTATTTTAAAGCTAAAATAAAATTAATAATCAAGCTAGTAATAAATCAACAAGTGGCAAGCTCATGTGAGTGGTTAGGTGTGGACCACTTGGAGAAGGGGGGGACCAAACTTGCTCCCCACTCCCTCTCCCATAACCGGCCACCTCACTCCACACACACTCAAGGACCACAAGCCACATGGCACCTACCCTTGGGCACCAAGGCATCCAAGGTGGGCTGCCATGTGCTGCTGTCCGTGGCAACCACGCCCAGCAAGCCCAGCACTCGCATGCAGGCTGCCAGGCGCTGCTGGCCAGCAAGCCCAGCATGCTTGTGCGGGCTGCTGCTGGCCTTGTGCCTTGGCCAGCGCTGCTAGGCAGCAAGCAATGGCCTAGCCATGCTGCTGCTAGCTGTGGCGAGCTGGCACGCCTAGCGTGCTAGCTGCTGCAGCTTGTTGCGGCATGGCTTGCTAGCCATTGTGCGCACAAGGCTGTGCCTAGCATGCTAGCACGCACTAGGCAGCGCCTAGCCTTGCGATGCTAGCATGGGTGCGCTAGCACGCACCAGCCAGCCTAGGCTCGGCTTGGTGCGCATGCTAGCCACCATGCTAGGCCATACGCCCTTAGCACTCGGTTTGCTTGGGCATTCCGATGCTAGGGGTATTTTGGTCTTTTATTGATTTATTACTATTTCTCGTCTCGTCTTTCACTATTTTTTGACTCGACTTCCGACGCTCGGTTTCGACGCTCTAAGCTCGAATTTCCGACGTCTAAATAAATATTACTCGGTCGACTCATTAATTCCTTCTGAATTAATTCGTCGTTTCGGTTTGTTGAATGCTTGGGTGTGTCCCGAAGGCACTACAAGAAAACAGGGAAATAACGACGGACAGCTTCCGACGGACCCACTATTCCGTCGGAAAAAACGAAATTTCCGACGGATTTTTTTTCCGTCAGATATTTCCGACAAATTCAATAATTCCGTCGGAAATCCCGTCCGTCGGAAATTTCCGACGGAAAATAAATCCGTCGGAATATATGGACTTTTGCGACGGAAATTCCGTCGGAAAGTACTATTTCCGACGGAATTTTCCGTCGGAATCTAATTAAAAAAAAAAGAAAAACTTTTTTAAAAACCCTAATGCCCTAAACCTTTTTCCGCCTCCACATTTCTTTTTCCCCCTTCTCCTTCTCTTTCCACTTCTCCTTCTCTCTCCTCTTCTCTTTCCTCTATGTTCAGTTGTTCACTGCCTTCTCCTCTCACCTCTCCTCTTCGTTCTCCCCCCTCTTCTCTCTCCTCTTCGTCTTCTCCTTCCCCCTTCTCTCTCCTCTTGTTTCCCCTCTTTACCTCTCACCACCACCGCCATCTTAACCTTCGCCGCTTTACATCCACGGACAACACCAACAACAACACCAACAACGACACCTAAAATCAACTACAATTTACTCCTTTTTCGCCTTTTATCTCTCCTCATGATGAAAACAAAGGTTTTCGGGTCAAATTCGACCATGAAAACTCTAGATCTAGAGTTTTCATGGTCGAATTTGGCCTTGTAAACCCAATTTCAAGGTTTTCTGTGGCCGAATTAAGGTATGTGTATTTTTTTGTTTTTTTTTTGTTGTTGGTGGCTGTTGGAGTTCGAATTTAAGGGGTTGGGTTGGGATTTTTTTCCTTTAATTTTTAGGTGGTGATGGTGGTTTTTTGGGTTTCGATGGCGGCAGTGGTGGATTTAGGTGGGTGGTAGGGTGGTTGGCTGTGGTTTTTTGGGTTTCGATGGCGGCAGTGGTGGATTTAGGTGGGTGGTATAGTGGTTGGCTGTGGTTTTTTGGGTTTCGACGGCGGAAGCGGTGGGGGCTGGTGGTGATTTTAGGTGGTTGGTGGGGGTGTTTTACTTAGGTTGGGGTGTTCGGGCGAATTAGGCTTGGGTTAGGGTTGTAGATCTAGGTTTGGTTTGGGTAGGTTTGGTTAAGGTGGTCTAGTGTTGTGCGATGGTGGTTGGTGGTGGGGGTAATGGGTGGTGGTGCTGTGCGGTGGTGGCTAGTGGTGGGGGTAGTGGGTGGTGATACGGGTTAGGTTGGCTTGTACTGGGGTTGGTGATGTGCGGTGGTGGCTGGTGGTGGGGGTGGCTTTTTTTTTTTGTTTTTTTTAAGCATTTTATCCGTCGGAAGTTTCCGGCGGAATACAGTCCGTCGTAAATTTCCGACGGATTATCCCAGGCCCGAAAATCTTTTTAAATTTCTTAAAGTATTCTCATAGGTCGATCCAGTATGGTTCTAAACCAATACCTGTGCAAATGATTTATGACAATCATGTCCTTGTAGCACATGAAACGGTGCTATAAATCAAACTACACACTAATCTCAATCGGTCATTAATCGTCCATCGTTTAAATGACCTTGATTAGGGATAATTTTCGATTATAATATTCAATGTTCACTTAATAGGTGTTTCCTTACCAAGACTGGTCTTGATACTGATATGTCTATTTTATATAGTGTTTTACCCCCGTCCCGTGGTCATTATTAGTAGTGTTTTTGGCTCTTTCGGGCCACTTTTATTACTAATTTGTGTGTTCTAGTTTTTTCGTAGTTTTAGTTATATTTTACAGGAAATTGCACTCTTGGAGCATTTTCCCGGGCCTTATTAGATCAACTACGGAAGCTAGAAGAACACAACCATTTTTGGAGCCCAAGGCCGGCTAGAGCCATCAAGTCGGTGACTAAGGGCTCGGTGATTTGGATCACGAGGCATTTGGGCCATGTATTCGAGACCCGAGAGGAAATATGGATTGGGCCGAGAAATCTAGCCCAATCGAAGTCCAAGCCTCGAAGGAGAAGACCGGGCCCGATCGGGCAAGCATAGACCCGATCGGGCGGATGCACGCAAGGGCAAGATGCGCAGCAAGCCAGGCGCGCCCGATCGTGCGAGGCTTAGCACGATCGGGCGGTGTTGTGAGAAGACCTGTGCGAGGAAAAAGGCGGGCCCGATCGGGCGGCCTCTAGCCCGTTCGGGCGCGTGTTTATGGAAGGGTCTTTTGGCGAGCAATTAGTTTCTAATTAGGAGTAGTTTTTAGTTTTGTTTAAGTACGTTTTTCGGAGGCTTAAGGGGGGAGCTCTCTTCTTCCTCTCTTAATCTATCTTCTCTCTTAGACTTTCTCTCTCTACTTAGTTTTCTCTCTCTTAAATTCTCTCTAAACTTTTGTTCTTAATTCTTTCATTAATTCCAGATTATTTTGGTAACGATTTCTCTTCCTTTGATCTTATTTAATTTATTCCTTTCATCATGATTTATTTTATTACTTTGATTAGTTTAGTTTTTAATATGTGTGAGTAGTTTAATTTCTAGGGGTTTGTGGGGATCCATAAATAATATGAAGGGGTAATTTATTGTTGTTGATTATCAATGCTAGATTAATTTCCTATTGATTGGATTAATGCTCTGTGACTAGATTAGGCCTATCTTTTATGCATGAGTTTGACAATATTGATTCAAGAATCGAGAGATGAGAATTAATGTTTAGGTCTAGTTTCAATAGGCAAGTTAATTTATAAATGGTTAAGTCAAGATTCGAGAGATGAGATTTAATACCGATAAATTAATTGTGTGATTGTAATACGTAGCGAGAGCCCTTTACAATCTGGTTAATTGATGCATTGATGATTGACTATTATTGATTATTGGTATTGCATGTTAATTTCTTATTGGATTGTTTTAATGTTTTACAATTGCGGCTTGTAAAAGTATAGCAATATTAAATTGATGAATCGAGCAGATGTTAATTTGATATTAAAGGCTATTTTCAATAAGAACTTAGATCTAGTAAATTGTGAGAGCCTGTTAGATCTATGTTGATTAATAAATTGCGAGAGCCTGTTAATCATGTTATTTATGCAATGTCAATGATAGATTACTATGTTTTACCCTGGAGTATTATTTATTGGTGAACCTATGCCCTAGATCTCTTTATATATCGTTTTCTCCCTACTCTTGTTCTTTGTAGTTTAG
Organism: Chenopodium album; assembly: GCF_948465745.1. NCBI lineage: Eukaryota > Viridiplantae > Streptophyta > Magnoliopsida > Caryophyllales > Amaranthaceae > Chenopodium > Chenopodium album. The sequence continues at coordinate 20,560,211 of NC_137841.1, read as the reverse complement.
TTTGATACTTAATTATAAATATTGGTTACTTAAATAATTTAGATTATAACAATAAATTAGGAGTAAAAAGACTTGTTTCCCTGTGGAGATCGACCCTACTTCCCTGTCTATCTTAGTTAGTGATTTAGGTAATTATTTTTTATTAGGGGATACGACTTTACCCTGTCAAAATTTGGCGCCGTAGCATCCTTTTCAGATGAGATAGACAAATGGCAGAAGGAAGTCGATGCAATAGAAAGAGCACTCTACAATGTTGGTCTTGGCTTCGAGGATGAACAAGTGGAACCGATCGAGCAAGTTATGCGACTCAAGCCTACGATAAGTGTTCCGCCAGATCAAGTTGCAAGAGTTGAACGAAATAACAATTTGAAGCAACGTTCGATCAAAGAAGGGTTTTTAGTGCGTAGCATTGAAGATCCCCCAGTCCAAGTCAAGGAGGATCCTCTAGATAAGGCGACTTGGCGCCCCACAGGTTATGTCAGGAAGCCGCATGGCAGCCTAAACATCACTAGACCGGGTGAGAAACCACCCGATCAAGCGTTAGGTAAAGGGTCCTAGGAATTGTACTTGGTAAGAAGGTCGTGCGGGACCTATATAAACCGGCGCTTTGCGGGAGGTGTAGGCGTCGCTCGAAGTGCGCCTACGTTAAAAGCATGTTGTGAATATGCTTGGCACTCATAGGAAGTGAGAATTGACATTACGATTAGGGACAACGATTAGGGACAAATAAAGTAGGGAGCCGCCAACAAGTTTTTAAGGAACTTGTAAACCGTCCACGGATCATAAAAAGGCAACCACGATAAGGGACAATGATAGGCAACAACGATTGACTCGTGAAGGTTACACCCCATTCATAATCCATGAGATTACTAACTCCATATGGTTCGGAACCACGAAAGGAGGATCGGGGATGATGGTACGAAGTGAGTCATGGAGTCACATTCGCCCGTATTGGCCTCTACTCGATTCTTATAGTGAAAAGTGATTCCTGCGATCTCAAAGGCATACAAACAAAATATTCAATTTGCTCCAAACTATTATTAAGCTAAATTGGTTGAATATTAATGCAACATATAATTCTAAAATATTGTGATCACTTGATTAAACAACAAGATTAAAAGGAACCTAAACCGGTTGTCCAAATTATCTTATTAGGCGTGATTTTCAATTACATATTCCCTTTAACATGCAATATGGTGATCAAAATAAATAATAGAATCAATATCAACATAAAAACCAATTTAATCATAATTCCAACAACATAAAAATCGTTAGAAAAACAATAATAATAAAAAGAGCATGATCCTTACTTTGAATCTGTTTGTTTGCAACTACAAAATAATAAACGAGTTAGTAACTTCAAGAAAATAATAAAGCAATGAAGAAATTAAATTAAATAAAATAAAGTTGATTTTGGGGCCAAACCCTCAAACGATTCTACCTTTCACGCCTTGGTTTAAGGACAGAACCTTGAGTAAAATATGGACTCCTTTGAGTGCTTGAAGAAGGAATTTTGAAGTGAAAAGGGGAGGCTAGTGTTTAGGTTAATAGCATAAAAGAGAGAAAAATAAGAATAATCGAATTCCCGTCCCCCGTTCATCAGAAATGAGGGGGTATTTATAGGGAAATGTGCTGAGGGAGCACACGGAACCCTAAAATGATAAAAACCCTAAAAATGCATCCCGTGACACGGTCAGACTGTACCGTGACACGGTTAGACTGTACCGTCAGACGGTACAAGTTCCCGTGACACGGTCAGTTTTGGAGTGTCGCGGGAAATTTTTAGAAAACGGAACGGAAAACGCGTTAAGGGTTTACGCGAAAAGGACACGGAACTTCCCGTGTCACGACAGACCTCCCGTGTCACGGGAAGTCCCACCGTCAGATGGGAAGAGTTCCCGTGACACGGTCAAGCTTGACCGTGACACGGTCAGTTCCAGTCCACTTTTCCGTCTAAATTCACTTTTAACCCTAATTTCTTTCGGCTTTTTTAAGTGCCGATTGATAATTTCGGGCTTTTTTCTGACTTTTATTATTCGAGCTAAAAATAAGAAAATAACAAAAATAAATAAAATATTTGGGCCAAAAATAATAAAATAATAAAATAAAAAGGTTTGGGCTTAAAATTAATTAACAAATTAAAACTATGCCTTTACCAAACACCAAGACTGATCCATAGACCTTTCAAAAACAAGAATTTAATAAGATAAGATTTTTTAAGCACTCTCGGGATTAAATACTAAACCCGACCAATAGTGGCGGTGAAAGGTTATTTATCATCGGGTTTGGTTTTGGGGAGACATTTTTAGGTGTCTACAGAAGCCCCCACTTTGACTGAGTTTGTAGAAACGTCAGTTTCGAAAACGATAGTCAAAGTAGTCGATAAGGACGGAGAATGATTTAAAGACGTTCTGCGATCCTAAATCACTCTGTATACGCCGATACCTGCAAAAAATGTTAATTCCACAGATAAAAGAGTATAGGGATAGAACACTTATCTGACACCAGTGTGTGAGTGACAAACGAGTTTGGTATTTTCCTATGCTTGAAGGAATCTACCGAGTGACATTGGTTGAAATGCTTTCCATACTTGAGGAAAGCCGACTGATGAGTTTGGTAGCTTTCTAAGCCTGAAGAAAGCTACCGGATAATACTTTCCATGCCTGAGGAAAGTCGACGAACAAATTTGGTGTCATTCTATGCTTGAAGAATTCCACCGATAATGCCTTCCATACTTGAGGAAAGCTGACAAAGGGATTTTGTGGTTTTCTATACTTGAAGAAAAATCCACGGATGATGCCTTCCATGCCTGAGGAAAGCCGACTTGGCGGTTTTCTATACTTGAAGAAAAATCCACCGATAACGTCAGGCCGACTTGGCAGTTTTCTATACTTGAAGAAAAATCCACCGATAACGCTTTCCAAGCCTGAGGAAAGCCGACTTGGCGGTTTTCTATACTTGAAGAAAAATCCACCGATAACGCTTTCCAAGCCTGAGGAAAGCCGACGAAAAAAATTGATAAGTATATGGTGGTTCGATTATCCCCGAACGTGGGTCGCAGATGATTCACAATTTTAAGCCAATTATCCGACCATATTAAATGTTTAAAATGCCGAAAAATAGGCTTTGGCGCTTGCCAGAGATAAAATATCAGTTGGGATTTTCTGCGTAACCATAGCGAAAAATCATCGCCCAATAAACTCGGAAAGTGAACCAAACTGGTCAAAAAGCTAAGAATATTCCCTGACCAGGCTCAGATTTGCCGCGCCACGTCAGCAGGTTCCCGTGACACGGTCAGGGATTCCCGTCTGACGGGACTAGTATCCCGTGTCACGGGACACATACTTTTTTTTTTTACTTTTTGCTGTTTGAATCAATCAGCAACGGTTACTTTTGCTCCTTTTTGTCCTTTTCTGCCTTTAAATCCGCATGCTTGCTTTCACCATTTCACATTTCACATTTCACATTTCTTCTTCATACTTGTTTTCACACTTCACCATTTTTGCTCCTTTCTTACTAAAAACTGCCGCGCCACGTCTGAGGTTAACCGCCGGCCGGTCAAAGCTCGCCGTGACACGGTAACGGAGACCGTGACACGGTTAGTCTCTCTTTTTTTTTTTTTTTTTTTCCTCCTTTTCTTTTTGCTTTGCTGCGGTTGTTTGGCCACCGCGTTGCTGCTGTTTCGTTGCTGCTTCTGTTTCTGTTCCTGTACTGCCGCCCAGTTCACCGGAGCTCCGTCAGACTTGAAGGTTTGCCGTGACACGGTTACTGTTGACCGTGACACTGTTAGTCTTGTCCGTGTCGCGGCAGTTGTGCTGGTGGCCGGAACACATTTTCGAGTTTTTGGAGTTCGAATTCCATCAATTTCGTTGTAATTTCTCGATCTTATTTTTGACCTTTTACAAACATTCATGTAAGTCCCTTTGATTTTTGCTTTGAATTTGCTTCATATTAACAATTTCATGACAAACCCTAAAAAATCAATTTGGGGGTTTTTGATTTTGAAGCTTTATGTTGAAATTCTTGCCATGATTCTATTTGTACATGTGTACATGTGTGTTTGTGAGAAATTTGAGACAAAAATTGCATGATTTGATGGAGAATTGAACAAATCACCGTTTTTGGGTGCTACTTTGTGAAATAATGTTCATGCTTTGAAATGGTGAATTTTTGTGAAATGATGTGTTGATTCATATTTTGCATATGTACTATATTGTCATGGAGAACATAGTATCATGCGGCTAGGAGAACTGTAGTATTAGTTTGTCGTGGAGAAACTAAATACCATAATTTTGCCAAATTTTAGCCTTGAGGTAATAATTTAGCATATAATTCAATAACCAACTAAATAACTCAGGAAATGATGCTAAGTTTTTAGATTGCAATTTTAAAATATTTAGGAAATGATGCTAAACATTTATAATTCAATAAAGAACTAAATAACTTAGGAAATGATGCTAAGTATTTAGATTTTTATTTATAAATATGCAACTTGAATTGAATGTTTAGGAAATGATGCTAAACATTTAGATTTTGACAATAGCATGCCAAGACGACGAGACTGCGACCTTTCCACCCGCGGCCGGCGTCGGGCTTTTCGGGAGGACACTCCCACGGTCCCTGAGGACATGGACGACGACGTCTTGGAGTCCGAGCCTCGGACATCTACGAGTAGGAATAGGTGGGTTCCACCTTCATGGACCCCGGACCAGCTGGTTTTCTATCGTGAAAACCACGTCTCTCACCGCGCACTCTCTGGCATAATCGATGGTACACTTCGCCAGCACGGTTCCGGAGCCGGTGATTTGATCCCTCCGCTTCACCAGGTTATTACGAGGGATCCTGCTACGCGCGCTTTATGGGAGTCGTCCGGCTTGGTTGATTTTTACTCGGCAGTTGTAGGGTTTCGCAGCCCCCGGGGTTGCGGTGCGACGGTCGTTCGCGCATTGTTGGAGTATTTCTGGGATACTACCAACACGTTTCACCTTGCTTGGGGGGAGATGACGGTGACCCCCTTAGACTTCAGCATGATCAGCGGGCTGCGCTTTACTGATCGGGCAGTAGGCCAGATGTCCGATCTATCTTGGGCATCGGCTGAGGTAGCTGATTTGTTGGGTCCGATTGTTCAGCATATCAGGACTCGACCAGTATCTCGAGGTGGTCCTAGGAGTGGACGATCGGAGTCGGCTTCAGTTCTTGCACGTGGCTTTGATATGGAGGATACGACGGCCGAGCAGCGGGTGCGGATCTTCATCTTGATCCTGATCTCTATGACTCTTTCTCCTGATAGGAGTTCACGCATGCTCCTCTGCTACCTCCCCTCTTTGGCCAGGATTTCCGAGATAGGATCCTACAGCTGGGCCAGTCTTGGGTACGCGGATCTTCTTCTATCCCTACGTCATGGCTGCCGTCAGCTGAATGATGAGTCTCCTATCACCGTTTACGGCCTGTGGAGAGTCGTAGAGGTGATGATCTTTTCCCTTCTTGTTTCATTTCGGCTTGTTCGGTTCGTGTACTAAGTATCACTTTGTTGCAGATATGGTTCTACGAGTACTTCCCAGGCTTGGCTCCTCGCCGGCGTCGAGGAGCGGTCCACGACTTTCCTGTCGGGGCCAGCTGGCGCGACCGAGGAGAGTCGCGGGTGGAGTCTGTTCCAGCACTTCGCGGGCTACTACGCCGTGGCACCTCTTCTGTTAGCGTAAGGATTAGTTTTGTCACATTCTTTCCTTCTGATATTGTTTCCGTCGTTCACGCCTAACTCTTCATGATTTTCAGGTCCCCATCGATGTCCAGTACCGTCCTTGGGCCGGGATGACTGACCTGCCCGAGGCCCTACGTCTTTCAGCGTACCGTACCATCTTGGTTGGTACTGGGCGCTTCGCCTGGTATTTGGGGGAGCGAGTCGTCCGTCAGCATAGCGGCGATCGCTTTGTGGTGCCTTCTTCTCCGCCAGAGTCGATGCTGGACTCCCGCTTGATCAGAGGGTTGATCAACAGGGGAGAGCGCTACACTATTCCGTGGCAGGAGCTCGTTCGCATGGAGAGCGACTACGCGCGGGATTTGCTTCCCTCTCTGGCTCCTCCGCCCCGTCTTCCGGAGGTATGATTTCTTTCGAGAATCTTCTTTGCTAGTCTCTGTTTCAAGTAGTCAAATAACTTGATTATTTGATCATATTTTCAGACGACCATTCACCCTGTGGGGAGGATTCAGATTCCTCCTCAGTCTGTCCGCTACCCTGGGCCGATCGGTATCACGGAGGATCATATTGCCGACGCGCCGGAGGGTTATAGACAGGCGCAGGAGTCAGTGCCCGAGGTTTTTGAGCCAGTGAGTTTTCTTTGACGCATTATCCACTCCTTTAATGCTGCTTATTACTGATTTTTCTTTGTTTTTATCCTCAGCCTAACCGCCCAGAGGTGATGGGAATCATGAAGCTGGTGGACGCGCTGAAGTATTGCATTATCAAGCTTCGGCGTGGTGCGAGTTGTCGGAGCTCTAGCGACGTCCTTGAGGTATCACTTATTATTATTTCTACCGTTTGTTTTATTTTGTATCATTGACATCTTTTGATTTTGTGTTTTTTCAGGAGCGACGGAGGTCCCGCTCGCGCTCGAGGCCCAGAGGCTCGGACGAGGAGGAGCTTGGTCGTGGTAGACGATCTCCCGAGGCTCGCCGGCGTTCTCAGCGAGAGCCACAGACTACTCAGCCGTTCCAGGAGGCTCAGTGGCAGCAGGGTCAGTCTTCTCAGCGTCCGTCATTTTCACAGCCTCCAGTTCCTGAGTTTGGGTCTCCTTTGGATCCTGGTTCATTCTCGGCCCCATTACCCGGGATTCCTCCACCAGTGTCGGGTTTGTTCTCGGTTCCGCTGTATGGGACGATGCCTTCGCCGACGATTCTAGTATCTTTGGGCCAGTCTACTCCGTTCTCCGGCTGGACAGGTCCTGCTTTGAGCTTGACTACTACTGGGCCTACGGGGACTAGTAGGGACGCTACTCCCCGTACTCGGATGGTCGAGGGACTCTTTGGTTCGCCGTTCCCATATACCCAGGGCGAACCACCTACCCAGGGTGGAGACGCGACTGATTCTGATTCTAGAGATTTTTGACCGAGGGTTTTTGTATTATGACTCTTTGTACATGCTATGATGACACTTGACATATTGTATTACAACTCTTTATACATTATTTACAGTTTATACATCTATTATTACGTGTGTTAGTGTGTGTTTGAGACTCTTTGTGTGTGATTGTGTACTTATTAATGACGCGACGAAGGATATAAGTGGAGTAAAGGAGGGTACCGACCTTCCCCAAAAGAAATAAATAAAGAAAATACTTAAAATAAAATTTCCCCGAAAGAAAAGAAAAGAAATAAAATAAAATGATGAGTAAATAAATATATATTAAAAAAATCTTCGTGAAAACAAAACAAGTAAAACAAAAATAAAAAGGTGAGAATATTATTAGAAATAAAACTCTCAGAGAAGACTATAAGATAAAAATAAAAAAGGTGAGAATTTTATTAGAAATAAAACTCTCAGAAAAGACTAAAAAATAAATGTTAAAGATAAGAAAGTATTAAAAAAAAAAAAATCCGGATAGATACGGAAAAGATGAAAAAATCAGGCGCGTAAAGTGCCGTGACACGGCACTGTTTACCGTGTCACGGCAAAACCTGCCGTGTCACGGCAAAGGTTCCCGTGACACGGTGGAATTTCCCGTGTCACGGGAAGCGTATCATTCAGCGATTTGTTTCACGCGTGCGAAAAGATAAGTTCTGGGCAGTTCCGAGCGCTTTTGCTATAAAATAAGACCAGATTATTCATGATGTGCATAATTACGAAACACAAAATAATTTAGAATTTCATATTTCAATAATCATGTCTCAGAATTTTGATAATACATTGCGCGACTGGTATTATTCTTTGACCAATGCTGAAAAAAGAGAGTTAGAATTATTTCATGTCAGGGGTTTGCTAGCCCTGCGACATGTAGCTATTGAACATGATTTTCTTAGAGCAGCATTAGACTATTGGAGTCCAGAAACGCATTGTTTCAAATTTGATTATGATGAAATATGTCCTCTACCGGAGGAATTTGGTGCAATCTTTGGATTTCCTGCGAGGAATCTTATAGCCATGCCTACCTTACGTGAATATTATTACCAAGACTTTGAACGCCATCTGAATCTAACAGATCTAGATTTAAATAGAGTTGTTTGTGATAATGAAGTAGACTTAGAAAAACTTGCTAACTTATATTTTAATCGCCCTATCTCTGAATCTTATCATGTATATCGTAGAAGGGCATATATTTTTTGCATGTTTAGCAAGCTACTATTTGCAAACGGTAGGGTAGGACATGCTTGTCTAGCGTCTGTACTTGAGCATGTAGAATCTGGAAGATCTCCTATGCCGACGTGCCTTGGAGAAACATTTCGCGGCCTTGACGAGGCAAAATCTGACCGGAAAGCCATCAGGAAGGGTTCTCTGGTACTATTACAGGTAAAAATACGCTCTGAATAGCCCCCGTGACACAAAACAGTCACCGTGTCACGGTTAGGGTCTGCCGTGACACGGTCAAAACTGCCGTGTCACGGGAATCTGCAGTTTTTTTTTTTTTTTTTTTTTTTTATATATATATATATTCTTGTTGTTTTCTTGTTTTGCAGATTTGGTTGATGGAGCGTTTGGAATTATTTGAAGCCCCCGACGACATTGAAAAATATGGCCCTAACGACTTAGTCCGTAGGAAGAAGAATTATTCTGCGAACATGTCGTATGAAGATTGGAAAAATTTCTTTGCAAAGAGAGAATTTTCCATTCGTTGGGTGGTGCCTTGGTGGAGGCTTACTAGGATGGTTGGCACGAATGAAACTCCATATTGCCGTGTTCCTAGTATCTCCAAACTGACTTTTTACTGTCCTTCTCGACTAATGCGGCAGTATGGACTGGAACAAGTAATTCCACGCTATAACGATAGTCCTCGTGAAGTATCGTTGCATGAAAGTAACGTTCACAAGTACGAGGCTTATTGGATTGGAAGGCCTTTGTGGACCGTTTCTGCAAGTGACCAAGCTCCCCCTCCATTATCTAGTGCATACAAGGCGTGGTTGAATCCTAGAAGTAGGAGGGAACGATTCGGATCACGCAAGTCTGATGTAAAGAGTCGTCTTGGAGAGAAGAAAGCTCCTCTTAAAGACCGCCTAGGTCCGAGAACACAAGGAATTGAGTTTAAGACTCCTAAGATGCCAAGAAAGAAGACCTATGTGAAAGGAAAGGGTAAAGAAAAGATGGTGTATAGGGAGAAGCAACCGAAAAAGTTCAAGAAAGGTGAAAGGGGCGAAAGTTCGACTAGGGGTGTGACGGTTCGGGCTACAAAAGACACACTAATGGTGAAGGCCGACCTAATTGAACAAGAGAAGGATGTTCCTAAAGAGAAGAGAGATTAGATCAATAGTGCTTTGCATTTTATTATTTATTTTTATTTAAAATAAGGCGTATGATGCCAGTCGCATATATTTTAATAATAATAATAGCGCATTTATTTCTTAAATAAAAAAAAACAATGACTTTTATTTAATATCCGAGTCAAGGAGTCGGACGCAATGGAAGAACGAAAACAAAACTCGAACAGGAAATTCGCAACGAATGTGCCAATAAATAAAATGGTAAACTGAAAATCTGCCGTGTCACGGTCAAAGAGTCCCGTGACACGGTTAAAGTTCCCGCGTCACGGCGAAACTTTTTTTTTTTTTTTTGTTTTTTTTTTTTTTTTTTTTTGGCAGGCAGGGTGACGTGGCACGGAATAGTTCTCCGTCAGACGGGAACAAATCCCGTGTCACGGGAGGTACTCTGTTCTTTTTTGCCGTTCAGAGTTTGCCGTGACAGACGGGAATTCTTCCCGTGTCGCGGCATATTTACACCTTTTTTTTTTTTTTTTGTCGTGACGCAATGTTGAACCGGGCATGTATTAAAGCAATAGAGGGAGGATTTTTTTTATTTTAAAGTGGCCGGGCCCCCTTGAGGGGTTGCCTACGTATCCTAAAAAGGAATCAGGCCAGACGTAGCTCTATTGGGTCATGAACCCATGCGATTAGGTGTAGAATTTTTTGAGTTGATCCAAGTTGGTTAAATTATGGAAGCCGTTGCCGTCCATGTCTACCAATTGTGCCGCTCCGCCAGACAGGATGGCTTTAACAATGTACGGGCCTGACCAGTTCGGTCTGAATTTTCCTCTTGGATCTAACACATTTTTGCGAAGTGCTTTAAGCACTAGGTCACCCTCTTTGATATTCCTGGTTTTGACTTTTTTATTAAAATGTCGTGCCATACGCTGTTGGTAGGTTTGGACATGATGCAACGCTGCCAAGCGTTTTTCATCAAGCAAGACCAGTTCGTCGTATCTTGCTCTAATCCAGTCGACTTCATCTAGTTGGCTTTCCAATGCGATTCGGAGAGAAGGTATCTCGAGCTCGATTGGTTGTACAGCTTCGACGCCATAGACCAAGGAGAAGGGGGTAGCCCCAATCGATGTACGAACAGAGGTTCGATAACCCCAAAGGGCAAAATGTAGCTTACTTGGCCAATCTTTATAATTTTCCGTCATCTTTTCGATGATGGTCTTCACGTTTTTGTTGGCCGATTCGACTGCTCCGTTTGTTTGTGGTCTATAAGGTGATGATCGATGATGTTTTATATGATATTTCTGTAACAATCCCGCACATTCGGCTTGGAAATGTGTTCCATTGTCACTGATCATCTCATGTGGTACCCCATAGCGGCATATAATATTTTTCTCAATGAATTGAGCTACGTGTTTTGCCGTTAGCTTGGCATATGAGGCTGCCTCGACCCATTTGGTGAAGTAGTCGATTGCTACGAGAATGAATTCATGCCCTCCTTGTCCTGGTGGTGAGATTTTGCCAATGATGTCGATGCCCCAAGTGGAGAAAGGCCATGGAGAAGTATACGTGTAGAGAAGTGAAGGTGGAACATGTTGTAAGTTTGCATAGATTTGGCATTTCATACATTTCTTGACGTACTCGTGACAATCTCGCTCCATAGTAGTCCAATAGTAACCTTGCCGTTGAATCTTTTGGACTAACATCTTTGCATTCATGTGAGTTCCACATATACCAGCATGAAGATTTTCCATGGTTTTATGTGCTTCTTTTTTAGCTACACATAAGAGATTCCTTCCTGTTGCGGTTCTTTTTTAGCTACACATAAGAGATTTGTTACATAATTAAGGATGTCTGTATACCATGGTTCTTCATCTTCTTCTTGTTCATCATCAAGTGCATGAACATAAGCTGGTTCATATCTTCTCTCTATGGTCAGTGGCATTCTGATCGTGTCAGCTGGAATTCGCACCATTGATGCTAATTTAGCTAGTGCGTCGGCGAACTGGTTTTCTTCTCTTGGCAAATACGTATATTCCACTTCATCTAGTTGCTCCGTGAGAGTTTACAGATGAGCTTGATACGTAGCGAGACTTTCACTCCTCACTTTCCATCTCTTAGAGATTTGGTTAATGATTAGTGAGTTGTCACCATAGATTCTGAGTTTCTTGATTCCCAAGGCGACAGCTGTTTCTAATCCCAAAATGCATTCTTCATATTCTGCGGCATTATTGGTGATATCAAAGTCGAGCTTCATGGAAATTGGGATGTGTTCTTCATTGGGCGATACGAGCAAGACTCCCACACCACATCCCTTTTGGTTTGAAGCTCCATCGAAATAGAGCGTCCAACTATCGTCTTCGGTCATGAGTAAATCTTCGTCAGGGAAATCGTACTCATCTTCTTCTTTTTCAGCTTCTTCTAGCGGAAAGTCTGCTAAGAAGTCAGAAACTGCAGAACCTTTGATGGCCTTTTGTGGCATGAATCTCAAGCCAAATTGAGCTAGATTGTCTATCCACCTTGATAATCTGCCGTTGAGTGTTGCTTTCTCGAACAGATATTTGAGAGGATCCATCTTAGACACGACATGCACTGTATGAGTGAGCATGTAATGTCTCAGTTTTTGTGCGGCCCATACAAGTGCGAGACACAACTTCTCGAGCGGCGTGTATCGCGTCTCATATCCTTGGAGTTTCTTGCTCAAGTAATAGATTGCATTCTCCTTGCTTTCGATCTCTTGTGCTAGCATTGCCCCCATCGTTTCTCTTGTGACTGTAAGGTAGAGTCGAAGAGGAAAGTCAGGTATTGATGGCGCTAGCACGGGTGGGTTTGCCAAATACTCTTTGATTTTGTCGAAAGCCTTTTGGCAGTCATTATCCCATGTGACTGGGACGTTCTTCTTAAGCTTCTTGAATATAGGTTCGCATATCGCTGTGAGCTTTGATATGAACCTACTTATGTACTGCAACCTTCCAATGAAGCCTCGAATCTCCTTCTCATTTTTGGGTGGTGGCATGGCCATGATCGCTTTTACTTTTGAAGGATCTATTTCAATCCCTCGAGAACTGATCACATATCCAAGTAATTTGCCTGACGTGACTCCGAATGCACATTTTGCTGGATTTAATCTCATGTTATACTTACGGAGTCTTGCAAAAAATTTGCGAAGTGCGACAATATGGCCTGGGCGATCTTTAGACTTGACAATCATGTCATCAACATAGACCTCCACCTCTTTGTGCATCATTGTTGAGTCACTTAAGGTTTTGAGTGATGACAAACAGCTGACTAGCTGGTTCTTGTTGGTTTTATATTATATCAACTGACTTTTTGAACAGGAACAGCTATCCCAAGTACTTGAGGCAATATGAAGTTCTTTTGAATCAAAGCATTCAAGAAATCTGTATCAGAATGTTCTATCAAGGAAGGCCGTCAAGACTTGAAGATTATGAAGTCTCTCAGATTAGGATAGTTGATCTTTGTAGTCTTTATAATGTTAAGTGTGCATGGATGTTTGTACGTGAGCTATCTGTATCCCTTACTTAGAATATTTAGTGTTGTAGAGATCAGGAAAAGTTGACCTGATCTCTAGGACACTAACAGGTTGGGAAACAGCTGCTTCGTAGCTTGTTTCATGAACCTGGACATTAGTTCAGTAAATATTTTCTGGAATATATATTTCCTATCCTTAGAAAATATTTACTAAACTAATTGATTCAGTTTATGCAGAGTTGGAGATGAATTATTTCGCATATAACTTAGAATATATTATTCTACCCATTTATGGAAAGTAGAATAATATCTTAGAATATCTCTTATTTACAAAATAAAAGATATTCTATTTACCTAAGTTATGATCTGAAAAGATCACGAAAGAATTCATCTCCCAACCTTATAAAAGCATAAACTCGATCAGAATTTCGAGTGAGCTTTTCTGAAAAACTTCTCTATCTTTGAAAGCTCGAAATACACTCTAAGGGAAATAGTTAGTTCATCTCTTACAAACTATTTATGCACACAGTAAGGATTGTTTTGTAATTATCTCTTGTAAGCTTTGAGTAGGAAGCATTTAGAGGGAAACAAAGGGTTTGTATTGAATCACTAAGAGGTTAGTGATTGGGTAGCATTTACGAGTGTGAGTGCAAGTGCTTGTGAGTTCAAGTGCGAAGTGACACCTAGAGTTAGGTGTGGGGATCACGAGTGTGATCATTTGTAATTGCTTTTGTTTTTCAGAGTTGATTAATAAAAGTAATTAGGGTAGTGGAGGACGTAGGCTCAGAGTTGAGCTGAACCTCGTTAAATCTTTGTGTTGATTATTTATTGAATTTTCTGTTTCCGCTGCAGGACCAGTTCATCACCTGGTCCCCCTACATAAATAGAGAAGAAAATCCAATAATTCTTATCACTGCCCTGTACTCAATTCAACCCCCCCTTCTTGAGTACCAGCTGCACTTTCAATTGGTATCAGAGCCTTGGCTTCTTGTAAGGGTAACACCTAGAGAAGTAGATCATGAGTACTCAGGAAATGAATGCTATGGGATATGACAACAAGACACCAAAGTTCAATGGGAAGAACTATGCATGGTGGAAGAACAGAATCAAGAATATCATCATTGGCATTGATTATGAATGCTGGTTGGTTGTTAAGAATGGTCCCTTGACCATTGAGAAGTCTGATCCAGAAGGGAAGCTAGTTCCAAAGACTGAAGATGAATACATCTCCACTGATTACAAAAAGCTGGAGAAAAATGCTAAGGCTATGTCAATACTGCAACAAGCTATTGCTGAGAATGAGACAAACAGGATCTCAGCATGCACCACTGCCAAGGAGATCTGGGATACCCTTGAACTTGCCTTTGAGGGTACCAGTGAGGTAAAAAGGTCTAAAATTGATTTACTTATGTCAAAATATGAATCTTTTAATATGTTTAAGGATGAAAATATTAATACTTGTTTTGGTAGATTCATGACTATTGTAAATGATTTAAAATCTCTTGGTAAAAGCTTTACTGATGAAGATCTTGTTAGAAAGATTTTGAGAAGTTTGACAGGTGAATGGACTCCCAAGGTTACAGCCATTTATGAGGCAAAGGATCTTTCAATTCTATCAGTTGAACAGCTGATAGGTTCCCTCATGACCCATGAAATGCTGGTTGGATCTAAGTCAGAGAAGGTACCAGCAAAAGGAATTGCACTAAAGGGAACAGTCGAAGATGAGGATGATGAAATAGGAATGATGGCTAGAAGGTTTGAAAGAAGTTTCAGAAACCAGAAGGGAAAATTCATCAAGGGTAAGTTAAATAATGCATCAAATAAAAAATCTAACAATTTCTCTGCAACAGGATGCTTTAAGTGTGGTGAGAAGGGACACCTTGTGAAGAATTGTCCTCAATGGAAGGACAACCAGTCCAAGGAAGCAGACAAGATGGCCTACAAAAAGGCCATGGTTGCTGCTGTCTGGGGAGATACAGACAGTGATGAAGAGGGAGATGATTCAAGTCAGTCAGATGTATGTATGACAGCAATACTGAATCAAAGTTCAGAAGAAGATACCAGGTACAGCAGAGGAACCAGCTCAGATGTCCACTGCCTCATGGCAAAGAAGCACCCCTTGGATCAACATCAGGTAAACATTGATCAGATCAAAAAGGATATGCTCTTTTATGATAGAGAAAACTTGATGAAATGTGCTAGTAGTGCTTTAGATCAATGTTTAGAACTTGGAATTGCTTATCATGATTTTAAGAGAAAGTTTAAAGAAAAGTCTAAAGAATATGATATTGCTAATTCAAGTTGTGATTTGTTGGAAAGTGTCTGTGCTAACTTGAAGCAGGAAGTAGCTGAACTAGAGATTGCTTTAGATCAAAGCAAACTTGAAATTCAGAGAATAAAATCTGATATGGGTTTATGTGATGACAGTGATGATGAATGTGAGAAACAGTTTACAAGTTGTGTCATTAACGTGCTTGATTATAGTGATGATGACTTGTACGACTTTGATAGTATAAAATCTAGGGCAAGTGCTCTGAATAGGTCTAAACTGTTAGAAGGATTCAACTTGTTAGTTGATGATGTAGAGAAACTATATAAAGCATATGTCCTAGTTAAGGACAGCAAAAGTACTGGTTCTGAAACTGTTTCTAGTAATATGCATGATGAATGTGAAGCTAAAATTTGTAGCTTGCAGGTTGAGTTAGCCCAGCTTAGAAATACTAATTCATGTGATCCTGTAGTTTTGCATGATTCAAGTATTTCAAAATTGCAAGCTGAGCTTGAAAGAGCTAAGCTTGACTTTGAGATAGTTGTTGACCAGAATTTATCCCTGCATGAGAAAATGAATTTAAAGGACAGAGAGTTCATAGAATTTAAGAAGAGAATGGATAAAGTCCTCCAATCCCAGAACTCATTGAACCAGTTAACCTTAACTGCTGGAAACAGTGGTAGAAGGGGACTTGGTTATACTGGGAAGGGGAACAGGAGGAACTGGTCTCCCAGAGATACTACATGGTTACAGGAGTATAAGAAAGGTAAGTATGTCTTAGCAAAAGACATGCATGTGTGCTATCATTGTGGCAAGAATGGCCATAAGAAATATGAGTGTAAAGACAGGAAAAGTAGATTGGATAAAAATGAGAAAAATGTTAAACAGATTTGGGTTAGAAAAGACGTGCTTGAATCTGTTGTTGGAAAGGGACCCAAAAAGATTTGGGTTCCTAAAGCTAATGTTTAAATTTTTCCTGTGCAGGCTGAAGTGAGAGACAATACCTACTGGTATTTGGACAGTGGCTGCTCAAGACACATGTCAGGGGATAGGAAACAGTTTCTCTCACTTACAGCTCATGAAGGGGGAAAGGTGACTTTTGGTGATAACAGCAAAGGTACCATTCTTGGAATTGGTAAGGTTGGTAAGTCACTTTCCCATGCTATTAGTGATGTATATTATGTTGATGGTTTACAACATAATCTCTTGAGTATTTCACAATTATGTGATAAAGGTAATAAAGTTGAGTTCAAAGACAACCTTTGTCACATAGTGAATCTGCAAACAAATGAACTTGTCTGCCAGGGATTCAGACATGAAAACGTTTACATTACTTATTTAAACCAAATCCCTGAGAACAAGTCCATCTGTTTGAGTGCTGTTTCTGATAGGGACCAGTGGCTTTGGCATAAAAGGATGGGACATGTCAGCTTTAGACTTCTTAACAAACTCAGGTCTCAAGAATTGGTGATAGGCCTGCCTAACATCAAGTTTGAAGCAGATAGAGTTTGTGAAGAATGTGCTAAAGGGAAACAGGTCAAATCCTTTTTTAAGCCAAAGAAAACTATCAGTACCAGCAGACCTCTAGAACTTATTCATATTGATTTATGTGGACCCATGAGAGTCCAAAGTAGAAATGGTTCTAGATATGTGTGTGTCATTGTTGATGATTATTCCAGATACACATGGACTCTATTTCTGTCTTCTAAAGATGAAACTTTTGATGAGTTTATTGTATTAGTAAAGCAGGTTCAGAACAAGATCAATCATCAACTGGCTGCCATAAGATCTGATCATGGATCAGAGTTTGATAACTCTAGCTTCATAGAGTTCTGCAGGGAACATGGAGTTTCTCACAATTTCTCTGCCCCAAGAACTCCTCAACAAAATGGAGTAGTTGAGAGGAAGAACAGGACTTTGGAAGAAATGGCAAGAACAATGCTCATTGAGAGTTGTCTCCCCAAGTCTTTTTGGGCAGAAGCTGTAAATACAGCTTGTCACATGTTAAATAGGTTGATGTTAAGGCCTCAAATGAAGAAGACTCCATACGAACTTCTTAGAGGAAGGAAACCAAACATATCATACTTCAGAACCTTTGGTTGTAAGTGTTATGTGCATAATAATGGTAAGAACAGCTTGGATAAATTTGATCCAAGAAGTGATGAAGCTGTTTTCCTTGGTTATTCTTCTCACAGTAAGGCATATAAAGTATTCAATAAGAAAACTTTGTGTGTTGAAGAAAGTGTTCATGTAGTCTTTGATGAATTTAATATGTGTTGTGAAAATGTGCAGGTTGATGACTTAGATGAGATAGGACTTTTGTATTTTACAGGAGAATCAACTGATGTTTCCTTAGAAAAACCAGGTTCACATACTGGTTCACCAGATGCTGCTGGTGAAGGACTTGGTCACAATGAAGGAGATCCTCAACAAGTGGATACTCATGAGGATGGAGATGAAGGCCCCCAAGTAAATGGAGAAAGCAACACCTCAGGGGGAACAGAAAACTTTCAGGACAAGTTTTCCACCCAGGTAAGGGAGGTAGGGGGAACATCTCAGCATACTGGTCCATCTGTGCAAAACCAATTCGATGGCACAAATGAACCAGGGATGCATGATGGTTCTGATGGATTAAATGAGAATGCACCTAGATCTAGCATTTTAAAATATAAATCTTCTCATCCTACTGAACAAATTCTGAGTGATATCAGTAAAGGCATTCAGACTAGGAGAGCAGTTTATGAAAACTTTTGTGCATTTTTCTCATTTTTATCTAATATAGAACCAACTGACTACAAGATGGCTTTAAAAGATCCTGATTGGGTTTTGGCTATGCAAGATGAATTAAATCAATTTGAAAGAAATAAAGTGTGGCATCTTGAGCCAAGACCTGAGAACAGGTCAGTCATAGGTACCAGGTGGGTCTTCAGAAACAAATTGGATGATCTGGGTACTATAGTCAGAAACAAAGCTAGACTGGTCGTGCAAGGTTATAATCAGCAAGAAGGCATTGATTATGATGAAACCTTTGCCCCAGTAGCTAGACTTGAGGCAATAAGGATCTTGATTGCCTTTGCTGCTCATAAGAACATTAAGCTCTTTCAAATGGATGTTAAGACAGCATTTCTTAATGGTTATTTGAAAGAAGAAGTATATGTTGAGCAGCCCCCTGGCTTTGCTGATAGTCAATTCCCAAATCATGTATATAAGCTGGACAAGGCGCTCTATGGTCTTAAACAAGCTCCTAGAGCTTGGTATGAAAGGTTGTCCAACTTTCTGATGGAACATGACTATAGAAGAGGAACGGTTGATAAGACCCTCTTTATCAAAACCAGGAATTTTGATTTGATTGTAGTACAGATATATGTAGATGATATAATATTTGGTGCTACTAATCAAATTTTGTGTAGTGAGTTTGCAGATCTGATGCAAAGTGAATTTGAGATGAGCATGATGGGAGAACTAGGATTCTTCCTAGGATTGCAGATCAAGCAAACAGTTGATGGGATCATGATACATCAACAGAAGTATCTAAAGGAACTAATCAAGAAGTATGGATTGCAAGACAGTAAATCATATGCAACTCCAATACCTACAAATGCAAAGCTAGACAGTGATGATAAAGGAGAGAGTGTGGAAGCTACACTGTTTAGAGGTATGATTGGTTCTCTTCTCTACTTGACAGCTAGTAGGCCAGATATAGTGTTTTCTGTGGGATTGTGTGCACGTTTTCAAAGCAATCCCAAAGAATCTCACCTAAAGGCTGTCAAGAGAATATTTAGATACTTAGTAGGAACAGATGATCTGTACTTGTGGTACCCCAAAGGTGGTTCAATTGAACTATTAGGATACACAGATGCAGATTATGCTGGATTCCTAGTAGACAGAAAGAGCACATCTGGTATGGCACATTTCTTAGGTCCCTGCTTGATTTCATGGGGATCAAAGAAACAAAATTCTGTTGCTTTATCCACAGCAGAATCTGAATACATAGCTGCTGCAGCTTGCTGCTCCCAGCTGTTGTGGATAAGGAACCAGTTGAAAGATTTTGGTATTTTCTATGAAAATGTACCTATTTTATGTGATAATACAAGTGCTATTAACATTTCTAAGAATCCTGTGCAGCATTCCAGGACAAAGCATATTGAGATAAGACATCATTTCCTAAGAGATAATGTTGAGAAAGGTCTTGTAGAGCTGAGTTTTTGCAACAGTGAAGAACAAATTGCAGATATCTTCACTAAGCCATTGGGTAAAGAGTCTTTCTGCAAGTTTAGAGTCATGTTAGGTCTGATTAGGTCAAACTAAGAGACCTCTCTCAGCTGTTTTTCCCCAATGATTGGCTAATTAAGTATTCTTTAAATGTGTGCGTGCATCATACCTTTGCAATCTGTCTATTATCTCAATGTTAATTGCTTATCTCTATGTGAGCAATATTGCAGCTAATCACTTTCAGGATTGAAGGCCATATTGAACAGATAAGCAACTGTTTCAGTAACCCTACCAGCAGAGGAAACAGCAGCAAATACAAACGGATTAATTTTGAAATTAATTTCAAATTAAACCGTGAGAAAATATTTTTTATATTCTTATTTGATTTTAAAATCTTTAAAATATGGCAGTTATTTTCCTCCAACGGCAATTTGTTCTGACAGTTGCAATTATGGGCAGTTGTTCATTTATGGAAGTTATTTCCAAATTAAAATAACTTCCAAATATCTTCTGATCCTCTGATTTTATTTCTGATTGTCTCTATAATTCCTCTTGCTATATATTTGCTTCCCTTTCTTTGCTCCGTGATTATTCATCATTCATCAAAAATTCCCAACTTCTCTCTCTACACAAGATCAATTCTTCGAAGCTTAGACAAGCAACAATGGTGAGAAAGGCTGGAACTGGAAGGAAAGGAGGAAGGAAAGGAGGTTCCAAAGCAAGTTTGGCTAGTTCCCCCTCGTCAAAATCTCAAGAAACAATCAAGGATGTTCTTATGAACGTCTCTGAGCAGACTCCTTCACAAGCAACACCAGAAATCAACCCCTCTGAAACTGAACCCATCAAGGCCGTTCCCTTGAGACAAACTCCTTCAAAAGAGAATTTCTTGAAGGAAAAACCTGCTTCACCATCAAAGACTAAAACTTTAAACCCTTCTCCACAAAAATCCAAATCCAAAAAGGCCCCAAAAGAGAAATCCATCGAAACCCTCACTCAAATAACTGAAACCGTTTCTTCAAACCCCAAATCACCTTCTGAGGGGGAACCTGTTAAAAAGATAGCCAAGAAACTTGAAAAACAGTTAGAGGAAGTGGCTGATGAAGGATTGGATGAGGAGAAGGAGGACAAGAAGATGGAGGAGGATCTAGATGTAGTGGTGACCAAGGTGGTTGCTGGTACCACTACTGGCTCTGTAAGGAAAAGGCAGACTAGAGCTGCTTCAAAGGTCATTAAGGGCTCAGAAGAGAAGGAGACTACACCATCTGAGCCTAAGAGAGGAGAGAAAAGGAAAGCTACATCATCTGTTTCCCGTATCTCCAAGGCTGCTAAAGGTAAACAACCTGTTAACCCCAGTACTGGTGCAACTTCTTTAAGTTCTAGGACTGTGTTATCTGGTTGTGGTGTTGAGAATGAATATTTTGATATTCCTGCTTTGAGTCAAGTTAAGGAACTTCTTGAGTTCCAAGGATGGATGTCTCTGTTTAATGATTTAAATGATGCTTTTGTTGGTCCTGTTCGTCAGTTCTTTGTTAATCTAAAGCAAAACATTGATATGTCTGTGGCATCAACTGTTTCTGGTAGTATTGTACATGTTTCTGAGTCTGTTTTATCTGAGTTGCTGGGTATACCTAGAGATGGTTTTGGTAGATATAGCAGTGATGGGTGGCCCCTAATGGGAGGAGTAACACCTGAGGAGGTTACTCAGTTTTTGTTTGGAAAGAAGGAAGAAGCTGGTTCCCCTAGTGACTTTAGGGAGGCAATTATGTTGGTTCTGCACTACATGTGTTTGAAGGTCTTTCTGCCCAAGGGTCAAGGCAGAGGTACTGTTAGGATCATGGACATGGTCCTGATCTATCTGATCCTGAAAAAGGTTAAGGTTAATCTGCCTGCTCTAATGATGGAGCACATGTTGTACTTCCATGCTTCATCCCACAACTCCCTGCCTTATGGTTCTTTTATCTGCAAAATCATCAAGGAGCAGAATCCCAAGTTTTCTTTTTCTGGTGAGGTGGTGAGTCTTCAGTTGTTCTCCAAGAAAATACTCACTCAGAAGAAGATTGACTACTCTGGAAAGAGGCTGACTTTTGTAGGTCAAGAAAGTAGCCCAAGGGATGCAGGGAACCAGGAGGAAATCACTCCTGAGGATGTGGCAATGCTTCTTGCCAAGTTGGAAAGGCAGGATGAGAGGATCATAAAGTTGGCTGCCAGTCTAGTGCAGGCTGAAGAAGACAGGAAGCTTGATAAGCTTATGAACAACAGGAAATTCCTCACTATTTGCAGGGTGATTGATCACCTGTTGCCCCCAGAGTCTGGGATGCAGTTTGACTCTACACACTGTAGGATCATTGAGACGGATGATGAGGAATCCTCCAGTGAGAAGGGTCCTGATGCTGAAAAAGGAGAAGGTTCTGAAGAAGAGGAAAATGAATCTGATGAGGAAGAAGAAGAAGAGACAGAGGAAAAGGAGAAGAAGGAAGAAGAAAAGACAGCTGAGGAAGGTTCTGACTTCGAGGAGGAGATCAACCCAGAGGATGAAGAAGAGGATGAAGATGATGATGAATGATCACTTCAGTCTCCCCCTCCCCTTCCATTAACTGCCATAATATTTGCTGTTCCCCCACATTGCTAGACTGTTTTTCATGCAGTGTGGTTTCTATTATGTTTCTAACCTTCTGGTGTGTAATCCTGAACAGTTCTAAGCTTTTTCTGTTTCATGTGATTGAATAACCTGTTTGTGCCACCCTGCAGCATTGAGATTGATCAGTGGTTGAAACTACTGATTTTTGGCTTACTTGCGATATTTTGGTGTGCAATTCTATTTTTTGAATGCTTTTTAATGATGCCAAAAGGGGGAAAAGCAGGTTGAAGTTTCTGAAAAGGCCTTGTTAGACAATTAGATTGAGTCTTTTATTTCCTTGAGTCAGATAATCACAAAAACAAGTTAAAATAGAGAGAACAGTTAGATTAACTAACTGTTTCAGTGTCTTTTTCCAAAAATCCAAAAACAAGTTGTTTCTTTTAAATGAAGATGGCTATCCTGGTCAGTCATCAGTGTCATAAGTCTTTTACACAAGATATCCCCTGTGTAGAAAGTCTAGTAGAAAGTCTTGTCTTCTTAAGTGTAGATTAGAACTTTCTTTACTTTGCTGTTTCTCACTAACGTGCAGGTGCAGGAAACTTCAAAGTGTTTGTCATCATCAAAAAGGGGGAATTTGTTGAGTCACTTAAGGTTTTGAGTGATGACAAACAGCTGACTAGCTGGTTCTTGTTGGTTTTATATTATATCAACTGACTTTTTGAACAGGAACAGCTATCCCAAGTACTTGAGGCAATATGAAGTTCTTTTGAATCAAAGCATTCAAGAAATCTGTATCAGAATGTTCTATCAAGGAAGGCCGTCAAGACTTGAAGATTATGAAGTCTCTCAGATTAGGATAGTTGATCTTTGTAGTCTTTATAATGTTAAGTGTGCATGGATGTTTGTACGTGAGCTATCTGTATCCCTTACTTAGAATATTTAGTGTTGTAGAGATCAGGAAAAGTTGACCTGGTCTCTAGGACACTAACAGGTTGGGAAACAGCTGCTTCGTAGCTTGTTTCATGAACCTGGACATTAGTTCAGTAAATATTTTCTGGAATATATATTTCCTATCCTTAGAAAATATTTACTAAACTAATTGATTCAGTTTATGCAGAGTTGGAGATGAATTATTTCGCATATAACTTAGAATATATTATTCTACCCATTTATGGAAAGTAGAATAATATCTTAGAATATCTCTTATTTACAAAATAAAAGATATTCTATTTACCTAAGTTATGATCTGAAAAGATCACGAAAGAATTCATCTCCCAACCTTATAAAAGCATAAACTCGATCAGAATTTCGAGTGAGCTTTTCTGAAAAACTTCTCTATCTTTGAAAGCTCGAAATACACTCTAAGGGAAATAGTTAGTTCATCTCTTACAAACTATTTATGCACACAGTAAGGATTGTTTTGTAATTATCTCTTGTAAGCTTTGAGTAGGAAGCATTTAGAGGGAAACAAAGGGTTTGTATTGAATCACTAAGAGGTTAGTGATTGGGTAGCATTTACGAGTGTGAGTGCAAGTGCTTGTGAGTTCAAGTGCGAAGTGACACCTAGAGTTAGGTGTGGGGATCACGAGTGTGATCATTTGTAATTGCTTTTGTTTTTCAGAGTTGATTAATAAAAGTAATTAGGGTAGTGGAGGACGTAGGCTCAGAGTTGAGCTGAACCTCGTTAAATCTTTGTGTTGATTATTTATTGAATTTTCTGTTTCCGCTGCAGGACCAGTTCATCACCTGGTCCCCCTACATAAATAGAGAAGAAAATCCAATAATTCTTATCACTGCCCTGTACTCAATTCAACCCCCCCTTCTTGAGTACCAGCTGCACTTTCAATCATGTCATGTAAAAGTGCTGTAGCTGCTCTTTGGTAGGTGGCACCCGCGTTTTTCAACCCGAATGGCATTACCGTATAGCAATATGTACCCCACTGTGTGATGAATGTGGTTTTCTCCATGTCTTCTTCGGCCATCAATACTTGATTATATCCGGCGTAACCATCCATGAATGACAGGAGTGCATGGTTTGCTGTATTATCGACCAGAATGTCAATGTGAGGTAGAGGGAACCCATCTTTTGGGCTTGCTTTATTGAGATCCCTGTAATCAACACACATTCTGACCCTTCCATCCTTCTTTGGAACTGGGACCACATTTGCTATCCATTTCAGATACTTGGATACTCTGATGAAACCTGCGGCCAATTGTTTCCTGATTTCTTCTTTGATTTTGAGAGCCACATCTGGTTTCATTCGGCGCAGCTTTTGTTTGACAGGCTTCATACCTGGAATGAGTGGTATCGTATGCTGAGCTATATCCCTGTCAATTCCTGGCATATCTTGGTATGACCAAGCAAATACATCAACAAATTCACTAAGCAAGTTAATTAACTCTTTGCGTTCATCTTGACTTAGTGTTAATCAAATTTTTACTTCTTTAACAGTCGTATCATTGGAAATATTAATTGTTTCTGTATCTTCAATAACTGCTGTTTTATTTTCGTGTTCTTCCATTGCTTTTATTATTTCTTTGTCATTTTTATCATTAGCAAAGCAATATTGATCAGGGCTAGGGGAATGGCACACATCGTAAGCAAAGGTATTCATTTCATTGAATTCACTGGCTAATACATCAAGAGAGGCAAGGTCAGCTGCGACCTCACCAGAATTATTAGGACTAGAAGGATAAGGCTCAACAAAAGATTCAGGGCTGAACTCTATAGCAGAAAGAGGGTCGGCCTCAAACTCTAAGGACTCATCTACAGACTTAGACTCAGACTCGGACTCGGACCCAGACAATTCAGACTCATCAAACATAGGACCCTCGCCAGCGGTTATTTCCAACTTCTCTCCACTTGGCGTAGTGATCCTCAATGTCTTGCGCCATCCCCTTGAAATGTTGTCAGCTTGGACGATTAACTCGGAGGGATCAAACTCCTTGTTTGCTATGACCGCTTGAACGAGCTCAGAGTTATCATTGCAGACCGGCTTGGATTCATTTTTCTCCATTCCAAAAAGAAGGTTAATTCCCAGATCATCAGAGTTCAGGCTGGCTGACTTCTCGACTGTGGAGAGTTCTTCATCGATGAAGTCACAATCGAGGAATACCTCAAATCCTGGTTCACGGATCCCATCATGGACAAATGGTTCGGGGAATTCATAGCATGGGAAGTCTTCCCCTTCTTTGATGTACTGGCCGTTGAGAGTGAACGGATATGGATCCATGGCCATTTCTGTCTTCGTGATTCGAGCATTGTTGCGAGCCTTCAATTTCAACGCAGCCCGTTTCAGGTCTTCCTTTGTCGGCTCGAATCCTAAGCCGAAAGTGTCCTTCTTGACTACACCAGGATGCCCCCAAGATTTAGCCATTTTCTTCTTGAGCCCAAGGGTCATTCCAGGGAAGTGACCTTGCTTCTTCATAATGGCGTTGATACTAGTATTTGAATAAGGATCGAAGTCGAGATGACACTTTTCCTCTTCTTCGATCGCAAGAACATCATCTAAAGAAAACCCCCACATATCTTCATCTTCCTCATCGTGCTCAACATGGACGATAGGGGTATCAATAACTTGAATGCGCATAGGAGAAGCATCGATAGTAATCGGAATTCCTCCCACTATGGCTTTCACTTTCTGGTGAAGCGACGACGGAATCGCCTTTAGCTCATGAAGCCAAGGGCGTCCTAATAACAGATTGAAAGAGGCCTTAATGTCCACCACCTGAAACTTGGTGCGACGTTCAATAGCCCCAGTAGTTATATTCAGTACGATAGTACCCACGGCTTGACGGCGAGTATTATCGTAAGCTCGAATCCCTTGAGTGGAGAGAGTCAACTCTTCATTCTTTATACCCAACTTCCTTGCAGTACGGAGTGGGCACACATTGATTGCAGAGCCATTATCAACCAGGCTCATAGGAACATTCATCTGCCTACACACTACAGTGAGGTGTAAGGCCCTATTATGTTGGTCCCCTTCCGGGGGTAGATCCTTATCAGAAAAGGAGATCAGATTGTTGGTACTCGGCAGCTCAGTAGTGAGAAAGTTGACCAATCCTTGAGGATTCATGTCGTCATCAACTCCTATCTTCACCAGAGCATTCATTACAGCCTTTCGATGCTCATGGGAAGTGGCCAAAAGCTTCCATACATTCATCTCCACCTTGGTCTTTTGCAGCTGTTTGACCACATCGCTATTCACAGGGTCGATGGGATCAAGTATCGGATTTGATTGTGGTGGAGGTGGAGGTAGGTTAGGTTGTTGCAACCGTCCACTTCTGGTGAGAACCTTGACCTCAAGGTCCCCCCAAACATCTTCACTGGTGCCGAGAGATGAACAGGCTATGTCTTTGAGATAGACGTCTTCATCATCACTATCCCAAATCCCATTCACTTCTTCAGTGTTTGAGATAAATACAACTTCCGGCAGAGGTTTATTCACAGGTTGAATGAGTATTGACGGATCAAAGGAGACTTCATCTCCTATGATAGCCAAAGCATCATAAAGAGGACCTGTTTGAATGTTAGGCTTCTTGCCCCCTGGAGGGACAGGAAGTTGGTTAGCATCTATCAGGTCTTGGATTGCGTCTTTCAGCCTCCAACACTTCTCAGTGTTATGACCCTTTCCTTGATGATACTTGCAATAAGCATTGGGGTCATAGTTGGCGGTTCTATTCTCAGGTCGAGGTTCTGGAAATGGTCCAATTGGCATAATCAGTCCCTGACCATGTAGACGGTCATAAGCCGCATCATACGTCATTCCCAAAGGCGTATAAATCCTCCTTTGCCTTTGGAATCTTTGAGT
Source organism: Chenopodium album (assembly GCF_948465745.1). NCBI lineage: Eukaryota > Viridiplantae > Streptophyta > Magnoliopsida > Caryophyllales > Amaranthaceae > Chenopodium > Chenopodium album. Next base: position 20,533,447 of record NC_137841.1, on the reverse strand, counting down.
AGAGGCATTAAGGGCCAGCACATCATTGATGTTGATATTGTTGGCAGCATTATTGGGCTTAGAAGACGAAGAAGAAGGAGTGTCGTTCTTCTTGTTTTTCCAAGTGTTGTTGTTATTGCTGCTACCAACAGACTTCATCAGTTCGTCTTCGATATTGATTCCAATATCGTATACAGCATCAAAGGTACTTAGAGGCAGAAACCTCAGGTGTTGCTTGTATTTATGCGTCAGATTGGCAACGAACAAGCGAACCATCTCCTTCTCCTTGGGAGGATCCACCAAGAGTGCAGCTGTTTCTCTCCACCTGCTTAAGTAAGTGGTGAAGCCTTCATTCTCTTTCTGTTTGAGAATGGAGAGTTCACGTTCAGAAGTCTTGGCCTGGATGTTACACTTGTACCGATTCATAAAGCTTTCAGTAACATCCTCCCAGGTCGTGACATGCTTGGACTCCAGGGAATAGAACCACTGTTGACAGGCATGTTCTAAGGAAAGAGGAAACATCGTAGGGAAGAGTGTCACATCTACTCCCTTAAGAGCCATAGTTGCAGAAAAAGCCTTCAAATGGAAAAGTGGATTATCAGTAGGCTTGAACTTGGGAATATCAGCGGTGGAAAACTTCTCAGGGAGCTTCTCTCTTATAGACGAGGAGGTGATAGGCTGTTCCACATAAATGAACTCTTCGGAAATCTTGCTCATTTGTTCCTTGATCTTGTCCATCGCAGCAGTAGTGACACTGTTTTGCTTGTCTTGCTCTACAGTGCTGACTCTAGTAGTGAGTATCTGCATCATGTCAGACAATCTTTCGATTGTCCTGTTGAGGCTCTCGATGTCTTCCTTAGTGGCCATTGGTTGAAAGTAGACTGGAGACGGATCTTGTGGAGATGACTGAGGTGGTTTCCTTGTACGCCTCTTTGGTACGAGAGGTTGTTGAGGTATGGACTCGAACCGTAACAATCTACCCTTGCTTCTTGCCCAAGCGCTGTGACACCGAAACAAATACACCTTTTAATGACCACACTTAACCTTAACCTATCCAGATTAAAAAAAAGAAAAAGAAAAAAAAATTGAAGTTCTACTTTTTTTTTTTTTTTGTTTTTTTTTTAATAAAAAAAGAAAAACATGGGAGGATACCATCCGACTTACTCCGAAAATAAAAACGACACAAAAACGAGACTTCCCTAAAATACGGTCAAAAGTGGTGTACGACTAAAAAAAAGAAACGTGTGTGGACATAACATGTAAGTGATTAGGTGAGGTTATAGACGCGTGTTTTGACCATATAACTAGACACGACTCAATATTGGACACAAAATCGAGAAAAAAGACTGACGGGACACTTACCTGAGCACCGTGTCACGGTGCAGACTGGCGTGACACGGTTAAGACTTACCGTCAGACGGTAGCCTTTACCGTGTCACGGCACTGTTCACCGTGACACGGCAGAAAATGCCGTGACACGGTGCGCAGTTCCAGGTCAGTTTTGTGATTTTTTTTTAGATTTTAATCGATTTTAAGTCCGTACTAATTACTATGTGAAAATAAAAACCCTCGGTCATGGGTCAAACAAAAAAGCAAACACATTAGGGTTAGCACCGAACAAACACATAGCATTTAGGCACGATGATGTAAAAAAGTTCGCAACCTAAAGTCAAGGTCTATGTTCAACTATTGGTCAAGCTTTGGGTGTCAAAAGGGTACCATGGTTAAGAGTTTGGACGCGTTAGCAAGGCAGCCTCCCTTGAGGGTGTATGCCAACGGGCGGCTTCGCGAGTTCGTGATGAAATCGAACTCGGCTCCATGGTTTGAGTAGATTTAATGACTCGGATGGACCCTTATTGCCATGAGCGTTTTTGGGTTGATAGAGCTTAAATCCCCCGGGGCTAAGACGCATGTAGAACACATACGTTTTTTCAGAAAAATCGAAGAAAGTCGATTGTGGGAAAAGAAAATAGGTCACCGCACAGATTTTAGGATTGTCGTGACACGGCAGAAATTCCCGTGTCACGGTACAGTCTACCGTCAGACGGTACACTGTACCGTGACACGGCAGACTCTGCCGTGACATGGCAGTCAGAAAATCTGACTGGTGCCCTGTTTGCTTTTGCGCGCAACCGAGTTATCCAATTTTTCCTACGGGACAGACCTGAATGTGACGTTAAAACGTCTATGCAGATGCAAAAATGCCAAATTAATCACAGGAATATTTTTTCAAGAATCTTTCAAGTCTCATCCACTCATCTTAATTAAATACCGATCACTCAAATCGATAAATAATTAAGAATCCTCCCCAGTGGAGTCGCCAAATTGTAGGCATCGCTCGAAGTGCGCCTACGTTAAAAGCATGTTGTGAATATGCTTGGCACTCATAGGAAGTGAGAATTGACATTACGATTAGGGACAACGATTAGGGAAAAATAAAGTAGGGAGCCGCCAACAAGTTTTTAAGGAACTTGTAAACCGTCCACGGATCATAAAAAGGCAACCACGATAAGGGACAACGATAGGCAACAACGATTGACCCGTGAAGGTTACACCCCATTCATAATCCATGAGATTACTAACTCCATATGGTTCGGAACCACGAAAGGAGGATCGGGGATGATGGTACGAAGTGAGTCATGGAGTCACATTCGCCCGTATTGGCCTCTACTCGATTCTTATAGTGAAAAGTGATTCCTGCGATCACAAAGGCATACAAACAAAATATTCAATTTGCTCCAAACTATTATTAAGCTAAATTGGTTGAATATTAATGCAACATATAATTCTAAAATATTGTGATCACTTGATTAAACAACAAGATTAAAAGGAACCTAAACCGGTTGTCCAAATTATTTTATTAGGCGTGATTTTCAATTACATATTCCCTTTAACATGCAATATGGTGATCAAAATAAATAATAGAATCAATATCAACATAAACCAATTTAATCATAATTCCAACAACATAAAAATCGTTAGAAAAACAATAATAATAAAAAGAGCATGATCCTTACTTTGAATCTGTTTGTTTGCAACTACAAAATAATAAACGAGTTAGTAACTTCAAGAAAATAATAAAGCAATGAAAAAATTAAATTAAATAAAATAAAGTTAATTTTGGGGCCAAACCCTCAAACGATTCTACCTTTCACGCCTTGGTTTAAGGACAGAACCTCGAGTAAAATATGGACTCCTTTGAGTGCTTGAAGAAGGAATTTTGAAGTGAAAAGGGGAAGCTAGTGTTTAGGTTAATAGCATAAAAGAGAGAAAAATAAGAATAATCGAATTCCCGTCCCCCGTTCATCAGAAATGAGGGGGTATTTATAGGGAAATGTGCTGAGGGAGCACACGAAACCCTAAAATGATAAAAACCCTAAAAATGCATCCCGTGACACGGTCAGACTGTACCGTGAGACGGTACAAGTTCCCGTGACACGGTTAGTTTTGGAGTGTCGCGGGAAATTTTTAGAAAACGGAACGGAAAACGCGTTAAGGGTTTACGCGAAAAGGACACGGAACTTCCCGTGTCACGACAGACCTCCCGTGTCACGGGAAGTCCCACCGTCAGACGGGAAGAGTTCCCGTGACAAGGTCAAGCTTGACCGTGACAAGGTCAGTTCCAGTCCACTTTTCCGTCTAAATTCACTTTTAACCCTAATTTCTTTCGGCTTTTTTAAGTGCCGATTGATAATTTCGGGCTTTTTTCTGACTTTTATTATTCGAGCTAAAAATAAGAAAATAACAAAAATAAATAAAATATTTGGGCCAAAAATAATAAAATAATAAAATAAAAAGGTTTGGGCTTAAAATTAATTAACAAATTAAAACTATGCCTTTACCAAACACCAAGACTGATCCATAGACCTTTCAAAAACAAGAATTTAATAAGATACGATTTTTTAAGCACTCTCGGGATTAAATACTAAACCCGACCAATAGTGGCGGTGAAAGGTTATTTATCATCGGGTTTGGTTTTGGGGAGACATTTTTAGGTGTCTACAGGAGGCAACCCGTATTTCATGCTTTCTAGTTTAGTTTTCCTTCTCTCTTATTTTATTTTTATTTTAGAGAGGTGAGGAGAGTGATATTTTACCATTTTTAAAGTGTTGTTGTACTGGTATGAATTTGATAGGTAAAAAGACTTAGAAAAATTTGAAGAAGAAAAGAAATCGGAGAAACTCCAGGGCTTGGTACGGGCCCGATCGGGCGAGGCTCGCCCGATCGGGCGCGCAAGTGAGGCAAAAATCGGAGAAAAATTCGCCCAATCGGGCGATTCTGCCTGATCGGGCGCGCAAGTAGAGCTGTTTTCGAGGCTAATTTCGCCCGATCGGGCGAAGCTTGCCCGATTGGGCGCGAGAGGAGAGTTGGAAACGAGTTCTCTTTTTCGCCCGATCGGGTGAGGTCGCCCGATCGGGCGCAAATAGAGTGAGAAGAAATGAAATATCGGGCGAAGCTCGCCCGATCGGGCGAGCAAAGGGCGAATTATTATGTTCGCGTTCGCGCCCAATCGGGCGCGCAACTTGCATTCTGGAAATTTCCCCATTCGCCCGATCGGGCGAGGCTCGCCCGATCGGGCGCGCCTACAGCCCGTCCCCCCTTTATTTTCTTTTCTCTTCTCTCTTTCCTCACTTTCCTCTTATTTCATCTTCTTCATTTCACTTTTTCTCTCTAAAACCTCCATTTCCAAACCTTCAACTCACACTTCATTCCAAGATCTCCCCCAATTCTTCCATCCAAACTTAAAAATTCTTACATTTTCCAACTCCTCTCATCTTCCTCTACAATCTACACTAAATTTTCAACACTTTCTCTCAATTTCTTCTCAAACCCTAAGAGTGAGAAAGCTTCAATTCCTACTATTTTCACATTAAAATGGCTTTCAAGAGGTCTAGAACTGTTAGGGGTGAAGGATCGAGGCAACAAGCACCTAGCATTGACCCGGAGCTGCAAATTTCGGGGTGGGAGAGGGTGGTCATCACCACCCAAGAGCAAAAGCAAAGGATGCTCAACCTCATCACACGGCAGGTAATTCCTACCCGTTTTATTCACCATCCTACGCTTTCTAGACTAGGAATTGATAAACATGTTGAAAAACTATTCAAAGGAATTGGCATGAGTGGTTTGTTCAATTTACACTATGATACTTATGATTATTTGACTTTAGAATTCATTTCTAGTTTTAATGTTATAAAATAAAATGCTCTAATCTCTCATGTTCAATTTCGATTGTTTAATAATGATATTAGATTGTCCTTGAAAGATTTTGGAAAATTGTTTGAATTGAAAGCCGATAGACCAATTGAACCACCCCAAGACAACATTACTTTTGTCTACTGTGCTCTAACAGGGAATCCTAACTTAAACCTCCAACATGCCAAGGGCACTTGGATTCAACATCCCGTGCCAAAACTTTGGCAACGGTTTGTTGGCCTTACCATCTTTGGGAGGCATGAACCGGATAATATGAGGAGAGATGAACTAGAGCTATTAGGATCATACATGATTCCTAAGAGTGACAAGCTTAACATAGTTCATAGGATGGCCCAACACTTTCAGAGGGTGGCCAATGTGGCCGAATCGGGTAGGTCTAGGGTCTCAATTTACTTTGGTGGGTTAGTAACCCACATTGCGGTCAAATACCTTAGTTGGACCCCTAGCGATGATGGTAAGGTAGCCGGACCAACCTTAATGGACGCACCCTACTTAGGAGGCCTTAATTGGATAAATGTGATAGGGGGTGAGACTTGGTGGGTGATTCATAGGGAGTCGGGTAGGAAAGACAACGCTTTTACCTTGCCTAACCCGGCCTTGACCAAATTTAGGAAGGGTCTTCCCTCTTATACCTTTGAATTAGGAGACCAAGGGGAGGCCCAGGCACACCACCAAGCACCTCCCTCACCACCACAACATTTCCACCAACCATCACCCCAACACTACACACATAACATTCCCACTTCTTCAACCAACTACAACATCGACCCTAACGCCCCATATGACTTTTCGGCTTTTAGAAGCCAATTGGATCGGATAGAGAGTGGGCAAGGGAGGATGGAGGGTATGGTTAGGAATTTGGACACTAGGGTAGGAGCCCTAGATGCTAGGGTTGGGGTTGTGGAGAGGAACTTAGGGCGGGGTTTATACCCCATGTATGATGATTACGCCCGTCGGGGGGCTATTCCCCCCGAATCACTTGTCCCCGATTGGTTCCAATACCCCCAAGGGGGATACACGGACCCAAGTGCCTACGGTACCTATGTGGACTATTCATCGGTCTATGGATATGGGACCGATGCTCCTTTTGGTGGGCTTGGGGGGAATGTAGACCCTAACTATTTTTCAGGTGGTTCGGGTTATGGAGGTGGTGGTTCGAGCCATGGAGGGGCCGGTTCTAGCCATGGTGGTGGCGGCTATTCGAGGATGGATGAGGATGAGGAGTAGGTTACACTCCTAAGTCAATGAGGGCATTGCTTGATTTGGCTTGGGGGAGTAATCTTTCGCTTGGTAACTCTCTTTCCTTTCTCTCTATTTACTTGCTTTCTAGTGTAGTTTTTATTTTCTTTCTAATTTAGTTTTATTGCTTTCCTTATATGAAAAATACAAAAAAATTTGAAAAATAAAAAATCCAAAAATACGTTCCAATGAATTGTAAATCATGCTTCCCTGTGGCCCTTACTTGAGAAAATTGTTTTGATTCTTGGTATTTGATGATAAGAATTGTGGATTAGTTGATCATGATATGATGTTTGATTGCCTTGAAACCTTAGCATGCGTCAATTTTGTCCAACTACTTGTGATTATAGTGCTTGACTAGTTGATTTGGTTAGGAAATGTGTGATAGTTCCATAATTCCTGGTATGTCAATGAATTTGAGTATTGATTTGCAACTATGAGTAGTGTTTCATGACTTATTATTATGCACATGAGGAGGACGAAGGCGTTCATTCTTTTAGGTAGCCTTCAGAGTATTAGATACATTTGTTCCCTTCTTGTTACCCATGTTGTTGCTTGTGCCCTTTTATTGTTTATTTAGCCACATTACAAGCCTATATGAGCCCCATTGGTTACTAGTCCCAAGCTTGGCTTGGGGGAGCTATTAGTTGGTGAGGTGAGGGAGTTGTGGTGTGCATATTATTTGCACAATGTGGGAATAAAAGAAGAGTTATTGTTCTTTGATTTTTGATTGGAAAATATTGATATTGTGTTTCAAAGTTGAATTTTCCAATATGAGTTAAAAAGAAAATAAAGAGCAAAAGAAAAAATTTTATTAATGCTCAAATGTTCTATTTGAAGGTTGTTCAAGGAAAAAGAAAAAAAAAAGAAGAAGAAAAAATTCAAGTAGAAAAAAAAAAAAGAGAATGAGTTCAAAGTTTGTTTTTCACTCAAAGTTCTACATTATCATATTTTTATGAGTGATTATTGTACGTGTTGGAAATTATTTGATATGATTGGAGTTGTATTTGGTGAATTTTTGGTGGAGTTGAGTATGTTGGAGATTTATTGGTTATTATTTATTTTTGACCTTGGTTTTATTTATTAGAATTTTCTCCCTTTAGGCATAGCTTTTCTCTCACTTATTCCCAAATTTATCCTACCCTTTACCCTAACCTTACATTACAAGCTTTAAAGACCTTCCGACCTTGTGCATAGAAGTTATGTAAATGTGAAAGTGTTGTTTTTCAATGCAAGTTATGACTTGGCATATTTCGAGTCGACTAGTAGGATGAGCGTTCAATGTTTTTATACACACGAGAGTGTGAGTTGGGAGGGCATTGTTCACATTAAAGGGGTTGGCTGGAGAGAGATCGAGTACATTCTTTACTCGCCACATAAAATGAGAGTTGAGTGTGTGAGCACCAGTCTTGAATTCTATATGCTCTTGTGGTTTGCTCTTTTTGACAATTGTTAGGGAGGAAAGGCAATTAGATGGATTTGATTGGTTGACCTTGAAGCATGTTTATTTGATTTACCTTGAATCGTTTGAGCTTGATTTTTTTTATATTGGGGTGAGGCATGTTTATATGTTCGTTGATGAGCTCTTTGCTTAGGGACAAGCAAAGGTTTGGCTTGGGGGAGTTTGATATGTCTTTTTTATATAGTGTTTTACCCCCGTCCCGTGGTCATTATTAGTAGTGTTTTTGGCTCTTTCGGGCCACTTTTATTACTAATTTGTGTGTTATAGTGTTTTCGTAGTTTTAGTTATATTTTACAGGAAATTGCACTCTTGGAGCATTTTCCCGGGCCTTATTGGATCAACTACGGAAGCTAGAAGAACACGACCATTTTTGGAGCCCAAGGCCGGCTAGAGCCATCGAGCCGGTGACTAAGGGCTCGGTGATTTAGATCACGAGGCATTTGGGCCATGTATTCGAGACCCGAAAGGAAATATGGATTGGGCCGAGAAATCTAGCCCAATCGAAGTCTAAGCCTCGAAGGAGAAGACCGGGCCCGATCGGGCAAGCATAGACCCGATCGGGCGGATGCACGCAAGGGCAAGATGCGCAGCAAGCCAGGCGCGCCCGATCGTGCGAGGCTTAGCACGATCAGGCGGTGCTGTGAGAAGACCTGTGCGAGGAAAAAGGCGGGCCCGATCGGGCGGCCTCTAGCCCGATCGGGCGCGTGTTTATGGAAGGGTCTTTTGGCGAGCAATTAGTTTCTAATTAGGAGTAGTATTTAGTTTTGTTTAAGTACGTTTTTCGGAGGCTTAAGGGGGGAGCTCTCTTCTTCCTCTCTTAATCTATCTTCTCTCTTAGACTTTCTCTCTCTACTTAGTTTTCTCTCTCTTAAATTCTCTCTAAACTTTTGTTCTTAATTCTTTCATTAATTCCAGATTATTTTGGTAACGATTTCTCTTCCTTTGATCTTATTTATTTTATTCCTTTCATCATGATTTATTTTATTACTTTGATTAGTTTAGTTTTTAATATGTGTGAGTAGTTTAATTTCTAGGGGTTTGTGGGGATCCATAAATAATATGAAGGGGTAATTTATTGTTGTTGATTATCAATGCTAGATTAATTTCCTATTGATTGGATTAATGCTCTGTGACTAGATTAGGCCTATCTTTTATGCATGAGTTTGACAATATTGATTCAAGAATCGAGAGATGAGAATTAATGTTTAGGTCTAGTTTCAATAGGCAAGTTAATTTATAAATGGTTAAGTCAAGATTCGAGAAATGAGATTTAATACCAATAAATTAATTGTGTGATTGTAATCCGTAGCGAGAGCCCTTTACAATCTGGTTAATTGATGCATTGATGATTGACTATTATTGATTATTGGTATTGCATGATAATTTCTTATTGGATTGTTTTAATGTTTTACAATTGCGGCTTGTAAAAGTATAGCAATATTAAATTGATGAATCGAGCAGATGTTAATTTGATATTAAAGGCTATTTTCAATAAGAACTTAGATCTAGTAAATTGTGAGAGCCTGTTAGATCTATGTTGATTAATAAATTGCGAGAGCCTGTTAATCATGTTATTTATGCAATGTCAATGATAGATTACTATGTTTTACCCTGGAGTATTATTTATTGGTGAACCTATGCCCTAGATCCCTTTATATATCGTTTTCTTCCTACTCTTGTTCTTTGTAGTTTAGTTTCATACTTAATTATAAATATTGGTTACTTAAATAATTTAGATTATAACAATAAATTAGGAGTAAAAAGACTTGTTTCCCTGTGGAGATCGACCCTACTTCCCTGTCTATCTTAGTTAGTGATTTAGGTAATTATTTTTTATTAGGGGATACGACTTTACCCTGTCAGATACCCTATTTTGAATATTCTCATAATCGAATGGACTCATTATTTAATCCTAAACCATAATTAAATAGCATAACGGAGTAATAAAATATTGCATGAAATTTTATATTACTCCAAAACTTGAATGGTTTTCCTTAGCGTCTTACATTAATTTTTCTCAAAATCAACTAAAACACTAAACAAGGAAATCAAAGCCAGTCTCCTACATGCTTGATTCCCATTGCCTCAACGTGCTTGTTGTGCTTCACTTGAGGCAAAGGTTTAGTAAGTGGATCGGCTACATTATCATCAGTTCCAACTTTGCAAATTCTGATTTCACCCTCTGATTTCCATTCTCGAATCATGTGAAATCGCTGCTTGACATGTTTGACCTTCTGATGTTCCCTAGGCTCTCTGGCCTGAGCAATAGCTCCATTGTTGTCACAATAGAGGGCTATTGGACCCTTTATGGAGGGTACAACATTGTTCACCAACGAACTTACGAATCCAAACAACCTCCTTAGCTGCTTCAGCAGCTGCTAAGTATTCGGCTTCAGTTGTAGAATCTGCAGTTGTACTCTGCTTTGCGCTCTTCCAACTAAACGCCCCTCCATTTAGACAGAACACATATCCAGATTGCGATTTGAAATTGTCTCTGTCTGTCTGGAAGCTTGCGTCGGTATAACCTTCCACAACTAAATCCTCTACACCACCATACACCAGGAATTTATCCTTGTTCTTTTTCAGGTACTTTAGGATATTTTTGGCCGCAGTCCAATGCACCTCTCCTGGGTCTGATTGGTAACGGCTCGTAGCACTCAAGGCATACGATACATCTGGCCTAGTACATATCATGGTATACATGATCGATCCAATAAGCGAAGCATATGGAATCTGATTCATTCTTACCCGCTCATCAGGTGTCTGTGGACACTGCTTCTTGCTTAGGGTTATGCCATGTGACATTGGCAGGTGACCTCTCTTGGCCTCCTCCATGCCAAATCGAGCAAGTACCTTATCAATATAAGTACTCTGACTCAATCCAATCATCCTTTTCGATCTATCCCTATAGATCTTGATGCCTAGTATGTACTGAGCCTCTCCCAAGTCTTTCATTGAAAAGCACTTTCCAAGCCAGGCCTTTACAGACTCTAACAACGGAATGCTGTTTCCAATGAGCAATATGTCATCGACATATAAGAGTAGGAAGGCGATGTCACTCCCACTGACCTTCTTGTAAACACAAGATTCATCTGGATTCTTGATAAAACTAAACTTACTGATGGCTTCATCGAATCGCAGATTCCAACGTCTGCTTGCTTGCTTTAATCCATAAATGGACTTCTTAAGCTTACAAACTTTCCTAGCATTGTTTTGGTTGATAAAACCTTCAGGCTGTGTCATATACACAGTTTCTTCCAAATAACCATTAAGGAAGGCGGTTTTGACGTCCATCTGCCATATTTCATAATTGTAACATGCAGCAATCGCTAGGACGATCCGAACGGATTTAAGCATTGTGACTGGTGAAAAGGTTTCATCGTAATCAATACCATGAACTTGTCTGTAACCTTTTGCCACCAATCTAGCTTTGTAAATGAATACATTTCCATCTTTGTCGGTTTTCAACTTGAAAATCCACTTACATCCGATAGGTGTATAACCTTCGGGTAAGTCAACCAAGTCCCAGACTTTGATTTTCAAACATGGAATCCATTTCAGATCTCATGGCCTCTTGCCATTTAGCAGAGTCGGTGCTTGCCATCGCTTGCTTGTAGGTTGCCGGTTCATCTCCATCCATAATCAGGATGTCCTGATTCTCGGTTAATACTAAACCAAGATATCTATCAGGTTGAGATCTCGGCCTCTGAGACCTACGTAGGGTAATGGATTGAGCATTTGCATTGTCGGTTCGACTTTGCACATTTTGATCATTTTGACTTGCGTCAACAGATGCTGTTTGAGCACTTTGACTGTCATTATGATTTTGTTGCTCATCCTCACGAACTTCGTCGAGTTCGATTTTCCTCCCACTTGTCATTTTGGAAAGGTGCTCCTTCTCCAAAAAGACATCATCGCGAGCAGCAAACACTTTGTTCTCCGATTTGTTGTAGAAGTAATCCCCTTTGGTTTCTTTTGGGTAGCCCACAAAGTAAACCTTGTCAGATTTGGGATGAAGTTTGTCAGAAATCAATTTCTTGACATATGCTTCGCATCCCATATCTTTAGAAAAGATAACCTAGGAGGTTTCTTCGTCCATAATTCATATGGAGTCTTTTCTACAGCTTTTGATGGAGCACGGTTCAGTGTTAGTGCCGCAGTTAGAAGTGCGTGTCCCCAGAAAGAGATAGGAAGATCACTAAGACCCATTGTTGATCGTACCATGTCTAACAAGGTTCGATTTCTCCTTTCGGATGCTCCGTTCCATTGAGGAGTTCCTGGAGGTGTCAATTCTGAAAGTATACCCTTTTCTTTCAGATGGTCATCGAATTCTTGGCTCAAGTATTCACCACTTTGATCCGATCGAAGGGCTTTGATTTTCTTGCCAAGCTGATTTTCAACTTCACTCTGAAATTCTTTGAACTTTTCAAATGATTCAGATTTATGCGACATGAGGTAGACATAGCCATATCTACTATAGTCGTCTGTGAAAGTGATGAAATATCGATGTCCATTTCTTGTGGTTGAGCTCATTGGTCCACATACATCGGTATGTATAAGACCCAATAAGTCACTTGCCCTTTCTCCCAATTTGGAGAATGGCTGTTTAATCATCTTGCCTAATAGACATCCCTCGCAATTCTCAAACGATTCTAAATCGAAAGAGTCAAGAACACCTTCTTGTAGAAGTTTCTTGATGCGTTTGATGTTGATGTGGCCAAGACGACAATGCCACAAGTAAGTCTGATTTGACTCTATGGTCTTAGCTCTTTTGGTATCATTATAAACAATTTGTCCAAAGACACAAACGTGTCATTCCATAAATATAAACAAGATGATATGTCTTGTGATCAAGTTCAAAATGACGTCCAACGCCACAAGATCAAAATATGGTAGATAAAACTAAACAAGTTTTAAATCTAGACAAAATATGAGATTACAAGCTTTCTTTGAAAGATTATCTTCTTCTTCCACTTGTGTACTCATATCCACTTGAAAAGCACCGCTCACTTTGTTCCTGAAATAGGAGCATATAGTGAGCCAATTTTCCGGTATCTAATACCTTATAAATGGCTTATGTTCAAGTGTAAAGATGATACCTGAGATTGAGGTTACTTTTCTTTTCGCCTCATCTTCTAGATACATGCTACATTCTCTTTTGTAGTGTCCGGGTCTACTACAATAGAAGCAGCGCAACTTAGCTTTGTTCTTGAACTCCTTCTTCTTTGGTCTCAGAGCAACCTTAGCCTTCTTGCAAGAATAGGTTTTTTGGAGCTCTTGAACAACTTCCATCAAGGACAGTTTGTTCTGCTTGGCCGTAAGTCGCATCTTTAATGCAACATACCCCGAATGGAGTGAGCTTAGCAGCATGAGAGCCGCTTGCTCATCGTCCACTGGTTTGCCAATTAGCTCCAGATGGGTGAATAGCCTTGTCATGTTGAGCACATGAGCTTGAAGTGGCATCCCGGGTCTAAGTCTTGCATTATAGACCTTAGCCCATACTTCTTGTCTCTCTTTCGTGAGACACCCATCTTGCGGTGGCTTGATCCTCATGTTCGAGAGTGACCTAGTCACATCTTCCACAAGTCCATCATAGTTGCCTCTAGTACTTTTGGTGACTCTCAAATTGACTACATCTTCTAGAGCTTTGAGCATCATGTCCGGAAAATAGTTGGAGAACTTCCCCTTCCATTGTACCGGGATGGAGTTTGCCATGAGTTTGGAAACTCTTTTACAATCCACACTCCATACCTCATGTGCCTCATCACTCATAATCCCCTTTGAGTAGAAACTCGGGATTTGAGTGTCCAGAATGTGCTCTAGGTAGCAATTTCGGAGGGTCTTTCGGAGTTCCTCTTCCCATTCCTTAAAGTTTACCAAGTTCAGAGAAATTGGCAACTTTTCGGGCAATTCCGGGAGCATAAGGTCGTTGACATTAGTTGAAGACATGAATCTACAATTGAAAGAATTTGAAATAAAAAACCATTCATTATACTTAAATAAGATTGAATTCATGCATTTTAATCAAACTTATTTAAAACGTCTTATTCACACATTAAAGATTGTCCCCATTTTAGGTGAGAATAAGTCGATTCCAAGATCCAAAGAAACAAAGAGTGGTTAAGCATGCTTTGGCTTGTCTTAACACTCAATCTCCTAAGGTAAGCAACGCTTTGCTAATGGCTCCAAGCCACTCTTGGTTGAATAAATCGTCGCATCCAATGCTCTCTAAACAATTTATTCACTTTGCCACGACATGTTAGGACTCCATCACTCATATCGTTGAGTATAACCAAAACCACCACTACTAGAAAACAGCCAAATTACGAAAGAAATTTTCCGTCGGAAACACCTCGTTTTCCGTCGGAAAAACAGTTTCCGACGGAAATCCGTCGTAACTGGTTGTCGCGATATACTTTGTCGGAAAAACGCACTTTTCCGACGGAATTTCCGACGGAAACCAGTCCATCTGAAGAGGTTTTCGGGCCTAGGAAAGTCCGTCGGAAATTTCCGACGGATATTATTCCGCCGAAAAATCCCGACGGAAATTCTGTCGGAAAATTTAATTAAAAAAACAAAAAAAAAACTGCACCCACCCAAAACCACCAGCCCCCACCCCAGAACCACCAGACCCCACCCCAGAACCTCCAGATCGTTCTTATCCCACCACCACCGACACTACCACACCATTATTGAACCCCAAAAAATGAAAATAAATCCCGAAAACACCCAAAAAACGAAAATTAAACACCAAAAAACGAAAATTAAACTCAACGAAACAAAAATCAACCCCAACGAAATGAAAATCCACCCCCAGATATTCGAAAATTAACACCACAACGAAAATTAGCCCAAAAATCTTAAATTAACAACGAAATCGAAAAAATCCACACAATTATCTAATAAAATTCATAAATTAACATAACAATTACAAAAATATACAATTAGCCAATAAAATTCATAAATTAACATAACAATTACAAAGAAATTAACTAGATCTACAATCTAACCTAAATTAAAACTAGATCTACAAAACAAAAACCTTGAAAACAGTCGGCTTTGTTATAAATTGTTGCGTCGTTGTTGTTGCTGTTGCGTTGTTGCGTTGTAGCGTTGTTGATGTTGTTGCGGTCGATGTTGGTGGTGGTTTGGTGGTGGTTGATGGAGAAGATGGAGGATTGGTGGTTGAGGGAGAAGATGGAGGATTGGTGGTTGAGGGAGGATTGTTGTAGCTGTTGCGTTGATGCGGCCGTGTTGGTGGTGGTTAGAAGATGGAGGATTGGAGAAGAGTAGAGGGAGTAGAGACGGAGAGGAGGGGCAAAGGGAAAAGAGGAGAGAGAAAGAGAATGTGAAGGGGAAAGTGTAAAGAGGCGGAAGAAGGGAATTAGGGAAGAAGGGAATTAGGGAAAGTGAAGGGGGGGTTAGTTGTTTAGAGTAGGTTCCGAATTCTTTTTTTTTAAATTAGTTTACGACGGAAAAATCCGTCGGAAAGAACATATTTTCCGACGGATTAATTTTCCGTCGGAAATTTCCGACGGATTTCCGACGGAATTTTCGAATTCGTCGGAAATATTCGACGGAAATAAAATCCGTCGGAAATATTGATTTTTCCGACGGATTTTTAGGTCCGTCGGAACCATTCCGTCGGTATTCGACCTGATTCTTGTAGTGCACCTTGCATACCCGGTATGCCTTACGTTCCTTGGAGAAGTAGTGATGCCTCGCTTTGGCGTAGCCCACCACTACCCTCGTTCGGTTGGTAAGTGTGTTTTGGAATGGCAAGTTTTACTCAATATTTTAGGGACCTAGGGTTTCTATGTTGGTTGATTTAAGTGAACTTAATTAATCATCTCAACATTCGAAATCCTAAACATGCATCTAACATATAATTCATATATATATAAACATAAATATATATCGAAAACATAAATAGAGATGCATTTGGCAACTAGCATGACCCCTTGAGATCTTCAAGTCTTCAAAAGGTCTTCATTTGCAACTTCATGGCTTTGTCTTCTAAGAACCCCGTCTTCAAGACTTGACCAAAATATTACAATTGCTAGTATCTACGATTAGGACTAATCTAAATATTAAGGTACAAAAATACTCAACGGTTCGCAGACCGTATTTAGATTTACAAAAATACATCACGGATCACAGTCCGTATTTTCTATCCTAATCGGGCCCCTCTAGTTGCCATTTCATAAATTCTGTGAGAGAATTTACCTTCCATTCATCCATTCACTATATGTGAATGGCCCATGCATTTTACAACGATAAAAAGTAACAATGCATAAAACGCGCGAGAACTAGTAACTAATCTAGGTGGTTAATCCAATTAACACGCCTAATTAAACTAGTCAAAGTTGTTTTAACCGGTTATGGTAATAACTTAGAGACGCTCCCACTAAATTCGGCATCCAACTTAACTAATCCAATTAATTAAGTCGGTGAACCCAAATATTTGCCAAAATTAATTTTGCAAATGTCGCTCAAAACCCGAGGCCTAGCCTCCAAAAATTTTAATTAAATAAACAAAATAATTAAAATAATTAAAACGACAATTTAAGAAAAATACGTATTCCAAAATGTCTAAGTGCCTAGCACTAAGACTTGGAGTCCAAAAATTACCCTTACTTACATATTAAGCAACGCTAAAATTAACTTTAAAATAGCATCGCCTTAATAACCTGGGGTTATTGTGCCAATTATGGGATTGTACGTACCGTACAACAAGCACGTAGTATGCCCATGCGCACCCCCGCAACACCAAGCATGCATGTGGGCTGCTTGTGCTCGCATGCGCTACGCCCTGCCTAGCCAAGCGTAGCAGCACGCACAGCGCGCACAGCCTTATGCTGCTGCTGCGCCATGCTGCTGCTTGCTGCTGGCTGGCGCGCTATGCTGCTGGCAGCGAGCAGCAACCCACTCCCTTCCTCGCACACACAGACGCACAGCACCACGCACCTAAGAACGAAGCGCCCAGCAGCCTCGGCAGCTACATATGGGTTGCGTTAGCAGCCCAGCTGGCCGAGAGCTAGCTCGGGGCTCTTAGGCCTCGTGTTGCGTGCTAATGTTTCGAAAATTATCGATTTTGTGTGTGACATTATAAATCAATTCTAAATTAATTTTAGAATCAATTTTGAAGAAAAATGAAAAATTACAAGTCCAACTTAAATAATTCATCCAAAAGCAATTAACCAAATTTATTTCCAAGAACCATTCTTTAATAAAATTGGTTTAACTTGGTGTAATGAAATAAATTAGGGCAATTCTCACTATTAATTTAGTCACTTTAAATTAATCTTGAGATTTTGACAAAATAAAAGGGAGTTGGAAAAAATGAACATAAGTTCAATAAAGACTCCAACTTTAATACTTGTGACTTCATGAAAAATTATATCTTCCAATATGAAGATAAACCAATTTCAATCACAAGTTTTAAACTTTATGATTCCAATCAACTAAAAAACGATTAAATCAACAAAGTTTAACCAAAATTCATGGAATTTAGGAACTCAAAGTTTCAATCACTTATCATAAATAAAGATTGAATCTTTAGTACTTGGAAGCAACAAAGAATAACAATTTCACACTTAATGCAATCAATTTGCAATTATGTGAAAAATAAAACCAAACTTTCAAGCACCAATTAATACCAAGTAATCATGCTTAAAGTGGTCTAAAATTGCATATAAATTAAGAAAAGAACCAAATACATAACCACCATAAATATGCAATCAATTTTCAAGGTTAGAAAGACTTAAAATTTTTCGTCAAAACGAAAAATCCCTCGAAAAATGCATTTCTGGTAGTTTTTTTAGCTAAAAACCGAGTCCTGAAAGGGTAAAACCATTTCCAGAACGCCTTTTCCACCCAAAATTCACTATTTTTGGGTCGAAATCTGGGTTCGGGAGCTGAAGACAGCTCTAATACAAGGTAAAAATTGGAAAAAACGAGTTACTAATCTAATTAGAAACTTAAAACCAGAAAAATTAAGCCATAAAAACACCTTGAAAATATTATGATTTTAAAAATAAACGAGCGAGGCTCCGATACTGTTGTTGGGGTTTGGTGAGTTCGACTCACCGCGGAAACAAACCCAAAAACAAGACCGCACTCGCAATAAATAAAACCATAAACATAATTATTTTAATCACAAGATTAAGATAAGCTAATTACCTTTGACGCGTGCTTCGCTCCAAAATGAGCTCTTACTTGAAAGCTTCAAGTCCCGCTCACACGGAGACCTCCAACGAAGTCCACCCGCACCAACAAAACCGACTAGGTCCAATGTCTTGGGGTTAGAAAGACCCGACCAATAAAACCCGAGTAATTATATTGAGTTCAAAGGTTTTCACTAATTGTGATGCCTTTTCCAACTCTTACTCAAGCATCATTCTCAATGCCCATACTTGGGTATTTATAGGAAATGATGGAAGTATCATTTACTCTCCTATCAATGTGGGATAGTATGATTTTTCCATTTTATTTTAAAGCTAAAATAAAATTAATAATCAAGCTAGTAATAAATCAACAAGTGGCAAGCTCATGTGAGTGGTTAGGTGTGGACCACTTGGAGAAGGGGGGGACCAAAATTGCTCCCCACTCCCTCTCCCATAACCGGCCACCTCACTCCACACACACTCAAGGACCACAAGCCACATGGCACCCACCCTTGGGCACCAAGGCAGCTAAGGTGGGCTGCCATGTGCTGCTGTCCGTGGCAACCACGCCCAGCAAGCCCAGCAGGCGCATGCGGGCTGCAAGGTGCTGCTGGCCAGCAAGCCCAGCATGCTTGTTCGGGCTGCTGCTGGCCTTGTGCCTTGGCTAGCGCTGCTAGGCAGCAAGCAATGGCCTAGCCATGCTGCTGCTAGCTGTGGCGAGCTGGCGCGCCTAGCGTGCTAGCTGCTGCAGCTTGTTGCGGCATGGCTTGCTAGCCATTGCGCGCACAAGGCTGTGCCTAGCATGCTAGCACGCACTAGGCAGCGCCTAGCCTTGCGATGCTAGCATGGGTGCGCTATCACGCACCAGCCAGCCTAGGCTCGGCTTGGTGCGCATGCTAGCCACCATGCTAGGCCATACGCCCTTAGCACTCGGTTTGCTTGGGCATTCCGATGCTAGGGGTATTTTAGTTTTTTGTTGATTTATTACTATTTCTCGTCTCGTCTTTCACTATTTTTCGACTCGATTTCCGACGCTCGGTTTCGACGCTCTAAGCTCGAATTTCCGACGTCTAAATAAATATTACTCGGTCGACTCATTAATTCCTTCCGAATTAATTCGTCGTTTCGGTTTGTTGAATGCTTGGGTGTGACCCAAAGGGTTCAGTCAAGATTAAGCTGTAATATTAATTATTCATTAATATTACTGATCGGAAGCGGCCTCCACCCAGGTATTCCGATCACTTGACCTCACTGAATATATTAGCTTTCTAATAATTCTGAACCCACTAACGGAATAGTACACTTGTTCGAAGGACACCATTCCTTTAAAGACGGTATCTGATGTGCGAAGTTTCTTAGGTTTAGCAGGGTATTATACGCGTTTTGTCAAGGATTTTTCCAAGATTGCTAAACCTATGACCACCTTGATGAAGAAGGACAAGAAGTTTGAGTGGGACGATAAATGTGAAGAAGCGTTCCAACTCTTGAAACACAAACTAATTACAGCACCAGTACTTACACTTCCGGATGATAGTGGACTGTATGATGTGTACAGCGATGCATCAAAGAATGTTTTAGGGTGCGTGCTTATGCAAAATGGGAAGGTGATTGCATATGCATCGAGGCAGTTAAAGACCCACGAAGTAAACTATCCAACCCATGATTTGGAATTAGCTGCAATCATTTTTGCACTAAAAATTTGGCGCCATTATTTGTATGGAGTGAAATGTAGAATTTACACAGACCATAAAAGCTTAAAGTACATTTTCACCCAAAAGGACTTGAACTCTCGTCAATGGAGATTGTTAGAGTATACGACAGATTATGATTTAGACATACAATACCACGAAGGGAAAGTGAATGTGGTTGCGGACGCTCTAAGTCGTAAAACTAGTCATGGAATCAACTCGTTAGTGGTGGCTAATGAATTATGTAGACAAATAATGAAATTGAATCTAGAGGTTGTAGAATGGGGAGTACCAACGGGTATTCTTGCGAGTCTAAGCATCCAACCAACAATATTTGACGAGATTCGAGCCAACCAAGAGGGAGATGTAAAGTTGGATAGGATACGCGAGAAAATTAAGCAGGGAAAGACTACATACTTCAAGATTCACGAAGATGGGAGTTTGAGGTACAAAGATCGATGGTGCGTACCACAGAAATGTGAGGAAGTGAAGAGAAAGTTGATGGAAGAAGGCCACAATACACCTTACTCTGTACATCCGGGAGGAGACAAGCTATATAAGGATTTGAAGAAGATGTTTTGGTGGCCTAGAATGAAAAATGAGGTTGCTGAGTTTGTGGCAAAGTGTTTAACATGTCAAAAGGTGAACATAGAGCACAGGAGGCCTCAAGGGACAGTGCAGTCATTAGAAATTCCAGGATGGAAGTGGGATTGCATTTCAATGGATTTTGTGACTTGCCTACCTAAGTCAAAGAGTGGAAATGATACCATTTGGGTAGTGGTGGATAGACTTACGAAATCAGTAGTGTTTATACCAATGAAAGAAACTTGGAAGATGGAGCAACTTGCGAAAGCTTACATCAAACATGTTATGAGGTTACATGGGGTTCCAAAAGATATTGTATCTGACAGAGATTCCAGGTTTCTCTCAAAATTCTGGAAAAGTGTACAAGAAAATTTTGGTACAATACTTAAGATGAGTACGACATTTCACCCTGCCACAGATGGGCAAACTGAGAGAACCATTCAAACCTTGGAGGACATGTTGAGAGCTTGTGTAATAGACTTCCAGGGAGGATGGGAAGATAGTTTGGATTTAATTGAATTTTCCTACAATAATAGTTACCATGCGAGCATAGGAATGGCACCATTTGAGGCTTTGTATGGGAGGAAATGTCGTAGTCCAATTTGTTGGAACGACATTAGTGAAACTATGATTCTAAGGCCTCAAATGATTGAAGATACAGTTAAACAAGTAAGGGAAATTCAAGCTAAAATTCAAGTAGCTCAAGATCGCCAAAAGAGCTATGAAGACTCGAAGCGAAGGGAAGAAGAGTTCGAAATTGGTGATAAAGTGTTGTTGAAGGTGTCACCAATGAAAGGAGTGATGAGATTTGGAAAGAAAGGAAAGCTCAGTCCAAAATACACTGGTCCATATGAAATACTACAAAGAATAGGCAAAGTAGCTTATAGGTTAGCCTTACCTATGGAGCTTAGTAAAGTACATGATGTATTTCATGTGTCCCAATTGCGAAGGTACATTCCTGATAAATCCCATGTGCTACAACCCGAAACCATTGAGTTAGATCAAAGCTTAACTTATGAAGAGAGACCTGTCGAGATTCTTGACAGTAAAGTGCGTAATACACGCAATAAGAACGTTAACATTGTGAAAGTACTTTGGTCTAACCAAGAATATGAGGAAGCCACTTGGGATGCAGAAGATGAAATGAAAAATAAATACCCAGAGCTGTTTCAGGTATGTTGAGTTACTGGGGCGTAACTCGTTTTCTTTAAGGGGGGTAGAATGCAATAGAATTTCGCACTTTTTCCCTATATTTTACATATTTTTAGTGCTTTTTGCACAAATTCTATTAAGTATTTTGAGTATTAGTGCTCTCAAGGAGACACAAAGGAGTAAAATAATGACAAAAATTACAGCAATACTATACATAAAAAGGAAAAGTTTTGAATTTCGTTTCCCAAGTTTCGGGACGAAATTTTTTTAAGGGGGGTAAACTGTAATACCCCGTATTTTTATACGTATTTTATTTAAAAAATGTATTTTATAAGGGTATTTAAATAATTTTAGTATTTTAATTATGATGTTTTAATTATTTATCCCATGTAAGTTGGAAATATTTTACTAAAGGAAAGTTTGTTTAATTAATTATTTAATAGAAGTTGGGGTTTTATTTTAAGAAATTATGATTTTAACAAGTTTTAGTAGGGAAGGGATTAGGAAAAACTAAAGGAGGAAAGTTTAGGGTAAAAGGGGTGATAGAGAAGGGGTATAGATATCCCTCTTATGAGGCAATTCAACTTTGCCCAGAGTGGAGAAAACCCAAGGAAACTTCTCTCCCTTTTCTCTTTATTTTCTTCTTTCTTTTTCTTTTTCTCTCTCCTTCCCTTCCCCTTCTTGTTTGCGCACCACCACCACCGGCAACCACCACCAGCACCAGCCGGCAGCAGCGGCGACCACCGGCGCTGGCAGCAGCCGGCAGTCACAGTTTTCGAAAAAAAAAGTTTTAAAAATCTAATCTTTCTTACCCAAAGATAATCTAGGCTTTAATCTAATTGTAAATTATGAGTTTGGAGATTTAATTTTGATGTTTGGTTATTGTAATTATGTTAATTATTTTTCAGATTTGGTTTTTAATTAAAAAGCCCCAATTTTTGATACCCTAGGTTCTTAATTTATGAGTTATTGAAGGATTATGATGTATAATGGGGTAGACCTTTGTTTTAATTGTTTTAAAGCATAATTACATCAAGTTTTAATTGTAATAAAGTACTGGAATTTTATGTAGAACACTTAATATTATGTTTCTTGAAGAAATTTTAATTACCCATTAATTGGGACTTAATCATGGTATTTTAAATATAATTTCAGCTTACTTTAATTAAATTATAAGGGGTTTTAAAATAGTATATATTGCTGGAAATTTGTTTAAAGTGGATATTAATACTCTATTATGAATTTAATGTGTAGGAGACTTTGAAGTAAGCAATTTCTACTAGTCGTGGCAATTTTAAAATCGTACTCAAGGTACGTACGCGTACTTAGCATATTTTTGGTGATGTAGTATCATGCTAGACTTGATTCAATTAATCCTAATTAGTATCATGCTAAGATTTATGATTGGAATCGTGGATTTTTTTTTATATTGGTGATTAAATTAGAAAGTATGATTTATTTGAGATGGATTAATGGTTGGAAAATTAATGTTTGGCATGTTGTGTTTGAACCACACTTTTATTTATGGTATGTTAGAATGCATTGTCAATTAAACTACATGTTTAATTATGTTAGGAATATTGAAAAGAAATTTTATTATGGTTCAAATAACTTTTATTGATGCTTTAAGCATGAGGAATGAGCTATATAAGTGTCTATGTACACAAGGAATAAATTGTATGTTGGTGCCTTTGTGCACTTAAGGTGTTTTTAACACCGAGGGATAGGATTTTTGGCGCATTATGCGTTTAAGGTGTCTTTGACACTGAGGTAGAATTAAAAGGGTTCAACATTAGATAATATGTGGCCACTAATTATTCAAGAATTAATTTGGTATGTTTGGTTGATTGAATAATTATTGTTGATGGTTTTATTATGCTTTGAGAGTCATCACCAAGTCCAATAAAATGTAAATAACGTAAAGTGAAAGAGATTACGCACCCAAAACTCTTGGAACATATATACCTTGAGTATGAACAATGGGGGGAGTTATGGGGTTTTATATTTAACCATAACTTCTAATGGAGTACAGGACGATGTACATTCCTTTTTATTTATTATTATGCGCAGGAATTCCGCCACCTTTGAGTGGTTTTGTCGCTGGCACAGTTAGCTCCCGTGTCAGTTAACCTCAATTTATTGGGGGAGGATAGTTGGAAACCCGTTCGATGCGTAATCAACGCTAAATGAATTATTTAGTGTCTAGTCATTGTGTTTTGTTGATTGATGTGATTGCTTGTTAACAGGCGCAATGAGGTAAGTGTGTTGATAGGTGAAAGCATGTTAGTGTGTTTAATTTACGCTTATGTACTCAGCTTTGCTGATTGTGTGTGTTTGTGTGTTTGGCCATGTCTTTACCTTGGCCCTATAATGACCCATTTTTAATGGAGAGTAGTGGAAACAAGTAGAGATAAACTTTTCAGGTATTGAAGCATAATCATGATGGGGCATGAGAGAAGAGTGAATCTTGCTAGCTTTCATTAGGTTACGATGTGTTTTATGCTTTATTTATTTATGACATATTTTATGTGGACTAACACAAAGGTTTGGTTTTGGAACGGTTTTGAATAAGGGCCTTCAATGGTTCTAAGTTGTAGTTTGATTTTATTTGACTTTGTTTGTTTGGTTTTAAACTTTACTTTCGTTTGGTTGATTTTTGAGTTGACTTGTTTAAACGGTTTTTAATTTTGAGTCTTCCGCTGTGTATCTTTGATAATTGCCTTAGCCGTTTTCACAGTGGCGGTAATGTCTTAGATATTCCTAAATCATATTTTAAAGAGTAGAATGGGTATTTAAAGGAAAGGAATTTCTAGGGTGTTACATGGTTCTTGGAATGCTTGAAGCAAAGCCTTGATGATTTAGCAATGGGAGGTGGCTTTACTTATATGTCAGATAGGCAGAAGGTTAGTTTAGCATCATTTCAGTTTGATTTTGTCCAAGTTTGTTCTGACCAATTTTTTTTATCTTATGTGTTAGGGTCTGCTTGAAGCCTTTGAGGAGGTGGTGCCCTTTGATGAGAAGAGGTTTTGTGTGAGGCATATATGGTCCAATTTCAAGCTATAGTTCACAGGGTCCACTTTCAAAGAGTTGTTTTGGAATGTTGCTAGAGCCACTACTTGGGTATGAATGAACTAGCCTTTTATTGAAATGAAAGAAGTACCCTTTTTATTGAAAATTGGTTTGTTAATGATTTAATTTGTATATTGTTCCTTACCGTGGTTATGTCCTTGTTCTGCCATTAAACTTAATGTAGAATTGAAAATGAATATGCAAAATAGCATGTTAATGAATCTTGAATGGTGTAAGTGTCCTTGTTGTCCTTGTTCTGTCATTGGACTTATTTGTATTTCTTTTGGAAATATTGTAGGCTGATTTTGAAATTACAATGGAATCCATTAGGTTCCTAAGTGAGGATTCATATGAGTATCTAGACAACATCCCTGCCCAACTTTGGTCTAGGCATGCCTTTTCCACTGATTGCAAATCTAACATGCTTCTTAACAATATGTGTGAAACCTTCAATTCTTCACAAGTAGAAAATAGTCAATGGGAAGCCCCAAATGACAAGCGGTTTTGGAATTCCGCTTCCAAAATTGTAAATGGCAAGCGGTTTTGGGTGAACCGCTTGCCAATTTGTAAATGGCAAGCGGTTTTGTGTGACCCGCTTGCAAAAGCCCCCAATAGCAAGCGGTTCGAACCGTGAACCGCTTGCCTTTAAAAAAAAAAAAAAAAAAAAAACCTACCCATTTTATAACCCACTCTCACCCCTCACCCGTTCTCTGACTTCTCTCTCCTCTCCTCTTTTCTCGGATTTCTCTTTCTCACTCCACCCTCCATTACCTCTCACGATCTCTTTCTTTCTCCCTCCATTTCTCAGTTTCTCACTCCCTTCAATATCACTCTCCTCGATTTCTTTTTTTTTTTTGACAGGCTCGATCTCTTTCTCACTCTTACTCTCCTCGACCAAAACCCCAAAAAAATTCTGGAAAATTCGAGCAAAATTTCGAACTAAAACCCCTAAAAAATTCGAACCAAAACCCCAAAAAATTCGAGCAAATTTTGAGTAAAATTTTGAGCAAATTTCGAATTGTGGGTTTCGATTTGTGGGTTTCGATTTGTGGGTTCAGATTTGTGGGTTCTGATTTCGATTTGGGGGTTTCGATTTCAATTTTGTGGGTTTCATTTTATTTTTTTGTGGGTTTCGATTTTAATTTGGTGGAGTTTTCGAGTTTTTAGGTCAAATTCGACCATAAAAACTCTAGATCTAGAGTTTTTATGGTCGAATTTGACCATTAAAACAAAAATTTCAAGCTAATTTTGAGGTTTTGGTGGAATTCATGGTATGTTCCTTTTTTTTAATTTAATGGTCATGTGTGGTTGAATTGGTTTGTTTTAGGATGATTTGGTGTTGGTGGGAGCCGTGGTGGGCGAAAAGGGCTGGGATCTGGTGGGTGGTGGTGGTGCTGGTCCGTGGTCTGGTGCTGTTGCATGGTGCGTGGTGCGCGTGGATGGTGCTGGTGGTGCACGTGGACGGTGGTGGTGCTCGTGGTGGAACAAGAGCTGACTCTTATTATTTTTTTTAGACAACTTGTATTAATTTTATTACTTGTATTAATTTTTTTTTGATGAAAATGTATTACTTACATAAATTAGTTAATAAAAATATTATTGGTTTCATATATATTTTGTTTGTTTATCAATTTCAGTGAAAAAAAATAAAACAAAAAAAAAATTTAATTTTTTTATAGCCTTAATGGGCAGCGGTTTGGCGCCAAAACCGCTGCCCTTTCTCTTCAAATGGCAAGCGGTTCTGAACCGCTTGCCATTTAAATGGACAATGGCAAGCCCCCCAATAGCGAGCGGTTCAAAAACGCTTGCCATTTGGGGGTTTGAACCGCTTGCCATTATGTTTATTTTACTAGTGCTTGTATTAGAGAAGCTAGGGATAAACCAATCCTAACCCAAATGGAATGGTTAAGGAGATGCAATGAAAAAGCACAATGACAAGTGGGAGGGTATGAAAAAGGTTGAAGGAAAATTGATGCCTTATGTGACTAAGCTATTTGAGAGAATGGAGAGAGTGGCTGGGCAGTAGGCACTACATAGTGCAAGTATCAAGGGATGATACTTATGAGGTTGACAGGATAAAGTCTTAATCGCCTAATCAAAAATAATACCTAAATCCACTAACTATGTAGATAGGGAAGAAGGGTCGAACCACAGGGAAACAAGTCAATTTATTCCTAATTAATCAATATAATCTAGATTATCAAGTAACCAATTTATTATTATAAAGGAGAACTAAACTACTAGGAGTAAAAGTGGGAAGGAATAAAAGTAGAAGGAAAATCAAGGAATAAAAGGCCTAGGGCATAGGTTCACCAATAAACAATATTCCAGGGTAAAACATAACAATCAATCATCAATGCATCAATTAATCAGTTCATAAAGGGCCTTCGCTATATATTACAATCACAGAATTAATCTACCGATATCAAATCTCATCTCTCGAATCTCGACTTAACCATTTATATATTAACCTGTCAATTGAAACTAAGCCTAAATATCAATTCTCATCTCTCGAATTACTATTTCTAAACTAATAAATAAAAGACCAGCGCTAATCTAGTTGCAGAGCATTAAATCAATCAATAGGGAATTAATCTAGCATTGACAATCAACAACAATAAATTACCCCTTCATATAATTTATGGATCCCAATAAACCCTAGAAATAAAACTACTCAAACATAATTAAATCTGAACTAAACAAAGCAATCAAACAAGTCATGATGAAAGAAATAAAATAAATAACTGAGATTAAAGGGGAAGAAATCGTTACCAAAGTAATCAGAATTAAAGAGTTGAATTAAGAAAAAAGATACGAACAAAGTTGTAGAGAGAAAAAATAATATAAAAACTAAGTAGAGAGAGAAAGTCTAAGGGAAGAGATAATAGAACTAAAAGAGAGAGTGCTAAACTTGCTTAACGAAAACATATTTATATTAAGCAAGAAAAATCCTAAATTAAAACAAACTAAACGACGCTTAAAACTTCATCAAGGACACGCGACCGGTCGGGCGCCACACCGCCCGATCGGGCTCTTTTTTCAATCATGGACATCTCTCGCGCCCGGCCAGGCGCGACACACGGCGAAAGATGTTCTGCCCAGCCCGGTCGGGCGTGCCTTCGGGTGGAGCCTATTTTAGCCGGGACACAATCTCTTGCAACTTGGACTTCTCAATTGGACTCCGATTCTTCGGCCCAATCCGGATTTCCTCTTCGGGTCTTGAATACTCAGTCCAAATTCCTGACAGGCTAAAGTCGTATCACCTAATCAAAAGTAATTCCTAAAACCACTAACAAATAGATAGGGAAGTAGGGTCGAATCCATAGGGAAACTGGTCTTTCTATTCCTAATTAATTAAAGCAATCTAAATTATAAAGTAACCAATATATTATGGTGAAAAGGAAATTAAACTATGGAGAGTAAAAATACAGAAGAATAAGAATAGAAGAAAATCAATGAATAAAAGACCTAGGGCATAGGTTCACCAATAAATAACATTCCAGGGTAAAGCATAATAATCAAACATCAATGTATCAATTAATCAGATCATAAAGGGCTTTCGCTACGTATTACAATAACAGAGTTAATCTACAAATATTAAATCTCATCTCTCGAATCTCGACTTAACCATTTATAAATTAACCTGCCTATTGAAACTGACCTAAACATCAATTCTCATCTCTCGAATCTCGAATCAAGATTGTCAAACTCATGCATAAAAGATCAGGCCTAATCTAGTCACAGAGCATTAAATCAATCAATAGGAAATTAATCTAGCATTGACAATCAACAACAATAAATTACCCCTTCATATTATTTATGGATCTCCACAAACCCTAGAAAGAAAACTACTCACGCATAATTAAATATAAACTAAACAAAGGAATAAAATAAGACATGATGAAAGAATTAAAGTAAATAACTGAGATTAAAGTAGAAGAAATTGTTACCAAAATAATCTGAATTAAGGAGTTGAATTAAAAACAAAGTTGTAGAGAGAGAAATTAATCTAAAAGCTAAGTAGAGAGAGAAAGTCTAAGAGAAGGAGTAAGAGTAAAAAAAGATACTAAACTTGCTTAACGGAAAACTATTTATATTAAGCAAGAATCCTCAACTAAAACAAACTTAAACGACGATTAAAACCTCCTAATACTGACACGCGCCCGATCGGGCGAGGCACCACCCGATCGGGCGCGCCTTTTTCTTGAATTGAATGTTTCTCGCGCCCGGCCGCGAGCGAGTTTGGGCGTCAGCTACTCTTCCCCGCCCGGCTGGGCGCCCTTTCGGGTGGGAGCTCTAATGGCCGGGCGGCATTCTTGGGCTACTCCTTAGACTTCGATTGGGCTCCAATTCTTCGGGCCAATCCGGATTTCCTCTTCGGGTCTTGAATACTTGGTCCAAATGTCCCGGTATCACATATACAGAGCCCTTAATCACCGGTTTGATGGCTCTAACCGGCCCTAGGCCATAAAATCTGATCGTACATCTCCAATGCTCGTAGCTGCTCCTTAAAATCCCGGGAAAATGCTCCAAAGGTGAAAATCCCTACGAAAGTCAACCAAATCTACGAAAACACTAGAAAACACCAATTAGTAATAAAAGTGGCTCTAAAGAGCCAAAAACACTAATAATTATGACCAAGGGACGGGGTGAAATGCTATATAAAATGGGCATATCAAACTCCCCCAAGCCAAACCTTTGCTTGTCCCTAAGCAAAGATCTCATCGATGAATAAATAGATATGCTTCACCCCAAAAAGTAAAAATCAAGCACAAACAATTCAAGATAAATCTAATAAACATGCTTTAACATCAACCAATCTCATCCATCCAATTACTCTTCCTCCCTAACAATTGTCAAATAGAGAAAACCACAAGAGCATATAGAATTCAAGACTAGTGGTCACACAATCAACTCTCATTTATGTAGCGAGTAAAAGATGTACTCGATCGCTCTCCAACCAACCCCTTTAATGTGAACAGTGCCCTCCCAACTCACTCTCTCGTGTGTTTAAAAGGATATACACTCAACCTACTAGTCGACTCAAAATATGTCAAATCATAACTTGCATTGATAAACAACACTTTCACATCCATACAACTCTATGCACAAAGGTCGGAAGGTCTTTAAAGCTTGTAATGTAAGGCTAGGGTAAAAGGTAGGAAACATTTGGGAATAAGTGAGAGAAAAGCTATGCTTAAAGGGAGCGAATCCTAATAAAACCCATGATCAAAATAAATAATGATCAACATCTCCAACATAACCAACTCCAACAAAAATCCACCAAATACAACTCCAAACATATCAAACAATCCCAACACTTACAAATTTCACTCATAAAGAAATAATAATGTAACACTTAAGCGAATAACAAACTTTAATTCTTCTTTCTTGATTTATTTCATTAAAACTCAAAGATTTTTTTTGTTTTGATCAACCTCCAACTAGAACATTTGAACATCAAACAATTTTTTTCTTTTTCTCTTTTTTTTCTTTTGAAGTTCACTTTTTTTTTTTTAACTTCTCTTTTTTTTTTCAAGACATCATACTTTTTTTTTATCAAGAAAATTAAACATTCAAGCTCATAAAAAATAACTATGATCAAGAACGAAATAACTTCTCAAAACCCACCCAAATTGTACAAATAATAAGCACACTACGAACTCCCTCGCCTCACTCACTAATAGCTCCCCCAAGCCAAGCTTGGGACTAGTAACCAATGGGGCAAAATAGGCTTGTAATGTGGCTAATAAACAACAAAAGGTCAAGGCAACAACATGGGTAGCAAGAAGGGAACAAATGTATCTAAAATCATCTGAAGGCTACCTAAAAGAACAAATGCCTTCGTCCTCCACAATGTGCATAATAATGAGTCATATAAACATTACTTATAGTTGCAAATCAATACTCAAGTTCATTGACATACCAGGAACTATCACACAATTCCTAACCAAATCAACTAGTCAAGCACTATATTCACAAGCAGTTGGACAAAATTGACGCATGTTAGGACATCTAAGCAATCAAACTTCAAATCAGGATCGACAAATCCACAATGCTTATCATCACATACCAAGAATCAAAACAATATTTTCCAAGTATGGGGCACAAAGAAGCATGATTTATAATTCATTGGAACGTATTTTTGGATTTTTTTTATTTTTCAAATGTTTTTTGTATTTTTCGTAGAAGAAAGCAATAAAGCTAACCTAGAAAGCAATAAAACTAATCTAAGAAAACACACCAAAAACAAAAGAAAAGAGAAAAATAAAGATACCAAATTCAAAATCTCCCCAAAGCCAGAATCAGACAATGTCCTCATTAGCTCGGGAACTGGCCCAGCATAGCTAATCTTCATCATCCTCATCCATGGAGCCGAATCCTCCACCTCCGCTGCCACCTGCACCACCTGCACCAGAAGAGCTACCACCAAAATAGTCAGCGCGAAAACTCCCCCTTGGCGATCCCTCGAAAGGAATGTCCTGGTCGTACCCATGGAAGGCAGAATAGTCAGTATAAATACCATGGGCAATGGGGTCCTTATTGTATCCCTGGGGTGGAGGCTGAAACCAGTCAGGGTAGATGGCATCGTTGGGAATGTTGCCACGACGAGCATAATCATCATACATAGGGTAGAGGGCTTTACCCTGGTTCCTCTCAAGGTACCCTAATCTATGGTCAATGGAGCCTACCATCCTCCTAAGGTCAGTATGGGAATGCTCAATACAACCTAAAGCCTGAACTATACTCTAGAGGTCCCAAACTGGGTCAGAGTCACCATGGGGGACGGAGTGAGACATGCGAGGTGGTGAAAGCGCTACCTCGGGCTCAGGCTGGGGTAGTGGAACAGGTGGTGGTACTGGTGGTGCTTACCCCCTAGCATGGGCAACTAATAGGTCGTACGTGTAGAATGCTTGCCCGGGGGGAAAAGCGGTCAAGTCAGGACTAGGTAAGGGAAAGATAGTCAATGGTTTCTCGTTCCCAGTCCTAATGCACTAGTGAGGGGTTTGCTCACTATCCAATCATACCCAACCCAACTCCTCAAAGTACCTAGCAGTCATATAGGTATCCGGTCCACATTTGGTCATTTGGTGGGGTCCACTCTCAACAAAACCGGCCTTCTTAACTGTTGTCCTAGTGATCAGGCCTCCTATGCGAATGGGGGTACTAGACTGGGTACTGGTCGTGGCATGTCTACTCAAATGGTGGATGATGTATCTACCTATGTTCAGTTTACCAAACCCATCCACATAGTGTCCAATAACAGCTAGTTCGTTGGTTTGGGCATTATGAGGCTCGTACCTACCAAGAAAACACAATCCTACAAATCTTTGCCAGATTTTAGGGGTGGGGTGATGGATAGGTTTCGTACTAGCATGTTAGGGGTCGGGGGTCGGTAAACCAGTTAAAGCATGATAAATATCACCCATTTTATAATCAGCATGCCATTGATGAGTTAATTCAGAATTCAATTCAAATAATTTACAAAATTCAACATAAGTCAAACTAATATTCCTATTGTTCAACCTAAAAAAATTGCACGTTAATTCACGATATGTAGGATAATGCATGTCTACAAATTTTCTCATTCATATATCGTTTAAAAAACGTTTAACAAATTCATACAAACCATAAGATTCAAGGGTAGAGCGGTGTAACCACCGTGAAGGAATTACCTCCCGCCCGGCAAGGTGTTCTAGCCGTTCTTTTTGCTCCTGGTTAGCAATTTGGATTGTTGGCCAATATGGAAGCTGCAAATCCGGATCATACTCCTCCCTTGAACTATAACTCCTCCCAAAAATTGATCGAGACCTCTTTGAAGCCATAATAGAGAAATGGGTATGAAATTATTTGATTGAAACTTGAAAATTTTTATGTAGGATTGTAGAGGATGAAGAGAGGAGAAGAAATGTGTAAAAATATTTGAATTTGGGTGAGAAATGAAGAGAATATCTTAGAGAGAAGGTAGAGGTTTTAAGGTTTTAGAGAGAGAAAGTTATGGAGGAAGGAGGAAGAAATGAGAAAAGAAAGAAGGAAGAAGAAGAAAATGGGCGGGGCTGGTGTCGCGCCCGGTCGGGCGAGCTATCGCCCGATCGGGCGAGCTATCGCCCGATCGGGTGATCTGCTTCTTTATTTTTTCTTGTTCTCAGGCCCGGTCTGGCGAGCTTGGCTCGATCGGGCGATCTGTTGCCCAGATTGTCTTCTACTCTCGCGCCCGGTCGGGCGAGCTTTGCCCGGTCAGGCGATCTAAATCACCGTATATGCCAAATCTCGCGCCCGATCGGGCGAAAATTGCCGATTTTTCTAACCTTACTCTCGCGCCCGATCAGGCGAGCTTCGCCCGGTCGGGCCCGAGGAAACATTTGACGCTTGATTTTTTTTCTTTTCTCCAAATTTGACTAACTCTTTCCAAACCTGTACAACTCAATAAACTCATTAAATTCCCTCCTCTCTCCTCTCATAAGAAAAAGAAAGAAAAATCAGCCTAAAAAGTAAGAAAATACGGGTTGCCGCCCGCAAAGCGCTGGTTTATCTAGGTCCCGCACGACCTGCTTACCAAGTTAAATAACTAGGACCCTTGGCCTAACGCTTGGTCAGGTGGTTTCTCACCCGATCGAGCGGTGTTTAGGCCACGATGCGGCTTCC
Source organism: Chenopodium album (assembly GCF_948465745.1). Taxonomy (NCBI): domain Eukaryota; kingdom Viridiplantae; phylum Streptophyta; class Magnoliopsida; order Caryophyllales; family Amaranthaceae; genus Chenopodium; species Chenopodium album. The sequence continues at coordinate 20,500,247 of NC_137841.1, read as the reverse complement.
TAACATACCCTGTGGGACGCCGATTCACCTTATCTGGTGGATCCTCCTTGACTTGGACTTGGGGTTCTTTAATACTACACACTAGAGACCCCTCTTCAATCGATGGTTGCTTTAGATTGTCACTAGGTTTAGCACTTGCAACTCGATCTGGCGGAACACGTACTATAAGCTCAATTTCCACAACTTGCTTGTTTAATTCCACCTTCTCATCTTCAAAGCCAAGACCGACAGTGTAGAGGGCTCTTTCTATTGCATCAAATTCCTTTTGCCTTTTGTCTATCTCTTCTGTAGAAGATGCAACACAAGATACCTCCTCCAAGGGATCTTTTACAAGAGCTTGGGGCTTGTTAGAATAATTATGAACCACATTAACACTAAAACACTTCTCCTTTGTCATGGGGCTTTTAGGGGTATTATTCAAATTAAAAGTAATTTTATCGTCCCCTACTGATAGTGTCAATTTGCCACATCTCACATCTATAATTGCTCCTGCAGTGTTAAGGAATGGTCTAACCAAAATAATTGGGGTTTGCATATCCTCAGCCATATCAAGAACAACAAAATCAACAGGTATATAAAATTTACCTACTCTAACAGGAACATCTTCTAAAACACCTAAGGGGTATTTAAAAGAACGGTCGACCATTTGTAAAGTAATATTAGTAGCTTTTAATTTACCCATATTTATCTTGGAACACACATACAATGGCATACACTAACGCTAGCACCCAAATCACATAATGCATTATCAATCATTAGATTGCCGATATGACAAGGGATAGAAAAACTACCCAGATCTTTTAGTTTAGGCGGAGATTTATTTTGAAGTACGGCACTACATTCTGCAATGAAAGCTACTATCTCTACCTTACTAATAGACCTTTTTCTTGTCAATATTTCCTTCATGAATTTTGCGTATGCAGGAATTTGTGTAATTAGTTCAGTGAATGAAACTGTTACCTGCAAATCTTTAACCATCTCCAGAAACTTACCAAACTGCTTATCCAAATTTGTTTTTAAGTGACGATTGGGGAATGGAAGTTTGATAACTGGCTTTGGAGCGTTGCTGCTCTTATCTGGAGCGGCTACCTTCCCTAAAGTCATACCCTGAAATGTATTTTAAGAAATATTAGTACTACTCTTTAGCCCTGTAGGGCTATTAGCTAAATTGTCAAGTTTAATGGAGTCAAGATTAGCATTATTTATTAAAATAGGTTCATCATCTCTAGGCATAGGGGGCCCGTCATAGTGTGAACCACTCCTTAGAGTAATTTCATAGGCTTGATCCGTAGGCCTGGTTGGCTGTGCTGGCAGGACTCCCTGTTGACGGGCTTGTAGAGTAGCAGAAATCTGTGCAATTTGATTATTTACAATTTTATTATGTGCTAGGATCGAATCAATTTGGGCATCTCTACTCTCCATGTGCTTCTGCATACTAGCCAGCATCGCTCTGATTTCTACCAAAGCAGGGTCGCAAGATGAGGAGGGTTGTTGTGGTTGGTTCTTATGGCCAGCATTGGGGTGCTAATATTTCTGCTGTTGTTGTTGTGGCGCATGTGATTCTTGTGGAGGTGGTGGATTTTGAACATTGGTGCTCCGGTAGGAAAGATACGGATGATTCCGGTATCCAGGATTGTAGGTGTTGGAGTATGGGTTATTCTGCCTATAAGCTTGAAAGGCGTTAACTTGCTCCACGGAACTCCTGCAATCTTGCTCCCAATGACCTACAATTCCACAATTTTCACAGAAAGCCTCATTAGCGTTATTATTAATTGCAAAAACATGAGCTACATTTGCAGTACTAAGATTATCTAATTTCTGGCAAATAGAGGTTAATTGAGCTTGTTAAAAGGATACAGAGTCGACGCTATGTTTCCCTTTATTAGCAAAGCCTCTGGGATTCCCATATTGGGAATTATGTATTGTATATCTTCAATAACTTAACCTGCATCATCAACATTAAGGTTCATAAACCTCCCACTAGCTGCAGAATCCAATATTATTCTAGATGAATTTCCAATCCCATTGTAAAAGGCTTGGATCAACTGCCATTGTGCCAGATTATGGTGGGGGCATTCTCTCTATATATCCTTGAACCTCTCCCAAGCCTCATATGAAGTTTCATCGGCCTCTTGGGCAAAATTCTGAATAGCACTCCGTAGTACAGCTGTTCTCTCTACAGGATAATATTTATCATAAAAATTTAAAACAAGAGTCTCCCAGTCAGTTATACCAAGTGCAGTTCTATTTAATCCATTGAACCATAATTTGGCTTTTCCACATAAAGAGAAAGGGAAGAGAATCTCCCTGATTTGGTCTTGTGTTACCCCAGCTTGCCTGATGGTGTTACAATACTGACAGTAGTCAGTAATATGGAGATTTGGGTCTTCACCCTTAGCTCCACTGAATTGCTTCCTTTCTATCATCGTGATGAATTGGGGGTTAATCTCGAATTGTACCCCACCAAGAGCCGGAGTGGGAGTAAGGTATGGAAAATCTGTAAGCTTTAGCTATGAATAATCACTGAGCTTATTAGGTACCACCGTCTCTGATTCTGGATCTGAAAGTATCTCTGAATCCCTAGAATCAGTTGGAGGGTCTCGGCGATTATTATTATCACCAGAACCTCCCAGGATTTTCCTGTAAAAATTCTTTTGTCTATGGAAGGATTGTTCGATCTCAGGATCGAATGGGATATAACCTGATCTATAACACCTTGGCATAAACAAAGAACTAAAAGCAAATATGAGACTTGCCTCAAAGAAATAACGTTCTCTAAGACAAGAAGAAATAACCTAGACTACAGAAAACAATCAGAAATAAAAATAAAACCGTTTCTTCGGCAACAGCGCCAAAATTTGACAAGCTAAAGTCGTATCACCTAATCAAAAGTAATTCCTAAAACCACTAACTAAAATAGATAGGGAAGTAGGGTCGAATCCACAGGGAAACTAGTCTTTCTATTTCTAATTAATTAAAGCAATCTAAATTATAAAGTAACCAATATATTATGGTAAAAAGGAAACTAAACTACGGAGAGTAAAAATAGAGAAGAATAAGAATAGAAGAAAATCAATGAATAAAAGACCTAGGGCATAGGTTCACCAATAAATAGCATTCCAGGGTAAAGCATAATAATCAAATATCAATGTATCAATTAATCATAAAGGGCTTTCGCTACGTATTACAATTACAGAATTAATCTACAAATATTAAATCTCATCTCTCGAATCTCGACTTAACCATTTATAAATTAACCTGCCTATTGAAACTAGACCTAAACATCAATTCTCATCTCTCGAATCTCGAATCAATATTGTCAAACTCATGCATAAAAGATTAGACCTAATCTAGTCACAGAGCATTAAATCCATCAATAGGAAATTAATCTAGCATTGACAATCAACAACAATAAATTACCCCTTTATATTATTTATGGATCCCCACAAACCCTAGAAAGAAAACTACTCACGCATAATTAAATATAAACTAAACAAAGCAATAAAATAAGACATGATGAAATAATTAAAGTAAATAACTGAGATTAAAGTAGAAGAAATTGTTACCAAAATAATCTGAATTAAGGAGTTGAATTAAGAACAAAGTTGTAGAGAGAGAAATTAATCTAAAAGCTAAGTAGAGAGAGAAAGTCTAAGAGAAGGAGTAAGAGTAAAAAAAGATACTAAACTTGCTTAACGGAAAAGTATTTATACTAAGCAAGAATCCTCAACTAAAACAAACTTAAACAGCAATTAAAACCTCCTAATACTGACACGCGCCCGATCGGGCGCGCCTTTTTCATCAAGTGAATGTTTCTCGCGCCCGGCCTGGCGTGAGTTCGGGCGCCAGCTACTCTTCCCCGCCCGGCCGAGCGCACCTTCGGGCGGGAGCTCTAATGGCCGGGCGGCACTCTTGGGCTACTCCTTGGACTTCGATTGGGCTCCAATTCATCGGGCCAATCCAGATTTCCTCTTCGGGTCTTGAATACTTGGTCCTAATGCCCCTGTATCACATATACCGAGACCTTAATCACCGGTTTGATGGCTCTAACCGGCCCTGGGCTATAAAATCTGGTCGTGCATCTCCAATGCTCGTAGCTGCTCCTTAAAATCCGGGGAAAATGCTCCAAAAGTGCAAATCCCTACAAAAGTCAACCAAATCTACGAAAACACTAGAAAACACCAATTAGTAATAAAAGTGGCTCTAAAGAGCCAAAAACACTACTAATTATGACCAAGAGACGGGGGTAAAATACTATATAAAATGGGCATATCAATGCCTCAGTATCACATGCACCAAGCCCTTAATCACCGGTTCGATGACTCTAACCGACCTTGGGCTATGAAAGACGGTTGTGCTCCTCCAATGATCGTGGTAGCTCCATAAAAATCCCGGGAAAATGCTCCAAAGGTGCAAATCCCTACAAAAGTCATCCAAAACTACGAAAACGCTAGAAAACACCAATTAGTAATAAAAGTGGCTCTAAAGAACCAAAAACACTAACAATTAGACCAAGGGACGAGGGTAAAATACTATATAAAATGGACATATCAAGATCCCCCAAGCCAAACCTTTGCTTGTCCCTAAGCAAAGAGCTCATCAATGAATAAATAAATACATGCCTCACCCCAAGTAGTTATAATCAAGAACAAACAATTCAAGGCAAATCTAATAAACATGCTTCAACGTCAATCAATCTCATTCATCCAATCACCCATCCTCCCTAACAATTGTCAAATAGAGAAAATCACAAGAGAATATAGAATTCAAGACTATTGCTCACACACTCAACTCTCATTGATGTGGCGAGTAAAAGATGTACTCGATCGCTCTCCGTCCCAACCCCTTTGTGTGAACAATGCCCTCTCAATTCACACTCTCGTGTGTTTAAGAAAACATACACTCAACCTACTAGTCGACTCGAAATATGTCAAGTCATTCCTTGCATTGATAGGCAACACTTTCACATTTGTACGACTCTATGCACAAGGTCGGAAGGTCTTTAAAGCTTGTAATGTAAGGCTAGGTGTAGACACCCATTTGTGTCTCCCCAAAACAAATCCCAGTGATGAATACCTTTTGCATCGAATCATAATCAAACAAAGTGAAAGTGTGGAAAGTCTAATGTTGCAGTTAGTTTTTTATAAAAATCTTTCTTTCTGTTTTCGCAAACCTGCTCTATTTTATGAAAATAGACAGTCCATTTCAATTTGGTCCATGACAAGGGTCCAATAAGGGTGTAGTTGTATGGGTCTCGAAAAGAACTTTCCAACGATATATTATAAGCCTAATTTCGATGAATAATGAGGACGTTATGGCCAAAATACTAAACTGGGCCCGGTTTAGTTCTTATATGCAGCCCAATGATCTAGAGGAGGGCCTATTATTAATTATCATTCCTAAATCTATTAGGATTGATTATAGTCTTCTAGAAGGTTTTCTTAAATCCTAATGGGATTAGGATTGATTATTATGTATATGAGTTTTATTTGGAATAAAAGAAGTGTTTTATATGAAAATACGACTTTACGCCTAACACGGATTTTACGACTCAATTTTATCTAAAAATAGATTCCGCGTTGAAAACATTCTGCATCGCCAAACGACAGGTTTGTTGCCTGGCGTTGCAGTGCAGCGCCTGGCGACGAGCCCTGTTGATGGCGACAAGGAGGTGTTTTATTCCTTTTCGAACGCTGATTCGTTTCTATCGATTCCGGACTATTTTCTTATAAATAGGGTCCCTACACCTCCTTTTTCGATAACCAGAATTCTCTAATTCTTCTCTCTCTCTAAGCTAAAGCCTATTATCTCTCTCTCTCTTTTTAAACCAACCCTTTTACAAACACAATTCCGCATTCACAAGATCTAGACACACCTATCCAAGTTCGAAGTTTCCTTCACCCTAGGCGTGAAAGGTTGATAAATTCCGAGGGTTTGGTCCCAAATCCAGTTAAAAATTTTTAACTCTTTCTTTCAATTCTTTAGTTATTTATTTAGTTTTATTATTTTCCTTGAAGTTGCTAACGTGTGTATTTTTTTTTATTAAAAAGAGATACGAGGCATCCAAGTAAGTTCTTTAATTGTTTAATTGATATTATGATATAGAAATCATGTCTAGATTGTTTTGTTGATTCCTAGTATCATGTTAGGATGTTTAATTGCTTCCTAGTATCATGTTTAGGGTAATTTCTAATATCAAGTATGATTAAAAGAATGCTTCCTATATCTTTCCTAATATCATGTGAGTATCATGTTAGGGCTAAAGCTTTGATCTTTAATGTTTAGTGACATGCTAGGGTTTGTTATTAATCTTGTTAGTATCATGCTTAGAATCTTGCTATTAATATTATGCTTTAACATGATTATTTTTATAATTGTTATTTATTATTATGATTGTTATTATTATTATGATTATTATGTTGATTGATGTTTATTGTTATTGCTTGACAACGTCTTTTATGCATGTTTAAAGGGAATTTGTACTTGTAATCACGCTTAATAAGATAATTAATAATCTTTTTTAGGGTTAATATGATTATAATTCAAGTGATCGCCAATAATAGTTTATTTGTGCATTAAATATTCAACCAACATAGATTTAATAGGTTTAGGGTTAACCTAATGATTGCATGTTAGTCAGAAAGCGCACATGAATACGAGTAGAATAAAGTAGAGGCCTATTTTATAGGGCGAGTTCTTTCTCTTTTAGATTGAATTCATACCCTCATTTTCAAACACCAGTCATGGTTCCAGACCTATTGGAGTTGACGATCTCATGGATCGTTAAGGGGTGTAACCTTCACCCTGTGAACGGTTTAGAAGTTCCTAAAACTTGTTGGTGACTCTTTTGCTCTAGCTTTCTTTCCTTTGGACGCCACCATACTTAAGTGTATGATCATAGTGTGGCTCAAGTTTGGGATAATGCTTGAAATATTTCCTACACTACGGTAAGGGTAGGAAATATTTGGGAAAAAGTGAGAGTAAAGTCATGCTTAAAGGGAGCCAAATCCTAATAAAACGAAGGTCAAAAATGAATAATGACCAAACATCTCCAACATACTCAACTCCAACAAAAGTTCACCAAATATAACTCCAAACATATCAGACAATCTCAACACTTACAATATCACTCACAAAAATATAATAATATGGAACTTGAGTGAATAACAAACTTTACTCTCCAAATTTGATTTTTCATTAAAACTCAATTTTTTTTTTCTTTCTTTCTTTTGATCAACCTTCAATTAGAACACTTGAACATTAAACATTTTTTTTTTCTTTTGGTCTTTTTTTTCTTTTCTTTTGAAGTTCACTTTTTTTTTATTTTTTTTACACTTTTTCTTGAACCTCATTTTTTTTTCTTCTTCATATCTTCATACTTTATTTTTTCAAGAAAATTAAACTTTCAAACTCATCAAAAATAAACTACGATAAAGAACAAAATAACTCCTCAAAACCCACCCAAATTGTGCAAACAGTAAGCACATTACAAACTCCCTCACCTCACTCACTAATAGCTCCCCCAAGCCAAGCTTGGGACTAGTAACCAATGGGGCAAAATAGGCTTGTAATGTGGTTTATAAACAACAACAAAAGTCAAGGCATCAACATGGGTAGCAAGAAGGGAACAAATGTATCTAAAATCATCTTAAGGCCACCTAAAAGAACAAATGCCTTCGTCCTCCACAATGTGCATAATAATGAGACATGAAACATTACTCATAATTGCAAACCAATACTCAAATTCATCTACATACTAGGGACTAACACACATTGCTAACCAAATTAACTAGTCAAGCACTATATTCACAAGTAGTTGGACAAAATTGACGCATGTTAGGACATCTAAGTAGTCAAACTTCAAATCATGATCAACAAATCCACAATGCTCATCATCATGTACCAAGAATTAAAATAATATTTTTCAAGTATGGGGCATAGGGAAGCATGATTTACAATTCATTAGAACGTATTTTTGGATTTTTTTTATTTTTCATATAGGAAAGCAATAAAACTAATCTAGAAAGCAATAAATCTAATCTAAGAAAACACACCAAAAATAAAAGAAAAGGGAAAAGAAGGATACCAAATCCAAAAATATCCCCCAAGCCAGAATTAGACAATGTCCTCATTGGCTCGAGAACTAGCCTAGAATAGCTAATCCTCATCATCCTCACCCATAGAGCCGAATCCTCCATCGCTACCAACTGCACCAGAAGAGCTACCACCAAAATAGTTTGGCTGAAACCCCCCCCCCCTAAGTCGGTCCCCCAAAAGGTATGTACTGACCGTACCCGTGAAAAGATAAAATAGTCAGTATAAATACCACGGGCGGTGGGATCTCTATCGTATCCCTGGGGTGGGGGCTGAAACCAATCAGGGTAAATAGCATCGTCGGGAATATTACCTCGACGAGCATAATCATCATACATAGAATACAGAGCTCTACCCTGGTTCCTCTCAAGGTACCCTAATCGCTGGTCGAGGGAGCCTACCATCCTCCTAAGGTCACCCTATGAATGCTCTATACCTCCTAAGGCTTAACTTATACTTTAAAAGTCCCAAACTGTCTCAGAGTCGCTATGAGGAGGAGGTGGGGCTGTATGAGACATGCGAGGTGGTGAAAGCACTACCTCGAGCTCAGGGTAGGGTGGTGGAACTGGTGGTGCTTGCCCCCGGGCGTGGGCAACTAAAAGGTCATATGTGTAGGACTCTTTCCCAAGGGGAAAAGCAGTCAACTCGGGACTAGGCAGGGGAAAGATAGGCAATGGTTGCTCTGTTCCTGTCCTAATGCACCAGTGGAGGACTCGCTGGCTATCCAAACATAACCAAATCCTCAAGGTACCTAGCAGTCATGTAGGTGTCCGGTACACAATTAGTTAGACCGTGAGGTCCACTCTCAACAAAACTGGCCTTCTTAATTGTTATCCTAGTAATTAGGCCTCCTAGACGAATAGAGGTAGTAGCATGGTTACTAGCCGAGGCATGTCTAGTAATATGAAAGAGGATGTATCTAGCAATGTTCAGTTTACCGTACCCAAACACATAATGTCCAATTATAGCTAGTTCATTAGTTTGGGCGTTATGCTGCTCGTTCCTACCTAGAAAACAAACACCTGCAAATCTTTGCCAGATTTTAGGTACAGGGTGATGGATAGGTTTGACACTAGCATGTTGGGCGTTAGGCGCCGGTAAACCAGTCTAAACATGATAGATATCTTCCATTTTGTATTGTTCATGCCATTGGTTAGGTAATTCAGAATTCAAATAAAATTTTTTACAAAAATCAACAAAGGTTAAAATAATATTCCTATTATTTAACCTAAACATTAATTTCGGCCCATTTTTACTGTTCACAATAGACAAAGAGGAAAGAAATTCACACGTTAATTCACGATAAGTAGGATAATGCATATCGAAAAATTTTCTCATTCCTATATCGTTCAAGAAACGTTTAACATAATCATATAAACCATAAGATTCAAGAGTACGGCGGTGTAACCACCGTGAAGGGATTACCTCTCGCCCGTAGAGTTGCTCAAGCCGCTCTTTTTTTCCAGAGTTGCAATTCGTATGGATGGCCATTGCGGAAGTTGCAATTCCAAATCATATATTGTTGACTTGAATTAGAACTCCTCCCAAGAATCGTCCTTGACCTCTTTGATGCCATATTTGAAAAATGGGTACGATTTTTTTTTTATTGGAATTTGGGGATCTTTGGTATAAAAATGTAGAGGATGAAGAGAGGGTTAGAAATATGTAAGAATTATTGGATTTGGGTGAGAATTAAAGAAGAGATCTTAGAGAGAAGTTAGAGAGTTTAAGGTTTTTAGAGAGAGGAAGAATGGTGGAAAGATAAGAAAATGGGAAAAGAAAGAAGGAGGAAGAAGAAAAGACGAGGCGGAGAAGCTCGCGCCCGGTCGGGCACCCACTCACTCGATCAGGCAATCTAAACCTTCATAACTGATTAGCTCTCGCGCCCGATCGGGTGGTGCTTCGCCCTGTTGGGCGATAAATACCCTCGATTTTCTTCAACTCTAGGCCCCCTCTCGCCCGATCGGGCAGTCAAAACTACCGTAGTTTGTTAAATCTCGCGCTTGGTCAGGCGGCCTTCGCCCGGTCAGGCAAAAATTGCTGATTTTAAACCTTTACTCTCGCGCCCAGTCGGGCCTGAAACAATACTTGGTACAAGAGAGTCCTTCTCTTTTCTCCAAATTTGACTAACTCTTTTTCGTTCAAACCTGTACAAAAAATCAATAAACTCATTAAACTCCCTCCTCTCTCCCCTCACAAGAAAAAGAAAGAAATTTAGACTAAAAAGCAAGAAAATACGGGTTGCCTCCCGCAAAGCGCTGGTTTATCTAGGTCCCGCACGACCCTCTTACCACAAGATTAGAAGTTAAGACCCTTGGCCTACCGCTTCATCGTGTGGTTTCTCACCTGGTTGAGCGGTGTTTAGACCACGATGCGGCTTCCTGACATGCCCTGTGGGACGCCAATTCACCTTATATGGTGGATCCTCCTTGTCGTGAACTGGGGGTTCTTTACTACTACTCACAAGAGACCCCTTTTTGACCGATGGTTGCTTCAAGTTGTCATTGGATTGAGCAATTGCAACTCGATCTGGTGGAACACTCACTATAGGTTCAGTGTCCGCAACTTACTTGTTTGTTTCCACCTTCTCGTCTTCAAAGCCAAGACCGACTCAGTAAAGGGCTCTTTCTATTGCATCAACTTCCTTTTGCCATTTGTCTGTTTCATCTGTAGAAGATGCAACACAAGATACCGCCTCCAAGGGATCTTTTACAAGAGCTTGGGGCGTATTAGAACAATTATCAACCACATTAACACTAAAACACTTTTCCTCTGTCATGGGGCTTTTAAGGGTATTATTTAAATTGAAAGTATTTTATCATCCCCCACTGACAGTGTTAGTTTGCCACATTTCACATCTATAATTGCTCCTGTAGTGTTAAGGAATGGTCTACCCAAAATAATTGGAGTTTGCAAATCCTCAGCCATATCAAGAACAACAAAGTCAACAGGTATATAAAATTTACCTACTCTAACAGGAACATCCTCTAAAACACCTAAGGGGTATTTAAAAGAACGGTCGGCCATTTGTAGAGTAATATTAGTAGCTTTTAATTTACCCATATTTAGCTTGGAACACACAGACAATGGCATGACACTAATGCTAGCGCCCAAATCACATAATGCATTATCAATCATTAGATTGCCAATATGACAAGGGATAGAAAAACTACCCGGATCTTTCAGTTTAGGTTGAGATTTATTTTGTAGTACGGCACTACATTCTGAAGTAAAAGCGACTATCTCTACCTCACTAATATATCTTTTTCTAGTCAATATTTCCTTCATGAATTTAGCATATGCAGGAATTTCTGTTATTAGTTCTGTAAAGGGAACCGTTACCTGCAAATATTTAACCATCTCCAGAAACTTACCAAACTGCTTATCCAAATTTGTTTTTAAATGACGATTAGGGAATCGAAGTTTGATAACTGGATTTGGAGCATTACTGCTCTTATCTGGAGCTTCTACCTTCCCTGGAGTTGTACCCTACAATGTATTATCAAAAATATTAGTACTACTCTTTAGCTCTGCAGGGCTATTAGCAACATTGTTATGTTTAACGGAATAAAGATTAGCAATATTCATTAAAACAGGTTCATCATCTCTGGGCATAGGGGGGCGATCATAGTGTGAACCACACCTTAGAGTAATTACAAAAGCTTGATCCGCAGGCTTGGTTGGTTGTGCTGGCAGGGCTCCCTGTTGGCGGGCTTGTAAAGTAGAGGAGATCTGCGCAATTTGATTATCTACAATTTTATTATGTGCTATGATCGAATCAATTTGAGCATCTCTACTCTCCATATGCTTTTGCATACTAGCCAGCATCGCTCTAATTTCTGCCAAAGCAGGGTCGAAAGATGAAAAGGGTTGTTGAGGTTAATTCTTCTGGCCAGCATTGGGATGATACTATTTCTGATGTGGTTGTTGTGGCGCCTGTGATTGTTGTGGCGCCTGTGATTGTTATGGAGGTGGCGGATTTTGAACATTGGTGCTCTAGTAGGAAAGATATGGATGATTCCTGAACCCGGGATTGTAGGTGTTGGAGTATGGGTCATTCTGCCTATAAGCTTGAAAGGCATTGACTTGCTCCACGAAACTCCTACAATCTTGCTACCAATGACCTACAATTCCACAATTTTCACAGAAAGCCTCATTAGAGTTATTATTAATTGCAGAAACATTAGCTATATTTACATTACTAAGATTATCTAATTTTTGACAAATAGAGGTTAATTGAGCTTGTAAAAAGGATACAGAGTCGACACTATGTTTCCCTTTGTTAGCAAAGCCTCTAGGATTCCCATATTGGGAATTGTGGATTGTCATATCTTCGATAACTTGACTTGCGTCATCAACATTAAGGTTCATAAACCTCCCACTAGCTGTAGAATCTAATATTGTTCTAGATGAATTTCCAATCCCATTATAAAAAGCTTGGATCAACTGCCACTGTGCAAAATTATGGTGGGGACACTCCCTCTGCAGATCCTTGAATATTTCCCAAGCCTCATACAAAGTTTCATCTGGCTCTTGGGCAAAGTTTTGAATTGCGCTTCTTAGCAAAGTTGTCCTCTTTGCAGGGTAATATTTGTTATAGAAATTTAAAACAAGAGTCTCCTAGTTAGTTATACCAAGTGCAGTTCTATTTAATCCATTATACCATAATTTAGTTTTTCCACACAAAGAATAAGGAAAGAGAATCTCCCTGGTTTGGTCCTGTGTGACCCCAGCTTGCCTGATAGTACAATATTAACAATAGTCTTCAATATGAAGATTTGGGTCTTCACCCTTAGCTCCACTGAATTGCTTCCTTTCTATCATCGTGATAAATTGGGGTTTAATCTCGAATTGCACCCCATCAAGAGCTGAAGTGGGAGTAAGTGATAGGCTCAAGTTGTATTCACCTAATCAAAAATAAAACCTAAATCCACTATGTAGATAGGGAAGAAGGGTCGAACCACAGGGAAACAAGTCAATTTATTCCTAATTAATTAAAAGCAATCTAAATTATCAAGTAACCAAGTTATTATAAAAAGGGTAATTAAACTACTAAAGGTAAGAGTAGGAAGGAAATAAAATAAGAGGTAAATCAATGGAGGAAAAACCTGGGGCATAGGTTCACCAATAAACAATATTCCAGGGTAAATCATAATAAGCAATCATCAATGCATCAATTAATCAGATTATAAAGGGCTTTCGCTACGTATTACAATCATAGAGTTAATTTACCGGTATTAAATCTCATCTCTCGAATTTCGACTTAACCATTTACAAATTAGTCCGCCTATTAAAACTAAGACTAAACATCAATTCTCATCTCTCGAATCTCGAATCAATATTGCTACACTCATACAATTAAATCTGGCCAAACCTAATTGCATAGCATTAAATCAATCAATAGGAAAATAATTAAGCATTGACAATCAACAATCACAAATTACCCCTTCATATTATTTATTGGATCCCCATAAACCCTAGAAATTAAACTACTCACGCATAACTAATCTAAACTAATCAAAGCAATAGAATAAGACATGATGAAAGAATTAAAGAAAATAACTAAAATTAAAAGAAACGAAATTGTTACAAAAAGTAATCTGAATTGAGGAATGGAACTAAGAACAAAGTTGAGAGAATTTTATAGATAGAAAATATTCCAAGTAGAGAGAGAAAGTCTAAAAGAGAAGGTAAATCAAAATTACGTACAAAAATCGTACTTAAACATCCCTAAAACAAATCCTAATTGAAAACTAAGATCTCGGCAATCAGGTGCCTCCAAAAACAACGCGCCCGATCGGGAGAAGGGCCGCCCGATCGGGCCCGCCTTTTTCTTCGAACTTCTTCTGGGCAGCCGCGCCCAATCGAGCTAATGCTCACCCGATCGGGCGCGCCTTGTGCTGGTGTCTTCTTCTGCGCTTGCCCGATCGGGCGAAGCTTGGGCTTAATTGGGCGCGCCTCAAGGCTTGGACTTCGATTGGGCTTGATTCTTCGGCCCAATCCGGATTTCCTCTTTGGGTCTTGAATACATGGTCCAAATGCCCCGGTATCACACACCGAGCCCTTAATCACCGGCTCTAACCGGTCCTAGGCTTCAAAGAAGGTCGTGTCCTCCTAATGTTCGTAGTTGCTCCATGAAAAACCCGGAACACGCTCCAAATGTGCAATTTCCTACAAAACTCAAGCAAAACTACAAAAACACTAGAAAACACCAATTAGTAATAAAAGTGTCTCTAAAGAGCCAAAAACACTACTAATTATGACCAAGGGACGGGGGTAAAACACTATATAAATTGGACACATCAGTAAGGTGTGGAAAGTTTGTCAGCATCGGTTGTGAATAATCACTGAGCTTCTTAGGTGTCGTCATCTCTAAATCAAAATCTGAAGGAACTTCTTAATCACTAGAATCAGTTGGAGGGTCTCGGCAATTATTGTTATCCCCAGAATCCGCCAAGATTTTCCTGTAAAGATTCTTTTGTCTATGAAAAGAGTGTTCGATCTTAGGATCGAATGGGATATAACCTTAACTGGAACACCTGGGCATAAACAAAGAACTAAAAGGCAAATATGAGACTTGCCTTAAAGAACTAACGTTCTCTAAGACAAGAAGAAATAACCTTGACTATAGAAAACAATCAGAAATAAAAATATAACTGTTTCCCCAACAACAGCGCCAAATTTTGACAGGCTAAAGTCGTAATCATCTAATAAAAATAATACCTAAATCCACTAACTATGTAGATAGGGAAGAAGGGTCGAACCACGGGGAAACAAGTCAATTTATTCCTAATTAATCAATATAAACTAGATTATCAAGTAACCAATTTTTTATTATAAAGGAGAACTAAACTACTAGGAGTAAAAGTGGGAAGGAATAAAAGTATGAGGAAAATCAAGGAATAAAAGGCCTAGGGCATAGGTTCACCAATAAACAATATTCCAGGGTAAAACATAACAATCAATCATCAATGCATCAATTAATCAGATCATAAAGGGCCTTCGCTACGTATTACAATCACAGAATTAATCTACCGGTATTAAATTTCATCTCTCGAATCTCGACTTAACCATTTATAAATTAACCTGTCAATTGAAACTAAGCCTAAATATCAATTCTCATCTCTCGAATTAATATTTCTAAACTAATACATAAAAGACCAGCGCTAATCTAGTTGTAGAGCATTAAATCAATCAATAGGAAATTAAACTAATCTAGCATTGACAATCAACAACAATAAATTACCCCTTCATATTATTTATGGATCCCCATAAACCCTAGAAAGAAAACTAGTCAAACATAATTAAATCTGAACTAAACAAAGCAATCAAAAAAGTCATGATGAAAGAAATAAAATAAAAATCTGATATTAAAGGGGAAGAAATTGTTACCAAAGTAATCGGAATTAAAGAGTTGAAAAAAGAACAAAGTTGTAGAGAGAGAAAAAAATATAAAAACTAAGTAGAGAGAGAATCTAAAGGAAGATATAATAGAAGTAAAAGAGAGAGTGTTAAACTTGCTTAACAAAAACGTATTTATATTAAGCAAGAATAATCCTAAATTAAAACAAACTAAACGACGCTTAAAACTTCATCAGGGACACGCGCCCGGTCGGGTGCCACACCGCCCGATCGGGCCCGCCTTTTTTCAATCATGGACGTCTCTCGCGCCCGGCCGGGCGCGAGATAGGGCGAAGGATGTTCTACCCCTCCCGGTCAGGCGCACCTTCGGGCGGAGCCTACTTTGGCCGGGCCACAATCTTTTGCAACTTGGACTTCTCAATTGGGCTCCGATTCTTCGGCCCAAACCGAATTTCCTCTTCGGGTCTTGAATACTCAGTCCAAATGCCTCAGTATCACATGCACCAAGCCCTTAATCACCGGTTCAATGACTCTAACCGGCCCTGGGCTATGAAAGACAGTCGTGCTCTTCCAATGCTCGTAGTTGCTCCATAAAATCACGGGATAATGCTCTAAAGGTGCTGATATGTCCATTTTATATAGTGTTTCACCCCCGTCCCTTGGTCGTTATTAGTAGTGTTTTTGGCTCTTTCGGGCCACTTTTATTACTAATTTGTGTTTTCTAGTGTTTTCGTCGTTTTAGTTGAATTTTACAGGAAATTGCACTCTTGGAGCATTTTCCCAGGCTTTATGGATCAACTACGGAAGCTAGAAGGACACGACCACTTTTGAAGCCCAGGATCGGTGAGAGCCGGTGATTAAGGGCTCGGTAATTGGGATCCCGAGGCTTTGGACCGAGTATTCAAGACCCGAAGAGGAAATCCGGATTGGGCCGAGAAATCAAGCCCAATCGAAGTCCGAGCATCAAGGTGAGGCAAGGGCCTGATCGGGCAACCTCTAGCACGATCGGGCGCGGCGCTCTAGTGTTGTGCGTGGCTTATAGCGCGCCCGATCGTGCGAGCCTCTAGCACGATAGGGCGACGCTGATGGAAAGGAACGCGAAGAAAAAGGCGGGCCCGATCGGGCGGCCCTTCGCCCGATCAGGCACGCGTTTTTTATAGGACCTTATTAGTTAGCCTTAATTTTTGTTTTAGAAAAACGTTTAAGTATGATTTTTGTACGGATTTTTAGATTACCTTTTTTCTTAAACTTTCTCTCTCTACTTAGAATATTTTCTCTCTCTTAAATTCTCTCTCAACTTTTGTTCTTAATTACTTCCATTAATCTAGTTTTTTTTTGTAATAATTTCTTCCCTTTTAATTTCAGCTATTTTACTTGCTTCTTTGTTTATGCTTTTATTCAATTATTTGATTAGTTTAGTTATGATGATGTGTGAGTAATTTCATTCTAGGGTTTATGGGGATCCATAATTAATATGAAGGGATAATTTGTTATTGTTGATTATTGATATTGCATGATAATTTCTTATTGAATTGTTTTAATTCTTTGCAATTAGATTATGAATCGAGCAGATGTAATTTGATTGTAAATGTTTAGCAATATTGAATTGATGAATCGAGCAGATGTTAATTTAATATTAAAGGCTATTTTCAATAGGAACTTAGATCTAGTAAATTGCGAGAGCCTGTTAGATCTATGTTGATTAATAAATTGCGAGAGCCTGTTAATCATGTTTTTTGTGCATTGTTGATTATTAATTACTTCGTTTTATCCCGGAATATTAATTATTGGTGAACCTGTGACCCTAGGCTTCCTTATTATTGTTTCTTTTCTCCCTAAACTTATTCTTCGTAGTATAGAATTTATTCCCAAAAATATTGGTTACTGAGATAATTTAGATTATAATAAATAATTAGGAGTAAAAATACTTGTTTCCCTATGGAGTTCGACCCTACTTCCCTATCTACATTAGTTAGAGGATTTAGGTATTACTTTTGATTAGGGGATACGACTCTACCCTGTCAAAATTTGGCGCCGTTGCCGGGGAAACGGTTTTATTTTTGTTTTTATTTTTGTAGTCTAGATCATCCCTTTTTTTTGCCTCAGAGAACGTTAGTTCTTTGAGGCAATTCTCATATTTGTCTTTAGTTCTTTGTTTATGCCCAGGTGTTCCGGATCAGGTTACATCCCTTTCGACCCTGAGATCGAGCGTTCTTTTCATAGGCAAATGAAACTCTATAGACAAATTATGGCGGGTTCAAAGGAGGACAACGGTCGAAGAAATCCTCCCTCTTATTCTAGTGACACAGATATTACTTCAGATTCAGAATCAGAGATGACGGCCCAGAAGAAACTCAGTGACTACTCGCAACCGAAGCTCACATATTTCCCGCACCTTACTCCCACTCCGGCTCTAGATGGAGTTCAATTTGAGATCAAGCCCCAATTTATCACTATGATAAAGAGGAAGCAATTCATTGAAGCTAAGGGTGAAGATCCTAATCTTCACATCGCAGATTTCTGCCAATATTGTAATACCATTAGACAAGCCGGGGTCACGCAAGACCAAATCAGGGAGATTCTCTTTCCTTTTTCATTATGTGGCAAAGCTAAATTATGGTTTAATGGTTTGAATAGAACTGCACTTGGTATTACTGACTGGGAAACTCTTGCTTTGAATTTCTATAATAAATACTATCCTACAGAGAGAACAGCGGTGCTAAGGAGTGCTATTTAGAACTTCGCTCAAGAGGCCGACGAAACGTTATATGAGGCTTGGGAGAGGTTCAAGGATCTACAAAGAGAGTGCCCCCACCACAATCTAGCACAATGGCAATTGATCCAAGCATTCTATAATGGACTTGGAAATTCTTCTAGATCAGTGCTAGATTCTGCAGCTAGTAGGAGGTTTATGAATTTAAATGTGGACGATGCAGGACAGGTTATCGAAGACATGGCAATACACAATTCCCAATATGGGAATCCGAGAGGGTTTGCAAATTAACGTCTATTTGTCAAAAATTAGACACAAATTAGATAATCTTAACGCTGCTCCTAACTCTGTAGCTAATGTTTCTGCTATTGCTCCTAACTCTGTAGCTAATGTTACCACCCAAATTCCGGCCAGAAAATCCAAGCATCACCCTCATCATCTTCCGACCCTGCCATGACAGAAATTAGAGCAATACTTGCCAATATGCAAAAGCATATGGAGAGTAGGGATGCGCAAATTGATTCTATCCTAGCCCATAATAAAATCATGGACAATCAAATTGCACAACTTTCATCTACCCTACAATCCCGTCAGCAGGAAGCTCTACCATCATAACCTATCCATCCTACAGATCATGCCAATGCAATCACTTTAAGGAGTGGTTCACATTATGATGGACCTCCTATGCCAAAGGAAGATAGACCAGTTCCTGATCTAGATTCCTCTATACCAAACGCTAATCCTGCTAGCCCTACAGGGCTACAAATAGATACTAACCCTACTAATGTTTCTGTGCAGGGTAAATCGTAGGATAAGGGAGGAGATGTGCAGAGCCCAGTTATCAAGCTTCCATTCCCTAATAGACATCTAAAGAATAAGCTTGATAAACAATTCGGTAAGTTTTTAGAGGTTGTGAAAAACCTGCAGGTAACAATTCCTTTTACTGACTTAATCACTCAAGTTCCTGCTTATGCTAAATTTATGAAAGACATTCTGACTAGGAAAAAGGCCTTTAATGAATTAGAAACTGCAGCTTTCACAGAGGAGTGTAGCGCTTTATTGCAAAACAAATCCCCTCCTAAATTAAAGGACCCCGGTAGTTTTTCTATCCCCTGTCATATTGGGAATATTTTTATTGATAATGCTTTGTGTGATTTGGGTGCTAGTGTCAGTGTCATGCCATCGTCTGTCCGCGCTAAACTTAATATGGGAGAATTAAAAGTTACTAATATAACTTTGTAAATGGCAGATCGTTCGGTAAAATACCCCTTAGGTATTTTAGAGGACGTACCTGTCAGAGTTGGTAAATTAGGTAGGCCTTTTCTCCATACTGCAGGAGTGATTATTGATGATAAAAATGGTAAACTAACCCTTTCTATAGGTGACGAAAATGTTACTTTTAATTTAGGGAAGGTTTTGAAAGGGCCTATGCTAGAGGAAAATTGTTGCTATATTGATGTAATTGATATAATGGATGATATTTGTGATGATAGCTTGCCACAGGTTCTTGCGAAGGATCCCCTAGATGAAATTCTTTGCGGGAATTTATCTATAGACAATGCAAGCGTTTGGGGTAATGAGGTACAAGATATTGAAAAGGCTCTTTCCTTAGAAGAGTTAAGCCCCGAGGAAACATTGAAGGTAGTAAATTTAGTTCAGGAATCAAAACCTGCAGAGGTCAAGAAACCTGAGCTAAAACCTCTCCCTTCACATTTAAAATATATTTTTCTTGATGAACAGGAACTGCACCCCGTGATCATCAGTACTGCACTTACTGACCTACAAACTTCCCAACTTCTAGGGGTTCTCAAAACCCATAAGAAAGCTATTGGGTACAGTATTGATGATCTCAAGGGTATTAGCCCTGACTTTTGTATGCACAGGATACATCTAGAAGACAATTACAAGCCCTGCATTCAACCCCAACGAACATTAAATCCCAACATGCAAGAAGTAGTCAAGAAGGAGGTTATGAAATTACTTGATGCAGGTATTATCTATCCAATTTCTGACTCCAAATGGGTAAGTCCTGTGCAGGTAGTGCCAAAGAAAGGTGGGATGACGGTGATAACCAATGAAAAAAATGAATTAATTCCCACTAGAACTGTAACAGGGTGGCGTATGTGCATCGATTATCGTAGATTAAATATCGCCACAAAAAAGGACCACTTCCCTCTTCCCTTTATAGATCAAATGCTTGAGAGGTTAGCCAATCATAAATTCTTTTGCTATTTGGATGGGTATTCGGGATTCTTCCAAATCCCGATTCACCCTGAAGATAAGGAAAAGACTACTTTTACATGCCCTTATGGCACTTTTGCATATCGTAGAATGCCCTTTGGTTTATGTAATGCACCCGCTACCTTTCAACGTTGTATGATGAGCATTTTTTCTGATTTCATAGAGTCTATTATGGAGGTCTTTATGGATGATTTTAGCGTATATGGTTCTTCATTTGATTCATGCTTAATTAACCTCGCTAAAATTTTGAAAAGATGTGAAGAGTGCAACTTAGTTCTTAATTGGGAAAAATGTCACTTCATGGTGACAGAGGGAGTAGTCTTAGGTCATATTGTATCGGATAAGGGCATACAAGTAGACAAAGATAAGATATCAGTGATTGAGCAGTTACCTCCCCC
Source organism: Chenopodium album (assembly GCF_948465745.1). NCBI lineage: Eukaryota > Viridiplantae > Streptophyta > Magnoliopsida > Caryophyllales > Amaranthaceae > Chenopodium > Chenopodium album. The sequence goes on along the minus strand of NC_137841.1, from coordinate 20,479,439 downwards.
AGTTAATGTTGATGGAGTTAGAAGTTTCTTGGGTCATGCGGGGTTTTATCGTCGTTTTATCAAAGATTTTTCTAAAATTGCTAAACCATTGACGCAGCTTTTGCTCAAGGTTGCCCCTTTTATTTTTTCTGACGAGTGTCTTGAGGCTTTCAACAGGATTAAGCAGGATTTGATATCGGCACCCATCATATGTGCTCCCGATTGGAACCTTCCTTTCGAGATCATGTGTGATGCAAGTGACTTTGCGCTAGGAGCCGTGCTCGGACAGAGGAAGAACAAGGTTTTGCATGCTATTTATTATGCAAGCAAAACCTTGGATGAAGCTCAAATCAACTATGCCACTACGGAAAAGGAGTTCCTTGTTGTTATTTATGCTTTAGAAAAATTTAGATCATATCTTGTTGGTTCTAAAGTTATTGTTTTTACTGATCATGCAGCATTGAAGTATTTTATAGCTAAGGCGGAATCAAAGCCAAGGCTACTCCGATGGATTCTTTTGCTCCAAGACTTCAACATTGAAATAAAAGATACAAAGGGAGCAGAGAATTTAGTGGCAGATCACTTGTCACGAATCAGGTATGATGAGGGTAAGGATTCTCTTCCTATAGATGATTCATTCCCTGATGACAACATGTATGCAGTTGTAGAGCAACACCCTTGGTATGCAGACTTTGCTAATTATTTAGTGGGTGGTACTCTACCTCCTGACTTGTCCTACCAACAGAAAAAGAAATTCCTTTCTGATGTTAAACATTATTTTTGGGATGATCCTTTTTTGTTTCGTGAGTGTGTAGATGGATTATTTCGCAGGTGTGTTCCCGAATGGGATGCTCATGGCGTTCTTACCGCCTGTCATACCTCACCTTATGGAGGACATCACGGCCCCACTAAAACGGTGGCTAAGATTAGTGAGTCAGGCTTCTATTAGCCTACTATGTTCAAGGATGCTAACACTTTTGTGCAGGCTTGTGACTCTTGCCAGAGGACTGGCAACATTTCGCGGAGGCATGAGATGCCCCAAACTGAGATTCTTGAAGTAGAAATATTCGATGTTTGGGGTATTGATTACATGGGGATGTTCCCATCTTCCAATGGGAATTGCTACATACTTGTAGCCGTCGATTATGTGTCTAAGTGGGTTGAGGCCATAGCTTCACCAACAAACGATGCCAAGGTAGTCACCAAGCTCTTCAAGAAGACCATATTTCCGAGGTTTGGTGTTCCACGGGCTATCATTAGTGATGGAGGTACCCACTTCCATGAAATACAACTGGATAACCTCCTTAAGAAGTATGGCATATATCACAGAACCGGGCTTAGTTACCACCCCCAAACTAGTGGTCAAGTTGAGGTCTCTAATAGGGAAATCAAGGCGATCCTAGAAAAGGTAGTAGCCAAGTCAAGGAAAAATTGGAGTATGAAGCTCGATGACACACTTTGGGCATACTGAACAGCATTCAAGACACCAATTGGTACTTCGCCTTATAGATTAGTCTATGGTAAGGCATGTCATCTTCCCGTGGAATTGGAGTACAAAGCTTTTTGGGCGATCAAGGAGCTTAACATGGACTCTAAGGTCGCGGGTAAGAGAAGACTCCTCCAACTCAATGAGTTAGATGAGTTTATATTGTCGGCATATGATAGTGCGCGAATCTACAAGGAGAAGACCAAGAAGTGGCATGACAAGAGGATCTTACCAAGAGAGTTTGCACCAGGTGATAAGGTTCTTCTCTTCAATTCTAGATTAAAGATTTTCCCAGGAAAGTTGAAGTCTAGGTGGTTCGGTCCCTTCACTGTCACATGGGTGAACAAATTTGGCTCTGTAGAGTTGTTCAATGACAAGGGTGAAGAGTTTAAGGTAAATGGCCAACGACTGAAGGTGTATCATGAGGGCGCTACTAGTAGAGATGTGGAGGAAATCTTCCTAACTCCACTTCCAACCTGAGCATCAAGGTGGTAAGAAGGTCGTGCAGGACCTAGATAAACCAGCGCTTTGCGGGAGGCAACCCGTAATTCTTGCTTTTTAGACTAGTTTTCCTTTTGCTTTATTTTTATTTTTTATTTTAAAGAGGCAAGGTTGCCCGATCGGGCGCAAATCGAGTGAAGGAAAAGATATATCGGGCGAAGCTCGCCCAATCGGGCGAGTGAAAGGGCGAAATTTTCGTTCGTGTTCGCGCCCGATCGGGCGGAGCTCGCCCGATCGGGCGCTATAGACACCTAAAAATGTCTCCCCAAAACCAAACCCGATGATGAACAACCTTTCACCGCCATTATTGGTTGGGTTGAGTATTTAATTTTTGGAGTGCTTAAATCCATATTTCAATTTCATAAACCAACCCAATTCCTAGCCCATTTCCCCAAACCATAACTTATTTTCCTCTTTTTGTGCCTTTAAACCCAAAATAATTCATTTCGTGTCCTTTAAAATCATTCATTTCGTGTCCTTTTTATAAAAACGTTTAATCTAGTTTATTTTGGTCCATAATCTTGGTCCAATGATTGAATAATTGGATGGTGATTGAAAAGAGCTTTCCAACGATATATTATAGGCCTAAATCCGAGTTATAACAAATAAGTTATGGCCAAAATATTAAACTGAGCCCAAACCGAACCTAAGCCCACCTTACCTACAACCCAATGATCATGTGGAGGGTCCAAATTATTTAATCCCATTTCTAAACAAATTAGGATTAATTTTAAGCTCCTATAAGTTTCTAAAAGATCCTAATTATCCTTTTTGAAAAGATAAGATTAAAGAGTTTGAAATTGAATAAAACTCCTTTTTTCGAAAGTCCTAATTTTATCCGAATTGAAAGACGTTCAAAGATAGACAGATATTATTTTCGTGCCTCATAGTTTTTATCCAATTTTTATATGGTTGGATAGCCCTTGAAATTATATTTCCAATGATATATTATAATATCAATTCCGAGCTATAACGGAAAATATATGAATAAAATGTCAAACTCTATCCAAAACTGACACCGTCTCACTATTTCGGCCATATCTTTTATTGTATAAAATATTTTTATCTGATTCTAATTGGGTTAGAAATTATACTTCAAGATCTTTCCAACGATATCTTATTCATCTTATTTCGATTTCTGGATCAAATGATATGATAAAAACAAAAATCACAAAAACTGCTGTCTATCGAGTTTTATTCCGATTTAATTCGGATCTTATCTTAATTCTTCGACCCTTCTTTTTTTCTCTATAAATAGAGGTCATATCACCCCTTTTCCAATAATTAACAAGCTTGATCATCAAATAATTCTCTTCTCCCTCTTTAGCCTAAATACTAGTCTCCCCATTCTTTCACTATTTCTTCCTTTAAGCACTCCAAGGAGTCGATACAGTACCTGAAGTTCTATACTTTAACCAAGGCGTGATAGGTAGAATTAACTGAGGGTTTGGACCAAATCAACTCTAATTTTAATTTTAATTTAATTTCCATTTACTTTATATTTTTATTGAAGTTACTAACAGTTTATTCATGATGTAGCAATTTAAAGGAACGCGCGGAATGTGAGTAATTAATTAATTAATTTAATTACTCTTATTTTATTTTAATATTTCTAGCATCATGATTAGATTATTTTATATTTTATTTGACTAACGCTATTATTGTTGAATTGCTTCCAATATTAATGTTTATTCTATTATTGTTATGATCACCATATTGCATATTAAAGGGAATATGTAATTGAAAATCACGCCTAATAAGATAATTTGGACAACCGACTTAGGTTCCTTTTTAATCTTGTTATTAAATCAAGTGATCACAATATTTTATAATTATGTGTTGCATTAATATTAAACCAATTTAGCTTAATAATAGATTGGAGCAAATTGAATATTTTGTTTGTATGCCTTTGAGATCGCAGGAATCACTTTTCACTATAAGAATCGAGTAGAGGCCAATACAGGCGAATGTGACTCCATGACTCACTTCGTACCATTATCCCCGATCCTCCTTTCGTGGTTCCGAACCATATGGATTTAGTAATCTCATGGATTATGAATGGGGTGTAACCTTCACGGGTCAATCGTTGTTGCCTTTCGTTGTCCCTTTATCGTGGTTGCCTTTAATGATCCGTGAATGGTTTACAAGTTCCTTAAAAACTTGTTGGCGGCTCCCTACTTTCCTTGTCCCTAATCGTATACGTCAATTCCCACTTCCTATTAGTTCCAAGCATATTCACAACATGCTTTTAACGTAGGCGCACTTCGAGCGACGCCTACAATTTGGCGACTCCACTAGGGACGATTCTTGGTTATTTATCGATTTGAGTGATCGGTATTTAATTAAGATGAGTGGATGAGACTTGAAATATTCTTGAATTGTATTCCTGAAATTTAATTGGCATTGCCACATATGCATATATTTTTTTTAGGTTACCTATTTTGCCACAATAGTACGTGTTCTACATATGTGGCTAGCCCGGGGGATTTATGCTCTATCAACCCGAAAACGCTCATGGCAATAAGGGTTCGTCCGAGTTTTTAAATCCACCCAAACCATGGAGTCGAGTTCGATTTCATCACGAACTCGCGGAGCCGCCCGTTGGCGTACACCCTCAAGGGATACTGCCTTGCTAACGCGTCCAAACTCTTAACCATGGTACCCTTTGACACCCAAAAGCTTGACCATAGTCAAACATAGAACTTGACTTTAGGTTGCGAATTTCATTGCATCATGCGTGACTGTATGCTTATGTGTGCATTTTTTTGACCTTTTTTTTAATTTTTTTTTTATCTTATCAAACCCCTTTTTTTATTATTAGAGTCGAGCCATAGATTTTCTTTTTTTTATTTTTGAGTCACCCGGATTTTTATTCTCGTATACTGCACAAGAGTCAACTTATTTTGGTCATAGCCGGAGTTCTAGAAAGAGTTACGTGTCGTATGGATATGTAGCCCCGAGTTTTATCTTTGATTTAGAGTTGGTTTCGTCCAAATCAGAGTCACAGATAAAAAAGTGATAACCGATATACTACAGCCTGTCCAGTTTAGATGTCTTTTTAGCGTTACCTTTTTTTATTTTTTTATTTTTTTTTTTAAAAAAAAAATCGTGTCAAGCTAGTCTGACCCGGTCCTTTAATCCGTGTCAACTCGTATATAGGATTACAGATTTTTATTTTTATTTTATTTTTTAATACCCATGAGTCTTAACTCTTCTAGAATTCTAGTCCTCTTCCTAGTTTCTTGTGATCGATTTTTGTGCTAACCTTAACATGTGTTATTTGTCTTTGATTGTGGTTGATCTTATTTATGACTAACGATTGCCAATGGACCGTTTTCACCTAGTAAATAGCATAAACATAAAATTTGACAAAATTAATCAAGTTAGTTTGTCTTTTAGTCTTCCGTGCTATTTGGTCATTGGGTCCTTTGTTTTTCACAACGTCCTCATGTCTAGCCATGCGATCATACCACGAGTCTTAATAAACTCACCTAATCACACATGTTGAGTCATTGCACACACTTTGTCTTCGAGTAATGCACTATATTGTTTATGATCGTATATTAGGACCATGCATGCGTCATTTTCCATCGTAATAGGAATGAGTGGAGTTTTCCCATCAGATTTCAAAATTGTTTCTTACACTCTTCCTTTCCAATCTGAGTATTGAGTGAATGCATTAAGTGAGTTCATCCTTACAAAGTACTTGAGTCTAAAATCACTAGGCAATAGTTGTAAGAATAAGGGGAACGTCACTCCTTCCTGTAAGAGTTTATAGGTACTACGCAGCGGAAATAATATGAATCATATTCAATCAAGTACCAATCCCAAGAATCACATGCATAACACACAAGACACATAATCATACCTTTGACGCGTGAATTCCACGAAGCTATTCAACAAGCAAATCAGGGAGAGAATAGAGCCCCAAGCTTTGCTCCTCTACTTAGTCCACGAGATTCGAACGAGTCGTCCACCAATACTAGATTGGTCAAGTGATTGAGGAGAACCGCGATCACCACCTTTACGGAAAACCGATCACCGCACGAACCACCACCACCACGACACACCACCGGTGCCTAGGAGGAGGAGAGAGCCGTGAGAGAGAGGACTTTGAGAGGGTTGGGTTTCGTGTTTGCTAATTAGGGTTTGATCACACTGATCGGTTAATTCCTTCCTTTCTGCAAACCTAGGCACCTAGTCTATTTATAATCTCATTATAATTAGACTAGGGCACGAAGCCCAAAACTCCCTTGTCCACTCCATATGGCCGGCCACCTAGAGTGATGAGGCCCATGATGGGCCTCGTCCTCTAATGCTCGATCTAGCCCCTTTGTGTGACCTTATAGGATCCGTCCAATTGGGCTTTGGGCTATTTTACTAGTCCAAAGATCGTTAGTACCTCTAGCTATGGCAAAACGACGACCCAAATGTACGAACTTAATTATCTCCATAATTTGATCCAATTATATATCTAGTAATTGCACACGACGAAGACATAACTCCTTCAATCTCCCACTTGTCTGAGACAAGGGTGCAATATTCAAATTCCTTAAGTCAATATATGTGTCGATTTGATAATATGATTGCATCACATGTCGAGATCATATTAATCTACAAATCGTTTCTTGAAATCTGAGTTAGAATTACAAAACCAAATGATTACTGTGTAATGCATTTGAATGCGGCCACGTATTTTCTGAATTCTCCCTCTTCAAGCGGCAATGACACATTTCCTAATTTAATAGGTAGACTCTATCCAATCTTGTGGTAACCTGACTCCCACTCAACTTCTGAAATAACCAGGAAACACCCTTTATAATCTCAAGTTACGGCTAGACGTTTGAGTGTACCACAGTCACAACATCCATTGAATGAAATCAATGTTCCACTCATGTCAAAGGAATCCACTAATATATACGGAAGCTCTATACTTGAACTTCAAAGTAGGTCAATAGTTCGATCATGCATCATTCATGCATATCCAAGTGATTGACCGAGCATCACTATGATCCTATAGCCCATGAAGCTGCGCTATCCAATCAATCTTACATGCTAGTCCATTTATTGAAATCAATTATGTCCACTTTAATGATCTCGAACTAGGAACTTTAAATAATATATGAATTTTGTTCACCTGTGGGGTTTCAATTCACCAGGTAATCAACCTGATGAGCCCGTCAATTCATAATTATTTTGGACATTTTATTTAATTTCCAAAACCATAATTAAATAAGAAAAATAATAATTTCTATTTTAAACATAATTCTGCAAATTGATGCATTTCTTATGTAATATGTTTTCTCAAAACATATACAACTTAAATTACATAACTTGCTTCAATCCTAGGACTTTAATATGACTCTCATATCTTAGTCCATGGAAGGGGTTTAGTGATTTCTCACTCATAATAAAACTTTGCAGAACACGACCTTCCGCTGGTCAATGATCTCATAATTGAGGTGATATCTCATATCCTTTTGTTTGGATTTGTGATGTGACTCTGGCTCCTTTGTTCTTGGGCAAAGGTGACCCTTTAGTCACATGACATTTTGATCCAAACTTCCTTTGTAACTATCTGACTATAGTTTAATACACATATTCTGACATTAAGTATGCAACAGTGCTCTGCTTTGAACTCTTCAAGCTCACTGTCCTTTTCATCCAGACACAAATATGCATTTAGATCACTATCTAGAATCATCTTGCCTGTTTGAAAAACTTGCATTCGTGTAACCTTTTGACAACTTGCTTAAATTACTAGAATTCCTTTTAGTGCTTCTCAAGCACTCAAGGACTTTTCTTGGTAATTCTCCGTATGCTTATTCTGAATTTGCTTGAATTATGCTACACATGCACAAGTCATATGCAACATCTTGCTTTGTACATTTCATGGCATATATAATGAACCTTTTGCAAAAGCATAAGGTACACTAACCATACAACTCAACTCTATTAGGTTTTGAAGGCACTGAGTCTTACTGAGTGTATTACCATGAAACATGGGAAGATATCCTATCTTAGAGTCTTTCTCCATGAACTTGTCAAGATCCTTATCAACATAAGTCTCTCGATTCATTCCAATCATTCTTCAAGATTCACTTCATGGATCTTAATTCCCAATATGTACTGAACATCTCCTGAGTCTATCATATTGAAACAATCTTTCTAACCATTGCTTGACTCATTCAAGCATTGATATATCATTTCATATGAACTGTATGTCAACTACATATTAGACTAAGAAGACCAATTGCTCCCATTAAGCTTCTTGTCTCTACAAGAATTCTTTTGTTCTATTAAGGAAATCAAAACTGTTTGATTGCCTAATCAAAACGAATGTTCCAACTCCTTAATGCTTACTTCAATCCATAAATGAATTTCTGAAGTTTGCAAAACTTTCTAGGAATTTCTGGATTTCAAAACTCTTAGGATGTATCATATACATTCTCACAATCAAGAACATTTCATGAAAGTGATTTTGATATCCATAACTAGAATAATCCGAATAGGCTTACCCAACTAATAGGTTTGACCCTATTTGTAAGACTATTATGGACTAACACATCTTTACAAACATGGAGTCCATACTGGATTTCATGGCTTTAAGCCATTTCCTGAGTTGGCATTTTATCCAAAGCTTGCTTGTAGGCATGGGTTCCAACCATTCCAATAGGAAAATTTTAGAATCCACCTTTTCTCAGAATTTCAACAAACTGTTTGTTTTGATCCCAAGTAACCTACGATAGGTATGAGCGATAATAGAATTATTCTCTTCAACTCTTTGAAGTCTTTCATTCTAGTGGGACGGTAGAAGCCTCGCTAGTTGAATTAGCTTGCTTCGACACATGGTTTATCAGATTAGCTGATTTCATATGCCTTCGTCTCTGATGTAGTGTTATCCACATCCATTTGTTGCTCGTCTCGAATCTCATCGAGATCTAACTTTACTCCCACTTGGCTTTGTAGGAAGACATTCTTTCTATAAAGACACTATCGCGAGCAACAAACACTTTGTTCTACGCGATTGTAGGAATAATACCTCTTAGTTTCCATGAGAAGACCCATGAAGAACTACATTTCTGATTTAGGGTGTATTATGTTATCGTTGTAAACATTTTACATTGATTTAATAACCCTTAATCCTGTTCGAAAAGATAACTTTTGGAACATTTCCAAATCATGACATTTTTTCTACTGCTTTGGTTAAGTTTCCTGTTTAGTGTATTCGCAATTGTTGTTGTTTTAATGCATATCCTCAAAACGATATTTGTAAATCATTAAAATTTGGATCGAACAATGGCAAGCAAAGTTTGATTCCTTCTTCATAAACATACACTTTAATTGTAATGTTTCTGGATTGTGAATTAATTCAACAATTCCCTCTAGATGATCATTCCTTTTGAGCTAAATATTTATCACAACAATCATATTGTGGTGTTAAATTGTTTATCTCAAAACCGATTTTACATTTCATTTGGAAATATTGAACATTTCAATGTTTCCAAGCTTTACTTCATTAAGTAATTATCGATATATTTACTTAAATCGTTAGTAAAAGCGATGAAATAGTTAAATTCCTTTGCTAGTTTTGAACTTATTGATTCACATACATCATATGTATGAGTACCAAAAGGTCATTTTAGCTTCTTTTACCCTTTCCACTAAAAGGCAACTTGGTCATCTTAACTTATCAAGCATGACTTCTAATTCTCAAATGATTCATAATCATATAAGAATGAGAGTCCATCCAAAACTTTGGATGTGCAAATGGTTTATGTGACCCAACCTTACTTTGTTATAAGTAAGTGTACTTTAAATCATCTAAATTTACTTTTGTGATCTACTTATATCAATGTCATAAAACAAAATTAACTCATATATAGCAAAATGAAAACAATTTATTACCTTGGTCATGGATCAACACTTGTCCAAGCCAAGTAAACCAAATTCAGTATTCAAAACAAGAAAACCGAAATATTGTCTCATCAAAACTGGAAATTGTTCTAAAATCATGATAATTAATCAAAATTTAAAACTATGAAGCTATCTCTGGCTACTCAAACACTTCTAGTGAACCTTCAAGCTCCATTTCCTTGCTAGCTTCACTTATTTGCAGTTCCTGCGCAACATCACTATGTTAAGCACTGCAACTTGGTATTATATACCTAAGTGAAAGTTAAAATGTTTATAACATTATACCTGAGGTTGATGCTCCATTCTTCTTGAGGAAGTCATGGTATTTCTGGCAATTTCGCTTCCAATGCCCCTTCTTCTTGCAGTAAAAGCATTCACTTTCACTTGCAGCCTTGGGCTTTGGAGTCGTCTTAGGCTTTTCAGGAGCCTTGGAAACTTGCTTGCCCTTGCTCTTGGCACTAGCCTTTTTCCCCTTCTTCTTGAACCCCTTTCCCTTTTGAATCATAAGAACTTCCTTCTTAGGTTCCTTAGGGATTTGTTTCTCAGCACTAACCAGCATTGCATGCAATTGATTCATAGTCTTTGCAGTGGCAGTCATGTTAAAATTCATGATAAACTGGTTGAAACTTTCTGGCAGTGAATGGAGAATGATGTCTTTTGCCAAATCATCACTATATGGGTGCCCCAGTTTCTCCATACTTTGAATTAGGCCGATCATTTTGAAAACATGATCATGAACTGTGACTCCCTTCTCCATCCTACAATCTAGAATCTCACGATGGAGCTCATACCTTTCAACTCTAGCTTGTTTCTTAAACAAAGCTTTGAGTTCTTGCATGATTGAATAGGCATCCTGGTCCTCAAAACGCTTTTGAAGACTAGGCTCCATGGTAGCAATCATTAAGCAAGTGATAGGTATAGCTCTGTCATGAGCTTCCTTGTGCTTCTTGATCTCTGCCGCAGTTGGATTTTCTGGCAAAGGTCCTGGTAATAGGGTATCAATGATATCCTCTTTACCCTCAGATTTCAGAACAAGTCTTAGCATTCTTTCCCAAGTGGAAAAGTTCTCCCCTGTCAACCTATCCTTCTCAAGGAATGGTCGAAGGTTGTAAACGTTGTTGTCATTGTGGTTACGGCTACCCATCTATGTCAAAATAAGGCAAAGTTTAATAATTATGTTTAATTTAAAATTAAAGTACCATAAACGCATTCATTTGGTAACTTTAAAACACTTTATTCAATAATTAATTGATCCCAATTAAATTTAAGTGATTCCAAGATCCTTTATTTGTGCAATAATTGACCGGACTTTGGCCCTACCATCAACCATTACATTTTCAAGGTGAGTAAACTCTTTACTGATTACAACTCTTGTAACTCTTGGTTGAATAATTAATCATCACATGCTTAATTATTTCCCTTAGCTTCAAGGTTCTAAACTCTTTAGGTAACCTTGTTGAGCACAACCAATTAAAAGAGTAAAATTTGTTTTACCCCCACTCCCCTAAGATATAATATGACACCCGGCTTTGGCATGACCCATCATAAATATCAAAGGTTTCATCGGGTTTTTAATTGGAAAAGCTATCTGAATATTACCGGGACCTAGATTTATTATGTTGTGATAATTTAGTGAACTCTAGCGCATCATCAATCAACATAAATAAAATCTAACATGCACAATCTACTAATGCAATAAATCATTACATAGTATGGCCCCTTAGTCCTAAGAAAACTAGAAATGAAAAAGCTCCCACTTGAATCGTCATGGATCTCCATCCACCTTGCTCCTTTGGGCCTTCACTTCATGGGCTTCTTTGGACTAACACTATTTGAATAACTGTTCTATTTACTTTAAATAAAAGTTACAAAAATACTTAACGGTACGCAGACCGTATTTTAGATTACAAAAATACATCACGATGCGCAGATCGTATTTAAGAATCTATGGGCCATACTAGTCTATATATAGCAACATAATATCATATATTATAAAAGTGCCATATAATAAATCACTCAACATGCTTTTCTAAACTACAACATCGAATGTTCATAATAAAGTCAACGCATTTCCTAAAATATCTTATATTTTAATCATAATTAGATAATATCATATATTATTCATGACCATTTATAAAATATCATATATTTAATTTAGTCATGAGATAGAATCAAATCATATTTTAATCTAGAAAGATAAATCTTATTTAATCTTCCATGATTATCCTAACAAAATTAGGAGATTCTATCCTAATTACTAGTCAATCAAATAATTTTAAAATCAATTATATCCTAATCTAATTATGGGATAATCACATTATTTAAATCAATTATTATCCTTTTGGAATATGCTCAGAATAACCTAGTCAATCTTATCCAAAATTAACCACTTTAATTAGGATAATTACCAATTTAACAACTTTAAATATGGATAATATCAAATATAACAACTTTTGAATATTTGATTTTATCCTAAAATAAAAGATTTTATCCAAATAAAACCAATTTTATCTTTTAAAATAAAAGATCATATTTTCAAAATATTTTATCTTATCCAAAATAAAACTGATTTTATCCCAAAATAATTCACAATTATCTTGAAATAATTTTAAAATAAGATAAATTTTTTTTTTTTGAAATACTGCAAGCCACCACCGCCGGCCACCGTGGTTAGCTAGCCGAGGCTAGCCACGGTGGCTGGCTACCATCACAGCAGCCACTGCCGCAAGGCAGCAGCGGGCAGCTGCTCTGGCAGCCGTGCAACACTTTCATGCTGCTGCCCACAGCCACCCCGACCGCCTGCCCTCCCTCTCGAACTGCCACCTGGTCGGCAGCCGCCGTGGCTGCGCCACCCGCCGCGGTTTCCGACCACCTAAAACAATTTTTTTTTGTTGTGTTTTAATTTAATTAAAATAACATTTATCATCATTAAATTAAATCAGTCCATAAGATTAAAATTAAATCACATTCAACTTTAAAATTAGGGTTCTTCATAAAATTAATCCCAATTTATTTCTAACTTTTAAAATTAAATTGATGATCATACACAAAACACTTTTATGCATAAATCAATCCGATTAAAATTATGAATCATAAAATAAATCGAATTGAATCAAAATCAAGCACAAAAAACATATTTTTAAGGCTAGGATTTTCGAAAAATTCGAAATTTAGGGTGAGGGGGTTCGAAAATTTCGAACAATTAGGGCTATAATTCGGTCTCTTCATGGCTATTTTGAGCATATATTAAATCACATTTAATCGATTCCAAAAGTTTAATCATATTAAATATAATAATTGAACCATAATTAGATTAATTTCTCCCTCTTAATTGATTATAAAATTAACGTGGACATCAAATAATCGTATTATTATGATCTAGCGCGTTCATGCAAGAGGCTAACTGATACCACTGTAAGAGTTTATAGGTACTACGCAGCGGAAATAATATGAATCGTATTCAATCAAGTATCAATCCCAAGAATCACATGCATAACACACAAGACACATAATCATACCTTTGACGCGTGAATTCCACGAAGCTATTCGACAGGCAAATCAGGGAGAGAATAGAGCCCCAAGCGTTGCTCCTCTACTTAGTCCACGAGATTCGAACGAGCCGTCCACCAATACTAGATTGGTCGAGTGATTGAGGAGAACCGCGATCACCACCTTTACGGACAACCGACCACCGCACAAACCACCACGACACACCACCGGCGCCTAGGAGGAGGAGAGAGCCGTGAGAGAGAGGACTTTGAGAGGGTTGGGTTTCGTGTTTGCTAATTAGGGTTTGATCACACTGATCAGTTAATTCCTTCCTTTCTGCAAACCTAGACACCTAGTCTATTTATAATCTCATTATAATTAGACTAGGGCACGAAGCCCAAAACTCCCTTGTCCACTCCATATGGCCGGCCACCTAGAGTGATGAGGCCCGTGATGGGCCTCGTCCTCTAATGCTCGATCTAGCCCCTTTGTGTGACCTTATAGGATTCGTCCAATTGGGCTTTTGGCTATTTTACTAGTCCAAAGATCGTTAGTACCTCTAGCTATGGCAAAACGACGACCCAAATGTACGAACTTAATTATCTCCATAATTTGATCCAATTATATATCTAGTAATTGCACACGACGAAGACGTAACTCCTTCACTTCCTTCTTTCCTTCCAATCAAAGCATCAACAACAAGAAATTTTTTTTTCACCAGGCGGCAAGAAGTTACTCATAAACAGCCATGAAGACAATGCACGATGCATGCTTCTCACCAAGATTTCATGTTTTCTTCTTATTTTGTTTCAAACTCTTCCCCCTAAAAAGTCTAGCATAGGTTCTCCTTATCCATGTGTCTATATGTCACATTTCTTACCTTCTTCATAAATGAGCATCTCTTTCTTACATTCGATCATGTGATAAAAAAAAATTAAAAAAAAAATCATCAATTGTCGAATTAAACACAAGGTACACCAATGATTTGAGGCACCTTTGCAACCCTGTCATTCCCCATTAACCACTCAATCACATATCCATTTCTTCATCAACCACTTTGAGCCTCGTCTAACGCTTGGCCTCATTTATTCAACCCATATTCACATTCATATCCACATTCATATTCATATCAATGCATGATCGAGTCAAAGAATATCCAATGCTTACCCCTACCCATTTAGAGCTATACTTGGGGGCTTGAACCCACATCATTTAGCCTACCCAACCTAAAGAGTCATCATCTTTGACTCTTCTCACATTTATTTCCATCACCATAACCCTTGCAGCCATCCTTAGTACCACATTCACACACTTCACTCATACATACATATCCATATCACCTTTCCTTCTAGGAACCTTCTATCATGAAATCTTACTTCAACGATGCGCATTTTTCGTCATCTTTCAAGACAACATCAAAAGAGACATTGTATACTTGCCTAGCTGCTAGACCTAAGCAATGTTCATTGTTTCATACATCGCATATTGTGCTTAGCTCCTTGACCTATGTGACATTCATTATGCGATCACTTCATCTATATATGTGCTTAGATTCCGAACCTAAGTAACGTTCAAGATCGTGTCTTTACACCATATGTGATGCTTAGCTCCATGACCTAAGTTCATTCATCTATCATGTCACATTACGTAATTGTCCTTAGCCTCCTAGCCTAAGAACATACATCATGCATACATTATACTCAAGATGGGCATTTCAATATGACAAGAAGAAAATCCATGTGATTCATTTCGTTTTGCCCAACAAGGAAGTTCAAAACTTCTTCCCTTTTCTTATCATGACTTTTATTTTGGGGAAGTTCAAAAACAAAACTTCATTTTTCACGTCTTTCTTTCTCGGGAGAAAGTCGGTACCCTCCACTCATAACAAAAATGACGGAAAATTTTTGCTTTTGCATTTTTAATTGCTTGTGTCAGTGCACACACTCACTCAAGACACACACAATCATAAGTCATACACATGTCATGTCATGTCAAGTCAAACTTGGTCAAGTCTTTTGCTTTTGCATTTTTAATTGCTTGTGTCAGTGCACACACTCACTCAAGACACACACAATCACAAGTCATACACATGTCATGTCATGTCAAGTCAAACTTGGTCAAGTCAGTTGGTCAAGTCAATCACAGTATATACGAGTCCCTTGGCAAATTTTATTTTGCAGGTCTTATCTACAGCCCACGTCCGGGGACAAGCGGACCATTTATAGCCTACGTCCGGGGACAAGCGGACCATTTACAGCCCACGTACGGGGTCAAGCAAACCATCTACAGCCCACGTCCAAGGACAAGCGGACCATTTACAGCCCACGTCCGGGGACAAGCGGACCATCTACAGCCCACGTCCGGGGACAAGCGGACCATATACAGCCCACGTCCGGGGATAAACGGACCATCTACAGCCCGCGTCAGGGGACAAGCGGACCATCTACAGCCCACGTTCGGGGACAAGCGAACCATTTATAGCCCACGTCCGGGGACAAGCGGACCATCTACAGCCCACGTTCGGGGACAAGCGAACCAACTACAACCCACGTTCGGGGACAATCGAACCACCATCATTTCACGACGCAAGGTTCTCAATACACAGAGACTTGCAACCTCATCATCTGTCGACTTTCCTCAAGCATGGAAAGTATTATCCGGTTGATTTCTTCAAGCATATAAAACCGCCAAATTCCTTTGTCAGCTTTCCTCAAGCATGGAAAGCATTATCGGTGGATTTCTTCAAGCATAGAAAAACGCCAAAATCATATGTCGACTTTCCTCAAGCATGGAAAGTGTCATCCGGTAGGTTTCTTCAGGCTTAGAAAGCTACCAAACTCATCTGTCGGCTTTCCTCAAGCATGGAAAGCGTTTCAACAAACGTCATCCGGTGGATTCCTTCAAGCATAGGAAGCTACCAAACTCATTTTTCACCGATACACTGGTGTTAGATACGCATTCTATCCCTTTACTCTTTTATCTGTAGAACTAACATTTTTCTGCAGGTATCGCGCGGCGTATACAGAATGATTTAGGATCGCAGAACGTCTTAAATCATTCTCCGTCCCTATCGACTACTTTGACTATCATTTTCGAAACTAACGTTTCTACAAACTCAGTCAAAGTGGGGGCTTCTGTAGACACCTAAAAATGTCTCCCCAAAACCAAACCCGATGATAAACAACCTTTCACCGCCATTATTGGTCGAGTTGAGTATTTAATTTTTGGAGTGCTTAAATCCATATTTCCATTTCATAAACCAACCCAATTCCTAGTCCATTTCCCCAAACCATAACTTATTTTCCTCTTTTCGTGCCTTTAAACCCAAAATAATTCATTTCGTGTCCTTTAAAATCATTCATTTCGTGTCCTTTTTATAAAAACGTTTAATCCAGTTTATTTTGGTCCATAATCTTGGTCCAATAATTGAATAATTGGATGGGGCTTTAAAAGAGCTTTCCAACGATATATTATAGGCCTAAATCCGAGTTATAACAAATAAGTTATGGCCAAAATATTAAACTGAGCCCAAACCGAACCTAAGCCCACCTTACCTACGACCCAATGATCATGTGGAGGGTCCAAATTATTTAATCCCATTTCTAAACCAATTAGGATTAATTGGAAGATTCTATAAGTTTCTAAAAGATACTAATTATCCTTTTTGAAAAGATAAGATTAAAGAGTTTGAAATTGAATAAAACTCCTTTTTTCGAAAGTCCTAATTTTATCCGAATTGAAAGATGTTCAAAGATAGACAGATATTATTTTTGTGTCTCATATTTTTTATCCAAATTTTATATGGTTGGATAGCCCTTGAAATTATATTTCCAATGATATATTATAATATCAATTCCGAGCTATAACGGAAAATATATGAATAAAATGTCAAACTCTATCCAAAACTGACACCGTCTCACTATTTCGGCCATATCTTTTATTGTACAAAATATTTTAACCTGATTCTAATTGGGTTATAAAGTAGACTTCAAGATCTTTACAACGATATCTTATTCATCTTATTCCAATTTCTTGATCAAAAGATATGATAAAAACAAAAATCACAAAAACTGCTGTCTATCGAGTTTTATTCCGATTTAATTCGGATCTTATCTTAATTCTTCGACCCTTCTTTTTTTTCTCTATAAATAGAGTTCATATCACCCCTTTTCCAATCATTAACAAGCTTGATCATCAAATAATTCTCTTCTCCCTCTTTAGCCTAAATACTAGCCTCCCCATTCTTTCACTATTTCTTCCTTTAAGCACTCCAAGGAGTCCATACAATACCTGAAGTTCTATACTTTAACCAAGGCGTGATAGGTAGAATTAACTTAGGGTTTGGACCAAATCAACTCTAATTTTAATTTTAATTTAATTTCCATTTACTTTATATTTTTATTGAAGTTACTAACAGTTTATTCATGATGTAGCAATTTAAAGGAACTCGCGGAATGTGAGTAATTAATTAATTAATTTAATTACTCTTATTTTATTTTAATATTGCTAGCATCATGATTAGGTTATTTTATATTTGATTTGACTAACGCTATTATTGTTGAATTGCTTCCAATATTAATGTTTATTCTATTATTGTTATGATCACCATATTGCATATTAAAGGGAATATGTAATTGAAAATCACGCCTAATAAGATAATTTGGACAACCGGCTTAGGTTCCTTTTTAATCTTGTTATTAAATCAAGTGATCACAATATTTTAGAATTATGTGTTGCATTAATATTAAACCAATTTAGCTTAATAATAGATTGGAGCAAATTGAATATTTTGTTTGTATGCCTTTGAGATCGCAGGAATCACTTTTCACTATAAGAATCGAGTAGAGGCCAATACGGGCGAATGTGACTGCATGACTCACTTCGTACCATCATCCCCGATCCTCCTTTTGTGGTTCCGAACCATATGGAGTTAGTAATCTCATGGATTATGAATGGGGTGTAACCTTCACGGGTCAATCGTTGTTGCCTTTCGTTGTCCCTTTATCGTGGTTGCCTTTAATGATTCGTGAACGGTTTACAAGTTCCTTAAAAACTTGTTGGCAGCTCCCTACTTTCCTTGTCCGTAATCGTATACGTCAATTCCCACTTCCTATGAGTTCCAAGCATATTCACAACATGCTTTTAACGTAGGCGCACTTCGAGCGACGCCTACAGGCGCGCAACTAAGGTTCTGGAAATAACCATTATCCGCCCGATCGGGCGAGGCTTGCCCGATCGTCCCCTTTATACTTTTCCTCTTCTTTCTTTCCTCACTTTCCTCTTCTTTCATTTTTTTCTCCATTACTTTCTCTCTCTAAAACCTCCATTTTTACTCCTTCAAACCCATTTATTTTTCAAGATCTTCTCCAATCCTTCCATCAAAACTCAAAAAATTTTGCATATTTTTAATCCTTTCATCTTTCTCTACAATCTACACCCAATTTCTACCATTTTCTCTCAACTTTCTCTAAACCCTAAGAGAGAGAAACTACTCAATTCCTATATTTTCTAATCTCAATGGCTCTCAAGAGATCAAGAACGGTAAGGGGGAAAGCTCAAGGCAACAAGAGGCCAGAATTGACCCGGATTTGCAAGTTCCGGGATGGGAGAGGGTGGTCATCACCACCCAAGAGCAAAAACAAAGGATGCTCAACCTCACTACGAGGCAGGTAATTCCCACTCGTTTCATTCATCACCCCACCCTTATTAGATTAGGAATTGATAAGCATGTAGAAAAATTGGTCAAGGGAGTTGGCATGAGTGGTTTCTTTAACATGCATTACGATACTTATGATTATTTAACCTTAGAATTCGTTTCTAGTTTTAATGTCATAAAATCAAATGCCTTAATTTCTCATGTTCAATTTCGATTATTTAATAATGATGTTAGATTGACATTGAAAGAATTTGGTAAACTTTTTGAGTTGAAATCGGATAGGCCCCTTGAACCGCCCCAAGACAACATTGTCGTTGTCTATCAATCCCTTACGGGAGATCCTAATTTGAACCTCCAACATGCCAAGGGCACTTGGATACAACATCCCGTGCCAAAGATTTGGCAACGGTTTGTTGGCCTTACCATTTTTGGAAGGCATGAACCCGCCAATGTTAGGCGGGATGAGCTTGAATTGCTAGGGTCATACATGATCCCTAGGAGTGAAAAGCTCAATATAGTCCACAAAATGGCCAACCACTTCCAACGGGTGGCCAATGAGGCCGAGGCGGGTAGGTCTAGGGTACCCATTTACTTTGGTGGCCTAGTTACACACATAGTGGTCAAACACCTTAGCTTTGTCCCTAACGATGACGGTAAGGTAGCCGGCCCAACTATTATGGACCTACCCTATTTAGGTGGCCTTAATTGGGTTAATGTCATGGGAGGAGAGACTTGGTGGGTGATTCAACGGGAATCGGGTAGGAGGGATAATTCTTTCACTTTACCCAACCCCACCTTGACCAAATTTGAGAAGGGGAAGCCTTCTTATACTTTCGAGCTTAACGGTCAAGGTGAGGTTCAACCACCTCACCCTTCACCTCAACCCCACCACTCTCCCATAGACCACTCACCTCATCACCAATCACCACATTATCCACCCCCTCCACCCTTTACATACGATATTTCCACTTCCTCTACCAACTACAACATAGACCCCAACGCCCCTTATGACTTCTCGGCTTTTAGGAGCCAATTAGATAGGATTGAGATGGGGCAAGGGAGAATTGAGGGTTTGGTTAGGGATTTGGACACTAGAGTAGAGTCTCTAGATAGAAGGGTAGGGTATGTGGAGAGGAACCTAGGGAGGGGTTTATACCCCATGTATGATGACTACGCCCGTCGGGGGGCTATTCCCCCCGACTCACTTGTCCCCGATTGGTTCCAATATCCGCAAGGTGGATATACGAACCCAAGTGCCTTTGGTACCTACGTCGACTACTCATCGGTCCATGGTTATGGGACCGATGTACCTTTTGGTGGGCTTGGGGGGGAATGTGGACCCTAACTACTTTGCAGGTGGTTCGGGTTATGGAGGTGGTGGCTCTAGCCATGGAGGAGCCGGTTCTAGCCACGGAGGGGGCTATTCGAGGATGGATGAGGATGAGGAGTAGGCTACACTCCCAAGTCAATGAGGGCATTGCTTGATTTGGCTTGGGGGGGTGTTCTTTCACTTGGTAATTCTCTTCCTTTTCGCTTTTTATTTGCTTTCTAGTGTAGTTTTTATTGCTTTCTTATATATGAAAAATACAAAAAACATTGAAAAAATAAAAAAAAAATTCAAAATACGTTCCAATGAATTATGAATCATACTTCCCTGTGCCCCATACTTGAGAAAATTTGTTTTGATTCTTGGTTATTGATAATGAGCATTGTGGATTTGTTTGTCATGATTTGAAGTTTAATTGCTTGGATTCCTAAACATGAGTCAATTTTGCCAACTATTTGTGAATATAGTGCTTGACTAGTTGATTTGGTTAGGAAATGTGTGATAGTTCCATAATTCTTGGTATGTCAATGAATTTGAGTATTGATTTGCAACTATGAGTAGTGTTTCATGACTTATTATTATGCACATGAGGAGGACGAAGGCGTTCATTCTTTTAGGTAGCCTTCAGAGTATTAGATACATTTGTTCCTTTCTTGTTACCCATGTTTTTGCTTGTGCCCTTTTATTGTTTATTTAGCCACATTACAAGCCTATATGAGCCCCATTGGTTACTAGTCCCAAGCTTGGCTTGGGGGAGCTATTAGTTGGTGAGGTGAGGGAGTTGTGGTGTGCATATTATTTGCACAATGTGGGAATAAAAGAAGAGTTATTGTTCATTGATTTTTTATTGGAAAATATTGATATTGTGTTTCAAAGTTAAAATTTCCAATATGAGTTAAAAAGAAAAAAAACAAAAAAAAAAAAAAGAGTAAAAGAAAAAAATTTATTAATGCTCAAATGTTCTATTTGAAGGTTGTTCAAAGAAAAAGAAGAAGAAGAAAATTCAAGTAGAAAAAAAAGAATGAGTTCAAAGTTTGTTTTTCACTCAAAGTTCTACATTATCATATTTTTATGAGTGATTATTGTAAGTGTTGGGATTGTTTATGATGATTAGAGTTGTATTTGGTGGTTTTTGTTGGAGTTAGTTATGTTGATGGAGATGTATGATCATCATTTATTTTGATCATGGTTTTATTAGGATTTGGCTCCCTTAATGCATAGCTTTTCTCTCACATAATCCCAAATTTATCCTACCTTTACCCTAGCCTTACATTACAAGCTTTAAAGACCTTCCAACCTTGTGCATAGAAGTTATGTAAATGTGAAAGTGTTGTTATCAATGTAAGTTATGACTTGGCATATTTCGAGTCGACTAGTAGCATGAGCGTTCATTGTTTTTATACACACGAGAGTGTGAGTTCGGAGGGCATTGTTCACATTAAAAGGGTTGGTTGGAGAGCGATCGAGTACATCTTTTACTCGCCACAAAAATGAGAGTTGAGTGTGTGAGCACAAGTCTTGAATTCTATATGCTCTTGTGGTTTGCTCTACTTGACAATTGTTGGGGAGGAAGGGTGATTAGATGAATAAGATTGATTGATGTTGAAGCATGTTCATTAGATTTGCCTTGAATCGTTGGTGATTGATTTGATTATTGGGGTGAAGTATGTTTTATATGTTCATTGATGAGTTCTTTGCTTAGGGACAAGCAAAGGTTTGGCTTGGGGGAGTTTGATGTGTCCATTTTATATAGTGTTTTACCCCCGTCTCTTGGTCATTATTAGTAGTGTTTTTGGCTTTTTCGGGCCACTTTTATTACTAATTTGTGTTTTCTAGTGTTTTCGTAGTTTTAGTTGTATTATACAGGAAATTGCACTCTTGGAGCATTTTCCCGGGCTTTATGGATCAACTACGGAAGCTAGAAGGACACGACCACTTTTGAAGCCCAAGATCGGTGAGAGCCGGTGATTAAGGGCTCGATAATTGGGATCCCGAGGCTTTGGACCGAGTATTCAAGACCCGAAGAGGAAATCCGGATTGGGCCGAGAAATCAAGCCCAATCGAAGTCCGAGCATTAAGGTGAGGCAAGGGCCCGATCGGGCAACCTCTAGCACGATCGGGCGCGGCGCTCTAGTGCTGTGCGTGGCTTATAGCGCGCCCGATCGTACGAGCCTCTAGCATGATCAGGCGACGCTGATGGGAAGGAACGCAAAGAAAAAGGCGGGCCCGATCGGGCACACGTTTTTTATAGGACCTGATTAGTTAGCCTTAATTTTTGTTTTAGAAAAACGTTTAAGTATGATTTTTGTACGGATTTTTAGATTACCTTTTTTCTTAGACTTTCTCTCTCTACTTAGAATATTTTCTCTCTCAACTTTTGTTCTTAATTACTTCCATTAATCCAGTTTTTTTTTTTTTTTGTAACAATTTCTTCCCTTTTAATTTCATCTATTTTACTTGCTTCTTTGTTTATGCTTTTATTCAATTATTTGATTAGTTTAGTTATGATGATGCGTGAGTAATTTCATTCTAGGGTTTATGGGGATCCATAATTAATATGAAGGGATAACTTGTTATTGTTGATTATTGATATTGCATGATAATTTCTTATTGAATTGTTTTAATTCTTTGCAATTAGATTATGAATCGAGCAAATGTAATTTGATTGTAAATGTTTAGCAATATTGAATTGATGAATCGAGCAGATGTTAATTTAATATTAAAGGTTATTTTCAATAGGAACTTAGATCTAGTAAATTGCGAGAGCCTGTTAGATCTATGTTGATTAATAAATTGCGAGAGCCTGTTAATCATGTTATTTGTGCATTGTTAATTATTAATTACTTCGTTTTATCCCGGAATATTAATTATTGGTGAACCTGTGACCCTAGGCTTCCTTATTATTGTTTCTTTTCTCCCTAAACTTATTCTTCGTAGTATAGAACTTATTCCCAAAAATATTGGTTACTTAGATAATTTAGATTATAATAAATAATTAGGAGTAAAAAGACTTGTTTCCCTGTGGAGTTCGACCCTACTTCCCTATCTACATTAGTTAGAGGATTTAGGTATTACTTTTGATTAGGGGATACGACTTTACCCTGTCAGGTGCAAATCCCTACAAAAGTCATCCAAAACTACGAAAACACTAGAAACACCAATTAGTAATAAAAGTGGCTCTAAAGAGCCAAAAACACTACCAATTATGACCAAGGGACGGGGGTAAATACTATATAAAATGGACATATCATAGGTCAACCTAAATGCAGACCAAGTGACAGTTGACCTACAAAGCAGAAGTTGTACATGCTACCACTGGCAATTAACTGACCTTCCTTGTGTGTTTGGATTTGCTTGCATACTAGATAAGAGAAGTGACCTAGAACAGTATGTGGACAACTATTACACAAGGGAGAGATATATAGAGGCATATGATCTGCCTATACAACCTATGCCAGGTCCCAAGCAATGGGAAAAGGTTCAGCTGAGGGAGCCACTACCTCCACCAGTGAGAATGATGTCTGGCAGACCTAAGTCCAAAAAAAAGAAATAAGGAAATGAGTGAGGGTGTACTTGAGGCAGCAGAGTATTGTACACAAAAAAGGCAAAAGAGATGCCAAAAAAGTGCTCAGTTTGGTCACTATGCCAAAACATGCTCCAATGTGCCTGCAGAAGTGACACAGTCTTCTTCCCATCCTACCACAAAGGGCAAATCTATTGTTAAAACACCATGGGAGGTAGAATAAAGGAGGATAAAAATAGCAAGAGCTTTAAACAAGGTGAGTTCTGAAATTTTTTGTTCTGTTTTGAATTATTTGGTTCTGTTTTTAATTTTGTCACTTTTTTATGTGTGCAGACTACTCTTGGGGGGGCATCAGCAGACCCTATTAACATTGGAAATAAAAATATTCCCACAAGAGGAGGCTAATAATAAGGCTGCAGCTGTTGCAGCCAAAGCAGCATTAAAAGCAGCAGCATCACAAGGAGGAGCAGCAGCATCTCATGGGGCAGCAGGACCAGCTCAGGGAGCAGAATGTCCATCTCAGGGAGCATCAACATCATCACAAGAACCAAATACAAGGTCAAGGAAGTCTGCAGGAGCAGAACAACACCTATGCAGCCAGGCATCAACAACTAATACAGCTAAGAACACCCTAGGAACCAGGATAAGCAAGAAAAAAAAATTAGTGTTCAGTTTGAACTTTGTTGGGTCTGTTCATTTGACAGTTAACAATATGTATTTAGTGTGTTGAACATATATATTTAGTAGTTACTAATTGTACTAAGTCACCTATTGTTGAACATATATTTATTAGTTACTAATGTTTATATATATCATATGAATCTAATTCAGTACACAAATCAGCTGTAGTGCCAAATCAATCATATATTTCAATTGCCGGAATGTTTAAAATTCATACAGAAATGATTGTGAGCAAGTTCAATTGAAAGAAACAGCAACTAAAATTAAAAACATCACCATACTTGAAAAGAATGTCCTGGATTCCCTCAAACTCCCCTAAACCAGTTTAATTACTACACTAATTCCTAAAACCATAACCAATACACTAATTGCAACTAATATAACCAATACCTGACAGAAGTGCCATTGCTGCTTATCATCTTCTTCCTGTCACCGGACAAGGCCTTGCATTTAGTCTTCAATGTGTCAACTTCATTAAGCAAACACCTCCTTTGCCCAACCAGATCATCAACCTCCCTTTGCAAAGAATTCATCTCAGCTTTCATTAACTTCTTGTCAAGCAGCAGCTGGTTGATCACATCCCTTTGCCAATCAGTGCCATCCTTTGAGTCAACCCATTCAAAACATTTGCATCCCTTTATCTCATTGTTTAGATCCCAAAATTTGCAAACCTTGAACTTGCGCCATGTATTCTCCCTTGTCCAAGATGTCAGCCTTGCAAGTGGCAGTCCACAGTTACACTTCTTCATTTTTAAGGGAGATAAAGTATTGCAAGACATTTTAACACCTGCAAATAGCAAAAAAAGAGGCAATAAAAATAGAGGGATTAAAACACTACTACAACAGAATCACCAGTTATACACATCAATCTCACACACACCTTGTCACGTTGGTGGATGAGCACCATTATATGGATAACCAAGGGGTGGCCAATTCCCATTTTGTTTCTGCCTATACTCCCACATACAGTCTACCAAGAACCTAGGATCATCAGTGGTGCCAACATGAATAATGTAGATGTCCTTATTAGGTAGCCTCCTAATCATTTGAACACATCACCATCATCTTCAAAATCCCTATATTTCCCTTTATAAATATACTGAAATTTGGGAAACAAGATATTTACAGATCCTTCTACTGGATCATCCATTTCACGCAGTCGGTCTTTAAACTCTAGACATTTATCCATCAAGTTGTCTTTACCTATTTCTACTTCAATGTCAATAACTACCCTCAAGTATTTAAATCTGAATACCACCCTATTCTCAGCCATCCTGCAAATAAAATTGAAACAGACATGCAACAAAAACCCCAATTTCAGATAAATTACTAACATGCAACATTAATTTCAAAAAACAACATTTCCCTAAATTAAATCAAATCAAGAACCCTAATTTTTCCAAATCATAAATTATAACAACATAATTCAATTAAACCCACAATTTTTAGTGCAAATCACAATTTAATAACATATGAACCAAAAGTACAAAACAATTCAACTCAATTCAACTTCAAAGTTAGCAATTGTATACAAAATTAGTGAAAGTTGGCCTCTTTTTTTCACCTCCAACAGTGCTTCAGAAATGCGTCTAAAATATTCACACAACCTTCGCAATTCAACAATGAACTACAACCCTAAGTTTAAATCAATTCATTTCCAAGAATTTTACTGTTTTCATTCCAAATTTTAAACACAATCAAATGGGGGAAAAAAGGGAACAAAGTCGTTATTTAAAAGAGGGGAATTTAACTAACTAGTCGTTAAAGTGGGACCCACTAACGGAAAAGTTGACAGAATGTAGACGGAGGTACTGAAAGCTACATTTATGAGTTATTGGAGGTGCCAATTTAAAAATAAATTTTAAATGGGTACGAAATTCAATTACCACCATTTTTTAGGTACTAAAATTGAAATTTTCCTTTTAAATACTAAGTATAGAGTATAGATATAGATACTCGTTTGATTTCCAACATGTATCTTCTATTTTGCAAGCATGATAAATGGAGAATTGAATAATCTCAAATTTTATAATTTTCAATAGTAATATCAGTAAAGAATACTCTCACCGTTTCATAATGTTAGTTCTATTAATCAGAGTGAATCTTCGAAATTTCACTACATATAACAACAAACATTGTCATACGAGATCTAGTTTTTTTCGTCTCAGTGAATACATTATTAATATCCAATTTTTATAATTTTTCCTAGTGTGAGATTAAAGATATTTGCGATCCAAAATTTGCATGATTGTGTTAATAAATGTAAATGAGATTAACAATATGAAAAAGAGGAAGTACAGTAAATCATTACGAACATGTGTAAATATGGATACATGAATACATCATATATATGTACTAGGGCAGCCAAAGCGCGCGTTGCGCGCGGGGTGGCCAGCCCTTTTGCCTTAATTTTTCTTGGCTTGTGTTTGCACTTTACATGGAGTTAATTTTTCTTGTCTTTGATGTTGTAGAATATTCTTGGAAATGTGATACAACATGCTGCACCCTTATTTAAGTAGTGAAAAAACACAACGTGCTAACACTTTATATAGGAGTTTATGATATTAATATATCTTTTGCGCTCATTGACCTAATTGGAAACAAAAAGGTACATCATATAGCAGTACATGGTACATCACAATACATATATAGTAGTGGCATTAATAAATAATAGAATTCAAATTCACATGATTTCACAATGCTTAAAAGTCAACGGAATCAGAAAATGAACTCGGCCAAAATGCTTCTAACAATTTGGTTTTGCAGTAAATTAACCCTATGCAACCCATAATTCCCTTGAATCCCTTATTGCTTTCTTCCCCTTTTCACCGTAGTCAGTTTGGATCAAACCAAATACAAAGGTATGATTGGATCCCTTTTATACTTAACTGCTAGCAGACCTGATATTGCATTTAGTGTTGGCTTATGTGCAAGGTTCCAATCTAATCCTAAGGAGTCACATCTTACAGCAGTAAAAAGGATCCTACGATATCTCAAAGGAACTGACCATCTTTGTCTCTTCTATCCTAGAAGTGATACTTTTGATTTAAAAGGTTTTGCAGATGCTGACTATGCAGGAGATCTGGTGAATAGAAAGAGTACTTCAGGAATGGTTCAGTTTCTCGGACCATGCCTAGTTTCTTGGGGATCCAAGAAACAGAATACAGTGGCCTTGTCAACTGCTGAAGCTGAATATGTGGCAGCTGCTGCCTGTTGTTCTCAAGTACTATGGATAAAACAACAACTAAGAGACTATGGTATGAAGTTTAATTGCATTCCTATCTATTGTGATAATACTAGTGCCATATGCATTTCAAAAGATCCAGTTCATCATTCTCGTGTGAAACATATTCACATAAGGCATCATTTTCTTAAGGATAATGTGGAAAAAGGCTTAATTAGGTTAGATTTTTGTGAAACTGAAAATCAGATAGCTGACATTCTTACTAAGCCTTTGAGCAGGGACAAATTTGAAAAGATGCGCATGGAACTTGGTATGATACAATTGAGTTAAGAAGACCTCAAGTTCCCCCAAGGTATAAGTCAGTCATGCATGCATTGTATGTATCTAACACAATATGTATATGTGAAAACATAGTCCTACGCATTAGAATGTATGGCAATGCATATGGGATTGTGGCTGTATGTGAAGAAATCAAATTGCATTAGGCATGTCTGTGTTATTACAAACTATGTTGATTTGTTCCTAGTTCCTCCGAAATAATCTATAAGATTTTACTCTATCTTTTTGTGAATTAATTAACTAGTTAGTTGATTAATTTTATCTACTCAAAATCTTATCTTTGAATTATTCCTCACTGCTTATCTTTTAAATTTCAAATTCACTCCTCGAAATTGTTGATTAAATACCTGTGACTGTTTGCATTCAATTCAAAGTTCCTGATCAAAATTTCATGTCAACCTAAACCTTTCATGTCAAATCACATTAAAATCTGACCAAGTGAAAAGTTTATGCCATCCTTCATCAATCGACACCTACCCCATTCAATTAACCTTCTACACCATTCCACGGACCAATTTCACCCTTCTAAATTCCACCACTATATAATGAAGCCAAACCCTAACCACTGTTCCTCACCACCTCACTCCGTAAAATACACACTCATTTTTAGTGATACCTCCCCAATTCCAATGGAAATCTCACCAAAAATTCAAAACTCTCCTAAAAAGGGATCACCCATGGAAATAGAGACTGAAACCTCAGTCAAAACCGTTACTGAAAAACCCCAAAACAAACCCATGGCTCGCAGTGATTTGAAAAAGAGAAAGATCGAGGTTGAAGAAGAATTGGACTATGAGGAACTGGGTGAACCAATTCAAGTGGAAAAGTCGAAGTCTGCTGCTGTCAAAAGACTTGAAGCCAGCTCTGAGCGTTTCATTCCTGGGTTTTGTATAAACTTAAAGTGGTGCGAATCGAGTAAGTACTCTGAACTTCTTGATATACTTGAAGCACAAAATTGGATTAAGCTGTTTAGTGAATGTTATGACAATGTGATTGCGCATGCACCATTAAAGGAATTTTGTGCGAATTTTAAGAATATAAATGGTGTTTGTGTTAGTAAAGTCAAAAACAAGAAAATTAGTTTTGATGCTGATGATTTAGCTGCTGTGTTTGGAACCCCTAATGAGGGATTTGATGAATATTTTAAGGGAGAAACTGAATTAAGTGTTGAGGGTGTTCCCATTGAAAAGATTGTTGAATCAATAGGGGGTAAAGCATCCAAAGTTCGAACCAACCATAACCTGTTCTCTCCTATTCAAAAGCTGCTGTTTATTTTTGTTCATCTAGCTATCATTCCTAGAACCCAGCACAAGCACGAGGCAAATCATCTTGATGCTGTGCTTATGTATTGTCTTGAAAACAAAATTCAGATAAATTTTCCTTCTTTGATGATCCAGCATCTCACCCATTGTCTCGCCAATCACTTAAAGGTTGGATATGCAAACCTAATAATCACTCTTCTTGAAAGCTTTGGAATTTCCATGACTAACTATGAATCCCTTAAGCTTAAGTCCAACCATTATGTTCAACCCAAAACACTTGAAGCCCGAAACCTAACTGTTGTTGAGGGAACTACTCAATTTCTCTCAAAATCCCTTTCTAAATCTAAACAGGATGAGAATAGTTTGAAGAAAAAGGAAGATGAAGAGTTGGATAAATGGTTGGAGGAAGAGGACAGTGAGAAAGAAGGTGAACAGAAAAAGAAAGAGGTGATTGTGATGTCTAACCAGAAGGATACTCAAAGTTCTGGGAAGAGAAAGAGTACTAGGTTGGCTATAAGGCCAAGAGGGAAGGACAAGGCTGAGTCGGTTGCGGTGGTTGATCTGAGTGAAGAGAAAAACAGTGCTCCAGGGGATCAAGGTGTTCTTGAAGAGAAAACTGGTTCTCAGGGGGAACAGGGCATCCTTCAAGCTTCTGTTGAAAAAAACTTTTCCTACAGGTTCAGGTTTTGCTGGGTTCAACAATGTGAGTTCCACCCTGGAACTTAAGGCTCTTAAGGAGATGATGCACAAACTAGTTGATGCTCAACCAGGGTTAATTCTAAGGCACAAACTTTTCATTGCCTGGTGACTAATGTTGTCATGTAATAAAAATATAAAATCATAATACCCATTAAATTAAATATAGAAAATTTTAAACTTTATTATTCCATTATTCATTTAATTTCTAGTTAATTGATGAGTCTTAAGAAATATTACAAAATTACACTTGGGAGTAAGAAACTAAAAAAAAAATTTGAGGGGTATAATAGTCTGTGCACTATTGTCTATTCATAAGAACAATCGCCCACTTTTTATAAGGTAGGGATATAAATGAAGCTTGTTTCCATCATAATTAGTTGAAGGCTTGAAGCCATCATTTAAGATAAATATATTAGAGATTTAGAGCCAAATATCAATAGACATAGGATATTTTTTGGTACGTATTATTAATATGATCATATCTTATTATCAATTTGTTTGATTTCATTTTATCATTTGTAATCTTTTAATATCTTTATAATTTCATGTTTATCTTACTGATTTTATTAATATTCCTTTTTAACACTATAAATAGTTGTCCTTTCATTAATTTTATTAGCTTTTCAACATTTTTTTTTCATAACTCTATTAGAATTAGCTATTAAACTCGGAATGAGTTTATTAGCTTTTCAACATTCTCTTTTAACTCTATTAGAATTAGCTATTAAACGCAGAATGAGCACGTACAGATTCGATGAAACTCCTGATACCTTTCTATCAGGCGTACTTTATGAAGGGTCCTATATTTTTAGAAGGACTCGCATCGATGGAGAGTCTAATGACAGATACCTCGGCGACATAGACCTTAGGAAAGATAAGTTGTTCGTATATGGAACTGAAATAAACGAATCGAATGGAGAAAAGCTGCATAACTCTCTTATTTTGAGGGCAAGTGAAGGAACTCTTTGTGTTAACTGTAATGGAGCATGATATATCTGTTGATCTTACGTTTTGATGATGACTTAAGGAACCTAAGCAAACCCATAAGGGCTTTAACTTTTGTCTATTAGCTTTGATGTGTTTGACAGGTTCTTATTGGCAACGAAGTTCTAGAGTCAGAATGGAGCATGGAACAAGTCTAAAGATTGAGCTATGGACGAGCATAGAAGACAATCAAAAACCTAGTTCCTTGAGTGAGGAACTGAAGCTCCAGAGTCGAAGCGTCACTGAGTTCCAAGAAGTCTATTGTATCTTTATTACTTATTTTAGGCTTCTTGTATATTTGCTAAGTACATTGATAATTGATAGGATTTTAAGTGGATTTAATTTAAGTTTATAAAGATTTTATTTTCCTTTATTTAAAAAGATTTTATCTTATTTGGAAAATTATCTTTTAAAGCAAAACTATCTTATTTGTTCTTAAAGATTTTCTGTTTTGATCTCATCCTAATATTTTGGAAAATCTGACTTGATAAAACTGATTTTGCAAACGTCTTTTTACTGAGTCAAGGAGGTTGAGAAAATAAAGGAACCACTTCCTTATTGTGTGATTTAGCTTGCTGCTCAAGCCTCCACGAACTGCACTTCCTAAATTAATGGAAGTTATGGTGTAGTGATTTAGCTTGCTGCTCAAGCCTCCACAAACTGCACTTCCTAAATTAATGGAAGTTGTGGTATAGTGGGAGTTGGAAGCAAACGTAAAAGTTTCAACCGTTTTCCTCTTCTATAAATAAGATTAGTTTTCTGTTTTGAAAAGCACACTTGAGCATTACAATATTTAGCTTTTCTAAAAGAGTCAAAAATCCACTTAAGTCCTTGAGTGTCTTTGTACTTAGCATCTTAGTAGTGTTAATCTTGAGTTGTATTGGGGTAGAGTTTGGGTAAACTCTAGAGTGTTTGAGTTGCTTTGAGTGAAGCAAGGGGAAAGAGAGAGATTAGAGTGCTCGACTGATTGAGGGATCAGTTGAGGGGGAACTTAAGTTCGTTGAGGAACTTGAGTTTAGAATCTTAATTTGTAATAGGTTGTTTGCCCTATTATTATTAAGAGTTGGAGTTTAAAATCCCTTGTGGTCGTGGTTTTTCTTCTTGATTAGGGCCAAGAAGTTTTCCACGTAAAATCTCTCTTGCACTTTAAAGTTTTTGTTTAAGTTTATTTAAGAATTTCGCAAAAATTACCCGAGTTCCTCCTCAATACAATTCACCCCCCCCCCTCTTGTATTGTTCATTCGAGTCAACAATATCCATATACACAAGATGAAAAATTATTATCGACTGATTGATAATGTTATCTTTGATTAGTCGCTATTTGGAGTGACAACACCGAATTCAGCCGTCGCTGAATTATTAAAAAAAAAAAAAGTACAGATAGAGGAAGTCAAGAATAATAATAAGATCGAGCTTGAGTTATACAAAGAAGAGGTAATTGATCTTCGAAATCAACTTATTTCTTCCCAGAAAGATAATAAGTATTTGGAGATGGAACTAAAAATGGTTCAACGTCAACTTTCTTCCATTGTTTTTGAGTTATTAAAAACCTCGAAAAAACATGGAAAGGGTAGTAGAGTTGGAGGAAAAACAGTCTCTTAGTAAGAGGGAATGCGGCGATATGAAGGTAAAGCTACAAAAGATTGAAGATCGGGTGTCTTTGGTTGAAAGTCTTTTTTTTAAATTAACAATGGCGATTAAAGAATTTTTAAATAAAATTGTAGAAAAACTTTTCTCCTAGAATAAAAAATCAATAGACTTTCTCTCTCCTCTAAATGCTCTGTTCTCTCTCCTCTAAAAAGAAAACCCTCCTCAAACCTAGAACTCACCGGAGTTCCAGCGCCGTGGCTGGTTCTCCGGCGGGTTCCTCTTCTATGTATTAAGCTTTTCTTTGCTCGTGTTCTAGCGTTGAAGGTGAAGTGGAACCAAGCTCCCAGCGGGCTTCAAACTCCGCTTAGTGTTAACCTCTTCTCGCCAGAAGTTCTCAAGGTGGTTTTCTCAGTTTTTCAGTTTTAAAGTTCTAGTAGCTTTGTGATTTGGGTACTCAAGGGTAAGAAGGTTGTTTTCAATTGGGTTTAAAGTTTCGTTGACGAAACAAGATTCGACGGCTAGCTCTAACGCCGCCGACTACGTGTGATCGAAAAGATCGAGTTGGTAAAGGTAAAGTTAGAGTTAGGGTTCGTTTGTTTTCTTGCGTTGGGCTTTATTCTTGTTCCTTTAACTTCCTCTGCCCATTTCTGTTTATGACACAATATCGGGTTTGTCTCTTGGTTGTCTTGCCGCCGGTGATGTTAGTCCAGTTTGACCTTCACGGTGAAGGCTGTAATCGAAGGCCGGTGATAGTTGGTTGGATTCTTGCTTATTTAATGGCTTTTTTCGGTTTAATTTTAGTTTTCCTTGCTTCTATGGGTCTTTTCTATGATTTTGATGCTATGAGATGCGGTTCTCTTTGTTCTAATTGGGGTTTGTCAAGTTTAATTGTGGGTTTAAAGGGGTGTGTCGTGCTCTTGTTTAGAATTTTGGATATGCGAGTTTTGGTTTTGTGGGGAATTCGCCATTGTTATGGTATGGTTCGGTTCTTATGGTTGGTTAGGATATGTTATTTGTTTGTTGTTTCCTCTTTTGATTTTCTCAGTCGAAAGAGTTTCAGAAGGTTATCCCTTGATGTCCTTTGTTTCAGCTTAGTAGTGGATTTTCAATCTATTACTTAGAAAAATATCTATCTTAACACTGCTCCCCAAAATGAAATGTTTGGGGGCCTCCAAAATGATATTTTGAGGTTTATAGTATGTCAATGGTCTCTTTTCTTGAGAAAGGATCAATAGTACCCACAGTTAAGGGTATCGGATCCCTTGCATGGGAGATTCGATGTGTGTTGTTACGCCCTAACCGCTAGGTTTTCCTACCCCATTTAATTATTGTTATAGGCACTCGGTGTCCTTTTCAACTCGTTAATATGTATGCCAGAATTTGTTTGTTCTTCGTCCTCCAATGCATTCTCCAAGTTCAAGAGAATGCGGAATACATAATCAAAATGGTGTGTTCTTCATCGCATGCTTAAAGGATAATGGCAGATTATTCAAACCAGCAAAATCTAATGTGGAAGTACTTTAATTTAATGTATTCTTATTGTAATGTATTCTTAGGGAGTAGTTTTAGAGTCATTTTCATGTTTATTTTATCTTATTTTCCCTTTCTTTCTCTTGTTTTCTTTTTAATAAAGTTTCTTGTTTATTCGGTAATTTTGGAGCGTTTTAGTTTATTTTCTTTATTTTATTAGCTTTAGTTTATTTTCGTATTTTATTTTACTTTATTTGCTTGTATAGTTTTTGTTTATTTTTATTAGTTTAGTTTTATGTCTCTTATTTTCTATTTTATTTTATTTATTTCTATTTTATTTATTTTATTTTATTTGTCGTGGTTTTGTTTTATTTCGTCCTTTGTTTATTTTCATTTTATTTTATTTTATTCTTTGTCCCAATTCTCTCCTCAATCTTGCTCGTGTTTGTAGGTGTGTTCGGGTTGACGCTCGATTTCCATGTTCAAATCAAGTTCGAAGTCCGAGGTTCGAGGCACAAATTTTGAGCCAAGCAAACTGTGTTGTGCTACCTTGTTGCTGCCCCTTAACCTTCACCCCACCTCCCTT
This sequence comes from Chenopodium album, assembly GCF_948465745.1. Classification (NCBI taxonomy): domain Eukaryota; kingdom Viridiplantae; phylum Streptophyta; class Magnoliopsida; order Caryophyllales; family Amaranthaceae; genus Chenopodium; species Chenopodium album. The sequence goes on along the minus strand of NC_137841.1, from coordinate 20,444,766 downwards.
ATCCTCCACCACATCAACCACAGCAGCCCCTCAGCTAACCTCCTCTGCTTCTCCCCTGCTGCCACCAATCAAACACCACAGCCCGCCAGCTGCTAACACCACACACAACCAATTAACTCCCCTGCTCCCTCACGCACACAGCAGCCTGCCAAACCCCAACATCGCAAACCACCAGCGCACCTCCATTAGCACCAACAGCAGCAACATTGCGCAACCTAACACCACCAGCAACTTCCCCTGCTTCACCCCGCAAACACCACACACACCAACAACACAAGCATTTCGCTGCCCCTGCCTCACTTCCAGTTGCCAGCAACAACAACCACAATCACCCACCAATTCACGCACATCCCCTGCTCCACCAACACCAACAGCAATGCAACCAACACAACTCCCCTGCACCAATCGACTCAACCAACAACAGCCACCAGTCGCCAATCCCCAACCCATCCAATTACCACCAGCCGTGCCACCGTTCTCAACCACCAACCAACCGCAACCCCGCAATTACTAACACCACCAACACAAACGCAATCAGCCGCACCTAAACCGGCAACATCAATCCACCAATTCACACAAGCATTTCGGCCCCGCAATTAAGCAATTCAGAACAAATTGAAAATCAATCAAGTTCGAGCATACCGTTTGTGGTTCGATCGAACTTCGAGTCAGAGAATTTGTGGGTTTTGTTATTCGAAGAGGAGTGGCCGAACATACCCATGGTTCGACCGAACCAACCCCGTAGTTCGGCCGCACCAACCCACGGTTCGACCGAACCGCTTCACGAGGCTCGCGCATGGTTTTTAAAGAGGGTCGAACGGCCACGATTTGATGATGATAGTTGATGAACGGTGGTGATGGTGGTGCGTTTCAATGGAGATAGAGCAGCCATGAATTGGGAAGAGAGGAAAATCGGATAGCTGATGTTTTAGGGGGTTTTGGTTTTTCTTTTTTCTTTTTCTTTTATTTTTTATTTCCTTTCCTTTTCCTTTTCTTATTTCTTTTCTCTTTTGTTTTATTTTCATTTTATTTGATTTTCTTTTTATTTCCTTTTCTTTCTTTATTTTATTTCCTTCTTTTATTTCTCCTTTATTTTTCCTAGTTTTATTAGCTTAGTATAAATACCCAATTTTGGGGTAATTAGAAAAAAAGGAGGGAATAACTATCTATTCTTCTCTCTAATTAGTTTTAGGTTAGGTTAGGATTAGTCTTCTTTGGTAGAGAGAGAAAGTGAGGTTTTCTTCATTAATGAACTTGGATTTTGAAGAAGGAGCTTGTTCAATCCTTTGTAGACCTTCATCTTCAATTAATGAGCAATTTCTTACTCTCTCTCCTCTATTTTTATTTGTTTATTTTGATTATTATTTTAGTTGTTGGTATTGCTTGTTGATCATGTTGATTCTTGATTATTTGTTGATTAATCTTGTTATTATCATTATTAGTGAGTAATTTCCCCATTAAGGGGATGGTTGGGGTGTAGTTGGACCTTGAGCATGTTCTAGGGTTTAGAATTGATTTATTTGTGATTAAAGTCTTTATATGCTTGATATTCTTTAATCTTCTTGCAAGTGCACATTGTTGGTTGATTAAAGGTGAATCTTTGCTAACAAGAAACGGAAGTTGACTTAGTTAAGGTTCATTAGTATCGATTGTTATTTAATAGTACCTCCTAGTATATGGTTCTAATGTGGAAACATAGAGGCTATGTTAGGAGAAGCCAATTGACCCCGGAAGGCGGCTAGATTGGATCCTTTATTTCGATATTTGAGCATGTTTAGTTCATAATTAATTCAATTTCTATGCCTTTGTTTATGTTCAAGTGAATGCTATACCTAAACCATTTCCCTTAATGTTTTATTTCTTGTTTTAGCATTTTTAGACTTTAGTTCATTTATCCCCTATTCCGGACTAGCTTAATTGTTGATAACATTTGGTGGTGTTTACCGTTCTCTGTGGTTCGACCCCTATGCTTGCCTTATACTCGTATTAGGTTTGTTTAGGTTGTATAAATTGTATTTGATTTAGGGATAGACAATTGACGACGCGTTTATTCCCTTGTCAATAATGCTCTTAGTTTGTAATATTTTTATTTTAATTTAAACCGTTGTCAAAAAAAAAAAAAGAGAGAGAGAGGTTGGAAGGATAGACATTGTTATTTGCTTAAAGTAAGATTTAAGATTATATGTTTATTAAGTCTGTTGCTTTTTAGTTGTTAATGATTTTTTCTTAACTATTCATATAGTAATTTTATTTTTATTTTTTTTTGTCAATTAATAGTTTATACTTATCATTTGAAATATATATGCTTAACACAAAAGATAATAATAGTCTAAAACATTCAATCTAATTTATTAGAAAAGTTTCATATTATTCTTATAAATAATCTAATTAATATATATAGGGTCGAGATCCGGTAAGAACCACCCTTTATGTGAGAACCCACACCTTATGTGAGAACAAATCTCAGCCGCTAGATTAGATGAAATCCAACTGCTGAGATTATAAGCCTGCCTACAAGCTAACTTTCATCATCTAATTTATCTCTCCCCTCTATTCTGTCTGCAAATCAAAGCTCATCAATGGAAATTTACTTATCAATGGCGATTCACTGAGTATGCTCTTCTTTCGGCAAATTTCAGCGGTTTCTTTCTGCAATTTTCAACGGTTTCTTTTTGCAAATTTCAACGGTCGCAATTTCATCCACCATTGAGGTTTGTTCGTAATTTTAATTTTGAATTGCATGTTAATCTGAATATTCAATATATTTTGATTTTACATCTCTGAAAAATTTGGAATTGCATGTTAATTTTTGAATTGAATTACATGTTAATTTTCGATTTACATTAATCGAATTGAATGTTTAATTGAATCAATTATTTGATTGAATTGAATCAATTATTTAGGTTTGATTAATTTGATAGAGATTTTAATAATATCAGATTAAACTTTATAGTGATTGAATCAATTATTTATGTTCTTATTTTCAATCAAATTCAAAATGAGCAAATAAATTAAAATGAGCAAACCTAAATATGTATAATAGAACAAAGTGGATATGAAATGAGCAAAGTGGATATGGAATGAGCAAAGTCATATAAAAATGAGCAAATTGAACTTTGTTGTTATTATGTTCTTATTTTCAATCAAATTCAAAATGAGCAAATAAATTAAAATGAGCAAACCTAAATATGTATAATAGAACATTTAAAATGAGGTAACTACAATTAAAATGAGCAAATATTAATGAAATTCATAAGTAATTCAAGGATCTATAAGTTTTGCAAATATTAGCTTGTAAAAACACTAAGTATACATAATTGTGTATGTATGTGTGTGTGTGAGAGAGAGTGTGTGTGTGTGAGTGAGTGTAACAGTGTGTCTGTGTGTGAGTGTGAGTGTGAGTGTGATTGAGTGTAAGAGTTTATATATGTGGGCATTGAATTGCATGTTCATTTGACAAATGAGCAAACCTATCCCCCCCCTGCCCCCTCCTCTTTCTGCTTGCAATTCTGATTTAAGAAACTAATTTCAGTTATAATTATAGATTATGAAATTATTGAGTGTGTGTGTGTGTGTATGTGTGTGTGTGTGTGTGTGTGTGTGTGTGTGTGTAAGTGTGTATCTATGTCTGTGTGTGTGTAAGTTTGTTTAAGAATCTGATTTCAGTTCTAATTATTAAGAGTGTATGTGTGTGTTTAAGTGTGTTTAAGGAGGTGCATATTCACAAATGATGAGCAACAACGAACAAGTTGAGAGTCAATCAAGTACCATCACAAATGTGCCAACTACTCCTACAATAGTAGTTTCTCCTAAAGTAGCACCTTTGATCACTCCTGGAGGAACAAAAGAATGGCATCCAATATGCCCCAATGAGTTGAAACCAGCTATAGGGATGAAGTTTAATAATCTTGAAGAGGGCCTTGAATTTTATAAAGGCTATGCATTTGCTTCTAGTTTCAATACAAGGAAGTCTACAACTAAAAGACAAAGAAGAAGCAAAGAATTAAAATATCAGTATATCTTGTGCAATAAGGAAGGATACAAAGAAAAAAGAAAGACTACTGTAGAAAAAGATTTAAATAACAAGGAAGGGGAAAACAATGAAGAAAAATCTTCAATCAAAAGGAAGAGACTCGTTACTCGTGTTGGGTGCAAGGCACATATTGTCCTAAAGCATTGTGATGATAACACATTCATAGTGACAAAATTTCATGAGGTACATACTCATGCACTTTATACACCTAGCTGCAATCTATTCCAAAAAGAAGGAAGGAAAATGAACATTTTACACAAAAAAAATAATTGTGAATAATTCTAAGGTAACACTTTCAAATTCTCTTATGTTTCATGAATTCTATGTATGTTCTAATAAATGTTGTTTGCTCATTTGACAAATGAGCAAATAATTTTTTGCTCATTTGCCAAATAAGCATTGAATTGTTTCATGAATTCTCTTATGTTTCAAATTCTCTTATGTTTCACGAATTCTCTGTATGTTCTAATAAAAGTTGTTTGCTCATTTGACAAATGGGCAAATAATTTTTTTCTCATTTGACAAATGAGCATTGAATTGTTTGCTCATATTAAAAATGAGCATTGAATTATTTGCTCATGTGACAAACTGTTTTGTTCTTTAAATAGGTGAATATTGGTCCCGTTACAACTTTTCGAATGATGAAGGAAATTGTTGGAGGATATGAAAACATTGGTGCATCTAAGGAAGATTTCAAAAAATTTCATAGAGATTTAAAAGCATACATTCAAGGAAGCGATGCTCAAATGTTTGTGGATAACTTTACCAACAAAAAGCTGATGTGGAGCGCTTTTTTCTTTGATTTTGAGATGGATGAAGATTATTGCCTTTGTAGAGCATTGTGGGCATACCCCCTTTGTAAAAAGAGTTATGCTCTATTTGGTGATATGGTATCCTTTGATACCACATACCAAACCAATAGGTAATTCATTTATGTGTTATTACTAGCTATGGCTGAAATTAATGATTTTGTTTTAAATAAAATTAGTTCAATTGCTCATTACTTCTATGTGAAAATTGAATATCCCTATAAGTCTAATATTCTTTGATAAGAGTATGTATATGGGCATTGAATTGCATGTTCATTTGACAAATGAGCATTGAATTATTTGCTCATTTGGCAAATGAGCATTGAATTGTTTGCTCATTTCACAAATGAGCATTGAGTTATTTGCTCATATGACAAATGACCATTCAATTATTTGCACATTTGACAAAAGAGCAAAGAATTGTTTGCTTATTTCACAAATAAGCATTGAGTTATTTGCTCATTTGACAAATGAGCAATCAATTATTTGATAATTTTTCAAATGAGTATTAAATTATTTGCTCATTTAAACTTTATTTTGTATGTGTAAACAGGTACAACATGGTGTTTACTCCATTTACAGGCGTTGACCATCATAAGAATTGCATTAATTTTGCTGCTGGTTTCATAGCAAAGGAAGATACCGTGTCATTTGAATGGCTGTTCAGATCATTCCTCAAGGCAATGGGTGGGAATGAACCTAATTGTATGATCACAGATCAGGATCCAGCAATGAAAATTGCTATTAGAAGTGTGTTTAAGAAGACTGAACATCGGTTCTGTATGTGGCACATAATGAAAAAGTTACCAGATAAGGTGGAGAAATCAATCATGCAAGAAGAAACTGGTTTCCTAAAAAAAATTATGTGCTTGCGTTTGGCACCTTGAAATTGAACCTGCTGAGTTTGAAGACAGGTGGAACAAGGTGATGATTGAATACCACTTGGAACAACATGAATGGTTAGGTTATATGTACAAGATAAGAGACAAGTGGATTCCGGCCTATTTCAGAGATGTGTTCCTTGGAGGAATAATGCGTACAACATCAAGATCCGAAAGTGAAAACAACTTTTTCTGCTCCTTTATCAATCCTCATGTGTCACTTGTTGAGTTTTACTTGAGATATCAAGTTGCAATTGATGCCCAGAGACACACTCAAGGTCAGAATGATAATGATTCAAAGCACAAATATCCTGAGTGCAAAACACCACTAGGGATAGAAAAGCATGCCTCACATTTATATACTAACTCTGTCTTTTATGATTTTCAATACGAGGTTGAAATTGCTTGTTTTTCTTGTGGTGTTGATGAATTGAAGAAAGAAAATGAATTGGAAGTTGCAACAATAAGTGAAGGAAATCGGACTAGAACATTTGATGTTGTGTTTAATCCAACTAACTATGACACCACATGTTCTTGCAAGCTATTTTATAGGCAAGGAATTCCATGTAGACATATGATTTGGGTTTGGAAAGCAAAAAGGTTTGAAACCATTCCCGAGCAGTATATGCTACACAGGTGGACTACTATGGCATTAAAGAAACCAATTTTTGACTTGGGAGGAAACCTGTTGGAGCAATGTGCTAATATAAAAGACAAGAAAAAATTGTTAAATGATTTATGGTCAGAGATACACACTTGTGTAAGTTTGGCATAAGGCAAAGATGAAGATATTCAAGACCTTGTGATAAATCTTCAAGGAATAAGAAATGATTTGGAAGCAAAGAGGATTGCAAGAAATAATGAAACAACAGCTGGAAGTGCAAAAAACAAAGAGCAAGACATTGAGCTATTGATTGGAGCTAGTGTGCCAACTGAAATAATTGTCAAACCTCCAAAAGTTTCAAAGAATAAAGGGACTGGAGTTCATGTATCAAATGAAGAGACTTCAAAAAAGAAAGCGAGTGAGACTGATGTGTCAAATGTTGAAACAAGAGGTAGAAGTGCAAAAAGGCTTAAGGGAGAAAAAGAAAAGGCTGTAGAGCAAAACCAAAAAAAGAAGAGATTATGTAGAGGTTGTGGTGAATTGAGTCATCATGATATTAGAAATTGTCCAAAAAAAGTGTAATGGTACTTTTATATACATATAAGATTTTGTTGAATTTTTATATTTAATAATATATTATTAATTTTGTACTAATCATAGTTTAATGCTTTGCAATATTGTTGAATTGAAAATAGAACATATTCAAATGAGTGACTAAATATTTGTTCATTTCTCGAATGAGCAATAATTCCTTGCTCATTAATCAAATGAGAAAATAGTTAACTACTCATTTTGTCAAATGAGCAAATAATTATTTGCTCATTTGGCAAGTGAGCAAATTAGCTATTATATGAACTTGGAACAATTGCACTCTTGTTTCATCTCCCAATCCAAAATCAGCTCTCCTTGGGTCAAATGAGCAAACATATCTTTTCTCAATCATCAAATGAGCAAGTAATTCCTTGCTCACTTAGCAAATAATCAAAAAAGGTAAAAGCTCATTTCTTAAATGAGCAAAAATAGTTGCTCATTTGTGAAATGAGCAAATAATTATCAAATGAGCAAGAAATTCTTTGAACATTTATCAAATGAGCAAGAATTCATTGATCTATCATTTAATGAGCAAACATCTGTTTGCTCATTTAACAAATGAACGAATATTTCAAATGAAAACGGCTGTATATAACAAGGTATGTGAAGTAAAAACAAATAAAAGATTGAATGTTAATTCAAATATAATCATCACTATAGTAAAAAAAGGGTAGGCTTCTATTGGTAAAATCTGTTTATAAATCAGTTTTACATCATTCAAAGACTACTTAAAAGTAGATAAAATCTTAATTTACCCAATTCCCTAAACCAAAAAAGACAAATCATCACTACTAACTATTTAATTCCCTAACATTCAGCTTTCTTCAGTCTTTTGCTCTTTCTTCCTTGAACTTTTTCTTCTTCAGGCTCTTCTTTTTCAGCATTTTCTTCTTTGTCAGCAACAGAAACTTTACTTTGCTTTTTCTTCTTCTGAGCAATTTCTTTAACAGATTGAATAGTGTTCACTTCACTTGTAATTATTCCTAGGGTGTACTTTTCACGAAGTTTAGTCAAGATTATCAGCTGCAAAACAAATAACATAATCAAACCCTATACAATTAAGGAGATTTCAATAACATGAGTAAACATGTAAAAGTAACACCACAAGTTGCAGTTGTAACTTGTAAGGCAATGGCCTACGGTATTGCTAGATTAATGGACCGTAGACCTCAAAATTAAAGTAAACATTTGATAGGTATCCTTGCTCATTTATGAAATGAACAATTAAATCCTTGCTCATTTGTCAAATGAGCAAACATTTCTTTGCTCATTTGATAAATGAGCAAGTAATTTCTTGCTCATTTAGCAAATAATCAAAAAGTTAATTGCTCATTTCTTAAATGAGCAAAGAATTAGTTGCTCATTTGTGAAATGAGCAAACATTTCTTTGTTCATTTATGAAATGAACAAGTAAATCCTTGCTCATTTGTCAAATGAGCAAACATTTCTTTGCTCATTTGATAAATGAGCAAGTAATTTCTTGCTCATTTAGCAAATAATCAAAAAGTTAATTGCTCATTTCTCAAATGAGCAAAGAATTTACATTATTTTTCTTCAAACCAGGATCCCACTTTGCACAACCCATGTATGTTTCCATGAGTCTCATCACTGCAACTCCACAATGCAAATGATTTTTATCCGAAGACTTCCATGAACCATTAATCACAGAAATTTCCATCCGCTTGATATCATTTGCCAAAATAGAACTCTGTACATTTCCTTCACAATGAATAAAGTTTGAAAAAGCAGTTCTCTGAAAATAAAAACATCAAATAAGCAAACATAATAAAATCTAATCATTCAAGTAAAAGAAACAAACATAATGTGAATAGAGATTAACTTTTAAGCCATACCAAATGTTTTAAAAGCTGTTTATGATCTCCAGCATCTTCGTTATAATCAAAAAGCTCGATATTACCATTCAGTGTGGTAGTGTTAAAACATACCAAATAGTAATGATCTTCTTCATAAACTGGGAAGAAAAAAAGCTGAATATCCTTGTGTGGTACAACTGATTTCATGTACAAATTCTCAGCAACCTCAAAAAACATCTTATTCCGATGGGCAACAGAATCTATCTCATAGTGAATAAGACAGTCCTACATGTTAAAGAAAAAAAAATTAATTACAACAAAAAAAAAACAAAATAAATGAAAGGATTTGAACTTACGGTAGCACTAAGGTCAAAAAAGAAACGAGCAGGAGAATTTGGATCTCTAAACTGCTCATTATAATTCAGAATGCTACACCAAGCATTAATGATCTCTGTATCAACTTTATATTTATTATAAAGATTCTCAAGATGTACTCTCAAAACTTCAAGACCATTCTCTCCATTAAATACTGGTTCACTGCATAAAAAGAATAAAGAAAGTTAGTATGACTAAAACAAATGGAAGTTAATGTACAAGATAATAAATTCTATAGATAAAAAAAATACTTACAAACGATTTTTATCATCAGCAAACATTGCTCTCAAGACGCTCATTTGAACCGGTGATAATGGATTGTAAATTATCATAATGCGGGACTTAAAAGGTGATCTAAGAAGCACTGATGGTTGAGGTTTGCGTTTCTTTGGAATAGAACTCTTCTTTTCAGTATCACCTTTTCTCTTATGCACAATTAAAGCTTCTTGAGCATCAGAAATGAGATCTTGAGGATTAGCAATCAGAGCATCACCGACAGCTTGAGAAGCATCAGCAACAGAAGCACCAACTTGTGCACTGACAGAAGCAACTACAGGTTCAGTAGGCGCATTGCTAGGGGGAGAATCAGTTTCTTGAGAAAAGACTCCTAAACTGAATGTAGGAGTTCCAGATCCTTTGGCAAGTGAATGTCCTGAAGCAGATTTGAAACTTGAATCTCCAATTTTTTTGAACACATTTTTAGCAGCCCTATCTGAACATCCAACATCAGGGATACAACTTGCAATCTGAACACTTTCAGAAGCAATCTTAGTAACATCAATGGGTTCCGATTCATTTGGATGAACAACCATTGCATTGATTGAAGATTCAACATGCTTTTTGTTGCTTGAAATCTGAGAAAACCTATCCCAAGCTTCAATAACTGCTGGATCTTGCCAATACTCTTCATCTTGGCTAAATGAAAGAGTATTATCTTCAGTCAAAGTTTTGGAGCTCATCTTATGCTCATCACAAATGCCCATGGCATCTTCCTTCAACTTTTGTATCTTCTCGTTGTTTGGAAAATACTTGATGGAAGTTTCATGTTTTTTACTGAAATACATGTATGCCAAGACCAGGTTTGTAGATGCTGTTGCAAGCTCCATAAGGCATTTCTGTAAAAAAAAATAAATAAATAAAAAAAATACATAAATAAGATAAATATAAATGAGAAGAGTAAATATGAAATGAGCAAAGTGGATATGGAATGAGCAAAGTCATATAAAAATGAGCAAATTGAACTTTATATGAGCATTGAAGTTTTTGCTCATTTGACAAATGAGCAAAAAATTAATTGCTCATTTGACAAATGAGAAAAAAAATTAAGAACTATAATGCTCCTGCTCACAAGAAATATCCACATATTTATCATATATGAGTTTCACAAGATTGCAGTAACCAAAGACCAACATTTACATAAAATACTTTTTCTATATTCATGACATGCATATGAGTAATGCAAAAGCACACATATGGCCACTTGCCTCTATGCATCATACTGAGAAGAACTCTAAAAATAAACAAAAAATTAATATTGGTTTCCAGAAAACTCATATAAATACCTTCTTTGGATCTTGTTCACTTTCTTCATTTTTTGTACGAATTGGATCAGATTGTTCCTAAAGACAAACAAAAACAAAAACAAAAACAAAAAAAAAAGAAAAAGAAAGTTAGAACAAGTTGAAAGCAAATATCCTAACAAATATAAACCAAGCTTACTTATAACACATAACCAATTGCATAATTTGCTCATCTGTCAAATGAGTAAAAAATTATTTGCTCATTTCAAATATGAGCAAGTAATTGCTTACTCATTAGACAAATGAGCAAAAATTAGTTGGTCATTTCCAAAAAGAACAAAGATTATTACAGTATATATGGTTACCTTATTGGCAACTACTTGAGTTTCCACTTCAGAAGGAATGAATTTTTCCTAAATAAAAAACAAAAAAGTTAAAAAAAAGTAGGATAAAAAGGAAAAAAATAAAACAGTAAATTATAGTTAAACACCATTTTAGGCTGTGTCATGCTAGAAGAACCAACATCAAGCTTTTTAGCACGAATATTTCCAAGCCTCCCTTTAAAGAGTTCCAATTTCTCACGTGTTGACAGCATAGCTGTTGTCCACCCTTTCAAGATTGGAATTTCACGTGCAGCTCGAACTTCCTCAAGTACAAATTGATCAACATATAATAACTACAAACAAGTAAGAAAAGAAAAATTAGTAAATTAAAAATCAACAAATAAGTAAGAAATACTACATTAAAAATATACAAAAATTATAGTAATACCATAAGAAACAATAAAGACCCAGGAAAAGAACGAGTTGGACGTTCTTCCCATAAAAGCTTGCCCTTCACGAGAGAATCAAGGATATACTTTGACCAATTCAAGTCCTTGATTTTATCAACATCAGAAAGAAATGTAAGAATATCATAATTAATATTCATGTTTTGTTTCCCTGACAAAAAAATGAGCAAAACAAAAGAGAAATGAGCAAATAGAAATTTAAGTGAGCAAAATAAAATAGAAATGAGAAAACTAAATTGAAAATGAGCAAATTGAAAGTAAAATGAGCATAATAAAAATAAGAAGACTACCATCCATCAGTGTAGACACACAAAGAACTACAAAGTTCCGTTTGAACATAGCACCAGCTGACTTATGCTCCTTCAAAAACTCTTTAAGCTCCCCTATTTTGATAGAGAGTGAGTTGCTTTGGAATTGCTTTTTCCATTGCTGAATGACTTTTTTATTTCTGGAAAAATTATTTTTATCAATCTTTATGCCCCCTATTGGAAACCCAAGAACTTCATGCACATGGTCTTCATTAATACGGAAAGGATCAGAATCAGGAATATTTAATGAGCACGTCTTAGCATCAAAGTGATGCACCAACCATAAACCCAACCGCAAAGGCAGTTGGGTCACCTTCAAAAACTCCATCGACCCAAATCCTATATCTCTAACTGCTTTCAACTGATTTTGTGAAAGTAAAACTGATTCCATAACTTGAACAATGGATGAGGGTGACATCCGACTATGCAATGTCCCATGAATGTGAAACTTCAAACCTTCCACTTCATTGCCTGACTTCAAACCTTGCAATTCATTACTGGATTTCATCTCCACTACCTTAATCATCTGTTTTTCTTTCTTTAATGTGTCCTTTAAAACCATTTTTCCTTTGTCATTAGAAGATCCTGTCTTGAAACTCATTCCTTTATATTGTGGTTGTGTAGAACAACCAACAACTCCTAATTGTGTTGGCCCTGCCGCATCTTCGTCACCACCAACAACTCCTAACTGTGATGCCCCTGCTGCATCTTGGTCACCACCAACTCTTAACTGTGTTGCCCCTGCTACATCTTGGTCACCACCAATACCTCTTAACTGTCCCGCCCCTGCTGCATCTTGCTCACCAACATTAACAGCAGAATTTGTCTCAACAGATGTCCTGCTCAACAAAATAGGTATCCTTGATGTCAAATGAGCAAATACTTAGCTACTAATTTAACAAAATGAACAAAAACTTAAATGCTCATTTCTCAAATGAGCAAATAGTTAAATGCTCATTTCTCAAATGAGCAAATAGTTAAATGCTCATTTGTCAAATGAGCAAATACTTAGTGCTAAAATGAAAAACAAAACATAAAATGAACAAGTTATCAACTACTTTCAAAGCTGTGAAGAAGTTAGAGAACTTGTTTTTAAACTCAAATTCTTTATCACTGATATCTACTTTAAGACCTGATGTGCAACATAATGAACTAACTTCTAGGCTTCTGATGTGAAAAGCCGAACAATAAAACGCCTTCAAACTATCAGTTTCTTGGCTTCTAATGTGAAAAGCCGAACTAAGTACACGACGAAGTTGGTAGCTTTGTGGTGACGATAGTAATAACATTGCACAGGGAATTTTGATTGTGATAATTTCTAAGACAAACAAAAGAGATGAGAGCCCTGTACTCCCATCTTAAATTGTTTTTTTTTTCCTATTTGCTTTCACATACAAGTATTAACCTGTGGCAGTTTTAGATGTATTGAAAATTACTTCCCAACATAATCTACAACTTTTTATTGCTTGTAACTGTCAATTAAAAATCTAATATTTCATAAATGAACAACAAAACATAAAATGAACAAGTTATCAACTAATCTACAAGAACTCCCATAAAAGTAATACAACTAATCAACTAATCTACAACAACAACAAAAATAATAATAACTCAAATAATAAAAATAAAATGAGCAGAAACACATACATTGTATTTTCTTGAGGAACATTTGCAGAATCCATAGCAATTACTTCTAGGTTTCCAAAAAAAACAAAGAATATGTAAGATAATTACTCATATGAAGCAAAATTAAAACAAAAATCAACTAATAATTACTCAAATAAAGCTATAATCAAACAAAAAAAAAGATAAAACCAGAAAATAAAACATAATTGAGAACTAAAGTAAACCGAAAATCAAATTAAAATACACAAAATAATTAAAATACCTAAAATCAAGCTAAAATCAACATAATAGCACAAATTATCAGTGATTTGTAGGTTTCCAAAAAAATGAAAAAACTGGACAATGACGAAAATAAGCAAAATCAACTTGATAACTACTCAAAAAAACGAAAATAAAACTAAAATCAATGAAAAAAACAAAGTAAAACATTATCGACACAAATTGATAAACAATGTGAGCTGAAATCAGCGAAAATCAAACGAAAATCAAAATGAAAATCAACAAATGTAACTGAATGTGACCTAAAATTAATTGAAGAACACGAAAATATAAACAATAAACTCACCTTGAAAAAGAATTGATGAATATTGAAGGAGTAGTGATGAAAAATCATAGAGAATAGCAGAGAGAAAGAGAGTAGAAAATAGAGAAATTGTGAGGAGAGAGAAAATAGTGCGTGAAAGAGGAAGGAGAAGAGACCACATCCCTTATGTGAGAACCCTATTATATGTGAGGACTAATTATAACCGTTGGATCAATTACATCCAACGGCCACAATTAAATCCCGGTCAAACAAAACTCTTGCGTTTTTTCTCTCTCCTCCTTCCTCTTTCACGCACTATTTTCTCTGTCCTCACTCAATATCTCTGTTTTCTACTCTCTTTCTCTCTGTTATTTTCTCTGATTTTTCATCACTACTTCTTCAATCTTCATCAATTCTTTGTCAAGGTGAGTTTATTGTTTATATTTTCGTGTTTTTCAATTAACTTTAGGTCACATTCAGTTACATTCATCGTTGATTTTTGTTTTGATTTTCGTTTGATTTTCGCTGATTTCGGCTCAAATTGTTTATCAATTTGTGTCGATAATGTTTTACTTTGTTTTTTTCATTGATTTTAGTTTTATTTTCGTTTTTTTGAGTAGTTATCAAGTTGATTTTGCCTTATTTTCATTATTGTACAGTTTTTTCGTTTTTTTGGAAACCTAGAAATCACTGATAATTTGTTCTATTATGTTTATTTAGGTATTTTAATTATTTTGTGTATTTTAATTTGATTTTTGGTTTACTTAAGTCCCGATTTTATCTTATTTTTTGTTTGATTATAGCTTTATTTGAGTAATTATTAGTTGATTTTAGTTTTAATTTTGCTTCATTTGAGTAATTATCTTACATTTTCTTTGTTTTTTTTGGAAACCTAGAAGTAATTGCTATGGATCTGCAAATGCAAATGTTCCTCAAGAAAATACAATGTATGTGTTTCTGCTCATTTTATTTTTATTATTTGAGTTATTATTATTTTTGTTGTTGTTGTAGATTAGTTGATGAGTTGTATTACTTGTATGGGAGTTCTTGTAGATTAGTTGATAACTTGTTCATTTTATGTTTTGTTGTTCATTTATGAAATATTAGCTTTTTAGTTGACAGTTTACTGTGTGCTTTAATGGTGATGACATCACATCATCTATTTACATTGTGTATACATTGAAGGCGCGTTTATATAGAGATAATATAAGATTCCTTTTCTTGATAAGATGTTTGTAGATGTTGGTTAATTGATTGTTGTTAATGCTGGTGTTTGCAGACATTTCTCAAAAGAGCACATTCACTTAGTTTATAACATGATAAGTGTGACACAATACTTCTTATTTGGTGTATAGTGTGTTTATTAATTGATGTTTACCAGAAGGCATGGTCATTAGCTAGTTTATAACATAATAATTTAAAGTGTACCACTGTAAAGAATAAAAATTTTATATAAGAGAAATTTCCACTAGCACAAGAATTCTTTGAAGTTTTGGCTCAAGAGAGTATTGGGAGAAGGTGATACGACACTGTTTCAGGAAAATAGATTATTGAGTCTAATTTGTAAGAGTACCTCCGAAATTTCCACAACTTACAAGCAATAAAAAGTTGTAGATTATGTTGGGAAGTAATTTTCAATACATCTAAAACTGCCATAGGTTAATACTTGTATGTGAAAGCAAATAGGAAAAAAACTGTTTAAGATGGGAGTACAGGGCTCTCATCTCTTTTGTTTGTCTTAGAAATTCTCACAATCAAAATTCCCTGTGCAATGTTATTACTATCGTCACCACAAAGCTACCAACTTCGTCATGTACTTAGTTCAGCTTTTCACATCAGAAGCCAAGAAGCTGATAGTTTGAAGGCGTTTTACTGTTCGGCTTTTCACATCAGAAGCCTAGAAGTTAGTTCATTATGTTGCACATCAGGTCTTAAAGTAGATATTAGTGAGAAAGAATTTGAGTTTAAAACCAAGTTCTCTAACTTCTTCACAGCTTTGAAAGTAGTTGATAACTTATTCCTTTTATGTTTTGTTGTTCATTTTAGCACTAAGTATTTGCTCATTTGACAAATGAGCATTTAACTATTTGCTCATTTGAGAAATGAGCAATTAACTATTTGCTCATTTGAGAAATGAGCATTTAAGTTTTTGTTCATTTTGTTAAATTAGTAGCTAAGTATTTGCTCATTGACATCAAGGATACCTATTTTGTTGAGCAGGACATCTGTTGAGACAGATTCTGCTATTAATGTTGGTGAGCAAGATGCAGTAGGGGCAGGACAGTTAGGAGTTATTGGTGGTGACCAAGATGCAGCAGGGGCAGCACAGTTAAAAGTTAGTGGTGACCAAGATGCAGTAGGGGCATCACAGTTAGGAGTTGTTGGTGGTGACGAAGATGCAGCAAGGGCAGTCGTTGTTGGTGGTGACCAAGATGCAGCAAGGCCAGCACAATTAGGAGTTGTTGGTGGTTCTACACAACCACAATATAAAGGAAGGAGTTGTTGCCCATTGGAATAAGATGTTTTTTGAGGTTGCTGAGAATTTGTACATGAAATCAGTTGTACCACACAAGGATATTCAGCTTTTTTTCTTCCCAATTTATAAAGAAGATCATTACTATTTGGTATGTTTTAACACTACCACGCTGAATGGTAGTATCGAGCTTTTTTATTATAACGAAGATGCTGGAGATCATAAACAGCTTTTAAAACATTTAGTATGGCTTAAAAGTTAACCTCTATTCACATTATGTTTGTTTTTTTTACTTGAATGATCAGATTTTATTATGTTTGCTTATTTGATGTTTTTATTTTCAGTGAACTGCTTTTTCAAACTTTATTCAATGTAAAGGAAATGTACAGAGTTCTATTTTGGCAAATGATATCAAGCGGATGGAAATTTCTGTGATTAATGGTTCATGGAAGTCTTCGGATAAAAATCATTTGCATTGTGGAGTTGCAGCTAGTGATGAGACTCATGGATACATACATGGGTTGTGCAAAGTGGGATCCTGGTTTGAAGAAAAATAATGTAAATCTTTCAAATTAGTCTCATTAATAATAAGATGTTTTGGTCTATTTGCTTACTTGTTCATTTCATAAATGAACAAAGAAATTTTTGCTCATTTCACAAATGAGCAACTAATTTTTTTCTCATTTAAGAAATGAGCAATTAACTTTTTGATTATTTGCTAAATGAGCAAGAAATTACTTGCTCATTTATCAAATGAGCAAACAAATGTTTGCTCATTTGACAAATGAGCAAGGATTTACTTGTTCATTTCATAAATGAGCAAGGATTCCTATCAAATGTTTACTTTAATTTTGAGGTCTATGGTCCATTAATCTAGAAATACCTTAGGTCATTGCCTTACAAGTTACAACTGCAACTTATGGTGTTACTTTTACTGGTCACTGAGGAAACTTGTGATTAGGTTGATGGACCTTACGCAGTTACGCAACTTGATTGATTTTAAATACTTAACGGGTTCATATTTCTGCTACTGTATATGGTTTGGCTCATCAAAGAATGATGATTTACATCTGAATTATGGAAAACTTTATGCTTTATTACTCGAGGGTGTTGTTTGTTAGTGACATTAATGGTTTGGGCATGCACTTTTGTAGAAAAACTTGAACTCCTTTGCACTGTAGTTTCAGGAGAAGTTTTTCTTGCCCAAAAAAAGTTTTGCAATAGATTGCAAAATAGAACCTATTTTCATAGTTTTTTATTTCAGTGCCTTCAAATAACCGACAAAATCTTTGTACTCCGACTCATTAAGTTTCTGTTGGACCTGCAAGGTCAAGAGAAAGCATTTGTAGTGAGCATTTATTCCATCTTAGATCATAAACCAAATTGCTCTGAGCCCATTTGTTGTGTAGAGAAAACATGAGAATTCCTAGATATTACCAATGGTTAGCTTGGCCTGCAATAAAGCATGATAAACGATACCGAGCAAACAGGAAATCATCCTTTTCATTGCTGAACTTTCAAAATGCAAGCCTAAAAAAATACACTATTGCTCATTGTTGTGGGTTAATTGAAATTAGTTTGAGCCCTTAATCCTTTCAGTTACTGTCTTATAAATGTTAATTGAAATAAATGTTTGCTCATGTTATTGAAATCTCCTTAATTGTATAGGGTTTGATTATGTTATTTGTTTTGCAGCTGATAATCTTGGCTAAACTTCGTGAAAAGTACACCCTGGGAATAATTACAAGTGAGGTGAACACTATTCAATCTGTTAAAGAAATTCCTCAAAAGAATAAAAAGCAAAGTAAAGTTTATGTTGCTGACAAAGAAGAAAATGCAGAAAAAGAAGAGCCTGAAGAAGAAAAAGTTCAAGAAAGAAAGAGCAAAAGACTGAAGAAAGCTGAATGTTAGGGAATTAAATAGTTAGTAGTGATGATTTGTCTTTTTTTGTTTAGGGAATTGGGTAAATTAAGATTTTATCTACTTTTAAGTAGTCTTTGAATGATGTAAAACTGATTTATAAACAAATTTTACCAATAGAAGCCTACCCTTTTTTATTATAGTGATGATTATATTTGAATTAAAATTCAATCTTTTATTTGTTTTTACTTCACATACCTTGTTATATACAGCCAGTGTTCATTTGACATATTCGTTCATTTGTTAAATGAGCAAACAGATGCTTGCTCATTAAATGATAGATCAATGAATTCTTGCTCATTTGATAAATGTTCAAAGAATTTCTTGCTCATTTGATAAATGAGTAAAGAAATGTTTGCTCATTTCACAAATGAGCAACTATTTTTGCTCATTTAAGAAATGAGCATTTACCTTTTTGATTATTTGCTAAATGAGCAAGGAATTACTTGCTCATTTGATGATTGAGAAAAGATATGTTTGCTCATTTGACCTGAGGAGAACTGATTTTGGACTGGGAGATGAAACAGGAGTGCAATTGTTCCAAGTTCATATAATAGCTAATTTGCTCACTTGCCAAATGAGCAAATAATTATTTGCTCATTTGACAAAATGAGTAGTTAACTATTTGCTTATTTGATAAATGAGCAAGGAATTATTGCTCATTTGAGAAATGAACAAATATTTAGTCACTCATTTGAATATGTTCTATTTTCAATTCAACAATATTTTCAAAGCATTAAACTATGATTAGTACAAAATTAATAATATATTATTAAATATGAAAATTCAACAAAATCTTATATGTATATAAAAGTACCATTACACTTTTTTGGACAATTTCTAATATCATGATGACTCAATTCACCACAACCTCTACATAATCTCTTCTTTTTTTGGTTTTGTTCTACAGCCTTTTCTTTTTCTCCCTTAAGCCTTTTTGCACTTCTACCTCTTGTTTCAACATTTGACACATCAATCTCAGCCGCTTTCTTTTTTGAAGTCTCTTCATTTGATACATGAACTCTAGTCCCTTTATTCTTTGAAACTTTTGGAGGTTTGACAATTATTTCAGTTGGCACACTAGCTCCAATCAATAGCTCAATTTTTTCTCTTTGTTTTTTGCACTTCCAGCTGTTGTTTCATTATTTCTTGCAATCCTCTTTGCTTCCAAATCCTTTCTTATTCCTTGAAGATTTATCACAAGGTCTTGAATATCTTCATCTTTGCCTTCTGCCAAACTTACACAAGTGTGTATCTCTGACCATAAATCATTTAAAAATTTTGTCTTGTCTATTATATTAACACATTGCTCCAACAGGTTTCCTCCCAAGTCAAAAATTGGTTTCTTTAATGCCATAGTAGTCCACCTGTGTAGCATATACTGCTCGGGAATGGTTTCAAACCTTTTTGCTTTCCAAACCCAAATCATATGTCTACATGGAATTCCTTGCCTATAAAATAGCTTGCAAGAACATGTGGTGTCATAGTTAGTTGGATTAAACACAACATCAAATGTTCTAGTCCGATTTCCTTCACTTACTGTTGCAACTTCCAATTCATTTTCTTTCTTCAATTCATCAACACCACAAGAAAAACAAGCAATTTCAACCTCGTATTGAAATTCATAAAAGACGGAGTTAGTATACAAATGTGAGGCATGCTTTTCTATCCCTAGTGGTGTTTTACACTCAGGATATTTGTGCTTTGAATCATTATCATTCTGACCTTGAGTGTGTCTCTGAGCATCAATTGCAGCTTCATATCTCAAGTAAAACTCAACAAGTGACACATGAGGATTGATAAAGGAGCAGAAAAAGTTGTTTTCACTTTCGGAGCTTGATGTTGTACGCATTATTCCTCCAAGGAACACATCTCTGAAATAGGCCGGAATCCACTTGTCTCTTATCTTGTACATATAACCTAACCACTCATGTTGTTCCAAGTGGTATTCAATCATCACCTTGTTCCACCTTTCTTCAAACTTAGTGGGTTCAATTTCAAGGTGCCAAACGCAAGCATATAATTTTTATAGGAAACCAGTTTCTTCTTGCATGATTGATTTCTCCACCTTATCTGGTAACTTTTTCATTATGTGCCACATACAGAACCGATGTTCAGTCTTCTTAAACACGCTTCTAACAGCAATTTTCATCGCTGGATCCTGATCTGTGATCATACAATTAGGTTCATTCCCACCCATTGCCTTGAGGAATGATTTGAACAGCCGTTCAAATGACACGATATATTCTTTTGCTATGAAACCAGCAGCAAAATTAATGCAATTCTTATGATGGTCAACCCCTGTAAATGGAGTAAACACCATGTTGTACCTGTTTACACATAAAGTTTAAATGAGCAAATAATTTAATACTCATTTGAAAAATTATCAAATAATCGATTGCTCATTTGTCAAATGAGCAAATAACTCAATGCTTATTTGTGAAATAAGCAAACAATTCTTTGCTCTTTTGTCAAATGTGCAAATAATTGAATGCTCATTTGTCATATGAGCAAATAACTCAATACTCATTTGTGAAATGAGCAAACAATTCAATGCTCATTTGTCAAATGAGCAAATAATTCAATGCTCATTTTTCAAATGAACATGCAATTCAATGCCCATATACATAATCTTATCAAAGAATATTAGACTTATGGGGATATTCAATTTTCACATAGAAGTAATGAGCAATTAAACTAATTTTATTTAAAACAAAGTCATTAATTTAAGTCATAACTAGTAATAACACATAAATGAATTACCTATTGGTTTGGTATGTGGTATCAAAGGATACCATATCACCAAATAGAGCATAACTCTTTTTACAAAGGGGGTCTTCCCACAATGCTCTACAAAGGCAATAATCTTCATCCATCTCAAAATCAAAGAAAAAAGCGCTCCACATTAGCTTTTTGTTGGTAAAGTTATCCACGAACATTTGAGCACCGCTTCCTTGAATGTATGCTTTTAAATCTCTATGAAATTTTTTGAAATCTTCCTTAGATGCACCAATGTTTTCATATCCTCCAACAATTTCCTTCATCATTCGAAAATTTGTAACGGGACCAATATTCACCTATTTAAAGAACAAAACAGTTTGTCACATGAGCAAATAATTCAATGCTCATTTTTAAAATGAGCAAACAATTCAATGCTCATTTGTCAAATGAGAAAAAAATTATTTGCCCATTTGTCAAATGAGCAAACAGCTTTTATTAGAACATACAGAGAATTCATGAAACATAAGAGAATTTGAAACATAAGAGAATTCATGAAACAATTCAATGCTCATTTGGCAAATGAGCAAAAAATTGTGTATAAATTGCAGCTAGGTGTATAAAGTGCATGAGTATGTCCCTTAACCAATATAATGATTTATTTTTGGAATAGATTGCAGCTAGGTGTATAAAGTGCATGAGTATGTCCCTCATGAAATTGTGTCACTATGAATGTGTTATCATCACAATGCTTTAGGACAATATGTGCCTTGCACCCAACACGAGTTACGAGTCTCTTCCTTTTGATTGAAGCTTTTTCTTCATTGTTTTCCCCTTCCTTGTTATTTAAATCTTTTTCTACAATAGTCTTTCTTTTCTCTTTGTATCCTTCCTTATTGCACAAGATATACTGATATTTCAATTCTTTGCTTCTTTGTTTTTTAGTTGTAGACTTTCTTGTATTGAAACCAGAAGCAAATGCATAGCCTTTATAAAATTCAAGGCCCTCTTCAAGATTATTAAACTTCATCCCTATAGCTGGTTTCAACTCATTGGGGCATATTGGATGCCATTCTTTTGTTCCTCCAGGAGTGATCAAAGGTGCTACTTTAGGAGAAACTACTATTGTAGGAGTAGTTGGCACATTTGTGATGGTACTTGATTGACTCTCAACTTGTTCGTTGTTGCTCATCATTTGTGAATATGCACCTCCTTAAACAAACACACACACACACACATACACTCTCAATAATTAGAACTGAAATCAGATTTTTAAACAAACTTACACACACAGAGACATAGATACACACTTACACACACACACACAAACACACACACACACACATACACACACATACACAATAATTTTAGAATCTATAACTAGAATTGAAATCAGTTTCTGAAATCAGAATTGTAAGCAGAAAGAGGAGGGGGCAGGGGGGGATAGGTTTGCTCATTTGTCAAATGAACATGCAATTCAATGCCCACATACATAAACTCTTACACTCACTCACACTCACACTCACACTCACACTCACTGTTACACTCACTCACACTCTCACACACACACACATACATACACAATTCTGTATACTGAGTGTTTTTACCCGAAACACCGAGTACTTATAGATCCTTGAATTACTTATGAATGTCATTAATATTTGCTCATTTTAATTGTAGTTACCTCATTTTAAATGTTCTATTATACATATTTAGGTTTGCTCATTTTAATTTATTTGCTCATTTTAAATTTGATTGAAAATAAGAACATAATAACAGCATTCAATTGAAAATAAAAACCTACTAACAACATAATAAGTGCATTCAATTGGAAATTTCAGAACATTTTTTATCATTAGTTTAATATGACGTCATTACAATCACTATCAAGTTTAATCTAATATCATTAAAATCTCTATCAAATTAATCAAACCTAAATAATTGTCAATTCAATCAAATAATTGATGCAACTAAACATTCAATTTGATTAATGTAATTCGAAAATTAACATGTAATTCAATTCGAAAATTAACATGCAATTCTAAAATTTTCAGAGATGTAAAATCAAAATATTTGAACATTCAGATTAACATGCAATTCAAAATTAAAAGTACGAACAAACCTCAATGATGGATGAAATTGCGACCGTTGAAATTTGCAAAAAGAAACAGTTGAAATTTGTAGAAAGAAACCGTTGAAATTTGCCGAAAGAAGAGCATACTCAGTGAATCGCCATTGATAAGTAAATCACCATTGATGAGCTTTGATTTGCAGACAAAATAGAGGAGAGAGATAAAGTAGAGGCTGAAGGTTAGTTTGTTAGGCAGGCTTATAATCTCAGCGGTTGGATTTCATCTAATCTAGCGGCTGAGATTTGTCCTCACATAAGGTGTGGGTTCTCAAATAAAGGGTGGTTCTCACCGGATCTCGACCCTATATATATATATATATATATATATAGTTGTAGCCAATTAAATAAGACATTATTAATTTCTTTTACAATTAAATTATTCAAATGCCACGCAAGCAAAATTGACGAATGAAATTTTAAAGTTTAAATTAATTAAATACAAATATTATCTTTTGAGATTATGAATTTTATTTAATATTTTAAAACTAATATAATAACAATTTTAATCACATAGATATGAAAAATATTTTGTAAAAAAATACTAACAAACCGTGCATGTATAATATAAGGTCAAACCAAAAGTTTATAACCAATTAAAATGGTCAAATGGTTGTGATAGCGCCATGCTACCATGTGAGTGATGTGACCATTGTAATGTTATGGTGAACATTTTTTAGATGATCACCTTACAAATTTGTACCCATTGAGCCCAAGGGTACACTGAATCTGCGGGCAGGATATTTGCATTTGCCAAAGCTCACCTGCACCACCTGGAAAAATTGTACTCTGATTTTTAACATGGAAAAAATCATTGAGGATTCATATCTGTGAGCATTTTTCATAGAATTTATTTAAAATAATCTTCACTATACTTCAGATAATTTACATTCAAGCGATTACAAGCTGCCAAAATCACTTACTGAGACACTACAGCAAGGCTAATCTTCTGCACAAGAAACCAGTGACCGTAAATCTTGGACAGCTTCAGCAGTTCAGCTTATGTGCTTTGCCCAGCCAGCAATGACATCCGCTGGTGATGCAATTGTTTTCACAAATGAATCCCTGGAAAATATATTCTGCACACACGTAGTAGACTATCAGAATTCACTTCGATTACACCATTTACCTATGATTGATAATTCTAAGGTGGTAGGTTCGTTCAATAAAGTATTATTCTGTAACTTTTCTATGTCTTAAAATCATTTCGACTTTCTGCATTTTTGGAATTGCTGTGCTTAACATTAGAAAAATTCGAGAATTATTCGCAATAGATGTACTCTTTAATTATCACTGTGTTGTTTCCTTTTTGTGTGTGCTTGTACGTTCTGGTTATTTAGCACATCTATTGCTGGCTTGCTGCAGTAGAATCCTATGGATAAGCAAACAGATTATCTTTTAAGGGTGATCAGTATGTTAAAGTGGGAGGACAAGGCCAGCCTCAAAATTCAAGCCTCTTAATTATCACTGTGTTGGTTCTTTTGTGTGTGCATACATGTTTGGGTTATTTTACACAACTATTGCTGCGGCAAAATCCTTTGGATAACCAAACAGATTATCTTTTTAGGGATTGATCAGTATGTTAAAGTGGGAGGACAAGGAAGGCCTCAAATTTAGGGGGGCAAGAAAAACCGAGAATAGGAGATAAAAAAGAAAGGTAATCAATACTGCAACTATGGTCAGCAAGAAAGTTTTGGAGACAATTGTTCTTGACCTGCCAATGCCACAAGATGAAGAGGACGAGATGAAGTCCCTTAATTCTATAATCTCTAGTGTTCAATAAGTGGCCAAATGTCAAAGCTTTAAAAAAAAAAATAACTCTTAGCAACACAATTTTTAAGGATGGATGATAAATGGCAAAACTTTTCACAAGATGAAGAGGATGAGATGAAGAGGATTGTTCTTGACCTACCAATGCCACAAGATGAAGAGGATGAGATGAAGTCCCTTAATTCTATAATCTCTAGTGTTCAATAAGTGGCCAAATGTCAAAGGTTTAAAAAAAAAAAGGGATAACTCTTAGCAACCACAATTTTTAAGGATGGATGATAAATGGCAAAACTTTTCACAGATCTTTAGCTCAGTCTAAGCTTTATAGCTTACTTTTAGAACCTTGTCAAATTGTTGGAGCTGAAGTTGAAAGAATAGATAGAAAAATTAGACACAGAAGAGAATGATCTATATGTTACAAAGAGAGTGGCAATAGCTTCAATTTCTAGTTCCTCCACTTCAATCATTGATGATGTTAATAAGGCTCCTGGGACTCTTTCAAAGATTCCAACAATTTCTCTCGTTCCTTAAAAGCCCACAGGAACGGCGTTAATGCTCCCAGATCCATAGCATGAGTAGTTAAAACAAGTAAATGATTTGATACTAAGTATTAGATATTAATTATGAACTTGAGATGAATAAGAAATGGGTAAAAGACAAGAGTGAGGATAATACTTTAAATCAGAGTCAATTGCATCAAGCTCTAGAATTCAGCAATTTTTTTAAAAATAAAAAATGAACTTTAAATTTATGATATTAGTCAAAGCTGGGATATAGCATGAATAATCAGGATCTGGCTACTGGTTACTTCTTGGAACGAACAACTAATGAAGGGGCCCGTAGAATTGCATAAGGTGTAGTTCCCTCTGGTCCAAGTTTAACAGACTATGTGGTCTCTAATAAAAAATTCAAGGGCATTTAGGGAAGGATTACATAGTAGGAAATGGATCACTGCAACAGCTTGAATCTACAATTTGATAGTCAGTAGTCTCAGCACTTGTCACATCATAGAAAAGGGTTTTAGTTATTCTCATTGCAGCCTAAACTATGTTCAAGAATAATAAAGTATACACGAGACAAGTAATTACTAGTTTGTTAACCGGAAACTTGGTTCAAAGCACAAGGAGGCTTCAACTTGTTTCTTCAAATAAAGCAATTGCAAGACTAAGAAGATCGAATGTGGTTGAACCAGCTTTAGTCTAGTTGAGGAAGACCCTTCACTTTAATTTGACTGATGTTCTATATTCAATCCCATATACCAAAAGAATAAAGAAAACAAAAAAGATACTACGTATAAATAATTTTGACTTATGTGCAGTATCCATTCCCCTCATAAAAGAGCATAATTCTTTTACAGTTATTTTCTATGCCATGAGGCGGTCAAAGAGTAAACAAATAAGAGATACCTTCATGTAAGACTTCACATAGGGAAGTGACTCTGGAACAGACCAATTCTTGTAATTTCCCAATGCAATCTCCATATGGTAAAGCTTTGGTCCGAGAGATAGGTCCACTGCAGAGATCTTCTCCCCATTAATAAAAGGCCCCTACAGGTAGAAATTTATCAATATATGTAAAGGTTAGGTTGTTTGTAATTGGTTAACTACAAATTCTACACCCGCCACAAAATCCACATAATTCTAAAAGTTAAGCTGCTTCTAATTACAAGGCTCATATCAAGCAAATAAAGGTGGAATCAGGGAGTCAGCAAAGAGAGAAGGCAAGCATATTGCTGTCCAAATTTATGAAGCCAAAGACATCAGTATATATTATTGAATTAATAATTTGCTATACAATTGCATACGATAACTGCCTTAATGAGTGCCATAAATGGACAAGCTCATTAAGTCACCAAACTAGACTACATTAGATAGCATTGCACAAAATTATTCCCTCAAAAGGAGAATTAAAGCAACACTACCTAGCAGTTGTATTAATTACAATTATCTCATGTGCTGCCAGAATCCACTGTATGGTTCAGTCTAGCTAGGAAATTTAGATTTTAACCCCAACAGAGGTCATCAATCACGATAAGAGATTTAACTCACTTTAGTCCTTGCAATTTTAGTAGTTTCATTTCCTTTTCCCCTTAAAAGTTCAGTTTTGATTTATTTCCTATTCCCCTTGAGAATTCAGTTTAGATTTATTTTGGCAACCTTAACGTTTTTCAACTCTTTTGTATTGTTCTCTACTATGTAGGCATTCAAAGTACACCTCCTGAGGCAACTCCCTTCAATCATGAGCCTTAAATTGCTGAGTATCAGGCTCACAAGCTCGCAAGGGGAAAGCATGAAGCTAAAATGTTGAGAAGAGACTATGTTTCAAACCCATGGGTGCTAGTAATCTGCAGAGAAGTAGGAACTTGCTTTACCAGACATGACATTCACTTTTGGAATGAAAGAACTTTTTTTAAGGGTGAGTTCTCTTCACAAATCTGGACTTGAACTTGTAAAGTCATTACTAAAAACTACAAAGTACAAATCAATAACTAAAAACATACTTCCTCCGTTCTGTTAATATTGCAACAAGGAGGAAATTACGCATCCCGAAACACCTTTTATATGCTAAATATCTATAATTGTGTAAGAGTAAAAATTATAAAAAGTTGATATCGTGAAAGTATTTTATGAGACGAATCCAACACGATCCCATTTGACTATATTTTGCTTAACGTATAATTCATATTATATGGTCAAACAAGAGTGATGAATAGTGCAAAAAGTCCATTGTTGCAATATTAATAGAACGGAGGAAGTATTAGCTAGTAGTAATACATTTATTATACGATTCATCCATTAATATTACATAATAATTAGGAAAATTTGTCTGAAAAAACCTTTTAAAAACACCATTTTGCGGGAGGGGGGGGGGGGACCTTTTAAATTTTTTTTGGCAAACGAAAACCAACTTGCATATTTTGTGTCAAAAGAAACCTTTGTGTACTTTTCCGGCATTGACTATATAATTTTCAAGCATTGACTTCTTTTTCTTATATGCACCCAATTAACTTGTTATTTACACTCCCTCTCTCTTATTCCCCTCTTATCATTTTCAGTCATTTCCTCCAAAAAAAAATCCCTCTCCTCCTCGGCATTGGCGATAAACTCAACAAAATCACCACCTTAAACAACCATAACTCCCAATCTCCACCACCACAACAACCACCACTACCGCAAACAACAACCTCCCAAAACCAACTTCTCTCTCCATCGACTTCTTCCCTGCTTTGATGCACAACACCACCTTTTGAACCACTTACCAAATTGTCCCTGACGCATACTCCAACGCCATCACCGAAAAGTCTTACCTCGGTTGTGAAGTCATCCGTTACGATAAATTTGAATTCGTGTTTAGGTCGAGGTTTGGATCGTCGATTGTGTTGTTCTTCCAATTGAAAGAGAATATTAGAGCAAAATATATAAACAAATTAAACGACCAGCACTACCTCCTTCGTTCAGTCCTCAATTCATCTCCACCAACACCATCGAATCTTAAAGGGGGACCGCCTCTATCTCTATTTCCATCTCTTATATTTGGTTTTTCTAGGCAAGGGTGGGGGTTCAATTTTCAAGTGGTTAGGGGTGGATTTAACGAGGTAGGGTGGATTTCAAGGGGTGGGTAGCTAATCAGCAGTGGGGTGGGTTTATGGGTGGGTGGGGATGAACTTGACCTGATTTGAACTTATGAAACTTATTGGAATTTATTGGACTTAATTGAAACTTATTAGACTTGAAACTAATTTTTTAAAAGGGAGAACACACCTTAAATAAGCAGTGGAAGCAAAAAGATGATTGTACTCTTAAATCTGAAACCAGACCCCTCTTCAAAGAGTAACCAACAAGAACTTCTATGGGATTGTCTAATTTTTTCCATTTCACTCTCCTTATATAGGGGATGTTCTATTTGTTCCCCATAATAGAGGAGGCTAAGCTGTAAATTTAGAGAACTTGACCTAAAGTTGAAAATTCCTTTAGTTAACTACTTAACAAGTGTGAGAAAGTAAAAAGAAAAGAAAAACAGTACTCCCTCCGTGTTTTAATAAGTGTTACAGTTTGACCAAACACGCATGTCGAGACACTACTTTAACCATTAATTTATCTAATTATATTTTAGTAAAATCATAGGAAATTTTATAATATGAAAGTATACATTATAACGAATCCAAGAATATATTATATAATAACATCGGTTTTTTATATATTGGTAAATTAATCAAGTCAAAACCTTTATGTGAATAGTAAAAAAAGCCAAAGTGTAACACTTATTAAAACACGGAGGGAGTATAGCTTAGATTTCAAACTTATTTAGGAAGATTTCAACTACTTCATTTAAAGCTTCTTGAGAATTTTACTGCTCTTCCTCATCATTTAGCTTCATGCTTTTGCTGATTTCTTGCTTAATCCTACTTAATTTAATCTATATATAGTGCTTAAATTTTGCTTTAGTTTTGCTCTTAATCATGAGTGGTGAATAATCTAAGCTTCTAAGGTTATGGTAAAAACCAATCATGTAAATATAGGTTAGTGGATAAATTTGGGGTACCTCGTAAATCAATTTCTTGCTAAAGACATGCTGAGTTTTAATCGTGTTGGACTCCCATAATTGATTGTTTTGAGATCATCACATGAAATATCAAAAGATGAAACTACAAGTTTTTTTTTTAAAAAAAAATGGAAATAGAACCTTGTAGGTAGGGGGAAACTCATTATTAGAATACCAATGTTAATTTTTTTCCCTAAGTAGTTTCTTGACACCACGCAAATAGGTAATTAACTAAGAAGTCAAGCATACTATATTTGGCTTAAAAGAGAACTTAAGGTAGCCAAGAAAGTATCTCCCTCAACCATTATCAATCCCATATTTTCTCTCTTTATTGATCTATCTTGTTGTTTTTGCTTATTGTGGCAGTACTCCTAGCATTAGGTTTTCTCTAATTGATAATCATCTTAGTTTAATTTTTTTACTAGTTCATTTCAAGACTTTTAATAATTTAAATTAGCATAGTTTTTGGTACTTACATGTTAGTGAAGACTCTAGAGAGCATTATTCTCTAAACCTAGACTCAGCTTACCATTGTGACTAAAGTGCTTGCAATAGGTTTCCAGTTGATTAACCTTTGCCCATCATACTACATAGCTAAAAGGACCAAGTTAGATTTATTTTTTTCCCTGAAATTGTTGTGATTGCCTATCTCCAGCACATTCATGTCTACCTATACTTAGAAATCTCAAGCAACTTTAACAGCAAATGAGAGAGGTAAACATGGAAAGGAGATGAGGTACTGATTTAATACCATGCATAGATTTTGTCTTATTACAATTTAATACTACATAGTTGGATACTTGGATATAATGGGTTTGTGAGGAAGAAGAGGGGGGGTGGGGGGTATGCCATGAAGAAGGACCTTACATTTTCTTTCAGGTAATCATTGAAGGAACTGAGCTCATTAAGTAATTCCTGCTCTTTTCCATCGCTGGGGTCCTTGCTTTTAAGAAAGCCAACAAACGCAGGAAAAATCTTTGAACCACTGCACAAAAAACAGCCAGAGTTTGAGACACTGACATACTATGAAAAATCTAGCTACAAAATCAAATATGTTAATTAGATCATACATCAGAACTTATAAAGTAAAACAGCCTCTGCACTGAACCTTGTCTCTATCATTACCCTGCCTCGTCTCGCCCATCTGCTCAAAATAATCCCACCTTTTCGAATTCCAGAAATAATCCCACCTTGTAACCCCATCTTCCCAAAATGAACCTTTTTACCTACAACCGTTTCAAGGTAATTTTTTTTTTGTTCGAATAATAAAACAAAGGCAAAAGAAAAAAAATAAAAAAAATAAAAAAGAAAAAGAAAAGGAAAAAATCCCCTAACACCGTAACCAGCCCCACCCCACCATTGGCACCACCATCACCATCACCATCACCGTAACCCAGCCCCACCCAACCCCATCAGCGACAGTTAACCGCACCCCTACCCCACCAATACCGGCGAAACCCTCCTTCCCCCATTCTCTCTCCCCAAAAACCATCCCGCCTAACTACCTCAATCACAACCTAGCCTCACAACTCCAACAACATCACAACCACTTCTTCACCCTAGACAACCAATTTCGAACCCCAGCCTCTTCGAACCACCGCGAATACCACCTGAAACCCCACTTAAATTGGCTGCGATTGAATTAAAGCTTGTGGCTGCATTTTGGGGTTGAATTGGAGCTTGTGATTGCAATTTGTGGGGCTGCGACATCACGGCCGGGAGGTTGGGGTAATTGTGGAGTTAGTGCAGTGGTGGTTGTTGTTGGGTATGTTGGGCGAATTTGGAGGTGGTGCGGTGGTTGATTTATGTGGCAGCAACTGATTTGGAGGTGGTGCAGTGGGGTTGTTGATGTGGCTGGGCGAAGCCCGGGAGTTAAGAGGGGTTGTGATTGGTGGCGATTTGGTGTATGTGGGTTCGGTGGTGGTGGGTTGTGGTGGCAACAAAGGAGAGACTTTGTTGTGATGGTGGTAAATGGTGGTGATGGGGTTTAGGATTTGTTGTGATGGTGGTAAGGAAGAGTGGGCTCGGCGAAGTGGCAGGGGAAGGAAGAAGAAGAGGGGGTTTTTTTTTAGTTCTTTAATTTTTTAAAAACCAATTAAAAGGTGACACGTGTCAAATTACCTTTTAAAATAGGTTACTAATTCAAACAACCGGTCATTAAATGAAAAAGGTTCATTTTGGGAAGATGGGGTTACAAGGTGGGATTATTTCTTAAATTCGAAAAGGTGGGATTATTATGAGCAGATGGGCGAAAGGTTGGATTATTCTTTTCAATTTTTCCTTTCTCTTTTTGTGGATCAAATCAAAGTTATATATTGAATACTGTATGGATAACTTCTGAACCAAGATTAACTGCATATGTCCAAAATCAAAACCCATAAACAATGAAGTGGGGAACATACACTGAACTCTTCTCGGGAGGTGTTGCCAAAGGTGGATTAGGATATTTCTCTTCTAGGGAATTTGCAATGACATCTGAATCAGCAACCCATTTTTCATCAAATTTCACCACAGGTACTTTACCCTCTGGATTGATTTTTGTAAACCTAACAGCAAAATGATTCAAACTAACTATTAAATTGCAAATTTCAGGTTAAAAAAAAAAATAAATGACTAGGAGCTGCAGATAATTCACCACTCTGGCTTGTTAGTTAAGTCAACCAGCTTCATATCATATGGGAGATGCTTTTCTTCCAAAGTTAACAACACTCTTTGGCAAAATGGACCTGGCATTACAATGGAATATAAACTGGTTGAAAGATTGTAGCATAAATTTTGTGAAAGTTATTTAGCATATACTCCGAAAAATCCAGTGCTGTATTAATTTCTCAGCTATAATAGCCATTAGTGAAAACAAAAAATGTGTTGCACAACAATGCTGTATTAATCCCTTTGTTATTTAACTAAAACAAACAACATAGTAAATTAAAGGGAGTAACATTTTATTCTTCTCCTCCCTTTGTTTTAGTCATTCCCTTTCCCTTAGATGAACCAAAAGGCTCTTAAGGGTTTTTGTTTCCATTCTTCTTGTTTCCCTTTCTTATACTCATGCCCTTTCCCTTTGTTAAACCAAAGGGCCCCCAAATAGTATTACCTCAGCCCCATTATACTCACCCTGTTTCTCAATTAGGAATTTTACTCTCTACATTATCTCTAGAGTTAGGTTCTACACTCGCTACTCTCACTTGCATGATATTTTGTGCAAATAGATATGGCACAAGTAAATTGGAATATACATTTGTTCTTCTAAGTCGTCTAATTCTCTTCTATTCCGTTATTGTAGTATTGTACGCCAAACATAATGACTGGATATTTCACAGTGCATTCTCACTTTTATGTCTCAATAACCTCATAACCAAACGTAGCTTAATAATGTACTTTGTAGTTCAATCAAGTAGACTAAAGACCTGAATCCAAACAAATAGCGGATAATCAAACCAGCCATATAACCAATGTTGAGACTAAATTAATATATGTCGTCATGCCAAAAAAAAAAAGGTATAAACAGAATAAACACTAGGAAAATAAAAAATAAAAAAATAAAAAAAAAAATCCATTATTGCACACTGAATTGTTAGAAATTAGAAATCCAAAAATTATGCATATTACCGTCAGAATTAGCCATCTATTATTAGTGGAGTACTATCCTCCGGAACAAAATTTAGTTGTCACGTTAGTAATTCAAATTATGCATAACTGTTTTAAGGAGTAACTGTTATGAATTAGTCTGCTGACAATTGAGCCCAAATTCCAAGTACAAGACAGTATACCCATTATAATCTAATCTAATAACCAATAAATTCAACCGAAAAACCACAAACAATCACATTTTCTCAATTACCCGGATTATTATAACCAAAAAAAAAAAACCATTTAAAAATACGAGTACACAATTATGCTTTAAAAAACAAAATTATAAACATGAAAACAGAAATTCAGCAATATGAAAAACAAATTATATAGTAAACCAATAAAATTAGTAAGAAAGAAAGAGAAGTACAATCGCCAAGCTTGTTGGGAGTGGTGATAGATTCCTTGACACAAATTTGAAGAGGATCCGAAGAAGCCATTGATAAAGTGAGAGATCTTCTGGTAGAATGCTTGAAATTATGAGTAAAAATGGTGCGATTGTTGTGATGAAAATGGGGGTTTGAGATTATCTGACGTTTGAAGGTTGATGATGAGAGAGAATACGCGACTGGTGTTAATTTAACGGTCGACATTTCGTTCTTCTTTTGCTGCCTAGCGTTTCGCCTTCACTTCATCGCTATTTATCATTTTTTATAGTCCTTCTACACGTGCTTTTCTGTTGTGCGTATATCTAGAACTTTTCCCTTAGGCTAGAAGTACAGGATGGTTAGGTTTGGGTTAGATTAACTTCATGTTCTTTTGAGTTTCTAGACAGAGCAGAATAGATTTCAGAGCAGAGCAAAGCAGATTGAAGCAAATTTCATTATTATTATTACTATTATAAAGGAAATTTTATGTAGAACTATCCTAAACATAGGGTCATTTGTGAACAACTATCCATTTTTTTTATTTGTTTAAAACTACCCATAAGTTTGAAAACATTTGGGTAGCACTACCCATTAATATTTTCGGTCCAATTAAGACGTTATCGGAACCCACTTTTTTCACTTTTTCCACCTAATTAACTCTCCCAATTTATATAAAGGTTTTAATTTACCTTAATTGACCTAATTAGGTTTTAATTAGAATTCATTTTAGGGTTCATGAGTTTAGTATTACTTGGGGATTTTGATTTTATAAGGTTTGGGGGTTTAATTGAATTGGGATTTTTGCTTATTATTTCATTAATTGGCCATTGCAATTGAAAAAAGTGAAAATTTGGGCCAAAATAACGTTTTAATTGGACCAAAAACGTCAGTGGGTAGTGTTGCCCAAACTTTTCAGGTAGTTCTAAACAAATAAAAAAAAATGGGTAGTTGTTCACAAATGACCCTATCTTTAGGGTAGTTCTACACAAAATTTCCTATTATAAAATATTAACAAAACCTACAAAGTCAATCAATTTACAAGAAATTATCATCATCATCATCATCATCATCATTATTATTATTATTATTATTATTATTATTATTACGAAAAATACACTTTAATGATCCCAATTATTGGCGATTTATCTAGAATAATCCCAACTAAGGATTATTTTCTAACAGAACCAACTTTGCCTCTTATTTTCTTCTAGTAGACCCAACCGGTCAACTACAGGTCAATAACCTGTTGTAACAAGTCATATGCCACGTGTCAACACACGATTGGTCCAAAATTTTAAAAAAAAACAAAAAAAAATTAGAACATTAAGAAAAACATAAAATAATTATATAAAAAATAGAAAATTAAAAAAAAAAGAAAGTTAAAAAAAAAATCTGAAATACAAAATCTGAAATACAAAAAAAAATCAGACACTTAGAAAATTTTAAAAAAATTAATAAAAAAAATCAAAAAATTTAAGAAACAAAAAAAAACCCAAAACCCACCAGCCACCCTCCCACCACCCCGTAACCCTAGCCAGCCACCCTCTCTCCCCTTTCCCCACCGGCAGCCAACCCCCTAAACATCCTAAAATGGCCGGACAACACCCACCCAGCTCGGAAACTATCCGGTCGTCCCGAAATCACCCCCGAAATCACCTCCCTTACTATTCCCCGACCCCCATAACCATCATTTCCTCTCCCCCGACCCTGGAAACAACCCCACCTCCTTTCCCCCACCGTCAAAATCGGCCATTTTGACGGTAGGGGAAAGGAGGAGGGGTTGTTTTGATGGCCGGAGAAGTGGGAGGGGGTGGTTTTGGGGGTCGGGGAATTGCTAGGGGGTAGTTTCGAAGGGTGGTTTTTGGCCGGGCAAGTGTTTTCCGAGATGGGTGGGTGTCGGCCGGCCATTTTGGGATGTTTTGGGGGTTGGCCGTTGTAGGCGTCGCTCGAAGTGCGCCTACGTTAAAAGCATGTGGTGAATATGCTTGGCACTCATAGGAAGTGGGAATTGACGTATGCGATTAGGGACAAATAAAGTAGGGAGCCGCCAACAAGTTTTTAAGGAACTTGTAAACCGTTCACGGATCATAAAATGCAACCACGAATAAGGGACAACGAAGGCAACAACGATTGACATGTGAAGGTTACACCCCATTCATAATCCATGAGATTACTAACTCCATATGGTTCAGAACCACGAAAGGAGGATCGGGGATGATGGTACGAAGTGAGTCATGGAGTCACATTCGCCCGTATTGGCCTCTACTCGATTCTTATAGTGAAAAGTGATTCCTGCGATCTCAAAGGCATACAAACAAAATATTCAATTCGCTCCAAACTATTATTATGCTAAATTGGTTGAATATTAATGCAACATATAATTCTAAAATATTTGTGATCACTTGAATTGAATAACAAGATTAAAAAGGAACCTAAACCGGTTGTCCAAATTATCTTATTAGGCGTGATTTTCAATTACATATTCCCTTTAACATGCAATATGGTGATAAAAAAATATAATAGAATTAACATTAATATTGGAAGCAATTCAACAATAATAGCGTTAGTCAAATCAAATAATAAACCTAATCATGATACTAGCAACAAGAATAAAAATAAAAGTAATTAAATGATTAATTACTCACTTTCCGCGTTTCCTTGAATTGCTACATCATGAATAAACTGTTAGTAACTTCAATAAAAATATAAATCAAATTGACATAATTAAATTAAATAAAAAGTAGAGTTGATTTGGTCCAAACCCTCAGTTAATTCTACCTTTCACGCCTTGGTTTAAGTATAGAACTTCAGGTAAAGTATGGACTCCTTGGAGTGCTTAAAGGAAGAAATAGTAAAAGAATGGGGAGGCTAGTGTTTAGGCTAAAGAGGGAGAAGAGAATTATTTTATGATCAAGCTTGTTTATGATTGGAAAAGGGGAAATATGACCTCTATTTATAGAGAAAAAAGAGGGTCGAAGAATCAAGAAAAGATAAGAATTCGAATCGGATAAAACTCTTGCGATAGACAGCAGTTTTTGCGGTTTTTGTTTTTATCATATTTTTTGATCCAAAAATTGGAATAAGATGAATAAGATATCGTTGGAAAGCTCTTGAAGTCTAATTTCTAACCCAATTAGAATCAGATTAAAATATTTTATAGAATAAAAGATATGGCCGAAATAGTGAGATGGTATCAGTTTTGGATAGAGTTTGACATTTTATTCATATCTTTTCCGTTATAGCTCGGAATTGATATTATAATATATCATTAGAAAGATAATTTCAAGGGCTATCCAACCATATAAAATTTAGATAAAAAATATGAGGCACAAAAATAATATCTGTCTATCTTTGAACGTCTTTCAATTCGGATAGAAATAGGATTTTCAAAAAGAAAAGTTTCATTCAATTTCAAACTCTTTAATCTTATCTTTTCAAAAAGGATAATTAGGATCTTTTAGAAACTTATAGAAGTTTCTAATTAACCCTAATTGGTTTAGGAATTGGATTAAATCATTTGGACCTTCCACATGATCATTGGGTCGTAGGTAAGGTTGGCTTAGGTTCGGTTTGGGCACAGTTTAATATTTTGGCCATAACTTATTCGTTATAACTCGGATTTGGGCTTATAATATATCGTTGGAAATCTCTTTTAAAGCTCCATCCAACTATACAATCATTGGACCCAGATTATGGACCAAAATAAACTTGATTAAACGTTTTTATAAAAAGGACACGAAATGAATGATTTTAAAGAACACGAAATGAATTATTTTGGGTTTAAAGGCACGAAAAGAGGAAAGTAAGTTATGGTTTGGGGAAATGGGATAGAAGTTGGTTGGTTTATGAAATGGAAATATGGATTTAAGCACTCCAAGATTAAATACTCAACCCGACCAATAATGGCGGTGAAAGGTTGTTCATCATCGGGTTTGGTTTTGGGGAGACATTTTTAGGTGTCTACAGCCGCCGGCGGGGAAAGGGGAGGGAGGGTGGCTGGCTAGGGTTACGAGATGGTGGGAGGGTTTTGGGATTTTTTTTTTCTAATTTTCTGATTTTTTAACTTTCTGTTTTTTATTATCATTTTCTGATTTTTTTATTTTCTTATTTGGGAAATTATCAATGGTACACCCAAGGTTCGGGCTTTTATCAATGGTACACCAACTTAGTTTTTGTTTATCAGTGGTACACCCAAGGTTTCACACGATTATCAACTATACACTTAACGTTAAACAAACGTTAAGTTGGGGTTTAATTCGATTTTTTTAACTTAAAAAAATTCCCTCCCTTTTTTTCCCCATTCATTTTCCCTCCTTTATGTAGTCTACCCTACCCACCCCCTCTTGCTCTATATATAGTTTCCCTCCTTTCTGATTCCCTTTTCACACACAAACATACATATATCTACTCAAACACACCCAATTGAAATTATTTGTGCAAAAAATACAACAATAAAGCAACAAATAATAATCACAGGCATATTGTGCATAATTTAAACCATAATTCGCTAACAATTGTACATGGAAACCATAATTCAACCATTTAAACAAAAAATTCATATACTACCAAAACTAAGCGAAAGTCAAAAAATCAAAGACTCAGATGAAAACTTACCTTAAGCGATCAACTATGAAGTGCAGAATTTGCTAGAATTTTGTTCAATTCGCCCGTCGATTATGGAACCTCACAGCAGCAGAAACAGGGGAGAGAGTGAGAAGGAAGAAGAAGATGAATGTCTTCTGACTTAAGAGTTTTTAATATAGATAGTTGATGTTTTAAAGGAGCGATTTAATGTATGTGGGGTAGGGGGGCAAAGTAGTCATTTCATTTTAAGTGGATTAACCTAAAATTAACCTTTAAATAACGTTTGATTAACGTTAGGGTTACTGTAGATGAGTGTATTAAACCTTGGGTGTACCGCTGATAAACAAAAACTAAATTGGTGTACCATTGATAAAAGCCCGAACCTTGGGTGTACCATTGATAATTTCCCTTCTTATTTTTTTTTAATGAATTTTCTAATTGTATTGTTATTTTCTGATTTTTTTTTTTTGTTTTTAAAATTTTTTTTTCTCTAATTTTCTTTTTTTTTTTCCATTTTCTGATTTTTGTTTTTTAATATTTGATATTTTATTAATTTTATTTCTTTCAATTTTCTGATTTTTTTTTTTATTTTCTGATTTTCTTTTTTTATTTTCTGATTTTATTTTCTAATTTTTTAAATTCTAAACTAATCACGTGTTGACACGTGGCATTTATTAAAAAAAATTTACCTTTTCAATAGGTTAACAGTCATTGGGATCGCTGGAAGAAAATAAGAGGCAAAGTTGGTACTGTTAGAAAATAATCCTTAGTTGGGATTATCCTAGGTAAATCGCCAATAGTTGGGATTATTAAAATGTAGTTTTCCTTATTATTATTGTTGTTGTTGTTGTTGTTGTTGTTGTTGTTGTTGTTATAAATGTCAGAAAACCTACAAAGTCAATTAATTTACAAGAAATTGGTGGAAAGCCGAGATACAATCTGGGCCCCCACCCCTTTAGCTATAGCAAATCCGATCCTGTTGAAAATGTGAGCAGCTGCACGAGCACCAATATCCTGAGTCTTAACGAACACCTGTACCCGCTTCAGCAACGCAATAGCATCCTTCTCTAATTCACCCAACAAAGAAAAGGAGAAAGGAAGAAAACCATAGCCAATAGCCCTGCAACGCGCCCCATACTTGTCCCACTTCCGCTGAGCCGCCGTCGACACAACATGACCAGGAACGAAATCAGACAACCCCGATTGCGTCAAAGGTGAAGACTCCGTCAAGTCAACACATACATCAAGGCCTCTATCCCAGGAATAAAGTAGCACATATGCTGGTTGCAGCCTCGTCGTTCCCTCAAGAGAACCCAATGTTAACCTCCTTTCAAGCAGAAATCCCAGACCAAAAACAAGTATCAACAAGGGTGTCACGAACAACGTTGTGCCGATATTAATACCCACCATCCCAGCACAAGACATTGCATGATCCCCATAAATATCCCCATCAAAAACCCTTGAGCAAGCAGAACATGGTGTTGAAATGAAAAACAAAGGAACACCCAGCCGGTAGTAAAGAACACTACGGTAAGTCTTACCATTCATAATATGTCCCAAACCCGATATCGGGATTGTCCGCAACCAGGCCGAAAAGTGATCCCCCTGTTGGGACTTCCATAAGGCAACCTGACGTGGAGATAAGGAGAAAGCGGATTCCGTAGATGCAGTGACCTTCGTGAAATATATATCTGCCACTTTTTTCATGAGTCTAGGGGCAGCGATCTCATTAGGGTTACTCATAAGGTCAGTCTCCACAGTCCTGTTAAAAAGACTAAGAGCATCATCAAAGGCTGGTCCCAAACCAACAATACCAATTGCGAAGAAGCGTAGCCTGAAGACCAGAACACTGGAGACGCGACGCAAGGAAAGCATAATGTCGAACATCACCCGCCGAATAGACACCCAAGCCACCATAAGCAAAAGGTAAGGTGGCAATCCGCCATTGCCAATCACCAAAACCAAGCCCCGAAGTACTACTACTACTACTACTGCTACCACTACCACTACCACTACTACCACCACTACCACGACTACTACTACCACTACTACTACCACTACTACCATCACTACGACTACTACCACGACTACTACTACTACTACTACTACTACTACTACTACTACTACTACTACGACTACTACTACTACTACGACTACTACTACTATACCACTACCACTACTATTAATTATTTATTATTATTATTATTCAATATTAATTATTATTATAATTATGAAATATTAATTATTTTTTATTATTATTAAATATTAATTTTTAATAATATTATTATTATGAAATTTTAAATTTTAATAACATTATTATTATTAAATATTAATTACTTATTATTATTATAAAATAATAATAATTTATTATTATTATTATTAAATATTAATAAATTTTTTTATTATTAAATATTTATTATTATATAATAATTCAATATTAAGTATTATTTTTAAGCAGAGTAGGGCAGAGTATAGCAGAGCAGAACAACTCAAAAGAACGGGGCCTAAGTGGGTCGTGGGTTGGGGATAACATACGACGAAAAGTAATTACTCCGTACTGGTCTCAAGACTCTCAATGTGATTATATGAGAAATTCTAAGACTCTAACTATTAGAGCATTCTCAACAATGAGCAAAAAAAATTGTTCATGAGCATAAGTTTGGGTAAAGTTGAAACAAAAGTGATTTACATTAGTGGGAAAAGGCAAAAGTGTTCATCATCAAAATGAAAATTGCTCATAATATGAGCATTTTTAAAGATGAATAGTAATTATGTGGGATCCATAAGGCAAGTAAAAAAAAAGAATAAAATTATATAGTAGAGAAAAATGAAACAGGGTATCCCTACCTTATAAAATTACCTTATAAAAAGTGGAAGATGACACTTATGAATAGTAGTACACTGACGTTTATGACCTTCAAAATGTTTGTTTACCTTTTTACCCTTATTTTGTAATTTTATTAAGGATTATCATTTTTGTTTTTTTCACAAAACACCCTTAGTGTAACACCCTAGAAATTCCTTCCTTTTAAAATACTTGTTTTGTCCTGTTTAAAACTTTAAATAGGAAGATCTAAGACATTACCGTCACCGTGAAAACGGCTAAGGCAATTATCAAAGATACACAGCAGAAGTCTAATTTCAAAACCATTTCAAACAAGTCAACTTGAAAAGTCAATCAACAAAAGTAAAGTCAAACCAAAGTCAAACGAAGTAAAATAAAATCAACTTACAACTTGGAACCATTATAGGCCCTTATTGAAAACCAACCCAAATTTCAAAACTTTTGCGTTAGTCATGCATAAGAATAATATCATAAATAATTAAAGCAATAACACATCATATACTTATAGAAACTAGCATGATTCGCTCTTTACTCATGCCCATGCATGAATATGTTTCATCACCTGAAAAGCTTCACTCTACTTGTTTCCACTACTCTCCATTAAAAATGGGTCATCATAGGGCCAAGATAAAGATAAGACCAACAAACACACAATCAGCAAAGTTGAGTACATAAGCGTAATTAACACACTAACATGCAATTTCCTATCAACACACAACTTACCTTGTTGCACCTATTTTTCAAGCATACAACATTCAACAAAACTTCTCACTAGACAACTACATAATTTATTTAGTGTTGACTATGCATCGAACGGGTTTCCCCACTAACCTCCTCCAATAAATTGAGGGTACTGACACGGGAGCCAACCGTGCCAGCATCAATAACCACTCGTAAGTGGCGGAATTCCTGCGCATAATAATAATAATAAAAGGAATGTACAGCGTCATGTACTCCAATAGAAGTTATGATCAAATATAAAGTCACATAACTCCCCCCATATTTTCATACTCAAGGTGTATACGTTCCAAGAGTTTTGGTGCATAATCTCTTTCACTTTACGTTATTTACAAATTATTAAACTTGGTGATGACTCTCAAACCATAATCATTCAATCAACAATAATTATTCAAACACTCAAATATACCAATTTAATTATTGAATAATTATTAGTGACCACATAAAGTTTAATGTTGAACCCTATTTTTATTTCTACCTCGGCGCCAATGACACCTTAAACGCATTAAGCGCCACAAATCCTATCCCTCGGTGTTAAAAACACCTTAAGTGTACTAAGGCACCAACTTATAATTTATTCCTCGTGTACATAGACACTTATATAGCTCCTTTCCCATGCTTAAAGCCTCAATAAAAATTATATGAACCATAATAAAATTCTCTTTTAATACTCCAAACCAATTTAAACATTTAGTTTAATTAAACATGCTCTCTAACATGCCATAAATAAAAGTGTGGTTCATAAACAATATTCCAAACTATAATTTTTCCATCTATTAATCCATCACAAATAAATAATGCTTCATAATTCAATCACCAATAACAACCAAATCATAATTTCCATTCCAAATCTAGCATGATACTACTTGTAATCAATTAAACACATTTAGCATGCTACTACATCAATAAAATTATGCTAAGTACGCGAACGTACCTTGTATACGATCTTAAAATCTCCACAACTAATAGAAATCACTCACTTCGAAGTCTTCTACAATTTAAAATCATAGTATTAAAATCCTGTCTACACAAATTTCCAGCAATATATAATATTATAAAACCCCTCATAATTTAATTAAAATAAGCTGAAATTATATTTAAAACAACATACTTTAATCCCAATTAATGGGTAATTGAAATTAAATATTTTCAAAATACTTATTTTAATTAAAATACGTATAAAAATACGAGTATTACACTTAGATGGATGAATGCATCTATTCAATTAATTTCAATAATAAAGTTTGAGACTTTTATAAAAATGGGGTTTTTTTTTTATACCCAAATGCTGAAATACAAATATCCCCACGAAGAAGAGTCGGGTAAGCAATATGCATTAGTACTATTTTTATTTTTGGTTTA
Source organism: Chenopodium album (assembly GCF_948465745.1). Lineage (NCBI taxonomy): Eukaryota > Viridiplantae > Streptophyta > Magnoliopsida > Caryophyllales > Amaranthaceae > Chenopodium > Chenopodium album. The sequence continues at coordinate 20,401,814 of NC_137841.1, read as the reverse complement.
TTATCCTATGAAGATTGAATTAGCATCATTTGTGTTCTAAATTCCGTTCTTGCTTTGCAGAAATAATACAAAAATAATTATTGATTACACAATAAATTGACTAAACCACTTAGATAACTTTTCATAAGAAAACTTTTCTTATCATAAAATTACCTTATCCAAACTTATGCAAACCAGTAACCAGATAATTAATCTTAGGAAAAGATAATCTGAAAATAATAGTGGTCACATTTAGCATTTTCTACATCCATCTAGAGTTACCTACTACAATCTCTATATGAACATATACTTGAGAGTTGTAGGTAGTTTTGATATACTATCTATTTTCTATATATGCCATATTATAAACTATATGCGCTTGCTTAATTATCTACTCTAAAGCTTGCTAAAGTTGCCTGAACTAAAATGTCTAACAGTAGTAGCTTCTTTGATTAACTCCATTGTCTCTTCCCTTAACACATTTAATGTATTACTAGACAGGGTGACTGACTAGATTTTGAAGCAATAGCTACCAGGTTAGCGACTAAGCCCATGTTTTCCTAAATTGCACCAACAACTAATCTAAATAGAATCGGGGCTCTAAAATGAGCTTTGAAAGCCATTTCCTTTGAGCAAGCTATGCTATTGCACTAACATGAATACTTACACGATGTGGCTTCTTACAAGAACATTGGCAAAGACTATACATGTATTGGGTACTAGCAACATTAAACTTTGCTTATGAGTCATCGGTTGTAATAGTTGCTTTTGAAAATACACATATCACCTTTTTACTGTTTTGTTATACAATTAAATAGCATATATATTATAGTTATGATATTAGTTATCTTACGGTTCACATCTTTTCAAGCGTTTTTGTAGTTGCATTACACATAATAACTATGGCGTGTTTCACAATGCTACAATCAGAAACACATTGATTAGAAACATAGTATTGCTCATGAGATACAAAAGCAATTAATACACAAGAGCACAAAAAACAAGTTATATGCTTCTCAATTGAAGAAGTTCATATTTATAAATTGTTTATCTAAAGTCTGCTAGGGCCCTGTTCTTTTAAGCTTCTAGGCAGAGCAGAGCAGGGGTCAGCAGAGCAGAGCAGATTAAATTTTAGCCGAGCAGAGCAGAGCAGAGCAGAGTAGATTTCTTTTGAGCAGAGCAGAGCCGAGCCGAGCCGAGCAGATTTCAACATTATTATTAATACTATTATTAATGGTGTTATTATTAATACTATTATTAATTCTACTATTATTAATGTTGTTTTTATTATTATTATTATTATTATTATTATTATTATTATTATTATTATTATTATTATTATTATTATTATTATTACTACTACTACTACTACTACTACTACTACTATTGATAATGTTATTATTATTGTTGTTGTTGTTGTTGTTGTTGTTGTTGTTGTTGTTGTTGTTGTTGTTGTTGTTGTTATTATTATTATTATTATCAATGTTGTTGTTGTTGTTATTATTATTATTATTATTATTATTATTATTATAAATAAATGTGTATCATATTTAACATATGTTAATAGTAGAAAGATAAAACAGTACAACTGTAGGGAATAAATTTCAAGCATTAAAATCCCACTAGCTTCAACCCCACTGTGATCATACACTAAAGTACGGTGGCGTCTAAAGGGAAAGAAGATAGAGCAAAAGAGTCGCCAACAAGTTTTAGGAACTTGTAAACCGTTCACAGGATGAAGGTTACACCCCTTAACGATCCAAGAGATCGTCAACTCCATAAGGTCTAGAACCAAATAAGGGTTCGGGGATGATGGTACAAATCCAACCTAAAAGAGATTGAACCTGCCCTAATAATAGGCCTCTACTTTATTCTGATCGTATTCATGTGCGCTTTTTAATTAACATGCAATCAATAGGTTAACCCTAAACCTGTTTAATCTATGTTGGTTGAATTTAATGCACAAACAAACTATTATTGGCGATCACTTGAATTCATAATCATATTAACCCTAACAAGATTATTAATTATCTTATTAAGCGTGATTACAAGTACCAATTCCCTTTAACATGCATAAAAGATGTGATCAAGCAATAAAAATAAATATCAAGCAACATAATAATAATCAATAATAATCATGACAATAAAATTATAATCATCATAAATAAAATAATCATCATCAAAATAATAATAATAATAATAATAATAATAATAATATTCATAATCATTATAAATTATAACAATTATAATCATAATCATGTTCATATTAATATTAAAGCATAATAATAATAGCAAGATCCTAGGCATGATACTAACAAGATTAATAACAAACCCTAGCATGTCACTAAGCAATAAAAATCAAGTCTTTAGCTCTAACATGATACTAACAATTATAAATATTAGGAAGAACATAAAAGGCATCATAGCAATCATATTTAATATTAAAAATATCCTAGACATGATACTAGGAATATCACAATAACAATTTAAACATGATTTCTACATCATAACATCAATAAAAACCATTAAAGCACTTACTTTGATGCCTCTATCTCTTTCTAATTACAAAATACACACGTTAGTAACTTCAAGGAAAATAATAAACAAAACAATTAAACCAAATAATTGAAATAGAGATTTGGGACCAAACCCTCAGAAATTAAACCCTTTCACGTCTAGGGCGAAGGCAACTTCGAATATGACTAGATGTTTCTAGATCTTGTGAATGCGGAATTTTGTATGAAAAAACAAAGTTTTAAGAACGATGAATGAAAGAGAGAGATGATGAATGAATTAGAGAGAATACGAATGAAAAATGACTGTTGATGATAAAAACGGAGTTTTTTAATACGATATTTATAAAGAAAATCAGCCAAAAGATAAATTAAACAAAACAGAGTCTGACGCTCAGAAAGCAGAGCTGGCGCCAACCCTGGCTAGCTGGCGCCATGCACCAACACTAGCGCCAGGCGCCAGTGGCTAGCGCCAGGCGCCAGGCCTGGTTCCAGGCGCCAAGGCCTGGGGTTAGGCGCCAAGCCTGATTTTAACGCGTTTCCGAAAATCCGATAAGTTTACCGTACTGGAGGATAAAATCATATAATTTCTTCGAAAATGCTATTTGATTTTGATTAAAACTCTGAAAAGTCAACAAAAGTCAATTTATCAATGCTAATTGAATTAGGAATGAAAAGAACCTTCTAGAAGATTCCAGAAGACTAAAACCATTCCTAATTGCATTAGGAATGATAAATCATATTAGGCCCTCCCCTAGATCATTGGGCCGTACATAAAGCTCAATCCGGGCCCAGTTTAGTAAATTAGCCATAACTTCCTCAATATTCATCGAAATTGGGCTTATAATATATCGTTGAAAAGGTCTTTGCAAGCCCCATCCAGCTACACTACTATTGGACCCATATCATGAACCAACCAAACTGGATTGGCTTTTTTATTAAAATAAGTTTTCAAAAACAGAGAGAAGAGAAAAGAAATTAAAAACTTTCCGCAACACTAGACTTTCCACACTTTCGCTTCATTCGATTACGATTCGACGTGAAAGGTTGATAAGTGACTTTTATGCCACTTTTTAGGGTGTTTATTGAGTCGTTTTTCGGCTTATTTTTCCAATAATTTAACCCTTTTTGTCCTTTATTTCTTTATTTACTTATTCTTGTCTTTTATCTTGATTTCGAGTATTTAAGTGGTTTTTAATAGTTTTTAGCTTATTTTCTTAATTTATTTAATTTATCTTCTTTGTTTTTATTTTGATCTCCATGCTTTGGTTTTGTAGGAATTATGCGCCGAAAGAAAGAGGATATCAAGAAGCCAAGTTATCTGTTGTGCGCGGGGTGTTGTGCGGCTTATGCGCGGGCGCACATGTGAGGCTGTGCGGGCGCGCAGACCTGTCAGAACCCGCACAGCCAGACTGAAGAAACAGAGCAAAACCAGAGAGTTTGCGCGACCCTATGCGCGACCTCTGTGCGGGCGCACACACCTTTGCGCGGGCGCGCATGACTCATGTGCGGGCGCGCTTATTTTCCCCGTACCCACAAAGTTGCGGCCGCACACTACGATGAGAGGGCGCACACACATTGTGTGCGGGCGCACAGGACTCATGTGCGGGCGCGCACGACTGGGTTTACGATTTATTTGCGCCTTGTTGTCCAAGTCTCTTTCTTTTGTGTGGAGCCACATATATATAGACGGGACTCTTTGAAAAAAAGGGGGGATCTATGATGCTATTTTCTTAGTTAGTTTAGGAGAGCTTCTCTCTCTTAGGGTTAGATTAGGAGTTTCTCTCTCTAGTTTAGGAGTAGTTTAGAGAGAGAAAGCTTGGATTTTTCATGGAGTTTTTGGGATTTTGAAGAAGCAAATTTGTGGATTTTCCCTCTCATAAATTCAATGAGTCTTCCTAACTTTCTCTCACCTTTATTGCTTTCATTTATTATTGTTTTTGCTTATTTATTTGTTTATTTGAGTAGATTAATTAGTTTAGTTGTTGATTCTTGCTTTTATTATTATTTTACCTTGTTTTCCATATTTTTGTTCACCATGTTAGTTTAGGTTTTGTTCTAGGGAAATGGATGAAGGTTATGTTAATTAATTTAATGATTGATTGTGGTTAGTATGAAATTGTTTCTTGATTATTGTGTATGGATGATGCTTTTATGGATTAGAATCTTTCTAGCTAATTGATTCTATGCTTTTAATTGTGTTTTCAATCAATTGTGCGAAAGTGAGTTGTTTGAGAACCCTAAATTCCTCCATATCTTTGCTAGGCTAGTTGCACGAGAGTGAATTAGTCTAGTAGGATTATTAACATGTTTAATTGCGCGAGAGTGAGTTAAATGTGTAAATCGTCCTAATTGAGGTCATTTTCATCTAATTGTTTGATGTTGTTGAATGCATTAATTTAATTGGATTCCACTTTCCCTAGTTTTAGTTATTTGCTCTTAGTAGTGTTTAATTGAACCTCTCTTACCTCACAAGCTTTCCTAGTAGTCTAATTAGCATAGATTGATACACTTAGTCCTTTTGGGTTCGACCCTTTACTTACCCCTATACTCGTATTAGGGTAGTTTAGGTATTATAAATTGTTAATTTGATTAGGGTTAGTAGACTAACGACACTATCTATCCCCGATCAAATTTTGGCGCCGTTGCCGGGGACTAAGGCGTTCATTAGTTTGTGTTGATTAGATTAGCTAGGTTCTTGTATATAATTTGATTTGTGTTTGCTTTTCTTTGTTCTTTGTATAAAAATGGCATGCTTATCTTTTCCTCAATTTGATGGTGAACCCTTTTATGCTTACTTTGAAAGACTAGATGGTTTTCTTAGTTACCATGGGTGTTCTCTTAGTGATGCTTGTGATATAGCTTATTGGGGCATGAATGAGTATACTAGGGGAATGGTTGAGGACATGAATAATGGTAGATTTTGTCATTTGTCTATGCATGATGCGTGGGATTTCTTCACATGGCTTGCTAAGGATTCTTTAGATAGAGAATCTCATGTTTCTTACTTTGATTCTCAATGCCAAGATTCTTTTAATTTTTGCATGAATTCTCTTGATACTTCTTATGTGCCTAGTGATAATCCAAGTATGCAAATTGACACCTTTCCCCCTTATGCTCATTTTGATGAGGTTTGTGCTAATTTTGATGATGTGCAATTTGAATTTGATCATGAACCTCAACCCAATAACATTGAAGCCCAAATTCTTTCTCAAATGCAATATCTCACCCAACAACTCCAAGAGCTTCAAGAGGAACAAAAATTGAGAGAAGTGAGGCTTGCCCAAGTGATGAGTGCTTTGGTTGATGTAAATGGATGTGAGGCACCTCATTTGGAGTGTGAGAGTGTTTTTGAGAATGATGTGGGCCGAGGGTGTGAAGGTGAGGGGAGATTTTCTTGTGATGAGAGGATTTTTGAGGATTTTGATCCTTTTCATTCCCCATTTGAGCTTGAATGTCATCCTTCCCCTTATTCACCCCCTTTGAGAGCTTCCCTTGGTGAGGATGTGAGTGAGCCATCTTCAATTTTGAATGAGGGATTTCATGAGGATGATGATGATGAGTTTGAGCATCAAGAGAGATTGAAAGTCCCTTGAGTGATGGTGGAAGAGTTTTTAATGAAGAAAATATCGATTTTGAGGTTTCCAACCCCCTTCCCCATCTTGATGAGTCTACCTTGCATGTTTGTGACCCTTCTATCCATGAGTCTTTGGACTTATTTGAGGTTATGGCTAGTATGTTCATTGAAGGTGTAACAAATCATTATAGCCTCTTGAAAGAGTTCATTGGCAATGCTTCATGGGAAAGGGATGAATTTGAGAGAAACCTTTATCCTTTCATGCATGGTTTAGAGACTCTAGGCTTTGAGGATCTTGAGGGAGTTGTTGTTCATCGTTGTGATAGAGAGGAGGATGAGGTTGTTTCTATTGGAGAGTTTTTGTTTGAGGGAGATGAGAGTCAAGAGTGTTCTTTTGAGGATTCAATGATTGATTTTCATGCCCTCATTGGTGATGTGAGGCTTTGTGAGACCATTGTTTCTCCTCCCCTTCCTCATGTCCCTTTCTCAAGGAAATTTGACCACATCCCCTACTATCCTATGTTCCTCCCCTCTTTTGTCTTAAAGCCTATTGAGGACCCTCTCTTCTTTGATGAGACTTTTCCTTCTCATCCTCCCATCATTGAGGAAATGGGTGATTATGCCACCCAAAAAGATTTTGAGGAGGTTTTGCCTTTTTATTCTCTTCCTTATTTTTCTTCTTCTTTTTTTGATTTTTCTTTTGATTTTTCTTCTTTCTTTTGGCATCTTCCTCCTCATTTACGTGCAATAATCTTGTTGCACGTCCTCCTCTCGTCATTTGCCTACTTGTTATCATATGAGATGTGTAGTAGTGCATTTGATAAGCTCTTGCGTTCATTGCAATTTTATTTACTAGAGCGGTCTCGCTTGGACGTTAAACAAGCCTTTCTCGGGAAGTAACCCGAGGTTTTTATTGCTTTCATTTTCTTTCCTTTTTAGATTAGATTTTCTCTCATGGAAATGTTTGTGTGCCTTTTGCTAGGTACATGGCTTGATATACTCTTATGCATTGGTTTGGATCAAGAACCAAGGAAGTTTGACGCCTATTTTTGCTAGCATAAGGAAATCGAGATTCAATTCAAGAGGAAATCGGCTTTGAAAGGTTAAATTGGTTCATTTGCGGGTAATTACACCCACCAATATCCGGTAATATCTTTCCTAGATCTTTCTCTAATGGTTGGTGACTCGTTGGACTTGTGTTGGTTTGTTGGATTGATTTCTTTCTTTTCCCCTCCCATGGATTATTTGGTTTATGTTTGAGTATATTGTCTCATTCAAGCTTGGGGGAGGGTATCCTATCATGTTTGGTGGGATGTTGATTCGTTTATGCCATGCACTTGAGTATATGCATTTTCATGTCTTTTCTTATATTTTGAAAATTCTAAAAAGATTTTTGTGTACTTTCAAGGTAATTTTGGCAAAATGTTTTTTGTTTGTTCTTATATTGGACATTTTGTTTTGGGACTTGAATCCTTGAATGTTTTTCTTCCTAAGTGGTAAATGTATGCACGGTTTGAGAGTGTCATTGGTTGACTCTAGGATACTATATGCTAAGGTAGCCGGTTTAAGAACTTTTAGGGGTCCATGAAGCCTTAGTTCACGGGAATGTGGTAAGATGGAGTTGTTCTCTATAGTGGATTTGAAACCCTTGGTTGGTATTTGTTTGGTTATAATCCCTTGTGAGCTTCATTTGTTCTAGCCTTCATCACCTTGTTGAGCAGCTATTTAGGATCCTTGACTATGCATGTCTTAATCCTTGTTTTGACCTCTAGCTCCCAAGATCGCGACCGGGCCTCTCTAGGGGAGGAAAAGGGCACCTTTTCTCATTTTTCTTTATCTTCTTTTTATTTTGTTACAAATTTGATTTTCTATTTTGCATCAACCTACTTATTAACCAATTTGAGCCTAATGTTTCCCGCTCTTGTTTAAACCGCATTACAAACCCAATGGCCTATGTTTACCAACCCTTTTAGTTAGTGAAGCATAGGCATGTGAGGTTTGAGTGTTGAGAGTGTTGATCATGAGCAAGAAAACTTTGTGAATTGGTTTAAGTACGGTATTTGAAAGTTGAGCTTGAAAAGAATATGCAAAAAGTTCGAGAAGAAAGATGCAATTCAAGAAAATCAAATGAAGTTTCAAGAAAAAGCCGTCCATGGTTAGAAAAAGGCAAGGACACATAAAAAAAATAAAAAGAAACAAATAAACACAAATAATATATTTTAGTTTGGTTTCGTTTTCTTCCCTTGTTTAAGCATTGAGGACAATGCTTCGTTCAAGCTTGGGGGGGAGCGTTCCTTCATTTTTTTTGTATATATTGTGTGTTAGTGTTGAGTAAACTTGTGGGAGATGGCATTATTGGTATTTTTGTTTGATATTTTGCGATTTCTTGAGTTTGTTTTTGAGAGTAGGCCACTCTTTTGCTTCACTTAGGAAATATCACCAAAATTTTCAAATTTTTACCCTGCCTTAACCATTAGCCTTACGTTACAACCTAATAAAAGTCCCTTAGACTTTAGTGGGGTTAGGTCAAAGAACGGTGGAGGGAGATAGATTTCAAACCTATGGAGAGAGTATGCATAGTTGAGATGTCGGGATTACCTTCTCAAAGTTTTTCATTTCTTTATCTTTTTTCGATTCCTTCGTGGAATCATGAGAAGCTAGCTTAAGGGTTGATTTGAAGCTAGTGGAGAGAACGCGGCCCGATTGGTTGGGGCTAGGGTGGATTGAGTCCTCATTAGTTCTCTATGCTTAGCATATGTTATGTTTCAATCAACCATTGACATCTTGGAACGTGCATACATTTGTCTATTTAGAAAGGTTTGCATCCATCGGTGTTTGTTCCAATCTCTTGTCCAAATATGAACTTGTGTTTTTCTTTCTCGTTTTATGTTTCTTTTTCTTTTCTTTTTATTGCCTTGCCTTGGTTTTTATTTAGAGTTGTGGGTTAAACTCTTAGGACACCCTCACGAGAGCACACTCGTCCTCTAGGGCGATCTAGGGGTTTAAAGGGCTTGTCATTAGTTGCTAAAAGTGACCGTGATTCCTACGAAAGTGAGTTAGTGTACATTCTTGTCTCCTTAAGTGTTCTAGCTTTGCTTGAATAAATCATTCTCCTTCATTCGTGTTTCATGTTAATTTGCTCGAGGACGAGCAAAAGGTTAGCTTGGGGGAGTTTGATAAGTGACTTTTATGCCACTTTTTAGGGTGTTTATTGAGTCGTTTTTCGGCTTATTTTTCCAATAATTTAACCCTTTTTGTCCTTTATTTCTTTATTTACTTATTCTTGTCTTTTATCTTGATTTCGAGTATTTAAGTGGTTTTTAATAGTTTTTAGCTTATTTTCTTAATTTATTTAATTTATCTTCTTTGTTTTTATTTTGATCTCCATGCTTTGGTTTTGTAGGAATTATGCGCCGAAAGAAAGAGGATATCAAGAAGCCAAGTTATCTGTTGTGCGCGGGGTGCTGTGCGGCTTATGCGCGGGCGCACATGTGAGGCTGTGCGGGCGCGCAGACCTGTCAGAACCCGCACAGCCAGACTGAAGAAACAGAGCAAAACCAGAGAGTTTGCGCGACCCTATGCGCGACCTCTGTGCGGGCGCACACACCTTTGCGCGGGCGCGCATGACTCATGTGCGGGCGCGCTTATTTTCCCCGTACCCACAAAGTTGCGGCCGCACACTACGATGAGAGGGCGCACACACATTGTGTGCGGGCGCACAGGACTCATGTGCGGGCGCGCACGACTGGGTTTACGATTTATTTGCGCCTTGTTGTCCAAGTCTCTTTCTTTTGTGTGGAGCCACATATATATAGACGGGACTCTTTGAAAAAAAGGGGGGATCTATGATGCTATTTTCTTAGTTAGTTTAGGAGAGCTTCTCTCTCTTAGGGTTAGATTAGGAGTTTCTCTCTCTAGTTTAGGAGTAGTTTAGAGAGAGAAAGCTTGGATTTTTCATGGAGTTTTTGGGATTTTGAAGAAGCAAATTTGTGGATTTTCCCTCTCATAAATTCAATGAGTCTTCCTAACTTTCTCTCACCTTTATTGCTTTCATTTATTATTGTTTTTGCTTATTTATTTGTTTATTTGAGTAGATTAATTAGTTTAGTTGTTGATTCTTGCTTTTATTATTATTTTACCTTGTTTTCCATATTTTTGTTCACCATGTTAGTTTAGGTTTTGTTCTAGGGAAATGGATGAAGGTTATGTTAATTAATTTAATGATTGATTGTGGTTAGTATGAAATTGTTTCTTGATTATTGTGTATGGATGATGCTTTTATGGATTAGAATCTTTCTAGCTAATTGATTCTATGCTTTTAATTGTGTTTTCAATCAATTGTGCGAAAGTGAGTTGTTTGAGAACCCTAAATTCCTCCATATCTTTGCTAGGCTAGTTGCACGAGAGTGAATTAGTCTAGTAGGATTATTAACATGTTTAATTGCGCGAGAGTGAGTTAAATGTGTAAATCGTCCTAATTGAGGTCATTTTCATCTAATTGTTTGATGTTGTTGAATGCATTAATTTAATTGGATTCCACTTTCCCTAGTTTTAGTTATTTGCTCTTAGTAGTGTTTAATTGAACCTCTCTTACCTCACAAGCTTTCCTAGTAGTCTAATTAGCATAGATTGATACACTTAGTCCTTTTGGGTTCGACCCTTTACTTACCCCTATACTCGTATTAGGGTAGTTTAGGTATTATAAATTGTTAATTTGATTAGGGTTAGTAGACTAACGACACTATCTATCCCCGATCAAAGGTACTCATCACTAGGTTTGGTTTTGGGGAGACACAAATGGGTGTCTACAGAAGCCCCCACTTTGACTGAGTTTGGAGAAACGCAAGTTTCGAAAACAAAAGTCAAAGTATCGATAGGGACGGAGAATTATTCAGAACGTTCTGCGATCCTAAATCACTCTTGCAACGCCGATACCTGCAAAACTAGCGTTAGTTAAACAGATAAAAGAGTTAAGAAACGCGTATCTTGCACCGTCGAGCACACGTCTCTGAAAGTAACCGATTGTTTTGATGACCTCCTGCAAGCTAGAGAATGGCATCCCGCTTGAAAACCGCTACGCTTGTAACTGCTTCCAAATTTGAAGATTGCTTCGCCTGAAACGATCCTCCTCTGCATTGATAATATTCCGCGTCCAAGGGAATACCATCGAAGATTATTTCTCTTGAAACAATCTCCATCCGCATTGATAATATTCCACGTCCAAGGGAATACTATCGAAGATAACTTCTCCCGAAATTACCTCCAGCTGTTCGTGACAACCTTCCGCAAGCTAGGGAATGTCGTCGAAGATGTTCTCTCTTGAAGTCACCTTCATTTGATGCGATAATTGTCCAAAGGAAATTACCGAAGATCCACGCCTATCGATCTTTAAAAGTTCGCCTGAACTTTGCTTCCGCTATGCCTGTACGTCGGCGCTTCCGTTGTTTTGAACCTGTATGTCGGTGCTTTTTGCTCTTGAACCTATATGTTGGTGCTTTTTGCTGTGATGACAATCCTCTTTTCTTTGGGAATAGTTGCCAACACAACTCTTGTATGATGTATGACAATCCGATTTAGGGAAAGTTGTCAATGCTACGTAACAATCCATCCTTGGAAATGTTGCCACGATTAAGCGACAATCCGTATCTCGGAAAATTTGCCAAAATCCAATTTTTGGAAAATTTGCCAATGCTTCGTAACAATATTTCATAAGAACTTTGCTACGATCAACAATCCCCATCTTGGAATATAACTCTTGAAAGCAATCCACCTTGGAAATTTGCCAACGCTATGCGACAATCCTTTTAGGAAAATATTGCCACTATTGACAATCCGCGTCTTGGAACTTTTGCAAAAAAGAGTCGATCGACAATCCTCTTCGGGAAAATTTGCCATTTGCTGAAGACAATCCTCGTTGAGGAACTTTTGTCGAAATTTATGATGAGTAGAGACCTGCGACAATCCTTTGGGAAATTTTGCCATAGGGAACTGGGTGTATGACAATCCAATCTCGGAAAACTTGCCAGCGATCTATGAATGTATGACAATCCGAACTTGGAAAAACTTGCCAAAAAAAGAAGGAGTACGACAATCCGCACTTGGAAACTTTGCCAGAGTTGACAATCCAATACTGAAAAAAATTGTCGTTGAAGAAGATGCACGACAATCCATTTTTGGAAATATTGTCAGTTGGTGATGACAATCCAATTTTTGGAAAACTTTGTCGTTTAATCAGAATGCGCGACAATCCATATTTGGAAACATTGTCGTTTAAGTGCTTGCTTTTGAACCGATGCTTTGGTGCTTGTAATGAGCCAATACTTAGGCGCTTAAGCTAAGTGAGACGATCTTTCATCAGGTCAATCACTTATTGCGATTGTAATCAAACTGACTACTTAATCATGTCAAATTTCTTATAGGGGCTAACTGGCGTACCAAGGAACCTGAAATCGCTGTTCTGAGGTCGAAATCACCTTTCTGAGAGGCTTCGAGCTCTGTCGCTGTTGAAATATCTCTGGAGCCAAGAATTGGAGTAGGGTCTTCCCTATTCTGCTGCACCTGTATTTATTTTTTACTATAGAACTTTGCCAAATTCTTTAATCATCTTAGGGTTGACCTAAGGCTTAACGTCGCTTGACTCATCGACTTGACACGACTCAAGGTATAAACTTGACTCGATATGATTGACTGACTCGAGGTTGACTCGACTCGAAGTGAAATGACACGTGTGACTCATGACCCGTGTGTGCATAGTGTTGACTCAAATCAAAGTGATATGACACGACATGACTCAATGTGTACATGACTCGTGTGTGCACTGTATTATGATCGTGCGACTCGAAAATGCTAAAAACAAAAAATTTCCGTCATTTTTGTGGAGGGTACCGACTTTCTCCCGAAAAAGAAAGACGCAAAAAAGAAAGAAGCGAAGTTTTGAAGATGCATGTTGAATGAGCTTAGTCAAATGTTGTTTGATACTATCTCTCAAGGTGCAAGTATTAATCCATCCTAGGATATCTCAACTGTTGACTCAATGATGAAAGCATTTCGGTAACTTAGGCATGGAGGCTAAGCACTTCATACTTCGTGATGCAATGATGAATGATAAGTGATGAGCAATGTCACAAGGCATGCTTTATGTTAAGGTTCCATGACAAAGGGTTCCTAAGGGGAGTAAATTTGGTCATGTATCTGTGATGTGTGTGATAGTGACACTAAATCTAGGCCGCAAGAGCTAAGTGTGTGGAGAAAATATTATTTGTTAAAAGAGTCAAATTGTGGTGACTCTTAGGCTAGGTAAGCTAATGATGTAGGGATCAAGCCCCCAAGTCTAGATCTAAATGGATAGGGATGAGCATAGGAAATCCCTTGACATGATCATGGTGTAAGTGTGTGAATGTGAATATGAATGCATTTTTATTACGGCCGCACCTCGATGTGAGGTTGCCTACGTATCCGTTAGGAATCAGGCCGAACGTAGCTCTAGCCGAACCTCGCACAAGTATGTGTATACCTCAAAAAGGTCTTTTTAAGGGTTGTAACGTGGTTAGTCTAAAGGTTTGAAGAAAAAGGGGATAAATGCTCAAGACCCTAGATAAGCCCCCAAGGTGTGCAACCTCGCTTTCGAATCTTTATATTTTTATGCTTGAATTTCTATTCTTTTTTAGCCCTTTATTTTGTTTTAGCATCTATTTTATTTTTATAAGTGTGGGCAATCTCGATCATGCGGTCTATCACTCACTTGGCATTCATGTTTCTCAGGCACGATACCGAGCACTCGATAAGAGACGCAATCTGAGACGTGTTCTTATCGAAGATATTTTCATATCAAAGACATTGGAACACTTTCCCTTTTGTACACTTTTATTTATTTATTTTCGCTTTTTTAATCTTTTGAATTTGCTCAAGCTTTCTTTAGAATTGCAAAAGTTGCACACCATCCCATCCCAAGGTTAGGTAGATGTAGGTTGAAAAAAGAAAGGTCTATCGTTAGACGAGGCTCAAAGTGGCTTATGAAGAAAGGATTGTATATTTGAATGGTGAAAGGAGATATGATGTGGCTACAAGGGGTGCCTCAAATCATTGGTATACCTTGTGCTTAATTCGACATGGATTCTTTTTTTTTTTTTATGTTTTAAATGCAATGTAATGAAATGATCATATATAAGGAAATAAATGCTCATTTTTTATTAAAAGAAAATAAAGAATCTACAAAATTAATCTAAGGAAAAAGAAAAGGTGCCTATGCTAGACTTATCGGGGAGAGGGTAAAAATGAAAAAGAAATAGAAAAAGAGGTCATGAAATCCTGTCGTTGAAGCTCGCCTCTTGCCTTGTGTCGTTCGCTTCATCATCACCCAGTCTTCTCACTAGCTAGAGGCAATGGGATCTTATTTGCCTCTATGAGATCTTGAACGAGGTTTTGAAACCTGTAGAATTCATCAGTAGTATGACCGCGGCCTCGATGGTACTTGCAATAGGAGTTTGGATTCCATCTCGAAGATCGATTTTCTGGTGTTGGATCCTCAGTAGGGCCAATAGGTTTGATTAATCCTCGATCATAGAGACAATCGAAAGCAGCATCGTAGGTCATTCCAATGGGTGTGAACTCTCGCCTGGGTTTCTTTTTAGATCCTTGATTGTCCATGGCTAAGACGCCACTATGGTCAAAGGTACTAACATTATTACTAGAGTGGGCGTTTTCGGAAGAAGAAGGATTGTCGCTCTTCTTTCCTTTCCAGCTACCGTGGTTACTATTGTTTGTAGCTTTTTGCTTTGCAAGGTCGTCTTCGATTTCAATTCCAATTTCATAAACGGCCTTGAAAGTATTCAAGTTGTGTTGATATTTTAAATGCTTTGAATACTTTTCTTAAAGATTCTTGATAAACATCCTCACATACTCCTTTTCGGTGGGGACCTCAATCATCTTAGCGGAAGTTTCCCTCCACTTATTAAAGAAAGAAGTAAAACCTTCATTCTCTTTTTGTCTTAGCATCTCAAGTTGTCTATGGTAGGTTTCAACTTGGATATTGCACTTGTACCTATCGACGAAAGCATTTACTATTGATTCCCAGGTAGAGGTTTTCTCCTTGTCAAGGGAGAAGTACCATTGTTGGCAAACGGTTTCAAGAGATAGTGAGAACAGAGAGGGAAAAACCTTCTTATCGATACCCTTAATACTCTTTATGGTTTCAAAAGCTCTTAAATGAAAGTAAGGATTATCCGTTGCCTTGAATTTTGGGATGTCGTTGGCATTGAACTTCTGCGGAAGAAGATCTTTGTCCACCGAGACCCCTTGTGATGTAAGCTCTTAAAACTTATAATCGCTAGACAACTTGCTTAAACTCTCTTGCATGAGGTCCATCTATTGTTGCTTCACGGGATCATCGATCCTAAGTGCGAGAAGCTTCAGTGCCTCAGTCACAGTAGCCAGTTGGTTCTTAAGATCGTTGACTTCTTCTTGAGTTGCCATTATCTTCTTAGCCTTCCTCTTTTGACGAATCGGTTTATCAAAAAGCGAGACCTGAATAAAGAGGTTGTCCTTGATTAATCGCCCTTCTCTCCTTGATCAAGTACTATGGAAAAGGAATTTGGGGATACTTATTGTTAATTATTTGACTCAAACTTTATTCAACATGCAATGGATGGAGGAAGTGAGGAAAGATTGGAATATAATGTGAAGAAGATTTAGAGGGAGGGATATGAAGAACTAGGAGTAGAATGTACCCCTAACTCAAATGACGGAAAGACCGACTCATGCATGAACCTAAGACATGGTCATGGTGATGTGTACTCAAAGTGTATGCTAAGACTAGTGAGTGTAGGTGACATGTTGAGACTCGTGTCATGACCATGTGGCTAGACTATGTGACTAAGACTCGATTAATGACTCGACAAGGTGTTATTGACAGCGAAAATTAACCGAATTAATTAGCAAACTGGTTAATTAGACCCTAGGTGATGACTCGACCAATAATCCGAACTGTCGGCAAAGCGACAGGACTGGCGTCACACCATGGAGCTTGGCGCCAGGCGACAGAGCTGTCGTCAGGCGCTACACTTCATAGTGTGGCGCTACAACTCAGACCTTGGCGCCAGTATTGGAGCTTCGGTCTGGGACTGTTTTCGGTGTTATTAGTCAACTGGGGTATGCCTAAAGTCGTACTAGGTCAATTCCGATTAAAATATTAAACTTTATTAACTCAAATTAATTAATTAATTAATTAATTAATTAATTAGGCAAAGTTCTTTAATCCATTAATTTATTTAGTCTCAACACAAGTCAACAAATGGTTAAGAGAAACATAGAATATATATACACAACAAATAATGCACAATTAGTCAAGTAGGCACAATATGATGCAATGAGTTCGCAACCTAACCATGGCTCTAGTTCTCTAAAGTTTGGGATATGGTTTAGTCAAAAAGGGTCCATGGTTAATTGTCCGGATGCACTGCGCGGAAGCCTAACCGTGAAGGGTTGGCGCGAGTGGATGGGACACCGCGAGTTTTAGAAAAAACTCACTTCCATGGTTTGGTGAATTCAACAATCTCGGATGTACCCTTTGTTGCACGGAGCGTTCAATCAGGTAGATGGAGCATGAATTCCCAGAGGGTTATGTCCATATGTAGAACACATATGGGTTTCAGAAAAGTGAGAAAAAATTCAATCAGGAAGTAGGATCGAGCAAACAATACGAAAAACCGGTCGAAATTAGAGCGCATATTTCTGGCTCGGTATTGGGGGAAATTGGCGCCAGCAAACAGAGTCTGGCGCCAGCTTTTAACTGTAGCGCCTGGCACCAATACTGGCGTCTAGCGCTACGGCTAAAAGTCTGGCGCCAAGCTCTGGCCCCTGGCGCTACTTCCCACATGCCTCAGCAGCTTTCTGTGCTCGATAAAATTTTCCAGTTTCGCGCGGTGTTATTTCAGTCCTAGTTGTGAAAGACATTCCTCAAATTTCCTACGTGTAAAATCCTATGTTTTTAACTCATTACGGATGGTCTTTCCAATGAAATCTTTTTTATGCATATGACAATAATGTTAATCAAAATTACGCACATGAAATACTTAGAACTTTTCGAGTCTCATCCACTCATTCTAAATCATTGCCGAAACGAATTCAGGAATTAAAATAGAAATCCTCCCCAGTGGAGTCGCCAAAACTGTAGGGAATAAATTTCAAGCCTTAAAATCCCACTAGCTTGAACCCCACTGTGATCATACACTAAAGTACGGTGGCGTCCAAAGGGAAAGAAGATAGAGCAAAAGAGTCGCCAACAAGTTTTAGGAACTTGTAAACCGTTCACAGGATGAAGGTTACACCCCTTAACGATCCAAGAGATCGTCAACTCCATAAGGTCTAGAACCAAATAAGGGTTCGGGGATGATGGTACAAATCCAACCTAAAAGAGATTGAACCTGCCCTAATAATAGGCCTCTACTTTATTCTGATCGTATTCATGTGCGCTTTTTAATTAACATGCAATCAATAGGTTAACCCTAAACCTGTTTAATCTATGTTGGTTGAATTTAATGCACAAACAAACTATTATTGGCGATCACTTGAATTCATAATCATATTAACCCTAACAAGATTATTAATTATCTTATTAAGCGTGATTACAAGTACCAATTCCCTTTAACATGCATAAAAGGTGTGATCAAGCAATAAAAATAAATATCAAGCAACATAATAATAATCAATAATAATCATGACAATAAAATTATAATCATCATAAATAAAATAATCATCATCAAAATAATAATAATAATAACATTCATAATCATTGTAAATTATAACAATTATAATCATAATCATGTTCATATTAATATTAATGCATAATAATAATAGCAAGATCCTAGGCATGATACTAACAAGATTAATAACAAACCCTAGCATGTCACTAAGCAATAAAAATCAAGTCTTTAGCCCTAACATGATACTAACAATCATAAATATTAGGAAGAACATAAAAGGCATCATAGCAATCATATTTAATATTAAAAATATCCTAGACATGATACTAGGAATATCACAATAACAATTTAAACATGATTTCTACATCATAACATCAATAAAAACCATTAAAGCACTTACTTTGATGCCTCTATCTCTTTCTAATTACAAAATACACACGTTAGTAACTTCAAGGAAAATAATAAACAAAACAATTAAACCAAATAATTGAAATAGAGATTTGGGACCAAACCCTCAGAAATTAAACCCTTTCACGTCTAGGGCGAAGGCAACTTCGAATATGACTAGATGTTTCTAGATCTTGTGAATGCGGAATTTTGTATGAAAAAACAAAGTTTTAAGAACGATGAATGAAAGAGAGAGATGATGAATGAATTAGAGAGAATACGAATGAAAATTGATTGTTGATGATAAAAACGGAGTTTTTTAATACGATATTTATAAAGAAAATCAGCCAAAAGATAAATTAAACAAAACAGAGTCTGACGCTCAGAAAGCAGAGCTGGCGCCAACCCTGGCTAGCTGGCGCCAGGCACCAACACTAGCGCCAGGCACCAGTGGCTAGCACCAGGCGTCAGGCCTGGTTCCAGGCGCCAAGGCCTGGGGTTAGGCGCCAAGCCTGATTTTAACGCGTTTCCGAAAATCCGATAAGTTTACCGTACTGGAGGATAAAATCATATAATTTCTTCGAAAATGCTATTTGATTTTGATTAAAACTCTGAAAAGTCAACAAAAGTCAATTTATCAATACCAATTGAATTAGGAATGAAAAGAACCTTCTAGAAGATTCTAGAAGACTAAAACCATTCCTAATTGCATTAGGAATGATAAATCATATTAGGCCCTCCCCTAGATCATTGGGCCGTACATAAAGCTCAAACCGGGCCCAGTTTAGTAAATTGGCCATAACTTCCTCAATATTCATCGAAATTGGGCTTATAATATATCGTTGGAAAGGTCTTTGCAAGCCCCATACAACTACACTACTATTGGACCCATATCATGGACCAACCAAACTGGATTGGCTGTTTTCTTAAAATAAGTTTTCAAAAACAGAGAGAAGAGAAAAGAAATTAAAAACTTTCCGCAACACTAGACTTTCCACACTTTCGCTTCATTCGATTATGATTCGACGTGAAAGGTACTCATCACTGGGTTTGGTTTTGGGGAGACACAAATGGGTGTCTACAACAACTTAACATTTTCAAATGACTACAACCGCATATCAAAATAGGAATATAATTATATTAGCGTCTAACATCGTGCATAATTAACCATCCACTTCCATATGATTGGCATTCTCATCATCTTCATTGTTGCTTTGATCTTGGTTGTTATCACCTTCATTGTCGCTTTCCGATCGGTTAGCCCTCCAAATTTGAAGTGTTATATCATGTCTCACTATGTCCATACTATCTTTGCGCCATTGTGCATACATAGTTAAATTTGCAGCTCCTATATTCGCATCATGTTGAATGATTGGTATGCCAAGCTTATGCATCCGAATAAAATTATGTAGTGTGAATGTGGCAATGTACCAATAATAATAAAAACTTTTTTAGATAAAATGAATATTCCAGGTATATTATTATGTTTCTGCAAAAACAAGATTTAATTTAGATAAAATGAATTTAATAAAGTAACCAACAATGTACCAATAATAATAAAAACTTGTTTAAAACATGTCATACCTTCACAAATAGCATCCACTTATCATCTTGTTCAATCAGAGGACACCCGGTAATAGAATCAAATTTAAGGTCAGTCCAAATGAGTTCCATCTCAGTCCAAACTTTGAATTTATTCCTCAAATCATTCCAATGATTTGTTACTTGTTTGGTAAAATTACCTATGATGGAGTGTTGAAGTATTTACCTATGATGGAGATTATAGAGTGTTTACCTATGATGGAGATTATAGACAAACAACCTATTGAAAAGATGAGGAGAAAAATATTGTAGGAACTTGATTTAGAGTGTGAAAATTATGACAATAAGATGTTGTTTTATATAGGAACATAGAGGTGTTACCCATAGTAGTTTGGAATATTGAAATATGAAATATGAAATGATAATTTTCATTTCAATTTAGTCAACCAATTTACGTTACCAAAAAAATTGTAAACTTCCCTATAACAAAGACAAGTCAAATCTCTTTTTTCTATATAACAAAAAACTATGATAACTAATCTGTAATTTAGTTTTCTTAGGATCTCCATTTTAATACTTTCTTATAAACAAATTCATTTATGATGTGGGATATTATAAATAATAACATTATAAAATATTACAAGTTCATTACCTTCTACTATATGATAATTTTAATACTTCTAGGTTTCTTTTAAAATATTTGTAGGGAATAATAATAATTTTCCTAATAACAACAACAACAATAACAACAACAACAATAATAATAATAATAATAATAATAATAATAATGAATAATAATTTATAATCAAAATAATTAATAATAATAACAAAAATTAATAATAATAATAATAATAATAATAATAATAATAATAATAATACCAACAATAATATTAATCATAAAAATAATAATAAAACATTAATATTGATTGAAATTAAAAGTAGAATATTGAAATAATTATTATTATTGAATATTAATTATTATTAGTAATTATTATTTGAAAATAGAGCAGAGCAGAGTAGAGCAGATTCAATTTGAGCAGAGCAGAGCAGGGCTCAGCAGAGCAGAGCAGAGCAGAGCAGCTCTAAAGAACGGGGCCTAGGTTTGTTTTCAAAAAAAGTCTTCTAAGTTTAAGCTTTTTTTGTGATGCTTCTGTTCTAATTTACCGAAAGGATTCCTCCATTCGTTTCGTAATATATGTAAACATTAATAAGACGATATGTCTCACTTTATATATTCACATTATAACCGAAGACATATAGCGAACGGTTTCATTACCAATCCATTACTTATATGTGGAGCGTAAACGCAAGCCAAAAGAGCCTAATATAACAACTAACCATTCGCGCGCATCGCTTGTGTGGGCTACTCTAGTTAGTAAAAGTAAGAGAGAAGATATGATAAAGAGTGAATAGTGAATATTTTTTTTATCATCGGTGGGATAAAATATGATCACTAAAATGCCCATGAGTTGGAAGAGAGAGGAAGTGGATAGAGAGAGAATGAGGAAACCAATTTTTCCTCAATGTTGATAGTAGGGCTGGGCACAATAGGTTAACTGTACCGTTTAGCTTTAATGGTACGGTTACCAGTTATGTCGGATACTAAAAAATGCGAATTGTAACCGTACCGTTAAGGAACGATTAACCGATATCTGTTAACCGTTCCTTAACGTTACGGTTACAGGTTAACCGCTATCCGTTCAATAAATTTAAAATCGACATTGTAATTTAATTTAAACTTTAAAATAAATAATAAAATTCATATTCCAATTAAGAGTACACTTTGATAAACAAAATACATTACAAAATTTTAGTTACTAAGAGTAAGTTATTTTAAAGCACAACAAGACAAACAATCTTTTTTTGAAACCAACAAGACATACAATCTAATGATATTATACATATTAAATTAGCATCTTCAAATTGAGACCTTGACATATTGGCAAACTAGCAACCTAGAAGATCATATTGCATCATTCATTCATTATATATTTTCCCTAAATAAATTAAATAAAAACATATATATTTATTTTAACGGTTAATAGATGGTTAATCGTTTGCTTAAAATTGTAACCGTAACCGTTAACCGCTATATTTAGCGGTTCGGTAAATTAACCGTTAAACAAGTCGGTTATACCGCCTAACTGTTATAGTTTTTTGCCCACCCCTAGTTGATAGTGCTCTTAATAAGGGTAAAATAGTCAATCCACGAAAAGACAACGCAAAGGAAATAAAAGCAAAAGAAAGGGGAAAAGGACATCTCATTTATCGGTGAGGTAAAAACAAAAAACGATTTTCTAAAAAAAAAAAATCTATGTGTAGACACCTTAAAATGTCTCCACAAAACCAAACCCGATGATGAACAACCTTTCACCATCATTATTGGTCGGGTTGAGTATTTAATCTTGGAGTGCTTAAATCCATATTTCCATTTCATAAACCAACCCAACTTCTAGCCCATTTCCCCAAACCATAACTTATTTTCCTCTTTTCGTGCCTTTAAACCCAAAATAATTCATTTTGTGTCCTTCAAAACCATTCATTTCGTGTCCTTTTTATAAAAACATTTAATCCAGTTTATTTTGGTCCATAATCAGGGTCCAATGATTGAATAGTTGGATGGGGCTTTAAAAGAGCTTTCCAATGATATATTATAAGCCAAATCCGAGTTATAACGAATAAGTTATGGTCAAAATATTAAATTGAGCCCAAACCGAACCTAAGTCCACCTTACCTACGACCCAATGATCATGTGGAGGGTCCAAATTATTTAATCCCATTCCTAAACCAATTAGGATTAATTAGAAACTTCTATAAGTTTCTAAAAGATCTTAATTATCCTTTTTGAAAAGATAAGATTAAAGAGTTTGAAATTGAATAAAACTTTTCTTTTTGAAAATCCTATTTCTATTCGAATTGAAAGACATTCAAAGATAGTCAGATATGATTTTCGTATCTCATAAATTTTTTCCAAATTTTATATGGTTGGATAGACCTTGAAATTATCTTTCCAATGATATATTATAATATCAATTCTGAGCTATAACGGAAAAGATATGACTAAAATATCAAACTCTATCCAAAACTGACACTGTCTCACTATTTCGGCCATATCTTTTATTCTATAAAATATTTTAATATGGTTCTAATTGGGTTAGAAAGTAGACTTCAATATCTTTCCAACTATATCTTATTCATCTTATTCCGATTTCTGAATCAAAAGATATGAAAAAAACAAAAACCGCAAAAACTGCAGTCTATCGAGTTTTATTCCGATTTAATTCGGATCTTATCTTAATTCTTCTACCCTTCTTTTTTTCTCTATAAATAGAGGTCATATCACCCCTTTTCTAATCATCAATAATCTTGATCATAAAATTCATTCTCTTCTCTCTCTTTAGCCTAAACACTAGCCACCCTATTCTCTCAAAATACTTCCTCTAAGCACTCCAAGGAGTTCATACTTTACCTGAAGTTCTATACTTAAACCAAGGCGTGAAAAGGTAGAATTAACTGAGGGTTTGGACAAATTAACTCTACTATTAATTTAATTATTTCAATTTGATTTATATTTTTATTGAAGTTACTAACAGTTTATTCATGATGTAGCAATTCAAGGAAACGCGGAAAGTGAGTAATTAATCATTTAATTACTTTTATTTTTATTCTTGTTGCTAGTATCATGATTAGGTTTATTATTTGATTTGACTAATGCTATTATTGTTGAATTTCTTCCAATATTAATGTTAATTCTATTATATTTTTTTATCACCATATTGCATGTTAAAGGGAATATGTAATTGAAAATCACGCCTAATAAGATAATTTGGACAACCGGTTTAGGTTCCTTTTTAATCTTGTTATTCAATTCAAGTGTTTACAAATATTTTAGAATTATATGTTGCATTAATATTCAACCAATTTAGCATAATAATAGTTTGGAGCGAATTGAATATTTTGTTTGTATGCCTTTGAGATCGCAGGAATCACTTTTCACTATAAGAATCGAGTAGAGGCCAATACGGGCGAATATGACTCCATGACTCACTTCGTACCATCATCCCCGATCCTCCTTTCGTGGTTCCGAACCATATGGAGTTAGTAATCTCATGGATTATGAATGAGGTGTAACCTTCACATGTCAATCGTTGTTGCCTTCGTTGTCCCTTATTCGTGGTTGCCTTTTATGATCCGTGAACGGTTTACAAGTTCCTTAAAAACTTGTTGGCGGCTCCCTACTTTCCTTGTCCCTAATCGTATTATGTCAATTCCCACTTCTTAAGAGTGCCAAGCATATTCACAACATGCTTTTAACGTAGGCGCACTTCGAACGACGCCTACACTATGCAACATTTGAGGTTTTTGTTTTGCAATTCCTCAAATGGAGTCCTCAACCTCAACATTTGACGATTATCGGTGCCAATAAAATGGCGATAACACACTAGAATTGTTCTTTTTGTTATATCTTTTGCTCTCTTTTCCCTTCATCATTTCCTCAAATGGAGTCCTCAACCTCAACAGTTGACTATTGTTGGTGCCAAAATAAATGGCGATTACATATTAGAATTGTTCCTCTTGTTCTATCTTTTGCTCTCTTTTCCCTCCATTGTTTTCTCACCAGAAACCTAGCTGCATATTTTCGCAAATTAAATTTAGTTGAAATTGCGAATGAACATTGGAGGAAATGCATAAGTGTCATGGGTATTTTTAAAAAAAAAAACACAACATAATACATACCAAATTGATTTCAATAAATACTATCGAAAGCAATTGTTAATGGCACCCTTGTTAGATCTGAACATCCCGATTCCTAAGTGCGATGATAGTGAACATTAGAAGGGGTAAATTCTAGTTTCTCTCTGAGATAAATTTGTAAATATATCTCCTCTTGCAACCTAATAATTTTATTTTATTTTTAAAATGATAAAACTGAAATAATAAAGTGGCACATAAATCAATGCATAAAGTTGTGAGAGGAAATAAATTGAAATTGTTAATCTCTGAAATTAACTGGGGCTCCATCCATTACAAGGAACTCAAACTATTCTTTTCAATTGTATTTGTGTTTAAGGTCGCATCCATCATTTGAATACACGAGTTTCCGTGTTTTTGAGTTAATGTTTAACTGTGTTTTTTGAGTTAATCTTAAACCATATTTACTGGAAAAAAAATTCTTTGGTATTTGTGGGTGTTTGTTGCTCAAATTGATGACCATTTCTCAGTGAAATAGTCTACATTTTAGTTCAATTAATATGGTATGTATGCTATAATGTAATTGGTGTAATTAATTTAGGTCCATTAGGAACGAAACTTGGGTCAACGGAAATTGAAGATAATTTATTTGTTGATGATAAATTTAATTGGTGTAATTAAATTAATTATGTCATTAATTAAGAGAAGGTTTTGCGTAGAACGGACTCACATAGGTTCGGTTTATAATGCACACATTTATCCCCCACCCACTATTATACACTCATTTTTCTCAATTTATTACGTTTATATTTTGTGTTTTGTTGGCAATTTTTGGGTTGAATTGTATTAGCTAGCTTTATCAATAAGAAATATGGGACTATTGGCAGTAGATTTGTTTATATCATCAACTGATACTGAAAAAATCAGCTCCACGAACCCTCTTTAGCCCACTCTATCTCCTCCAATCTTCGCCCTAATTCTCAACCATGGTCGCTCTTCGCCGCCGTGGAAGAAGGACCCATCGAGCTTTCGCCAGATACTCCATTAATTTTTGCTACAAATGACGATCCTACTTCTCTTCAAGTCTCTACCAGTGTTGAGAATTGTGGCGAAGACGGCGAAAGAAAGGCCTTATCCGACCTCAAATCGGGACTCGAAGAAGCCATTTCAGCAAATTCCTTATTTAAATATAGAAGAGAAGAAAGTCGATAACCCAACCGAGCAATTGAGCAAAGAAGAGGAAGGAGAGCCAGAGATTGAAGGAGATTACGAGGGTAATATTTCCATTTAAGGTGTACCTTTATTGCCTAGTAAAGGCTCAGAAGGTACTGACGTAATTGTATTGAAATTTTGTCTAATATCTGATAGTTATAAACTTATAATCCAACATTTGACTATAGTAATCTAATTTCTTACACTTTTAATCTAATACAAAGTATGTGATAATTATAATCTAATTTCTGATAATCACAATATAATATCTGATAATCATAATATAATATCTGACTATATTAATTTAATATTTGACCATTAGTATTTAATTCCCGACACTTTTAATCTAATATATAATACTTATAACTTAATATCTGACCATTATTATCTATTTATGATAATTAATAATTTTATTTTTTTTCAATGTATGTGACTGGACTCACGTGAGTCCGTTCTACACAATACTTTTCCTAGAGGGTATTTGGATTTTGGGATAACTAGATGTAGCCTGTGCAATGCACGGTTTGTTTAAATTTTTTTTAAAAAAATTTATAAATATATTTATGTGCTAAAATTTCTTATATATTTAGATAAAATTCCTGATATCAAAAGATAATATTTTATATTTAATTAATTTAAACTGGGAAACCTCATTCGCCAATTATGCTTACGTGACATTTAAATTATTTAATTTTAAAAGAAATTAATAATCTCGTATTTAATTGGCTACCACTAAAATTGTTTATCTTACGTGGCGCGCTAAAAAAATTAAATCCTACGTGACTCTCTATAAACTCGGGAAAAAACTCTCCAAATATATATATATATATATATATATATATATATATATATATAATAAGAAAAATATACTTTAATAATCCCAACTTTGGCCAATTTATCCCAACTTTCGATTATTCTGCAATGATCCCAACTTTTATATGCATTTTCTTTCTTCAATCCCAAACCGGTCAACAAAAATCAACAACCCATTATTCTAGGTTACCCAACACGTGATTGGTTTATAAATAAAAAAAATTAAAAAAAAGAAAGAAATTAAAAAAATCCAAACAACCAGCCACCACACGTCCACGCCCACCAGCCACCACGTCCACCAGCCACCAATGGTGGCCCTTCTCCCAGCCTACCCTCGAACCACCACCTCCCAGTCCCTAGCCACCGATTTTTCGCCGCCCAACCACCATAACACCGAAAATCGGCCCCTCCATCCCACACCCACCTCGGAAAATGACGCCCCTCCCTCCCGCACCACCGAAACTGCCGTTCCTCCCTTCCCTAAACTCAAAACCGACCTTCTCCCTTCCCTAAATGCAGAACACCAACCTTCTCCCTTCTCACACCGTCAAAATCGGCACCCCCTCAATTCCCACACCACCGAAACCGACCTTCTCCCTTCCCTTAACCTAGAAACCGACCTCCCTTCACCCCCATCTTCGAATCCGTCCAAAGCTCCCAAAGTTTTAGGGCTATGTTAATCGGGGTGGAGGTATCGGGAGTTGGTGATGGGTGTCGGAAAACGGAAATATAAAGGGCTGGGTGGGGAGGCCGTGGCCACCGGCGGCGATGGTGCTCATGGCAGATTGGGGGGGGATTTTTTTTTTATATATATAATTTTCTTTTTTAAAACTTATTAATTTTTTTATGAACCAATAAACAAGCGACACATGGCAATTATATTTTTTTAACAAAAAATTAACCCTTTCTCCAGGTTACTAGTAAATAGGATTGAAAAAAGAAAATGCATATGAAAGTTGGGATCATTGCGGAATAATCAAAAGTTGAGATTATTTAAAGTAAATTGGCCAAAGTTGGGATTATTAAAGTGTATTTTTTCTATATTATATTAGATTTTGCGTAGCCTTGAACCCTTAACGAGTTTAAAACTTTAAACCCTTAACGAGTCAAATTAAATAGCGGTAGCATGAAATTTTGGGAGGAAAATTCCAATCCAACACTCAATAATCATCTAATCTCAACCATAGATTAAAAACAATCTACGGTCAAGATCTTCCTTTCACAACTCACACGGATCACCATCTTTACCCGTCCAACACAGCTCAAATCAACCGTCCAAATAAATTCCCCCCTCTTTCTCTCTCCCTATAAAGTCCCCACTTCATTTCCTCATTTCATAACCATCCCAAATTCTCTCTCCTCTCAATTCCTCAATCTCTTTCATCTTCTTCATATTCAAGCTTTTCAAAGATCAACAATGTCAGGCCGAGGAAAGGGAGGCAAAGGGCTAGGAAAGGGCGGCGCAAAGCGTCACAGGAAGGTTCTTCGTGATAACATCCAAGGTATCACTAAGCCAGCCATTCGTCGATTGGCTCGAAGAGGTGGTGTGAAGCGTATTAGTGGTCTTATCTATGAAGAAACTCGTGGTGTTCTTAAGATCTTTCTAGAGAATGTGATTCGTGATGCTGTTACTTACACTGAGCATGCCAGGAGGAAGACTGTTACTGCTATGGATGTTGTCTATGCTCTTAAGAGGCAGGGTCGTACTCTCTACGGTTTCGGAGGTTAGGGTTAGGGTTAGGGTTTGGGTTTGTTTGAATTGGGGATTTAGCTTGAGAATTAGATTGATGATAATTAGGATTTGATGTCGATGTAAATGTTTTGATGGTATTGTCTCTATTTCTGGGATAATGAATGAAATCATGGTTTTAATTATTTTGCAGATTTTTCTCTATTGATGCCCATTTTGTTATTGTTATTGTTTGTTTTTAATTTTTTGTATTTTTTATTCTTTTAATTTTTGTTGAAATTTGAAGCAATTTACCGATTTGTTTGTCTAAGAAAATCAATTGATTTGTCAGTGTATTCATCTAGAGGTAATGCTTATGGGTTTAGTTGTTGAGTTAATTTACTAATATGAATTTGGAAATGACCATATTTCCTTGTAATTTGAGTTCGATTGTGTGTTGATGATGAGTTGCCAGAGTAGTGTATGATTTCATTTAATACATAAACAGATTCAAAAGAGGGTCTGAAAGTGAGCAATAATTTTAATTTACTTATATTAGATTTTAATTGTTTGAGAGCTTTGAAGTATAAGATTCTGCGATGCTTAGAATGACAGAATGAAGCAATGAAGAGATGTCAATGAAATCGTATCTTCAATTCATTTCCAATTTGGAGTACTTTGTATTATATTTG
Source organism: Chenopodium album (assembly GCF_948465745.1). Classification (NCBI taxonomy): domain Eukaryota; kingdom Viridiplantae; phylum Streptophyta; class Magnoliopsida; order Caryophyllales; family Amaranthaceae; genus Chenopodium; species Chenopodium album. The sequence goes on along the minus strand of NC_137841.1, from coordinate 20,373,039 downwards.
AAATCGAGCGATTTAGAGGTATGCCTGAGGTTTTCTGCACCTAGGTTATAATCAGTTCTTGATTGCTGATACTCGTGAATTGTATTGTATATGTTAATTTGTCAATGTGCAGAATATTTTATAGAAGCCAGTTTAATGTCAATTGAAGCTGGGTAATCAGTGGAGATGTCTTTAGACTCTTCACTGGATGAATCCTGTCTATGATTGAGTAGGTAAATGATTTGTTTCGTAAGTAAACCTTTTGTAGAATACTCAAATATGCAGCTTATCAATGGAACCTTGGACAATTTGTCAATTGCTAAAATGTGAAGTTCTCTTGATCTCTTTTTTGTGCATTCCGAATTACTTGCCTCTTATGCTCACATTTAATCATGGATTCATGTTATTGATGATGAGTTCCAAGAGTGTTTTTGTACTCATTTCACTTGTTCCTTGAACAAATTCTGAAAGTTTTGATAGCTACTGAAATATTGCGTTTAGTTACATCAGGGCTTGATTGACTTATGACTTGAGAGTTACAAGGTTCAATGATGCTCTCAATCAAGTGGAGATATGGTATTGATAACGAGTTCCGACTCTTCCAAGAGTGTTTTTGTACACATTTCACTTAGTTTATAAGGTTCATGATATGAATGAAGCATCTAGAGGTATGCGCCTGAGGTTATATGCACAATGCACTCCTGTTTGGATGCTGATGCTCTTTCTCTTCAGCTTCAGAGTCAGATGCATTATATGTCAATGTGCACAATACGAGTATTTGATAAAAGCCGGTGTTAATGTAGGTGGAGCTGGGTAATTTCCTGGACGCAGCTCAAGAAACTGAGACCTAATATAGTGGAGGTGTCTTTATGTGCATATTCTGCAAACCTGAAAGAATACGCATTTGTAACATTAGGTAAAAAATTTGTTCTAGTGTAAAAGTTGTAGAATATCCAGCTAATAGATTTAAGTACATAACTGTCAATCTCTAGTAATGTATGGTTGGTGCACCCGGGTGCACCATGCGCATGGTGCACCCGAAAAGAACATAAGGTATATTTAAAAGAACATGGGCAAAAAAAGAACATTATATATATTATAAACTATAAAGAACATGAGCATAATATGTTCTTTAAGTTTGATGATTATGTTCTTTGAGTTTTAACTATATGTTCTTTATATTATACAATATATTCTTTAATGTATGTACATTAAAAAAAAAAAAAAATCAATCACTCGAGTAACCAGAAAAAAGAACATGTTCTTTAATGTATTATCATGTTCTTTTTGTAAAGACTTTATGTTCTTTGGCTAGAGGTGATCAAAGTTAGAACGGCCCGACTCGATTTTGGACGGGTTTTGGGCAGAATTTTTTCGCCCCCAAAATCGGGTCGGACCCGACCCTTAAATTTAATTTATTGGGCGGATTTGGGAATGCGTATTATGCATTTTAGTTGATTTTTTTACTCGACCCGAAAAGCCCGCATGGTCGGACAATTTTGGGCACAAAAACTTCGGCCCAAAATTTGGCCCGACCCGAGAAGTGAGCTGATTTTTTAACCTTGGCCCGGCCCACCCAATGATCACCTACATCTTTGTCAGACACGAACATGTTCTTTTTTGTCAAATATAATGTTATTTTTTAAACACGTTCAACACCTAAATAACCATGAAAAATAACATGTTCTTTTTGTAAAGACTTTATGTTCTTGTTAAACACAAACATGTTCTTTTATCAAACATAGGTATGTTTTTTTTCTAACACTAACATGTTCTTTTTTTTGCCCATGTTCTTTAAAATATGTCTAATGTTGTTTCCGCACCCGGGTGCACTATACTATTTTCAAATCTCTAGAATGTGAACCTCTCTTGATCTCATTATAATTAGTAATTACCTTGATGTCTCTGACAATTTGTTACTCTGTAATTTTAATTTATTTAAGAGAACAATTGATTAATTAAATTGCCAATGCTTTGAATTGAGACACCCAAGGGTTTTTTCAGTTACATCAAATTAGATTTGGCTTATAGTTTATATGATTCTTAGATATAGAAATAAAGCAATCGCCAGAACTAGAATATGAAACCGTCCTTGATCTTAATTCATTAGAAATTTAGAAATCAAAGCCTCCTAGAGGTATATGCTTGGTATTTCATGCACTTCATGAATCATGATGTTAGTACTCTTGCACTTCAGGTTATCTGTTGCAGATAAACTGTATCTATATGAAGCTTATAGATATAAGACAGAGTAATGTAGCCATGTAGGTGGAGTGGTAAATTTTCGGACATTTTATAAAATACTGAAACCAAAATAGTCAAGGTGTCTGCATTGGATCATCTCTTGTCTACACTACTATGTGTTCACCAGAAATCGTAAGAGATTGAGCATTTGGTCGGTTTGAGTCATCTCTTGCCTATGTGATTACGTGTTCTGCTTTTCTCCAGCAATCCTAAGATACTATGCATTTGTACGAATGGGTAAGAATTATTTCTGTTGAAGTCTTTCGTAGAATATCAAGTTAAATAATGTAATTATGGACGAATTTGTCAATCTCTAGAATGTGAAGTTCTTTACTTTCAATCAAGGGGAATTCAATTGTTATCATAAAATTAAGACTATCAGGGTTTTATCACTCATGGTATAAAAATTTATACCATCCCTCTCTCTCTATCACTTTCTCACTCCTCCACATCATCTATACCACAATACAATATACTTTCTCCAAAAATCATTCCACCCATGGTATAAAAAAAGTTTACCACCACACTTTCTCTCTTCTATTTTTATTAACGGAAATTTCACCAAATGCCCATGAATAATTTTTTTATTCACCAAATACCCATCAAAATTTTCAAATACGCCAAATACCATCAGTTACAGTACATTAGCATTAAATGCCCTTTTACCTAACTGACGTTAAATCCCCGTTAGTATGTTTTTACCATTTTTCCCTTAATCAATGAGCGCCATATTTCCACTTGACTTCTTGATGAAGATCAAAAGTCTTCATAACTTCCCCTTTCGCACTCATCTTTCTCTCACCATTCTCCCCTGTTCTTCTCTACTTCATCATTAAAATCCTGCCCTAAATTCTGTCAGAAAAAGAGTTGCATGGTAAGGTTTTGAGGAATTGGGAGTGGAGGAGTGATATCTCAGTTGAATCGGGCAAAAAGGTGGGTTCTTGAAGCTGTGGTAAACGTTTTTGGTTCGTGAAAGGGAATGTGATAAAATTCGAAGGGTGGGGTTTTCAAACAACAAGGAAGGTAATTTCTGTTGTTTCGTTTTCTATTTCGAAGTTTAAAGTTGTAGCTTTTTGTGAAAATTGTGCACGCAATCTAGGGTTTTATGGAATGTGTGAATGACTTGTGTTTATGTGAAATTTTGTTGCATTTATTGATATGATTACTGTGTTAAATGTTGTTGGAGTATTGTTGAATTGATTTTGGTTGTGTGAAGTGATTTTAACGATCTAGGGTTAGGGTATTTGAATTGTTTTGTTGATTGTGATTTGTAGCTTGAATTTGTTTTTTTTTTTTTTTTATTTTTTTTTTTATTCAAATTCATATGTGTGGAATGTAATTAGTGTGTTTATCATACTTTGTATGTAGGATGAGTGGAGTTTGATTGTTATTCCATGGTAAGAAGGATGACAAGTCTCAGGATTTTGATGTTTTGGTTGAAGATACTGATAAGTGCCACCTAATGGGGTTGTATGAAGATATGTTTGAATGCTAAGTGAAACAAAATGTGTTTCTACCTAAATTCTTCACTTTGTTTGTCAATAAGCCTAGGACAAATAGGAAGTTGGAGCTTAAGGATAATGTGGATATGTTAAATATGTGGGATTGGAACAAGGGTAAGGATACAATAGAGATGTGGGTTGAGGAAACTAAGGAGCCAGGGATTGTATTCTAGGCTGCTGAAAAGGGGTGGCAGAGAAGATTGAAGGAAGAGGTTGAAAAAGTGAGGAGGGAGATTGAAAAGAGAAAGAGGGAGGCTGAAAGATAGCAAGCTGAGAAGGAGTTGTGGGAGCAACATCAGTTCACTGTTACTGTTGAGGTGCCAGTTGAAGGAATTATGTCTTCGATAAGTGCAATAACTAGATATATCAAGGATCACGATTATGGAGATAATTAGTTCATTCTATAGAGTCGTCAATGTTTGGTGCTAGATATGACAATTGATCTTTGGGCTAGCTTAATGGCCCAAACCTTATAGAATGGATCCTACAAGGTCACACATAAGAGTATTGGGTTAAACAAGTTAGAGGCCCATTATTGGGCCTCATGAGTTCATGACATACCATGTTGATAATTGAGCTTAGATAGTTAGAAGAGTCTAATGGGTTTTGGACTTGACATGGTTTTATTTCTAGATATGATCTATAAATATAAACCATGACTAGGGTTGCAAGATACAACAGTTGACATACAATGAATTGTCACACAAGCAACCAAGCTTCCCAAAACCCTAACTCTCTCTCTCTCTCTACTCGGCCCTCTCTCTCTCCTCCCTGTCCGTACGACCCTCCTCCTTGGGTGGCGTGTGTGGTGGTGCATGGGTGGTGTTGTGGTGTGTTCATGGCTCAAATCTCCGTTGAAGGTTGATTGAAGTGTTCAGTCACAACTAACTAGCATTAGTGGAGGTTTAATCCGTGCTCGTGGACTAAGTAGAGGAATCACACGTGGGGTTCTTGTTCTCCTTATTGTTCTAGTTCGATCACTTGTGGAATCACGCTTCAAAGGTATAATTCTTACTTCTCTATGTGTTATGCATGATATGAGATCCTTGGTTTAGGTGCTTTATGAATAAGATTCATATATTTCCGCAATTTAGTACCTATAATCTCCTACAGTGGTATCAGTTAGCCTCTTACAATTACATATATTGAGTATTAATTATTTGATAATCCACAATTTTAATTTAATTAGGAGGGAGAATAATTTAATTATGGGTCAATTATTATATTAAATGTGATTTAACAATATAGAATCATTAAAAGTTGTTTAATTTGCTCCATATTAGCCCTAACTTGATCCGGAAATTGGCCTAATAAATTCGAAAAAATTCGAACCCCTCCTAATTTTTTTCGAAAATTTCGAAATCATAAACCCTAATTTATGAAATTTGTGTTTTGGTTTTGATTTAATTCGATAGTCATGTGTTTAAAGAATTTAATCTATTTTATTTCATGTTAAATTATGAATTTTTCATGATCAAATTATTTAATTTAAAAGTTAAATTGAATTGTAGATTAAATTCATGAAGAACCCTAATTTTGAAATTGAATATGATTTAATTTTAAAATTAGAAGGACCACATTAATTTAATTTTAATAAAAATGTTTTGTTTTAAATTAAAAAAAAAAAAAAAAAAAAGAAGAAGGTGTTTTATGGTGCAGCAGCCGCGACTGGGTGGCGCAGCCACGGCGACTGCCGCACCGGCGGTGGTCCAGGAAGGAGGGTGGGCCGGGAACGGGTCGGAGAGGGGCAGCGCAGCAGTCCTTGCGTCGCTGCAGGGCAGTGTACACCGCAAGGTGTACGACCACCATGGCCGGCTTCGGCTTGCCACACCACGGTGGCTGACGCGGTTTTTAAAAAAAAAAATTATTATTTTTTGGATAAAAATCAGTTTTTCAAAATTAAAATTTTAAAGGATAAGTTTTGATTTTGAAAAGATAATTAACAAAGTTAAAGTGGTTAATTTTTTTTAAGATAGGATAACTATGGAGCAAAAGATTCTATTTGTATAATAATTGATTAATAATGTGATTATCCCATAATTATTTTAGGATATTAATTGATTTAAAATATGTGATTGACAAGTAATTAGGATAGAATTTCCTAAAATTTAGGATAATCATGGAAAATAAATATGATTTATCTTCCATAATTAAAATAAGATTTGATTCTATCTCATATCTAAATTAAAATATATGATTTTTTATAGTTGGTTATGAATAATATATGATATTATCTAATTACAGTAATTAATTAAAATATGAGATATTTAGGAGCCATGTTTCCTTAATTATGAACATTCGATGTTGTAGTTTAGGAAAGCATGATGAGTGATTTATTATATGATATTTTATAATATATGATGTTATTTATTGCTATATAGACTAGTATGGCCCATAGATTCTAAAATACGATCTGCGCATCGTTTCGTATTTTTGTAATCTAAATACGGTCTGCGTACCGTTAAGTATTTTTGTAATTTATTTTATTTTATTTAAGTAGTATATATAATAGAATAGTATTACAGGTTGCAGTTAATCCAAGAATCCATGGAGTGAAGGCCCAAAGGAGCAAGATGGATGAGATCCATGAAGGTTCAAGTGGGAGCTTTTGCTTTATTAGTTTTCTTAGGATTAAGGGGCCATACTATATCATGTTTTATTTATGCATTAGTACATTATGCATGTTAGATTTTATTTATGTTGTTTGATGATGCGCTAGAGTTCACTAAATAATCACAACATAATAAATCTAGGTCCCGGTAATATTGAGGTTGCTTTTCCAATTAAAAACCCGATGAAACCTTTGATATTTATGATAGTTCATGCCTTATCTGGGTGTCATACTATATCTTAGGGGAGTGGGGGTAAATCACGTTTTACAATTTTAATTGGTTATACTCAACAAGGTTACCTAAAGAGTTTAGAACTTTGAAGCTAAGGGTAATAATTAAATATGTGATGGGTAATTATTCAACTAATAATTACAAAGAGTTGTAATCAGTAAAGAGTTTACTCACCTTGAAAATGCAATACTTGATGGTAGGGCCTCAGTCCGGTCAATTATTGCACAAATAAAGGATCTTGGAATCATTCTATTCAATAGGGATCAATTAAATTGAATGAATGTTTTAAAGTTACCAGTTTTATAATTGCTTATGACACTTTAAATTTATTAAACATAATTATTGAATTTTTCCTCGTTTGTTTGTAGATGAATAACTTATACGACAACACTGTTTTACCAATGAAACTTAACTTAAGGCTGAATCTCAAAAACTTCAAAGAATGGGAAAATGAGTTGAGAAAAGTTCTCACAAGCCATGGGCTTGAATCTCGTTTATATATTCTTGTTGAGAGCGAGTATACAAAAAATTATAAAGCTGAAAGGCATGCTGAAATTGTTTCAGATGCAGAGAAAATCAGGCTCATTTTAGAATATATTCCAATCTGTTGGAAAAGAAGATTCAGGCACTATGAGCTAACCAACTTGCATAAATGTCTTCGTGCTATTTGTCGAGGTGGAATTGGGGCATTAGGAAGTGGAGGCTTCAAAGATCATAATGTAAGAGAGGTCGTTAACTCGATCCCTCAGATTTACTATTCCTGGACTGACAGCGTTAGGTATGAGGCTTACAATGTTCATTGTAAGATAATGGCTAAGAGACTCATGCCTGGTCAGTCAGTAAAGGCCCATGTCAGGAAACTGATTGAAATGTTCAATCAGATGGATGTCCTTGGGAAACCGATTGATGATGACTCTGCACATGATATTATCTTGTTCTCACTCCATGATGGTTTTGACATTGTCAAGCTCAATCATAATGATGAGGGGTCGTCGGTGACATTGATCAACCTTTTTCTTAACCATGCTGAGGAGTTCCTGAAAAGGAGAGGAAGCGAATGCCATACACCAGGGTGTCCCCATTATACACCAGTGAAAGCAAAAGGTAAAGAGTTACTTGATGTTTTTGTTGTAGAAATTTATCTTACTTCATCTTCCACTTGGGTATTTGATACCGGCTGTGGTTCTCACATCGTTAATAACGTGCAGGGCTTGAAAGAAAGTAAGAAGTTAGCAAAAGGGGAAGTAACGCTTCGAGTAGGAAATGTAGCAAAGGTTGCTGCACTTGCTATTGGAAGTTATCACTTGAGACTTCCCTTTGGACTTATTTTGGTGCTTAATAACTGTTATTATGTACCAACAATTACTAAAAACATTATTTCAGTTCATGTTTTAGATTCTAAAGGATTTTCATTTGAAATAAGAGACAAATGTTGTTTTATTTCTATAGAAAATATGTTATATGCTAACGCAAAATTAATTAATGGTTTGTATGTTTTAGAATATACAACTCATGCCTACAACATTGATCATAAAAAGCAAAGAACAGATGGTTCAAACCTAACTTACCTATGGCATTGTAGACCTGGTCACATTAACCAAAAGCGCATCCAGAAATTACATAAGGATGGACTTCTCTCTTCATTTGATTATGAATCATTTGAAAATTGTGAGTCATGCTTGCTTGGGAAAATGACTAAGTCATCCTTCACGGGTATAGGTGAAAGAGCTAGTGACCTATTGGGACTCATACAGATGCGTGTGGACCAATGAGTTCAAAAGCAAGGGGTGGATTTAGTTACTTCATTACTTTTACTGATAATTTAAGTAGATTTGGTTACATTTACTCAATGAAGAACAAATCGGAAGCCTTTGAAAAGTTCAGAATTCCAGAATGAAGTACAAAATCAACTTGGGAAGACAATTAAAGCACTGCGATCTGATCGTGGTGGTGAATATTTGACCCAAGAATTTGATGAACATCTAATAAACTGTGGAATACTTTCACAGTTAACTCCTCCAGGAACGCCACAGTTGAATGGTGTTTTAGAAAGGAGGAATAGGACCTTACTAGATATGGTTCGGTCCATGATGAGCTTTACTGATCTTCACATATCGTTCTGGGGATATGCATTAGAAGCAGCTGCAAGAATACTAAACAGAAGCCCGTCCAAAGCAGTTGAAAAGACTCCATATGAGATATGGAATAGAAGAGCTCCAAAGTTGTCTTTTCTCAAGATTTGGGGATGTGAAACCTATGTAAAACGTTTACAAGGTGATAAACTACACCCTAAATCAGACATATGTTTCTTTGTGGGTTATCCAAAAGAAACAAAGGGGTATTACTTCTAGAATTGCGAAGATAATAAAGTGTTGTTGCTCGCGATGGTGTCTTTCTAGAAAAGGAATTCCTCTCTAGAAAGCCAAGTGGGAGTAAAGTGGTTCTCGAAGAAATTTGAGACGAGCAACAAATGGATGTGGATAACACCACATCAGAGGCGAGGGTGCATGAGTCGATTAATCATGCGTCGGAGCAAGCTAATTCGACTAGCGAGACTCCTTTCGTCCCACTTGAATCTAATTCATGCGAAAATCTTCAAGGAGTTGGAGAGAATATTTCTATTGTTGCTCCTACCCCACGTAGGTCTGCTAGAATCAGAAACAAACAGTTTGTTGAGGTTCTGATAACTGAGGATTCTGAAATCTTCTTATTGGAGAATGAGAAACCTACAACCTACAGGCAAGCTTTGGCGAGCCCCAACTCAGATAAATGGCTTGAGGCCATGAAGTCCGAAATGGAATCGATGTCTGAAAATGAAGTGTGGACCCTAGCTGACTTGCCTAATGGGGTAAAACCTATTTGTTGCAAATGGGTTTACAAGATTAAAACAGACAAGGATGGAAATGCCTACATCTATAAAGCAAGACTGGTTGCAAAAGGGTACAGACAGATTCATGGTATTGACTATGATGAAACCTTTTCCCTAGTAGCTATGCTTAAGTCCATTCGGATCCTTCTAGCGATTGCTGCATTTTTCGATTACGAAATTTGGCAGATGGATGTCAAAACCGCCTTCTTGAATGGGTTCTTGACGGAGGAAGTTTATATGATACAACCTGAGGGTTTTGAAGATCCAGAAAATCCTAGAAAGGTATGCAAACTTCAGAAATCCATTTATGGATTGAAGCAAGCATCCAGGAGTTGGAATCTTTGCTTTGATAAAGCAATCAAACAGTTTGATTTTGTCAAAAGTGAAGAGGAACCTTGTGTATACAAGAAGTCTAGTAGGAGCAGCATTGTTTTCTTAGTCTTGTATGTAGATGACATACTACTCATGGGGAATGCCATACCAATGATTGAGTCAGTTAAGGAATGGTTGAAGAGTTGTTTTTCCATGAAGGAATTAGGTGAGGCTGAATACATATTGGGGTTCAAGATCCATCGAGACAGATCTCGAAGGATGATTGGATTAAGTCAAGAGACTTATATTGATAAGGTTATTGATAGGTATTCCATGAAAGACTCTAAGAGAGGATTTCTCCCCATGTCTCATGGCATTACGCTCAGTAAATCTCAATGCCCTAGCACGCCAGAAGAGATGAGACGTATTGTTGATTGTAGGCGTCGCACGAAGTGCGCCTTCGTTAAAGCATGTGGTGAATATGCTTGACACTCTTAGGAAGTGGGAATTGACATATACGATTAGGGACAAGGAAAGTAGGGAGCCGCCAACAAGTTTTTAAGGAACTTGTAAACCGTTCACGGATCATAAAAGGCAACCACGAATAAAGGGACAACGATAGGCAACAACGATTGACCCGTGAAGGTTACACCCCATTCATAATCCATGAGATTACTAACTCCATATGGTTCGGAATCACGAAAGGAGGATCGGGGATGATGGTACGAAGTGAGTCATGGAGTCACATTCGCCCGTATCGGCCTCTACTCGATTCTTATTGTGAAAAGTGATTCCTGCGATCTCAAAGGCATACAAACAAAGATTCAATTTGCTCCAAACTATTATTATGCTAAATTGGTTGAATATTAATGCAACACATAATTCTATAAAATTTGTGATCACTTGAATTAACAACAAGATTAAAAAGGAACCTAAACCGGTTGTCCAAATTATCTTATTATGCGTGATTTTCAATTACATATTCCCTTTAAACATGCAATATGGTGATCATAAATATAATAAAATAAACATTAACATTAGAAGCAATTTAACAATAATTCCAACAATATAAAATAGTTAGAAAAATAATAGAAATAAAAGGAACATAATTCTTACTTTGAATCTGTTTGCTTGCAACTACAAAATAATAAACGAGTTAGTAACTTCAAGGAAATAATAATAAAACAATAATTAAATTAAATTAAATTAAATTAAATTAAATAGAATTGATTTGGGGCCAAACACTACTACAATTGTTGCAAAATCCAACGTTCTTAACAACAACGTGTCAACAAGGAACCGTTATATTAAGTAGCTTTAAAAATATACTATAATGTATGACAACTCTCCTTCTTGAACCATTGTTATAAGTTGATATCATTAACAACGAATTATGAATCAGACAACATTTTATATTTAATTGGTGTTAAAGGAATACAATTTTAATAACGGGCCTTTGGTAAACGTTGTTGAAGGGCCTTAGTATCTTCTACTGTAGTAAAATTCCAATAAACTTTTTTTGCTTAAAAAATAATAATAAAAAAATAAAATAAAATAAAACCAATAAACCCCCGAAATTTATCCCCAAAAAAGCATCAGCTTCTAGTCCCTCTATGACTCTATCCCACTCTCCCACAAAACCCACTCACAATAGAATTTGGCGGGCTGTGAAACTCTACTTCTCCGCTTCCACTCTCCATAAACGTGATGGAACTGCTACTATTCCACTCTCATTGTTTCTGCAATGGTCATATATATAAGGGAAAAAAAAAATCAAATCTCACTTTTCTCTTTCCTCGTTCTGGTTTGCAAGACATCTTTCGGTACGGTATTCTATCAATTCATCTTGATTTCTTAGGGTTCGTTGCTTGAATTAAACTGATTTGAGTCTAATTTGATGTAATTAGGGAGGCTGAGGTTACGATTTGTAGAGTACATATCAGACAACTTATTTGCGGACTTCGGTAAGTAATTCATCTACTCCGTATTACTAATTTTTAGCTTTTTTGATGTTTAATTTGTTTAATTTAAATTGCATGTGGCTTCATTGGCAAGAATCTAGGTAAATTGTTTCATGAAATTAGATGTATGGTTGAAATTAGATGTATGGTGAATCAATTTTGGTCGGTTTACCATGATTAAGAGGACATGTATACATTATAGCTAACACACAATTAATTTAATTTATATTATCTTTTGTATGTAGCTAATTCAAATTTGTTTCTTTCCCCATATTGATATTCTGTTTGTTGGATTGGTATGTTGGTTTCTTTCCAATTATAAAAAGAAAATACAATTCCATATTGATTTATTGGGATGATGTTGGCAACGGGTGGGATTTAGTGAATTTTTTTTATTGGAGCTTGTATTATTTTACTTGGCTATGAATAATTACACAATTTCATGTGCATTTAGAATGATATATATTTCTTATTTAGAGTAATAATTGCTTCTGGTTGGTAAACATAGTTTAACAACTACAATGTAAGGTTATATTATACTTCATCCGTTTCTATTTAGTTGACGCGTTTGATTTAGGCACACATATTAAGGAGAGGAGAGAGAGTGATAGAGAATGAAAAAGCAAGTGGGGTAGCTTGTAAATGCAAGGTAAAAAATTTACCTAAAAAGGAAACGTGTCAACTAAAAAGAAACTTCCTAAAAAGGAATACATGTCAACTAAAAAAAAACGGAGGTAGTAGTTTATTTTGCTTCTGAATGAGGTAAAAGTACTTAACATCCATAATTAGACTTGTAGGTCTAATACACTATAACACTAGAACTTCGTATGTATTACATATCAACAAGAAAGACCCATTTATAAAATAGTGCTATCATGCTTATGGAAATGCAAAAAAGTACTCTTCCAAACCTCTAGCTATCTCAAGATGACCAACCTCTTTAATAGATTTAATCACTATGCCAATAAATTGAGTTTCACTCACATATTTTTTTTTGTAAGAAACACAAAACTAATAAAGGGATTCAAATTACTCCATCAAATTTACGCCCACTCTCGAATATATATTATGCAGTATTACTTTGTTCATATAATCTATATAATTCATTTGTAAGATAAATTAAAAGACTACAAAAAAAAAAAAAAGAAGCTCATTTATCATTTCCTTTTGTATCATTCAAAAGAGGTAATTGGGTTTCTTTTGAAAATCAAGCTTAGACTTAAATTATTGGAAAGTTGCATTTTAGGGTGGGGCTCCAAAGCAAAAGTCTGTTGTTACTTCAGAAATAATAATAAAAAAACTCTTGAAATTCAATTACTTATTTTATACCCTACTCTAATTGGATATGAAAACATGGATCATGCTCCATATATAATTCATCTTATATATCAGCCTTAGTACTTTCACTCCTCTCATTCTTGCTTAAAAGCTTAACCTCTGTAAGTATCTCTTTCAAACACAACTATATGAACATCAATATTTTTTTTTATAATTTTTTTAGGCAAAATAATCATTTCAATACAAAGATGCTAAAGTCACGAAGCCTTTAAATTTAATAGCCAAAAAATAAATGATGAAAGATATTAGGAATAGATATATTTTAGTTGGTTGTCATGTAAAAGCAACGGGGAAGAGCAAATTTGGGTTTTTATATCCGTCCTCAATATCTTTAGTGGTGCAAAGTAGACATGAAGAAAAGATTCAGGAGAACCGTGTAGAACGAGCACGTTATATTGTTAATGCACTTTAGGGGATTACAAGGAAAGAAAAAGTTTATATGGCACCATACAATGCTGGGTTTGTGCAATCTTATATATATTGCATGTCCATTTTTAAATTAATGCATATATTGGTTACTATATATGACTTACAATCATGAAATCAATGTGTAGGCGCCATTGGATATTATGTGTGATTGATCCGGAAGCTGATGTTGTATATTATTTGGACCCCTTACGAAAGGAAAATTTTCCTATTGGAGATGATTTACGTAGCGTTGTAGAGACGTAAGCTTGATTATTAAAATACTATTAAGATTTTTTTTATCCATACATTTGACAATATTCATATTTTACTTTTCTTAAGTTTGAAAAATATTTAACCATTTGATAGGGCATTACTTATATATCAAAATCAAGTTGTAGGAAGTAAGAAGGTGAAGAAAAGTACAACTTGGTCCAAAATTCAGGTACTTATTTGCATATCACTTTCATGTCGATAAACTTGTAATATCTAGCTTTTAGATTGCATTTTTTTTGTGTTTGTTTAAGATTATGTGATATCTATAACAAAAAATTTAATAAAAAAAAAAAAGGAAACAAATGATGAATCTAAATTTTATTTAGAAAAGATAGACATTAGTGCCTAAGTGTCTTACTCCGTAGGATACTAATTAATCTAACCCAAATTTCTTATAGCTTGTCTTTTATAAGTAAGTTGGAATCATTGTTATGTATTTCCGCTCTATTTATTTTACTTATTTTTATGCAGTGTCCTCGTCAGACTAATGGTGTAGATTGTGGTTACTATGTCCTAAGGTTCATGCGAGATATCATTGCACATAACCAACCACAAATTCCGGAAATGGTAAATTTATTGTAATGTTTTGTTTGTATTAAAAATTAACTATTGCTTTGATTATTGATTAGAATTTTTTTCAATATGTGCAGTACTTTTCAGATTGTTTATGGCCCAACTATAGCACAGAGCAAATTGATGAAGTGCAAACTGAGTTGGCACGCCACATTCTCTACTTTGCTAGTTGATTTAGGAAGTTAAAACTAATTGGTGGACAAATCATTATGTTTAGATTTCTTATTAGTTTAATGTTTCTCAAATTGTTAAAGTTAATATTATGAATGCTTCGTATTTTTTTTTTCTATTACAATGGACACCGTGAAACTTATTAGTTTTTATTTTATATATATACAATCCATTTGGTTGTGTAAATTTAGCTGTGTTTGTATAGATAGTCAAATAATTAAGTTCTTAGTTAATTAACAACAACGATTCAAGATCTTTACTTTAACAACAAACAAACTATTCACATCAACAACGGTTAGAATATCAATATTGACAGTGGTTAAATGGGTAGTCTAATGTTGTTAACACCATACATTTAACAACGGTTAGAGTAATCGTTGTTACATAATACCACCCTCTACAACAACGATTTCATCTACAACGGTTGTTGACCGTTATCTATTGCTATTTTGAACCGTTGTTAATTAGCAATATTGTGGTAGTGAAACCCTCAAACAGTTCTACCTTTCACGCCTTGGCTTAAAGACAGAACCACGAGTAAAGTATGGACTCCTTGGAGTGCTTGAAGAAGGAATTTTGAAAGAAGAAGGGTAGGCTAGTGTTTAGGCTAGAGCATAGAAGAGAGAAAAATAGAGAATTAATTGATGCCCCGTACATCAGAAATGAGGGGGTATTTATAGAAAAAATGTGCTAAGGGAACACACGGAACCCTAAAATGATAAAAACCCTAAAAAAGTAAACCGCGACACGGCACTGTGTATTGTGACACGGGAATTCCCACCATCAGACGAGAAAAATTCCCGTGACGCGGTGAATAGTTGCGTGACGCGGTGAACAGTTGCGTGACGCGGGAAATATTTTAGGGTATGGGGAATAAAACGCGTGAAGGGTTTACGCGGAACGGACACGGAAACTCCCGTGTCACGGGAAATCCCACCGTCAGACGGGACAGTTTCCCGTGACACGGTGGACTATTGCCGTGACGCGGGAATTTTTTGTCCGTTTTTCCGTCTAAATTCATTTTTAACCCTAATTTCGTTTAGCATTTTAAGTTCCGATTGATAATTTCGGGCCATTTCTGATTTATTATTATTTGGGCTAAAAAAAGAAAATAATTAAATAAAATAAATAAAAGGTTTGAGCCAAAATAAATAATAAAACAATAAAATAAAAAAGATTTGTGCTGAAATTTAAAAAATCTATGCTTTGACCAAACATCAAGACTGATCCATGGACTATTCAAAAAAATGAATTTAATTAAACACAATTTTTTAAAGTACTCTCGGGATTAAATAATGAACCCGACCAATAGTGGCGGTGAAAGGTTGTTCATCATTGGTTTTGGTTTTGGGAAGACATTTTTAGGTGTCTACATTGATAAACCTTATGCTTCGGCAATAGGGTCAATCATGTATGCCATGATATGTACAATAAGGCCGGATGTTGCATATGCTCTGAGTATATGTAGCAGGTTTTAGGCAAATCCAGGAGAAACACACTGGACAGCTGCCAAGAACATCCTTTAGTACTTGAGAAGGACTAAAGGAATGTTTCTATTATATGGTGGCGAAGATGAGTTGGTTGTCAAAGGTTATACAGATGCAAGTTTCCAAACATATAGAGATGATTTCAGATCACAATCTGGATACATTTTCTGTCTGAATGGAGGAGCAGTGAGATGGAAGAGTTCGAAGCAAAACACTGTCGCAGACTCTACAACAGAATCAGAGTATTTAGCGGCTGTTGAAGCAGCTAAGGAAGCAGTTTGGATTAAGAAGTTCCTAACTGAGCTGGATGTCATACCAAGTGCTCAAAAGGGAATCGAGTTGTATTGTGATAATAATGGCACCATTGCTCAATCAAAGGAGCCTAGGTCACACTTCAAATACAAACATATAGAGAGGAAATATCACCTCATTCGAGAGATCATTGACAAAGGAGATGTCAAGATGTGCAAAATTCATACGGATGAGAATATTGCTGATCCACTTACTAAACCCCTTCCACTTTCAAAGCATGCGAAACATGCTAATGAATCTGGATTGAAGCAAATGATGTAATTAGAAGTTGTATTTGTTTTTGGAGAAAAATAAGTTACATATGTAATACATTCATTTGCAGAATTATGTTTAATCAGAAATTTTATTATTTCTCTTATTTAATTATGGTTTTCGATATTAAATAAAATGTCCAAAATAATTATGGATTGATGGGATCATCAGGTTGATGACCTGGTGAATGAAACCCCACAGGTGAACAAAATCCATATATTATTTGAGTTCCTAGTTCAGAATCATTAAACTGGACATAAATGATTTCTTAAATTGGACTAGCATGTAAGATTGATTGGATAGTGCAGTTTCATGGGCTATAGGAGCATAGTGATGATTCTCGGTCAATCACATGGATATGCATGAATGATGCATGATCGAACTATAGACCTACTTTGAAGTTCAAGTGTAGAACTTCCAGATATATTAGTGGATTCCTTTGACACGAGTGGGACACTGATCCCATTCAATGATTGATTTAACTATGGTACACTCAAACGTCCAGCCATAACTGGGGATTATAAAGGGTGTTTCCCGGTTGCTTCATGAGTTGAGTGGGAGCTTTGGTTGCCACAAGATTGGATTGAGTCTACCTATTTAATTAGGAATGTGTCTTGGCCCCTTGAAGGGGGAGAATTCAGAAAATGCATGGCCGTGCTCAAATGCATTACATAATAATCATTTGTTCTGTGAATCTAACACAACATTTCAAGAAAAGATTTGTAGACTAATATGATCACGACATGAGATGCAATCATATTATCAAATCGACACACATTGATTTAAGGAATTTGAATATTGCGCACATGTCTCAGACAAGTGGGAGATTGAAGGAATTATGTCTTCGATAAGTGCAATTACTAGATATATCAAGGATCACGATTAGGGAGATAAGTAGTTCATTCTATAGGGTCGTCAATGTTTGGTGCTAGATATGACAATTGATCTTTGGGCTAGCTTAATGGCCCAAAGCCTTATAGAATGGATCCTACAAGGTCACACATAAGAGTATTAGGTTAAACAAGTTATAGGCCCATTATTGGGCCTCATGAGTTCATGACATACCATGTTGATTGATGTGTCTGTTTTATATAGTATTTTACCCCCGTCCCTTGGTCGTAATTAGTAATGTTTTTGGCTCTTTAGAGACATTTTTATTACTAATTGGTGTTTTCTAGTGTTTTCATAGATTTGGTTGACTTTTGCAGGGATTTATACTTTTGGAGTATTTTCTCGAGTTATTTTGGAGCAATCACGAGCATTGGAGAAATACGACCATCTTTGAAGCCCAAGGTTGGTTAGAGTCATCGAGCCGGTGATTAAGGGCTTGGTAATTGGGATTCCGAGGTATTTGGATCGAGTATTCAAGACCCGAAGAGGAAATTCGGATTGGGCCGAGAAATCAAGCCCAATCGAAGTCCGAGCCTCGAAGGGAAGCAAGGGCCCGATCGGGCAAGGAGTGGCACGATCGGGCGCGACGCTGGTGCTGTGCGTGGCCTATAGCGCGCCCGATCGTGCGAGCGTCTATCATGATCGGGCGATGCTGCTGAGAAGGAACGCGAAGAAAAAGGCGGGCCCGATCGGGCGACCCTTTGCCCGATCGAGCGCGTGTTTTTATATAGCCTGATTAGTTTAGTTTTAATTTTGGGTTTTAGGAAACGTTTATATACGAGTTTTGTACGGAATTTTGATTATCTTCTTTCCTTAGACTTTCTCTCTCTACTTAGGATTTTTCTCTCTCTTAACTTTTCTCTCAACTCTTGTTCTTAATCTTTCCATTAATACAGATTAGTTTGGTAACTATTTCTCTTCTCTTAATCTTAGTTGTTTATTTTACTCCTTTCATCATGACTTGTTTTATTGCTTTGATTAGTTTAGTTTTTACTATGTGTGAGTAGTTTTCTTTCTAGGGTTTATGGGGATCCATGAATAATATGAAGGGGTAATTTATGGTTGTTAATTGTCAATGCTAGATTAATTTCCTATTGATTGATTTAACGCTCTGTGACTAGATTTGCGCAGATCTTTTATGCATGAGTTTAACAAATATTGATTCGAGATTCGACAGATGAGAATTGATGTTTAGGTCTAGTTTCAATAGGCAGGTTAATTTATAAATGGTTAGGCCGAGATTTGAAAGATGAGATTTAATACCGGCAAATTAATTGTGTGATTATAATACGTAGCGAAAGCCCTTTATAATCTGATTAATATATGCATGGATGAATGATTATTATACTCTACCTTGGAATATTATTTATTGGTGAACCTATACCCTACATCCTTTTATATATTATTTTCTCCCTACTCTTAACTTTCGTAGTTTAGTTTCATATTCAACTTTTATATTGGTTACCTAATAATCTAGATTATATTAATTAATTAGGAATAGAAAGACTCGTTTCTCTGTGGATTCGACCCTACTTCCCTATCTGCATTAGTTAGAGGATTTAGGTATTACTTTTGATTTGGGGATACGACTTTACCCTGTCATTGATAATTGGGCTTAGATAGTTATAAGAGTCTAATGGGTTTTGGACTTGACATGGTTTTATTTCTAAATATGATCTATAAATATAAACCATGCCTAGGGTTGCAAGATACAATAGTTGACATACAGTGAATTGTCACACAAGCAACCAAGCTTCCCAAAACCCTAACTCTCTCTCTACTCGGCCCTCTCTCTCTCCTCCCTGTCCGTACGGCCCTACTCCTTGGGTGGCGCGTGTGGTGGCGCGTGGGTGGTTTAATCACCGTTGAAGGTTGATTGAAATGTTCAGTCACAACTAACTAGCATTAGTGGAGGTTAATCCGTGCTCGTCGACTAAGTAGAGGAATCACACGTGGGGTTCTTGTTCTCCTTATTGTTCTTGTTCGATCACTTGTGGAATCACGCTTCAAAGGTATAATTCTTACTTCTTTATGTGTTACGCATGAGATCCTTGGTTTAGGTGCTTTATGAATATGATTCATATATTTCCGCAATTTAGTACCTATAATCTCCTACACCAGTTGTTAGGGCAGAGGACATGGAGGTGGAGTATATGAGAGTTTTTAACACTGTAGAAGCTGATGAGAGTTTCCCAGGGAGTTCTCAACCTGAACCATCATAAGAAACATAACCTGAACTTGAACCAACATATATACACACCCAAACTCCATCTCCTACAACAAAGAGAAAGAAAATGACACCAAGGAGAAAGAAAACAACACCTAAGAAGAAGACTAAGAAACCAGTAGCAGAACAAAGAACAAAACAATACTCAATTGAAGCAAGAACACCACCACCCTCCCCCACACAAGCAACAACACCACCACCCTCCCCCACACAAGCAACAATACCACCACCCTCACCTACAACACCACCACCAACACCAACACAACCACCAACACCTCCACCTCAACCAACACAACCAACACCACCACCTCGACCTACAAACACATCTGCCACCTCATCTTCTCAAGCCAAACATACTAGAATTAGGCCTCCCTCATGGAGACTTCCAAAGACTACTGCTGTGAAGAGGGGGGGTGTGGGCTAAGAGCTAGGGAGAGGTAAGGGAGTTGAAAGAGTTAGAAGGGAGATTGAAAGGAGAGAGACTGAAGTGAATGAGTCAGATAGTGATGACAGTCAGGATGATGATTATGAATTGTCTGATTATGAAGAAGATGATGAGAATGTGAGTGATCTTGATTTTATTGAAGAAGAAGGGGACCATCCGCTAGCTGATTTTGAGGAAGTGAGAGAGAAGAGGTTTGAAGATTATTTAGATGGCAGCCACACGTTTGATAGGCTGTATAAAAATGGGAAAATTTGGGCACCTGTTGAGTTTGGTTCTATAGTGCTTGAGCCATGGCTGATTTTTGAGAACAAGGCTCAGTTTCTAGAAGTGTTTAGAGATTTTTGCATACAAGAAGGGTTTGCAGTAACTATGGACAGAGTTGACAGCTGGAGATACACAACAAGATGTGTGGTTGAGGCTTGCAATTGGAGAATACATGCAACTGTATTAACTGACAATGTTAGCTGGGCCATAAAAACCCTAACTGGAGAGCATAGCAAATGTGGCAGACTAGAAGAGAATCCAATGGTTTCAACAGAATGGTTGTGCATGCATCTATTGCAAGATCTAGAGGCAAATCCTGATATCCCAGTAGACTCACTTCAGAAGCTATGCATGGAAAGGTTTAAGCTCAATGTCAAGAAGAGGCTTTTCTACAAGGTCAAATCAGTTGCAAGGAAACAAATCTATGGTGGCTTTGTTAAGTCATATGCTTTACTGCTAAAATATGCTGAGATGATTAAGTATACCAACCCAGGCTCCTATGCACAGAAAACAATGGCAATCAGCAACCTCAATTCAAAGCTTGTTTTTTTTTTTTTTTCATTCATTTGCTGCTTCTGTCAAAGGCTTTCATGGTGGTTGCAGGCCCTTGATTGGGATAGATGGAGCACATCTGAGTGGGTACTTGTAGACACCCATTTTTGTCTCCCCAAAACCAAACCCAGTGATGAGTACCTTTCACGTCGAATCATAATCGAATGTAGCGAAAGTGTGGAAAGTTTAGTGTTGCGGATAGTTTTAATTCTTTTCTCTTCTCTCTGTTTTTGAAAACTTATTTTTAAGAAAACAGCCAATCCAGTTTGGTTGGTCCATGATATGGGTCCAATAGTAGTGTAGTTGGATGGGGTTTGAAAAGACCTTTCCAACGATATATTATAAGCCCAATTTCGATGAATATTGAGGAAGTTATTGTCAATTTACTAAACTGGGCCTGGTTTGAGCTTTATATGCGGCCCAATGATCTAGAGGAGGGCCTATTATTAATTATCATTCCTAAAGATATTAGGATTGATTATAGTCTTTTAGAATACTCTAGAAGGTTCTTTTAAATCCTAATGGAGTTAGGATTGATAATTATGTTTTAAAGAGTTCGAAATTGAATAAAACTACTCCTTTTAAGAATCCTTGTTTTGTACGAAGTGGAATATATTCAGATTTTATTTTTGTGCCTCATAATATTTATCCAAATTTTATATGGTTGGATAGATCTTGAAATTATCTTTCCAATGATATATTATAATATTAAATCCGAGTTATAACGAAAAAGATATGAATGAGACATGAAACTTTATCCAAAACTGACACCCTTTCACTATTTTGGCCATATATTTTTATCTACAAAATATTTTAATCTGATTCTAATTGGGTTGGAAAGTAGACTTTAAGAGCTTTCCAACGACATATTATATGCCTTATTTGGACTTCTGGATCAAAATATATGATAAAAACAAAAACGCGTTAAAAACAGGCTTGGCGCCTGACTCCAGGCATTGGCGCCTGGAACCAGGCCTGGCGCCTGGCGCCAATGGCCAATGCCTGGCGCCAACCTCGTTTTGCGTGCACCAGACTCTGTTTTGTTAATTTTATCTTTTTGGCTGATTTTCTCTATAAATAACGTATTAAAACTCCGTTTTCGATAACCAAATTTCATCGATTCTTATATTTAAAAACCAGTTTTCAATTCTCTCTTATTATTTAAATTCACCAACTCTCATCAAGATTTTCTTGATTATTCTCTCTCTTTCTTTCTCTTTTCTAAACTTTGTGTTCACATACAAAATTCCGCATTCGCAAGATCTAGAAACACCTAGCCATATTCGAAGTTGCCTTCGCCCTAGACGTGAAAGGTTTTAATTTATGAGGGTTTGGTCCCAAATCTCTATTTCAATTATTTGATTTAATTGTTTTGATTATTATTTTCCTGGAAATTACTAACGTGTGTATTTTGTTATTAGAAAGAGGTACGAGGCATCAAAGTAAGTACTTTAATTGATTTATTGATATTATGATGTAGAAATCATGTTTAAATTGTTATTATGATATTCCTAGTATCATGTCTAGGGTAATTTTAATATTAAATATGATTGTTGTGATGCTTCCTATGTTCTTCCTAATATTTATTCATGTTAGTATCATGTTAGGGTTAAAGAATTTATTTTTATTGCTTAGTGACATGCTAGGATTTGTTATTAATCTTGTTAGTATCATGCCTAGGATCTTGCTATTATTATGCTTTAATGTTAACATGAACATGATTATGATTATAATTGTTATAATGATTATGAATATTATTATTATTATTATTATTATTTTGATGATTATTTTATTTATGATGATTATTATTATGATTATAATTTTATTGTCATGATATTTATTGTTATTTATTATGTTGCTTGATATTCATTGTTATTGCCTGATCACATCCTTTATTGCATGTTTAAAGGGAATTGGTACTTGTAATCACGCTTAATAAGATATTTAATAATCTTGTTTAGGGTTAATATGATTATAATTTAAGTGATCGCCAATAATAGATTTATTTGTGCATTAAATTCAACCAACATAGATAAACAAGTTTAGGGTTAATCCTATTGTTTGCATGTTAATCAGGAAGCGCACATGAATACGATCAGAATAAAGTAGAGGCCTATTATTAGGGCAGGTTCAATCTCTTTTAGGTTGGATTTGTACCTTCATCCCCGAACCCTTATTTGGTTCTAGACCTTATGGAGTTGACGATCTCTTGGATCGTTAAGGGGTGTAACCTTCACCTCGTGAATGGTTTACAAGTTCCTAAAAAAACTTGTTGGCGACTCTTTTGCTCTATCTTCTTCCCTTTTGGACGCCACCGTACTTTAGTGTATGATCACAGTGGGGTTCAAGCTAGTGGGATTTTAAAGGCTTGAAAATATTCCCTACAGTACTACAAAGGTATAATGCTGATAACACTTGGTATTGATGGCAATAATGAAATTCTTGTTATTGCCTATGGGATTGTAAACACAGAAAGTATTGAAACATGGACCTATTTCTTGAGTAATTTGAAAACCTTGTTTGCAAATGAAGGGTGTCATAAAGATGACTGGACCTTCATATCTGACAAAATGAGGGTAAGCATTATGTTGTGGTTTTGTGCTTTGTATTTTGCAAGTTAAAATTTCATCCACTGTCCAAATTTTAATTTTCTTGTATGTGGTTGCTAATTGCTGTCATTAAGGGAGCTGATGGTGCTGTTTATGATGTCTTCCCAAGGGCCACAAGGAGGATATGCTGTCAACATCGGTATTCAAATTGCAAAACTGTAGAGTGGAGTGGGACAACTTTTCACAAGTTGTTTTGGATTGCTGCAGATGCATACAATGAGTATGTATTTGAGAAAGCCATGAAAAGAATCAAGGAACATGGTGTGAAGTGGTTAGTGAAGTTGTTTTGGATTGCTGCAGATGTAGAGGTGTATTTAAGAGCTGTTGATGAGAAGTGGTTAGTGAAAATGTTTGACACCAACATTTGTTGTGATCACAACACAACAAACTTTGTTGACTCATTCAATTCCTGCATAAAACCTTTTAGAGATATGCATGTCCTAACATTGCTAGAAGGTGCATGTTCTTTCCTTGCTTATTTTTTATTCAACAATGCAAAACTTATGTATTATGCACTAATAACCTATTATATGTTCAGTTGTCAGAAACTGGGTCATGAAAAGGGTGGGAGCAAGATTTGACAAGGCTCTTGACATGGATGCCAATCAGTTGACAGAGCATGCACAACATATCTTGCAAAGTAGAAGTGATGACTCCAAATTTTGTCATGTTACTTCATGTGGGGGTAAGGAGTTTGAGGTGAGAGATAGGCATGTTAAATTCCCTGTCAATCTTGCTACAAGGACTTGTGGATGTGGAAAATGGCAGGGGTCTGGAATTCCCTGTAAGCATGACTTAAGGGTAATATACCATCAATGGACCCTGTTTAGTTTGTTTCACCTTAATTCAAGAGGGGTGCTTACAAGGAAACTTATGCCCATCACATTCACCCTATGGCTGACCCAACACATTGGCCAGAATTCAATGTTCTTGAAATATTGCCACCAATAGTGAAGAGAAGTGCAGGCAAACCTGTAAAACAGAGGAGAAGGGCCCAACATGAAGCAAGAAAGGGAAAAAGGCATAAGAACAACAAGTGTGGTATTTGCAAGGAGTTGGGGCATAATTCTTTAACTTGCAAGAACAAGTCCCAATCAGGAAGTGCTACTGCAGGACAGGAAAAAGGAAAAAGGGGGAAAAAGAAAGGCACAAGCTGATGGTGCAAGCACCTCTACCCAACCTCCTCCAAAGCAAAGGTAAACAAGAAGTGCACATGATGCTTAGTGCACAACTTTGGGGCTGATTTTTTTGGTTATTCCACCACTGCCAGACTTTTTTTTGTACTGACAAACTCAATATTAATAGGTGGTAACTTGGTTTTTTTGGGACACTATTAGATTTGCATGTAATTAATGCACTACTTTTTTGCTAACTGCTTTTTTATTTGGTTAAATCACTTAAATGTTACAAATATTATTATTGCAAACATTACAACCCCTATTTTTATTGCTGAATTAAGTACTCTTTGCTGCTGCTGCTGCATCTTTTTCTTCAACACCTACATCTCTTTGCTGCTGCTGCTACATTTTTTTGTTGCTATTTCTTCTTTGCTTTGGCATTCATTAAAGGCAGGATTGTGATCTACAACACCTCTACACCATTTGAAGTTGTCACATTGTAGAGAATATTTCAAGCATTACCCCAAACTTGAACCCCACTGTGATCATACACTAAAGTACGATGACGTCCAAAGGTAAATAAAGAAGATAGAGCAAAAGTGTTGCCAACAAGTTTTAGGAACTTGTAAACCGTTCACAGGGTGAAGGTTACACCCCTTAACGATCCAAGAGATCGTCAACTCCAATAGGTCTAAACCATGACTGGTAGTTCGGGGATGAAGGTACAAATCCAACCTAAAAGAGATTGAACCTGCCCTAATAATAGGCCTCTACTTTATTCTAATCGTATTCATGTGCGCTTTCTGACTACCATGCAATCAATAGGTTTAACCCTAAACCTGTTTATCTATGTTGGTTGAATATAATGCACAGATAAATCTATTATTGGCGATCACTTGAATTATAATCAAATTAACCCTAAACAAGATTATTAATTATATTATTAAGCGTGATTACAAGTACAAATTCCCTTTAAACATGCATAAAAAGCGTGATCAAGCAATAACAATAAATATCAAGCAACATAATAATCATAATAATAATCATAATCATGTTAAAGCATAATAATAGCAAGATCCTAGCATGATACTAACAAGATTAATAACAAACCCTAGCATGTCACTAAGCAATAAAAATCAAATATATAGCCCTAACATGATACTAACATGAATATTAGGAAGATAATAGAAAGCATCGTAGGAATCATAATAAGCATATTGATATCAGAAATTATTGTTGTTACCCTAAACATGATACTAGGAAGATCAAAACACCCTAACATGACACTAGGAATCATAAAAACAACCTAGACATGATTTCTATATCATAATATCAATAAATCAATTAAAACACTTACTTAGATGTCTCATACCTCTTTCTAATAACAAAATACACGCGTTAGTAACTTCAAGGAAAATAATAATCAAACAATTAAATTAAATAATTGAAATAGAGATTTGGGACCAAACTCTCAGAAATTAAAACCTTTCACGTCTAGGGCAAAGGCAACTTCGAACTTGGCTAGGTGTGTCTAGTGCTAATGTATGAGGAATTGTGTTTGAAAAGGGGTTGGTTTAGAAAGAGAGAGAGAATCAAGAAATTCTTGATAAGAGTTGATGAGAAGAAAAAATTAGAGAACTGATGATATTTGATGAGAATTGATGATTGAAAAAAGGGAGATATGACCTCTATTTATAGAGAAAAAAGAGGTTCGAAGAATAAGAAAAGAATCCGAATTCGAATTGAAATAAAACTCGATGGACAGCAGTTTTTGCGGATTTAGTTTTAATCATATCTTTTGATCCAGAATTCTAAATAAGACATATGATATGTTGTTGGAAAGCACTTGAAGTCTACTTTCTAACCCAATTGGAATCAGATTAAAATATTTTTAGATAAAATGATATGGCTGAAATAGTAGGACGGTGTCAGTTTTGGATAGAGTTTCATATCTCATTCATATCTTTTTTGTTATAGCTCAGAATTAATATTATAATATATCATTGGAAAGATAATTTCAAGATCTATCAAACATTTAAAATTTGAATAAAGATTATGAGGCAAGAAAATAATATCTGACTGTCTTTGAATATCTTTAAATTCGAATAGAATTAGGATTTAAGAAAAGGAAAGTTTTAAAAAAGGAAAGTTTTTGTTTAACTCAAATTCTTTAATAAAAAAGGATAATTAAGATCTTTTGAAAACTTATGGAAGCTTCTAATTAATCCTAATTAGTTTAGGAATAGGATTAAACCTTTGAACCCTCCACATGATCATTAGGTCGTAGGTAAAATCCGGTTTGGGCCCAGTTTAGTATTTTGGCCATAACTTCCTCATTATTCATCGGAGTTGGGCTTATAATATATCGTTGGAAAGGTATTTTCAAGCCCCATCCAACTACACTATTATTGGACTCATATAATAGACCAAACTAAACTGGAATGCACGTTTTTAAAAAATAGGGTAAGAAAAGAAATATTTTCAAAAACAGAAAGAAGAGATATTTTAATAAAAACATCCTCATCACTAGACTTTTCACACTTTCACTTGGTTCGATAATCAAATGACGTGAAAGGTATTCATCACTGGGTTTGGTTTTGGGGAGACATATTTGGGTGTTTACAGAAGCCCCCAGTTTGACTGAGTTTGGAGAAACACAAGTTTCGAAAACAAAAGTCAAAGTATCGATAGGGACGGAGAATTATTCAGAACGTTCTGCGATCCTAAATCATTCTTTTAACGCTGATACGTGCAAACTAGCGTTAGTTAAAACAGATAAGAGAGTTAAGAAACGCGTATCTTGCACCGTCGAGCACACGTCTCTGGGGGTAACCGATTTGTTGCTGCATTTTCTGTTGTGACAATCTTCCACAAACTAGGGAACGCCATCCTGTTGTTTTAATGTTCACTCGTCTCTGAACAATAGAGCTTTTTTGGATAGGTTCACGCGTCTCTGAACAAAGAGTTTCCTTGGATAGGTTCACGCGTCTCTAAACAAAGAGCTTTTGAATGATATGCCCACGCGTCTCTGGAGCAAAAGAGCTTGATTATAGGATGCCCACGCGTCTATGAGCAAAAGAGCTTGAAAGAAATGTCCATGCGTCTCTGAACAAAAGAGCTTGGAAGAAATGTCCACGCGTCTCTGAACAAAAGAGCTTGAAATAAATGTCCACGCGTCTTTGAACAAAAGAGCTTGATGATATGTCCACGCGTCTCTGAATAAAAGAGCTTTGATGATATGAATGTTTGTTGTGATAATATTCCGAAGAAAACTTCTCAAGACCAACGCTTGTCAATCTTTAAAGCTCGCTTGAACTTTGCTTCCGTTATGCCAGTACGTCGACGCTTTTGCTGCTTGTGAACCATTATGTCGGTGCCTCTGCTGTTTATGAACCAGTATGTCGGTGCCTCTGCTGTTTGTGAACCAGTATGTCGGTGCTTTTGCTGTGATGACAATCCTCTTTTCTTTGGGAATAGTTGCCAACACAACTCTTGTATGATGTATGACAATCCGATTTAGGGAAAGTTGTCAAATCCACGTAACAATCCATCTTTGGAAATGTTGCCACGATGCAGCGACAATCCGTATCTCGGAAAATTTGCCAAAATCCATTTTTGGGAAAAGTTGCCAATGCTTCGTAACAATCTGTCATAAGAATTTTGCTATGATCGACAATCCACATCTTGAAATATAACTCTTGAAACTTTGAAAGCAATCCACCTTGGAAATTTTCCAATGCTACGCGACAATCCTTTTAGGAAAATATTGCCACAATTGACAATCCGCGTCTTGGAACATTTGCCAAAAAAGATTCATCGACAATCCTACTTCGGGATAATTTGCCACTTACTGAAATGAATGACAATCCACGTTGAGGAACCTTTGCCGAAATTTATGATGAGTGGAGACCTACGACAATCCTTTGGGAAATTTTTTTCATTGGGAACTATGTGTATGACAATCCAATCTCGGAAAACTTGCCAAAGATCAACGAATGTATGACAATCCAAACTTGGAAAAACTTGCCAAACAAAGAAGGAGCACGACAATCCACGCTTGGAAACTTTGCCAGAGATGACAATCCAATCTTGGAAAAATTGTCGTTGAATAATATGCGCGACAATCCATATTTTGGAAATATTGTCAGTTGGAGATGACAATCCAATCTTGGAAAAATTGTCGTATAAGTGATGTGCTTGCTTTTGAACCGATGCCTTTGTGCTTGTAATGAGCTAGTGCTTAGGCGCTTAAGCTAAGTGAGACGATTTTTTGTTAGGTCAATCACTTACTATGATTGTAATCGAGCCGACTACTAATCATGTCAATTTGCTTATAGTGGCTAACTGGCGTACCAAGGAACCCAAAATTGTCGTATGAGATCGAAATAACCATTCTGAGAGGCTTCGAGCTCTGTCGCTGCTGAAATATCCCTGGCGCCAAGAATTGGCTCTGTCGCCAAACGTTGGGATCTAGCGCTAGGTGCTGAACTCTGTCGCCAGGCGACAGCCTTGTCGTCTGGCGCTAGAGTCGGGTCTTCCCTATTCTGCTCTTGCTGCAGCTGTTGCTTGGTTTTGCTCCGAACTTTGAGCTTGGTCGTTTCCTTTCAACCAAATCCGCTCAAATATTTTGTAAATTAAAGCTCTTTATCTCTAATTTACTGATCTATGTAACTCCTCTTATCTTGGAGGAATCTCCTGTATCATATACGCGGTTTTTTTTAAAAAAAAAATCCGGGAATGTCCTCGCTTGCTGGGATGCACCTGCATTTATATCTTTGATTATAGGAATTTTCTAATCTCTTTAGGGTTGACCTAAGGTTTAGTGTTGCTTGACTCATTGACTCAAGGTATAAACTTGACTCACTAGTTCACTAACTCGAGGTTGACTCGACTCGATGTGACTCGTGTGTGCATAGTGTTGACTCAATGTGATAATGCGACATGACTCGTGTGTGCATTGTATTGTGATCGTGCGACTCGAAAATGCAGAAAGAAAAAATTTTCCGTCATTTTTGTGGAGGGACCGACTTTCTCTTGAAAAAGAAAGACGCGAAAAAGAATTGAAGTTATGTTTTTCGAAGATGCATGTTAAATGAGCTTAGTCAAATGTCATTTGATGCTATCTCTCAAGGTGCAAAGGTTGATTCATCTAGGCTATCCTAGTTGACTCAATGATGAAAGTATTTGGGTAACTTAGGCACGGAGGCTAAGCACTTCATACTTCGATGCAATGATGAGTGATGAGTGATATGACAAGGCATGTTTCAGCGTTGTGTTAAGATTTCATGAAAGGGTTCCTAAGTGAAGTATACTTGGTCATATATCTGTGCAGTGTGTGAAAGTGATACTAAAGTTAGGCTGCAAGGGCTAAGTGTGTGGGAAAATATTATTTCAAGAAGAGTCAAATGATGGTGACTCTTTAGGCTACATAAGCTAATGATGTAAGGATCAAGCCCCCAAGTCTAGCTCTAAGTAGATAGGGATGAGCATTGGAGATCCCTTGATATGATCATGGTGTGTGAATGTGAATATGAATGCATGTTTATTATGGCCGCACCTCGATGTGAGGTTGCCTATGTATCCGTTAGAAATCAGGCCGAACGTAGCTCTAGCTGAACCTCGCACAAGTGTGTGTATATCTCAAAAGGTCTTTTGAAGGGTTGTAACGTGGTTAGGCTAAAGGTTGAAGAAGAAGGGGATAAAGGCTCAAGACCCTAGATAAGCCCCCAAGGTGTGCAAATTTGCTTCTGAATCTTTATATTTTTATGCTTGAGGTTTCTCACTCCTTTTTTGGCTTTTTTTTATTTATTTTATTTTGCTCTCTTTTCTTCTGCTTTTGCATTTTTTTTTTATTTTTATAAGTGTGGGCAATCCCAATCATGCGGTCTATCACTCACTTGGCATTCATGTTTATCAGGCACGGTACCGAGCACTCGATAAGAGACGCAATCTGAGACGTGTTCATATCAAAGACATGTTCATGTCAAAGACATTGGAACACTTGCGCTTTTGTACACTTATATTTATTTATTTATTTATTTTGATCTTTTGAAATAACTCAAGCTTTCGTGCTTTGAAAAATGCATAAGTTGCACACCATCCCATCCCGAGGTTAGGTAGATATGGGTTGAAAAATAAAAGGTCTATCGTTAGACGAGGCTCAAAGTGGTTTATCAAAAAAAGATTGCATATTTGAAGGGTGAAAGGTGATATGATGTGGCTACAAGGGGTGCCTCAAATCATTAGTATACCTTGTGCTTAGTTTGACATGGATTTTTTTTTTTAATGCAATGCAATGATCATATGCAAGAAAATAAATGCTCATTTTATTTAAAAAGTGAAGGTTAAAAATCAAACACTAAGAAATAAATTCAAGGAGGATGAAGGGTGCCTATGCTAGACTTATTGGGGAAAGGGTGAAAAAAAGAAGAAGAAAGCATGAAATCTTGGTGAGAAGCTTGCCTTGTGCATTTGTTTCATCATTACCCTTATTTTTTTGTTTGTCAATCACATGACTCAAACTCGATTCAACATGCATGGATGGAAGAAGGTAGGAAGAATGAAGGTTGTGATATGGAGAAAACATGTAGAGAATGGAAAGATGATGTAGATGGAGAGATGAAAAAATTAGGAATAGAATGTACCCCCAACTCAAATGATGGAAAAAACCGACTCATGCATGAACCTAAGACATGGTCATGGTGACATATACAAAGTGTGTACTAAGACTAGTGAGTGTAGGTGACATGTTAAGACTCTTGTCATGACCATGTGGCTAGACTATGTGACTAGACTCAAGCAAAGACTAAGTTAAGACTTCACGTATATGCATTAAACTGGACAGGCTGTGGTATTTTAGTCATAACTTTTGATTTGTGACTCTGATTGGGATGAAACCAACGCCTAATTAAAGATAAAACTCGGGGCTACAGATCCATAGGTTCTAAGACTCGTAGTTCTTCCTAGAAAT
The DNA here is from genome assembly GCF_948465745.1 of Chenopodium album. NCBI lineage: Eukaryota > Viridiplantae > Streptophyta > Magnoliopsida > Caryophyllales > Amaranthaceae > Chenopodium > Chenopodium album. The sequence goes on along the minus strand of NC_137841.1, from coordinate 20,341,439 downwards.
CCGTATATGACCAAAACAAGTTGACTCTTGTGCAGTATACGGAAATAAAAATCCGGGTTGACTTAAAGGGACTAAGACTCGATTTTAAGTTTATTTATTAGCTCTAATTAATTAATTAATTAATTAAAAAAAGTCCTTTAGTCATTAATTAGTTTATTAAGACTTATTTACAAGCACAAGTCAAACCAAACGGTTAGCTTAGTCACATAATAAGTATGCACAAGTAAGAGATGCACAAGTAAGAGATGCACAAGTAGTCAAGTAGTCACAACATGATGCAATGAGTTTGCAACCTAACCGTGGCTCTAGTTCTCTAAAGTTCGGGATATGGGTTAGTCAAAGAGGGTCCATGGTTAATTGTCCGGATGCACCACGCGGAAGCCTAACCGTGAAGGGTTGGCGCGAGTGGATGGGACACCACGAGTTAAGAAAAACTCGCTTCCATGGTTTGGTGAATTCAACATTCTCGGATGTATCCTTTGTTGCACAGAGCGTTCAATCAGGTAGATGGAGCATGATTTCCCAGAGGGTTATGTCCATATGTAGAACACATATGGTTTTCAGAAAAGTGAGAAAAACTCAATCAGGAAGTAGGATCGAGCAAACAATGCTTAAAACTGGTCAAAATTAGAACGCATATTTTTGGCTCGGTATTGGAAGAACATGGTGCCAGCAAACAGAGGCCGGCGCCAACGATTCGGCTTTAGCGCCTGGCGACAGAAGCTGTCGCCTGGCGCTAAAGTCAAATTAGTGGCGCTAGACTCTGTTTCCTGATGTTAGTTCCTACATGCCTCAGCAGCTTTCTATGCTCGATAAAATTTTCCAGTTTCGCGCAGCATTATTTTGATCCTAGTTGTGAAAGATATTCCTCAAATTTCCTACGTGTAAAAATCCTATGTTTTAACTCATTACGGATGGTCTATCCAATGAGATCTTTTTTATGCATATGACAATAATGTTAATCAAAATTACGCACATGAAATACTTAGAACTTTTCGAGTTTCATCCACTCATTCTAAATCATTGCTGAAATAAATTTCAGAAATTAAAATAGAAATCCTCCCCAGTTGAGTCGCCAAAAACTGTAGGGAATATTTCAAACATTACCCCAAACTTGAACCCCACTGTGATTATACACTAAAGTACGGTGGCGTCCAAAGGGAAAGAAGATAGAGCAAAAGAGTCACCAACAAGTTTTAGGAACTTGTAAACCGTTCACAGGGTGAAGGTTACACCCCTTAACAATCTAGGAGATCGTCAACTCCAATAGGTCTGGAACCATGACTGGTAGTTCGGGGATGAAGGTACAAATCCAACCTAAAAGAGATTGAACCTGCCCTAATAATAGGCCTCTACTTTATTCTGATCGTATTCATGTGCGCTTTCTGATTACCATGCAGTCAATAGGTTTAACCCTAAACATGTTTATCTATGTTGGTTGACTATAATGCACAAATAAATCTATTATTGGCCATCACTTGAATTATAATAAAATTAACCCTAAACAAGATTGATAATTATATTATTAAGCGTGATTACAAGTACAAATTCCCTTTAAACATGCATAAAAGGCGTGATCAAGCAATAACAATAAATATCAAGCAACATAATAATCATAATCATGTTAAAGCATAATAATAGCAAGATCTTAGGCATGATACTAATAAGATTAATAACAAACCCTAGCATGTCACTAAGCAATAAAAATCAAATATATAGCCCTAACATGATACTAACATGAATATTAGGAAGAGAATAGAAAGCATCGTAGGAATCATAATAAGCATATTGATATTAGAAATTATAGTTGTTACCCTAAACATGATACTAGGAAGATCAAAACACCCTAACATGACACTAGGAATCATAAAAACAACCTAGATATGATTTCTATATCATAATATCAATAAATCAATTAAAGCACTTACTTGGATGTCTCATACCTCTTTCTAATAACAAAATACACGCGTTAGTAACTTCAAGGAAAATAATAACCAAACAATTAAATTAAATAATTGAAATAAAGATTTGGGACCAAATTCTCAGAAATTAAAACCTTTCACGTCTAGGGTGAAGGAAACTTCGAACTTGTCTAGGTGTGTCTAGTGCTAATGTATGAGGAATTGTGTTTGAAAAGGGGTTGGTTAAGAAAGAGAGAGAGAATCAAGAAATTCTTGATGAGAGTTGATGAGAAGAAAAAATTAGAGAATTGATGATATTTGATGAGAATTTATGATTGAAAAAAGGGAGATATGACCTCTATTTATAGAGGAAAAAGAGGGTCGAAGAATAAGAAAAGAATCCAAATTTGAATCGAAATAAAACTCGATGGACAACAGTTTTTGCGGATTTAGTTTTTATCATATCTTTTGATCCAGAAGTCCAAATAAGACATATGATATGTTGTTGGAAAGAACTTGAAGTCTACTTTCCAACCCAATTGGAATCAGATTAAAATATTTTTTAGATAAAATGATATGGCCAAAATAGTAGGACGGTGTCAGTTTTGGATAGAGTTTCATATCTCATTCATATATATTTTTTTGTTATAGCTCAGAATTAATATTATAATATATCATTGGAAAGATAATTTCAAGATCTATCAAACCATGTAAAATTTGGATAAATATTATGAGGAACGAAAATAATATATGACTGTCTTTGAATATCTTTAAATTCGAATAGAATTAGGATTTAAGAAAAGGAAAGTTTTTATTTAACTCAAATTCTTTAATAAAAAAGGATAATTAAGATCTTTTAAAAACTTATGGAAGCTTCTAATTAATCCTAATTAGTTTAGGAATAGGATTAAACCTTTTGACCCTCCACATGATCATTGAGTCGTAGGTAAAATCCGGTTTGGGCCCAGTTTAGTATTTTGGCCATAACTTCCTCATTATTCATCGGAATTGGGCTTATAATATATCATTGGAAAGGTCTTTTCAAACCCCATCGAACTACACTATTATTGTACCCATATAATGGACCAAACTAAACTAGAATGCACGTTTTTCAAAAATAGGGTAAGAAAAGAAATATTTTCAAAAACAGAAAGAAGAGATATTTTAATAAAAACATCCTCATCACTAGACTTTTCACACTTTCGCTTTGTTCGATAATTAAATGACGTGAAAGGTATTCATCACTGGGTTTGGTTTTGGGGAGACACATTTGGGTGTCTACACACATTTGGGGATATTTTTGTTGTTTCCGAACTCCTTATTGCATATTTCTTTTCACATGAACAAGTTTTATTGGGAACTCTAATTTATGTGGATTCATAAGAGGAAGATGAAGTTTGTGAAAGCATGGTTAAATGGCAAATGAAATATCAGGTCTGAGTGCTGGGGTTGATTAAATAAAGAAAGGGAACTAGCCGTTACTTCGGTTTTCGGAAATTTCACCAAATGCCCCTGGGTAATTTTTTTATTCACCAAATACCCATCAAAATTTTCAAATATACCAAATACCCATCAGTTACAGTACATTAGCATTAAATGCCCTTTTACCTAACTGACGTTAAATCCCCGTTAGTATGTTTTTGTAATTCACCGGATACCCAAACTTAAAAAACTTTTTTTACCATATACCCAAACTTAAAAAATAATTTTCACCAATTAGCTCGTGAAATTTTTTTTAAAAAAAACTAGCCGTTGACATGTTCGGGTTTTTCACCATATCCATGAGTTTTTTGTTTATTCACCATATACCCATGAAGTTTATAAAATTCATCATATATCCTTGAGTTTTCACAAAAATACATCATATACCCTTGATAACTAATGATTGTTAATTTTGTCAATTATAAGGGTTAATTATGACTCAAAACTACCCTAAATACATTCCTCCACCTCCGAAATCACCCACGTTTCTTTTTCTTACCTCCAAAACCACCCCTAATTTCTTTTTCTCTTCCTCAAAATCGATTATACAGATACGATTTTTGAGATTTGGAGTGGTTTCAGGGATTGGACAAAGGAGAGGAGTGGTTTCAGGGATGAAAGGAGAGATATAAGGTGGTGTCGATGCATATTTAATCAAATTCCACTCATCTTGTTGTCATTAAGGGTATATGGTGAATTTTTATAACAACTCAAGGGTATATGGCGAATTTGAAAATTTTGATGGGTAAATGGTGAATAAATAAAAAATTCAGGGGTATGTGGTGAAAAAACCGTATATAAAACTATATAAATATGGGTGTCTATGTGTAGGTCTTGAAAAATTATGAACAATGGTAATTTTTTCATAATTTTTTACTTTATAATTATTTTTTAAAAAATGCAATAAAAAAAAAGATACATGATAACCAGACTACATGGCGTGACCTGGTTGGTTCATGTTTCACGGGGATCAAAGCAATTGTTTACCATAGGATGGTATATACCATCAAATGGTATAGTTTTATACCACCAATGTAGTAAAAAATTGCATGTTTTTTGATGAGTTTTTAACACCGTGGTATAAAATTATACCACGAGTGTTGATGCTCTTAATGGAATCGTAGAGTTGTGGACAACTTTGTCTATTCGTGTTTCTAGGGGCGGACCTTCGATTTCTCATCTTTTCTTTACGGATGATTCACTGTTATTTTTTCAGGTCTCGCCCCAGGCATGTGACAATGTAATGGCCATTCTTTCGGACTTTTGCTCTGCTTCAAGTCAGATGATTAATCTTCAGAAGTCCTTTGTCAAGTTCAGCCCAAATACGCCTCATGACTATTGTGATTTTTTGGCTCGCAGTCTTCGGCTGCAATTGAAGACTTCTTCTAGTACTTATCTGGGTCTTCCTGTTGACCTTGGAAGGAGTAAAGTTTCAGAATTCAGGTTTCTAATTGACAAGGTTGTTAGTCGGTTGTCAACTTTTGCTTCTCTTAATTTGTCAGCAGGAGCGAAACTAGTTTTCATAAATTCGATGTTGGTTGCATTGTTTAATCATATGCTTGTAGGTCGTCTGGTTCTCAAAAGGGTTTGGCGTTGCGCTCAGCTTCTCTTCTTCACTTACCCAAAGGTTTGGGGGGTTTGGGTTTGTGCAAAATTATATTGCCTGCTTTAATTCAGCTTTCCTTGCTGGTACAAGGTGGAGGATGATTCAAAATCACCAACTTTTGGTTTCTAGGCTCATATTTTCGAAGTACCCATATATGCCTGTCACCCCGGAAGCTCGTATTTCTCAACCCTCTTGGGGATGTCGTGGGTTACATATGGCTCTTTCGGCTATTTCTTCCGGGGTTTATTGGAAGGTGGGTAGAGGTAATAGGGTACACATTACAGCCGACGACTGGGCTCTCGGGGGTCCAGTGTTATTCAAGGATGGATTATCTCAATCGGATCTTCCGACTCATGTGTCTGATATAATTGATCCGCGTTCAAATGCGTGGGACTCCTCGAGAGTCCATTGGTTTTTTAATGGCTCAACTGCCGTTAGGATTCTTAGTCTGGATCGCCCGCAATTACTTATGGATGATTTTGTGTACTGGAAATTCACTAAGGATGGCTCCTTTTCTACAAAGTCTGCCTATGCTCTCTTACTTCAGCAGACTATCAGATGTCCTTCTTTGGGGTCTTTGCTTGCTTCCTGGTGGAGGAAATTTTGGGTGCTTCCTCTTCTTTCTAAATAGAAGATCTTTGGTTGGAAAATAATTCAGGCTAGTATTTCAGTTGCTTCGGTTCTAGCTGCTCGAGGCATTTCTGTGGATTCGATTTGTTGCTTCTGTCGGACAGAGTTGGAGACGGTCAACCATTTGTTTTGAGATTGTGATTTTGCTGCTCCTTTATGGGTTCGTAGCTTGTTTCATTTCAATAGCCAGGATCTCCTTCATCTTCCCTTTCTCCAATGGTTTTCTGTTACAGTCTCGTTGTTAGCAGCTACTAAGGACTGGGAGAACCTAGTGCAATTTTTCTCCCTTCTCTGGGCTATTTGGTTGTCTCGCAATAATGTTTGTTTTCGACAACATGTTGTCTCTCCTGATGATGTTTTGCTTCTTGCTTCTCAGTGGAATGTGCGGGGGAGGCATACTCAAGATTCTCATCATCCCTCCTCTATTTTGGGTCCTAGTCCTAAGCCGGTTAATTTGAGGTTTGCTGCCACTCTTGTTGGGGATCCTACATCGGGGTTTGATATTTTCTTAATTTGTGATGGGTCTTGGTCGTCCTCGGA